>NC_073626.1:21270981-22485147 GCF_029407905.1 Bubalus kerabau
CGAGTGGTTAAGGCGATGGACTAGAAATCCATTGGGGTATCCCCGCGCAGGTTCGAATCCTGCCGACTACGACAGCCAGCCTTTTGGAGTGAAATAAGGTGGAAATTTCTCCGCCGAAAGAGAAAATTGAAACGTAAACCACAGCCTTACCAAGGAATTTAAAATAAACTTGTTCTGTTCTTTGTCCAGGCCAAAACTCCGCGACTATGGGGAAAGGGAGTTATTATTACTCCATTACTTTTTCGTTATTAAACTTAAAAGTACCTTAATAAGTAGACCTAATTATTTTCCCGCCAGCGGAGCATCTGCACAGTTCTCCGGAACACCTTGAGTTTCCCTCGCTTCCAAACCTGCTCGAATCCTGTGTTTTCAAGACAGTTCTTCGGTTTTTCTTCCCCTGAGGAAACCAGCCCTTTCCTTGGTCACAGTCTTCGGCCAGTGGAAGCACAAGTTCAACTGTTCGGTCGTCTGGATTCGTTGCTTTCAAATGTAGTAGGGAAGAAACCGTCCAAGAAAACAATGCCATCAATGTCGGAGGAGCAGGCTGTCTTGCTGGGGGCTGTAGTTTCAGCTCTGGGGCGGAGGTGGGTGGAGCGAGAGAGCTGAGAGTTGGCCAGGAGCCACACTCGGTTGGTCGCGGACAAACCCGAGGGAATTTAGATTTAATTTTGTCAAAGGTAATCAACAAAATAAAGCACGAAATTTGTCAGTCGAGAGAACGTCAATGTTTACATTTATTAGATGTCTTTAAGGAGCACTAGCACAGCTCTTCCTCGTTAGTATAGTGGTGAGTATCCCCGCCTGTCACGCGGGAGACCGGGGTTCGATTCCCCGACGGGGAGGCTATCTGTAGATTTTTGTGTCTCGTCACCTATTTTAGAATTTTAAACAATCATGTTGTCACTGTTTAGAATGAAATATTACACTCCCTCTTTCTTTCATATAAAAGCCCCGAAACTCACTTTGGTTAACGATCTTGAGCAGGGGAACGCAGATTCTGCGGCCGCTGCTGCGGCTTCTTCAGAATTGTGTGTGTTCAACGATGGCCCCTATTGGGTTCTGGGACTGAGAACTGAACTACCTAGGGACCCTCCTGCCGGTTTTTCGCAACAACCGCACCCTACCCCGCATCCGTCTTTTCTAGTCCTGGCTGCTGTAATAAGAGAAACATTTCAGCTCAGTTAAGTACCAAAGCCAAAGCTACTTTAAGGCCCAGAGGGGAATAAGTGACATAGAACTTTGAATGTTCATTGAGAATTAATATGATTCTGGTTGTCTGGCACCTACCTTCCGTTTACATCCAGAAAGAAGTACTGGGGCAAAGAGCCAAGAAAATCTAAAAGCCCATGTTCAAGTCCTCCATCCTGCTAGACATCAAGCTCTGAAATGCTGATAGGGACATGGCACAGCTGAGGGCTCGTGTGTGCTTCAGCTGAACTGGCTGACTAGGCTACTCCAAACTAGTGCCCCTGGATGAATATAAATTGTGTGGAGGAACATGACAAAAGTGATCACAGACATGATTTGTTAGAGTTTACCAGAGAAACAAATGAATAGGATGTGTGAAGGAGGTTTATCCTGAGGAATTGCCTCCTGTGATAATGGAGACTGGCAAGTCCAAAATCTGCAGAGTGGACAGCAAGTCCATGACCCAGGAAGAGCTGATGCTACTGGTCCAAGTCTGAAAGCTGACTATTAGCACAATTCCCTCTTAGAAGGGAAGCCAGTATTTCAGCGTATTTTTGCAGTTGGATGAGGCCCATTCATATTATGGAGGGTAATCTGGTTTATTGAGTCCACTAATTTAAATATCAATCTCTTTCAAAACATACTCAAAGAAACATCACAAAAACACAGATTAATGGTTGACCACATATCTGGACACTGTGACCCAACAGGTTGACACATTAACCATCACAAATACCTACCTACCTGAAGGGTTACAATAATATCAAAGGCAGATAATACCAAGCATTGTTTAGGATGTGAAGCAACTGGACTCTTTCATACTTGGGAATATAAACTGGTTCAATCACTTACAAAAGTGTTTTGGCATTACATACTAAAGCTTGAACATACACAATTACTATGACTCTGCAATTCCATCCTTAAGTGTTTCCACCCATCAAAAATCCTTATTTGTATTGACTGAAAAACATATATAACAATATTCATAGCAGCCACATTAATAATAGCCAAAACTGGAAACAATCCAAGTGCCTTTGTAGAAGAGATGGACTTTAGTAATGCGTTGATATCTGGGCCTGATTTTGAAGAGTGGAGATGGTACACAGATGCTTGTCAGAACAAGAGAGAAGGGATTAAGGGGCTTCAACGACAGAGGAAGCTCAGAGTAAGAGTATCCAAGAGGGATGAGGACATTCCTGTATTTGACACCCTGCTGGCTTCTCTCCTGCTCCATCCCTTCCATCTCCTAGACTTCCTCCTCCCTTACACCTTTCTCCTTTTTACTTTTCCATGTATTCTCTACTCCTACCTGGACCTTATTTCCCCACTTTGTTCTGCATGGGAATCCAAGTACTGAGTTTCTGAATTCATATTTGTTTCCTGAATTGACTGTAAAACCAAATAAATGTTTACAACCACATTTAATAAAGTTGACCAAAAAAAAAAAAACAATCAAAAAATGAGCAGATCTAAATAGACATTTCTTCAAAGAAGACATACGTATGGCCAAAAAGCACATGAAAAGATACTCAACATCCTAATTATCAGAAAAATGCAAATCAAAAGTACAATGAGGTATCACCTCACACCAGTGAGAATGACCATCATCAAAAAGTCTACAATCAGTGCTTGCTTGTTGAGGGTGTGGAGAAAAGGGGAACCTCCTACATTGTTGGGAGGAATGTAACTTGGTACAACCACTATGGAGAACAGTATTTTGAGGGTCCTTAAAAAACTAAAAGTAAACTACAATATGATCCAGCAATCCCATTCCTGGGCATATATCCAGAGAAAACTATAATCCAAAAGGATACATGCTCCTCAGTGTTCATCACAGCACTGTTTACAATAACTAAGGCATGGAAGCAACATAAATGTGCATCAACAGAGGATTGGATGAAGAAGACGTGGTGTATATATACAATGGAATACTCAGTCATGAAAAAGAAATAAGCAATGCCATTTGCAGCAACATGGATGGATATGGAGATTACAATACTGAGTGAAGTAAGATTAAATATATGATATTGCTTATATGTGGGACCTAAAAAAGGTAGAAATGAACTAATTTAAAAAACAGAAATAGAGTCACAAATGTAAGGAACAATTACTTTGCCAATAAAGGTCCGTTTAGTCAAGGTTATGGTTTTTCCTGTGGTCATGTATGGATGTGAGAGTTGGACTGTGAAGAAAGCTGAGTGCCGAAGAATTGATGCTTTTGAACTGTGGTGTTGGAGAAGACTCTTGAGAGTCCCTTGGACTGCAAGGAGATCCAACCAGTCCATTCTGAAAGAGATCAGCCCTGGGGTTTCTTTGGAAGGAATGATGCTAAAGCTGAAACTCCAGTACTTTGGCCATCTCATGCGAAGAGTTGACTCATTGGAAAAGACTCTGATGCTGGAAGGGATTGGGGGCAGGAGGAGAAGGGGACGACAGAGGATGAGATGGCTGGATGGCATCACTGACTCGATGGACGTGAGTCTGACTGAACTCCGGGAGATGGTGATGGACAGGGAGGCCTGGCCTGCTGCGATTCATGGGGTTGCAAAGAGTCAGACACGACTGAGCAACTGAACTGAACTGAACTGCACTGAACTGTGGTTACCAGATTGCTGGGGTGGGGGTGGATAAATTGGGTAATTGAGATGGACATATATATACACTACTGTGTGGCACAGGAAACTACTCCATACTCTGTAATGACCTATATGGGAAAAGAACTGAATCACTTTTGCTGTACAGCAGAAACTAACACAACATTGTAAATCAACTATACTCCAACAAAAATTTTTAAAAGGATGCTGATGGTTCAGATACCATTTTACAGTGCGTTACTGTGCAAGTCAATCCTGTTTCTTCATCTTTAAAATGGTGCTAATATTATCTACCTGATTGGGTTAAACTGATAATTAAGTGAAATAATCCATGTAATGCCAATTCAGTGCCTGTAGTAAGGGTTCAAAAATTGTAGCTGTTAGAGAATATACTATTTTTATAAATCTTGAGTTCCCTAGAACAGATAGCAGCTGTGAAAGCACCTCCACCCTAGAAAAGGATGGAATCTAAGTTTGATGCTGAGGACCCAAGTTGACATGGCCAGTAAATAAGGAAAAGTAAGTCACCTTCCTCAAATCAGGATTAATATTATCTTCACACAGTAGTAGATTTAGTGCTGCATTTCAGATTGATGTCAATGTTTCAGACACTATACTCCCTGGAGTTGGCAGGTTGTTGGACCTGACTTGAGTGACTGCAGAGCGGTTTCAGTTGATTGTGTCATTGACGTGAGAGTCTTCGGTAACCTTCCTTGTGCGGATAAAACCGTAGTCGGCAGGATTCGAACCTGCGCGGGGAAACCCCAATGGATTTCAAGTCCATCGCCTTAACCACTCGGCCACGACTACCTGCTGGGAGTGTTTTATTGTTAGCGAGTTTGAAGGTACAGTGAGTGATATGCCATTTAATCACTAGGCACCAAAGCATAGTGAAAGTTGTTTTGGTGTACAACTGGCGTGGTAACAAAGAATTTCCTAAGCCCATTCTCACTTTCGGATGAAATAAGTCATCCATGGCAAGTAGAAATTCAGTGGAGGAAGATGGAATTCAAAGAATCATTCTGAGACAAGGGATTCGAATTTTCTATGCCCTAGAACTGAGGGTGACCCTAGTAGTCTCACACCTGCAAGTGCCAATGAGACTGGAAACGGGTTGGAAGAAATTTGAGGAAATCGGAAAGCGTGCAGTCAGTCGCGTTTGCTTTCAGCGTTAAGCTCTAAAACAGAAGTATCTCCGATAACCTTCAACTGCGTTGACATTTCCCTGTCTCAGAAGTATTTGAAACCCAATTTGAGCCAGAGTACGAGGTGAGAGAATGGGGAAGGTCCAGGAGCTGAAGAAAAAGATGCTGGGAAGATCTTCAACCCTCATGCTGGGAAAATCTTCAACTCCTCACTCCTTTTCTTCTTCCCTGAGAGGAAAGCCCGTAGCCCAGGAGCCTTAGGGAGAAACAGCTTATATAACAGCTTGAGGACATTCACGGTATAGAAAAACAAACCAAATAAAATAAAATAACCTACATGACCATGTGTGTAATGCCAGACTAACTGTATTAATAGGATTGTGGATTTAGAGACTTAACTCAATGAAACCCCATAGAACTGGATTCTTTTTCCTTTTTTTTTTTTTTTTTTTTTAATGAGGAATTTAGGACTATAGGATTGACTTCTGAGAGTTGAAGTACTTTGCCAAAAGCACCATTAAGTAGATTTAGACAGACTTTCAGATACAAAGGGAGAATGCCTTTCATGGCTGAGGCCCTCAAACTCTGATAACTAAAGCTCTCCCATATCTTGTCATTTAGGGAAGGCAAAGAGACAGTTTTTCCTGTGGTGGGTTGAACTGTGTCACCCAATAAGAAATGTTGAAATCCTAAGCTGAGGTACCTGTGAATATGACTTTGAGTATATAGTTCTTGCCAAGAATATCAAGTTAAAATGAGGTCATACTGGATTAAGGCCCTAAATCCAATGATAGAGTCCTTATAAGGAGAGGAAGATTTGAAACACACATAAAAATAGACACACAGGTACAAAGGCCATGTGAGAGGGAGGCGGAGATTGGAATAAAGCAGTTGCAAACCAAGGAACTACAGGGATTTTCAGCAACCACCAGAAGCTAGGAGAGAGCCATGAAACAGATTTTCCTTCAGACCTTCTAGAACCACTTTAAACACACCTTTAATTTAGATTTCTGGCCTCTGGAATTGGGAAAGAATAAATCACTGCTGTCTTAAGCCACCCACTTTAATGGTAATTTGTTAAGACAGCCCTATGAAGCATTGCTCCTGTCTGTTTATGCTTGAAACAAGATTCTTCTTGCCACTTTAGCACTTCCAAATTCCACCAGAGAGCCTCGTACAAATATTGGGTTGGCCAACAACGTTCATTCAGGTTTTCTGTAAAACTCGAATGAACTTTTTGATCCATCCAGTAGTTACTCCCTTTCATATAGTAAACTAATTTTGGAGAAAACTCTCCTAGGGAGGTAATCCGAACTAAAGGAAATCATTTATGTGCAAAGACATATATGATACTTTTAGTTATAACAATAAAATAAACATTTCCAACAATGGAGAGGGATGATTATGTAACTCGGGTTATATATACCTGGGAGAATATTACCAAACCATTAAAGACAATATTTTGTAAGAAGTTGTGAATGGCTCAGGGAAAAAGTACAAGATATAATGTTAAATGAAAAGAGTAGGATAAAAAAATGTATATGCCATAAAACCTCAATTATGTAAAATTTTACATATTTTACATAATTGTGGGAGAAAATACACTGAAGTGTTGCTAGTGTGGTTTCTTGGTTATGCAATTGTGGGTTATTTTTTTTTTTCTTTGTTTTTCTAATGTGAAGCAGACATCATTACTCAAGTTTTAAAAACGAAGAAGCAGAAATAGTGATTTTATTGCTGGAACAAGAGAAATACAATCTCTAGATACAAGGCTTTCATATTAGTCTGTAATCAAACATTTAGCTCAAGTGGTCATTTTCTTTTTTTTTTTTAAAGTGGTC
The DNA here is from genome assembly GCF_029407905.1 of Bubalus kerabau. Taxonomy (NCBI): domain Eukaryota; kingdom Metazoa; phylum Chordata; class Mammalia; order Artiodactyla; family Bovidae; genus Bubalus; species Bubalus kerabau. The sequence continues at coordinate 21,277,750 of NC_073626.1, forward strand.
ATTTTCAAAGGGATTATGTTTGCTACAGTGGTGAAACCCAGGGCTTTATCTTTGTTTTCTTATGATGCTAATAAGTTAACAATAAAAATAATTTTAAAAAAAGTAATCCCACAATGATGAAAAGAGCATGAAAGCAAATGACAGATGGTAAGAAACATAGTTTACCTCCCCAAATTTCAGTATCTTGATGCAGTTGAGATTTAGTTCTTAACTCATGCAAGAGTCCATTGTAGACTTTTGAGTCAGCAAAGAAAGGGGAGCCCATTTTTGCCCTTGTGGTGATTCAAGGACCCAGGCTTTTTCTATCTTAAGGATCTGCTATCTCATAGGGCTGGAGAAAGTTCACACGTCTTTAAAGTCTAGGGGTACATGTTACTTTTGCATTCATAATCTGTTTGTTGTGACTAATCACTCAGCCACCCTGAGATGCAAACTGTTATGCAGATTGTTACACAAATTGTTATGCAAATTGAGATGCAGGTATAGATGCTGGCTGGGTAACTTATTCCCATAGACAACTCCCATAGATAACTATGGAGGATGGAACATGGATTGAGGTGAACATTACAATTACCAGCAACATTTGGGGAGGCAGAAAAGAATTCAATAAATAGCAACTGAGTTAGTAGAGTGAATAAAGCTGAAACCTTACTGTCTGCAAGGTGGAAAGCTACCAATTATAAAGTTATTAACATCTGTAAAGGATATTTCAGATCCTTGGAAAAGCTAATAGGAATTGGGAAAGAAAAAAATAAACAAGATTAAAGGAAATTACTCTCTGAGAAAACTGTCATGGGAAGACCAAACCACAGAGGACATATCAGGCATCCTGATTGCAATGGTCTGTCATATAAAATCATTCTAAAATGGGTCCATCTACTGGTGTATCAGGTTCATAATACCAATTAGGCTTTGCAGGCTACCTCTTAAATAGGATTGGACTGCTAAGGGGCCACCAGAATTCTGAGGAAAGATATGTACCAAAGCAAATAAATAGAAGAAAGAGCCTGATGGAACTAGAAACTAGTAAATAACAGAAGGGGGGGAAAAAAAACTATTATTAACTTTCTCAGAGAAATAAGAGAACATTTTGCACCTATGGGACAATAATAGGATGCTGTTATTTTTGAAAGAGCATCAAGAGAACAAGAACTCTTGAAATTTTTAAAAACTGTGATGATAGGAAAAAGTTTGATGGAAGAGTTGGAAGATAAAGTTGGAAAATTTTCTCATAAAGAGGAAGAGAAAAGAAAGATGAAAGATAGGAAAATGGTAGCTAAATTAAAAGCTCATTCTAGGAAGTCCAACTATGTCTGATTGAAAGTGTTCCAGGACAAGACAACAAAGAAAATAAAGGGTGACAATTACTTATAAATGCCCCCCAAAATTCACCAGACCTAAAAGTTCCACCTATTGCTCAACACAGTGAGCGAAAAAGACCAAGAATCTACCCAAGTGTCTACATTATTTAAGAATGGCATTTAACTTCATCACCACAGCAATATCTAGAAGACAAAGGAGTCATGCTCACCAAGTTGTAAAATAAAGTGATTTCCACTCTGGAAATCTCTACCTGACTAAACTAAATCATTTGTGAAGTTAGTAAATATCTTTTCAGAAATGCATTATAGTTGGTGGTGGGAAGGGATAACCAGGAAACAGAGACCTCATGAGAACTTAAATCTGGGTGTCTCTAATGGGAAATCAGAACCCAGGGGGTGGAATCACCTTCTGGCAGCAGGCATGTCTGGCAGGATCTGGAGTTATGGAGGAGAGACAACTGCTACTGCCAGGAGATGTTACATGAGGCAGAGGGGGCAGTTACAGTGCGGCCTCTTCAACTTGGACGTATTTCTTCCGTATTTCAGACATCTTTATGCAACTCAAGCTGTCTTGGCTGAATGCCCATACTTCTCCGGGGCTTTTGTTGGGAAGGTTCAAATCCGCATAGCTACAATTATTTACTTTTAGTAAAGACGTTTCTCCTCAACCCTTTGGGTTGACAGTCTGGATTCTTCCATCTCTTGCTGTTGCCTTCCTCTAAGGCAATAAACAGTCCTGTCACGTCTCCTGCTTGACATCAGAAAAACTTCACTGCCCATGAAAGAGGTAGGTCACAGCTTTGGAACTGTGGTGCTGGAGAAGACTCTTTGAGAGTCCCTTGGACCTCAAAGAGATCAAACCAGTAAATCCTGAAGGAAATCAACCCTAACGATTCATTGGAATTCCAGGACTGATGCTGAAGCTGAAACTCCAATACTTTGGCCACATGATGCAAAGAGCTAACTCATTGGAAAAGACCCTGAGGCTGGGAAAGACTGAGGGCAAGAGAAGGGGGCGACAAAGGGTGAGGTGGTTGGATGGCATCACCGACTCAATGGACACGAGTTTGTGCGAACTTCGGGACAGGGGTTTAGTGAAGGACAGGGAAGCCTGGTGTGCTGCAGTCCGTGGGGTTGCTAAACAGTTGGACACTGAGCGACTGAACAACAACAGCTTTCTCAGTGAAAACCAAGTTACAAAACCCTGTTTTGAAAACATTCAAAGTGCTTTACCCTTGGTCTCCACGAGGTGGAAGCGTTCCGTGAAACAGAAGTCATCTCTTGGCATCCCACTCTCTCCGCCCCCCGGTCCACCCCTGCCACAGCGCCAGGACTGGTTGGCACATCACGTCAAATAAAGTCATTCACAATTTATGTATCACGAAATTCAACTTCCAAGAACGTCCCTTACGTTCGAAGTCGAGAACTCGGAACAAACACTCGGGATGCAGCGAGCCCCGCCGTTCCTCCGACAACGCCAGCAGGGAGCGCGGCTCTGCAAACACCGTATCTGAGCGCCGGTCACTGCATCTGGGCAGCCCGGGTGACTGGTCGCGCGGAGAGCCGCCCCGCGAGCTGCAGAAAAGGCAGAGGAGCGCGAGAAAGCACGGACCTACCACTTCTATCCCGAGAAACCGATTTGCTCTTGAGTTTTGCACTAGGAGCTCTGGTTCGCGCAAGAAAAGGTGTGTGTGTTATGGAGGCAGATAAGAAAACAAGGATGAGGATGCAAATTTCGGCTTTTCAGAGGACGTGTTATGGCAGAACTGAAACTATATGGTATCAGGAAGGAGTGCTATGGGGCTTGCTAGTTGTAGGGTTCCACGGTGTAATGGTTAGCACTCTGGACTCTGAATCCAGCGATCCGAGTTCAAATCTCGGTGGAACCTAGCTACTTTTACTTTCTGACTTTATTTACTTATCTTTCCAGTTTTCCTTTTAGGGAGAGTTGGCGGGGAATCTGCAATTCACATTTCGCCTTTTCTTTATAGACTTTAGTACATCATTTTGGAGTTTTGTGAAAGTTTAAAATGGCCATTTTAAAGTATACATTCTGTTTTAAATTGTCTTGATACCAAATAGGAAGAATTTTAAAGTACAACTTTAAATACTCAAAGCCAAAAGTAAAACTAGTTTTTTAATTTGTTTTTAAAATATTCTAGAAGTAAAGAATTAAGATGCAATCACATCCTTGTTATTCCTCATCATATTCTGATGAAAATGTTAGCTAAAGAATGCTCTCATTGTATTAATTTTATATTAACTAATTGAATTTTTACTAATTATTAATATTAGATAAAACACACACAAATTACTGTTTCCCCACATTATTAATTATTGCTGCTACTGCTAAGTCGCTTCAGTCGTGTCCGACTCTGTGCGACACCATAGACGGCAGCCCACCAGGCTCCCCCGTCCCTGGGATTCTCCAGGCAAGAACACTGGAGTGGGTTGCCATTTCCTTCTCCAATGCAGGAAAGTGAAAAGTGAAGGTGAAGTCGCTCAGTCCTGTCCAACTCTTCGCGACCCCATGGACTGCAGCCTACCAGGCTCCTCCATCCATGGGATTTTCCAGGCAAGAGTACTGGAGTGGAGTGCCATCGCCTTCTCCGATTAATTATTGAAGCCCTTGAAATAGTGAAAATCCACCCACACTTTAATTGATTCATAGTGTTTCAACATATAAAGCATACTAAGGAGATTTTTTACTCTATGTTAATAGCTGAAATCCTTATTCTCATTTATCTATTTTTTGTTCTTAGCTGAATTTTCAATTACCAATAGATGTTAGTGATCAATCTGGAGAAGCAAATTGCTAAAATAAAGGGGGAAAAGCTACCTACCCATACTTTTTCTTTCTTTGTTATGTTCTTATGTTTGCAGATACTTCAGCCTAACATATAAACTGCTTTTATGAAGACACCAACTGCCTGATTGTAATTTGAAATCTTAACTCCTTAGAAATTTAGGGAAAGGCCATATTTTCATGTCTACCAAAGATACAGTTTATGCAATGTCCTGCATGAACACCATTATCAGAAACTGCTTCCTGGTCGATGTATATCCCTGGGGCCTCAAAACCCTTCGTTGTAGGTACACATTTTCTCACCTTCCCTGAGTTCATTTACTTATAAAGCCATGAAAATTTGATAGGTACAAAGGACCTCAGTTGGCACTGATTCCTATACTAAGGATGTCCACAATACTATTTTTAAATATAGGACTCCATAATAAAAACATTTACTAATTCAATTCCAATACTTGACTTCAAAATACGGAGAAACCACCTAACAATGTCAACAACCGCTATAGGCAGTGGAGTCCTCAGGGAACCACCTTCTACTTCTGTTGGCACAGTGGAACCAGCATGGTAGGATGGGAAATGGAGACGCTCTGGGACTGAATTCTTAACTCTGTGAATGTCTAACTGTGTAATTTTCAAGATGTAAAACTACTCTGTACCTCAATCTCTTTACTTTATGTAAAAGAAGGTAAGGCCTTCTTTGCTATGTTTTACGATGGTAAGTACCTTGCTTAAGGAAGACGCTCCACAAATACCAGTGCTCTTAAGGACAACACTCCACAAACACTAGGGCTGTCTTTTCCCCCTTTTTCTTTTCTCTCTTCCTCTCTATATTCCCCCTGCCCCCTTCTCCTCCTCCTTATTCTTCAGAAAGAAGGGTACCTGAGAATGGAAAGGGGACATTTTGGTGCATTTGGATCAATTCAAGTACCATGGTCAGTGATGCTTCCTTCCTAAAAATATTCTTGCTACCAGAAGCAGCCTATCCTCTATTACAAAACACTAGCCTATACTTGGAGAAGGAAATGGCAACCCAACTCCAGTACTCTTGCCTGGAAACTCCCATGGATAGAGGACCCTGATAGGTTATAGTCCATGGGATCGTGAAGAGTTGGACACAACTGAGCGACTTCACTTTCACTTTTCCCTTTCATGCATTGGAGAAGGAAATGGCAACCCACTCCAGTGTTCTTGCCTGGAGAATCCCAGGGACGGGGGAGCCTGGTGGGCTGCCATCTATGGTGACGCACAGAGTTGGACACGACTGAATCGACTTAGCAGAAACAGCAGTAGCACCCTCAGTTCAGTTCAGTCGCTCAGTCGTGTCCGACTCTTTGTGACCCCATGAATTGCAGCACGCCAGGCCTCCCTGTCCATCACCAACTCCCCGAGTGCACTCAGACTCAAGTCCATCGAGTCAGTGATGCCATCCAGCCATCTCATCCTCTGTCGTCCCCTTCTCTTCCTGCCCCCAATCCCTCCCAGCATCAGAGTCTTTTCCAATGAGTCAACTCTTCGCATGAGAGGGCCAAAGTACTGGAGTTTCAGCTTTAGCATCATTCCTTCCAAAGAAATCCCAGGGCTGATCTCCTTCAGAATGGACTGGTTGGATCTCCTTGCAGTCCAAGGAACTCTCAAGAGTCTTCTCCAACACCACAGTTCAAAAGCATCAATTCTTCGGCGCTCAGCCTTCTTCACAGTCCAACTCTCACATACATCTCCATACATGACCACAGGAAAAACCATAGCCTTGACTAGACGGACCTTTGTTGGCAACGTAATGTCTCTGCTTTTGAATATGCTATCTAGGTTGGTCATAACTTTCCTCCCAAGGAGTAAGTGTCTTTTAATTTCATGGCTGCAGTCACCATCTGCAGTGATTTTGGAGCCCAGAAAAATAAAGTCTGACACTGTTTCCACTCTTTCCCCATCTATTTCCCAGGAAGTGATGGGACCGGATGCCATGATCTTCGTTTTCTGAATGTTGAGCTTTAAGCCACCTTTTTCACTCTCCACTTTCACTTTCATCAAGAGGCTTTTGAGTTCCTCTTCACTTTCTGCCATAAGGGTGGTATCATCTGCATATCTGAGGTTATTGATATTTCTCGCAGCAATCTTGATTCCAGCTTGTGTTTCTTCCAGCCCAGCGTTTCTCATGATGTACTCTGCACAGAAGTTAAATAAGCAGGGTGACAATATACAGCCTTGATGTACTCCTTTTCCTATTTGGAACCAGTCTGTTGTTCCATGTCCAGTTCTAACTGTTGCTTCCTGACCTGCATACAGATTTCTCAAGAGGCAGATCAGGTGGTCTGGTATTCCCATCTCTTTCAGAATTTTCCACAGTTTATTGTGATCCGCACAGTCAAAGGCTTTGGCATAGTCAATAAAGCAGAAATGGATGTTTTTCTGGAACTCTCTTCCTTTTTCCATGATCCAGCAGATGTTGGCAATTTGATCTCTGGTTCCTCTGCCTTTTCTAAAACCAGCTTGAACATCAGGAAGTTCACGGTTCACATATTGCTGAAGCCTGGCTTGAAGAATTTTGAGCATTACTTTACTAGCATGTGAGATGAGTGCAATTGTGCGGTAGTTTGAGCATTCTTTGACATTGCCTTTCTTTGGGATTGGAATGAAGACTGACCTTTTCCAGTCCTGTGGCCACTGTTGAGTTTTCCAAATTTGCTGGCATATTGAGTACAGCACTTTCACGGCATCATCTTTCAGGATTTGGAATAGGTCAACTGGAATTCCATCACCTCCACTAGCTTTGTTCGTAGTGTTGCTTTCTAAGGCCCACTTGACTTCACATTCCAGGATATCTGGCTCTAGGTCAGTGATCACATCATCGTGAATATCTGGCACCCTATCCTTGCTTAAAAACCAGGTGAAAAATCTCAACTGAAGTAGTTACCTTGCTTGAGGATATTGATTTTTTTCAAGACCTACCCCCACCATCTTGCACTGCCTATAGGACTCAGGGAATCACTATATATTTCTATTTTATATACTGAAAGAATTGTAATATAATGCTAATTCATATCAAAAAGAAAACCAGAGTAGGGTGTGGGGGAGTGATAGATCAGGAAAAAAGAAACACAATGTAGAACTAAATCAAATTTATCAATATGGGTACACTTAATGGAGATTCTGAAGTTAGTGTGTTAGCTAGAACAGCTGGGAATTGTAACAGTGTGTATGGTAAGTTGACTGTAACCTGAAGTCAGTATAACTACAGTAAATGAAGAAGCCAAGATTTCTTTGGTATGAGGTAGAGAAAGATATCGATATCTTAGATTGTTTTAAAACACATAGGGAACGTGCAATGGATTTATCACACGTGACACCCACTCATCTTCCCTCTATTATCTCCCTGGAGGGCTCCCTTACAAAACCCCCTAAGAAACAGATTGGTGACGAGAGAGCCAGGGTCCTTGGGAAGTTCTCTAGAACCTGTCCTCTGTAGAAAGGTTTGATGGTAATGGATACATCCCTAATTTTTTTTTAATTATTTACCTTTTTGATCCGCTTCCTCCATTTCTCCCACTTGCCCTAGCCCACCTTTACCTTTAGTAACCACACATCTGTTCTCTGTATCTATAAACCTGTTATTTTTTCTTTTTTTAGATTCTACATATAAAAGGTATTTGTCTTTCCTGTCTGGCTTATTTCACTTAGCATCATTCCCTCAAGGTCCATCCATGTTGCAATAGATGGCAAGATTTTATTCTTTTTTATGGCTGAATAATATTTCATTGTACATATACTATAACCTCTTTATTCCTTCATCCATCGATAGACAGAGGTTTTCATACCTTGGCTGTTGTAAACAGTGCTGCAATGAACATGGGAGTGCATATATACTTTTCAAATTAATGATTTCATTTTCTTCAGATAAATATCCAGAAGTGAAATTGCTGGATCATATGATAGTTCTATTTTTAATTTTTTGAGCAATCTCCATACATTTTCCATAGTGGCTGCACCAACTTATCTTCCCACTAACAGTGCACAGAGGTCCCCATCCTTGTCGACATTTGTTATTTCTTGTTTTCTGGATAATAGGCATTATAACAGATGTGAGATGATATCTCATTGTAGTTTTGATTTGCATTCATCTGATGATTAATGATGTTGAGCATTTTTCATGTACCTCTTGGCCATATATATGTCTTTGGAAGACAGATTTATTCAGATCTTCTATCCATTTTAAAATCAGATGGTTTTCTTGCCTTTCACTTGTATAAGTTCTTTCTATATTTTGGATATTAAACCCTTATCAGATATATGATTTGCAAATATTTCCTCCCATTCCAATGGTTTTATGGTTTTAGATCTTACTTTCAAGTCTGTAAGTCATTTTAAGCTCCTGGACATAGGTCTTGGTGATGGTTTTTTTGGATTTGGCATCACATAAAAGTAAAAGCAACAAAAGCAAAAATAAACAAGTGGAACTATATCAAATTAAAAAGCTTCTGCACAGTAAAGGAAGCACTAAAAAAGCAAACAACAAAACATTAATCTCCTCTCTTCAAACCATCAGAATAAAGAATCCTTGCAGTTTGAGGAGGAAGTGTTACCTGCCAGTTTGACACAATAGCCTATGTGTCTGCTGCTGCTGCTGCTGCTAAGTCGCTTCAGTCGTGTCCGACTCTGTGCGACCCCAGAGACGGCAGCCCGCTAGGCTCCCCCGTCCCTGGGATTCTCCAAGCAAGAACACTGGAGTGGGTTGCTATTTCCTTCTCCAATGCATGAAAGTGAAAAGTGAAAGTGAAGTCGCTCAGTCGTCTGCGACTCCTAGCGACCCCATGGACTGCAGCCTACCAGGCTCCTCCGTCCATGGGATTTTCCAGGTAAGAGTACTGGAGTGGGGTGCCATTGCTAAATGATGCCAAAGAGCAAGAAACTGCTTAATACAAATACAGTTTCTGATAGAAAATGTGACATTCTGAAGAGAATTGAAGTTCTCTCCACTCCAGTACTCTTGCCTGGAAAATCCCATGGACGGAGGAGCCTGGTAGGCTGCAGTCCATGGGGTCGCTAGGAGTCGGACACGACTGAGGGACTTCACTTTTACTTTTCACTTTCATGCTTTGGAGGAGAAAATGGCAACCCACTCCAGTGTTCTTGCCTGGAGAATCCCAGGGACGGCGGGGCCTGGTGGGCTGCCGTCTATGGGATTTCACAGAGTAGAACACTACTGAAGCGACTTAGCAGCAGCAGCATAGCTACTTAGACCAATGAGCTTACTACCGTCTAAGTAGTCGTGGCCGAGTGGTTAAGGCGATGGACTAGAAATCCATTGGGGTCTCCCCGCGCAGGTTCGAATCCTGTCGACTACGACATCCTTCTCTATTGAGACATAGCCAGTTGGGGAAGAATGCTGTTACCTTAGAGAGAAGCTGGATTGTTCTCCAACCTGGCTCTTTATGTTGCCGGTGAAAGGCTCCCCGCCGCTGGAAGCACACGGATTATACCTCCCCCCCCACCCCAACAGCAGTATGGGGTCTAATTTATTATTAATTTTAAGTAATTCGACCACAGCCCTAACGGTGCTTTCTTTCCCCACTACAAGAGCCCAGGCTTTGATGGTACCTTCCTCTTTCCTCCAGTCAAAATCCTGCTTAGAAGGCAACTTTTCCTAAAGAAAAAACTTGGCAGAAACCTTTCCCCTTTATCAGGACTCTTCTCCAGTCAGGTATGTCCTTGTTCATGTACAAAAGGAAACTCCATGAAATCTTGGCTCACATATAAGTGAAAGCCAGAACTCATAGCTATGGTAATGAACCCAAATTGGATTTTAATAGGCAAGCCACTACATAACTGAAGAAATTATTTAGGCCATTCTTTTGGTAGCCAAAACAAAAAAGTCAGCATTATGCCAGATTAACTTGTCCTGGGGTCAAGGACGCTGGTAAAAAGAGAGGAGCTAAAAGTGAGATGAGGTTTTGACTCATTCTGGGCACAGAGTTCAGATGCAAAAATCCCATTGGGTCATTAACATGTGTGAGTTAATGCATTTAAGTGTTAAAGCAATGTCAACCACACTTGAATGCCTTTCTAGGAATTCCTAGGAAAATTAGATTATCTCACTTGGCAATTTAATGGGGCTGATCCTCACCTCTCTTGCGGAGATCTGCACAGTTGTCATACTTTACTGCATCTCAAGAATGCATCTATTAATTTTTCTTAAACCCAATGCATTCCACATTCATTGATTAAATGCCAGATACTTTCCTCTTTCATGCATGTGTTCAGAGGAATGAAATAGTTAAAAAAAACATCGAGTTGCAACCTCAGAAGGGTCAGTGATGTTGAGTTGTGATAAGTTTTCTTTGCTGAGCAGGGCCTGCTTAATGAAAATAACTTGGTTTTGGCTATTAAGACCTGGATTTCCAAAGGATGAACTTGATATTTCTTTGCAAAACGCATTTCTCATCTCTCCATCTCTTACATTCAGCATACAGGTTGCTTTGACTCTCAAAAACTAAATAGAATTCTAGAATGTTAAAGTCATGAAATGTTAAGGCCCTTCTGTGGAAACAATTCCTAACTTTAGAGTTGTGGAAAGTGACCCACATGACATCAATGTACAGAATTTAAAAACAAAAATTTGTTCAAAAAGATACCTTAGAGAGAATGTTGATAGTTTAAGCAGAAGTTCTTCTCTTTCCAAATACTGCTTTCTGGAGGAATCCCATGGAAAATGAAGCTCCAGTTCTGGGGTCTGGAATAGCGATACTGAGCCAGGACTGACCATTACACAGAATCTTGCTTTGTGGAGTATCAGCCTGTAATCTGGTTTCTGAATGCTGCTGTTGGGATTCTAGAACTTTTCTCATTACATTTTTTTTTTTTTTTTCTGTTTTGGTTACACCCTGCAGCATATGGGATTTTAGTTCCCCAACCAGGGATGGAACCCAATCCTCCTGCATTGGGAGCATGGAGTCTTAACCACTGGACCACCAGGAAAATCCCTTTCTATTTAGCTTTAAATCACTGAAATTTCTTATGAATAAGGAAAATAAAACCAAAAATAAAACTGGTGAACAGTGTAAGAAAAACAAGAATTACAGCAATTGCAACAGAGAATGTAAATTAGGAAGTACATTTCCAATTGAAATAAATCTGAGCCACTGATTTAATTTAAAATTTTCTAGTAGCCATATTAAAAAGTAAAAAGAGAAGGCATAATTCTTTTAATAATATATTTTATTTTAACCCAACATATTCAAAATATCATTTCACTATGTAAGAAATTTGAAAAGTTGACAGTGTGATAGTTTACTTTTTTTTTTTTTCATACAAAATCTTCAAAGTCTGCTGTGTATCTTTCACTTAGAGCTCAAGTAGGACCAAGTGCTCAATAGTCACATGTCAGAAGTGGCTAAAGTATTGGACATCACAGATTTAGAGTGTGAAAACATACGACTGAGTTGATAGACGATTGAAACCAAGGGAGAGTCTACACTGAAAGCAATAGGCTATGGTCCAACATAGAAGTATTCTTGGCATGCACTTCTTGGAGCTTTTGGAGCTAGTGCTGCTGTAAGTAAACTTGCTATTTCAGGGCACTCTTTCCTAACTTACTCAGGAGTATCTGTGAAAGCCCAGTGAGTCCTGCTGCCAGCTCCTCTTCCAGGATGGTTGGGGGACAGGTCTTACCCAGCATCATAAATAGCTCCTGTTTCAGCATCAGGAGCATTGTCAAACCTCCAGAGTTTCTATTTCTAGGAAGGCAGAGGCCAGAAAGTCCATGAGCCTCCTTCACCATGTCTTTTTACATTTGTTTCCGTTATGGGAATCATTCATCTCTGATTGGCTGACTTGCTGTCCTTAAAGTCAAGGTGCAGCCTTAAAGTCAAGATAGAATTCCTCAAATGTAAAATTGATTATTGCTTATCCAGTGTTGTCACTCCCAGGTTCTTCACCTTCTGAAATCCCATGCATCCTTAAAGATTGCCTGTCTGTGTCTCCTCCTTTGAAAAGTCCTCAAGTTCCATCCTTCATTCCCCTTCTTCAGTGACCCTTATAGTGTCTTTGCCATAACATTGTTTAAGAAAATGCAATGGTAATATTAGTGCTTCCATATATCTTTGTTTATATGTCTCATATGAAACTACTTCTGTATTTATCATTCTGCCTGGTAGCATATGTGTTTTTGAAGAAATGAACTGGTTAAGTCATCACTTTAGATTACGTAAGCTAATATAGTAGAAACTAACCCCATTTATGAATCTAACTGCTGTGTGTCCTTTAAATAGTACATCACTTTAGTGCATCCTTTCCTCTCTTTTGTTTCCTTGGCATCATTTAAAAGTCTCAAAAAAGTCATTGGTCGATTAATCCATTATTTTCCTTAAATATTTTATGAATTTTTATTATTTCTTTTGCTACATATGTTAGTCTTTCAGAAGCAACAGAACATCCTAAATTAAATGCTACTATGAGACATCTATGACTTTGAAATGAAAAGTGGCAACAGCAGTAAATGGAAATTGGAAAAACAGAATTCAGACTATTCATTAAGAATTAAGAGAACTAAAGTTGTCTAGCATCTGTTTCCCTTTTGCATGCTTCCTTTTTCAACAAGAAAGGGAGACTATCACAAATCAAGGGCTTCTTCTCAGTGGAGATCTTAGAGTAAGGACTGAAAGGGAACTGAGATAGAGGTTCTAATAACCTTTGGTTGAACAAGGTTCCATTCCATTCTGTTGGACATATGTTTCATTCTCATGTCCCAAATGTGCACTGAGAAACCCACACCCATTATCCCTCTGAAAAAGGGACGCTTTGAGAACTGGTTTGACTGGGATTATAGCTTCAGGCATGGGTGAACTTTGGCTTCCTAATTTACAAAATTGAGGTTAATGACTCACATAGCCATATTTCAAAGGTGATATTTATTCAGCAACTTTCTGTTTAATTACAGTTTAGTAACATTTGTTAGTTAAAAATGCTTATTCGTTGAAAATAGGTTTTGTAACATAAAAGAGACTCTTCAATGCAGAGGGTTCTTAGTCTTGTGTCTATGTTCTCTAACAGTATTTATGAATCCCTGACATGGTTTCTACAGTTGTTAGCTTTGAGTCAGGGCCAATCTCTCTGTGACAGGGTGAACAAGTTTTATTTTACCGTGGGATTTTGAGGCAAAAAATAATTTGAGTCTCTGTCTTAATAACTGCACGACCATCAAATGAGAACAATTTGTTAACTCTATTTTGTTGTTTTGGGAACACATAAAATGACTATGAAAAGATATGTGGGCTCCAAACAAATTCCTTCTAACTGTCTTAATAGATTTGTCTGACATGAACCCAACATCTGTCTTCCCAATGATGAAGTATCACTTACTACTATACCAGGGAAGAAAGTTTTATTGAAAATCACTATCCTCACTGTGTGTGGACTTAAGTTCTAGTGTGTGTGTTTCTTTTAATCATTGTTATTACATGTAATTCTGAAGGGAATGTTAAAGTTTATTCCACTTTGTGGTCTATTTCATGAATCTCCACCAGAGGCTGACAGAGAAGACACTGATCTCACTCCAATAACCCATCAAATGAGGTCTCTTTCCAGTTCTAAGGATAATGTTTTCCCTGGTAATATGGTATAACAGCATGACAGTCAGTCAAATGACACCAAAGAATGGTCACATTGACTGCAAATATACTTTCTGATATGTGACTCAATCTTTCTGGTATGTGATTTAATTTTATGAAAGCTAAGCTTTAGCATGGCTATTTATTCTCATAGCATGTTGTCCTACTGTGTAGTCGTGGCCGAGTGGTTAAGGCGATGGACTAGAAATCCATTGGGGTCTCCCCGCGCAGGTTCGAATCCTGCCGACTACGCAGTAGTTTGTGAAATAATTCCTTCTTAATACTATGCTTTTTGACAAATTCTGGAGTTGCAAGTCCAAACACAAACAGGAACTCTAACCAAGATGTAGGCAGTTACTACCCTTTCCAGCTTATAATCCTGCAATTAACTCACCCTTGCCAGAAAAAACCAAGTCATAATTATTGCATTTTTCCAATAGGTTTGACCTGAATCCTAATATATTTTCTTTTCCCCTGAGAAGAGTCCTAACTTCAGAGATACGTTGGTGTTTCCTGCTTTCAAAATCCTACTTGCTTCTCCATGAAAATTTTACCTTTTCAGGGATTTCTTTTCTCATATGTAACTAAAACCTGTATATCTCCAACACACATATTTTTATCTGTCTAAGGGAAATCGATCAATAACTCCATGCTTGCGTCACACAACTCCAGCATGTTTATGGGGTAAAGAGCCAGAAGTAAATGCTATCTAAAGAAAGCAAAATTCCTGACTGGAAAACTATCTCTACCAAAAGGCAGTGATCAACTGATACAAAGTTTATTTTCCATGCCTATTAAGAATTTTAATATTTATATAATTAAATATAATAATCATGATATGAAGTTCAAATGATATTGAGAGTATATGCAATGAATAAAATCTATCTTCTACCCATGCTCTAGCTTTTCACTTTCTCTCCACAGTGAAATAAATTTTTGTATAACCATCCAGAGTATATATTATTATTTTTCATGTATAGTATTCAATCCACTCTTTATTTTAAGCAAATTTTAGCAAACTAATGTTTAGTAATTGTCTTAGTTATTTCCTTCCATGAAAAATATATTCTGACCTCTACAAAATATACCCAATTGATTTTTTTGACAATAGTACAAAAAAAAAAAAAAATTCACTGGAAGAGAGAGAGATAGCCTTTTCAACAAATGGTGCAGAAGCAATTGGACATTCATAGGCAAAAACAAAAACCTTTTTTTGATGTTGATCTAGACCTCATTCCATATATAAAATTGGAATAAATCACAAACTAAAATGTAAAACTATAAAACTTTCAGAGAATAACATAGGAGATCTTCAGAATCTTTGTCCTTTAGACTTGATACCAAAGCCCAATCCTTAAAAGGAAAAAATTGGACCTCATCAAAATTTAAAATTTTACTCCACAAAAAGACACCATTGGGCTTCCCTGGTGGCTCAGTGGTAAAGAATCTGCCTGCCAACGCAGAAGACATGGGTTCAACCTGTGATCCAGAAAGATTCCACATGCCGCAGAGCAACTAAGCCTGCATCATTATTGAGCCTGTGCTCCAGAGCCCAGGAGCCTCAAGTACTGAGCCCATATGCCGCAACTACTGAAGCCAGCACTCTAGAATCCATGCTCTGCAACATGAGAATCCACCATAATAAGAAGCCTGTGGACCGCAATTAAAGAGTAGCCTATGGCTCACTGCAACTAGAGAAAGCCCAAGCAGAAATGAAGACCCAGCACAGCCAAAAACAAATAAATAAACAAAATTATTATTTTTTTAAAGACACTATTAAGGGGTTGAAAAAACAAGCTGTAAATTGGGAGGAAATGTTTGCGCACCACATACCTGACAAAAGACAGTATCTTGCAAATGCACAAGAATTCTGGAAACAACAAATTTTTTAAAAACCTCAACAATCCAATTAGAACATGGATAGAAGACACGAAGAGACATTTCACTAATGGGGACAGATGGATGGCAAATCAGCACGTGATTAGGAACTTGGGCAGAGATTTTGACAGGGCAAAACTGGCTCTAGCAATGGCAAAGTCCCTAGCCATAATGGTGTTACAGCTTTCCTGCATCTGAAGCTTTCAGGTCTGGGCTCAAACCTTTCCATTTCTGAGAAAGTGACTGAAGCACGGGTGCATAGGCCAAGCGAACCTCTTCCAGAAGAAGACTGTATTCTGTTAATGCTGGCAGGAGAATATTGGCAGTGGATACAGATAAAGTGATGACCCCTGCCTCCTCACTGAGACATTGTCTTGGGTTGCCAACACTAGGTCTGAAGCTTCTGTGGCAAAGAATAAGGAAAAGAGCAGAAACTCCAAGAATCTATTGGAGACAAGGCAAGTGATCTGCAAAATTCAGAAGTGAAGTCGCTCAGTCGTGTCTGACTCTTTGCAACCCCATCGACTGTAGCCAACCAGGCTTCTCCATCCATAGGATTTTCCAGGCAAGAGTACCGGAAGTGGGTTGCCATTTCCTTCTCTAGCAAAATTCAGAAGAGAATATATAAAGGATGAAGGACAGCTCAAGGAGGAAACCAGTCAGCACCTTCTGAGGTTTGACTTCTTGCTACCACAAACCATGCCTGCCTCAGGGAAAGTTTGTCCCATAATTGGTGGCAAAATCCTCATTGCAGAAAAAGGCTTGTCCCTACCCTTGGTGGGAGCTTTCGTTTTCAGTTAAGGACCTATTGAGTCCCTGGGGAACTATCTTAATTCCTAAGTCTCTCAGGTTCTGAGCAATGAGACCACATTCAAACAAACTTGCCATATGACTAGACCTCTGAAAATAGAAGAGCTAGATGACTCCATGTTGGGGTGGGGAGGGAAGGAGTCACAGTTGGCTCTGAACCTCGCAAGAAGGGGACTTTGGCAAAATGGAGCCTTATTTCGGAGTCTCCAATAATCAAGAGCAGCAGAGCAAGAGAAATCTGTGTAGCACCCAGGAAAGGGAGTAACTTAAGCTGAACACGAGATATTGTCCACTTTTGCCTGATAAATCTAAGTACATGCTTGGAAGGAGGGAAAGGAGAAAAAAAGGAGAAAGGCAGGACCAAGAGGAAATTCAGAGGAAAGGGCTTTGGGTGAGGGAGAAACTGACTCTTGAAAGGTTTTAAAAGGCTTTGCTGAGTTCTTGTTCTGGAGAGCTGACATTCTAGCCATCATTATTCCCTACCTAGCTATCATAATTCCTGATCCAAAGGGAATGATTGTCATCCTCTTGAAGAAAGGGTTGAAGATTTGTGAGGACTGCAAACTAGAGATCGTGTGACATTAATATTTTGAGAATGACACAGACTATAAGGGCCAGAAAGAAAGCGAAAAGCATAGAGGAGACAGATGAAGAAAGAGAATGGTGAAAAGAGGACAGAGAAAATGACAGTATTAAACTTGGAGGTGTTGGGGAAATGCGAAAGAATCAAGGTTGAAAAATATTCCCTAGCACCTCCCATTAACATAAGCAGAGTGGCGCAGCGGAAGCGTGCTGGGCCCATAACCCAGAGGTCGATGGATCGAAACCATCCTCTGCTATGTGTGGTCATCTTTTTCCTCAAGAGTACTTCACCTACTGAAACATTCGCAAAGCAGAGACTGTAGACAAAAGCCACCAGAAAAAACAAAGCCACCGGAGATGATCTCATGCCATTCTCACCCTCTGGGCTTCCTGGGACAGGAATATCTTATTTTCTCTGCTCCAGCTGTCTTCAGAAGCCTACAGAATAATGGCAAGCACTACCTAGTCTTAGCTTGTCTTCCACTTCAGCTGTCTACTCCCTCACTGCTTGCTTGACTCTCTCTTAGAGAGGCTCAAAAAATATATGTTGACTCCAAGAAGCTTTACTTATAACCACGGCCACACTCATTTCTTCAACTGCTGGTCATTCCAGTATTTGAATGGGATGAAGTCAAGATAAACTGTGGAAGGAAAACATTAGAGAAAGACCTCGAATGATGAGGAATCTCCACCTGTTTGGCAGAAGCAGAGGTGGATTTATATGATTCCACCTTGTCCTAGAGGAAGGAACACAAAGGAGAAAGTGTCCAGTTGAGAGATGC
Source organism: Bubalus kerabau (assembly GCF_029407905.1). Classification (NCBI taxonomy): domain Eukaryota; kingdom Metazoa; phylum Chordata; class Mammalia; order Artiodactyla; family Bovidae; genus Bubalus; species Bubalus kerabau. The sequence goes on from NC_073626.1 coordinate 21,295,529, forward strand.
TGGGTAACAGCAGAAGGGGAAAAGGAGCAGAGAGAAGAGGGGAAAAGAATGGAAGACAATGAAAAAGAAGATGAAAGTATTGGTGGACAAAAGGGAAGACATAAGGAGAGAAATGAAGAAGGAAATGGCAACCCACTCCAGTGGGCCTGGGAAAACCCATGGACAAAGGAGCCTGGCGGGCAACAGTCCAGGGGGTCACAAAAGAATTGATTATGGCTTAGCAACTAAACAACAGCAGCGACAACAAATGAGAGAGAAGGAAAGGAGGAGCAGTTGAGTGGAAGTTCAGGAAAGGAAGGAAAAAGTACAGAATTGAGACCACACAGAGTTTGAAGGAGATGGTCCTCACCAAATTGAAACAAAAATAACTTCAAGCTCCGTTTATCTGGTTTCAGGTATGGGACCAGGAGGGAACTTGACACCTGAACCTAGGACTTCCTGACCTGCCACTACATACGTAAAGGAGATCAAGCAAATACCTCGTGCTAGGGTCTCTTCATCAGCTGTGTGCTCCTTCTTCCTCAAGTGACAACCAGTTTTCCTCTGCAAATTTTATGTAACTTGGGTCTGGTTCTTTTCTCCTGATTATGCAGAGGTAAAATGCACCCCCACGGTACAAGTGCAGCCTTTGATTCCAGGAATAAAGCCCCAGAATCAATCTCACCCTAAATACTCAGCCTGACCTTGATGGATGACCCTGAACTTTTGCTTATTTGTCATCAATAATGCAGGGATCAACAATGTTCTGCTTAGCTGCCACTGATTCCCCTATGACCAAGGCCTGGAGTGGATTAGAAATTACCAAGACTTGCTGATTTATTTCCATATTTTCCTTCATGGATTATTTTTTATTTCCACCCCACCAGGTATGACCCACCACCTGGATGATCACTGCCCACCAGAGACTATCTGGGGACTCAGTAAGTTAAGAGTAAGAAAAAAGTACAACTGGCAGATCCATCTACAGGCATACCCATCACTGCTTTTGGGCCCCAGGACAAGTCCACCAGATGCAATGTCATCGTCCTTATCTAGTTGGATCACCAAGGAAATGGTTTTACTTAATTTCTTTAGTTGTGTAGTGGTTTGCTTATTAATACCCATTTTGGATTCCCCACTTAGCAACCATAACTTTAACTTTCACTTGCATTTCATCCAAGATTTCATGGAGTTGCCTTTTGTACGTGAACAAGGACGAAGACGACCCCTGATAAGGGTGAGGTTCTTTGAGCAAGGAAACGCTCGTTTCAAGTTTTTTTCCTTAAGAAAGTCTGTCTGCCTTGTAAGCAGGGTTTTCATCACAGGAAAAGGGAAGGCATCACCAAAGCCCTGACTCTCCTAGGGAGAAAAGAAAACACCATTAGGAGTATGGTAGAATTTCTTAAAGTTAATAATAGTAGTAAGACCCCCATGCTGTTTGGGGCACCATCCGAATGCTCATGCCTTTCCCCAGCAGCCATAAAGAGCCAGGTTGGAGAACAAGCCTTCTCACTTTAAGACACGCACGGGCATTCTTCCCCAACTGGCTATGCCTCAATAGGATTAACCTCTCCCTGGGGAAAGGTACCGTAGTCGGCAGGATTCGAACCTGCGCGGGGAAACCCCAATGGATTTCTAGTCCATCGCCTTAACCACTCGGCCACGACTACTTAACAATTGTGCTGACTACTTGGCAATTGAGCTGTATCTTTACATGACTAAACAGTACAGAATAAAGCTCTTTTCAAAGAAATTTTCTACCAGAAAGTGTATTCGTATTAAGTGAAATTGCTTACTCTTTGACATCATTTAGTCGAATATCTCGCTACTGTGGCAAACTGGCAAGTAACACTTCCTCCTCAGTCTGGAAGGACCCCTTATTCTGATAGTCTGATAGAAGGCGCCTGTGAAGAAGGCTGAGCGCCGAAGAATTGATGCTTTTGAACTGTGGTGTTGGAGAAGACTCTTGAGAGTCCCTTGGACTGCAAGGAGATCCAACCAGTCCATTCTGAAGGAGATCAGCCCTGGGATTTCTTTGGAAGGAATGATGCTAAAGCTGAAACTCCAGTACTTTGGCCACCTCATGCGAAGAGTTGACTCATTGGAAAAGACTCTGATGCTGGGAGGGATTGGGGGCAGGAAGAGAAGAGGACGACAGAGGATGAGATGGCTGGATGGCATCACTGACTCGATGGACGTGAGTCTGAGTGAACTCCGGGAGTTGGTGATGGATAGGGAGGCCTGGTGTGCTGCGATTCATGGGGTCGCAAAGAGTCGGACACGACTGAGCGACTGATCTGATCTGATCTGAGCGACTTCACTTTCACTTTTCACTTTCATGCATTGGTGAAGGAAATGGCAACCCACTCCAGTGTTCTTGCCTGGAGAATCCCAGGGATGGGGAAGCCTGGTGGGCTGCCGTTTATGGGGTCGCACAGAGTCGGACACGACTGAAGCGACTTAGCAGCAGCAGCAAGTAGAAGACATTCTGAGAGACCAGCTTCCTGCTGTCAGCTTCTGATGGGGATCCACGAGATACATACACTCATCACTAAATAACAAATAAATTAGTAAAAGACATTGTTATACCTTTCGCTTACAAAACTGGATGATTACTTTACATTGTAAAAGGCAACAACAAAAAAATTAACTTGTAATCCTGCACAAATTAACCCAGAAACCAGCACTAGCAATATTTTGAAGTATTCCTTCTCTATTCTCAGTATTTCATATGCAAAAATTGTGCGTAGTTGAAGTCATGTTCATTTCATCCTGCTCTTGTCAATGAACATTACATTATAAATATTTTCCCAGAATAATTACAAAGTCTTCCCAAATTTTGTTTTACTGACATTGTAATGATCAATTACACAGATAAAGCAAAAATATTTAAACAGTTATCTTTTTAATGCCTTTTTTTGCTATTACAATGAGAAATAAAAATAAATATTTTTATGCAGTACATGTTTCTCTTTGTTAAGATTATTTCCCTAAGAGAGTACTTCTCAAACTTCGATGGGCATCAGAACCACCTAGAGGGCTTTTTATTAAAACAGACTGCTGCATCTCCTCTTACCTGCCTGCCCCACTCCTAGCAACTTTTTAATTCTGCAGATCTGAATCCAAGCCCAAGAATTTGTATTTCTCACAAGTTCCCAAGTGGTGCACACTCTGCTGGTTGGGGGCGATACTTTGATTAGACCATTCAAGGACAATAAACTTCAAAATAAATTTACTGTGTTAAAGGTTATAAACCGTTTATGAGCCTAAATGGATGTATATAGCAAGTGCCTTAGTTGCAAGACCAAATAACATTTGCAAGAATATGGTGAGGGGAATATAATTCTTATTATCTTAAACAGATGGTTTCTTTTAACTCCCATCGAAGTATATTCCACCTCCGTCATGGTGATCATGTTCTTTTCATAGTTGAAATTCTCTCTACTAGTTTATGCCCCAGCGAAACACTTCACTCCTAGAACTCAGAGATAAAGTCCTTGGTTTTGAAGAGATTCCCTTGGACTGCAAGATCAAACCAGTCAATCCTAAAGGAAATCAATCTTGAATATTCATTAGAAGGACTGCCGCTGAAGCTGAAGCTCCAGTACTGTGGCCACCTGATGCGAAGAGCAGATTCATTAGAAAAGACCGTGATGCTGGGAAAGATTAAAGGCAGGAGGAGCAGGGGACGACAGAGCATGAACTGGTTGGATGGCATCACTGACTCAATGGACATGAGTTTGAGCAAGCTCCACGAGATGGTAAAGGACAGGGAAGCCTGGTGTGCTGCAGTCCATGGGGTGGCAAAGAGTTGGATACGACTGAGCTACTGAAAAACATTTCCATGAAAAGGAATCAGAGCCAAGTCTCCCCTTCATTATCACATTCTCATAAAGCAGATAGTCTCTGACTCAAGAGTCAACTTTATTAATTTAGCTGGATTTTTTTCCCTAACATTTACGCGTTTTCATGTATTTTTGCGTTGTTCTGCATTGAAAGGGACCAAGAATGTCCTCCGGCAGAAATCGTATCCTTGGGAAACCTGTACTGAGTGCCTCCCTTTTCCCCAGGCTCCGGAGGCTGAAGGCTTAGGTAGTTTGGGAATTGTCTCACGGCCTTCACTAGGATGACACAAGTGACCTTCAAAGAAAGGAATCCAGAACCTTGTCTTTTCTAGTTAGAACAGAAATTGCTCAGTCCCCCCCACCCCCCACCCCCAACCCCTCACTCTAAATTGTCGCGGTAATCTGATTTTAATCGTTCTTTTGGAAGCACAAATCAGTTTGATGCCATGGAAGAGATTCCTGATTTAGATTTTAAACCTGAAATTAAATACAGATGACCACCCCCACCCTGCACCTCCAATTCTCGCATTTTTCCTTTATTCGAGTTCCTTCTCCCATTAGTATTTGCGACTGGAGGTTGTTTGGAACTAACTCTAAAGACAAAGCTCCCCTTCTGCGGGTTCCCGAGAATTAGGAGTGATCGTGCGTGTCCGCGATTGTCAGCGGCTAGTGGACAAGCTCCAGCATCCAGGAAGATCCAGTCCTTTGTCTAGGAGCTTTTTATTGAATTACATCACCAGCTGCTTCTTGATTTGCTCTCTTTCATACACGAGGGAGAGACCTGGACAGGGCTAAGAAACTTTTTGTTATCAGACCAACTGTTGCAGAACTTGCCACTAACTAGTTTTCACTTTGGCCTACAAGAGAAGAAGTAAGTCAGTAGTCGTGGCCGAGTGGTTAAGGCGATGGACTTGAAATCCATTGGGGGCTCCCCGCGCAGGTTCGAATCCTGTCGACTACGGTTTTAGTGGGCATTCTACATAGTTAACACCAACTCAGACTGGCTGTCCGTCTTGCTGTTAAAAGCATCATGATATATTCATTAACTGGAGAAGGCAATGGCACCCCACTCCAGTACTCTTGCCTGGAAAATCCCATGGATGGAGGAGCCTGGTGGGCTGCAGTCCATGGGGTTGCGAAGAGTCGGACACAACTGAGCGTCTTCACTTTCACTTTTCACTTTCATGGATTGGAGAAGGAAATGGCAACCCACTCCAGTGTTCTTGCCTGGAGAATCCCAGAGTCAGGGGAGCCTGGTGGGCTGCTGTCAGTGGGGTCGCACAGAGTCGGACACGACTGAAGCGACTTAGCAGCAGCAGCATACTCATTAACTACTGTTGACTCGTCACTATGGTCAACTCAAGGAATGCTGGGGTTCATGTAAAGCAAGATGCACTATAAGCATGAGCCCTGTAATATTTATATTCCCATTTGGTATATATACTGTGTGATGGCAACAACATATGCAATAAAAACAGAGCTTTACAGTTACAGAGTAGACATCTTTTGCATTTTCATCTGGGAATATGTATCTATAAATAGAAGAAAGAATAAAGCAAACTAAAATTTTGAGCAAAGTAAAAATGATCTGTTTATATGGATAATGGAGTACAAAGAGTAGATTCCACATTCTTTGAAGGTCAAAGGAATGTAATGAGACCGTTAAGTAGTGTTTTCTCTGTACAGTATTTGCAAAAAAAGAAGAAAAAAACAAATTAATATAGGTGCATAGTGTCTTAAAGTTAGTGGCACACTGTGAGAGAGAAAATCAGCACTCTGGTTTTGAACAAAGGAGCGTGTTTTACACGTCGAAGCAGGAACTTCACAGAACTCATTATGAAGGAGAGCCTAGACATGAATGTTTGAATAAGTGCTTTACACAAAGGGCTAATGTTGAGAAGCAGCAGATACTATATAAGATCAGTATATGGGTGCAGAATCTTCATATGTGTTCGTTGTAAGAAAAAAAAATTTGCTTTTAAATCTCCCACACAACCTGGTATCATAGTAAGACTATGTAGGGGTGGGGGTGGAATCTTCCCAGCCTCTATGCTATGCTAAGTCACTTCAGTCGTGTCGGACTCTGTGTGACCCCATAGACGGCAGCCACCAGGCTCCCCCGTCCCTGGGATTCTCCAGGAAAGAACACTGGAGTGGGTTGCCATTTCCTTCTCCATCCCAGCCTCTAGTTCATGTGAAATGGCTGCAAATGTCTAATCCAAGAAAACAAAGCAAAACAACTCAAACTTCATCCAAGACAAATACTATATTAAAAAAAAAAAAATCCCGAGTCCACTGCAAAACAGTAGAAGAACAAGGTGGGGGGGGGGGGGCGCGGGGAAGGAAAACTGACACCAAGAATGTAATTAGTAAGGAAATAGCAGTAGTCAATCATTTTATCTCATAAAAGGAGATGTTTGGTATTATGTGTATAGCCCAATGCGCAGATGAATACGGCCATGAAAATGTCATTATGGATTCCCCACCCATTTTAAGCTGAAATAGGTTAAATCTGTAGATATTTTAAAAATGACTATTGCGTGCTTGTTTACTTAAAGTCACCTACTTTAAGATTTTCCACCTTTAGTTTCCCTCTCTCTCTCACTCTAGGTTCAGTGGCCCTGTGGAAGGGTGGAGGGAGTCAGAAATTGTGCAGGTAGAGATCATGGGCAGAAAAGAAATTTGCTGTTCATATATTCTCCAATACTATTAGATTAATTTACTTCCCACTTTTGAAATATTGAGCAATTTCAAATATTCTTTTAGTGTGCACTGAAAGTAAACTTTATTAAAAGAATCGTTATTGCTTTTTATTAGAGTTTTTTTCCCTAGTCGCAGCACAGTGCAAGGTTTTTGTCGTCTTGCACTTGTACTTACTTCTGATACTCCTTTTCTTCCTTATAAAATGAACTCCATTAAACCAGAATGGGATTTCACTTCTGCCTCCTCACCCAAATGCCGATGTGTTTGGACTTACAAGAAATAAAATAGGCCAAATTGATTTCGTCAATAGTTGGACAATATTTTTCAGGGAAAAATAAAGAGACAAAACGCTGTGAGGTTCCACCGAGACTTGAACTCGGATCGCTGGATTCAGAGTCCAGAGTGCTAACCATTACACCATGGAACCATGCATGCCACATATCCCGCCATAACTGTCAGTGATGTGTCACAGTAACTCTACTAAAACCATTTAGTTTAAACTATCAAAATACTTAGTCTACATCCCCTCACGACACTTGAAAAAAAAAATCCTGAGGGATTTAATTTTATTTATTTTTTTTCTCCTTTTTTTTTTGGCCAAATACAAGACCCCAAAGAGTGTCCGCTCCCGCCCCCGCCATTAACTCAGAAACTTGGTTCTAGTCCTTGCTTTCTTCTTAAAAACAAAACAAAAACAAAACACACACAGAATGAGTATTTTGAACATTTCTTGTATCACCAGCACTGGATTGAACGTGTTATATTCATTGTATGATGTAATACTTTAAAACTCGTCAAGGTATTTTTAGTCTTCATATGACAGGAAAATTGAACCTTTGAGATTTTATAGTTTATCTGTACCTCTGCTCAGTTTTGGCCATAAATTAATGTTTCTTCACATAGATTATTTAGTTACCAGGCCCATTGCCTCTAGGAAAGCAAGCTTTAATGTGCTGATTTCTGGCACATTCACGGAAGAAACCTTGCAAGAGAAGTTATGTTTTCGAGAAAGTGGAAAAGGTACACTTGAAACAAAAGTCTGAATTTTGTCAAGTGTAGGGATTGGTGAGCAAATCAGAGATTCAATATTTCAAGATCAAAGACTCATCATACTCTACTTCATCAAGAGAAAAATGTCCAGTAAAGACTGCCAAATTGTACTAAAGATTTTTCTTACTACTATTCTGCGGACACCTTTTTTTCTTAAACCCAGCGCGCTTCCTTAAAGACTAGGTTTCTGGGGCGGGGTCGGTGGATCCCTTGGCGTCTCGCAAGCAATCTCTAGAGCCCCTTTCATCTCTCCTAGTCTCTTACCTCCGTTCGGCTAAGTTCACCGAGGCCGCCCAGCAGCAAATTTCTGTCGAGATTTCAACAGAACTTTAGCCGAGATGAGCCTTGGAATTTGTGCGGGTGGAATTCCGGGGATGCTGGCTGCTTCCCGTCACCCACTGTCCCCGTGGATGTATGTAGGCATTATTCTACAAATGCATGACCTTCAATTTAACGGAAAGACACCTGCTCCCGTAAATGAGGCGGTGCTGTGACTACCCGGGAAAAACACAGGTCCGCGCTCAGGACTATTCTGATAGTTCAGTGCCAGGCCTCCGATGGCAGCCAGAATGTCACCAAGCATTGCCCTTCATTTCTTGTTCACAGAGGTCCTTGCAAGATGGTGTGCTTGCCCGCGCGTCTGGAGGCAGCAGAATGGAGCTCTCCTGCTAACTGTGATCGAAAAAATTGCAAAGGGGGCCCACTTCTCTCAACATCTTTAAATTCAAGCTCCATAATTCATTAACCCCAATGCGGTAACTTAAGAGGCAAAGTTGCACCCACGCCTGAGGCTGAGATTCTAGTCAAACCAGTTCTGGGTTTCTCTCTTCTCTCAGAGAGGTTATGGGGTTTGGGTTCCTCCTGGGTTTGAGGAGGCCAGAAGTTAGACTTCTGGTCAGCACCAGTGGATGGAGCCAGACTCATTTTGAAGCACAAGAAGATCAGAATCTGCACTGCAGCTTATCCTTAATCTTTACCCAGAGTTTCCCATGAGATAAATTATATTTAAATTGCATTTTCCTCATTTCTTTTGAGGAAGGAAACATATAGAACTATCTCTTAAGTAGCAGCATTTCTCTTAAGTCTCAATGGCTAGTCTAAAGTTTGCATAAATTAAATAGATTTTTTCCTAGGCCTTTCTTGTTGGAATTGTTCAATTGGTGGTAGCACCTGGAGTCTCCAAGTCATAATTCTTACATAGATCATGGCTTTATCCAGAATGTCTAGCTTCTGGAAATTTAAGAAATGGAGGGAAATTCCAGGAATTGATGGAAGTATCAAGAGAAAGATAAAAATCACGACCATGGTGGGATTCTTGGTGGTATATTTTTATACAATATACCTCTCTGAAAAGCTAAAAGAAACATAAAAAAAAACCCCATAAAATAAAGTAGTGCAAGCCATATAATATACATATATAGAGAACAGTGCACATATCAGCTTCCTGATTCAAACTTTTTCCAAACACACATGAAATTATCTCTATCTTGACATTTTACCGGCCACAAAGCAAGTCTCCAAAAACACAGCATGATTAGATACAAGCTATTATTTCAAAGCAATATAACTACTGAGGCCATAAGCTCCAGGAAAGTTCATGGAAACCCTAGAGCTTTCTGAAGAAATATTGAGTCTGTTATATACTCAAGGTTTAAAAGGTATGGTTGCCTTACGAGGAAAATAAAGTAATGCATTTTGAAAATGGGGGAGGGGGGGAAGCAGGCATCGAAATATCTATCCAATAAAAATGAAAATTTGCATATGCTAAAGTTAATAGCATTCCCCCCCACCCCCCACAATTGCCCAAACCTGGAAACAACCTTGAATAACCAGGTTCAATGGATGGAAGAAGAAATAAACTGTGGTACATCCACTCAATGAAATTCTATTCAACTGCAAAAAGGTGCAAAATTTTAATGCATGCAACAACTTGCATAAATCTTAAGGCATGTTCTATCTCATGTGAAAGAAGCTAATCTTAAAAGGTTACATTCTGTATGATTCAATTTCTACAACATTCTCAAAAAAGTCAAACAAGGGAGCAGAAAACATATCTGGTTGTCAACTGCTATGTATAGAATTAGGAGATGACTATAAAGTGATTACATGGGGAGGTTTATGGATTGATGGGACTTTGCTGTATCCTGATTATGGTAGTGGTTACACGAATAAACTCATATAATTTCGAAAAGCCAATTTTACTCTGTGGCAAATATTTTAATAAAATGTGTAAGTGATTTAACATTTCACCCAAGTGTCCCTTTGGGAAGGGAAAACTGAAGACACCCTTGAGCCTTGTATAACGATCGGGTTGGGGAATTACTAGAAAGTGAAAGTGAAGTCGCTCAGTCGTGTCCGACTCTTTGCGACCCCATGGACTGTAGCCTACCAGGCTTCTCCGTCCATGGGATTCTCTAGGCAAGAATACTGGAGTGGGTAAACTTCCTGAGAATGTAATCAGAACTAGCTTTGCTTTTTCCCGCAGCACTGCTGCCGCTGCTGCTGCGTCGCTTCAGTCGTGTCCGACTCCGTGAGACCCCAGAGACGGCAGCCCACCAGGCTCCCCCGTCCCTGGGATTCTCCAGGCAAGAACACTGGAGTGGGTTGCCATTTCCTTCTCCAATGCATGAAAGTGAAAAGTGAAAATGAAGTCGCTCAGTCGTGTCAGAGTCAGCTCTTAGCGACCCTATAGCACTACATAGGTTAAAATTTCCGCCGTAGTCGGCAGGATTCGAACCTGCGCGGGGAGACCCCAATGGATTTCTAGTCCATCGCCTTAACCACTCGGCCACGACTACATGTATAGAAAGAAGTTTTTCATTATAAGAAGATACCTGGTAGACATAAAGACAAGACTTTTGTAGACAAGCGTGTGCAGTGAGTTGGGCAAAAACCCTCAGATGAATGAAAGCTTAGGGGTGTGCGTGTGTGCCCAGTCGTTCAATCGTGTTCGACTCTTTGCAACCCCATAGATTGTAGCCCACCAGGCTTCGGTGTCCATGGGATTTCCCAGGCAAGAACACTGAAGTGGGTTGCCATTTCTTACTCCAAAGGAAAGCTTGGCGAGGGAGGTCAAACTCTCCAGCAGCCTCCGACATTTAGGAGCACTGCGATAAGAGCGCTGGAGAAGACAATCCTAAAGGAAATCAACCCTGAATATTCGTTGGAAGGGCTGATGCTGAAGCTGAAGCTCCAATACTTCGGCCACCTGATGTGAAGAACTGACTCATTGGAAAAGACCCTGATGCTGGGAAAGATTGGAGGCCGAAGAAGGGGACTACAGAGGGTGAGATGGTTGGATAACATCAACAACTCGATGTACATGAGTTTGAGCAAGCTCTGGGAGTTGGTGATGGACAGGGAAGTCTGGTGTGCTGCAGTCCATGGGGTCACAAAGAGTCGGACACAACTGGGCGACTGAACAATAAAATCTATACAAGTATCTTTGTTTTCAACAAAGTTCAGGTCATCATCAGCTAGGGCCTGCCTCCCTCGGGGATGAGTTGGGTTCGTGCCGGGGGCTGGGGTCTCCGAAATCGAACCAAATTTACTCAGCAGCGAGTTGAAATCAAACTAATCCTTTTAGGCGTGAGTGGGACCAACACTTCTGCTTGAACTTACAGCCTCCTCGATGAATGATATTGTGCTCAACGGGTTTCAGGGAAGGGAATATTCCCTCTGATTTGTGTCTAAGGTGGAAGGAGAGAAAAACGAGGTTGAAAACCTCTGGATCCCCTCACTCGCTGTCCGTCGGTTCCTAACTTAGGCTCAAAGTATTGTGTTTGGCAATGTATTTACAGAAGCGAATGCGCTTTCACTTTCCAGATGGGTTAAAAAGAGCTATAGTTTGTCCATGAATTTCTTTTTTCTTTTCTTTCTTTCTTTCTTTTTTTTTTTTGAGTGTGTGAGGTCCTAACTGCTTTCTAGAAAATGGATTATGTGGTTCAGTTTGGGGGAGGCAATGCAAAGGCTCATTTCCTCTAAATTAAACCAACATTGCATGTTTCCCATTCTCCTTTTATGTTTGTAACTTGCTGTTCCTTCAGCAGAATCTCCAGACGTTCTACAGAAATGTTTCAGGATAGAATGGTTAAACGTAGATACCAGATCCTAAGATGCATAGATAGACAGGCCCCCATTTTGTGGCCAACAAACTGTTCATAGGTAAGAGGTGTGAGCGGATGAATAGGATGCATCTTGAAAAAGTTGCTAATTGCTTGGATTTAATACATAATATTTAACCAGAAGTAACAAAAGTATTCTTTAAATAGAGTTCTATTCAATTCGTCTATCACTGAGAAAGTCTTATGGCGGGGGGCGGGGGGTGGGGGGCGGGGGGTTGGGGGGACGGGGATAGATCTAACTGAAGATCACATAATTTACTTGTATCTATATCTAGAAAAGATCAACTAAGCCATGCCTGACAAATGGACGAAATGTGGTCAGGAAAAGCAAATTCACATTGCTCACAGATTCAGAGCATTTCTCATGTGTTTTTCCTTTGGCAATCTGGAAAATTCCCAACCATTTTCTTTAAGAGATTGCCAAATCTGTTTTAAAACTTCATACTCTGCTTGTTCCTGGAGGAATATTTGGGGGGTAAGACTTCTATCCTGAGGGTTCCTAAAATGCTTTTTAAATATTACAACTTTTCGTTATGAAAAGCAAAAGTAGCCGCGGGCTTCCCTCATTCGAAGAGGGCCTCTGGAACGTTCTCGCCTCCTTTACTAAAGAGCAGAGAGGTGAGATTTTTCTGAGCGACTAGGAGACAGTCCCGGGATTCTCCTTTTCAACCGGTATTCCCCCTCGAGCAACGTATCGAATAGTCCTTTGGGTCAGGGGAAGGGCAACCCAGGGTACTCTCATCAAAGTCAATCCCTACTTAGCGTCCGATGCTTTCGATGCCTTCATTCCGGGTCCTTCTCGCACTAGCGTTTCCAACTCTGAGGCTGCCCTGGAGATGCCGCTCACCTCCGGCCCTCCTTTTCCGCAGCTCCCAAAACTTGGACTCGAACCGACACGCCTTCAAAGACGTGAGGCTGGAGAAGAATGAATAAAGAAACTTGGTCAGATCTACCTATCACTTCCCTAGTCTCTAGGTTGCCGGAAGTTCCGCTGTGGCGCTAAGAGAAAGGTAGATGCGCTGCCAGGTCCTGGGAGGAGGCGAGAGCGGGGTGAGCACCCGCGGCCCGGAGGAGGGGATAGAGCGAGGGGCTAGCGGGGGAGGGTGGGCTGCGGGTGTGAACGCACAGGCTCTCAATACCCAGGCTCCTAGGCTCTAGGGCTACAAGGACTTTCTCACTCAACTCAAACTTCAGCTTTTGTCTAACACGTCCTTTCTGCTTTGCGTTTTTGCTGACAGTCGGTTCAGAGTTCGCGTTTTATCTTGTAATTTTCAGAATAAATTATTTTCATTTCTGATATTATGTGGAGTTGAGAGTTTGAGGGCCGGGAGAAGCTCCTTTCCCGCATTCTTTGTTACTCACTAGTGTGTAGAGAGCTTGAGTGATCTTCAAGCTCCTGGCTCATGTTCTAGTCTCCCCGTGAAAGAGCGGGTCATATTTTTTCTATCATATTGCTCTGTCTTCCCTTGGTAGGGATGACCTGAGATTTCTTCTCTTCCTTCCACAACTCTCCTCCGATTTCTCAAGTCACAACTACCCTCCTGCTCCTCGTCAACAAACCTTGGCCTCTCCCGCACTCAGTGACCTCCACTGTTCGCATCCCTTTCTGTCCGCAAAGACTTCAAGCCGCTTATTGACCGATGGTCACTGAGGGAGCCACTGCGACTGGACCATACAGTCTCACAGAAAAGCGGCAGCGAAGAAACAGCCGTCTTTTGCATCTCAACCCAAAGAGTCATCAAAAGAAAATTCCCGAGTTAGAAAACCTGAGATCTTTCCAAAGCTTCCTGGACTCTTTTAAAAACTGTAGCCTTTTCCTTCGAGAGAGAGGGCAACAATGCGATCTCGTTGCTCCATGAGCCCATTGACAAAAAAACGAACTCTTCTTTTTCAGAAAGAACACAAAGATGAACAAGAAGGGCCCCCGGATCAAGAGAGAACTCCAGAAGTGAGCAAGAGGAAAGAGAGTAGTGGGGCCCCGCCATGGATTTAAAATATATCCCAACGCCATTTTGCTGGAAGTTCCTCAAATTCCATTTTTGCAAAGCCAACGGTCCCGAGCCTGAGCTTGGAGAGACCAGATGAAATGAGATGTTTTTTTGAGTCTTGAACAAACTATTCCTTACTTCGTGAAAACGAATGACAGCAGTCACGGAAAGGCTCAGAAATCCCCCCCATGTTGTGCATTGATGTCCCTTACATTGTCTTGTTTTTATGTTTCTTGAACTTTCACAGTGACTGAAACACAATGCTGCTGCTGCTGCTGCTGCTAAGTCGCTTCAGTCGTGTCCGACTCTGTGCGATCCCAGAGACGGCAGCCCACCAGGCTCCCCTGTCCCTGGGATCCTCCAGGCAAGAACACTGGAGTGGGTTGCCATTTCCTTCTCCACTGAAACACAATAAATCTCCACAAATTGTATTTACTGATAACCAAATAAATCACCAACAGTGTTTGGGATCCAGCCAACCATCAAAAACCGCCGGGCTCTGTGGCGCAATGGATAGCGCATTGGACTTCTAGCGCAGCAGTGAGGCATTCAAAGGTTGCGGGTTCGAGTCCCGCCAGAGTCGCGAGTGTTTTTGTCACCAAGCGGATAACCTTGCCACCCACTGGTGCATTGTTCTATGAATTGGACGCAGTCTGTGAATTCCAGGTGATTACATTACTCACTGCAGTTGATTCCTACTTTCTGTAGCTTGCATTTCAGGAGCTCCTTCATAAGCACTCCCACACATGTCAACAGTGATTTGATGACCAAATTATATATCCCTACCCATCTTTTGTGTGCGTATATATACGATAGCAGGAGGAAAAGAAGACTCATAAAGCCAGATATCACAGATAATTGTTGGGGGCTTAAATTATACATGAAATCCTGTGGGAGGCAAAGTAGATTCTGTCACTCTCAAAGTTCAAAGTGTCTTTCTCTTCCCTGGGAGTGGCTACATATTGTAAGTAGAGCTGTTACTAGAGCCCAGCACTTCTGAATAAGAATTTTTAAGCGACCACAAATGGATCAAAGGATAGACAGGTTATACTGATGTTAATGAGAATGCAGTAGTAAGGCAGAAGTAGAAACAGACAGGTGCGTGGGTCATTCCTGGCGTCCAAAGATAAATAGTCACAGAGGGGGGCATTCATAAGGAATGTGATCTGTCACAATGAGAAAAACAATTGCTTGAATGCTTTGCTCAGTTTGTGAGAGTGGGTTCTAATAATGCCTATGTTTTAAGCCATAACTATCTTATGTCACTTCTGTCACTTAATTCCTTTGCAAATCAAAATTATATGTAAAAGTAACTGATTCACAGAAGAGGCTGGTGATCCTTTCCTGGGAGAAAAATATAAGTTAAATGGATGTGAACTCAGCTGAGGAAGTTATATGGTCCTGGCTTCCATACCTGGATGGCAACACAATGTCTGCACTTGCTGTGGCAGAAAATTGGGGAAAGAACAGAATGCTAGGAATCGCTTGGAGAAGAGTAGCACCATGTAGAATTTAGAGGGAAATCGAGAAAGGGTTAATGATGGGTCCTGCACGAGTTCAGTCAGCATCTCCTCAGTTTGGACAAGGCACAGTTGCCCTGGGCTCTGGAACCTTGGGCTAGTTTCACCACAACATCTTATCACTTGGAGAGAAATTGTTTCTTTTTCCTTAGCATGCTTAAAGTATTAGTATACTCTATTTGCAGAATCCCACTTAAAACCTTACCTTCTCACTGGTAACAGTGTTTTGTTTCTAAGAATTTTTACTTCAGAGCAATGTGAATTAACTGAAAATTAAATAGGCTAAAATTATGTATTTGAAAGCTAAGGGGCGAATATGGCTAACTCAGCACCTGGTCACAAGGAAGGAGACTAAAACTGGCTCTGGTCTTGGATGTGAACAAAATCTTTGATGAAGGATCATAAGTTCAGACCCTAATTACTTAAAAATTAATAATAATCCAGAATACCAAGGGATATAAGATCTGCACAGACTTAAGGACAGTATCAAAAATGTTGAAACAAGTTGTCACTAAAAATTGCTTGACAAAGAAGGAGCTTCTTTGGGAGGATAGAAAAAGGAGGAAGTTAATCTTTGAGAACAAGAACTAAAGAGGAGGGAAATGGCTTTGCCTAAAAAACATTTAATAAAAAAATTTTAAATGGCTTTGCCCAACTCCCCATCTGGAATAATGGATTGTCACTGACCAAAAAAAAAAAAAAACCTATGGAGGTAACCAAAAAGTGGGTATCTTTGGTTCTATTTTCTGGTCCATCATCCATAAACCAAATGGTCAAAACACTACAAAAAAAAAAATCAGTTTCCTATATAAAGTGAAATGACCATTTCAATTTTATTTTAAAAACAAATGAACAATATAGACAACAATACTGTATTTCAATCATCAAATTTGCTAAGACTAGAACTTAATTATTCAAACTACTAAAAAGAAATGGTAATTACTCTAAGCTAAGAAATAGCCTACTACAATTTCATAGATACTGGCAGAAGACATGAGACTTCTGGATGAGAGACAAAAGACGGTTTATTACTCACCACAACAGTAGTAGCCAGAAAGCATCATTTGTACTGATTCCCCAAGCATCAAATCCCCACAGGGATCACTGGAGGGACATTTTGGAGGCTAGCTTCCAGATATGCCTAAATGTGGTTTTCTTTGTATTTATCCAGTTTGGATGTAGTAGGGCTTTTTGAATGTTCAGATCAATTTACAGTCATTATTTTTTCAAATATTGCTTCTTTTCAATCTTTTCTCTCCTTGCTTCTTGGCTTTATTAAGTCAATGTGTTATACTTTCTCAACTTCTTGATTGTGTTTTCCTTTTATAACATTTTTATTCTGGATATTTTCATCTTCAGTTCAGTTGCTCAGTCATGTCTGACTCTTTGCGACCCCATGGACTGTGGCACGCCAGGCTTCCCTGGCCATCACTAACTCCCAGAGCTTGCTCAAACTCACGTCCATCAAGTCGGTGATGCCATCCAACCATCTCATCCTCTGTCGTCTCCTTCTCCTCTTGTCTTTAATCTTTCGCAGCATTAGGGTCTTTTCCAATGGGTCAGTTCTTTGCATAAGGTGGCCAAACTATTGGAGTTTCAGCTTCAGCATCAGTCTTTTCAATGAATATTCAGGACTGATTTCCTTTAGGATTGACTGGTTTGATCTCCTTGCAGTTAAAGGGACTCTTAAGAGTCCTCTCCAACACCACAGTTCAAAAGCATCAATTCTTTGGTGCTTAGCTTTCTTTATAGTCCAACTCTCACATCCATTTTCATCTTACCAGTTTATTAATTTTCTTTTTCCTAATTTGTTTTAAAATGCATCCACTATTCTTAAATTACTTTTAAAAGATTTGTTTTAAAGTTTCTGTTTCCTTTCCCTATTGTCAGGTTTTTTTTTTTTTTAATGAGTCAAAAGTTCTTAATTTTATGTTTCATTTCCTTTGTCTATATTAATTTCAGCTAATTTTGAATCACTCTATTGGAACTCTATTGTATGGATTCCAGGAGAGTCTATTTCTGCTGTCAGATGTTTCTCTTAGTTAAGGTCAGTTTTATCGGTGCTTTGGAAATTTGCATCAGAAATCTTTTATCAACAAATAGTGTATTGAATAATTTTATTTTAAACCTCCCCTTGGCATGGGCCCACTGGTAAAGTAAGATCACTTGAAACAATATGTAGTGGTTTGCAGACTATGCTTATAAGTCAGTATGCTTGCTCCTTGGAAGGAAAGCTATGACACACAGAGGGTATTAAAGAGCAGAGGCACCGCCTTGCTGACAAAGGTCCATCTTGTCAAAGCTATGATTTTTCCAGTAGTCATGTACAGATGTGAGAGCTGGATCATAAAGAAGGCTGAACAATGAAGAACTGATGCTTTCAAACTGTGGTGCTGAAGGAGACTCTTGAGAGTCCCTTGGACTGCAAAAGAGATCAAACCAGTCAATCCTGAAGGAAATCCACCCCAAGGATTCATTGAAAGGACTGATGCTGGAGATGAAACTCCAATACTTTGGCCACCTGGTGCAAAGAGCCAACTCATTGGAAAAGACCCTGATTCTAGGAAAGATTGAAGGCAAAAGAAGAAGGGGCAGCAGTAGGTAGCATCACCAATTCAATGGACATGAATTTGAGCAAACTGCCAAAGACAATGGAGGACAGAGGAGCCTGGTATGGCACAGTCTACAGGGTCACAAAGAGGTGGACACAACTCAGAGACTGAACAACAACAAATGCTTTCCAATAGCCATCAAATTTTAAAATGACTTAAAGCTAGCTTGATTTGGTTCAACTTAAAATTTTTAGGTGGGTTAGAAATTACAAGGAATTTCTATAAAAATTTTCATCCATATTAAATTAAGATATTGTTGAGATAGAAATTATAATTTTTATTGTATGTCCCCTGAAAACTCACTAAAACTACAGTAAAAAGATTTTTTTTAAGCTCAAATATGAGAACACAAAAGAAGTGGAAGGTAAGAAACACTAAAACTGAAAAATAGGTAGACAAATCATAACAGACTTCACAGAAACAATCTGATTAATACCAAAGTTTCTTTAAAAAGCTCAGGAACTGAGAGCACTGTGTATTGGAGGCTAAAGGGAAACGAAAAGCAGATTGTTTAAAATTTGAGAAAGAGTTAGAGCCCTAAATTCTCTGCACTTATACTGAGTGTTTGCCCTTCTACCACCCAGGAAAAAATCTGGAGATTTATTCTACAAAGAAAATAAAGAATGGGATTAGACTATTACAGATGAGGATCTGAGTACCTTAAAGAGAACAGGAGAGGATCTGTTCTGTATCTGGATGTAAGGGAATGCTAAAGGCTGAGCTCTTTTTCCTCACCTAACTCTCAGATCTCTGACAGTTAGGGCTTTACCCTCATGGCAGGACTGAAAAAAAAAAAAACGAAAAACAAAAAACAAAAAAACTGGTGTTCAAAAACAAAAGGTAAAAATGCTAAGAATATATGTGAGGCAACTGGTGTAATTTGGTATAGTCTAACTTAACATATAAGCATACTGAGGGCTCTTCTCACCATTACCTCAGACTCTGAGTTATTTTTATAACCTAAAAACCAAAAACCTTGAGAATACTTTCCACTGAAACAGTGGAGCAAATAAATGAACAAAAAATAGATTATGAACAGATTAGCAAGGGAAGATTCAGATGACGGCAGTGTAGCAGGTCTATAGAGCAACCAATTCAGACTATAAGCATGTAGAAGTCAACTGGAAAAATATCCTCAATAAAAAATATTTGAGCTGATTTATTATCTGATTTGATTGATCTCATGGAAAGTTCCACTGAAAGATATTTGGAAGTTAAGGAAGAATTAGCAATTATCAATACATATGAAGGGACTTAGGCACATTAAAAATTTTCTTTTTAAAGCTTGCCTTTTTAGGCAATTATAAGCATCCAGTAAAGAATGAAAACAGAATCATAGCTCACAACAATGCTGTGTATAAGACTTTCATAGAAAAATGACATAAACACTGAATTAAACAAAAGGTAAAGCATAAGTATTTTGGGAGGATAAGAAATAGTGGGTGGTAGTGGCATAAAGCAGTTAATTATTTAACAAATGGAAAATAAGTATATAATGTCTAAATCAATTAATCAATAATAGGAGTTATACTTATTATTTAGGAAAATAAAGTTCTCCAAATCCAAGAATGAAACATTTAAAATGTTAATTTTGGTGGCATCCAGACAAGATAATCTGAAGAATTAAAGTGCATAAGACATATATTTCACAATAAACTTTCTACTAAAAAATGTGTTCAGCTAGAGAAAAAACACCAAGGAGAGTGTCGTTCTCCAGGACAAGCAGCAGTAGGGGTATTATTACTTCTGTACCTGAAGAGGCATGAAGAGAGTGTAATTACTTGAACTCAGAAGACAGCCTTGTAGTGAGGGCTTCCTTGAATGAGGTATGGCCTCCGGTCTAGGAATGTAGCTCTTCTGAAGTGACCTGCAGGCAGAAAGACAAGAAGTAAATACCTGCCGCCAGCCCTCCTAGCGGAGAAGGCAATGGCACCCCACTCCAGTACTCTTGCCTGGAAAATCCCATGGACGGAGGAGCCTGGTAGGCTGCAGACCATGGGGTCGCTAAGGGTCGGACATGACTGAGCGACTTCACTTTCACTTTTCACTTTCATGCACTGGAGAAGGAAATGGCAACCCACTCCAGTGTTCTTGCCTGGAGAATTCCAGGGACGGGGGAGCCTGGTGGGTTGCCGTCTATGGGGTCACACAGAGTCGGACACGACTGAAGTGACTTAGCAGTAGCAGCAGCAGCCCTCCTAGATCCACCTATCTCCTGTTGGGACTCCCACTGACCTAACCCAGATGGAAACCAGAGAGCATGAAAACCCATACAGGGCAGTTCCAAGAGCCTGTATCAGCACAGAGCAGGGTGAAGAGCGTCTCCTATATATATATATCATGAGCACAGAAATAGAATTGACAATGAGGAAAACTGCAAACAATATAGAGGATAGTAGAAAAGAAGGAAAAAAACAGAACTAAAATTTCAAATAAGTTAGGCAGAAAATGAAATGTAAAAAGAAAAGCAAAGAAGATCCAACATGTGAATTACTAGATTTACAAAAGAAATCAAAGTAATAAAGCAGAATATATATTTAACAAATAATTTAGTATCTGGTAGATAGAGCCACAGTTAGGGGCAATGGGACCTGGACAAGTTCCTTCCTTCCCCTCTCTCTCCCTCTTTCCCTTTATTTTTATAAAAACATCTTGTTTTTAAAAATCAATCCTGGTTAAGAATCACTGTTCTACTTCTCCTCTCTCCACAATTCTCTTGTCTTATGTCATAGAATATATCTATCACATCCATCCTCTTCACTTTACAGCAAATACCTTTTGACTAGCAACCCGAGATGTGATGGGAGAAGGTACGCAAAAACAGGAAAGAGTAAGACGAAGAAGAAAAGAGTCAGGTGAGGGCAACAGAGAGGGAGGGACAAGCAGGAGATCTGTGGAAGAATATTCAAAACTTAACCTTCACAGAACAGTTAAAATACTGAATACAGAAATTTATAACCATCACTTCACATATATGTTAAGACCTGCATTTTAATACTGATATATAACTATTCTTCCATGTAGACACTCATAAACAGGCAATTTTTATTGAAAAAGAAAGAACAAAAAGGAAAGGAGGGAGGGAAGGTAGGCATGATGAGAGGACAGACATCTAAATAGCACTGGTCTGAGAAGGGTGACTGAAGGCAGGAGGAGAAGGGGACGACAGAGGACGAGATGGTTGGATGGCATCACCAACTCGATGGACATGAGTTTGAGCAAGCTTCGGGAGCTGGTGATGGACAGGGGAACCTGGCGTGCTGCAGTCCATTGAGTCGCAGAGTCTGACCCGACTGAGCGACTGAACTGAACTGAAGAAAGGGTGAAATATCGGTGGTAATGGGTAAGATCTGGCAATGCAGCCTAAGAAGGTGGCTATGATTTACCAACAGAAGTTGCAGAATTTGAGCATAAGAACAAAAGAACATGTCAGAAGTGGGATTCGAACCCACGCCTCCAACTGGAGACCAGAAACCCCAAGTAGGGGAAGTAGGAACTTGAGTCTGGCGCCTTAGACCACTCGGCCATCCTGACAGGTTCGTTTCTGTATTACGTATAATCTGTTGCTGTGATTAACAACCCATGTGATTAGTATTACATCCAGAGTGCACAGAGTGAAACGCAAGCTCCGAACCGACTGCAAAACGAAAGAGGCAAAAAAGACAAGTTTTGGTGGATGGATGCTGGAGACTGTTGCGATGGCACAAAGTCAGCCGAGGAGCCCAGCCAGGGGATATTGAAAAGCAGCACCCGCCGCACGTCCCTTTACCTCTCCCGCACCGCGCTGCCTGCCTCCCAATGGCCCAACAGTCCCACAGCCCCAAACGGTCCCCGTAGTGTGGGAGTTTCGTAAATCAAAGAAAAGGGGTCTGTGCATTGCAGGCAGATTCGTTACCAACTAAGGTACCAGGGAAGCCCAGAACCGAATAAGCGCTGGTTTCGAAGATTGCTTCAGTCTGCTTCCCGCGGTGTTTAGGCTTTTTCATTTCCACGATGAATTAAAAAGTAGCATAGGCAAGGAGAGAGTCAGTGAGAAGGGCTAGAACTCCCTTTCAATAAACGTGTTTAAACATTAAAACTGTCCGTCGAGGAGTACAAGGCGGGCATATTGCACCCTCTTCCGGCATTTCTCCCCATAATCTCGTTATTCTTCAGTAACGTCTTTCTCCCTCCTTTCTTTTCTCCCATTAATCTCTTCCCAATGGCCTAGGAAAAGGGGATGCGATATAGGACACAGGATAATAGATGTACGAGTTTAAATGGTTGATGGCCGTTACCAAGTAACAAATAGTTTCTCTTTGTCTCTCTTTCCACCCTCACCCCAGCCTCCAGTCCCTGTGGTAAAGGTGACAGGTTTTTAATATATTGTTTATTCTCCACTTTGAGTCAAGCTAGTTCATATTGTCCTTGTTTCCATTTTCTATGATTAGGGTTCCCAGTAGTGCAGACACCAAGTGTAAATCAGTTATTGCAGGCTACTTCGTGTATGGACAATGGTAGAAGAAGAGTTGGTTTTACTTATGTTGTTGTTATACTTGTCTGTAATTTTTGTCTAAATAAGCACCTAAAATATTATTTACTGCTTTCTTGACCTACACTTCCCAAGAATGTGATCTTTTACTTTCTTATGAAAAAAAAAGGCGACTCTTTATTTATTCGTGTATTTATTTAACAATATTTATTTAATGAATACTCAGATTCTGTGGTTGGGTCTGAGTAGGGAGAGGTGACAATACATGAAGCTAGTGAGTGCCAAAGCATACTCCTAAAGTTGGTTTTGCTAACTGTTGCAGCAAGAGAGAATGCACATCAGGAGAACAGTGGAGTGTCTCAGTAAGAGAGTTAGAAAGAAGTGATTATAAGAATTGGACTTTGTAACCTTTTTTCGGCTCAGTTCAGCTGCTCAGTCATGTCTGACTCTTTGGGACCCCATGGAGTGCAGCATGTCAGGCTTCCCTGTCCATCACCAACTTCCAGAGCTTGCTCAAACTCATGTCCATTGAGTTGGTGATGCCATCCAGCCATCTCATCCTCTGTCATCCCCTTCTCCTCCTACCTTCAATCTTTCTCAGCATCAGAGTCTTTTCTAATGAGTTAGTTCTTCACATTAGGTGACCAAAATATTGAAGCCTCAGCTTTAGCATCAGTCATTCCAATAAATATTCAGGATTCATTTCCCTTAGGATTGACTGGTTTGATCTTTCAGTCCAAGGGACTCTCAAGAGTCTTCTCCAACACCACAGTTCAAAAGCATTAATTGTTTGGCACTCAGCTTTTGTTATGGTCCAACTCTCACATCCATACATATCTACTGGAAAAACTATAGCTTTGACTGGACGGACCTTTGTTGGCAAAGTAATGTCTCTACTTTTAAAAATATTGTCTAGGTTGGTCATAGTTTTTCTTCCAAGGAGCAAGCATCTTTTAATTTCATGGCTGCAGTCACAATCTGCAGTGATTTTGGAGCCCAAGAAAAGAAAGTTTCCATTGTTTCCCCACCTATTTGCCATGAAGTGATAGGACCAGATGCCATGATCGTAGTTTGTTGAATGTTTATTTTTAAGTCAGCTTTTTCACTCTCCTCTTTCACTTTCATCAAGAGGCTCCTCAGTTTCTCTTTGATTTCTGCCACAAGAGTGGTGGTCATCTGCATATCTGAGGTTATTGATATTTTTCCCGGCAATCTTGATTCCAGCTTGTGCTTCATCCAACCGGCATTTTGCATAATGTATTCTGCATATAAGTTAAATAAGCAGGGTGACAATATACAACCTTGACTGTAGTTCTTTCTCAATTTAGAACCAGTCTGCTGTTCCATGTCCGGTTCTAAGTGTTGCTTCTTGACCTGCATACAAGATTTCTCAGGAGGCAGGTAAGGTTGTCTGGTATTCCCATCTCTTTAAGAATTTTCCACAGTTTGTTGTGATCTTTTTTTAGGTGATCACTTTTGTTAGGTGATTTGGGGGCAATTTTAAGAAAGTATGGCTTTGCATTGGTTTGTATACTGTCAGGAGGTGGGGGGTAATTCTGTGGTTGGATATCTTAAATCTTACCTAAAGTAGGGCAAACTAAAAATAGAGCTGAAATTAGTGAAGAAATGGTAGTTGTTTGTATGATGTGGGAGAGGGAAATGTTTGGTACTCTCTGGCTTGGACAATGTTCTGTTTATTTATGTTCAGACATGATCATAGAGTTGTCCTGTTTCTGTCTTAATCTATTACAGAAGTCTTGCCTGATATTGATGTTCTGGAAAATTGCTTATATTCAACAAGAAAACATTAAGACATAGCTATAAATGCCAGCTCAGTTCCTGGATGTTCAGGGTTGCTTTTCTCTGATTCATAATTTATACATGCAGACAGCTAGATGGTGATAAAAAGCCATGAAGAAACAGTAAACAAAGAAATATGGGATGTAAGGGAGATTTTGACAATGAATGGGAAGGACTAGAGCTCTCTTCTAGAGAATTAGAGATACCAAGGCAACATTTCATACAAAGATTGGCACAATAAAGGACAGAAATGGTATGGACCTAACAGAAGCAGAAGATATTATGAAGAGGTGGCAAGAATACACAGAAGAGCTATACAAAAAAGATCTTCAGGATCCAGATAATCACAATGGTGTGATCACTCACCTAGAGCCAGACATCCTGGAATGTGAAGTTAAGTGGGCCTTAGGAAGCATCACTACAAACAAAGCTAGTGGAGGTGATGGAATTCCAGTTGAGCTATTTCAAATCCTGAAAGATGATGCTGTGAAAGTGCTGCACTCAGTATGCCAGCAAATCTGGAAAACTCAGCAGCGGCCACAGGACTGGAAAAGGTCAGTTTCCATTCCAATCCCAAAGAAAGGCAATGCTAAAGAATGATCAAACTACTGCACAATTGCACTCATCTCACATGCTAGCAAAGTAAAGCTCAATAATTTCCAAGCCAGGCTTCAATAGTACATGAACTATGAATTTCCAGATGTTCAAGCTGGTTTTAGAAAAGGCAGAGGAACCAGAGATCAAATTGTCAACATCTGTTGGATCATCAAAAAAGCAAGAGAGTTCCAAAAAAACACACATCTACTTCTGCTTTATTGAATATGCCAAAGCCTTTGACTGTGTGGATCACAACAAACTGTGGAAAATTCTTCAAGAGATGGGAATACCAGACCACCTGACCTGCCTCCTAAGAAATCTGTATGCAGGTCAAGGAGCAACAGAACTGGACATGGAACAACAGACTGTTTCCAAATTGGGAAAGGAGTACGTCAAAGCTGTATGTCGTCACCCTGCTTATTTAACTTCTATGCAGAGTACATCATGAGAAACTCTGGGCTGGATGAAGCACAAGCTGGAATCAAGATTGCAGGAAGAAATATCAATAACCTCAGATATGCAGATGACATTACTCTTATGGCAGAAAGTGAAGAGGAACGGAAGAGCTTCTTGATGAAAGTGAAAGAGGAGAGTGAAAAAGTTGGCTTAAAACTCAGCATTCAGAAAACGAAGATCATGGCATCTGGTCCCATCACTTCATGGTGAATAGATGGGGAAACAGTGGAAACAGTGCAGACTTTATTTTTGGGGGCTCCAAAATCACTGCAGATGGTGACTGCAGCCATGGAATTAAAAGATGCTTACTCCTTGGAAGAAAAGTTATGACCAACCTAGACAGCAGAGACATTCAAAAGCAGAGACATTACTTTGCCAACAAAGGTCCGTCTAGTCAAGACTATGGTTTTCCCAGTGGTCATGTATGGATGTGAGAGTTGGACTACAAAGAAAGCTGAGCACCGAAGAATTGATGCTTTTGAACTATGGTGTTGGAGAAGACTCTTGAGAGCCCCTTGGACTGCAAGCAGATCCAACCAGTCCATCCTAAAGGAAATCAGTTCTGAATATTCATTGGAAGGACTGATGCTGAAACTGAAACTCCAATACTTTTGCTACCTGATGTGAATAACTAACTCATTTGAAAAGACCCTGATGCTGAGAAAGATTGAAGATGGAGGAGAAAGGGACAACAGAGAATGAGATGGTTGGATGGCATCACCGACTCAATGGATATGAGTTTGAGTAAGCTCCGGGAGTTTGTGATGAATAGGGTGGCCTGGCGTACTGCAGTCCTTGGGGTCAAAAAGAGTTGAAGATGACTGAGCGACTGAAGTGACTGAAATACTGTTATTATTGAAGGTTTGGGTGGCATTTGAACAAAGACCTGAAAGAATAAAAGGATTGAGTCATGTGAATATCTGGGGTCGATATTTCCAGGCAGAGGGAATAGCAAGGGCAAATTTGACAAAATGGGATAAAACCAGATGTTTTTGAATAAAGGTAAAGAAACCTATAAAGCTGACAGAAATTGTGCAACATATAATCTCCTTACTAAACCTGTCTCCAGTTCAGTTCAGTTCAGTTGAGTTGCTCAGTCGTGTCCAACTATGCGATCCCATGGGCTGCAGCACACCAGGCATCCCTGTCCATCACCAACTCCCAGAGCTTATTCAAACTCATGTATCCACTGTTTCTCAAATCAAAATTATCATCCCTTCCCACCCATTCCTTCATCCCTAGGCCTCATCCAAACTCTCATCCTATCTTTTTTTTTCCACCTCTGATTTTTCTCTTATCAGTGACATTGAGAGACAGAAAAAGTACCTAAAATTTCGTGAAGCTCAGAGATAGAATAAGGATGTTTATTTTAAACATATCTTGGACATCAGGGGAAAAAATCCTTCAGGAGGGATGGTTTGTTTTTTAGGTCAAGTCAAAATGATCTCTGATCCACATTTAGTAATATCTAAATATTTTCTCCAGGTATATATCTGTTATATATTTAACTTCTGAAGTTCTCTGTGTAACTTCTATAATAAAATGGCATTTGCACATGATTTCATAATGGCTAGTATTATGGGTAATATATGAGTCTGTATTTACTTCATGTTTGGTCAGGATTGCACTTGGCTTCACATACAGAAAAAAACAGTAAATAATACCTTAAATAATTTAAGGATTATTGACTCAAAAATTCATAGTCCTGAATTTGGCAGTCCTCATGGAACTAAGTGGTTTCTATCTCCTTTTCTGCACTTATGCTTTGGGATTTTGCTCCTGTGATCTCTTTGCTGCTGCTGCTGCTAAGTCGCTTCAGTCATGTCCAACTCTGTGCGACTCCATAGACGGCAGCTCTCCAGGCTCCCCTGTCCCTGGGATTCTCCAGGCAAGAACACTGGAGTGGGTTGCCATTTCCTTCTCCAATGCATGAAAGTGAAAAGTGAAAGTGAAGTCGCTCAGCCGTGTCCGACTCTTAGCGACCCCATGGACTGCAGCCTACCAGATTCCTCCATCCATGGGATTTTCCAGGCAAGAGTACTGGAGTGGGGTGCCATTGCCTTCTCCATGTGATCTCTCTACAGGTGCTCAAAAACTGTCTCATGAATCAATAAACACTGAATGAACCAAGAACACTATTTCCTTAACTGTCAAGCCATTCCTGTCTTTGGATGAGTTGGGCTGCTAGATAAAACGTGGAGGAGAAAATTAGAGGAAGCCTTGGATTTCTTCCCAGACATTTCATTTCTGAAATTGAGGGCGGGGCAAGGGGAGGGGGACACCAAAGGGTACAACCAAATTTGATGCCCCTACATTATGTCAAGATTAGAAACCTCATCTTTGCCCATCTTTTTCATTCTTTGGAAGATTCTCCTCAGTTACTTTAGTTGTTCCTTAAAAAAAAAAAAAATCTCCTCCAGGTTCTCTTACAGGTTGGTGAGGGACCCTTGTGCATCTTCTCTTCAAACTTATCTGAGAAGTAAATATGATCTCCTTTGACCCAGATTGGCGAATCCTCTTCGGCAGTAATTGACTCTAGGAATAATCTTGATTTCCCCAGCAATTAAAAATGTACTTAAAGAATGTACAGTGCAGAGGTTAAATGGTCTGTTTGGTGAGTAGATGACTTAGGTGGTCGAGCCATGCTTTTGAAAGACCCGGGTTGTTTCTGAAATTATGGATTACTCCAGTTCTTCCTGGAGATTGAAATTGCTAATGAGATTTAGTTATTTATAGGACAATTCAACTTCTAAGCTCAGGGCCTGGATAGCTCAGTCGGTAGAGCATCAGACTTTTAATCTGAGGGTCCAGGGTTCAAGTCCCTGTTCAGGCGCTAGCTTATCTTTTTAAGGCAACACAGGTTGAGGTTTATGTAATATATTTACATGACTCAGTAAAACATGATATAGAAGAAAATAATAAAGACATAGGGTAAAATGTTAAGGAAAGGTGGATCTGGATATAGAGTGTTCCTTATAAAATTTTTATTTTTGTAACCTCTCTTATGTTTGAAATTATTTCCAAATAAAAAAGTTCAAAAGTATATTAGTAAATGTAGAATCACCAGACTTTGAAATTTTAAACATATTTTAGTAAGCTGTGTATGTCCGAATTTCAAAACATCCAAGTATAAACAAAACCAGCATATTTTCAATACATATTTAGGTGTACTGTACAACTTATGTTAGCTAGTATCTAATAACTTCATCAGGTGTTTTTTTTTTTTTAACCAACGTTATACATTTTCCTTTTTTACATATAAAAATTAAAGTACTTTGGCCAATTAGAGCTATGGAAGGTGTCAGTGCAAATGTCCATAATTTTGCATGAATTGAAATTATACTATCCCCACTGCACACTTTGGCACTCTTGTGGTGACTACCTGATTTGGAGGAGTAACACTAAGTTACTTTTATTGTTGCTGCATAATGTGTAGTAACAATATGATCCATGTTAGATCGCTAGTGGGTTTTTTTTTTAATGCTTTACAAATAGCTTACATTTTATATTAAATACAATAATAATTTGAATGTTAGTAACATTGTCAGAGTAACTAACCAGAGAGAAATGGTCAGCTGCTCCGAAACTTTGAGGCATATTGAAATTACATGGTGAGAATTTTAAATTCCTACTGAAGCCTGGCTACCACCTCCGGACATTCTAATTTAATTAGTATGGGTTGCCACCCTTCCGTCAGGAATTTTCATTTTGCCGACATAGGTCTGTATGGTCAAAGTTATGGTTTTTTCCAGTAGTCAAGTAGGGATGTGAAAGTTGGACCATAAAAAAGGCTGAGCACCGAAGAATTGATGCTTTCCAGTTGCGATGTTGCAGAAGACTCCTGAGAGTGCCTTGGACTGCAAGGAGATCCAATCGATCCATCCTAAAGGAAATCAACCCTGAATATTCATTGGAAGGACTGATGTTGAAGCTAAAGCTCCAATATTTTGGCCGGCCACCTGATGCGAAGAGCGATCTCATTGGAAAAGACCCTGAGGCTGGGAAAGATTGAAGGGAAAAGGAGAAGAGAGCAGCAGAGGACGAGACGGTTAAATGGCATCACCGCGTCAATGGAAAAGAGTTTGAGCAAATTCCGGGAGATACTGAAAGACAGGGATGCCTATCGTGCAGCAGTCCGTGAGGTCGCGAAGAGTCGCACATGGCTTAGCGACGGAACAACAAGGTTATTCTAATGTGCACCAAAATTTGGGAACCACTGAGACTTTTCTAAGGGCGGTTCCTGTACAAGCAACATCTCCGTCACCTCAGTTGACAAATGAAAATTCATATTGCACGATCTCGGAATATTTCGAGTCAAATGGCACACTTTGAACCCCCGCGCTGTATCTGACTTCTCTCAGAGAGATGGCAGCCGTGGGTTTCCATCAGAAGGGAGTTGCTTGCTCGGTGAACACACTAATAAGTCAACACGGGAGAATTCAACTTAGAAGAACAAAACCAAAGAGCAGAAAGATTTCCTTTCTGAAAAAGGTAGTATTGTAGTCTCCCCGTCGGGGAATCGAACCCCGGTCTCCCGCGTGACAGGCGGGGATACTCACCACTATACTAACGAGGAAGACCCGCGAACGGACTTTAAAAGAATCTCGGTTAAAGAGACATTCACATGTTGTGCCCTGAACTCTTTCTGGGCAGTGAGTTCCTAGGAATTTCACGGATCTTTAACGATAAGAATATAGGAAGAATCTTTACAATAACAGTCCATCAAAAGGGATTCCTCATGTTATCTAAATTTTATCACTAGTAGCAAAGAAATGTTCATTAATATCAAGGAAGGCATTAAACTTAAAAAAACAAACAAAAAACCTCCCTCCATTCTAAACGACTTCTTTTCTTCAAGTTTATTCATTGTTTTAGATTCATCCCAAGGATTCACTTTCCCCTGGAACTTTCTCTCATGTTAGTGTGCTATTACTGTCTCTGTGTTCTGAAGACTAGGACATCGAAATTAAGATATTGGCAGGGCCATTCTCTCTCTGAAGGCTTGCTGAAGGACTCCTTCCTTGCTTCTTCCTAGCTTCTAATGGATCCCCAAAATCCATTATAGTTTTTGGCTATAGCTGTATGATTTCAGTCTTTGCCTCTGTCCACATATGACTTTCTTCTCTCTGTCTGCCTCCTAGTGTTCTCTCTTGTAAGGATAGGGTAAACCAGTGGTAGGGTTTAGGCTCCGCCCTAATCCAGTATGAATGACCTCATCTTAATGTAACTACATCTGCAAAAACCTGTTTCCAAACAAGATCACATTCAGAAGTTCTAGGTAGACACAAATTCCTGCCTACAATATTTAACTCACTAAAATTAAGGATGAAAGATGAGGTGTTATGTGCAGAAATATAGTTAACGGCACCAAAGTATACATTAAAAGGTATAAAAGTACTGATTAAAATTGCTTATGGGTGAGACAGAAGGGAGGTTTATGGTGTTCAGTCTAAAGAAACAAGAAAATCTCTAGACAAAGACAGGCATCAAACACCTCAAAGGCAGTATTCATGGTTCAGGTTCTTTGTTGGGTGAGAGCTTCCTGGTTTATAGGCTGCTGTCTTCTCACTGTTGTTTCACATGGCAGAAGGGACAGAGAACTCCCTGGGGTCTCCTTTGAAAGGGCACTATTTCTATTTATGAGAAATTAACTCATAACCCAATCAGTTCTCAAAGGTCCCACCTCCTAATACCATCACATCGAGTTCACCCAAATTGTTCCCTTCTACTCCCAGATTAATGAATCATTTTAAGGGAACTTTTAAATGACATACTTCTAAATCTATCACTAGTTTATTACTTTTAAATGATGCCCTTTTTTGATTCCTCTTAGAAACTTGGGAAAGTGTTTTTGTTAATATTAGAAAAGGAAAATTAATGAAAAACTAAACGGTAAACTATTTTAGGGCAGTGACCTTCCTTGATTTGACTGTTAAGGCTTCCTCACCTTCAGAGGCATTCTTAAATGGGCTGTTATCCAAATAGTTTTTAAATAAACACTGAAAACAAATCGAGACCTTAGCGCCTGAACAGGGACTTGAACCCTGGACCCTCAGATTAAAAGTCTGATGCTCTACCGACTGAGCTATCCAGGCCCTCTAAGAGACGCTTTAACTCATTATGTAAAATAAGAACACTAAAGGGATTCTAGTAATAGTCATGCTGCTGCTGCTAAGTCGCTTCAGTCGTGTCCGACTCTGTGCGACCCCATAGACGGTAGCCTACCAGGCTCCAACATCCCTGGGATTCTCCAGGCAAGATCACTGGAGTGGATTGCCATTTTCTTCTCCAATTCAGGAAAGTAAAAAGTGAAAGTGAAGTTGCTCAGTCGCGACCCCATGGACTGCAGCCTACCAGGCTCCTCCATCCATGGGATTTTCCAGGCAAGAGAACTGGAGTGGGGTGCCATTGCCTTCTAGTCATAGTTTTTGAAATTACTTGGGTCTTCCAGGGGGCTTTGATTCTGTTTCACCAGTGACATCAGTAAGTGGGAAGAATTTCAGGAAAATCAAAGATTGGGTAAGGAATGAAGATTGTGATACAAGGAGGAGGGTCATTCCCCATTGTTTCCTCCAGTGTGTTCTTTCAGAGTTGGGATTTCCTGGAATTTTCATGCCAGAGCAAGAAACAAACTTGACGCCCACGTTGAAGTGGTGGTTCCGTCCAGGAAAGGAACTCCCAGAAAACTCACTTATTCAAAATATTCATACATCTTACTTTCAGCACGTGCACCTTTCCTCATCTTTCCTTCACACGTTTTTCCTTCACTCTCCCCAGTCTCCTTTCCCCTCTACTCTTCTCTACATCTTTCCAACCTCCCATTTGCCAATTTGGAAAGTCCACATTTGTCCCCTCCTATTCTACTTTTCAACTGCACGTTTTATCTTGAGCTCCATTCTACTTATAAAGACAAGAAGGATCAGGCAGTTGAAACTGTATCCCCTGCCTCTGTAAGAGCAGGTCTTCATTTGTTCATGAGACTATTAGGAAAGTGGGCTTCAGCTGCCCGCAGCTCTAAAACCAATACTCTATAGGTAAAGTTGGTGGAAAGGAAAGCTTGCTTTATTCTGTAGCCCTACAACCCAGGGCGGACTTGTGTCCAAAGGCCAACTTCCCCCACTGACAATCAGTGGGCAAGAGCTTTTAAAGGGGCATTTCAAGGATGGATAGGTGGCCGGAGGGGGCTATATGCAGAAACAGCACTGTCAGCTCTGACAGTCATCTTGAACTCGGTCATTCAGTGATCTGATCAGCATCATCTTGATTGTTTTGAGTACAGCCAATCTTTAGTGCCAAGGTCAATTTGTTCCCATTTCTTTGAGGCCAGTTCTCAGAATTGTGGCAGCTTCTGTCATCGCTACAGTCTGGTCAACATGCTGTTAACTTCTTCTACCTGGTAGGGGTTTCAGAACCTACAAGACAGCTCAAAGGATATGACTCAGGTTCTTCACTTTGCTTAATGGCTAAATTATTATTATTTTGTCCTGTTTGACTGCTTTCCTTTGCTTCTGCATTTTCTCACTTCTCTCGATTAAATTTATTGTTTGGCTAAAGTTTCTCTACAGACAAAAGGCAAACGGGGAAGGTGGGGAAGGACCATAGTGTCCTGCTCTGTTTCAAGACTGGTAAGCATGTCTGTATAAGCAAAAAAGTAGTGGTAGAGTCACTGCATATAGACGATAATTAAGATGTTGCACGGTTTCCCAATATATTGTGAGCTTTAAAATGACATATTTGATTGAGGCCAATTTTCATCAAGATCAAAGAAAACAAGAAAGGCAAATCAATTGTGTCACCGTCATGAGTGTTTTAATTTAGTTGCCTCTGCATAGTGTTCTTGTGGAAATCTTGGAATTTGAGGAAGAAAACAACGAGTGTTGGTCTAGAGTTTGTGGAAGGAAAAGACACTAGCAGAGGATGGTTTCGATCCATCGACCTCTGGGTTATGGGCCCAGCACGCTTCCGCTGCGCCACTCTGCTTTTCACACCGTAGTGTTTTCTTGCATCTCATTAATTTGTATAAAGATTGGTAGACACCCGAGTCTATCAATTCCTCTTGCTTCCCTTTTCCCACTCACTTCCTCTAACTTACATCTTTCATTCTGAGTCGGCCCCTCATCTTCTTCTCAAAATTGCCGCCTGCACGCAAATCTCTAAGGCGTCTGCACTTTTGCAATTTCCTTAAGGAAACCGAAGCTCTGAAATCCTTTCTCAGGAACTTGGTATTCCAACCCTTAGCTTCTCCTACACTGATTTCTAGGGATGAATTTAGAACTCAGACTCCTTCTCCCCTCCCGCACCCGCCTTCCCGAGCCTCCCACAGCTCACTCCCGGACTCTGAAGTTGGAACTCCTTGGCTCCTCCACGTCAATGGCAAGGCCAGGGACAGGGCAGGGGCACCGCATGGTCGCGCCGCCTAGAAAAACTGAAGACTTGGGGGGAGAGAAGGAAAAGCAAATACTTTTGAGAATTGCAACTTGAAGAGTTCAGGGAGATATGAAGCCCAACGTGATCTACCATAGCTGGATTCTTTGTTCACACTTCAGTGGACAACACCTGTTACCTGTTTATTCAAAACCAGATTTCTCTCCTTTCATTTTCATGGTTATATGCCACATTCTTTTGTATGATTTGTATTGCTCTCCCTCTCTCTCTCTCTCTTTTTTTTTTAAAGTCTTGGACATCGAAAGTGTTGTTTACTGGAGAGATGAAACATTTAAGTGGATTTTTATGAAAATAGATTATCAATGCTCCAAACACCTTAGGAACCAGAAATCATCATTTTCCAAGGGCAGAGAGAACTCGAGTTTCTTGAGATGAAGCTAGCCACCAACATTCAAAATGAGGAAGTGTGATTTTTGCTTCATAAGTCTACTTCAGAAGATGATTGATCGATCCTATTCTGAGCTGTTCTTTCCTTCTCATATCCCCTTTGAATACTGCAGGGCTCTGATCTTACCTTTTTTTTTCTTCCTCTGCTACAGAAGCCACAAACTTTGTCTTAACCTCTTTTTTAAGATAGAAACCATGGAATCATCACTTCCTCCAATATTTTCATTCCCAGTAACCTCCCCAACTACATTAACAGAATAAAACTACCACCTTCAAAAAGAGAATCATTGGCCCAAGGTCTTGTAAGCCAAAAACTTTTAGTCCTGAGTGTTCTCCCAGGAAGACCTTAGAAGGAAGGTTTGTAAATTCAATGAGGTACAACTGGGGTCCAGGCCTTGGTGGTGTGAGTGACCTTCTATAAAACTCTTCAGAAGCTCAATGCAGACATTTTTTTTTCAGTCATCTGAACTGATTTGTACTGAATTGACCTTGAAGTGAATTTTATTCCAGAGAGGAGACAAAATATAAACATTTAAAGGATACCAATAAAGAATATATTTAGGAACCAAAGGTAGAAAAGAACTTTGAAATAAAACAGAAAAATCCAACTATAAAGACAAAGATTGACAACCGTGACTATATTAAAATCAAGATCTTTTCATTAAAAATATCACACATAATTCCACACTCAAGGAATGGGACTATGTTCATCTTATATTTGTTTGGAAGTTGAGTTTTCAACTTTTCATCTGACTACTAACAGCAATATGTTTGGAGAGTTTAAAAGAGGGAGAAAGAAGTCATGACTAGGATGTCAAGAGCTAAATGACAGAGAATTTGACTAAGAGGAAGGGGAAGGTGTTAAGTTTGAAAGATCGTTAATTGGCAGAAAAGGAGGACTCAGCATATTTTCTAAGTGTTTGGGAATTGGGACACCATAGTTCAGAAAAGGCAAATTTAGTTTGTTGGGAATTTGGTTTGTTGCAAAACCGTCTAAATACCAGAGGTTACAAATAGAAACATGCAGGTGAATGAAACATGAAGGTCTTTTGAGTGACTGCTACTTGTCACATGGTTTGCTAGGGAAAGCACCTACATAAATTTTTTTAAACCCTCAACAATCTTGAGGTAGGGAATTGCCCTCTAAATTTACAGATGAAAAATATGTTCACAGATGGTCAAAATAATGTAAAATATCAACACATCACACTTTTGTAAATGATGAAGCTTGAATTCAAACATAAGCACCTGATTCAAGATCCTCATGTTTTCTCCTAATCTGCATTGCCTTTAAAAAAGTATTTCAGATTCTCTACATGAAGACCAAAAACAAAGCAAAAGAAACAACTCACTTCTGATCGATGTGCACCCAAAATGGATCTTTAAATAGCTGTTTGCCAGTTCATGCATATGTGTTTGAGTTGTCTTCTGCAGGCAATGAAAAATTTCTGAAGGCTGTTAATTTGGAAGACTAACTAAAAACTTTTATCAGACAGAATAGAAAGAAAACACTGGATGAATACCTCTCACCTTAACCAAAGCAGGAGGGATATTTAATCACAACAGCAACAACATTTTTAAAAACTCAGTAAAGATTTTAAACCAAGACTTTATTCTAGTTCTCCATGCTCTATGTTTCTCTTTTTATGTGTCTTATAATAAACCACATCCTGCCTCTTCACTTCACATTCCTTCTTTAAGCACAGACTGAAAGAATGTAAAGGGGAAGGTAAGTTAGAGTGAGAGAACAATGGCAACGGAAGGAAAGGGAAGAGAGGAGAGGAGAGAAAACAGTGGATCTTGCAGGGAACTGTGAAGATGCTGAAAATATTATTGTATAGGGACTTGAAGTCCCACATACAGGCTCAGTCCCCATTAATAAAATACTGTGTTAAGATAAAATACTGTGAGATACTGTGAGCACTGGGAAAAGCTCCTGAAAGACGTGCTGATAAAATCTGTATCCTAAATCCTCTGTTTCTTAAGGTTGATCGTGTAATGTGTAACTCATGGTCATCAGGGATGGAATGGGAGAAAAAGACTCAAGGTACGTGAGGTGGGCTCCCAATCTTCAAAGCAGCATCAACTCTGTCTCCCAGTGCACCTCCTCACCATAAAATTACTCCTTTCTTGTCTTTTGGCTTTGCAGATAATTCTTGGTTTACTCCTGTAATTTCTAGAAATAACTTGTTCCTCTTCCTCTCAGATAGAACAGGCTTCAGTCATTGACAGAGTCGTTACTGCTGAGATCTTGTCAGTGTCATGTCAGGATGGCCGAGTGGTCTAAGGCGCCAGACTCAAGATTCTATCTTCCCTCTCTTGGGGCTTCTGGTCTCTGAATGGAGGCGTGGGTTCGAATCCCACTTCTGACAAGACTCAGTTTTGTTCTTGGCACACATGTGTCTTTCATCTCACTCTTGCTTTTCCACCTTCATTCTCCCGAGACTTGAGTATCCTCTCTTATTCTGTAGTTGGGTTCTTTCTACCTCTAAAGACAGTCCCCACCAGCAGCTCCACCCAGGCCTATACTCAGGAAGGTCCTGGTATCCCTGGAAGAGTCACTAAACAAGTCATCTCTACAACCACCAGCCAAGCATTTGACAAATGGAAATTCCCAATCAGAGAACCTGGAGTATTCCCACATACAACTGGGCACATTAAAAAAAAAAATCTCTTTGCCACCGATGACTCCCACTTCCCAGAGAGAAAGAGGCAGTGGATTTCCATTCCAAGGTTGTCCCTTACTCTGTCAGCCTGTTTATCTTAATGAAGCCCAGGAACTTGACTTAATAACAAAAATACAATGTAACCAGAAAGCTCTCTCTTTCCTAGAGAGACCTCAACCCAGACTGCTATGCGCTGGGGGAACATGGCCTCACCACTGGAAAATCAAACAATGTTCTCCTGCATGACCACACCAATGAAAAAGACCCAGACTTTCTCAGTGGTAGCTCAGCTTAAGAAGCTCCCACATAGTCCTAGTTTTTTCTACTGGGAAAGTTACTGGAAAATTCACTGATTTCCCCACATGGAGGAACTGAAAGAAACAAAATGGAAGCAATAATAATAATACTAATAAACCCACTGGAATCAGTTTGTAGTGTTTGTATTTTCATATTATGATATGATATTCATAATATGATATCATGAGAAAGATATCCAAAAGAGTAAGTACACAGTTTCTGGTTTTCCCTTTTGATTTAAAGATAGCATCACAGTACCTATGGTACTATCTCCCAGGTTAAGTAAGAAATGACAAATTGGGGAATGTGGCAAGCACTCAGACCATCATTTCCTAAGTTTTTTAAAATCAAGCTCTGTAACAGTTTCCTGGCTAGAAGAAGGATCCTCAGAGCTTAGTATTCAGCATCCAGCCCAGGTGCTGGGTATTTTATAAAGGGAAGAAAACATTTAAAAATGATTTCTATTTTATTTTACTTTTTAGATGTCCCTATTTATCTCAAAATATACTAGGAATGCTTTGGAACAGAAAATAAAACCAGTTACAGGAAAATAAACAGTCTCAATCTGAAACAATGGTTGGAAGAAGATGAAAATGGAGAATGGAGAAAAATAATTTGGAATTTCATGATTTCAGGGGAAATGCAGGACAGGAAAGAGTGGTGGATGTTTAGGAATCTGCAGAAGTGAGAGTGAAAAAAGTGGAATTTAATGATGGAAGGAAAAGTGACTTTGGATTCAAAAGGATAATTAATCACCCTTGGTAGTTTAGGGCTCATTTTGGTTATTGGTCCATGCATACTTTGTTTCAGAAACACCTTTTTTTTGGTCACAACCTGTATCCATCTCTTTCTTCTCCCCAAAACATATAGATCCTCTCTGAAGTATTTAATATTCTTTAGGAGAGAAATTACCCTCAAAAAAAGTGCTGTTGATTTGTGTGATTTTTATTGGCACTGTTAATCCTTATATGTTTTTATTTTACTCAACACGGTTTGAAAAATCTATTGTCTTGCTACAGTCACATCTGCTCCTATGTGCAGCTGCTACATAGTATGAAATTCATGGATGGCCACTGACGTATACCTGGTGTATATCTAGCTTGCCTGTAATAATCTGGTACTGCAAAATCCTAAACTTAGACAAGGCCAACCATGGAGTTGAGCTGGAATTTCACTGAGGTACATTCCTAGGAGGAAGATTGCTGTGAAATGATTTAAAAGCTATACAGGAAGAAAAACTCATTTAATGTCAAAGCTGCAAAAGTTAAAAGTCTTAATTTTAAGACCAATATCTTACCAAGCTTATGTAGCTCTTCACAGAAGTCATTCTTTTTTACCTTAATAAAAATAAAGATATCTAAATCAAATCATTTTGAAAAGAAATCTCAGAGTGGGCTCAATTTTACTCAGTTTTAACAGTATGAGCATTTCCTTTTGATAACCTAAAAATATTTTCATCAGTGTCATAGTCTTGAAGGACTCGCCCTCTTAGATTTTAGAGATGACATAAGAAGATGACAACGAAATACTTTGTGAGAGCTTTATAACAGATTCTTTTCCGTGTACAGAAAAGCAGTGAGGATTTCATTCATTTTCTCCACAGTAAAAACCCAACATCCAACTGTGGATGACTCATCAGTTGACCCACTAAGGAAAAGACCACAGGTTGTTACGGTACTTTTTTTCTAGGAGGAGGGGATCTCAGAAGGCAGTGCTGGAGGTTGCCTCCACGTGATTCTGAAAGTACTCCAGGATTCTTTGACCGGGGAATTCTCACTGTCGAATATCGGTCAGGGCCCGGAAATATTTGAGTGTCTAGAGCTGAATATCAGGAACTGTCCAATACTTTTATTCTGAAAGTCGTAAGAACAAAATGAGGATGTGTCAGAAGTGGGATTCGAACCCACGCCTCCACTCGGAGACCAGAAGCCCCAAAGGTGGGAAGCAGAAGCTTGAGTCTGGCGCCTTAGACCACTCGGCCATCCTGACACGTTGACCCTACCGATTGACAGTGTTGTACTGTAGACTCTAAGGGGTTGGCGTAGAGCTCCGTCCCAGAAGAAAAGTTTCTGAAATTTGTCGGACTGGGTGGGAGTTGTGAGTTCAGAGACTGACAAACAGAAAGGTAGCAGAACACGAGCGTTAATGCAGACCTGAATAATTCTTTTTGCCCTGGAGACAGGGTGGTAGGGTATTGAGAGACACTGTTCCGCCCCACCCCCACCAACCAGAACTCCCGGTCCAGTCCCCTGCCTTCCCCCCCCCCCCCCCCCCGCCCGCCAGAACAGGGACCCAGACTCACACAGATTTCTTCCTATGGCCTTGAACCCCACCTGTGACCTGGACCCCAGGGTCACTGTTTTCTTTGTGATTCAAACCTTCATTAAGCAGGTCCAGTTCGATGCTGCCTCAGGATCGGTGGAAACTTTAAGTGAATAAATAGTCAACCCCACTACTCTGGAAGAGAGAGGGTCATTCCCCTTGTTCTCAACCCGTCCAGACTCCGATTTCATCGCCTGAAGCCGTACTTAAATCATTCATTCCACCCGTCACTGTTTTCTGCCCTGCAGGGTCGCCTGTGCTCTTCAGTAATAATCTTGCCTTTCTTCTCTCTAGAGCTTTCAAGACGCTTCCCAGGAAATATTACCCCTCTGGGGTGACCGCAGCAATTCTGAAACATAATGCGTACATTTATATGACTGAAAAATATGTTTAAGTGATGGAAAATGAAATACACAAAGGGGAAAAAATAAAGAAATGCTTTTGTTGCAATGATTATTATGGGATTAAAGGAGAGGACAAATTAAAACCTCCAATAACTTGGAGTATCACCAAGTTTCTATAATTAGGCTGTGAAGATCCAAATCCATAAGACACTTAACTTAGAGAACTATCACTTTTAAATTTGTAATTTTCTCATCTATTACCCTAATGCAAATGGAAAGCAGCTCTTAAAAATAATGTTATTGTTTGTAGATTTTATTCTTTTTATTGTGATCATTTTTTCTCTATACTAATAGTATGTTTACAAAGTATGCAATATGGAGTGTGTATTTTAATATATACATATGTTGAATTTTTGCATTAATGTTTTCTATAGTTTGAGGCATAGGTATATTTCTATACACCTTTGAAGTCTATTTATGTACTTTTTGTAGAAATGAAAACCTCTGAAAACAGGTTTAAAATATTTGGGGTACTTGAAAATGGATATTATGAAAATGTAATGTAAGCAAGAAATCACAACTGAAATATGCCATAATTCAATTTTCTTTAATACACCCATTCTTGCAGGGCCCAGCACCGTCAATATTTCATGAACCTCTGGGTAATATGTTCCCTAGACACCTGTTTAATATTAATGCAAACTTATTTTAATGTCTCAAAATTTTCTTTCTAAGTCCGGGGAACATTGGATAAATGAAATCTAAGGAGATAGAGGCTTCTAAGTGGTTAGAATTAAGTCATTAAGAAAAAAACCTGTTGTAGATTGTATTTTCTAAAAACGGCCATATCAATATATCTCATGTCATGTATTTTTCTTTTAATGCAATTTTGAGACATTCCTCCTGGAGGTGGGGGTCTATGTTCCATCCCCTTGAATCTGGCTAGGCCTGTGCCTGCTATGGAAGGGATGCTATATGACTTTCTAAAGCTAGGTTGTAAAAGTTGATAGAAACTTTCAATACTTTTCTCTCAAGACATTTGTCCCCAGAACCCAACCACCATACTGTGAGGAAGCCCAAACTAAGCTACAGGGAGAAATCACATGGAAAATA
This sequence comes from Bubalus kerabau, assembly GCF_029407905.1. Lineage (NCBI taxonomy): Eukaryota > Metazoa > Chordata > Mammalia > Artiodactyla > Bovidae > Bubalus > Bubalus kerabau. Next base: position 21,336,248 of record NC_073626.1, read on the forward strand.
CCTGAGGACTCCAGCCCACAGCCAGCAACAACTGCCATACGTTTGAGTAACCCATTCTTCAGATGATTTCCTGCTACTGGTCTTATAGTCTTCCACTTGAGTTTCCAGAAATCACAGAGCAGAGACAAGCTGTCCCCACTGTGCTTTGTCCAAACTCTGTGAGAGCCAACAAATGTGTAGAACCCAAATAAATGATAGGTGTTAAATTAAGGCATTAAGTTTTATTATGATTTGTTATGTAGCAATAGTTAGGTATGGATCAGTCTTGGTCCAATCAGGAGAGAAAAACCAATAATGACAGGGAAAGTTGTTTATTTTTCCAGTTTAATTGAGATATATTTGACATATAATACTATATATATGTTTAAGGTATACAACATAATGATTTGATATATGTATATATTACAAAATGATTACCATAATTAGTTTAATTAACATGTAACACCTCACAAAGTTACAAATTGTTTTTCTTTGTGATGAGAACTTTTAACATCTACTCTCTTAGTAACTTTAAAATATACAATATAGTATTGTTAACTACAGTTGTCAAGTTGTACATTATATCCCCATAAAGTATATTGCTTATAATGAATAGGGAAAGTGTAATATATAGAATTGTTAACTAAAGAAGGGGTTGGAGAAACAAGGAACTGATAAGTAAAAAGTAAAGCAAATACTATTGAATATAAGAATAGCAAATCACTACCCTTAGGACTGCTAAAGCACCTTAGGAAGTGCCCGCTCACCCATGGCTGAGATAAAGCACAGAAGGAAGAGCCCTCTATACTTCACCCTACTCCTAGCTAAGATCAGACCTTGATGGGGAAGGCTTGGGCATGATTCACTGAAGAGCAGAGAAATATCTGTAGGGTTGTGCCAGCAGAACTTGCTTGAAATCTGCCCTCTGGAACTTGCTGAAGATCATTCTTCCAGTGTTTCTTGGAAAATTCTTCCTGGAGAGGCCTCTCACTGAGAGCTCTCCACTAGAAAACACTCAAGGGGGATGCCCGCCAGGGGAAGTTAGTGGCTGCTGCTGGCTGCTGGAGCCTGAAGCAGGGGAAAGCCATGCCTTTGTAGGAGGTAGGCCCTGGGGAAGCAGCAGGCCAAGTAATGCCTGGGAACCAGGATGCAAATCCCCCTTCCTCCTGCAATGATTCTCCACTATTCTCTACTGCAGAGCTTTGGTGCCTATTAAAAGAAAACTATTTAAAGGATTCATACCTATTTCCACAAAGCAGGCAAAAAGGGTGAACTTGGGACTGAGAGACAGGAAATTCATGAGGAGTAGTGGATAATGCAAATTTTGTTACCTAAAAATGGGAACAAACTCTATAGCATGTGACTTTGGGGCTGGACAGCAGGCAGAAACTGGAAAGACCTTGAAAAGATGTTACTGAAAAGTCCTGAAGACAGTTTCTTCCTGTTGCCTGTCTCACCATATTTCACTGAGCTTATGCATTTCTTTAGGTGCAAGAAAATCAGAGGTGAATACTGTACCTAAATATAGGATGAAATCTGTGAAAACTGCAAATCACAGACATTCTGGGAGTTTCTGATCTTTCTTGAGACCACATTCCTTTCTTCTCTGATACTCAGGTGATGAGGAGGAGCTTCAGCAGAGAGGCCCTCCTGGAAAGGCAAGTTTAGGATTATGGAGAATCTGAACAAACTGGCTCCTCCAGAAGGCAGGAGGTAGACTTTTCATCCAAGAAGTTTAGGAAGTTGCTGATGAGTAACAGTGATAAAATTGACCTCACATTTCTTTCACTCCCCTCACTCTCAACTTCATTAATATGCCCATTTCCTGTTTTGTTGTGTTTCTCTATATTTTTATTTATGACACTCTAGATCATAAGAGATCAAATTGTCAACATTTGTTGGATCATAGGGAAAGCAAAACAATTCCAGAAAAAACGTCTACTTCTGCTTCATTGACTACACTAAAGCCTTTGACTCTATGCTGCTGCTGCTAAGTCGCTTCAGTCGTGTCTGACTCTGTGTGACACCATAGACGGCAGCCACTAGGCTCCCCTGTCCCTGGGATTCTCCAGGCAAGAGCACTGGAGTGGGTTGCCATTTCCTTCTCCAATGCATGAAAGTGAAAAATGAAAGTGAAGTTGCTCAGTCGTGTCTGACTCTTAGCGACCCCATGGACTACAGCCTACCAGGCTCCTCCATCCATGGGATTTTCCAGGCAAAGTACTGGAGTGGGGTGCCATTGTCTTCTCCATTTGACTTTATGGATCACAACAAACTGTGGAAAATTCTTAAAGAGATGGGAATATTAGACCACCTTACCTGCCTCCTGAGAAATCTGTATGCAGGTCAAGAAGCAACAGTTGGAACCAGACATGGAACAACAGACTGGTTCCAAATCGGGAAAGGAGCACATCAAGGCTGCATATTTTCACCCTGCTTTTTTTTTTTAACTTATATGCAGAATACATCAGATGAAATGCTGGTGTAGTGAAGCACAAACTGTAATCAAGTTTGCCAAGAGAAATATCAATAACTTCAGATATGCAGATGATACCACCCTTCTGGCAGAAAGCGAAGAGGCTCTAAAGAGCCCCTTGATGAAAGTGAAAGAAGAGATTGAAAAAGCTGGCATAAAACTGAACATTCAAAAAACTAGAATAATGGCATCTGGTCCCATCATTTCATGGCCAATAGATGTGAAAACAATGGAAACAGTGAGAGACTTTATTTTCTTGGGCTCCAGAATCACTGTAGATGGTGACTGATGTGAGAGTTGTACCATAAAGAAAGCTGAGCGCCAAAGAATTGATGCTTTTGAACTGTGGTGTTGGATAAGACTCTTGAGAGTCCCTTGGACTGCAAGAAATTAAAACCAGTCAATCCTAAAGGAAATCAGTCCTGAATATTCATTGGAAGGACTGATGCTGAAGCTGAAGCTCCAATATTTTGGCCACCTGATGTGAAGAACTGACTCATTGGAACTGACCCTGATGCTGGGAAAGATTGAAGGCGGGAGGAGGAGGGGACAACAGAGGATGAGATGGTTGGATGGCCTCACTGACTCAATGGACATGAGTTTGAGCAAGCTTCAGTAGCTGGTGATGGACAGGGAAGCCTGGCGTGCTGCAGTCCATGGGTTGCAAAGAGTCGGACAAGACTGAGTGGCTGAACTGAGGTCATAAGAACATTATTTTGCCCATATATGACTTTGGAGAGAGGGAGGTAGAGTGTGTTACTTTTTTACCCAGTGAGACCTTTAAAAGAGCAGGCTGACTGGCTTTTCATAGATTCTGCAGCCTCTCCTCTGAATGATGGGAGAGCTGTATTCCAGATTGGGACCAAAGCATAGAAACTGGATTCCCCACTTCACCAGTGAATCTTATTTTGCTGAGTTGTTTTTAATGAGTTACTTGAATTTGCTGGCAGTCGGGTTGCTTTTGGTTTTGCTTTTTGTTTTTAATTAAGAGTCATTTTTTTAATGAGCCAGCTATCAAATCCTGAAAGTAGACAGGAAAACAATCCTTGCTTTGTATCAGGAGCACAGGGTCTCTGATCTGGGACTGGAGACCTAGGATTTGTGGTTGAGTTTTCTTCCTCACCAGGTCTCTTTACATTATTGTTGTTGCTGGTCTGAGCTGAGTCCCTAAACAGGCTGTATGTGTGTGTGTGTGTGTGTGTGTGTGTGACCCTCGCAGCCCGTGTGTGTGCTCAGTGTCTGACTCAGTGATCAGTGTGCTCATATTTATATGTGTGTGACTTTGTGTGCTCAGTGTGCTCCTGTCTGACTCTTTGAGACCCCATGGACTATAGCCTGCCAGGCTCCTCTGTCCATGGGATTTCCCAGGCAAGAAGACTGGAGTGGGTTGCCGTTTCCTTCTCCATGCAGTTCCTTTACCTGGGTGGAAATTAACAAATTTTCTGATATCTTTGCCACAGCTCCTTTAGACAGAGTTTTACTATTTGGATTTCAGCCATACTCAGCGGGGAAGGAGAAACATAGCACTTTCTTTATGCCCTGGATCGAGGCTTTAAAAGGTATTTCAGCCTCAAAGACAAGGCTACAAACAGGCAGAGCCTCTCTTCCGCTTCATTTTCAGCGAGGTCGCTCTTCGGGGGTCCTTCTTCACCTCATCCTTATCCTCAACTATCAGTCTCCTTTCTGAAAACTGATATCGAGGAATTTGAGACAGATCTCGCGTGCTTTCCCCCAAGGCTGTAAGAAATTAAGCCTGGAAAATCAGTGCGGAACATACTGCAGAGCAGAAGGCGTGCCTGTAACTAAAATCAAGTGGCCCCGTGGCCCTCACCCGGAAACCTCGCATCATAGCGATGGGCAAGCTGTTCATTCCCCACTCTCGTCAACGTGCAACCTCTGACCCTCGACTGCTCTGATTTTTCAGGCAAAACTCTCAGTGGTGGATTAGGGGTCCTATATTTCCTTTGACAAAAGCCAATCGAACATGGTGTTAAAACTATCAGAGAGTGAGGGAATTTGTTTGCCCACAGATCAGAAAATAGAAAAGGGGTTGACAGTAGGGTGTCAAATTTTCCAGAAACGAATCAAAATAAAGCAACGAAACCCTAACAATTTCAATATATAATCTGCTTTAAGACAAGGAGTTAAAAACTAAACTAATGGGGCTCCGTAGCTCAGGGGTTAGAGCACTGGTCTCGTAAACCAGGGGTCGTGAGTTCGAATCTCACTGGAGCCTTGGAGCGTTGCTTTTAGAGAAAACACATGACACAAATAAAGTTGCTGTGATATATGAATTCTTGATATCTGAAATTCAGGTGTGGAAAACCTCATTTGAAATGCCACCAATACAATTAATACCAATATAAGCTTTTTGATGTGAAGAGCCGACCCATTGGAAAAGACCCTGGTGCTGGGAAAGATTGAAGGCAAAAGGAGAAGGAGCGGCAGAGGATGAAATGGTTAGATAGCATCAGTGACTCAACGGACCTGAGTCTGGGCAAACTCCGGGAGACAGTGAAGGACAGAGAAGCCTGGCATGCTGCAGTCCATGGGGTCGCAAAGAGTCGGACACGACTTAATGATTGAACAACAACAAGCCTTTTAATAAACCAGTTTCTACTGTGATTCAATTTGTTGTAACCTGGAGTCCTGACTAACTTAGGTGCTATAAGCCTAAAGAGATATTGTAATTATCGATTTTATCATACTTACTTAATGGAGTCTAAGCTTCCTTGAAGACAGGAGTCATATCTTGCTTCATATTGTATCTCAGAGCTAGATATAACAATAGAAAACTCAAAAACTGAAAAAGCAAAGAGAATAAAGACTGAAAAAACAAAACCAGAGTGTTCAAGGGTTGCAGTACAACTAGAAAAGATGTAATATGTAAGTAAGGGGAACTCGAGAAGGAGAAGAGAGAAAGTAAGAGAAGAAATATTTGAGAGAATAATGACTGGGAATTTTCCTAAAATTAATGTCAGACACCTAACCACAGGTTGAGGAAGCTCAGAGAACACCAAGAATACATAATAAGACTACAACTAGCTACTTAATTTTTAAACTACAGAAAATAAAAGATAAAGTCCTGAAAGAAGTTAGAGGGAAAAACATCTTACCCATACAGAACCAGAGATAAGAATTATATCAGACTGCTCCTCAGAAACCATGCAAGCAAGAAGACAGTGAAGTTAAAAATTTAAAATCTTGATTGGGGGGAGGGGAGGGAAACAACCCAGAGTTTTGTACCCTGCAAAATTATCCTTAGGAATCAAGAAAAATACTTTCTAAAACCAACAACACTTTAGGGAATTTGTTGCTAGACTACCTGCCTTGCAAAAACAATCAAACAAACTAAAAACATGCTAAAAGGACTTCTTAAGAGGGATGGAAAAAAAAAATAAAGGTCAGAAACTCAGGTCTATATAGACAAAGGAAGAGCACTGAAGGAGAAATAAGTGAAGATAAAATAAAAACTTGTATTTTTCTTATTCTTAATTGATTTACTATATAACAGTTTATTCAAAATAATAGTATTAACTAAGTATTTGATTATGCACGCTTATTTATACACACCTCTCTCTATATATATTTGCTTGTGTATGTCTGTATATATGTGACATGAATGACAGCAATGATACAAGGTACAGGAGAGAGGAATTGGGATTATTTTGTTGTTATAATGTATTCACGCTATTCAGGACATGATATAGTGCTATTAGTGTTATCTGAAAGTAGACTTGGGTTAGTTGTAAATATATATTGCAAACTACTGAAAAAAGTAAAAGAAGTGTAACTGTATGCTAAGATAGGAGAGAAAATAGAATCATATAAATGCTCAATTAAAACCTCAAAAGTGTAGATGACAAAAGTAGGAAGAAAGAACAAGGATAGTAAATAGAAGCCAATAATGACTTAGTAAATATTAATCCAACCACATCAATAATTACTCTGAATATTAATAGTCTAAGTACGTCAATTATATAAGGGAGTTATTATCAAGAAGACAAGAAATAATAAGTGCTGGTGAGGGTGCGGAGAAAAGGAAACCCTTCTGCACTGTAAGTGGAAATGTAAATTTATGCACTCATTATGGAAAACATCATGGAGGCTTCTAAAAAAATTAAAAATAGAACTACCATCACAATTCAGTTGCTCAGTCGTGTCTGACTCTTTGCGACCCCATGAATCGCAGCACGCCAGGCCTCCCTGTCCATCACCAACTCCCGGAGTTCACTGAGACTCACGTCCATCGAGTCAGTGATGCCATCCAGCCATCTCATCCTCTGTCGTCCCCTTCTCCTCCTGCTCCCAATCCCTCCCAGCATCAGAGTCTTTTCCAATGAGTCAACTCTTCGCATGAGATGGCCAAAGTACTGGAGTTTCAGCTTCAGCATCATTCCTTCCAAAGAAATCCCAGGGCTGATCTCCTTCAGAATGGACTGGTTGGATCTCCTTGCAGTCCAAGAGACACTCAAGAGTCTTCTCCAACACCACAGTTCAAAAGCATCAATTCTTTGGTGCTCAGCCTTCTTCACAGTCCAACTCTCACATCCATACATGACCACAGGAAAAACCATAGCCTTGACTAGACGAAACTTTGTTGGCAAAGTAATGTCTCTGCTTTTGAATATGCTATCTAGGTTGGTCATAACTTTCCTTCCAAGGAGTAAGCGTCTTTTAATTTCATGGCTGCAGTCACCATCTGCAGTGATTTTGGAGCCCAGAAAAATAAAGTCTGACACTGTTTCCACTGTTTCCCCATCTATTTCCCATGAAGTGATGGGACCAGATGCCATGATCTTCGTTTTCTGAACGTTGAGCTTTAAGCCAACTTTTTCACTCTCCACTTTCACTTTCATCAAGAGGCTTTTGAGTTCCTCTTTACTTTCTGCCATAAGGGTGGTGTCATCTGCATATTTGAGGTTATTGATATTTCTCCCAGCAATCTTGATTCCAGCTTGTGTTTCTTCCAGTCCAGCGTTTCTCATGATGTACTCTGCATATGAGTTAAATAAGCAGGGTGACAATATACAGCCTTGACGTACTCCTTTTCCTATTTGGAACCAGTCTGTTGTTCCCTGTCCAGTTCTAACTGTTGCTTCCTGACCTGCATACAGATTTCTCAAGAGGCAGGTCAGGTGGTCTGGTATTCCCATCTCTTTCAGAATTTTCCACAGTTTATTGTGATCCACACAGTCAAAGGCTTTGGCATAGTCAATAAAGCAGAAATAGATGTTTTTCTCGACCTCTCTTGCTTTTTCAATGATCCTGCAGATGTTGGCAATTTGATCTCTGGTTCCTCTGCCTTTTCTAAAACCAGCTTGAACATCTGGAAGTTCACGGTTCACATATTGCTGAAGCCTGGCTTGGAGAATTTTGAGCATTCCTTTACTAGCATGTGAGATGAGTGCAATTGTGTGGTAGTTTGAGCATTCTTTGGCATTGCCTTTCTTTGGGATTGGAATGAACACTGCCCTTTTCCAGTCCTGTGGCCACTGCTGAGTTTTCCAAATTTGCTGGCATATTGAGTGCAGCACTTTCACAGCATCATCTTTCAGGATTTGGAATAGCTCAACTGGAATTCCATCACCTCCACTAGCTTTGTTTGTAGTGATGCTTTCTAAGGCCCACTTGACTTCACATTCCAGGATGTCTGACTCTAGGTGAGTGATCACACCATCGTGATTATCTAGGTCGTGAAGATCTTTTTTGTACAGTTCTTCTGTGTATTCTTGCCATCTCTTCTTAATATCTTCTGCTTCTGTTAGGTCCATACCATTTCTGTCCTTTATCGAGCCCATCTTTGCATGAAATGTTCCCTTGGTATCTCTAATTTTCTTGAAGAGATCTCTAGTCTTTCCCATTCTGTTGTTTTCCTCTATTTCTTTGCATTGATCGCTGAAGAAGGCTTTCTTATCTCTTCTTGCTATTCTTTGGAACTCTGCATTCAGATGTTTATATCTTTCCTTTTCTCCTTTGCTTTTCGCTTCTCTTCTTTTCACAGCTATTTGCAAGGCCTCCCCAGACAGCCATTTTGCTTTTTTGCATTTCTTTTCCATGGGGATGTTCTTGATCCCTGTCTCCTGTACAATGTCATGAACCTCAGTCCATAGCTCATCAGACACTCTATCTATCAGTTCTAGGCCCTTAAATCTATTTCTGACTTCCACTGTATAATCATAAGGGATTTGATTTAGGTCATACCTGAATGGTCTAGTGGTTTTCCCTACTTTCTTAAATTTAAGTCTGAATTTGGTAATAAGGAGTTCATGATCTGAGCCACAGTCAGCTCCTGGTCTTGTTATTGTTGACTGTATAGAGCTTCTCCATCTTTGGCTGCAAAGAATATAATCAATCTGATTTCAGTGTTGACCATCTGGTGATGTCCATGTATAGAGTCTTCTCTTGTAGTGTTGGAAGAGGGTGTTTGTTATGACCAGTGCATTTTCTTGGCAAAACTCTATTAGAGTTTATTAGAACTACCATATGATTCAGCAAATTCACTTTTGGGTATTTATCTGGAACTTGAAGGAAATATCCACTTTGATGAACTAAATCAAGTTGACCCAGAGAAAGGAATCCAGAGAGATAAATACTCCAAACTTTCTGTCTTGTCTCATTCTGTTTGCCCCCTCAATTGAAACTCAAGATGAAGTTGCAGGCCAGGGGAACCCAAATTGTGGTCAGTGCAGGCCATACTTCCATAGAAAAAAGAGCAGGCAGAAATCAGAAGATTTTTTTTTTTTAACATTAACAATCCCAAGCACTTGGCTTTCTATCTACATTTTTCTTCATGCACATGATTTTATGCTTATAATGCCTACATTGTGTTAATAAAAGTCAGTTTAATATCCAGTGACATATTTATTGTGAGTCTTGTAAGTTTTCATCTCTTAAGAATAGTTCCAAAGATACTGGTTCTTCTTGTCTAGATCCAGACTTGGAATACAGCATGTGAGTGCTAAGATGAGGTTTATATAAATCACTTAGAACAATGTCTGGCCCATGATAAGCTCCATCCAACTTGTGGCTGCTATTGTTGTTTAGATGAATGCCCTCTAGAGGTTCAGGCAGAGCTAGAGGACTATGTGGTGGGAATGTAGGAGGAGATCATGTGGTGAGATGGTCATTACTAAAGGGCTATGTCGCTTCTCACTGCTCCTTACTTTAAGGTATGTTTTAAACATACGTAACAATCCAGTTTAAAGAGATTTAAAGAAAGAGGAATGTGCCTTGAACTAAAGAGCCCCTTGATGAAGGTAAAACAGGAGAGTGAAAAAACTGGCTTAATACTCAACATTCAAAAAACTAAGATCATGGCATCTGGTCCCATAACTTCATGGCAAATCGAAGGGGAAAAAGTGGAAACAGTGACAGATTTCATTTTCTTGGGCTCCAAAATCACTGTGAATGGTGACTGCAGCAGTGAAATTAAAAGATGCTTGCTCCTTGGAAGGAAAGCTATGACAAACCCAGACAGCATATTAAAAAGCAGAGACATCACTTTGCTGACCAAGGTCCATACAGTCAGAGCTATGGTTTTTCCAGTAGTCATGTATGGATGTGAAAGCTGGACCATAAAGAAGGTCGAGTGCCAAAGAATTGATGCTTTTAAACTGTGGTGTTGGAAAAGACTCTTGAGAGTCCTTTGGACAGCAAGGAGATTAAAGTAGTAAATCCTAAAGGAAATCAACCCTGAATATTCATTGGAAGGACTGATGCTGAAGCTGTAGCTTCAATACTTTGGCCACCCAATGCAAAGAGCCAATTCATTGGAAAATACCCTGATGCTGTGAAAGATTGAGGACAGAAAGAGAAGAGGGTGACAGAGGATGAGATGGTTGGATGGCATCATTGACTCAAAGGACATGAGTTTGAGCAAACTCCAGGAGATAGTGAAGGACAGGGAAGCCTGGTGTGCTATAGTCCATGGGGTCACAACGAGTCCGACACGACTAAGTAACTGAACGAGCAACAAAGATCCAGTACAGCAATGCAACAGACGCCGAAATATGGAAACAGTTCTCTCCCCTCACACTCCTTCCTGCATCTGAATGGGGATATTTGGTCAGTTGATATGAGTCCTGTTTGTTAAGTCCCGTGTGGACAGGATAGTCAGGCTATTCCATTATTTATACAATTCTCCTTCTCACTGACAGGAATTATTCCACAAAAGCCTAAAAGCCTCATATCTGGTATGTATGTGCCAGCTGCGATTACTCTACGCCAAATACAAACAAGCAAACTAACAAACAAAATTGGCCTTTATAATGAGATGCCCCAGGCAGAAAATGAAGATACTGTGTGGGTAAATTGGGTTTGCCTCTACTCTACTGGGTTGTAGAAGCAAACTACCTGGAATGAACCTCGAAAGAAGGTCGAAGCTGGTGGAGGAGCAGGGTGGGAGTGGGGGTGGGGGACACCACCTTGATCTCTGTAACATTCGGCACTTTAAGGAGCCGTTTCCTCTCTGGTTGTTTTCCCACAGGAGATGCCGGACCAGCCGGCTGGCTGTATGACTTGGAATGAGGTTTGCAAGCAGGCTCGGGAAGGATTTAGGGGAACCTGGAGGCACAGCCCGGAGATGCTGGACAGCAAGGTGGATAGTACCGCCAGAAGCGCAGCGGGTGCTGGGAAACCCGCTGGGCGAGTACAGGGCTGGCTCTGCTTCTCTGGGTCCTGATCTGGTAGGAAGCATCACGGACCAGCCAGCGGTGCGCAGTGACGCAATACCTCAGTCAAATAGCTCTTGTCTTCCACGGAAATCGTTCCCTTCTTGGAGTCAAGGCGAGGGGGAACCGGAGTTCGCCCGCCCTTTCTCCTCAACCTTCTCTCGGGGCTTCTGAAACGAGCATCCCTGAACCCCTAGGAAATGCTGATCCTCGCGGGCCCAGAGGAAGTATCACAAACACGCTTGCGGGAGAGATGGAAGTGTCTCTGCCAAGCCAGCCGCGGCTGAGGAGGGTGGGGAGAAGAGGGTCCCCAGCAGTGCGGCGCGTTCCCGCTCTGCTTGTCTTGGGGAGCCGGCGCGCCGGTCGCTCGGGGCTCTGTAGAGTGCGCACCGAGAGCTAAGAGAAAGCATGCTCCAGTGGCGCAATCGGTTAGCGCGCGGTACTTATACAGCAGTATATGTGCGGGTGATGCCGAGGTTGTGAGTTCGAGCCTCACCTGGAGCATGTTTTCTTCCCTTTATGGTTTCAGTCTCTTTTCACTGTAATGCTTTCTTCTCTCCTCTTTAAAGATAAAAGCTTAGAAGAGGCAGTTACATTTTCCAAGGTGAGAACGCAGATATTCCCATGATTAAGGAGAATATTTGGTCGTTTTCAAACACAAAAAAATCACAAGCCGAAAGGAGGCAAATTGAGCTCGTTCAGGCATATTCGATTCTCCTCTGTCAGGAGATCCTAAAGTCAGATTGTACAGCTTCGAATGAGTCTCCCTCATCCTTTCTTCTCTCCTAGTATAAAACCATCCCTCAGATCTTTGGGAACTGAGCACGGAAGAGGACAACCTGGGTCTTACGTTCTGCCATTTCGTGCAGCCGTCACAGGGGCTCACGAATGACCAGAAGCTGCGCTCAGGCATCTTAACGTTGAGTTCCATAAGACATGCAGTGAGGTTGCTGAACTTCATCTGTGAAATATAAATGTGTTTGAGTCGAGCTCCACCGCCTACTTTACATAAACCAGACTGGGGAACAGAAATTTATCTCCCCCTGCAATGAAACATAGGTAGCTGTGTATGTATTTCTTCCTAATGTCATCAGAAAATAAACGACCTTGTTTGGCAAACGACATTCATCTGGAGGTAGTGTCTGAAATAAATGATCGTATATTGCTCTACTTTTATCCAGTCTCTCCTGGATTTCATTGTTTCACAGGGCCCTCCTTCTCTTGTGTTTCTTACGTATGGTTGTAGCCTACAGTTTCATCTCTATTTTTTCCTCATCTACTGATATACACATTTTTGTATTATATTCATTCCCTTAATTACAGCATCTTTCCAAATACTGATGATTTTAAGATTTCTTTCCCATCCAGTCCCCTCTTTTGAATCAAGACCCATGCATCCTACTGCCTACAGGATATTTCTGTTTAGACATTCTTGCAAGTCTGTAACACCAACATATGGGGAAATCATCAAACTCAAATCCACTCCCTCTCCTGTGCACTTTGTCTCAAAGGCAGCCATTCAGCAAATACTTGATGCCTGCTTTTTGGCAGATCCACTCTAGATGCTGAGATTACTATAGTGGAAAAAAAAATCAAATCTCTATCCTCTAGAACCTAATTTCTAGTAGGGAGAAATAAACAATGAACAACTGAACATAAATGTATTTATATATAGTTAGAGAAAGTGGTAATAAGTTTATAGCGAAAAACAAAAATAGGATAAGAGGGATCAAGGATACCAGGGTTAGCAGAGTGCTATGTGATATAAGGTTGTTAGAGAAGGCCTAAGCAGTGACATTTAAGCAGAAACCTGAAGGAAATAAGGGAGAAAGTCTTGGATATATATGGTGAACGACAGGTACAGGCAGATGTAAGAACAGAGGCAAAAGTCAAGCTATGGGAATGGCGCCAGAGCATAGTTAGAGAAGAAAAAGGAAAAGAGGTCGCCCTGGCACATAGTAAATCCTCTACATATGAATCTTCAAGTTGCAGAACTTTCAAAACTGCCAATATGCATTTGCTTGTCCAGTCACATGAGTTAGTTCACTTGTCTGGCTTACATTGTCACATGCGTGCATCCTCTACAAGTGGTTGTGCTTTTGTGTATTTTATTGTACAGTACTGTATAGACTACAGTATCTTTCTTCCAAGTCTAGGGGGTCCAGAAGCAAGTGAAAAAGCATCAGTGCTGTATCTGGTACTGCTAAGAAGCACCAGGAATTGGAGGCCCAGAAAAAGGAAGAAGAGAGAAGAGGAAGAAGTAACTGAAGAACTGAAGTGATTCATGATGCAGGAAATGGCAAGGGAGTTTTCTTTATCTGAGGAGGCACTGTTAGCTTTTGAGCACAGGACCTGAATCTATAATGATACACAAAGGATGTAGCAGCCATTCAGAAAGCAATACTGTGCTACAGTGTCATTTATGGTGAGAAAAAAAGAGCTACTACCCAGATAGATCACTGGATCATCTTTTAAAAGAGGGTAGATAGAATTGAATTCAGCAAGGAATCAGAACTTTTGTCTTCAGTGTCAGGCATGAGTGACACTGCACCTTGCCCTCCATCTCCTATTGCTGACAATCCTTCAGCTCTACCGTCTCCCACTCCCTCCCTCCTCCAGTCAGTAGCTCTTCTTGCCTGTTCACTCCATACCAGCCCCTGAATGCCAGCTGTTGTATTGTACTACTCTACTGTGAGATTAAAATGTCTGTTTTATTTTTTGTTTGTTATGTATTATTTGTGTGAAAAGTATTATAAACTTATTACAGTACAATACTATATAGCTGATTGTGTTAGTTGGGTACCTAGGTTAACTTTGTGAATAAACTGGACTTATGGACGCAGTCCTGTAATGGAAGTTATTTGTATGTCGGGGACTTACTGAATTTTTCAACGGAAGAGCCTCTTTAATACTTTTTGAAACCTAGTGCCTGACATGATATTACATAATACTAGTTAATACAGTGACCAAATGATGTTTGAGGAAACAGTGTGAAAATAAAATTGCCAGAATCACAAAGAATGTCTCCAGGGGTTATTCCTGTTTCCTGTAGTGATCTCTGGCCAGTCAAGGGCTGGATTGTCTCTGATTCCCATGGCTTGATTTGGGAACTCTGTGATGACTCTGATCACACCAATTTCTGTGCAGCTAGCGGTTCAAAACAGAAAGCAACAATACAGTTCTCTAACGTTTCCTTTAAAGCAAAATGCATTTATTTAGGATGCACTAGGCATGAGGAGTTTTAGTTGTAGCATTCAAATTCTTAGTTGTGGTTTGTGGCATGTGACCAAGAATCAAGTCAGGGCCCCCCGCATTGGGAGTGTGGAGTCTTACCCCTGGACCACCTGGGAAGTCCCTTAGGTCTCTTTTATGGTAAGACATTTATATACAATAAGATTCACACATATTAAGTGTAGAGTTTGATGAATTTTGATAAGTGTATTAATTTCCTATTGCTTCTGTAACAAATTAGGACAAACTTAAATGTTGTTGTTCAGTTGCTAAATTGTGTCTGACTCTTTTTAACCCATGGACTGCAGCACACCAGGCTTCCCTGTCCTTCACTATCTCCTGGAGTTTGCTCAAACTCATGTCCATTGAGTCAGGACTGCCATCCAGCCATCTCATCCTCTGTCATCCCCTTCTCTTCCTGTCCTCAGTCTTTCCCAGCATCAGGGTCTTTCCCCAATGAGTGGGCTCTTTGCATCACGTGGCCAAAGTATTGGAGCTTCAGCTTCAGCATCAGTCCTTCTGATGAATATTGATCTCCTTTAGGGGATTGACTCGCTTGATCTCCTTCAAGTCCAAGGAACTCTCAAGAGTCTTCTCCAGCACCACAATTCAAAATCATCAATTCTTCAGTGCTCAGTCGTCTTTATGGTCTAACTCTCACACCCACACCTTACTACTGGAAAAACCATGACTTTTATTTTGTTTTCCATATTTTTAAATTTATTTACCTTGTATCTGTCTCCCAGCATCTTGGGTAATGCCCAGCATGGTGAGATACTTAGGAAGTGAAAAACCATGACTTTGACTATACGGACTTTTTTCGGAAAGCAATGTTTCTGCTTTTTAATATGCTGTATAGGTTTGTCACAGCTTTTGTTCCAAGGAGCAAGGGTCTTTTAATATCAGGGCTGCAGTCACCGTTCATAGTAATTTTCTAGCCCCCAAAAATAAGATCTCTGGTTCCTCTGCCTTTCCTAAATTCAGCGTGTACATCTGCAAGTTCTTGGTTCACATACTGCTGAAGCCTAACTTGAAGGATTTTGAGCATTACCTTGCTAGCAGTGAACTAAAATGGACAGGAATGGGTAAATTTAATGCAGATGACCATTGTATCTACCACTGTGGGCAATAATCCGTTAGAAGAAATGAAGTAGCCCTCATAGTCAACAAGAGTCCAAAATGCAGTGCCTGTGTGCAATCTCAAAAATGACAGAATGATCTCAGTTTGTTTTCAAGGCAAAACATTCAACATCACAGTAATCCAAGTCTATGCCCCAATTACTA
This sequence comes from Bubalus kerabau, assembly GCF_029407905.1. Taxonomy (NCBI): domain Eukaryota; kingdom Metazoa; phylum Chordata; class Mammalia; order Artiodactyla; family Bovidae; genus Bubalus; species Bubalus kerabau. The sequence continues at coordinate 21,351,890 of NC_073626.1, forward strand.
ATTACTAATGCCAAAGACGGAGAAGGCAATGGCACCCCACTCCAGTACTTTTGCCTGGAAAATCTCATGGACGGAGGAGCCTGGTAGGCTGCAGTGCATGGGGTCGCTAGGAGTCGGACACAACTGAGGGACTTCACTTTCACTTTTCATTTTCATGCATTGGAGAAGGAAATGGCAACCCACTCCAGTGTTCTTGCCTGGAGAATCCCAGGGACGGGGAAGCCTGGTGGGCTGCCATCTCTGGGGTTGCACGGAGTTGGACACGACTGAAGCGACTTAGCAGCAATGCCAAAGAAGCTGAATCTGAATGGTTCTATGAAGACCTACAAGACCTTCTAGAACTAACACCAAAAAAAGATGCCCTTTTCATCACATGAAACTGGAATGCAAAAGTAGGAGGTCAAGAAATACCTGGAGTAACAGGCAAGTTTGGCCTTGGAGTACAAAATGAAGCAGGGCAAAGATTAACAGGGTTTTGGCAAGAGAATGCCCTGGTCATAGAAAACACCTTCTTCCAACAACACAAGAGAAGAAGACTGTACACACGGACATCACCAGTCAATACTAAAATCAGACTGATTACATTCTCTGCAGTTGAAGATGGCAAAGCTCTGTACAGTCAGCAATGACAAGATCTGGAGCTGACTATGGTTCAGATCATGAAATCCTTACTGCAAAATCCAGGCTTACATTGAAAAAAGTAGGGAAAACTACTAAGCCATTTGATCTAAATCAAATCCCTTATGATTATATAGTGGAGGTGACAATTAGATTCAAGGGATCAGATATGATGAACAGAGTGCCTGAAGAGCTATGGACGGAGGTTTGTAACACTGTATAAGAGGTGGTGAGCAAAACCATCGCAAACAAAAAGAAATGCAAGAAAGCAAAGTGATTGTCTGAGAAGGCCATACAAATAGCTAAGAAAAGAAGAGTAGCAAAAGGCAAAGGAGAAAGGGAAAGATATACTCAACTGAATGCAGAGTTCCAGACAATAGCAAGGAGAGATAATAAAGCTTTCTTAAGTGAACAATGCAAAGAAATAGAGATAAACAATAGACTGGGAAAGACTAGAAATCTCTTTAACAAAATTGGAAATACCATCATTTCATGCAAAGATAGGCACAATAAAGGACAGAAACGGCAAGGACCTAACAGAAGCAGAAGATTTTAAGAAGAAGTGGCAAGAATACACAAGAACTATACAAAAAAAGGTCTTAATGACCCTGAAAACCAGGATGATGTGGTCACTCACTCACCTAGAGCCAGACATCCTGGGATGTGAAGTCAAGTGGGCCTTAGGAAGCATTACTATGAACAAAGCTATACCTGTGGCGGATTCATTTTGATATTTGGCAAAACTAATACAATTATGTAAAGTTTAAAAAAAAAACAAAAAAAACAAACAACAAAGCTAATGGAGGTGATGGAATTCCAGCTGAGCTATTTAAAATTCTAAGAGATAATGCTGTTAAAGTGCTGCACTCAATATGTCAACAAATTTGGAAAACTCAGCAGTGGCCACAGGACTGGAAAAGGTCAGTTTTCCTTGCTATCCCAAAGAAAGGCAATGCCAAAGAATGTTCAAACTACTACACAATTGCCCTCATGTCAGAAGCTTAGTGGCTTAGTACAAAATTCTTGTCTTGCAGTTTGTAGATCAGAAGTCTTAAAAAGGCTCTCACTGGACTAAAACCAAGCTGTTGGCAAGTCTGTGTTCCTTCTGGAAATTCTCTTAGACAATTCTTTTTCTTGCTTTCTCTAGCTTCTAGAGGCGGCCCACATCCCTTAACTCTGGACCCCATTCATCTTCAAAGCCAGCAATTGCATTACTCTAATCTCTGCTTCCCTTGTCACATCTTCTTTGATTCTCATCTTCTTATGTCTCTCTCTTCCACTTTTTTTAGAAAACAATTTATTCATTTATTTATTTTTGGTTGCCCTCAGTCTTTGTTCCTACCTGGAGGCTTCTCTACTTGTGGTGATCTGGGGTTCCTCTTCATTTCTGTGTGTGGGCTTCCTTTTTTTGGTGGCTTCTCTTGTTGCTTCTCTTGATCTGGCTCTAGGCACATGAGTTTCATAAGTTGCAGCACTGTCTCAGTAGTTTTGGTCTGTAGGCTTTATAGTCAGGTAAGCCCACAAATTTGATTACTTAGATTAAATGAGCCCATTCTTTGGAGGATATAGTAAAAATCCCAGCAAGTTATATTATGTATATTGATAAACTGATTTTAAAGTGTATTGAAAGATCCAAAATAACCAACAGGATACTGAAGTTAACAATCTGGAGAAGGAAATGGCCACCTACTCCAGTATTTTTTCCTGGAAAATTCCATGGACAGAGGAGCCTGGTGGGTTACAGTCCATGGGGTCACAAGAGTTGGGCATGACTTAGCAGCTAAACCTCCACCACCACCACTGAAGAACAAGGTTGGAGGTCTGACATTATTTAGCTTCAAGATTTGTTATAAAACTACAGTGATCAAGACAGTATGGTATTAGTGAAAGAATAAATAAATAGATCAATGGAACAGAATAAAGAGCCTAGATACAGACCTAAACCAATCCAGTCAACTGATCTTTGACTAAGGAGCAAAGACAACTTAATAAATAATTGTATTTTCAACAAACAATTCAGAAACAACTACATGCAAAATAAAAATGAATCTAGACATAGATCCTATGTCACAAATATTAATTCAAGTAGATGATGTGCATGCACACTTAATCTCTCATTAGTGTCTAACTCTTTGCAAACCCATGGACTATAGCCCACCAGACTCCTCTGTTCATGGAATTTTCCAGGCAAGAAAACTGGAGTGGGTTGCCATTTCAAAAGTAGATGACAAGCCAGACCTAAATGTAAAATGTTAAACTTTTCTGGATAACATAGGAGAAAACCCAGCTGATCTCAGGTTTGGTGATAACTATTTACCACACTACACAGCTTACAGGATCTCAATTCAATGCTCAGGGGTTGAACCTGAGCCAGGGTAGTGAAAGCACTGAATCCTGATCACTAAACCATCAGGGAACTCCTGGTGATGACTTTTTAAAAAATATTTAATTATTTATTTGAGTGTCTTATTTGTGGCATGTGGGATCCAATCCCTCTACCAGGGACTGAACCCCAGCTCTGTGCATTGGGAGATGGGAGTCTGAGCCACTGAACTACCAGGGAAGTCCCTGGAAATGATTTTTTAGATACTATACCAAGAATATAATCTGTGAAAGAAAAAATATTGAAGAATTGGAGTCCATTAAAATTAAAATCTTCTCTCTGTGAAAGCCCATGGAAAGAGAATGACAGACTGGAGAAAATATTTACAAAATACATATTTGATGAAGGAGTTCATGATCTGAGCCACAGTCACTTACATTGAAATAATGATTTTTAAATAATAAATTTAAAAAATTTAAAAAATCCAGAATAGCTATGGCTATCCAAAGTGAGAAAAACAAAACTGAGGCCCTGTATTATCAGATAATATTACTTAATTTTTAAAATAATTTATTTAGTTAATCAGAGGATACTTGTTTTACAATGTTGTATCAGTTCTGCCATACAACAACATGAACCAGCCATGGGTATACATATGTCCCCTCCATCTTGAATCTCCTTCCCACCTCCTGCCCCATACCGCCCCTCTAGGCTATCACAGAGCACCAGGTTGAGCTCCTTGCATCGTACAGCAAATTCCCACAGGCTATCTATTTTACGTGTGGTAATGTACATATTTTAATGCTACTCTCTCAATTCGTCCCACCCTCTTCTTCCCCCACTGTGTCCACAAGTTCTCTATGTCTGTGTCTCTATTGCTGCCCTAAAAATATGTTCATCAGTACCATTTTTTTAGATTCCATATATATTCATTAATATATGAATTTGTTTTTCTCTTTCTGACTTCCTTCACTCTGTATAACAGGCTCTAGGTTCATCCACTTCACTAGAACTGGCTCAAATTCATTCCTTTTTATGGCTGAGTAATACTCCATTGTATATATGTACCACTACTTCTTTATCTGTTCATTTGTTGATGGTTATCTAGGTTGTTTCCATGTCCTGGCTATTGTAAATAATGCTGGAAGATATTATTACTTAATTTTAAGTTAAAGAAATTAAGATAGTCTTATTTTAGTGTAAAGACAAACGTAGGCCTATGGGGCAGAATAGAAAGTCTAGGGAAAAACAGACACATATACAGTTCCCTGTTTGATGACACGGAGACAGTGCAATTCAGTAGGGGAAAAATTGACTTTTCAATAAATAATGCTGGGTTAATTGAAAGAATACATTAAAAAATGAATTTAATACTTATCTCACACTATACATAAATTCAAAATGGGATATAAATTTAAATGTTAAAAATAAAATACTTAAACTTCTAGACAGAAACATAGGAGAACAGCTTCATGTCTTTAGTGTAGGCAAATATTTCTGAACTAGGATGCAAAATAGCACTAACTGTAAAGGCTGATAAGTTGGACTTCATTAAAATTAAAAAGTTCAAAATACAAAATTAGGAGAACTAAAGATGTACCACAAATTGAGAGAACATATTTGCAATACATATCTGACAAAGGACTTGTATTCACAATACATAAAAGCCAACACATTGGAAAAGACCCTGATGCTGGGAAAGATTGAAGGCAGCAGGAGGAGGTGACGACAGAGGGCAAGATGATTGGATGGCATCACCAACTCAATGGACATGAGTTTGAGTAAGCTCCGAGAGATGGTGAAGGACAGGTAAGCCTGGTGTGCTGCATTCCATGCGGTTGCAGAGTTGGACACAACTGAATGACTGAACAAGAAATGAACTACAAATAATTTTTTAAAAAACTGGCAATCAACCCAATTTCTTAAATAGGGAAGAACATATGGGAAGATGTAAAATATCATAATCATCAAAAATACAAGTCAAACTCACAAAGAACTATCACTACATTCTGGCCTGAGTAGCCGAAATTAAAATGATAATACCCAGTATTGGCTAGACTGTGAAGCAACCGGAAGCCTCACAGGTTGCTTTCAGTAGTGTGAACTGTTACATTTGGAAAACATTTTCACAGCACGTAATAAAGTTAAACACACATATATTCTGTAGACCCGCAATTCCACCTTTACATCTATTCAGTTCAGTTCAGTTTAGTCGCTCAGTTGTGTCCGACTCTTTGCCACCCCATGAATCGCAGCACACCAGGCCTCCCTGTCCATCACCAACTCCCGGAGTTCACTCAGACTCACATCCATCGAGTCAGTGATGCCATCCAGCCATCTTATCCTCTGTCGTCCCCTTCTCCTCTTGCCCCCAATCCCTCCCAGCATCAGTCTCTTTTCCAATGAGTCAACTCTTCACATGAGGTGGCCAAAGTACTGGAGTTTCAGCTTTAGCATCATTCCTTCCAAAGAAATCCCAGGGCTGATCTCCTTCAGAATGGACTGGTTGGATCTCCTTGCAGTCCAAGGGACTCTCAAGAGTCTTCTCCAACACCACAGTTCAAAAGCATCAATTCTTCAGTGCTCAGCCTTCTTCACAGTCCAACTCTCACATCCATACATGACCACAGGAAAACCCATAACCTTGACTAGATGGACCTTTGTTGGCAAATTAATGTCTCTGCTTCTGAATATGCTATCTAGGTTGGTCATAACTTTCCTTCCAAGGAGTAAGCGTCTTTTAATTTCATGGCTGCAGTCACCATCTGCAGTGATTTTGGAGCCCAGAAAAATAAAGCCTGACACTGTTTCCACCGTTTCCCCATCTATTTCCCGTGAAGTGATGGGACCGGATGCCATGATCTTCGTTTTCTGAATGTTGAGCTTTAAGCCAACTTTTTCACTCTCCTCTTTCACTTTCATCAAGAGGCTTTTGAGTTCCTCTTCACTTTCTGCCATAAGGGTGGTGTCATCTGCATATCTGAGGTTATTGATATTTCTCCCGGCAATCTTGATTCCAGTTTGTGTTTCTTCCAGTCCAGCGTTTCTCATGATGTATCTATCTAATAAATCAATGATTATGTTCATCTGAAACTATGCACAAGAAAGTTCAAGGGGCCTGGGGGTCCCAGAGGGGGATGGGAGCGGAGAACAACAGAGAAAAGGTATTCATGGGAGGGCATACATCAGCATAGTGCCATGTCCACCTGTTGTTCCCAGTGTCTAACAAATGATTGTCGACAATGATGGCATTTGATGATTTTCTTTTAAAAAGGGTTTGTTTGTTTTAAGGTGGAGAAAGGGAGGAGAGGCCGGGAGTGGGAAGCTTGGAGGAGTGGAAGCTTTTCTCATGCTTGTGATTTGGTGACTACTCTAAATGCTGATTCATTAGGGATTATTACGGCTGATGTCAGTGGGTTGTGGTGATGGGTAGAGGGGCAGAAGATGGGGAGAGAAGAAAAGGGGGAGACAGAGAGGGCACAGGCTCATTTAAAGTGATGAAGCCTTTCCTCACCAAGGATGCTTCAGAAAAAAAGATCTGAAATCCAGAGTTCGAACCAAGTGATGTACACGCACGCACAGTGAGTTGGCCATGGAGTCCTGTTGAATGTAGCACAATGGGGCAAAAGGCTTCCCTCTCCCAGGCCTGCCTCAGGAGGAGGGGAAGAGAAAGGGTGGGCGTGGGTGGGGAAGGCAGAGATCTCTGTTATGCTGGTCCATTTAATGATGTAACTTTACATATTATTTTAGCTTTAAAAGGAAATAAAGGTTCAGAGTTGAAAGGGGGGTAGGGTCGGGGGTGGGGAAATGCCAACAAAAGAACATTGATTGTAATGTGAGAAAAGTGTATTTTTGTATTTTAATAAATATTGTTCAATTAAAAAAAAAAAAGAAAGTTCAGTGCTTTTTATAATAACCACAAATTGAAAGCCAAATGCCTATCAACATTAGAGTGGATAAGTAAATTGTGGTACAACCATAAAATGGACGTTTATAAATAGGAACAAACTGCTTTTAACTGCTTTAAGAAAAAACAGATGAATCTCAAAGACAATACTGAGTGAAAGAAGCCAGACTTATAAGAATGCAGAGTCTACTTGATTCAATATGTATAAAGTTTAAAAACAAATGAGAGGGAACATGAGGGAGCATGCACGGTGACTAAGGGGTGCAAACTTGTAGAGATCATCATGCTGTGCACTTAAAATCTGGGTGCTTTACTGTATATAACTTATACTTTAATAGAATAAAGGAATAAAAATGACTGAAAGAATAGAAGATATTTAAGCGTCAAGCTAGAAATGATCTCAAACGGTGTTGTCCTGAGTTCTAGGAAGCTTACCACTCCAACAAGAAGCTATAAATCACCACGCCCCTTTAGCTCTCCAATTCATATCCTTAAGAAATATACATAAATTTTCTTTTACCACTCTGTTCTTTTGCTCCTCCTATCATACTCACGAAATTTGGGGATGTTTCCCCATTGTCTTATTTTTTTGTTGTTGGTACAATTATTTTTGAAAGGGGAAGTGCGTTATGTTTTCAGAAAACAAGACAAAAAGTTTTCTTACATTTTTCTGAAATGGAGGAAGTAGTTAAGAAAAGACCATTTAAAGAGAGTAGTTGACAAGTTAGTGACCAGTGGGTGGCCGAAATAGCTCAGTTGGGAGAGCGTTAGACTGAAGATCTAAAGGTCCCTGGTTCAATTCCGGGTTTCGGCAACTGTTTTCTTATTTTTGTAATGTGAACTACGAGATACGGACGCCAAACTAAATGTCCATCGCCTTCAAATATACAATATAATAAGTCTATAGTTCGTTTTATATACTGAGCAATTGCATACATTTACCCTCAATTTCTATTGCAAAACGTAATTCTGTGCCTATATACAGTAATTCTTCCACAACTACCAGTAATTCCTTAAGGTAAAGAGGGGAAAAAAACCCAAAGCAAAACACTTAGTGCTTTATATTTGTGTATTTATTTAGATGTTATTAAAGGCATCTATAAGAAGCAGGGCACGAACAATTTCAATTGTCCCGTATTTACAGTAATTCTTTCGGAGTTCAAATTGCTAAAACACGCTCATTCTTTAGCGATGGCTTTCTGAGTGAACATCAGGGGTCTATACACACATTTTGGAATGTAGAAGAATCCTCAAAAGCCAGAAGGTAGTTGATTTGGAAAAGTACAGAGGACGTGGGACTAAGAGCTAATAGATTTCGTTTCTGTGACTTTTGAGCACCTGTAAGCCTTACCAGGACAAGAGCTCTTGAAGACTAGAGAAGTAAAACCTAGAAGACTGGCGGGACTTGAGCTTTCACTATCGAATACTTAAGCAACCACTAGCAACTCACATGGAGAAGGCAATGGAACCCCACTCCAGTACTCCTGCCCGGAAAATCCCATGGATGAAGGAGTCTGATAGGCTGCAGTCCATGGGGTCGCTACGAGTTGGTCACGACTGAGCGACTTCACTTTCACTTTTCACTTTCATGCATTGGAGAAGGAAATGGCAACCCACTCCAGTGTTCTTGCCTGGAGAATCCCAGGGACGGGGGAGCCTGGTGGGCTGCCGTCTATGGGGTCGCACAGAGTCGGACACTACTGAATCGACTTAGCAGCAGCAGCAGCAGCAGCAACTCACACTTCCCCCCTGCACCAGCGTCGGCTTAAAATTCAACAAAAATCATTACTTGTTGATTCATTTGCCTTTAAATGAATATTTTCAGTGAAAATTTAACTAGGGGTAGGTCAGCAGGAGAGTTCAAAAAGTAGGAAAAAAAACAAAACAAAATAAAACAAAAAAAACAATGCAACCCCAGGAAATGTAAAGGGACATTTCCCGAGGCTGCAGGAGATTCCTTCAACTTTAGGTGATAAAAACTATAGCCTCCCCGAGGGCCAACGAGCTCATCTCACTCGATCTTCTCCAACCTCGTGCTTGGATCCTTCCATTCGCAAAATGGAAGATGAATGATACAGAGAATGCACTGTATCACTGGGTGAAAATTTTAATACCAACTTGAAAACATTAGGTCTCTAAGTTACAAATTATTTGCAATTTGTGATACATTAGAGACATGCTTTTAAAAATGGAAGGCTCCCTTCACCCACTGTTGAAGATCCTATTACAGTGCTTTTTCTACAAATAAGCTAGGCTCAATTTCTGCACAAAAATTTCTCCGTGGATTTTCTAGTCCAAATACGAAGAATTGAAATAGTATCGATTCCTCATTAAAATCTATGAATGTGGTCTGAGGGAGAGGGATAAAAAAATTATTATTTTTTATAATTTTTTAGACTAAAAGAAAACTGTAAACCAATTTACTTTCATAAAAGACAGACACTCCCGTGGTGGCCGGTTAGCTCAGTTGGTTAGAGCGTGGTGCTAATAACGCCAAGGTCGCGGGTTCGATCCCCGTACGGGCCATTCCTGGCTTGGTTTTGGACTTATGATACCCGCTGGGTGGACCTTTACAACCCACGGTTATTATAATCTGAGGTCCACAAGCTTAAACGTTTCCCTCGTGGCGGTGAACTTTACCTACGGTGCAGAGCGAGGATACAAGTTACACATTCAGAAATCTAGCCACCTATGAAGATCCTCTTTTGGTATAGTTTGAGGAATTCCCCCTCACTTGGCAGTGATCTCTCCCAGCCTCTGTTCTGCCTCAACGCAGAGAAAGAGGCAAGTCTGTTCTCTTTGGAGATGAAAGCTCCAACGCTACCTTTCCACGCCTTCCTTACAACACTCATCTTCTTTTAAAAAAACAGTGGGGAGGGCATTCCTCTTGGTTCTTCTGTCCACTTGAGGTCCGGTTTCCCAGCTCCTGCGTATGTCCGTAAGATTGACGTTTCCGGCTGGTGGGGTAGATACCAGGGATGAAAAGAACCCACTGGGCCTCAAGGGTGTGTGTGCTAAGCCGCTTCAGTAGTGTCAGACTCTGCTACCCTATGGACTCTAGCCCGCCGGCTCCTGTCCTTGGGATTGTCCAGGCAAGAATACTGGAGGCCTTCTTCCAGGGAGTCTTCCCGACCCAGGGGTGAAACCCTCGTCTCCGATGTCTCCTGTGTTGGCAGTTAGGTTCTGTACCACTAGCGACACCTGGGAAGCAAAACGGAGACGCCCGAACAGGGACTTGAACCCTGGACCCTCAGATTAAAAGTCTGATGCTCTACCGACTGAGCTATCCGGGCTCACAACGAGTATACTCATCCCGAGGTAAAAAACCTTCCTCATCGCGTCTCTACCACACTTTTTGACTCAGCATTTCCATAGATGGCTCTTTTTGCCAGTAGCTATGCGAGGAATGGCACTCCACTCCAGTACTCTTGCCTGGAAAATCCCATGGACGGAGGAGCCTGGTAGGCTGCAGTCCATGGGGTTGCTGAGGGTCGGACACGACTGAGCGACTTCACTTTCACTTTTCACTTTCATGCATTGGAGAAGGAAATGGCAACCCACTCCAGTGTTCTTGCCTGGAGAATCCCAGGGACGGGGGAGCCTGGTGGGCTGCCGTCTATGGGGTCGCACAGAGTCGGACACAACTGAAGCAGCTTAACATACATAACATGCGAGGAAAGGGAGATGGCAATGGCAACCCACTCCAGTACTCTTGCCTGGAAAATCCCATGGACGGAGGAGTCTGGTAGGCTGCAGTCCATGGGGTCGCTAATAGTCAGACATGACTGAGCGACTTCACTTTCACTTTTCACTTTCATCATTGAAGAAGGAAATGGCAACCCACTCCAGTGTTCTTGCCTGGAGAATCCCAGGGACGGGTGGGCTGCCGTCTATGGGGTCGCACAGAGTCGGACACGACTGAAGCGACTTAGCAGCAAGCAGCAGCATACGCGGAAAGAGCTTTGCAGGATGGCCTTCAGAGTCAGGACTCTTTCCAGTTGGAAAAAAAAGACCGATGCAGAAGATACTGGTAAGGAAATTTTTTTTCATTTCGTTTTTCTTTAAAGTTTCGTTGATGTAAAAACCTCCCTTCCAATGGTCTTTTTCAGTCAGTCACTTATCTCAAGTTCAAGAAGCGATGAGAAGTAGGAAGAAAAGCTTTCTGGATGGGTCCTTTGGTGATTCTTGAAGTCTCTTTCAGACTCAACGGACGGAAAATGAAGGATCAGTTCCACGAAAATACATTCGAAGGACTTTAAAAACCTGTTTCAGTATCCTTTAGAAAAGGGTACCTAGAAGGGGGGAAAAAAGGGTCAGCCTAACGAGCCAGCCAGGAGTCGAACCTAGAATCTTCTGATCCGTAGTCAGACGCGTTATCCATTGCGCCACTGGCCCTCGCTGGCCAAGCGCTCCTCATGTTCATATTTTCATCATTATCCACAGTTCATGCCAACCAAAGAAATGATAAAATTTTTTAAATCTAGTAAGGGGTTAAAACCAGAGACTAAATTGACTTCGGGAAAGCATGATTTCTTTTCTGATTTGGTTCCATAACATATATTTACAGAAAATGCTTTCTTTGAAATCAGTAAGGAGTCTTCACTTACTTGCTGACTATGCATTGAAAACTTGTTTACTTGTTTGCTGCTTAGTATGAAATCTCTGTGGACTCAGTTATCTATTTCTTATTCCACTTCAAATCTTGTCTTACCCAGCGTTTATTAGTGCTAGTTTTGAGGTCTTCATTCCGCCCCTCCCCACCTCCGCCCCCCAACACACACACACCCCATTTTTTCCTGCAGAATGTTCATCTGCCCTCAAAATCCTATAAGGGGACAAGGATTCAATAGAAGTATACATTTTAAGAATCTCATTTAACAAACTCAAAAAACAGAATAAAATTGGCTTAAAAATGTACTTAGCTGTTCAAAGTAGGCAAAACAGCTGAAAATGCAACAGTGCTTTTAAAGAGTGGTTTAGTACGTTAAGAAGGAGACAAGTCTTTGTATGGTTTTGAAATTCAAAACAAAGTGAGAATTTAAAATATATTCTCTCCGTGCCTCAATTTCCTCCTTTCTATAAAAGGCTTTCTCTTAAAGAGAGCGTGGCAAATACCGTGGAGTATTATCTTCCATTTTTATGGCTCTCACCTGCAGCCGCTGGTATCAGGACAAACACTGAAGATGGTTGCCTGGGAATGATTTAAAGTAGCTGCAGCTCTCTATAATCACAAGTCACAAAGAGAAACTATTTCCCAACGTCTCCTCTGTTCACTTTGCTACTGTGATCACTCTTACAGACTTAACAAACCATCTCAACGAAGCCAGTATGTTTGAGCGTGATCCAAGCCTCTTGTAGACAGTGGGTAGGCTGGGCTCTGGATGCTCACAGAGGCTCAGACTATGAAAAGGAACTCTGAAACTCTAAGCTGGCTGGCGCCCACTCTCTTTAAAAATACCAGAACTGCCTTTCAAGAGATTTTTCTGTATGCATGCTGCGTGGGACGGCAGTAAATTATTTGGAAGTTTCAAGAGTCAAGGATACACCGAAAACGAGAACGCTGTGAGCAGGATTTGAACCTGCGCGGGGAAACCCCATTGGATTTCGAGTCCAACGCCTTAACCACTCGGCCATCACAGCTCACCGATTCGACTAAAAACCAATATTTATCGTTTCCCTGCAAGGTTGAAAGAAGAGAGGACCACCGGTTTCTGAGTGTCCCCAAGAAGACCTTCTCCAACCCCAAGCTTGCATATTTCACCTAGTTACAATTTCAACTTTTCAGGTATTTAGGCAGAAAAAAAAATCTTGGCAATATTCTTTACTTCAAATTTTCTTTCATTCCGTGGATGTGAGGAAATTGTCTTGTTCTACCTTCAAAATGTGTTTAGATGTGAAAAACTTTTCACCCCTCCAACTGCCACAGCCCTGCTCCAAGAAAGCTTCATCTCGTTTCTGTTTCCTTTTACCTTTATCTAGTCAAAATATCCAGAATATGCGATCTGGTGTGACTTAACCTCTAAGGAAAAGTCAGTTAAATTCCACCAATAAGTCTGAATGAATTCACATCAGAAAGAATCCTCTTAGTCTACTGGTTGGGCTATTGGGGGCAAATTCTGGGCCCTAGCTTCCCATCCGGAGAGCCCAGTCTCTGTCGCCCCCATGTGGTCATTGAATGCAGGCGCGGTCGTTAACTGAGCTGAACACCTGGAGACAGTGTCATTTCCCTGAATGTGGATCAAGTGGAAGCATGCTATTTCTTGTGTTAGGCCCATTCCAAAAGAAAAACCATCCCTCTAAAGTGACTTTTAGCAAAATATATCATGAAATACACACAAACAAGCCGCAAAACTTTTCAACCCTTTCTTATTTCTGGGAAATCCCCAAACTGCTGGCACGTAACTGATTTCAGGAATGCTCAAGATCCTTCCTTTCATCCGAGACCGTTTCCGCCTGCTGGCCTCCCACTTAGGTCGGAGCTGGATGCCAGATGCTGAGTTTTAGGAGAACGTCGAGTTTGATTCCGCTAAAGAGGAGGCTCCCCGCAACAGCCAAAGCCGAGAGACCGCCCTGGGCCTGGGCGGGCTAGGGGTGAGAGGTGGGGGGTGAGCGGGGGGGGGGGAGGTGGGGGCGGGTCTGGCTTGTTCCACTGCGGTTGAATAGCCTAAAATCTAGCCCCACGGAGAAACAGTCCCAGAGGATCTTTCTGGGGTGGTGGGAACAGAGGGGAAGGGCCCTCCCCAAAATGCAGGTAAGAGCCTTCTTTCTCCAGTACAGATACCCGGGGAGTTTTTGAGGACAGAAATCTCCTTTTATCCATCCCCCAACCCCAACTGCTCCCCACAACTCTTCTTTCCCAATCTACGCCTGATGAGCTTTGGAACTACTGGATGGTACTAATAGGAGTAATAATAACTGAACAGTTGTGAGATCGCTGTCTGGTTTCGAAGTGAAGCACTTTTGTCTCTCTGAAGGTCAGGAGAAAGCCACTTTGCAGAAAACCTGTTTGTCCAAGAGAGACGCGCGGCGCAGGCCTGGTGCAGCAGGGGTCTCCTCCGGTTGACCCCAGGCTGGCCCCTCGGTCCTTCCAGCAGGAGGACGCCGAGTGCAGGAGGGGAAAGAGCGGGTGGGAAAGGGGAAACCCGGGCTTCAGAGCAGAGGGCGTCTGGACAGCTTTTCGTTTTAAACCCCTGGGCCTCAAGAGAAGGGCAAATGTGGTATATGTTTTGAAGTCTGGTACCGCAAAAACAACGTACAGAGGTCTTCTGTGGAAATGGAAAACAATCCCCAGGTGAAGCCTGTTTCCGCCCGGTTTCGAACCGGGGACCTTTCGCGTGTTAGGCGAACGTGATAACCACTACACTACGGAAACCAGACATGACGGGCAAACGCTGCTGCTACTGCCAAGTCGTTTCAGTCGTGTCCGACTCTGTGCGACCCCATGGACTGCAGCCTACCAGGCTTCTCTGTCCATGGGATTCTCCAGGCAAGAACACTGGAGTGGGTGGCCATTTCCTTCTCCAATGCATGAAAGTGGAAAGTGAAAGTGAAGTCACTCAGTCGTGTCTGACTCTTAGCAACCCCATGGACTGCAGCCCACCAGGCTCCTCCATCCATGGGATTATCCGGGCAACAGTACTGGAGTGGGGTGCCATTGCCTTCTCCCTGAGGGGCGAATAGGTAGAGGTAAATATTCTTTCTTGTTCTAGGTCTTTGAAATGTTTCCATTTTTCTGTCTTCGTTTTTTTTTTTTTAAATCAATAATAAATACAAGTAGAAATGCGTTTACCAAACACATCTACCACAATGTTCAGAAAAACCTGCTTGAACGGCCAAAAAGTTGGAATGCCCTTGAAGGCTTCCAAGAGAAAATGACACCAAATCTAAGACTTAATAGATGAAAAGAAGTATGATGGTTAGAGGTTAGTAGGGGAATTTTTTTGTTGTTGGGAACTGAACGAAATAGGAATAATCTTTGGGGTGGAGGGGGTGGGAATCCAAGCATTTGAAGCAAGACATGGAAAGAAATAAGACTAAATGGTTATATATGGGCCAGATCAAAGGCAAGATGGATGTGCCTCCCAAACAGGGGAAGGTATATTTCAATTTGAATCTGATGAGAGAGGGAGTGGAGACTAATCTTTAATTCTTGGAGTGTAGATGTCATCTATATTTACACTTAAGGTTTTTTTTTTTTTAAGTGTGATTTACATACATTAAAATGCTCTAAACTTAAGGGTACTTATAGCTCAGTGGGGGAAAACATGTGACAACTCATTCATTGAATAAGCTCAGCAAATAACAATCTGAATAAACATAAAGAAAACTATAACTAGCCAAATTATGTTGAAATTCTTGTAAAACAAAGATTAAAAACATCTTAAAAGCAGCTGGAGGGAAATGATACTACATCTTAGGTTAAATAAAGATTAAATGGAATAAGAAATATTAATTCAAAAGAAGGTAGAAAAGGAGGAACCGAGAACAAGTAGGATAAATGGAAAACAAATAATGATGTCAACTTAAACCTAGATATATATAATTGCTTTTAATGTAAATGGAATAAATACTTAAAAGGCATAAATGGGCTGGCTAAATAGTAAAATAAAGAAAACAAGAGCCTTTTGTGTCCTGCTTACAAGAAATATACTTGAAAAATAAGACAACAGGTTGAAAATAAAGTGTCGGGGAACTATGCAAACATCAACCATTAGAAACCTGGTTGACAAACAGAGGAGACATCAAAGTAAAAAGTAAGACCAAAGATAAAGAACATTTCATAATGATAAAGTGATCAACTCAGCAAGAAGACATGTCAATTCTTATATGAAGCCAAACTGAGAAAACTAAAACAAGAACCACAATAAGCAGAGCTATGGTTGGTGATTTTAAAGATCACTTTTAGTAGCTGATGAGAAACTTACAGAAAAGGGGAAATAGGTAGGAATTGAAGACATGAGCCATAGCTAGTAACTACTCAACTTGATCTAGTTGACATTTATAACACAGAACATCCAACTACTGCAGAATTCCTATTATTTTCAAGTGCACATTAAACCTACACCAAAACAAAAAGGGCCCCCAAACAAGTCTTAATAAATTTAAAAGGATTCAAACAATTTAAAAAAATTTTTTCTGACAATAACAGAATTAAACTTGAGGTCAATAAAAAAATGATAACTAAAAAAATTCTAATACTGGGAAACTTGAGCAGTATGCTGCTACTGCTGCTGCTAAGTCGCTTCAGTCGTGTTCGACTCTGTGCGATCCCATAGACGGAAGCCCACCAGGCTCCCCCGTCCCTGGGATTCTCTAGGCAAGAACACTGGAGTGGGCCGCCATTTCCTTCTCCAATACGTGAAAGGGAAAAGTGAAAGTGAAGTCACTCAGTCGTGTCCGACTCTTAGCGACCCCCTGGACTGCAGCCTACCAGGCTTGCCATCCATGGGATTTTCCAGGCAAGAGTACTGCAGTGGGGTGCCATTGCCTTCTCCAGAGCAGTATACTTCTAAGTAAAATATAAGTACAATGGAAACTAGAAAATACTTTGAATTGAAAGAATGAAAATACAACATGCAACTAAAGTAGTGCTTAGAAGAAAATATATAGGATTAAATGCATATATTAGAAAAAGAAGAAAGGTTTAAGACTGGGACATCTTAGGGAGGAAATGATGTTTTGTATTTTAAGCCAGAGATATATGTCTTCTGGGTTGAGAATGACTTCAGATGGCCAGTCTTGAAGACAGGGAGAACAGGAAGAGGCTGTTAGAGATTCAAGTGAAGAAGGTCCAAGTAAGAACCAAGTAGATGAACAGAGAGAAAAACATCTCACATATGTTAAATGTAAATCAGGAAGACTGTCGTAATTTGATTGGTGGGGTAAGGCAGCAGGAAAAGTCAAGTTTAATAATAGATTTCCAGTGGAAATAATGATCAGTTGAGTTTATGGTGTATGGTGCCAGTGGTACTCATGTGAAATCCTGGTGGCAATGGAAATGTGAGTTTGAAATTAGGCAGAGACCTCTTTCAGACATAGATATTTTGAAAGATCAGCTCCAGGCAGGCAGCCAAGGAAGGGTCAGCTCCAGAGACTCCTCTTTCCCTAACATTTTCCCTCATCACCATGCCTTACTTTTCCACCTTTTCAAGGGACATTCCATTTGAATTTGTTCACCAAACTTTATCCAGTGTCCAAGATGGGAAGTGTATACCTGGACATGAAGAAGAAAGACCCACACAGCTGGCTTAAGACAATGTCAGTTGTACCCTCAGAGCACAAAAGAGGAGCTGTCCATTTGAGGATCCCAAGACAGAGAACATTTAATGGGGAAGGAAGTTTGAATGAAGAATACGGTAGGTCAAGAAAGAAAGAGTAGTTCAACTAAGGAGAAGTCCCTTTAACAAAGACACAATTGAGAATGTCCATGACTTGTTTAAAACTGTTTTATAGAATAACAACCTTTTATCGTTTAGACCTATTAAGTACTGAACAATTCTAGAGGTACAGGGTTTCACTGATTAGATTCAATTCCATTTTAAGAGATTCTTTAAAATGTCAGTCTTCTGACACATTTGCATTCCCAGATGCTCAACAAAGGAGTAATTAATCTGTTAGGCCATGACAATGAGAAGCAAGAAGGTACTTAGGGTGCAATCATTGCCTGTAGAATTTTGTACACATTACTAAGTATGGGGAAGTGGACATTTGTAGAGCCTAATTATTTTAAGATATATCTTAGAATGTCAGAAGAAACAGCAGATAAGCAGAAACATCTTTGTTTTTAGGATTTAATGTCTTTATCAGAACTTTTATGTAAAAATCTGTCTAGAAAAAAGTGTAAGACTTCATTTTTCTCTAAACTCATGCTAGATGCTTTATATGCTTTGTCACTAACCACTCTTCTTTGTCACGAACCATTTGTCTCTTTTCAAAAACTTCAGTGATGACCTAGAGTCCAGAATCACTTGAAAAGTAGAAACAGCTATTATAGTACTCAACATTTACATTAGGTGTTTTTGGTTTTTTTTTTTTAGCCCTTTCTCTTTTTTCCCCCTTACCTTCTTTAGGATGAGGCTAAGAGCAGAAATGCAAAGCAAAATTGAAGGCTTCCTAGAAGTGGTGAGTAGCAAGAAAAGGTTCAATGACAGAGAATTTAAACTAATCACTTCTGATCATAGGTCTTCCTACCCTATCCATTGTTCCTTAAAGATGCTTGGTACTAATACTTCTACATATTACCTTGAAATTAGAAAAGCCATTAGCTATTTAATAGTCTATAAAAAAAAAAAACACACAAAACTTGAGTGCCAACCCTACTCCAAGTGTATCTGAGGTTGCAAAAAAATAGTTAAAGCTCTCCAGTAATCAGACAAATCTAAAGGATATCTGAAAGGGCATGTATTTAAAGCTGTTGAATCTCCTTCACTTGATTCCAATAGTTAGACAAAAGGGCAAACCTCTGCTAGGCTAGATTACCTATTCACTGCTAATATCATGATTCAGACAAACAATCAGGGTCCTTAAATTACTTCTGATCTATGATTTGGGAATGCTTCTCGGGGTATTCTTTACCCTTTTACCTCTGTCCTCTTCTACAAAGTACCCCATTTTTCCCAAGCAAAGCTTAAGTTCTGAGTATTAGGATATTCATCCAGTGTCAATTCAAGTTAGTTTCTACTCACTTAGAGAAAAGTATTTTCTGAGTTTTCGCAAAAACCAGAGTTAGAGTAAGACTCTGAGAGGCCCCGCTGGGATTCGAACCCAGGATCTCCTGTTTACTAGACAGGCGCTTTAACCAGCTAAGCCACGGAGCCCATCTTAGCAAGACGTTTAGTTATACTCTATCTGAACTTAATTTCATATGTCTCTTCGCTATAATGAATTTAGAAACTGGTTTGCCAGGTGATAAAAGCGGCGGGGGTGGGGTGGGGGGTAGGTTGGGGGTGGGGGGGTGGGGAGGAGGGGAGGAGGGGAAGCAAACTTGTGTCAGTCAAAACCAAAGAAAAATGTTCTTTTGGAAGAATAAATACAGGTACTAGATTAAGATGACTATCTCCTCATGAGAAATTGTTTCAGAGTGGACATCACTGGATTCAACTAGACTATAAACTCTGGCAACGGGCGTGTGTGTCGGGGGTGGGGGCTGGGGGGTTGTATGAAGTGTTAGGGGTGGGGGAGTGTGTGTCAGAGACCTTTGTTGAAGCCTAAAAGAAAAAAATGAAATGATCTTCTATTAGCCATCATATTATTTTAGCCACACCTGCTCTCTTCTATATTAGTGTGTTGAAGGAGGGGTTACTGATCAAAGATACTGGTCAAAAGTATGTATTTGACACAAGATTTCTGAAAGAACAGTGGTGTGATGCACCTGTCAAATCACCCTCCAGAATGGTGGCACTTATTTCTCCACTTCAGGAATGTTGACTTCTAATGGCTTACGGCTGGGTTACTCGGCGCTATCCGCAACAGACAAGAGGGAAACCTTGCTCAACAGTACACCAACCCTTGAGTGTAGCTCAAATCCAGCCTCAATTCAGAATATTACTAAAGGGCCATTTCAGGTTCAGAT
Organism: Bubalus kerabau; assembly: GCF_029407905.1. NCBI lineage: Eukaryota > Metazoa > Chordata > Mammalia > Artiodactyla > Bovidae > Bubalus > Bubalus kerabau. The sequence continues at coordinate 21,371,309 of NC_073626.1, forward strand.
ATCCTGGTAAGCTGAACTGAGGCTTCTTTTACAACATCAAGTTCAACTTTTGCCTCTTCCTAATCCTGTTTCCTTCACCCTCTTATTGCGGTCGATTCTAAGAGTGGTCCCAATAAGACTCTAACACCATCTTACACCAGGCTCAAGGAGAAGCAATTGGTTATCTCTGAGGAATTTTAGCAGCAGCCATCCCCAGAAAAGGCTGCTGCCAGCTGGAGCTGCTATGAATCAGCAGAGGCGGCGGGGTAGGGGTCGGGGGTGGGGGCTAGGGGTGGAGGAGGAGGCAAGCTCTGGCCCTGCAGCCGGCCTCGCAGCCTCCCCTGGGTCACTGCTTTGGCATCTCTATCTCCATCGCAATGTTTATTTCCCAGGAAACTGACCTTTAACACAAAGCAAGCAACTGCAGTCTACCATCTAAGTCTGAATAGGGCCCAGGTTCTCAAAAACCACTTAAACATACCAAGTACCTGAGTAGAACCAGAATGTCAGGTACTACTAATAATATTCTGCTATACAAACTTTCAGAATTTTCACCAAAGAACAAAACAAATGAAGACATCTACAAGTTGATTAAAAGATGTACAAAGTTAGTGAAAGGTGCTGAAGGGCCAGAAGAATCATTTATATGTATGATATTAAAAGCAAAATTTTAGTGAAATGGAAAGCAAGAAAAAAAATGGCAGATTCAGCCAACCAAAGAGTATGATTCCCATTTCCAGGAAAAAAAAAAAGTGAATACCAAGTATTATATTTAAAACTTTATTTACTAGCAGTGCCTATCCAAAAGAAACTATGTAATTTACATAAATACCTATGCAAACAGGTCAATTCAGTTCAATCCCTCAGTCCAGTCTGACTCTCTGCAACCCCACGGAGTGCAGCACCCCAGGCTTCCCTGTCCATCACCAACTCCTGGAGCGTCCAACTATCTCATCCTCTGTTGTCCCCTTCTCCTCCTGCCTTCAATCTTTCCCAGCATCAGAGAAAGATTTTTCCAGTGAGTCAGTACTTTGCATCATGTGGCCAAAATATTGGAGTTTCAACTTCAGCATCAGTCCTTCCAATGAATATTCAGGACTAATTTCTTTTAGGATTGACTGGTTTGACCTCCTTGCTGTCCAAGGGACTCTCAAGAGTCTTCTCCAACACCACACTTCAAAAGCATCAGTTCTCCAGTACTCAGCATTCTTTATAGTCCAACTCTCATATCCACACATGACTACTGGAAAACCATAGCTTTGACTAGACAGACCTTTGTGGGCCAAGTAATGTCTCTGCTTTTTAATATGCTGTCTAGGTTGGTCATAGCTTTTCTTCCAAGGAGCAAGCATCTTTCGATTTCATGGCTGCAGTCACCATCTGCAGTGATTTTGGAGCCCCCCAAATAAAGTCTCTCATTGTTTCCATTGTTTCCTCATCTATTTGCCATGAACTGATGGGACAGGATGCCATGATCTTATTTTTTTGAATGTTGAGTTTTAAGCCAACCTTTTCACTCTCCTCTTTTACTTTCATCAAAAGGCTCTTTAGTTCCTCTTCATTTTCTGCCATAAGGGTGGTGTCATCCGTACATATGAGGTTATTGATATTTCTCCCTGCAATCTTGATTCCAGCTTGTGCCTCATCCAGTCCAGCATTTCACATGATGTACTCTGCATATAAGTTAAATAAGTAGGGTGACAATATACATCATTGACATACTCCTTTCCCAATTTGGAACCAGTCTGTTGTTCCATGTCCAGTTCTAACTGTTGCTTCTTGACCTGCATACAGATTTCTCAGGAGGCAGGTAAGGTGGTCTGGTATTCACACCTCTTGAAGAATTTTCCACAGTTTATTGCGATCCACACAGTCAAAGGCTTCGGCATAGTCAATGAAGCAGAAGTAGATGTTTTTCTGGAATTCTCTAGCTTTTTCAATGATCTGGAGGATGTTGGCAATTTGATCTCTGGTTCCTCTGCCTTTTCTAAATCCAGCTTGAATATCGGGAAGTTCAGGATTCGTGTACTGAAAGCCTGGCTTGGAGAATTTTTTTGAAGCCTGGCTTGGAGAATTTTGAGCATTACTTTTGAGCATTTTGAAGCCTGGCTTGGAGAATTGTTTGAAGCCTGGCTTGGAGAATTTGAGCATTACTTTGCTAGCATGTGAGATGAGTGCAATTGTGCAATAGTTTGAACATTCTTTGGCGTTGCCTTTCTTTGGGATTCGAATGAAAACTGACCTTTCCCAGTCCTGTGACCACTGCTGAGTTTTCCAAATTTGTTGGCATATTGAGTGCAGCACTTTCACAGCATCATCTTTTAGGATTTGAAACAGCTCAACTGGAATTCCATCACGTCCATTAGCTTTGTTCATAGTGATGCTTCTTAAGGCCATTTGACCTTGCATTCCAGGATGTCTGGCTCTAGGTGAGTGATCACACCATCGAGGTCATCTGGGTCTTGAAGATCTTTTTTGTATTCTTCTGTGTATTCTTGCCACCTCTTCTTACTATCCTCAGCTCCTGTTAGGTCCATACAATTTCTGTGCTTTATTGTGCCTATCTTTGCATGAAATGTTCCCTTAGTATCTCTAATTTTCTTGAAAAGATCTCTAGTCTTTCCCATTCTATTGTTTTCCCTTATTTCTTTGCACTGATCACTGAGGAAGGCTTTCTTATCTCTCCTTGCTATTTTTTGGAACTCTGCATTCAAATGGGTATAGCTTTCCTTTTCTCCTTTGCCTTTAGTTTCTCTTCTGTTCTCAGCTATTTGTGAGACCTCCTCAGACAACCATTTTGCCTTTTTGCATTTCTTTTTCTTGCGGATGGTCTTGATCACTGCCTCCTATCCAATGTAGTGAACCTCCCTCCATAGTTCTTCAGGCTCTCTATCAGATCTAATCTCTTGAATCTATTTGTCACTTTCACTGTATAATCGTAAGGGATTTGATTTAGGTCATACCTGAATGGTCTAGTGATTTTCTCTACTTTCTTCAATTTAAGTCTAAATTTTGCAATAAGGAGTTCATGATCTGAGCCACAGTCAGCTGCCTGTCTTGTTTTAGCTGACTGTATAGAGCCTCTCCTGGAAAAGGCAATAGCAACCCACTCTAGTGTTCTTGCCTGGAGAATTCCAGGGACCGCGGAGCCTGGTGGGCTGCCGTCTACGGGGTCGCACAGAGTCGGACACGACTGAAGCGACTTAGCAGCAGCATAGAGGGTCTCCATTTTCGGCTGCAAAGAATTTAATCAATCTGATTTCAGTCCATTGGAGAAGGAAATGGCAAATCACTTCAGTATTCTTGCCTTGAGAACCCCATGAACACAGTTAACTTCTAAAAACTCTACTATCCCTAACTTAACAGGAACAGTCGTGTTGGAAAGGAGGGAAGAAGTGGAATCCAGAAAAGAGCAGAGGGAATTAGCTCCTCTGCCGGCCTTTCCCTGGGTTGATCCCTGCCCTCAGGGTTCACCTCGCAGTTAAGCCGCTCGAAGGGGGTTTCCCGCCTCTTTTCACAGAGTTGCCCAACCCGGGTCTCCACCTCTCCCATCCCCAAGTTTCTTTTGCTCCCGCTGACCGCAGCCGGTCCGTCGGGCGCCACCACGTGTTTGATGACCAACACTGCAACACCAAGACTCACATACATTCCCGCGCTCGGAGCCGGATACCTGGGGCTCACAGCTGCGGATTCCGGGTGGCGGGGCGGGCAAAACCACCCAGAGGCCAGGCGGCGACAGGGTTCAGGTTCATGGGACCCGAGGCTTCCGAGGAAAGCTTAAAGATCTCCAAGAGTAGAGAGGAATCTGGGTCTTGCGCGCCGGAGCCGAGTCCTTCGAGGCCTCTGGAGGCTTCGTGGTCAGTTCCGTGATGCACCCGTCGCGGTCTCAGGAAGCCCTGCCTGGGGACGTTGGCCTGAATCTTCTCGGGTCAGAATCCGAAGTTTGAGAGAGCTTTAAGTTTTTCCGGAAGAAGGACACTTTCTTGAGGCAGAATGAGAAGCTTTTCATCCATTTTCTAGGCCAATGAAGAAAGACGAGAAAAAGAATGGAAGCAACTTATGCTTCCCACAGTAAACTGCAAAACCATGTTGTTTAAGTGTCGTTTGTAATTTGAAGGGGACGGATGTCGTCCCGGCCGGTTAGCTCAGTTGGTTAGAGCGTGGTGCTAATAACGCCAAGGTCGCGGGTTCGATCCCCGTACGGGCCAAGGTTGACTTCGATTTTTGCCATCTAAAATGGAAACCTGTGCTAGCCTAAGAGTTCTATATTTGGCATTGGAACTTCTTTGCAGAGAAGGAGAGTCTGCAAACTTTCTTGCTAGCGGGTTCTAGAACCTGCTTAGGCGGAGTGAACAGATCCCACTCCAATCAACAAAGCAGAACGATAGCAGAGACCTGGCAGCTAAAAGGTACAACAGAGGGCCTTTCTTTATTTCATTTTGTTTTGTTTTCCGTAAGGAAACTGTTATTTGGAGAGAAAAATAAATCAGAGGAAAAAGAGAGAGGGGAAAAAAAAAAATCAATGTCTCTAGGGTGTTTGCTCTCAATATATCTCCTTTCCTTATCGGGGAACCAAGAAAAGGAAGTGAATCACTACATAATACAGTAAAATTGCTAGAAAGAATTGCCCTGCCATAATAATACAGTAAACGTGGCTGATGCTCAGAGTTTTCCTTACCTGGGATAAGAGTTTTCAGATCCATGTTCCATATTCAATATTAGTGGTGAGATTAATATTAATTGAAAATTGAAGCAATTAATATCCTGGGATATAAATTAAGATGCTATAAAGTTGGTTTTTTGAATAGGAGGGTCCTCAGAATATGGCCATCCACTAAAAAAATGATAAATACCGATTTTAAGGAGCAGTTTAGTGACAATGAAAAGGAAGTTCTCTAAGGTTAAATGATCAGAATGCTGACTCTAAACTCTGTCCTCGGTTATTTGTAAAACGAGAATGATTGTAACAGTCACCTCATAAATTAGTTATGTTTAAATATGTTAATTCATTTAAAAGACATAAATAGTCTTTGGTTCACAATCATGGCTAAATAAGATTTTATTTACACCTGTGATGTCTAAATAGAAAGTACTGAAAAACTAGAACTGAAGTATTGCATAGCAACCTTAAAAATCAGGTCCATTTTATTCTCACAACACCACATTCATTCCCAAATTCAATGTATTTTTTTTCTACCTGTCCTAAGCATCAGCTCATTTTTTTCCACCTCAGACCGAGTTCCTCATTTGTTCATGGAAAGCTTTATTCATTACTATTCCCTGGGTTCATGTAGAGCTTTCTCACATTGAGTTTTTTTCTAGCTCATTATTAAGGTTATATGCCTTTCATTTATCACTAGCATTACATTTCCATTATTTGCTCTTGGAAGGAAGCTTTTAATTTTTGCTCAGGGATGGATGAGTGGGTGTTTGGATGGATGGATTATTTTAATTCAATTTGTCTTTAAAAATACTGCTGGTATTTCTTCCAAGCACCTATTCTTCTCATTCCCCAAAAGTCTGCAGGTAGAAAGACTCTTTTCCCTTCTCTTACCATCTTTTACTGTGGTCTCCAAGATGCAAACATATCAAAGTCCTTACTATCAAATGTTCCAATTTGCCATTTTCATTAAAAATGGTTTTTGTACTTGTTACAGAAGAGTTTGCATTACAAAATGCATTTGCATTGGTTCCAAGAAGGTATGTTCTGAAAGGTAAGGTTCATTCTTGACCTTGATAGACTTTTTTCTTTTGTTTCCTTAAACAGAAGCGGACCCAGTATATATGGGACTGATATTCCCGTTTGTGATAAAGAAATTCTAGAAGGTCAATGCAATTAAACTATTAAGGAAGAGTAGTAGTTTGTATGAGGGCCGGTTAGCTCAGTTGGTTAGAGCGTGGTGCTAATAACGCCAAGGTCGCGGGTTCGATCCCCGTACGGGCCACTTTTAAGTCTGACTAGGATGACCAACAATGTGAAGCAAGAATAGAATCAAGTTTAACCAGTTTGTCAGCATTACGCTTAGGCTGCCTAATCTTACAGCTATCTTTAATATTGCAGCCTGAAGCACTTTGGGCAAAATGTTCTTTGCTCTTAACACAAAGGAAAAGCATAACCTCTCCTTTCAATCATTAAAGTGTGATTATGACAATTTAGCTCGCCTGCCTACCTCTGAACTTATAACAGCCAGCAGGGGAATGCTTTTGCTTATCTGTTTAAACCTAAATTTGTAAATCAATCATCTATAAAGGCATACATGCGTGCATGCTAAGTCGCTTCAGTCGTGTCCAACTCTGTGTGACCCCATAGACGGCAGCCCACCAAGCTCCCCCGTCCCTGGGATTCTCCAGGCAAGAACACTGGAGTGGGTTGCCATTTCCTTCTCCAATGCATGAAAGTGAAAAGTGAAAGTGAAGACGCTCAGTCGTGTCCGACTCTTCGCAACCCCATGGACTGCAGCCTACCAGGCTCCTCCATCCATGGGATTTTCCAGGCAAGAGTACTGGAGTGGGGTGCCATCGCCTTCTCCCTATAAAGGTATAGGATTTACATATTCATCTTAAACTACTCATAAATTGCCCTGGAACTTAAAATGGGGGTAGAGTCTCCTGAGTTCTTCAATTTATGAATGATGGATATTGGAACAATATCAGTTTTTTAAGAAGGAAAAAGGGTGAAATGGATACCAGGTAGCAACTGTGACCAATAGTAAAGATTGCTCACTCTACACCTCTGCAAACCTGTTGCAATGTGCCTCCTGTACACTAAACCTGCAGCAGTAAAATCTCCAGTTCTCAGATCTCCTTGTCACTAGGATTTCCTGTGTCACATAGCTTTTGCTGAGCAGATGTGCTTGTGTAAGACTCAGTTCAGTTCAGTCATGTCCCGACTCTTTGCGAGCCCATGGACTGCAGCACTCCAGGCTTCCCTGTCCATCACCAACTCCCGGAGTTCACTCAAACTCATGTCCATCGAGTCGGTGATGCCATCCAGCCATCTCATCCTCTGTCGTCCCCTTCTCTTCCTGCCTTCAACCTTTCCCAGCATCAGGGTCTTTTCCAAGAAGTCAGTTCTTCGCATCAGGTGGCCAAAATATTGGAGTTTCAGCTTCAGCATCAGTCCTTCCAATGAATATTCAAGACTGATCTCCTTTAGGATGGACTGGTTGGATCTCCTTGCTGTCCAAGGGACTCTCAAGAGTCTTCTCCAACACCACACTTTTTTTTTTTTTCAACACCACACTTTAAAATCATCAATTCTTTGGCGCTCAGCTTTCTTTATACTCCAACTCTCACATCCATACATGACTACTGGAAAAACCAAAGCTTTGACTAGACAGACCTTTGTTGGCAAAGTAATGTCTCTGCTTTTTAATATGCTGTCTAGGTTGGTCATAGCTTTTCTTCCAAGGAACAAGTGTCTTTTAATTTCATGGCTGTAGTCACCATCTGCAGTGATTTTGGAGCCCCCAAAATAAAGTCTCTCATTGTTTCCATTGTTTCTCCGTTTATTTGCCATGAAGTGATGGGACCAGATGCCATGATCTTAGTTTTCTGAATGTTGAGTTTTAAGTCAACTATTTCACTCTCCTCTTTCACTTTCCTCAAGAGGCTCTTTAGTTCCTCTTCATTTTCTGCCAGAAGAGTGGTGTCATCTGCATATCTGAGGTTACTGATATTTCTTCTGGCAATCTTGATTCCAGCTTATGCTTTATCCAGTCCAGCATTTCTCATGATGTACTCTGCATAGAACTTAAATAAGCAGGGTGGGTGACAATATATAGACTTGACGTATTCCTTTTCCTATTTGGAACCAGTCTGTTGTTCCATGTACAGTTCTGTTGCTTCTTGACCTGCATATAGATTTCTCAGGAGGCAGGTAAGGTGGTCTGGTATTCCCACCTCTTGAAGAATTTTCCACAGTTTGCTGTGATGCACACAGCCAAAGGTTTTGGCATGGTCAGTGAAGCAGAAGTAGATGTTTTTCTGGAATTCTCTTGTTTTTTCGATGATCCAATGGATGTTGGCAATTTGATCTCTGGTTCCTCTGCTTTTTCTAAATGCAACTTGAACATCTGGAAGTTCATGGTTCACATACTGTTGAAGCCTGGCTTGGAGAATTTTGAGCATTACTTGCTAACGTACGAGATGAGTGCAATTGTGAGGCAGTTTGCACATTCTTTGGCATTGCCTTTCTTTGGGATTGGAATGAAAACTGACCTTTTCCAGTCCTGTAGCCACTGTTGAGTTTTCCAAATTTGCTGGCATATTGAGTGCAGCACTTTCACAGCATCATCTTCTAGGATTTGAAATAGCTCCACTGGAATTCCATAACCTCTATTAGCTTTGTTCATAATGATGCTTCCTAAGGCCCACTTGACTTTGCAGTGTAAGACTGGGAGAAATGAATATTGTGAGATAAAGGCTGAATAGCTCTTCTGACATATGTCAACATAAATAAAGAGGTAAACTGAGACAAGTTCAAATTACCAAAAAATAGAGTTTATTCAGGAATAGCAAAGGAATTACAATTCAGGAAACTCATGATATATAGCAAGGTGGGTCTATTGAGGTTTTTGAGGTGGTTGTATTTATGATCAAGAATGCAAAGAAGGGCAAGTCCAGTCAGATTAAAGGCTACTCATTGATTAGGAGATAAGTCTCTGTCTTCTGTAAATTAGGCATTTTAGGGGAAATAAGTCTCCTAGCTCTTACCTACCATTCTTCAGAGGGTGCGTATGTGACATTTCATTTCATATCCTCTGGTTTGATTTTAGCTTGAAATCCTTTCACACATGCAAGGTTGTTGCGGGTATTTTGGTTTATGTGCAGCTACTGTCTAGGATTTTGTGGAACCAGAAGTGGCAGCAGTAAGATTTCTACGGAAGCATGTTCATGGCTGAGTGCTTCTGGCAGTGTAGTGTAATCTATACTTGATTCTGGTCTCCAAGAAACTCTGTGAATGCCTAAGAAATCCCTTTTAATTTTACCTTATTTGTGTGGATTCTATCTTCTGCAGCTAAGATCCCTGATTAGTTAACAACATTGTCTGGTGCAGTTATGATAAATCTATACAGCAGGAAACAAAGGCCAAAATAATGCGGTTTAAAAAGACAATGATCTGTATTTGAAGTAAAGTAAAATTTAAAGGAGTTTAGGCAATTGATGGAATATAAGAGAAGGCCTTAACATTGGGAACACTGTAAATGACTTCTAACTTTTTAGTTAGTGTTTGCATGGTGAGATTTACCCACCATAGATCAGTCTACAGTTTCTACTCCTTCATGCACTGTGATCGTTTTACTCATCTTTCTGATTGATAAATATCATATTCTTCTTTTTTCTTTCCTGTGCTATCCCACAGCCATAATAATCTTTCCTCTTTACCCATGCCACTGATTATGATCCTTGTTTCTCCTTTTGTATTTCTATTCCTGTCCACATTCCTTGATTTTCTTTCTTCCTCAGCACTCCATTCTAGTACCCCCTTACCTACCATTACCACTATCTGAGAGACTTTCACATTTCTACCTCTTTCCTACTGTTCTACTCTTTCATTCACATAAACTTCATACCCAGATATCAGATTTCCTAAGACAACTTTCTTGGACCAGGCCTGTTGGAAGTTTGTTGCCAAACCTTTGATGATGACATAATGCTTCAAGTGATCTATGTCCAAGGTCTTGATAACTTATGCACCTTAGATAAAAGGTGCCTGAGAATTCTCACTCCAGCCCTCCTTGTTACTCACATATGATTTTATAATATATGTTATATAATATATTTATAAAATATATTAAACTGGTAAAGTCTGAACAATGGTTGGATACTTGATCTTATTTTTGGTATTATTTTTAGATGTGATAATGATATTGTGATTATTTTTTTCAAAAGCATCCTCATTCTTAGAGATACTTAAGTTTCAGCCTTTTGTCAGTCATATAGGAGCTGGGCAGAAGGAAAGAATCAGTAATACTGATTCTCTATTTAAAATATTTATATTGTATTCATTATAGTTTTTTGCATTAATTTTTACTTTACTTTCAAATGTTATTGTCTCTATTGCAAAGCTTTTTGGAAGTCTCCTAAATTTTGTGCCTGAGGCAAGTGTCTAACTCATCTTAGTCGGGGCTGTGTTAAATTTATCAGTGACACGGGTCTGAGATTCAAGCAATGTGTCTGAAGTAATGAGGGCTGGGTTATAGGTTAATAACATTGCCATGAGTTGATAGAAGGTGTGAGACAGGTACATCGAATTCATCGTACTATTCTTTTTTTGCATATATACTTTTGAAGTTTTCCCAAACGATTTCTCTGTCAAACTTTCCCAACCCATTTAGAAGGCAGGGCCTAGAACAGAGTAAAGGGACAAGAAGCTGTAGAAATAACCACAGAGACGCAGAAACCTCCCAGGTTCCTAGAGGGGACCTGGAAACAAGGCCAGTGAAAGTAAACCATCCTGTCTCTCTATTCGACCCCAGAGGAGTAAGAGTTTGCGTTCTTGTTTTCCTGGCAGCAGGCCTCCGCGATTTCCGGAACAAACGCCCTGAATCTCGTGCCCAAGCAAGACTGCCTGGACCTTCCAGGCAGACAGAGAAGGATCAGGCTTCGCAGCCTCTATTCTGACAAAGGCAGGACTTTGATAAATGTCCAGGCTCCGAAGTCTGGACTACAGCTGTTCCCCGTGGCGCATATTCTTGCCCAGAAGCAGCAGTTTGCAAAAAATCAGGAGGTGTCAGCGGGCAAGGATGAAGGCAAGTAAGTTTCGGCGCTTTATCCCCGGACCCCAATACAACCCCCGCGGGTTTGGGAGCTGAACCTAATCGAAGATTAAGCAGAAGCGTATCTGGCGCGAGAGCAGATGGCATAGGCCTGGACGCTCCCCATCAGCAAAGTCCATCCGGAAGCGGCCTTGCGGACCGTAATAGGTAGCGAGTCATGGTTTCTGGGTGTGCTTGTGAGGGGCGAACACATGCAGGGAGAGATTCAAGCGCTTGAGCTACAGGTGCTGGAGAGATCACGTGCTCTAGATAATGATACCTAGTGGAGAACCGTTACCCGGAAGACAGAAATGTTGCGACTGTGTCAGGCGCACTGTTTGATGATTCTGGGCATCAAGTAAATATGAGATATGTAGTGGTTAGGGGTTGGGGGCGTTAGTCATCAGAAAATAGCAGTACATCTCCACAGCCAGCCTGCTCTCACCTTAGAACCACTTGGACGGCTTTTAAATTTCCCAGGTAATGCCAGTGTGCAGCGGGTGGAAATAACCACTGGGCTACTGTCCGATCCAAGAAGTGCATCTGACTCTTTGTTCTTCTGGGCAGAAACCATTCTTTTAACACTGTCTAGTCGAAGCCGTGAGGCCTAACTGGCACTTAATTTGTGTACGGAGATTCTCAGAAGGAAATTTATCAGCAGGGTACTGAGTCCAACACTTGGATAATACAAGGAATGAGTAGAGCGAGTTCTCATTTTATCCTACTTAATCTGAGGCACTCAGCAGTATTTTTTTTTCTATGTTTAAGCAGATTTTTCTTCAATTAAAAAAAAAAAAACAACAAGATCATTTTGTAGTTTAAAAACCAGAGATGTTTGAAGATATATTAGCCTGCAAGTTTCAGCCAGGTTGTGGCATGTGTCAGAATTTCTTTTCAAGGCTGAATATTCTTCCATTGCATGCCAATGCCACGTTTTGTATATCCATTTATTCATTGATGGGCACTTGGATTGCATTCAGCTTTTGGCGATTGTGAATAATGCTGGTATTGCATATAATTGGACAAATATTTCCACAACACCCTGCTTTAAGTTCTTTGGGAGTGTATATCCAGAAGTGGAATGGCTGGATCATGTAATTGTACTTTTAATTTTTTGAGAAACTTCCATACTGTTTTCCATAGCAATTGCCCCATTTTACAGTTCCACCAACAATATGCAAGAATTCCAATTTCTCCTTCTTCTTGCCAACACTTGTTATTTTCTGAGTTTTTTGATGGTAGCCAATATAGATGTGAGGTAGTACCGCTGTCGGTTTGATTTGCATATGCTTAATGATTAGTGTCATCACGCATCTTTTCCTGTGCTTATTACCATTAATATATCTTTTTTGGAGAAATGTTTGTTCAAGTCCCTTTCTCATTTTTCAATCAAGCTGTTTTTTGTGTGATTTTTTAAAAGACTGAATAATCTCTTGGATCTGCTATTTTTTGTAGTAAATGGTAGATAAAAGAGAAGGTATGCTCAGAAATACATCTTGCATCATGTTCAGTTCTTCTTGCTTTTTGAATATGTGTGTATAAAGAAGGATTCTTGTTTTCTAGATGGACGAGGTGGAGAGAGAGTACAATCCCAGGTAGCAGAATTGTAAACAAATGCAGGCCTGAGAAATAGCCTGCTGACCTTTGCTAAAGTGTATAGCAACAGCAGGTAAGTCTGGAGAGAAAGAGCTTTATAGATCTTGTAGGAGACTTAGAGGTGCATCTTGTAGTCTAATGTCATCCAATAGAACTTTGCATAATGGTGGAAATGTCCTACATCTGTGTTGTCCACCATGGTAGTCACTGGCTACCTGTGGCTGTTGAACACTTGAAGTGTGGCTAGTACTGTTGAGTCTGTTTTACTAAATGTTGATTAATTTTATTAGCTACATTCACCACATGTGGGGAACTTCTGGAAACATTTTTTAAAAGCAAGTGACTTCTCTAAAAAATAAATTATGAAAGGGAGGGTCTGTGACTTGGCTGGCATGCTCCATCAATTCTACCCTCTGCTCCTTTTCTCTTCCCTCTTCCTATCTGGAATTCAGACAAGACTCCTGGAGGAACAGCAGCTATTCTCAATCTATGGTAATGAAAGCCACTGAGCAAAGACAATTGAGCAAAGAAGACAGAAGGAGCCTGGGAACTTCATGACATTCTTGACCAGTGGTGCCAGCCCTGGATGATTGACCTCAGGACCTCTTGTTAAATGATATATGCAAACTCCTTTCTGTTTAACCCACTGCAGTAAAATTTTCTTTTGCAGTGAATCAAATTCTAACTGATGATATGGCTAATGTGTGTTAGTACCTGCTTTGGGCCAGTGGACTTCTAAGAATTTTTATGTACTAACTTTTTTTTTAAGCACATATATATTTTTAAAATTTATTTATTTTTTAATTGAAGGATAATTGCTTTATGTACTAACGTTTTTAATCCACACAGTGAATGACTTTATGAGATAGATGAAAGGAGCAAGCAGCATTACTCTCACCTGGAAATTTGTTAGAAATGCTGGTTTGGAGGCCTGACCCCAGACCTCCTCAGGCAGAATCTCTGGGAACAGGGCCCACAGTCTGTGTTTTAACAAACCCTCCAGGTGATTCTAGCGTCTACTGAAGTTTGACAACTTTATAGATAGGGTATTTTTACTGTCCCCATTTTACAGGTAAGTAGACTGAGCTGAATTTCAGTCACTTGCCCAATGTCACACAACTAGTAAGACTAACTCCTAAGTCTGTGTTTATAGCCACTGTGTGACATCACATGTTAAGAATTCCTGCTCTAGAGTAGTAGCCTTAAAAATTTGAAAGCATACCCCTTTGAAAAATTATGTACCCCTTGTACATTTTTAGATCAGCATCTAAAAATTTCAAATCATAAGTTCAAATAGTTGTAAAGAATGTGATTCCCAGTACATTGTAATTTGTGGCATTTTAAAAATGTGTACCATCATTCTTCTAAACAAATCTAAATACCGTAGTGAATATTTGGTTAATGGACTATCATCTATTAAAAAAAAATAAATTTTCTTTAACATTTGACATTTTATATCCTCTCTTTTGTATTTGAACTTGTATTTTCATTCCCCCATTCCACAAAAATACATTGTATTGTAACAAGGTTGTTTTTTTATCTACTCTGTTGTACTTCTTCTCTGTATGACTATATAGCTTTAAGTTAACAATTTGTTTCCTGCATTGTTATTGCAGTTTTTGTTACAGCAAATCACTGTGAGTGTATTAATATCTTGATAAGTTATAAACATAAAATAAAATTGAATTGCAAACTCATCTCTTAATGACATGGATGGGACTAATATTTTCTAATTAATTTGTGTATCCATGGATGAGTAGTCCCTGCTGCAAGACTGATGTTGCAAGGTTCAACATCATTTTATGTCTATTTTATTATTAGAGATATGAGCTAATTAAGTAGTTAGGAATTAAAGGAGTTTTGAAATATGAATGCAATTCTAATTTTTCTAACCCCTATATCTCATGCTAAAACCACATTATCATTAAAGTTTTCTGTTAGTCTATTGTTGACAACTGGATTGGACCCTCATTCATGTTTGAAGGCACAGTTCAGTTCACTTCAGTCGCTCAGTCATGTCCGACTCTTTGTGACCCCATGGACTGCAGCATGCCAGGCTTTCCTGTCCATCACCAACTCCCAGAGCTTGCTCAAACTCATGTCCATCGAGTTGGTGATTCCATCCAGCCATCTCATCCTCTATTGTCCCCTTCTCCTCCTGTCTTCAATTTTTCCTAACATCAGAGTCTTTTCCAATGAATCAGTTCTTAGCATCAGGTGGCCAAAATATTGGAGTTTCAGCTTCAGTGTCAGTCTTTCCAATGAATATTAATGGGTGATTTCCTTTAGGATTGACTGGTTGGATCTCTTTGCAGTCCAAGGGACTCTCAAGAGTCTTCTGCAACACCACAGTTCAAAAGTATCAGTTCTTTGGTGCTCAGCTGTCTTTATGGTTCAGCTCTCACATCCATACATGAATATTGGGAAAACCATAACTTTGACTAGATGAACCTTTGTTGGCAAAGTAATGTCTTTGCTTTTTAATATGCTGTCTAGGTTGGTCATAGCTTTTCTTCCAAAGAGCAAGTGGCTTTTAATTTCATGGCTGCAGCCACCATCTGCAGTGATTTTGGAGCCCAAGAAAAGACAGTCTCTCACTGTTTCCATTGTCTCCCCATCTATTTGCATTGAAGTGGTGGGACTGGATGCCATGCTGTTTGTTTTTTGCATGTTGAGTTTTAAGCCAACCTTTTCACTCTTCTCTTTCACTTTCATCAAGAGGCTCTTTAATTCCTCTTCATTTTCTGCCATAAGGGTGGTGTCATCTGCACATCTGAGATTACTGATATTTCTCCCTGCAGTCTTGATTCCAGCTTGTGCTTTATCTAGCCCAGCATTTTACATGATGTATGTACTTTCTACATATAAGTTAAATAAGCAGGATGACAGTATACAGCCTTGACATACTCCTTTCCCAATTTGGAACCAGTCTGTTGTTACATGTCTGGTTCTAACTGTTGCTTCTTGACCTGCATACAGATTTCTCTGGAGGCAGGTCAGGTGGTCTGGTATTCCCATCTCTTTAAGAATTTTCCACAGTTTGTTGTGATCCACACAGCCAAAGACTTTGCTGTGATCGATGAAGCAGAAGTTGATGTTTTTCTGGAATTCTCTTACTTTTTCTATGATCCAGTGGATGTTGGCTATTTTATCTCTAGTTCCTCTGCATTTTCTAAATCCAGCTTGAACATCTGAAAGTTCTCAGTTCAGGTACTGTTAATGCCTGGCTTGGAGAATTTTGAGCATTACTTTGCTAGCGTGTGAGATGAGTGCAATTGTGTGGTAGTTTGAACATTCTTTGGCATTGTCTTTCTTTCTTTGGGACTGGAGTGAAAACTGACCTTTTCCAGTCCTGTGGCCACTGTTGAGTGTTCCACATTTGCTGGCATATTGAGTGCAGCACTTTCACAGCATCCTCTTTTAGGATTTGAAATAGCTCAGCTTGAATTCCTTCACCTCAAGAAACCATCTGAGTCTGCAAAAGAATTTTGTTAGTCAGTCTTTAAAGACATTCACTTTCTTACTGATAGCATTATTTAGAGTCATTTTGTCAGATGCTTTGAGGAGGCTTTGTGTCTTGGGGAAATAAGACAAGTATGCTATTGGATGGTTGAAAGTTATCTCCTTTTTCTTAGTGGGAGAAAAGTTGTGACAAAAGAAGGTGGGAAAACACAGAGTTTTCAGGCAGGTCAGTCCTAAATGAATCCACATACATGTCCAAGGTCAGGAAAATGATTCCTTGTGTCCATTTATTCCCAGGGATATACATACTCTAGTTTTAAAACTAAAGGATACTAAGTGATACCTCTTAAAATTACTATTGGCAGGTCTATTCCTCTATCCAGAAGCCTGGGAGGGTGGGAACTTAGTCCCCCTCCACTACCAGTGCTGCGTACTTCATATCGAAATGCATGCTACAAGTAGTTTAAGGAATCAGTTGGTAGCTATTTTTACTTTATGTGTTAGATGTGAAATTAATGCCTATAATACATAATATATATAACAGGGAACATATGCTTATATTAATCTAAAATACTAATATCAGTTTCCAGGTATCCATAGAGATGAAACGTGAGGGTCACTCAGAGAGTCATTAGCAGGAGCCCAAGAAAGGGACAGAAAGAACAAAGATGGAGAGTGGCCCCCAGAGGCACCTGACCCTCTACCTGATACAATTCAACTTTCTGTTATAACATTTCCAGCTTTACATTTTACATTATGTGCTTTAAAAAAAATAAACAGAAATCTATTAGTTTTCTGTTGCCACATAACCAGTTATCATAGTTTAGCAGATTATAACAATGCCCAAGTATCTACTCAGATTTCTGTAAGTAAGGAGTGTGAGCAGTAGGTAGCTGAGTTCTCTGCTACCTAGGATTTAACGAGGCTAAAATCATACATGGGGCTGCATTCTAAGCTCTCATGGTGATGGTAGAATCCCTGCATTCTTGCTGTTGGCTGGGTGTTCTCAACTCCCACTGGCTACCTGCATTCTGTTGGCCCCCTCCATCTTCAAAGCCAGCAACGGAGACTCTCTCTCACTTCAATCCCTCAATTCCTCTCACACTTACAATCTCTGACTTCAGAAAGAGCCCAGTCCCTTTCGAGGGTTCACCTAAGTAGATCAGGCTCACTCCTGATTATCTTCCTTTTTTAAAGTCAGTGGTGCTATGTAGCATACCCTAATCATATTCACAGTATGAGGGATTGTGCAGGATTTGTATGCCAGAGGGAGGGCATCTGTGTTACCACTGAATTCTGCCTACCTCAAGAAACAACAACAGAGGTTGGATTTGAGTAGAAATTGCCAGCAGCCCCCACTGACTGGAGGAATTTAATCAACTCAGATACAACAGGTTCAGACCTTCTCTGTGGCAGAGATGGGAATGGCATGGTGATTTCAGATCTCATTTGAGTCTCTTGTGAAGGAAAGTATATAATTTAACTTCTATATGGCACCCCACTCCAGTACTCTTGCCTGGAAAATCCCATGGACGGAGGAGCCTGGTAGGCTGCAGTCCATGGGGTTGCTAAGAGTCAGACATGATTGAGCGACTTCAATTTCACTTTTTACTTTCATTCATTGGAGAAGGAAATGGCAACCCACTCCAGTGTTCTTGCCTGGAGAATCCTAGGGATGGCGGAGCCTGGTGGGCTGCTGTCTATGGGGTCGCACAGAGTCGGATGCAACTGAAGCGACTTAGCAGCAGCAGCAGCAGGGATGGAACTTGGACATTGGTGTCATCAGCATTATAACCTAAACTACTTTGCAAACCAACCGCTAGGAGATTGCTGTGTTTTCTCTTCAGAAAGTTTCAATATGAGTAAAATCTTTGTTCCCTGGAATCTCATTTCAGAAAAAACAAACTCTTCACTCACTCTTTCTCTACCCCATCCAAGGGAAAGAAACAAGAATATCCACTTTTGTTAAGGATGAGTCTTGCCTCTCCATGGAAACTAGGTGTTTCTCAAAACAGCTTATTCAGATGAATTCTCAGGAGGAGCTTCCTTCCTCTTCCCAGGACGACCAGGAGCAAACACAATGCTGATGACTCTGATCTGAAACCCGAGGAAGCTCATGAAAATGACCCGCTGAGCTGCCTAACTCCGTTGGGGTTAGAGAACTATGAAATGCAGAATCTAGGTGTTTGATCTCAAAACATAAGCACTTTAACTATCAGGACAGTTTTTATCTGATTTCTGGTTTTCTTTTAAAGACTGCTATAAAGGAAGAGTGTGAGTTTCTTTTAAGGAGGAAGGAAACTAACCTGCAGAGTGGCAAAAATAATATGGGTATTCAGAGTGGCAAAGAGCCCTTCTTAATTTGCCAGCCCTTAATATATTATCTTTTCATTCTTCAACTGTCTTCCATGAAGTAGGGATTATTATCCCCATTTAACACATGAAGAACTTGAGGCTCAAAGAGTTGGTGGGAAAGCCAGAATTAGAGTATATGATTGTTGAGTTTTAAAGTCCATGCTCTTTTAAATCATCTTGAAGATGCCAGACTTCTGGTCCTCTGGATTTTAAAGAGAACAGAATTTAATATGCTGGAATTTCAATCACTGGAGATAATATGGGTATTCAATAATGGTGCTGGGGTCACTGGTAATCCTCTGGAAATGAAGTAGAGTTGGACTGATACCTCACATATTAAGACAGGAAAAAAAAAATATATCGGAGATCTAAGTTTGAAAAGAAGTAAGGGACATTCTAGAAAAAAATGAGTTATTTTGTTACTCTTGTTGATCTTGTATAGGGAAAAGGCATATCCAAGTTAGACATAAAACAAAAGACAAGACTGATAACCTCACCCTCATAGTCGAAAGTCTGAAATGTCCAAAATTACAACAAAGTGCAAATGAACTTCTTGTTACATATCAAAACATGACTTAATTGACTCATTTAAAGAACTTTCTACAAATCAAAAGAGAAAGACCCAGCAATCATGAAGAAAAATGAGTACAGGATATTAAAAAACAGTTCACAGAAAAGGAAGTACACATGGCTCTTAAACATAGAAGATGTTTAATACCACCACAAGAGAAATGTAAATAAAAACCCCACTAGGAGACCATATTTTACATTTCAAACTGGAAAAACAAAATAGAACAAAACACTTGTATTCTGCTTGTGAGGAATCAACTACGCTTTCCAGAGTGAGTTGGAGGGACTGCCCAGGCAGAGTTGAGCTTTCTGAGTAGGGTGCTTTGGAAACAATGAGAATCCCTCTCCTCACTTCCCCGGGGGCTACAGAGAACTTTCTTTTCTTTTTTACTATTGCCTGATTGCCTGAAGAGCAAATGGGGAGGGGGGGGAGGTCCAAGTTTCTATTTCTCTTGGAACTCAGAGCTGAAGTATTTAAATCTCTTTAGGCAGATTGTTGATTTGGTCGGTTTTCCTATGTTGGCAATCTAATAACTGTGCAGGGAAATAATTCACACACTTAATACTGCCTACTGAAGCAATTTCTTTCGGTTTGAAGACAAGAAGTGTTTCACAAAAGGATAGAAAAACAGATACGTAATCTTTCAAGTTTATTTCTAAAGGCCAGTATTCTCTCAGGAAAGATTTAGGAGAGCAAAACTTCACCTACCGAGAGTGGGGTTCGAACCCACGCGGGCACTAGCCCATTGGATCTTAAGTCCAACGCCTTAACCACTCGGCCATCCCGGTTGCTGAATACCACTGTTCTGCAATTATTTTTTAACGTTAGAACCAATATATTGTCCTGTGCATTTAAGAAAACACTGAATTATTTCTGGCTTTGTGGAATTGCATCAAAATATGAGGAGGATTATGACTGAGAAAACACAGCAAGCTCTCTGTGCTTTCTGAAACCTCTCACTTTTTCCTGTCCGCTCTCACTAGATCACCTCAAATTCAGAGAAATGCTTGTCTTTTCTCAAGGTTGTTGTTGTTGTTAGTTGCTAAGTAGTGTCCGACTCTTTTGCGACCCCATGTACTGTATCCCTCCAGGCTTTCCTGTCCATGGGATTTCCAGGCAAGAATACAGGAATGGGTTGCTATTTCCTTCGCCAGGGAATCTTCCTGTCCCAGGGATCGAAGCGGGGTCTCCTGAATTGGAGAATTCGCATTCATTACAACTGAGCCACCAGGGAAGCCCAAGAAAAGAAGAAAGAACTACGAGAAAAATCACAACAGTCGTAAGTTCACCTACTATTCATCAGTAGCCGTTGTAAATTCAAACTCCCAAATGGAGGTGCCGGGGATTGAACCCGGGGCCTCGTGCATGCTAAGCACGCGCTCTACCACTGAGCTACACCCCCCCTTGCTAATGCTTTGTCCCAAAAGGAATAAACAAGTGGGAGGAGGAGGCCCTAGAGTAGCAGAAATTACCGCACTAACGCCAAGTACAAGGCTTCTCAGGTACCACTACCGAAGGCACTGTCCCAATTTTTCCTTAAGAGATTAGCGGTTTGCCTGCTGAATTCAACCCCCCACCGCACGACAACAGACTGGGGCCCAAGAGACACAATATTGAAACGAGCTTACTTTGGGATTACATTTGGAAATCACTAGTGGACCCAGCGGAGAAGGCAATGGCACCCAACTCCAGTACTCTTGCCTGGAAAATCCCATGGACGGAGGAGTCTGGTAGGCTGCAGTCCATGGGGTCGCGACTGAGCAACTTCACTTTCACTTTTTACTTTCCTGAATTGGAGAAGGAAATGGCAACCCACTCCAGTGTTTTTGCCTGGAGAATCCCAGGGACGGGGGAGCCTGGTGGGCTGCCGTCTATGGGGTCGCACAGAGTCGGACACGACTGAAGCGACTTAGCAGCAGCAGCAGCAGCAGCAGCAGCAGTGGACCCAGAGGCAGTTCAAATTCGTGACTTTGATTTTAATGGCAAAATGCTTTCACTGACAGCCCAATATGTCCATAAAAGAAACACATTGGGCTAGGTATAGGCTGTGGTTGTTGCTCAGTCCGACTCTTTGCCACTCCATGGACTGCAGCCCCCCAGGCTTCCTTGTCCTTCTCTATCTTCCCGAGTCTGCTCAAATTCATGTCCACTAATGCTACCTAACCAACTCATCTTTTGCTGCCCACTTACTCTTCTGTCCTTAATCTTTCGCAGCATCAGGGTTTTTTTTTTCCCAATGAGTCAGCTTTTCGCATCAGGAGGCCAAGGTATTAGAGCTTCAGCTTCAGCATTAGTCCTTCCAGTGAATATTCTGGGTTGATTTCCTTTAGGATTGACTGGTTTGATCTTCCTGCTGTTCAAGGGGCTCTCAAGGGTCTTCTCCAGCACCGCAGTTTGAAAACATTAATTCTTTGGCCCTCAGTTTTTTTTTATCGTACAACTCTCACATCCATACACGACTACTGGAGAAACCAAAGCTTTGACTTTACGGACCTTTGGGGGCAAAGTAGTATCTCTGGTCTTTAATACGCTATATTTGTCATAACTTTCCTTCCGAGGAGCAAGCATCTTTTAATTTCGTGGCTGTAGTCACTGTCCACAGTGATTTTACAGCCCAAGAAAACAAAATCTATCACTGCTTCCACTATTTCCCTTATATTTATCCTGAAGTGATGGGACCAGATGCCATGATCTTAGTTTTTTTAATGTTGAGTTTCAAGCCAGTTTTTTCACTCTCCTCTTCAGGTGGTCTGATACTCCCATCTCTTTAAGAATTTTCCTCGGTTATTTGTGATCCACACAGTCAAAGGCTTTCGCATAGTCAATGAAGCAGAAGTAGATTTTGGGGGCGGGGGGTGGGAATGCTATGATCCAATAAATGTTGGCAATTTGATCTCTGGTTCCTCTGCCTGTTTGAAACCAAGCTTGTACATCTGGAAGTTCTCAATTCAGGTACTGCTGGCTACAGACTGGAAGACTAGAACTTCAAGTGCTTCCATAAAAGACAGCACTTGTGACTATAGGGACTCCAATCTTTGCACTCAAAAGTATCCCCCGGAAGACTTATTACAAATGCAGATTCCAGAACCCCTCTTGCAATGATCCTTTAATAAATAGGGTAGATTTCAAGAATCTTAATTTTACCAAGGACTCCCAGGTAATCCTAACATCAACTGTCTTAAATGGCAACAGTCATGTAGGAGTGCTGAAAGTTGTCATGGGGAATTTAAGAATCCATGAAAGAAGCTCCCAAATAGGAAATTTGTGTATCTGGAGGAGACAGAGCTGAAATGAAATCCTGAAGCACAAGTTGAAATAGAATGAAGTAATATTGAACACTTAATGTGTGAATGTCTCTCAGGTAACCAAGAGAAACCCCACAATGAAAGGGTCGTTTCAGTTGTACCAGATAAGCAAAGAGGGTCCAAGGACAACTGTTCAAGTTTCTGGGGCAGTCCAATTTTTACTTGTGGCTCAGCTGGTAAAGAATTGGTCTGCAATGTGGGAGACATTGGTTCGATATCTGGGTTGGAAAGATCCCCTGGAGAAGGAATGGCTATCCACTCCAGGATTTTGGCCTGGAGAATTCCAGTCCGTGAGGTCGCAAAGGCTGAGAGACTTTAACTTTCTTTTCAATCTTTACTTTGACTGTTCGAACTGCCTCGGTCCACAACCAGATCTATCTTTTTGATAAATTCATGTAAAAGAAATGGCCCCCTCAAGTCCTTTGGCTGTTCAATTCTGATTTTGAATCTCTGATCAGATCAAGTTTCCATTCCTAGAAGAGATTCCTGTCCAAATATGCTGCTGCTGCCGCTGCTGCTGCTAAGTCACTTCAGTCGTGTCCGACTCTGTGCGACCCCATAGACGGCAGCCCACCAGGCTCCCCCGTCCCTGGGATTCTCCAGGCAAGAACACTGGAGTGGGTTGCCATTTCCTCTCCAATGCATGAAAGTGAAAAGTGAAAGTGAAGTCGCTCAGTCGTGTCCGACTCTTAGCGACCCCATGGACTGCAGCCTACTAGGCTCCTCCATCCATGGGATTTTCCAGGCGAGAGTACTGGAGTGGGGTGCCATTGCCTTCTCCATGTTCAAATATACTTCGTAGTAAAATCTCAACCAAACCGCTGAAATGAAAATCAACACGTTGTGACGTTTTTCACTATCGGGGCCTCGTGGCT
The DNA here is from genome assembly GCF_029407905.1 of Bubalus kerabau. Taxonomy (NCBI): domain Eukaryota; kingdom Metazoa; phylum Chordata; class Mammalia; order Artiodactyla; family Bovidae; genus Bubalus; species Bubalus kerabau. Next base: position 21,394,212 of record NC_073626.1, read on the forward strand.
TAGTTGGTTAAAGCGCCTGTCTAGTAAACAGGAGATCCTGGGTTCGAATCCCAGCGAGGCCTTTATCTTCTTGGCTTCATAAGGTAAAACCCTTAAAAGCAAACTCCATGGCCTCAGAACTTCAATCTTCAAAGGCTGCTGGAGAAGATATTTTGAAGACAAGCAAAGAAGCAGGAGTTAGAAAATTAATGGGTTGTTTTCTGGTTGAGTATTAAAATAACATTTTGAGTAACAGTCGTTTTTCAGATGTGTCATTTGCAAATATTTTTCTCTGTCTTGTCTTCATTGTTGTTAAAATGTCTTTCACATAGCAAGTTTTAAAATTTTAATGAAGTTCACCTTTAATTCTTTCAGTAGATAAACAGTTTTCTTAGCACCATTAGTTGAAAAGACTAATTTCTCCATTGAATGGTCTTGGCACTATTGTCAAAAGCCAACTGATCATATATGCAAGAATCTACTTGTGGGGTCTCATTCTATTTCATTGGTCTATATTTCTGGCTATAAGTCAGGACCACATGGATTTGGTTACTGTAGCTTTAAAGTAAATTGTGAGATTAAGAAGTGAGAGGGCTCCAAATTTATTCTGCTTTTTCAAGATCTTTTTGGCTATTTGGGGGGTTCCACAAAAGTCAATGCTAATTTTAGGATGGATTTTTTTTAATCTCTAAAAAAAATTGGGATTATGATAGGGATTGTATTGAAACTGCAGATCACTTTGGACTTTATTGACATTATAACCATATTAGTCTTACAATTCATGAATACAGATATCTTTCCATTCACTGATATCTTCTTTAATATCTTCTTTTTTTCTCTCTCTAAAGTTTTCTGGTTTTCAGTGTAAACCTCTGCCTCCACCTTGATTAAGTTCATTCCTAAATGTTTCATTCTTGTTCCTGCAATTGTAAAAGGAACTGTTTCTTAATTTGTTTTGGATTGTTCATTGTAAATGAATAAACATGCAACTGATTTTTGTATGTTGAATTTTGTATCTTTCACTTTTGCTGAATTCTTTTATTAGCTCTAATGTGTGTGTGTGTGTGTGTGTAATCCTCAGCACTTTCTATGTATGACATTATATCTTTCTCTTGACTACTTGTCCTGGCTAGAATTGATATTATTATGCTGAATAGATGTAGTAAAAGTGAACACCTATGTCTTGTTCCAGGTATTAGAGAAAAAGCTTACACTTTTCCACCATTGAAAATGCTGTGACTTTTTGATAAATGACTTTATCATGAAGATAAAATAGTTTCCTGCTATTCCTAATTTATTGATTTTTTTTTTATCATGAAAGCATGTTGTCAAATGCTTTTTCTGCATCTATTGAGACGGTCCTGTTCTTTTTTTCTTCATTCTGTTAATATGTTAAATCTCGCTTACATTCCAGCAATGTATCTTATTTGGCTGTGGTATATAATATGTTGCTGTATTCAGTTTGCTAACATTTTGTTGAGGATTTTTGCATCTATGTTCATCAGGGATATTAATCTGCAGTTTTCTTTTCTTCTAATGGCTTTGATATTAAGGGAATGCAGTCTTCATAGAATGAGTTATGTTCCCTTCTTTTCAATTTTTTGGAATAGTTTGAGAGGGATTGTGTTAATTCTTCTTTAAATGTTTGGTAGAATCCACCAGTGAAAATGTCTAGGTTGGACTTTTCTTTGTTGTAATTTTTTTGATTACTGCTTCAATATACTTAACAGTTATAGGCTGTCAAAATATCTGTTTCTTCATGTTTCAGTTTTGGTAAATTGTGTGTTTCTGGGAATTTGTCCATTTCATTTAGGTTATCCAATATGCAGTCATACAATTTTTCATAGTATTAGCTTGTAATATTTTTATTTGTGCAAAATCTGTAGTAATATCCCCACTTGCATTTCTAATTTTAGTAATTTGAATATCTTCTTTATGTTTTTCTTTGTAAATCTAGCTAAACATTTGTCAATTTTGTTGAATTTTTCAAAGAGCCAAATTTTTGTTTCATTAATAATTTTTCTATTGTTTCCTGCCTGCCCTTTCTGATTGCCAGTCTTACCTGAGTGCCTGCCCTATGGATTTACAACTTGCTTAGCCAGTCCCCACACCTGGCACTCCCCGTTTTCTTCAGTAAATAACCCCACTCCCAGTATAAAAATGTTTTCTTGATGATTCTACACAAATTGACCACCTCTGGATAGCCAGCAGGCGCATCAGCAATATTCCTAGAACTTTCTAGTAACTACCCACTCTACCTACTCCCAGGGAACCACTATTCTGACTCCTAACAATGCAAAAGCGTCTTGCCTACTTTGTAATGTAAACAATTGGCGTCATAGAATACATTCTCTTTTGCGCGTGATTTCTTTTGGTCAGCAGGTCTGTGAAGTTCATTCTTATACGTTATGGACTATTTTTTCTTGTTGCTTTATAGTTTTTGACGCTAACAGACCTAGGCAATTGCAGATGAGCACTTGGAAAGTTTCTATTCTCTCGACTAAATATCGCAGGATATTTTGGTAAATAGCCCTGGGTTATAGACATGCTTTCACCCATCCTGACCAAAAAAAATTGCTCTGTACAGTCTTGTTTCCGTAGTGTAGTGGTTATCACGTTCGCCTAACACGCGAAAGGTCCCCGGTTCAAAACCGGGCGGAAACATGGCTTTTTTGCTTGAGGTTTCCAACTGACCACATGGTATCTTTGTTTATCTTTAAACACAGGACCCTTCTACCGTAGTACGAACAAGAACAAAGTACCAAACCACAATGAAATTCGTATTGACAACTGAGAACCACCAGGGGAGTGTTTTCATTCAGATTCTCTCTTGAGGTTTACAGAGAGTTTGTTCCTTAACAAAAACCCTACCTGTTCTGGGACCGGGAAAACAAGTATTTAATGAAGAAACAGAAACTCCTGAAGGGACAGAAGGAAGATGGTGAAAAGAGCAAGAGGAAACTTGCGGAAGTTATTTGGCAGACAGAGCACAGGATGAAAGGCGTCAGAGGTTTCTATCCAGGCCTTTGGTCTGGGAGATCCAGCATTCGCTGAGGACGAGAGAAAACTGTCAAAGGGATACGAAGCCCCTTTTCATGAAGCCAAGGGCAGAGGCCTGAGAGGGTAAACCAGGTGCCTGGAAAGCTGAAAATGGCAGTTACTTAGTCAATATATGGAAATGCTGCTTCTAGTTTCCTCAGGGAAACTTTCTTGAGGACTGGAAACAGAACGAGCTAGTTAATATCCTTTCTCCTCAAGTCTGAATTAATGCCTTCCTCGGTTATCCGTAAGGAAGGACTTGGGGACTTTGCTCGTCTTGTTTCGAAGTTCCTCCTCTGAGCTCAGAGCAGCCCCTGAAGGAAAGATGTCGGATTTTTGGCAGATTGGGAAAGCGCAACATGGAGGAGAGTACTGAGGTCATTTAATTCTTGGGGAAATTGATCTCAGGCTAAGTAAAGAGGGAGAAAAAAATATGTATTCTGACAAAGTGGCTGATCTTTAATATGGTAAGGAAGAGAAGGAGTGGCTCCACCGGAGCAGAGTGGCGCAGCGGAAGCGTGCTGGGCCCATAACCCAGAGGTCGATGGATCGAAACCATCCTCTGCTAATACTTTTGTAACATCTCCAATACACGGCCTCGGAGAGTGTATTTGATTTCCTAAAGTTCATTTAGGATTCAGCGTTTTCCTTTTTTCTCCTCAAATGACTGCACAATTTCCTTCTCGTTCAAAAGATAAGATACAAGTCTTATTATCTTTGGAGTAGAGGAAGAGTTGACAAATTTCATGTTTATTTCCAACAAATTAACCGTTTGTGTTCCAGATATTATACACTGAGATAGGATATAATTTTTTATTTTCTTGCGCATTTCCTTACACTCAAAGAAAAAAAACATTGTTATTTTGCCTGAGATCATTGGTTGCTAGAAACCTACATTACCTTTTTACTTGAGTCAGGGGGTTCAGGTTCCTTTCACTCTTTTGTTCATTCTTAGGCATGATTTATAATGTTCAAGTTAATAGAAACATGCTGTGAACTCTTCTCTGAAGCAATTTATGTTACAATAATTGAGAAGACACCTTTCATACACTATCGCTGTTCATACTTACATAAACTGAATTCATGGGAATGTTACGAGAAAAAGAGGCAAAAACCTTGCATGTGAAATGACATAAAACAGTAGACTACATTTACAGTTTTTTTGTGCATCAGAATTCCATGGAGAAACTAGAAGAAAAATAGTTTTACTGATATATTTGCAAAAGAAATTGAGAGAAAATGTCTAATTAAAATAATTTAAAATGAGTGACTATATATGCCAAGAAAATATAAATTCTTCTAAGCAGTGAGAATTCACAAAGAAAAACATCAAAAGAAAAATATTAATAAAAATTTGCATGTGGTGGATCTGTTTCATTCCTTCCTTTACTTCACTGATGAATATGTTCTTATTTGGCAAAACCAACCATTTTCAATTTATTTTGCTTGCATATTCCCCCAAAAGCATTTTTAACTGGAAATGTCCAGGCACAGGAGATTTGTTGAATAAACTGAGACATATAGATTCAGAGGAGAAGTACCATGCAGCTGCAAAAAAGATATGGAGCGATTAACAGGAGATATTGTTACTTATGTGAGGGGATGTACAGATGAAGATTATAATATGCTATCTTTTTTCAAGAAGGAAGGGGAGTCAGGAAAACAGAAAACAGCAAAGATAGATGAGTGAAACTGGCAATCTAAAAGTGTAGTAATAGTTCTGAGGTACATGAAGTATTGGGTTGTCCAAAAACTTCATTAAGATGTTACGGAAAAACCAGAACGAAATTTTTGGCCAACCCAAAACAGGACTGGTGGGAGAAATAGAGAAGGAACAGGAAATAGTGAAACAGAGAGAGTCACAGACTGTCCTTGAAGTGTGGCTCATAGGAATCAAAAGATGTTCCTCAGAGATTGAACCCTTGGCTTTATTTGTGTAAACTATGCTTTCAGTTCAGTCCCTCAGTCGTGTCCAACTATTTTTGACCCCATGAACTGTGGCACTCCAGGACTTTCTGTCCATTACCAGCTCCTGGAGTTCACTCAAGCTCATGTTCATTGAGTCCGTGATGCCATCCAATCATCTCATCCTCTGTCATCCCCTTCTCCTCCTGCCTTCAATCTTTCTCAGCATCAGGGTCTTTTCCAAGGAGTCAGTTCTTCGCAGGAGGTGGCCAAAGTATTGGAGTTTCAGCTTCAGCATCGGTCCTTTCAAGGAATATTCAAGACTGATTTCCTTTAGGATGGACTGGTTGAATCTCCTTGCTGTCCAAGGGACTCTCACGAGTCTTCTCCAACACCACACTTCAAAAGCATCAATTCTTTGGCGCTCAGCTTTCTTTATGGTCCAGCTCTCAGATCCATGCATGACTACTGGAAAAAACACAGATGGACCTTTGTCAGCAAAGTAATGTCTCTGCTTTTTAATATGCTGTCTAGGTTGGTCATAGCTTTTCTTCCGAGGAGTAAGCATCTTAATTTCATGGCTGCAGTCACCATCTGCAGTGATTTTGGAGCCCAAAAATAAAGTTTTGTCAGTGTTTCCACTGTTTCCCCATCTATTAGCCATGAAGTGATGGGACAGGATGCCATGATCTTAGTTTTTTGAATGCTGTTTAAAGTCAACTTTTTCACTCTCCTGTTTCACTTTCATCAAGAGGCTCTTTAGTTCTTTTTTGCTTTCTTCCATAAGGGTGGTGTCATCTGCATATCTGAGGTTATTGATATTTCTCTTGGCAATCTTGATTCCAGCATGTGCTACATCCAGTCTCAGAGAGATCTGACAGAATGTGGTTCACAGGAGAAGGGAATGGCAAACCACTTGAGTATTCTTGTCTTGAGAACCCCATGAACAGTATCAAAAGGCAAAATAATAGGATACTGAAACAGAAACTCCCCAGGTCAGTAGGTGCCCAATATGCTACTGGAGATCAGTGGAGAAATAACTCCAGAAAGAATGAAGGGATGGAGCCAAAGCAAAAAGAATACCCAGCTGTGGACATGACTGGTGATAGAAGCAAGGTCTGATGCTGTAAAGAACAATATTGCATAGGAACCTGGAATGTCAGGTCCATGAATCAAGGCAAATTGGAAGTGGTCAAACAAGAGATGGCAAGAGTGAATGTCGACATTCTAGGAATCAGCGAACTGAAATGGACTGGAATGGGTGAATTTAACTCAGATGACCATTATATCTACTACTGCGGGCAGGAATCCCTCAGAAGAAATGGAGTAGCCATCATGGTCAACAAAAGAGTCTGAAATGCAGTACTTGGATGCAATCTCAAAAACGACAGAATGATCTCTGTTTGTTTCCAAGGCAAACCATTCAATATCACAGTAATCCAAGTCTATGCCCCAACCAGTAATGCTGAAGAAGCTGAAGTTGAACAGTTCTATGAAGACCTACAAGACCTTTTAGAACTAACACCCAAAAAAGATGTCCTTTTCATTATAGGGGACTGGAATGCAAAAGTAGGAAGTCAAGAAACACCTGGAGTAAGAGGCAAATTTGGCTTTGGAACATGGAATGAAGCAGGGCAAAGACTAATAGAGTTTTGCCAAGAAAATGCACTGGCCATAACAAACACCCTCTTCCAACAACACAAGAGAAGACTCTATACATGGATGTCACCAGATGGTCAACACCAAAATCAGATTGATTATATTCTTTGCAGCCAAAGATGGAGAAGCTCTATACAGTCAGCAAAAACAAGACCAGGAGCTGACTGTGGCTCAGATCATGAACTCCTGATTGCCAAATTCAGACTTAAATTGAAGAAAGTAGGGAAAACCACCAGACCATTCAGGTATGACCTAAATCAAATCCCTTATGATTATATAGTGGAAGTGAGAAATAGATTTAAGGGCCTAGATCTGATAGACTCTGCCTGATGAACTATGGACTGAGGTTCGTGACAGTGTACAGGAGACAGGGATCAAGACCATCCCCATGGAAAAGAAATGCAAAAAAGCAAAATGGCTGTCTGGGGAGGCCTTACAAATAGCTGTGAAAAGAAGAGAAGCGAAAAGCAAAGGAGAAAAGGAAAGATATAAACATCTGAATGCAGAGCTCCAAAGAATAGCAAGAAGAGATAAGAAAGCCTTCTTCAGCAATCAATGCAAAGAAATAGAGGAAAACAACAGAATGGGAAAGACTAGAGATCTCTTCAAGAAAATCAGAGATACCAAAGGAACATTTCATGCAAAGATGGGCTCGATAAAGGACAGAAATGGTATGGACCTAACAGAAGCAGAAGATATTAAGAAGAGATGGCAAGAATACACAGAAGAACTGTACAAAAAAGATCTTCACTACCCAGATAGTCACGATGGTGTGATCACTGACCTAGAGCCAGACATCCTGGAATGTGAAGTCAAGTGGGCCTTAGAAAGCATCACTACGAACAAAGCTAGTGGAGGTGATGGAATTCCAGTTGAGCTATTCCAAATCCTGAAAGATAATGCTGTGAAAGTGCTGCACTCAATATGCCAGCAAATTTGGAAAACTCAGCAGTGGCCACAGGACTGGAAAAGGTCAGTTTTCATTCCAATCCCAAAGCAAGGCAATGTCAAAGAATGCTCAAACTACCCCACAATTGCACTCATCTCACACGCTAGTAAAGTAATGCTCAAAATTCTCCAAGCCAGGCTTCAGCAATATGTGAACCGTGAACTTCCTGATGTTCAAGCTGGTTTTAGAAAAGGCAGAGGCACCAGAGATCAAACTGCCAACATCCGTTGGATCATGGAAAAAGCAAGAGAGTTCCAGAAAAACATCTATTTCTGCTTTATTGACTATCCCAAAGCCTTTGACTGTGTGGATCACAATAAATGGTGGAAAATTCTGAAAGAGATGGGAATACCAGACCACCTGATCTGCCTCTTGAGAAATTTGTATGCAGGTCAGGAACCAACAGTTAAAACTGGACATGGAACAACAGACTGGTTCCAAATAGGAAAAGGAGTACATCAAGGCTGCATTGTCACCCTGTTTATTTAACTTACATGCACAGTACATCATGAGAAATGCTGGACTGGAAGAAACACAAGCTGGAATCAAGATTGCTGGGAGAAATATCAATAACCTCAGATATGCAGATGACACCACCCTTATGGCAGAAAGTAAAGAGGAACTAAAAAGCCTCTTGATGAAAGTGAAAGTGGAGTGTGAAAAATTTGGCTTAAAGCTCAACATTCAGAAAACGAAGATCATGGCATCTGGTCCCATCACTTCATGGGAAATAGATGGGGAAACAGTGGAAACAGTGTCAGACTTTATTTTTGGGGGCTCCAAAATCACTGCAGATGGTGACTGCAGCCATGAAATTAAAAGACACTTACTGCTTGGAAGGAAAGTTATGACCAACCTAGATAGCATATTCAAAGCAGAGACATTACTTTGCCAACAAAGGTTCATCTAGTCAAGGCTATGGTTTTTCCAGTGGTCATGTATGGATGTGAGAGTTGGACTGTGAAGAAGGCTGAGTGCTGAAGAATTGATGCTTTTGAACTGTTATTGGAGAAGACTCTTGAGAGTCCCTTGGACTGCAAGGAGATCCAACCAGTCCATTCTGAAGGAGATCAGCCCTGGGATTTCTTTGGAAGGAATGATGCTAAAGCTGAAACTCCAGTACTTTGGCCACCTCGTGTGAAGAGTTGACTCATTGGAAAGGACTCTGATGCTGGGAGGGACTGGGGGCAAGAGGAGAAGGGGATGACAGAGGATGAGATGGCTGGATGGCATCGCTGACTCGATGGACATGAGTCTGGGTGAACTCCGGGAGTTGGTGATGGACAGGGAAGCCTGGTGTGCTGCGATTCATGAGGTCTCAAAGAGTCGGACACGACTGAGCGACTGATCTGATCTGATCATCCAGTCCAGCATTTCTCATGATGTACTGTACATATAAGTTAAATAAGTAGGGTGACAATATACAGCATTGACATACTGTTTTCCCTATTTGGAACCAGTCTGTTGTTCCATGTCCAGTTTTAACTGTTGCTTCTTGACCTGCATACAGATTTCTCAAGAGGCAGGTCAGGTGCTCTGGTATTTCCATCTCTTGAATTTTCCACAGTTTGTTGTGATCCACACTGTCAAAGGCTTTGGCATAGTCAATAAAGCAGAAGTAGATGTTTTTCTCGAACTCTCTTGCTCTTTCAATGATCCAACAGATGTTGGCAATTTGATCTCTGGTTCCTCTGCCCTTTCTAAATCCTGTTTGAACATCTGGAAGTTCACGGTTCATGTACTGTTGAAGCCTGGCTTGCAAAATTTTGAGCATTCTTTTACTAGCATGTGAGATGAGTGTAATTGTGCAGTAATTTGAACACTCTTTGGCATTGCCTTTCTTTGGGATTGGAATGAAGACTGACCTTTTCCAGTCCTGTGGCCACTGCTGAGTTTTCCAGATTTGCTGGCATATTGAGTGCAGCACTTTCACAGCATCATCTTTTAGGATTTGAAATAGCTCAACTGGAATTCCATCACCTCTATTAGCTGTGTTTGTAATGATGCTTCCTAAGGCCCACTTGACTTCACATTCCAGAAGGTCTGCCTCTAGGTGAGTGATCACACCATCATATTTATCTGGGTTGTGAAGATCTTTTTTGTACAGTTCTGTGTATTCTTGCCACCTCTACTTAATATCTTCTGCTTCTGTTAGGTCCTTACCATTTCTATCCTTTATTGTGCTCATGTTTGCATGAAAAGTTACCTTGGTTTTTCTAATTTTCTTCAAGAGATCTCTAGTCTTTCCCATTCTATTATTTTCCTCTATTTCTTTGCATTAATCACTGAAGAAGGCTTTCTTATCTCTCCTTGCTATTCTTTGGAGCTCTGCATTCAAATGGGTATATCTTTCCTTTTCTCCTTTGCCTTTCACTTCTCTTTCTTTCACAGCTGTTTGTAAGGCCTCCTCAGACAACCATTTTGCCTTTTTGCATTTCTGTTTCTTGGGGGTGGTCTCCGATCACTCACTCCTGTACAATGTCACAAACCTCTGTCCATAGTTCTTCAGGCACTCTATCAGATCTAATCCCTTGAATTTGTCACTTCCACTGTATAATCATAAGGGATTTGATTTAGGTCCTATCTGAATGGTCTAGTGGTTATGCCTACTTTCTTCAATTTAAATCTGAATTTAAATCCATGATCTGAGCCACAGTCAACTCCCGATCTTGTTTTTGCTGACTGTATAGAGCTTCTCCATCTTTGGCTGCAAAGAATATAATCAATCTGATTTCAGTATTGACCATCTGGTAATGTCCATGTGTAGAGTCATTTCTTGTGTTGTTGGAAAATGGTGTTTTCTATGACCAGTGGATTATCTTGGCAAAACTCTGTTAGCCTTTGCCCTGCTTCATATTGTACTGCAAGGCCAAATTTGCCTGTTACTCCAGGTATCTCTTGACTTCCTACTTTTGCATTCCAGTCCACTATGATGAAAAGGACATCTTTTTTTGGGTGTTAGTTCTAGAAGGTCTTGTAGGTCTTCATAGAACTGTTCAACTTCAGCTTCTTCACCGTTACTGGTCAGGGCATGGACTTGAATTAACGTGGATATTGAATGGTTTGTCTTGGAAATGAACAGAGATCATTCTGTTGTTTTTGAGATTGCATCCAAGTACTGCATTTTGGACTCTTTTATTGACTGTGATGGCGTCTCCATTTCTTCCAAGGGATTCTTGTCCACAGTAGTAGATATAATGGTCATCTGGGTTAAATTCACTCATTTCAGTCCATTTTAGTTCACTGACTCCTAAAATGTTGATGTTCACTCTTGCCTTCTCCTGTTTGCTTGATTCCAATTTGCCTTGATTCATGGACCTTACATTCCAGCTTCCTATGCAATATTGCTGTTTGCAGCATCAGACTTTACTTCCATCACCAGTCACATCCACAGCAGGGTGTTGTTTTTACTTTGGCTCCGTCTCTTCATTCTTTATGGAGTTAGTTCTCCACTGATCTCCAGTAGCATACTGGGCACCTACCGACATGGGGAGTTCATCTTTCAGTGTCCTATATTTTTGCCTTTTCATACTGTTTATGGGGTTCTCAAGGCAAGAATACTCAAGTGGTTTGCCATTGCCTTCTCCAGTGGACCACGTTTTGTCAGAACTCTCCACCATGACCCCCGTCCATCTTGGGTGTCCCTACACAGCATGACTCATAGTTTCATTGAAAGAGAGAAACTATGCTTTATCATATCTTAGCTACCTCAAACAAATGCTGTAACCTATAATTTTTATTTTCTGGATCTCTTCAAAGCCTGCAGGGTTCACCAAGGAAAAGACAGGGTTTAATGGCACCAGCACCTTTACTAATAACTAAATAGAGATCCAAAGGACTGAAACCTAACTCCTGAGATTTCTGTACTCCAGGATATCTGGTTTATATGTATGCTTATTCAATGTGTTCTCAACTTTTACAAGAAGCTTGAAATTACAAAATGAAACATTATTTGAATCTCCAACCTCCCCTTCTTTATCTTCTTATTCCCCTTCATCTGAAAATGTCAAATGCCCTAGGAGAAGAATGCTCTATGGGCAGTAAAATGTATTAAAATAAACTCTAATCAGAAGATCCTAGCATTGTCATAAGTATACATAAAGGGAAATAGATTTATAAAATAGATAAAATAATATAGACATTAATAAGTGACATATTTGATATTTCAATTCTGTAGGTAGGCAAAGATAATTTTAAAATAAACTGTGATGACATAACTAACTTTGCCTTTGGCAGAAAACAGAGATGAACATTTACCTTCAACAAGTAACAAATCACATTTCAGATTGATTAGTGATTTAAATACAAAATGTAAAATAATAAAGCATGTAGTTGCAATTAATAAGAAAACTCAGAAGAAAAAAATATTTACTTGGAAACTGTAGCATAAGAAATTTTTGAGCAACTAAGCTTTAGTAAAAATATGCTTTGGTGAAAGCCTACAAAAAAGGTAGGCGATCCTAAATGGCAAATTCATATAAGAAAGAAATTCACCTGAAAATTAGAAATAAATGTGTCTAAGAATGAGATGATGGTGAGGGGGCTGCTTTGGCTTATCACTTCATTGTTTTAACCTAGGACAGTATCCTTAAGCTATCTTCATTTCTTAGAGTCTTTATGAATTGTCATAGTATTCTGATGCTCTCACATTGCCTTCCAGTGGTCTTCTAAATTGTTTCTTCATAAGTTTAAATCGTCCTAAAGAATATAATTGCCAACATTTTCACAATGTAATTGGTAAAATTTGAACATTAAAATAGTCCAGTCCATCACTGAATTTTATCCATTGGTACCCAAGAGCAATTTGATATATGCTGCTGCTGCTGCTAAATCGCTTCAGTCGTGTCCGACTCTGTGCGACCCCATAGACGGCAGCCCACCAGGCTTCCCCTTTCCTGGGATTCTCCAGGCAAGAACACTGGAGTGGGTTGCCATTTCCTTCTCCAATGCATGAAAGTGAAAAGTGAAAGTGAAGTCGCTCAGTAAGTGTCTGATTCCGTGACCCCATGGACTATAGCCTACCAGGCTCCTCTGTCCATGGGATTTTCCAGGCAAGAGTACTGGAGTGGGTTGCCATTGCCTTCTCCATGATGTATGCTAGCATCCTTGAAAAGTATACAAGTCAGTGTTCATGAATTCTTTTTTTCTTTCAAAGGTATTTCTATTTTATAGATACCATGAAATTTTATCCCTCCATATTGCATTTTTCTATGCTTAAACGCTGTTACTGATTATTATATTACTCTGAAACAGAAAAATATATTAAAAGATAAATATAATTTTAACTATATCTGGTGTGTGTTTTGTATTTCAAGGGTCTCCCCCCTCCCCCAGTCTGAGCTGTTTTCAAGTTTAATAGTAGCAAGTGACCAATAAAAAGTAAAGATGTAATTTTTGAGAAGCATTTAGTATACGAAAAGAACATTTGTATTTGAACTTAGTAAGAGGGATAGCACTTTTTCCCTATCCCTTGTGTCTGCGGGTGAAAGCTTCCAGGGGTTGCAATGAGAAGATTTCCATAGAAATAAGTGTTATCAGAAATTTACAGAGAGGGGATGTGAAATCAGATAAAAACAGACTTTTTATAGGTCCCACCGAGATTTGAACTCGGATCGCTGGATTCAGAGTCCAGAGTGCTAACCATTACACCATGGGGCCTGTCCTGATGCGTGCCTTTTAAATTCTTTGATGATATAATTCTTCCTCCCTAAGACCCTTGATGTGGTTTTCTAAAGGGTAGAAATATATTTTGCATTTCCTCCTCTAGGATTAAGTCATGAACCCTTACCTGTCACATGCCTGTATCTATCTTCTAAGCCAGACTCTACTGGAAAACATTGCCTCCCTAATGTTAGGAATCGTCCTTTCCACCCACCCATTCTCACAGAGTGCTCGGTTTTATGATAACCGTTTTGTACTGTTACTTCACCCAAGGCTCAGAGTTGTCCTACGAGATAAGGATCATTATCCCTATTTTACAGATGAATAACCTGAGGCAGAGACCTGTTGTCTTTCACCCTTTTCTCTCAGATTCTATTACTTCACGGAAAACCGTCTTTTTCTAGGGTGGTAAGCTGAAGCTCCAACACTTTGGCCACCTGATGCAAAGAACTGACTCATTGGAAAAGACCCCAATGCTGGAAAGATTGAAGGCAGAAGGAGAAGGGGACGACAGAGGATGAGATGGTTGGATGGCATCACGGCCTCGATGGGCATGTGTTTGAGCAAGCTCCGGGTGTTGGTGATGGATAGGGAAGGCTGGTGTGCTGCAGCCCATGGGGTGGCAAAGAGTCGGACACGACTGAGCAAGTGAACTGAACTGATCTACCTCTTTTGCTGACGCGTTATGGAAAGATTTACCAGAGTCGCAGACGAGACACTGACATTTAAGGAAAATGGAATTAAACATGCTTGGAAGATGCGATAGGAGTAAGATCCCTGCAGCCCTGGGATCACAAGGCGGAGCCTGGGGGGTGAGAGGAAAAGCGAAGGAAAGGCCCTCGAGAGTCTTCCTAGGACCGAGTCGAGCCCCACGGTCCTACTTTCACCAACAGAAAATATACAGAGACTCCCAAATGGACACAGAGAAGATTCCCCTGCTGCCGCATCCGTTTCCCGCACACACATCGGCGTCCACACTTGGTGAAAACCTGCAAGACAGTCAGTTTCTGTGATGGGTCCTGGTGAATATTCTGAGTCGCATCCTAATCCAGTATCTCCACAGACTCCTCAGGGTGGCTTTTCGCGGGCAAAGATACCCAGCACAAGTTTAGCAGTGTGTACCCAGCGATTTCTTTAGCGGTACTGGGGAGTCTAGCTTTGCTCCAAGCAGTTTCCTGAAATTCGACGCCCGTCGGATGAGACTGACCTAGCTGAAATACTTTCATGACTTGCAGATTGGGATTGCGTTTCAGGATTTCAGATTTTAAACCGGAGACGGGTTTCGGGGTCCGTGCGCCTCTAGTGGATTTAGACCATGAAGCTCAACTCCCACTACCTGGGGCGGGGGTGGGGTTGGGGCTGTGGAAATCACCAAAAACAAAAGGCCAGGTTTCTTCCAGGATTCCTTTACAGAATGATTTTTTCAGAGTGGCTTTTACTGGACAAAATCTTTAAATTGGTTCTTTCCGAAATGCTGGGTTGGAAGTTTTCCTCTAGAACAGGTGAAGAATGGCCAAGGACTGTTCCTTGTTTGCATAGAGTGGGTAGAAGACCCTCAGGAGAGAGGGTAAAGATCCTCCATTGGAGATCCTAAACTGTCAAAACCTGGTGGGTACAAGAAAAATGTCCTTACAAAGGAGATGCTTTAAAACCTGAGCAGGGAGAACCCAGGTAGATTCCTCTTCCATCGGCATAACTTAGTCAGCAATGGATACACCACCCGATGACATTTTCCAGCGCCCCAGAGAATAGTCCCAATGGCCTTGACTCTGCGTGGTTCCTGATATGTTAGCAAAAGTGCACTGCGTGAGGAAGAGGCCTTGACCTGTGCAGCAGCCGTGCCACGTGTAGCAGAGAAAAGGCCTGTACTTCCCCAGGGCCACATCCTAAAGCTTTCCCAGACTCACGCCCTCAGGCGAACTGTGATGAGGACAGCAAGTGAAGCCCTTCGAGCAAGGAATGAATAAAGTGCAGTGCTCAGAGGCTCAAGTCTCCTTCCTGCACCCCCAGAAAGGGAAAAAGAACGCCTTCAGATTAAATCCTCACTTTCTGTTCAGCGTTCAAAAATCTTCAACTGGATGACAAATGTGTAATTCGTGCTTTTCAGAGGCTAGGCCCATGGCAGCCACTGGCCTTCCCCTAGCCAATAGATAACCACAAGTAAGCACATTCAGACTTTAGAATGACAGGGCAAGCATGTAGTCAAAAGAGACTTTCTTTTCAAATTCTCATTCAAAAGTGCAAAATTCAGTGCTCCTATTACATATCCTTCCTCAACTCCAAATTGAGCTATTGCTGTGGCCTCATTAAGACAAAGTCATGGTTGACATTCATCTTCAGGGAAATTTCTGCTCCAGTCCTGGGCAAAGTCTGGTTCTCAGAGTTTACTGTAGACTTGGGATCATTGAAGGAAAAGAGTGAGAAGAAATTTGGGAAAAAGCAGAGCAGAATGTTTTGGAATCAAACATGGACACAAGCTACCCTGGGTTCTGGGATGAAACTTTATGCACTCAGCAAGTTTTTCTTTTCTCTTTAATTTATTTTTTTGTTTCTTTTGGCCACATATCTTACAGGATCTCAGTTCCCCAACCAAGGATAGCTTGGAATTCTAACCAGTATGCCGCCAGGGAACTCTGCACTCAATATTTTTAAACTCCTAACAGGAGCCAGGGATTGTGGGACTGAGAAGTGAAAGGTGAACAAAGCCACAGTACTGGTCTCTCCCCTAGAATATCCTCTGTCTAGAGCAGGAGTGGGGGAGTTATTCAACAAGCAATTAAAACGTGAGGTGGTAGGAGAAGGGGACATTTGGGTGCTGAGGAAACACAGATGGAGCGCGTGAGCCTAGATAAGGGAGCCGATGAAGGCCTGGGTAAGAAGGGCTGAAAGGTCTAAGTTAATATTTGAGGAATGAATAGAGAATCAGAACTGGGGGCAAAATGGAGGGCAAAAACGTTTTGCTGGTAGTAAATACGGAAAGGAAAAGAAGATGGTAGAAATAATTGTATCATAGCTTGTGACTAGAAGATATTTTGGAGGGATGAGTGTAACAGGAACGGTGACAAACGAGGTTGGAGGTGTGGCCAGGTTAGGTTAGGTTTCAACAGTCATGAAAATGTGGGGAGCTGCCCCCAGCAAAGTGGAAATAACTTGTCCTGTACTGGAATTCTCAAAGGTGATAGCAAGGGCTGCTCACTCATGGGTTGCTACCCACAGTTTGAAGAACAGTCCCACAAGATCAACTTTGTGCAGAGGTATTCCTAGCATGTCTAAGAATTGAAGGGATTTGCAGTTATAACGGGAAGAGGTGGCCTGAAAGTGTTAAGGGCGCGGACTGCTAGCCCATCTATCGTGCTCTGCTCCTGTGGGCTCAGATGCCTCCTCTGAGCGCCCTCTGTGAAGAGCCCAGCCGTGAGAGAGAACAGAAACGCCCCGTGTTTATCGCCTTCTAATCACAAATTTATCACCTCTCAGTTTAGACTTCCTTTTCCAGTTTTAGGATAAAGTGGCCTTTTTTTTTTTTTTTTTTTTTTTTTTTTTGGCCATTCTTCTAAAACAAAGTTCTTTTGCCTGCTCACACAGATTTCTTTCTAGGAATAAAGCAAAGGGAAACAGCGGAGAGACGGCGCCTCCGCATCCGGACCTGGGCAGACCTGGGCATGGGTTACAGGACGGGCGGCTTCTCCTGGTGGTGCTGGATTCTGAACACAGCTTCGCTCAGCAGCCGGTGGGCTCCGACTTCCCATCAGAGAAGACTCTGTTACTATTGCTCGTTAAGACTGACGTGTGGTGGGTTGGATTACAAGAGAAAAGGGAAAAGGCTGGGACGAGATTGCAGAAGTAAAATTGAATGTGGAAACAACCAGGAAGGTCCCACCGAGATTTGAACTCGGATCGCTGGATTCAAAGTCCAGAGTGCTAACCATTACACCATGGGGCCCACGAGAGAAGCGTTTGAAAAAGTATCTCTTGTGGCAAATATTCATCTTTGAGGCACTAGATGCCTATTACCGAAATTTAAACAACGTGACCGCACCCCCAACCCTCCAACAAAATTGTACCTTCTGGAGGGGTAATTTTGAAAACGTGTGGGTGTTGTGGTTATCTCAAATGGCTTAGCGGCACAACTGGTTTTCAGGTCAGGGCCAGATGCTGGAAGTCCAGTGATGCTCAGGACATTCCTATACCAAGAATTATCCTTAGAACAGCATGACTTTTGTAAAACATTTTCATCTGGATTTTCAAGGATCTTTTCTAAGGGTGAAGTCCCTGCTTCCACCTTTGTACCCTCTCACTTAATCATCTTCTCATATACAACTGGCAGTGCTGTGCGGGACCTTGTTAGGATTATGACTTTTATTCTGAGATAGGATGTCACAACTTCTGGTTAGGTGTTCTGGGGCACTCCTCTTTGGAATGTATGAGACGTCTGACCATTCTGAAGCCACCGCACAGTTAGGGAGCCAGATCACATAAAAGTGCTTAGGCTGGGAATTCCCTGGTCATCCACTGGGACTCTGCACTTCCATCGATGTGCAACCAGATTGGATCCCTGGTCAGGGAAAAGGATCCTACAGGTCAGTGGCCAAAAAAAGAAAAGTGCTCTGAATGTTAGTCCTAGCCCACAGCCAGTGTCAATTGCCAGACAAACGAGTGAAGATGCTTTTAGATAATTCTAGCCCTCAGCAGTTGTCCTGTAAATGACAAGTCAATGATCTTCTGCCTAAAGCCCCAGACATTTTAGAGCTGATAGCCATTGCAGCTGTGCTCTGACCTAATTCCTGACCACAGACTCCATGAAGATTAATAAAATGCTTTGTGCCATCAAGTTTGGGCTGTTTAGCATGCAGGAACAGTAACCTGAACAGGTCTAGAAACAGGAATTTTCTTGACTTAATCTTAGTTTTGCCCAATGAGAGTGTTCCCAATATTTTGCCACCATAAGTAATGTGAACATCAGTGTCTTCCTATGGGCCAATTTGTTTGTCATATATTTTCAAAACTATTGTTTTTTCACAAAATTGGCAGGCTTGTGTGGGGTCTTGTGAGAGTGGGATGATTAAAGATAAGAAAACTCCCCTCTTTAGATAACCATCTAAGTGCTATGTCCTTTCATTATATTAAGCTGTAACAAGACATTGGTTGGCATGTCATTGACTCAGGGTACATTCTAGGCTCTGGGCTTGGTGCTGGGGTATGGCTGAGAACAAGACTCCTTTGGTAGAACCCACCTCTTCAGGAATGGTTTTATAACAATTTTATTGTTTGTTTTTCTGGATGTAGATCTTAACAGAGATGGAGTGATCTTCTCTTGCTTTGCAGGGCATTTTTTTCAGCAGGTATCTAGAAAACTTGCAGGTTGTTGAGGCTCCATGCAGAAATTAAGTTGAACAAAGAGAAAAAGATGAGAAGTCGAAACTTCTCATCCCATGGCTCCCTCTGCTCCAGCCACAACAGCCTTTGGCAGTTCCCAAAACACACTAAGCAGGGGCCTGGTTTGGGTACTTGTTCCTTTTGCCTGGAACAGATTCCCCCAGGTAGTGACTTGCCACTTTATGCCAACGACTCCTCTTTGAGACCTTGTCCAAGTGCCTTCCTTAAAATTACCCTTCCCAACGTCTTCTTTCCTTTCTTTATTTTTATCCACATCACCCATTAAGGAGCTGATATATTAAGAATTTTATTAATTTATTAATTATCTGGCTGTAAAAAGTGACCTAATGTGTTGTCAGATTCCCTTTCTCCTGTCCAATATGAAATTCTGTGCCAGTATTTGAAACTACTGTCTGTTCTCAGCTAATAAAAATGTGGGAGTGTCACTTGATTTGTAAGAGACAGGTCCATGAAGTCCAAAAATTAGACCTTATTGCAGTGTCTTTAAATATAGATCAATGCAGTTTGCAATTCTGATTCCCTGGTTGCAAAGGTAAGAATGTTGTATTTGACATCTCTTTTTAACTGGTTAAGAAAAGGACTACTAGTTCCCTAATGGATTAGTGGTACTTGCTCTGTCTCCATCATGCTCAGAAAAACAAAGAAACATCTATGACTGATAGATAATTTAACAAATAATGTGAGAGTCTGCTTCATTTAAATGACCATACAATGTTAAACTGGCATCTAGAATCATGACTATTTCAGAATCTTATTTGATAAACTCTTCATGGTTCATACCCAGAGGTTTTATACTGAAGTCCTATCATTGTTTTGCCAAGTGTACTCATGATACAGAATGAAGCCCTTGGTGTAACATTCAGACTGCTTGCTCAGCCCTTTGCACTGCTCCCTTTTGCCCACTCCTGTAGACCAACATTCCCAGTGCCTTGAATGTGACACCTATGTTCTTACTTCATCTGCCCAGAATGCTGTTTTGTACACCACTCCCCTCTGCTGGTAACTATTATTTATTTTTTGCTCCTTGGGTTTTCCACATACATCTCTACTGAAGCATTTATTATCTTATTATTTCATTTGTTTGTTTATGGACAATGTGCACATATGACTAAAAATTCAAAGTGCGTAAAAACATCACAATCGAAAAAGATTTTCTATCCATCCCTGCTCCTAGGCTATCCAGCATCCTTTCTGCAAAAATAACCAATACTAGCAATTTGTGTAGTAGTCTTCTGGAGATATTTTAGATTCATACAAGCCCATGTATACAAAAATCTACTGCACATTATCCTGTATGTTGCTTTTGGCCCTTGACAGTAAACCATGGAGATCGTCACCTACCAATACTTGAGGAAACCACATAGTGGTTACAAATACGGATTCTGAAGCTAGACTACTTCGGAATAGCAATAAGCGTACGTATCTGCCTCCTTAGCGCAGTAGGCAGCGCGTCAGTCTCATAATCTGAAGGTCCTGAGTTCGAACCTCAGAGGGGGCAGCTCCTTTTTAAGACTTCTCGGAAGACGCGAGGCTCACTCTCTGAGTTTGGAAGATCTCCTGGAGAAAGAAATGGCAACTCACTCCAGTATTCTTGCCTGGAAATTTTCATGTACAGGGAGCCTGGTGGACCACAGTTTACGGGGTCGCTAAGAGTGGGGCACGACTGTTACTAGCTGTACATTTACAGGTAAGTTTCTCATCATCTCTGGACCTGTATTTTATAATCTATAAAACAAGTATAAACTAATTTAACTCAAAATATTGTTATAAAGAATAAGTGATTTAATGTATACAAGGACATTTTGGGATTTCCTCTATGGCTCAGCAGGTAAAGAATCTGCCTGCAATGCAGGAGACACAGGAGACCGTGGGTTTGATCCCTGGGTGGGAAGATCCCCTGAAGAAGGAAATGGCAACCTGTTCCAGTATTCTTGCCTGAAAAGCCCCATGGACAGAGGAATTTGGTGGGCTACAGTTCAAAGGGTCGCAGAGTCGGTCACGCCAAAGCACACAAGGAAAGTTTTAGGACATTATCTCGCACACACTAAGCAGTAAATATTGCTACTAATATTATGCAAAAGAGCCTTCAGATTTGTTTTTACCTGCAGGTAGAATGATATACTGTAATGTTCTATTTTATTGTTCACCATTCAGATTATTTCTAGTCTTTGGTACTACAAACCGGGCTGCTTGGAAAACTCTGTAACATATCATTTTTCACATTTTCAAAAATGTTAAATTCCTAGAGATGAGGTTGCTGGGAGTATATGTGTGTTTTTAAATACGCTGGATACCGCCCACTTTTCCTGTATGAAAGTTCTCCCAGTTTTCAAGGCCACCAGCAGTGATTGAGAATTAAGTTCACGAAGAGCTTTACTCGGAATTTTCCATTCCTATCCCAGTGACTATCCTGTAGTGAATAGTAGATGCTGAATAACATTTATTAGTTAACTGGATGAAAGGATGGTTTAGGAAATACAGTTGGGTTTTGGTGGCAGCAAGAACACTTAAAATCCCTTTGGCATTAAATCCCATTTAAATGTTTAAAATTGTTAGCTGTTATTCATTGAAGATTATTAGAAGACAGAATAGAAATAGTTAACTTTTACTGATCACTTTGAGCAGTTTTACAGAGATTTCTTTTAGAATGTGGAAAGCGTGGTAAAAGAAAAAAGCATTATTGAAAGTTTGTTAATACCGTAAAGCAACAGGGTGTGTGTGTGTGTGGGGGGGGGGGGGGGGTTAATAATAGAAAATTGGCTCGAGTCCCACTGATTTACCGGCTTTCCAGTAGAAAAAAAATGCTTTATTAATTAAAGTCTTCTTATTTATTATCTCATGTCATTCTGATACATATGCAAAAATACCGGAGAGAAAAGGACAAAAGAACATTGAGTGACCAAGAGCTACTAAACTCCCTCTAAATTTATCATCGCAATTTTTGAGTTATTTCCATTTTACAGAGGAAAGGTCTGGTTATCCATACCTTACATAGCCTGTGGCAAGACACAGTCAAGAAGTGGCCTAGTTGGTCTAAGAATATAGCACAGCACTCAAAACATGGCTAATGCCCAATAACTTTGAATACATGAAGTCATGCTGTAGGAGTGACTGATAAAAACAAAGTCCTGCTTCAGAGCTTTACTGTCACTTTGCTTTCAGAGGTGGCGATTATGACCTAAGACAGGCAGTGGATCCTACTGCTAAGAGCATGGACTTTAAACTTGGCTGCCTAAATCCCATTCACCTAAAATTTTGTGGGGACCTTTGGTAAATTACTTGTGTTTTGCCTTGAGATGATGGAGATGATGACACTACCTACTCCGTAGAACTGGCCTCACAATCTAGCATACATTGTTAGCACACTGTAATATGCCACATTGCACATGGTGTGTTTGCGAACAGTGCCTTCCACAGAGGGGAATACTCAGAGTGGTTAAATTTCTCCATGGCCACAGAGCAAGTGGTGGAGCTGGGGCCAGAAGTTAGTCCTTCCGTTCCTAATCCAATTCAGGCCGCGAGCTTCACTACATCTTGTGTCTACATCTGCAGTTAGGCAAGTAGCAACTGGAGATCCACGTTCACTGGTCAATCTCCTTTTCGTGCCCAATACATCTCAATCCACAGGATCCTTTCTTCCGTCCACGGGTACCATACCGTCAGCCTCACCTTATCCAAGAGAACTCTGCTACTTCGGGAGCAGCCTCGGCTGGTATCTCCTCCTCCGCCTTTGTTTGAAACAAGGAAGCGAGCGGGAGAAACGAGAACTGCTAATCTGTCCCGCCGAATTTCTCCAGTTTTCAATTTGGTCCGAAAAATTCAGCTAAACACCTGGCTTCCCCCCTCCCCTTGAAAGTACATCTTCGCCACCCCTACCCTACTTTTGTCTTTAGAACTTCGGTTTATCTGTACCTTCAACATGTTAAGGCAGTGGCAAGGCGGGGAGGGACTATAAATTACGGTAAGCCACAGTAAGTTCCTGTGTGCCAACATTCAGGGCATCACCATGCCCGCCATCCGGCGCCTGGCCCGCAGGGGTGGTCAAGGCATCTTTGATCTCGGCTACAGAGAGACCCGCGGGGTGCTGAAATCTTATTAGAAAAAGTGAACATGACCCCAAAACCTATACCCAACATGCTAAGGGCAAGAGGGTCACCGCTGTGGACGTTATTCTCTCAAGCACCCTCTGGCTTCAGTGGCTAATTGCAACTTGTATTTCCATTCTCACTTGTAAAAGTTCGTCTCAGGGGTATCTATATTTTAAGGAGTTAGAAAGCAATTCAGATCACGTTGTGTAGCTGTAAGATATGTTCCTTAGATCCTGCATTCTGACCTGCAGTATGACATAAAGATCTGGACTTCCCGTGTATGCAAAAATGGCCCCCATTCAGTGCTCGCAAGCTCCCAGACACACTAATAGAACATAAGAAACTGCAAGTATTTGAATCTGGGGCTTCCTGAAAAGCTACTATTAAAAGAAAAAATGTGTTAGGAAATCAGTAAATCTGTTTCGTGGTTTCCTGGAGTTCTCCAGCGTTCGAACTGTTGCCCTCGAGGTTTTTAGGTATTGTGGCTATCCAGCATAAACTTAAAGGGAAGCATCAGATGAACCTGGTTTATCGTAACAGAAATTCTCGCAAAACTGCAACAACTTTCTTGACACCCAGATATTTTATTTCCGCTAAACTACGCTTTTAAAACTGCCACTCAAGGGATAGTACCCCACTCCCACTGAACTGACGGGAAAGGCGCACCGGCTCTTTTCTAGAGAATGTTGAGTGGCTCTGAAAAGAGCCTTTGGGTTTTGTAGGGCTGCGAGCCGGCTCACTTGGAGCTGGTGTACTTGGTGACGGCCTTGGTGCCCTCGGACACGGCGTGCTTGGCCAGCTCCCCGGGCAGCAGCAGGCGCACGGCCGTCTGGATCTCCCTGGAGGTGATGGTCGAACGCTTGTTGTAATGAGCCAGACGCGACGCCTCGCCCGCGATGCGCTCGAAGATGTCGTTGACGAAGGAGTTCATGATGCCCATGGCCTTGGACGAGATGCCGGTGTCCGGGTGGACCTGCTTCAGCACCTTGTACACGTACACGGAGTAGCTCTCCTTGCGGCTGCGCTTGCGCTTCTTGCCGTCCTTCTTCTGCGCCTTGGTCACCGCCTTCTTGGAGCCCTTCTTCGGGGCAGGAGCGGACTTCGCTGGCTCAGGCATGGTGAAGTACTGCAGTCACAGAACCACTGAAGAAGAGAAAGCCGAAAGGCACCTTTTTAAGGACAAGGGTTTATGCAAATGAAGTGCAGTAGAGATTTCTGGTGATTGGTGCGTCTTCTGTGTGACATCACAGCTCAGCTTCGCCCAATCAAGGTAGGCATCCTGCATAGTCGCATTTCCATTGGTCTAAACAAAAGTAAAACGGTAGCCAATCGTACCGCTTTCTTTTCGCGCCCAGCGGGGGTTATAAACTTTGCGTTTCTGTGTTCGCCTCTCATTCTCCACGGTGACCGTTGATCTTGAATCATGTCTGGACGTGGCAAACAAGGTGGTAAAGCTCGCGCCAAGGCCAAGACTCGCTCTTCGCGGGCAGGACTCCAGTTCCCCGTGGGTCGAGTGCACCGCCTTCTCCGCAAGGGTAACTACGCCGAGCGGGTCGGGGCCGGGGCCCCAGTGTACCTGGCGGCGGTGCTGGAGTACCTGACGGCCGAGATCTTGGAGCTGGCGGGCAACGCGGCCCGGGACAACAAGAAGACCCGCATCATCCCGCGTCACCTGCAGCTGGCCATCCGCAACGACGAGGAGCTCAACAAGCTGCTGGGCAAAGTCACCATCGCTCAGGGTGGTGTCCTGCCCAACATCCAGGCCGTGCTGCTGCCCAAGAAGACTGAGAGCCACCACAAGGCGAAAGGCAAATAGAAGTCTGGATTACTTCGCAGCAGTTTAAAGGCCTCAATCAAACCAAAGGCTCTTTTCAGAGCCACTTAAAAGTTCCCTTGGAAGAACTGAGCACTAAATATTAAAGCTTAAATACTATATGATAGTTTAAAGTAATCATGTGTATTATGCCAACCTTGAAACTTACAAGACAGTCACTTTTAAAGTGTCATGTAGTCTATAAACTTACCCATCGACAGATACGAGGATTTACTTACTCGTTAAATATTGCCACCCTTGCCCAATTATGAGTTGGGAAGCATAAACGTTATGAAAGGTCTAGTGCTTTCAGTGGCAGTTTTAAGGCCCTTTGGTTTTCTGGGTTTTAGTAATTAAAGATTCCGTGTGTCCAGGGATCAAATCAAACCTGTGTCTTAGGCCAAAGACCATTATTGGAGGCGTTAGTTTTCTGAAAAAGACCTACTTAAACAGTGGGGCCTTGTGGGACTCCCAAACATGGGGGCCCTTTCTCCCTGTTTCTTGGAGGCAAGACTAGCCTTGACCTTCCCTGAGTTCCAAATAGCAGATTTGAACAGTTGCTACTCTCAGGAGCAGACTAGAAACCACATGAGGCAAGATTGAAGAGATCAGAGAAACTCATCAAGATTAGGAGACCTGACCAACTGATATCTTACATACACCCTAACCTTGTCAGCAACCACGCCCTTGAGAAGTATAAAACTCCTTTTCAAATCTTCCCAGGTTGGGACGGTTTTTTGAGACAAGTTTACCTGGTGGCTTAGACGGTAAAGCGTCTGCCTACAATGCGGGAGACCCAGGTTCAACCCCTGGATCCGGAAGATCTGGAGAAGGAAATGGCCACCCACTCCGGTATTGCCTGGAAAATCCCATGGACGGAGGAGCCTGGTAGGCTACAGTCCATGGGGGTCGCAAAGAGTGGGACACGATCGAGAGACTTCACTTCACTTTGAGACAAGAGGCCGTTGTGTCTCCTTTTGCCTGGCAAAGGAACAAAACTTTTCTACTTCACCCAAAACTGTTTCCGAGATTCAGTTCTAAACTAATGTACAGAGAAGCTGAGCTTTCGGCATCGCTAATTTGACGTCAGTGTACATTGTTTTACATCGTTGAATACGGAAATTTTAAATCTTCAGGTCTTTTATGGGAAAAATTAGCTGAGGTACCTGTTAATTATAACCATTGGTTTATTATTGTGTTCTCAAGTATTTTCCTAGCTCCCTTGGACCCATCCACACAAATTGAGGTGTCGATATGAGGTAATGGCCATACGTTTCAGGATGAAAATGCTAAATTCTACTGTTAAAATACCACCTTCTTGGTCTTTTTATTGTGTTAAAGATCTTGATGTACTAATGGAATTAGATAATTTTCCACTTACTTTCAAGAAGAAAAAAAACTTGCCAGGTAACTTCTAGGCTCTGAGGGGAGGGAGATGATCAGAAAAATTCGGATGTCAGGCAAGGAACTTATCCCAAGTTTCTGCCAGTGGCTTCCCAGATGGTTCAGTGAGGAAGAATCCGCCTGCTAATGCAGGAGACGGAGGATTCGATCCCTGGCTGGGGAAGATCCCCTGGAGAAGGAAATGGCAATCTGCTCCAGCATGCGTGGAGAATTCCATGGACAGAGGTGCTTAGCAGACTACAGTGCCTGGGGTCGCAGAGTCAGACACAACTTAGTGACTGAGTATCGCACATGCATGCAAGGAACTATTATAGATGCAAACTCATGGGATGTGTGGTAAATATACATTATTGGTGGGGATTTAGATTCTTTAAAAACAAAGGAATTACATTCCTAAAATAGAAAAATCAATTATGTTGCAAGGGAATTGTTCGAAAAGAAGTTCATGCAAGGATGTGTTTCTTTATGAAGTAATAACTTGAATTCCTCACGTGCAAATCAAATTGTTTTTCCTGAAAAAAAATGTTAAAGTTCTTAAAATCTGTGTTTAGAGGAAAGATGAGGGGTGATGGTATACAGCTGCATTCCTTGTCAATATGGTAAAAACCACTGGCCCTGGGCAATAGACACGTGGCTAACCTGAAAAAGGAAGTGGTGGACATGTTATATGTGTACACTGTATTTTGAACGGTTAGTGCAAAATTTAAAAAAATGTGAAATATCTAACAATTACATTGATTACATGTTGAAATGAAAATTTTAGATATACTGGGTTGAAATACTATCTAAAAGAATTTCTCCTGTTTTTTATTTTATTCTAATATAGTTGTTGCAGCTGCTCCTGCTAAGTCACATCAGTTGTGTCCAACTCTGTGTGACCCCATAGACGGCCGCCCACCAGGCTCCCGTCCCTGGGATTCTCCAGGCAAGAACACTGGAGTGGGTTGCCATTTCCTTCTCCAATGCATGAAAGTGAAAAGTGAAAGTGAAGTCGCTTAGTCGTGTCTGACCCTTTGCTACCCCATGGACTGTAGTCTATATTTCTCATGTAGTGTGTATTTATTTCTTCTGAAAAATTCTATTATATAGCAAACAATTGTACAGGGAAAGTTGAGAAAAAAATTGAAGTCAGGGGCTTTGGGCAACAATCGAACAGTTCGAGTCGGCATTACCGACTCGACGGACACGAGTTTGAGCAAGTTCCGGGAGTTGGTGCTGGATAGGGAAGCCTGGCGTGCTGCAGTCCATGGGGTCGCAGAGTCGGACACGACTGTTCAGGAGCTGAACTGACTTGAGTCAGTCCGATTACCGATTGGACAGTCCCGGTCGCCTTTTGTCCAATCAGCTTCTGACTCGCTCTATAAATATGTGTCTAAGCGGCTTTCTTTAAACCTGCTGGCACTATGGCTCGTACCAAGCAGACCGCTCGGAAGTCCACCGGCGGCAAGGCGCCGCGCAAGCAGCTCGCCACGAAGGCGGCTCGCAAGAGCGCGCCGGCCACAGGCGGCGTGAAGAAGCCGCACCGTTATCGGCCCGGCACGGTAGCTCTGCGCGAGATTCGCCGCTACCAGAAATCCACTGAGCTGCTGATTCGCAAGCTGCCGTTCCAGCGGCTGGTGCGGGAGATCGCTCAGGACTTCAAAACCGACCTGCGCTTTCAGAGCTCGGCGGTGATGGCGCTGCAGGAGGCGTGCGAGGCCTACCTGGTCGGGCTCTTCGAGGACACCAATCTCTGCGCCATCCACGCTAAGCGCGTCACCATCATGCCCAAGGACATCCAGCTTGCTCGCCGCATCCGCGGGGAGAGGGCGTGAGCCAGGACGTTTCTCCTCAACCCCAAAGGCTCTTTTCAGAGCCGCCCACATAGACAATGAAAAAGGACTGTTACCTTGCTGTTTACCTTTGGTATCTCTTGTGGCAGAAACTGTTAGGCTTTTCTAAACTTATAATTTTGCTCACCGATGTTATGCTAGTCGTGTTTCTGAGTGGCGTTGTGAAACGTAGGGCCTATGATTACCACGTGGAATTTGTGTCATGCTAACATTCTGCACCTTAAGAGAGAAGTACTGAAAGTCTCCCTTCCCAGGAATCAGTCTTTATATGGAAAGGGAGATGTCTGATTCAAAGTATTTACGCTTCCTCCTTCTCCCAGTCCCGGGCACGTGTAAGGCCAACCTTTAATCAGTGTAAATTTTTGAGTGTGTAAGCCAGGCCTTCTGGGTTCGGGAACAGATACCAAGTCGAGAGGGGCCCAGGACAGATGCCCTTTCTGCTGGCTGGGTAGGGCACCCTCACTTCAATATACGCAGTTATTATTCCTAATTTATCAGTTTTCATTTGAAGATTCTTTTCAGGGGAAGTTAGTAGCCTTAGTTATGTGGATATTTCTAGTTACGTGGACACAAATATTCCAGGTCTCGAAACTCCATTTGTTTTCCTTCCACCTAAACTTTTCCGGAATTTAAAGTTCAATCATCCCATAGTGTGTGCGTGCATGTGTATTCAGTCGTTGCCGACTTTGCGACCCCATGGACTCTAGCCCGTAATGGCTGATAAAAAACGAATACTCAGACACCAGACCATTTTCGTTCATGTTAATGGGTAGATGGTGATGCCTCTAAGAATCACTGGGGGAGTAAGGATGATGATAAGTCTGGGATATACATTTTTAATTTCCCAGAGATCTATGAGTATGCTGCTGCTAAGTCGCTTCAGTGGTGTCCGACTCTGTGCGACCCACAGACGGCAGCCCACCAGGCTCCCCCGTCCCTGGAATTCTCCAGGCAAGAACACTGGAGTGGGTTGCCATTTTTTTCTCCAATACATGAACGTGCAAGTGAAGTCGCTCAGTCGTGTCCGACTCTTAGCGACCCCATGGACTGCAGCCTACCAGGGTTCTCCGTCCATGGGATTTCCCAGGCAAGAGTACTGGAGTGGGGTGCCATTGCCTTCTCCACTATAAGAGTATAAGAAAGTAAAAAAAAAAAAAAAGTATATATATATATCAGAAAGTAGATGAATATGTATGTCTGAACTTGAATTAAGTCTGGGATGGACATAAAGATTTGGAAGTCGGCCTACAGTTCATGGGGTGGCAGAGTCGGACACGACTGACTAACATACAAGGTATATGGAAGATTTAGAACCGAAGGAACGTCCTAGAGATCCATCCCTCTGACTCCTCTCTTGTGACCTCTCTGCTTTATTTTCCAATAGCGAACTTTTGGTCATTTGCCTGCACATACAAGCCACGAGTCTGGTGACACTAATTTTCTGCTGAAATCCCTATGCTTTTCTCTATTTCCCAATTTGCTTTAATCCTCAGACCAAGTGTTACTTCTCAGTCTTCTCTATGCTCCTTTTGTATTCTGTGCTTACTCCTCTTGCTACGTTGTACTTTATTTCGTTTCTCTTCATTAGATTTCCTTTAGAACAGGCAGTGTCTCATTAATGTTCTATCAACGTATGGTACCTAAGTGTGTGGCATTTGTTGAAAACAAGTGCGTTAACATTTAATAAAAGGAAGTCTTTGTGTCTGCAATCCTTGAAAAGGCCAAAACGTTAAATGGCATAAATGTTCCAAACATGTCTCATTCTGGAATTAGAGGACCTTGCCAGGCCTGACTACCAAAATCTTGTACTTTTGTTACAACCCAGTTTGTATTGTCCGGTTTGTACGTAATTTTTCCAGTCCGGGTAACGATATGAATACTTTTGCAAGGCTATCTTCCTACAGTCACCCCAATAGTTTCTGTGTATCTTTTACAGAAAACCATTGAAGGGCTCTCTCCAACATGCGACTTAGTAAATTAAATTTCACACCATATGCTTAATTTCCTCATAGGGACCTCTGGTTATAGGTAACCAATATTTAACATTAAAGATTCAATAAGTTTGAAACTTAGCCTAATACAAATGTTCTCTTGTTCACAACTGCCCCTAAATACTAACTCTGAAATATAGACTAGAACATACCCTACACGACCAGAGCATTAAGTTGCAAGTATCAGTACTGTAATAAACAGTATTTAAGTTTCAGGTGCCATAAATTGTGTTCCTCTTTTCCCTGATCATGGAAGTGGCTCTGAAAAGAGCCGTTTATTTGGTTGTTTCCAATCTTGGTTCTTTACTTAGTCTTGTGGTGGCTCTCAGTCTTCTTGGGCAGCAGCACGGCCTGGATGTTGGGCAGGACACCACCCTGAGCGATGGTGACTTTGCCCAGCAGCTTGTTGAGCTCCTCGTCGTTGCGGATGGCCAGCTGCAGGTGACGCGGGATGATGCGGGTCTTCTTGTTGTCCCGGGCCGCGTTGCCCGCCAGCTCCAAGATCTCGGCCGTCAGGTACTCCAGCACCGCCGCCAGGTACACTGGGGCCCCGGCCCCGACCCGCTCGGCGTAGTTACCCTTGCGGAGAAGGCGGTGCACTCGACCCACGGGGAACTGGAGTCCTGCCCGCGAAGAGCGAGTCTTGGCCTTGGCGCGAGCTTTACCACCTTGTTTGCCACGTCCAGACATGATTCAAGATCAACGGTCACCGTGGAGAATGAGAGGCGAACACAGAAACGCAAAGTTTATAACCCCCGCTGGGCGCGAAAAGAAAGCGGTACGATTGGCTACCGTTTTACTTTTGTTTAGACCAATGGAAATGCGACTATGCAGGATGCCTACCTTGATTGGGCGAAGCTGAGCTGTGATGTCACACAGAAGACGCACCAATCACCAGAAATCTCTACTGCACTTCATTTGCATAAACCCTTGTCCTTAAAAAGGTGCCTTTCGGCTTTCTCTTCTTCAGTGGTTCTGTGACTGCAGTACTTCACCATGCCTGAGCCAGCGAAGTCCGCTCCTGCCCCGAAGAAGGGCTCCAAGAAGGCGGTGACCAAGGCGCAGAAGAAGGACGGCAAGAAGCGCAAGCGCAGCCGCAAGGAGAGCTACTCCGTGTACGTGTACAAGGTGCTGAAGCAGGTCCACCCGGACACCGGCATCTCGTCCAAGGCCATGGGCATCATGAACTCCTTCGTCAACGACATCTTCGAGCGCATCGCGGGCGAGGCGTCGCGTCTGGCTCATTACAACAAGCGTTCGACCATCACCTCCAGGGAGATCCAGACGGCCGTGCGCCTGCTGCTGCCCGGGGAGCTGGCCAAGCACGCCGTGTCCGAGGGCACCAAGGCCGTCACCAAGTACACCAGCTCCAAGTGAGCCGGCTCGCAGCCCTACAAAACCCAAAGGCTCTTTTCAGAGCCACTCAACATTCTCTAGAAAAGAGCCGGTGCGCCTTTCCCGTCAGTTCAGTGGGAGTGGGGTACTATCCCTTGAGTGGCAGTTTTAAAAGCGTAGTTTAGCGGAAATAAAATATCTGGGTGTCAAGAAAGTTGTTGCAGTTTTGCGAGAATTTCTGTTACGATAAACCAGGTTCATCTGATGCTTCCCTTTAAGTTTATGCTGGATAGCCACAATACCTAAAAACCTCGAGGGCAACAGTT
Source organism: Bubalus kerabau (assembly GCF_029407905.1). Lineage (NCBI taxonomy): Eukaryota > Metazoa > Chordata > Mammalia > Artiodactyla > Bovidae > Bubalus > Bubalus kerabau. Next base: position 21,425,587 of record NC_073626.1, read on the forward strand.
CGAACGCTGGAGAACTCCAGGAAACCACGAAACAGATTTACTGATTTCCTAACACATTTTTTCTTTTAATAGTAGCTTTTCAGGAAGCCCCAGATTCAAATACTTGCAGTTTCTTATGTTCTATTAGTGTGTCTGGGAGCTTGCGAGCACTGAATGGGGGCCATTTTTGCATACACGGGAAGTCCAGATCTTTATGTCATACTGCAGGTCAGAATGCAGGATCTAAGGAACATATCTTACAGCTACACAACGTGATCTGAATTGCTTTCTAACTCCTTAAAATATAGATACCCCTGAGACGAACTTTTACAAGTGAGAATGGAAATACAAGTTGCAATTAGCCACTGAAGCCAGAGGGTGCTTGAGAGAATAACGTCCACAGCGGTGACCCTCTTGCCCTTAGCATGTTGGGTATAGGTTTTGGGGTCATGTTCACTTTTTCTAATAAGATTTCAGCACCCCGCGGGTCTCTCTGTAGCCGAGATCAAAGATGCCTTGACCACCCCTGCGGGCCAGGCGCCGGATGGCGGGCATGGTGATGCCCTGAATGTTGGCACACAGGAACTTACTGTGGCTTACCGTAATTTATAGTCCCTCCCCGCCTTGCCACTGCCTTAACATGTTGAAGGTACAGATAAACCGAAGTTCTAAAGACAAAAGTAGGGTAGGGGTGGCGAAGATGTACTTTCAAGGGGAGGGGGGAAGCCAGGTGTTTAGCTGAATTTTTCGGACCAAATTGAAAACTGGAGAAATTCGGCGGGACAGATTAGCAGTTCTCGTTTCTCCCGCTCGCTTCCTTGTTTCAAACAAAGGCGGAGGAGGAGATACCAGCCGAGGCTGCTCCCGAAGTAGCAGAGTTCTCTTGGATAAGGTGAGGCTGACGGTATGGTACCCGTGGACGGAAGAAAGGATCCTGTGGATTGAGATGTATTGGGCACGAAAAGGAGATTGACCAGTGAACGTGGATCTCCAGTTGCTACTTGCCTAACTGCAGATGTAGACACAAGATGTAGTGAAGCTCGCGGCCTGAATTGGATTAGGAACGGAAGGACTAACTTCTGGCCCCAGCTCCACCACTTGCTCTGTGGCCATGGAGAAATTTAACCACTCTGAGTATTCCCCTCTGTGGAAGGCACTGTTCGCAAACACACCATGTGCAATGTGGCATATTACAGTGTGCTAACAATGTATGCTAGATTGTGAGGCCAGTTCTACGGAGTAGGTAGTGTCATCATCTCCATCATCTCAAGGCAAAACACAAGTAATTTACCAAAGGTCCCCACAAAATTTTAGGTGAATGGGATTTAGGCAGCCAAGTTTAAAGTCCATGCTCTTAGCAGTAGGATCCACTGCCTGTCTTAGGTCATAATCGCCACCTCTGAAAGCAAAGTGACAGTAAAGCTCTGAAGCAGGACTTTGTTTTTATCAGTCACTCCTACAGCATGACTTCATGTATTCAAAGTTATTGGGCATTAGCCATGTTTTGAGTGCTGTGCTATATTCTTAGACCAACTAGGCCACTTCTTGACTGTGTCTTGCCACAGGCTATGTAAGGTATGGATAACCAGACCTTTCCTCTGTAAAATGGAAATAACTCAAAAATTGCGATGATAAATTTAGAGGGAGTTTAGTAGCTCTTGGTCACTCAATGTTCTTTTGTCCTTTTCTCTCCGGTATTTTTGCATATGTATCAGAATGACATGAGATAATAAATAAGAAGACTTTAATTAATAAAGCATTTTTTTTCTACTGGAAAGCCGGTAAATCAGTGGGACTCGAGCCAATTTTCTATTATTAACCCCCCCCCCCCCCCCACACACACACACACCCTGTTGCTTTACGGTATTAACAAACTTTCAATAATGCTTTTTTCTTTTACCACGCTTTCCACATTCTAAAAGAAATCTCTGTAAAACTGCTCAAAGTGATCAGTAAAAGTTAACTATTTCTATTCTGTCTTCTAATAATCTTCAATGAATAACAGCTAACAATTTTAAACATTTAAATGGGATTTAATGCCAAAGGGATTTTAAGTGTTCTTGCTGCCACCAAAACCCAACTGTATTTCCTAAACCATCCTTTCATCCAGTTAACTAATAAATGTTATTCAGCATCTACTATTCACTACAGGATAGTCACTGGGATAGGAATGGAAAATTCCGAGTAAAGCTCTTCGTGAACTTAATTCTCAATCACTGCTGGTGGCCTTGAAAACTGGGAGAACTTTCATACAGGAAAAGTGGGCGGTATCCAGCGTATTTAAAAACACACATATACTCCCAGCAACCTCATCTCTAGGAATTTAACATTTTTGAAAATGTGAAAAATGATATGTTACAGAGTTTTCCAAGCAGCCCGGTTTGTAGTACCAAAGACTAGAAATAATCTGAATGGTGAACAATAAAATAGAACATTACAGTATATCATTCTACCTGCAGGTAAAAACAAATCTGAAGGCTCTTTTGCATAATATTAGTAGCAATATTTACTGCTTAGTGTGTGCGAGATAATGTCCTAAAACTTTCCTTGTGTGCTTTGGCGTGACCGACTCTGCGACCCTTTGAACTGTAGCCCACCAAATTCCTCTGTCCATGGGGCTTTTCAGGCAAGAATACTGGAACAGGTTGCCATTTCCTTCTTCAGGGGATCTTCCCACCCAGGGATCAAACCCACGGTCTCCTGTGTCTCCTGCATTGCAGGCAGATTCTTTACCTGCTGAGCCATAGAGGAAATCCCAAAATGTCCTTGTATACATTAAATCACTTATTCTTTATAACAATATTTTGAGTTAAATTAGTTTATACTTGTTTTATAGATTATAAAATACAGGTCCAGAGATGATGAGAAACTTACCTGTAAATGTACAGCTAGTAACAGTCGTGCCCCACTCTTAGCGACCCCGTAAACTGTGGTCCACCAGGCTCCCTGTACATGAAAATTTCCAGGCAAGAATACTGGAGTGAGTTGCCATTTCTTTCTCCAGGAGATCTTCCAAACTCAGAGAGTGAGCCTCGCGTCTTCCGAGAAGTCTTAAAAAGGAGCTGCCCCCTCTGAGGTTCGAACTCAGGACCTTCAGATTATGAGACTGACGCGCTGCCTACTGCGCTAAGGAGGCAGATACGTACGCTTATTGCTATTCCGAAGTAGTCTAGCTTCAGAATCCGTATTTGTAACCACTATGTGGTTTCCTCAAGTATTGGTAGGTGACGATCTCCATGGTTTACTGTCAAGGGCCAAAAGCAACATACAGGATAATGTGCAGTAGATTTTTGTATACATGGGCTTGTATGAATCTAAAATATCTCCAGAAGACTACTACACAAATTGCTAGTATTGGTTATTTTTGCAGAAAGGATGCTGGATAGCCTAGGAGCAGGGATGGATAGAAAATCTTTTTCGATTGTGATGTTTTTACGCACTTTGAATTTTTAGTCATATGTGCACATTGTCCATAAACAAACAAATGAAATAATAAGATAATAAATGCTTCAGTAGAGATGTATGTGGAAAACCCAAGGAGCAAAAAATAAATAATAGTTACCAGCAGAGGGGAGTGGTGTACAAAACAGCATTCTGGGCAGATGAAGTAAGAACATAGGTGTCACATTCAAGGCACTGGGAATGTTGGTCTACAGGAGTGGGCAAAAGGGAGCAGTGCAAAGGGCTGAGCAAGCAGTCTGAATGTTACACCAAGGGCTTCATTCTGTATCATGAGTACACTTGGCAAAACAATGATAGGACTTCAGTATAAAACCTCTGGGTATGAACCATGAAGAGTTTATCAAATAAGATTCTGAAATAGTCATGATTCTAGATGCCAGTTTAACATTGTATGGTCATTTAAATGAAGCAGACTCTCACATTATTTGTTAAATTATCTATCAGTCATAGATGTTTCTTTGTTTTTCTGAGCATGATGGAGACAGAGCAAGTACCACTAATCCATTAGGGAACTAGTAGTCCTTTTCTTAACCAGTTAAAAAGAGATGTCAAATACAACATTCTTACCTTTGCAACCAGGGAATCAGAATTGCAAACTGCATTGATCTATATTTAAAGACACTGCAATAAGGTCTAATTTTTGGACTTCATGGACCTGTCTCTTACAAATCAAGTGACACTCCCACATTTTTATTAGCTGAGAACAGACAGTAGTTTCAAATACTGGCACAGAATTTCATATTGGACAGGAGAAAGGGAATCTGACAACACATTAGGTCACTTTTTACAGCCAGATAATTAATAAATTAATAAAATTCTTAATATATCAGCTCCTTAATGGGTGATGTGGATAAAAATAAAGAAAGGAAAGAAGACGTTGGGAAGGGTAATTTTAAGGAAGGCACTTGGACAAGGTCTCAAAGAGGAGTCGTTGGCATAAAGTGGCAAGTCACTACCTGGGGGAATCTGTTCCAGGCAAAAGGAACAAGTACCCAAACCAGGCCCCTGCTTAGTGTGTTTTGGGAACTGCCAAAGGCTGTTGTGGCTGGAGCAGAGGGAGCCATGGGATGAGAAGTTTCGACTTCTCATCTTTTTCTCTTTGTTCAACTTAATTTCTGCATGGAGCCTCAACAACCTGCAAGTTTTCTAGATACCTGCTGAAAAAAATGCCCTGCAAAGCAAGAGAAGATCACTCCATCTCTGTTAAGATCTACATCCAGAAAAACAAACAATAAAATTGTTATAAAACCATTCCTGAAGAGGTGGGTTCTACCAAAGGAGTCTTGTTCTCAGCCATACCCCAGCACCAAGCCCAGAGCCTAGAATGTACCCTGAGTCAATGACATGCCAACCAATGTCTTGTTACAGCTTAATATAATGAAAGGACATAGCACTTAGATGGTTATCTAAAGAGGGGAGTTTTCTTATCTTTAATCATCCCACTCTCACAAGACCCCACACAAGCCTGCCAATTTTGTGAAAAAACAATAGTTTTGAAAATATATGACAAACAAATTGGCCCATAGGAAGACACTGATGTTCACATTACTTATGGTGGCAAAATATTGGGAACACTCTCATTGGGCAAAACTAAGATTAAGTCAAGAAAATTCCTGTTTCTAGACCTGTTCAGGTTACTGTTCCTGCATGCTAAACAGCCCAAACTTGATGGCACAAAGCATTTTATTAATCTTCATGGAGTCTGTGGTCAGGAATTAGGTCAGAGCACAGCTGCAATGGCTATCAGCTCTAAAATGTCTGGGGCTTTAGGCAGAAGATCATTGACTTGTCATTTACAGGACAACTGCTGAGGGCTAGAATTATCTAAAAGCATCTTCACTCGTTTGTCTGGCAATTGACACTGGCTGTGGGCTAGGACTAACATTCAGAGCACTTTTCTTTTTTTGGCCACTGACCTGTAGGATCCTTTTCCCTGACCAGGGATCCAATCTGGTTGCACATCGATGGAAGTGCAGAGTCCCAGTGGATGACCAGGGAATTCCCAGCCTAAGCACTTTTATGTGATCTGGCTCCCTAACTGTGCGGTGGCTTCAGAATGGTCAGACGTCTCATACATTCCAAAGAGGAGTGCCCCAGAACACCTAACCAGAAGTTGTGACATCCTATCTCAGAATAAAAGTCATAATCCTAACAAGGTCCCGCACAGCACTGCCAGTTGTATATGAGAAGATGATTAAGTGAGAGGGTACAAAGGTGGAAGCAGGGACTTCACCCTTAGAAAAGATCCTTGAAAATCCAGATGAAAATGTTTTACAAAAGTCATGCTGTTCTAAGGATAATTCTTGGTATAGGAATGTCCTGAGCATCACTGGACTTCCAGCATCTGGCCCTGACCTGAAAACCAGTTGTGCCGCTAAGCCATTTGAGATAACCACAACACCCACACGTTTTCAAAATTACCCCTCCAGAAGGTACAATTTTGTTGGAGGGTTGGGGGTGCGGTCACGTTGTTTAATTACATTGTTTAGACCATTGCTCAACAAACCATTGTTGTCTTACTCAAGGAAATTTTCTCTTAAGCTATGGTAATGAAACAATGTATTTGCTGGAAAGCTGCCTTTCTTTAAATTTCATGTCAATTGTTTTATGGCAGGGGATGACTCACTTTATGCCAGTGCTATCTCAAAATGCCTGTTATGGAAGAGGGGCCTGATGAGCAACTCTCAGTTTTGAGGTGATTCTTTAACAGATATATAACTGCTTGCTAAGAGCTAGCAAGGGGGTCACTCTGTCCCTTTCTAATGCCCCTTTCTGATGTCAGAAGCTTCTTTTGTCCCTGTATACGTTAATAAAGTTTTATTTCACGTAAGCTTCAAGTGATCAAGCCTCATCTCTGACCCCTGATCGAAATCCTCTTCTCCAGAGGTCATGAATCCCAGTGTAGCTCACGGCTCTCTTGGTTGCAACTTTTCACTACTTAGCTACTTACTGCGTTTGAAATTGAAGAGGCGGATCTAGTAGTTTTAGATATTAGATGACAAGGAGGCCTACTTCACCACCAGTGTGTCTGAGTACTTGCTCTCCAAGCTGCAGCTGGCCCAGAACCTCATGTGTTATTAAAATCTCAACCTTTTATAGTTGGGATGTACAGTAATTTTAAGATAGAGTACTAACAGGAATTGATGACTTGTCATGCGACAGCATAGTTTTTAATAGTTTTCTAGGTTCTCTTCTAGATCCCTCTCTTTGCAATTTACCCCATTCTGCTCCACCACCTCCATAAAAATACTGTAAAATGATAAGCATTGTTAAAGGTAGTAGATGGCTAAAGAGCAGTTTGAAAAATAATCCTGAGTCCTTTCTCTTGTGCCAGTTTAAGAGTGCAGAATTGGAAAACTTTAAATTTCCTTCACCTCTTCAGTTCTCTTTGAAACAATGCACCTTCTCTATGTTGGCAGGAAAGCCTGGTGCCTCTGAAAAGCCCAAAGGCCTTTTTCTTTTCTTTTTTCTTGTAACATTTTGCAATGTTGAAAACATTCTAATGGAAACACACTAGGAAGGACAAATTTTCTCAGTATATTACAGAAATTACATTAAAGATGATACTCTTAGTAGGAAATAAATCCATAAATCTTGCTGGGTGGACAATTAATCAAAGACAAAATATAATCTATCCCCAAATTAATTCTGAATGTAACAAATAGATTATTTGGAAACTGTAATACATAGAACAGAATTTTAGTAATAGTTCTAAGTATGTTAAAGGTGGCATTTCAAGAGCAGCAAAAAAATTATATTAAAAAATCTTGCTGATTAAGGAATTGGTAGAGAACTGTTTTAAACTGTGCTATGGAAAATTCATAAGCAGTAATAAGCAGACATTAATAACTTGTTATTAAAAACTCAAGGGGAGTTGATTTAAATATACCAGTATAAAGAGGTTTTAGAAGGCCCTATACAGAATAGCATACATTTTCCTGGAGTCTGCGCTTTTACCTGTTCACCAAAATACCAAATTGGCTACTAGGGGAGATCTATGTGTGGTGCGATAACAAATTATTACTTTATTACTTCCCCTTTTCTGTATTTTCCACAACATTCGTGTTTTCTCTAGCATTCAAAAGCAATTCTAAATCTTAAGGTAACAAAAGAGTTACCACAGTCCAAAGGAACAGAGAAGGCCTCTTTTTTTTTTCCCTTTTGGCCCAAGTCCCCTCCCCCACTTACGGCGTGATTTCCCGCCTCCTCCTTTCTTCAGGTTCTCAGTTCGGTCCGCCAACAGACGTATAAAGGTGCATCGCGAGGCTTGGAAGTTAGGCTTTATCGGGTCTTCAGGTGTTCGTTATGTCCGGTCGCGGCAAAGGCGGAAAGGGTCTGGGCAAAGGAGGCGCCAAGCGCCACCGTAAAGTCCTTCGTGATAACATCCAGGGCATTACCAAGCCTGCTATTCGGCGCCTGGCTCGTCGTGGTGGTGTGAAGCGCATCTCCGGGCTCATCTACGAGGAGACCCGCGGGGTGCTGAAGGTGTTCCTGGAGAACGTGATCCGCGACGCGGTCACCTACACCGAGCACGCTAAGCGCAAGACTGTCACCGCCATGGACGTGGTCTACGCGCTCAAGCGACAGGGCCGCACCCTTTACGGCTTCGGCGGTTGAGTGTTCATTTTGTTTCCATTCACCTAACAAAAGGCCCTTTTCAGGGCTTCCCAATTTCCCTGGTAAGGAGCTGTAATTCTCGTTTCATTAAGTACAGAAGATACACTTAATACTTTGGTTTAAAAGGCCGTCTTGTTTCTGCTCCAGGGCGCGTGCGCGTCTAGTCCCACACTTGTACAGCGGGGTCCTGTGCCCCGTCAAGCTTTTATCTTAACATATTTATGCTAGGTTGGTTAGGGCCTAAAGTTGCATGACTAGTTAACGGATGTAGCTAGTCAAGATAAAAGGTTTTGATGGCAAGTAGCTTTTTTTAAAAAACGAAATTCTTGTAGTTAAGCCGTCCTATTAAGAGTAGGGTACTTTGAAGATTTCCATTAATATACCGTACACTAATAAGTAAGGTACAATCGAGTCTGGCACCGGCTCTTGTCCGTAGTTGCAGCGTCTTGGCTCAATAGTTGTGGCTCGCGGGCTCTAGAGCACAGGCTTAGTAGTTGGGGCACATGGGCTTGGTTGCCCCGTGCCATGCGGAATCTTTCAGGACCAGGGGTCAAACCCATGCTCCCTGCATTGACAGGCGGATTCTTATCCACTGGACTACAAGGGAAGTCTGGGAGAAGACTTGAAATTAGTATACTCATAAAATCAAGTGAGTTAAGAGTTTAAAAAGAATATTTGTAAATTACTTTTGGTGGTTTTTTAAAGGCGAGGTTCATAATTGGTCCTCATTAGGTGTTTATGTATTTGGTGAAATGAATACCACTGGTGGTAAGAATTGAGAAGGGACAGTTATAGTAATGGATGCAGATAAAGCAAAAGCATAAAATTTCTGGCCCACATGCAGTGCAAATGTTTTATTTAGACATTTTTTCTTAATTTTTTGGGTCACTAATGTAAACATGTTCATGAAAAATGTACTTATTTTCATATTGTGAAAAGTCTGATTTGGCATCACTAAGCAGACCCACATATATTTTGGACATAAAAAACAATCTATTCAGGATGTAAAACATAAAAATAAATATTTTGAGAGATGCAAATGTCTTCTTTTATGACTTTACTCTTTTTTATTTGGTTTTAATTGGAGAATAATTGCTTTACAATATGGCATTGGTTTCTGCCATACATCAACATGAATCAGCCATAGGTGTACGTATGTTGCCCTCTCTCTTGAACTCAGCCCACCACCACCACCCCTCCGCCTCCGCCCCCGCCCCGCCCCTTCCTAGGTTGTCACAGTTGAGCTCCCTGCATCATACAGCAAATTTCCACTGGTTTTCTATTTTATATATGGTAATGTATGTTTCAACGCTAATCAATTCATCCCACCCTTTCTTTCCCTCACTGTGTCCACAAATCTGTTCTCTAGGTCTGCATCTCTTTTGCTGTCCTGCAAATAGGTCCATCAGTACCATCTTTCTAGATTCCATATATATGAGTTAATACTCGATATTTGTTTTTCTCTTTCCGACTTACTGTGATTTTACTATTGATACCAACTAAAGGGGTGCAAGATGGTGAAAAATAAGCATAATCATTAGGAGCAGATGACTTGGGATTAAACCTATACCACCATTCCCTTGTGATAATGAGTTAAGTTATATATTTTTCTGGGTCTTGGCTTCTCCATTTATACAATTGAGTGATAAGGATCACTTTGATTATTTCTCCAGTATCCTTCTGTTCATTTGTATTCACAATCTGGGTGGTAAATAAAGGGGAGGAGGAGGAGCCTTCCTGAGCTTTCTGAGGATGATCACAGCATAACTGATAGGTTTGCTGTAATTTTTGTCTTTCTCTTCCTCCATGTTCTCCCTTTCTATCAACCTCATTTCATTTTTTTGAATGGCATAGAATTTAACTGCCAAAAAGGAACCCAGGCATCATGTGGGCATGAGCTCTCTCTCTTATGTGGAGGCACATAAGAATTACTATGAGAAAGTTGTTTGTTTAAATATTAATAACTGATGTTTCCCTAGACCAGTTATCAGAATCTGTGGGATTTTGTCTTCTCAAATACAACTCATTAGCGCCTCTCATTTCTCCTGGTTCCACAGGCCTTTTCAAATCTAAGGGCAAATTTTGGTTTTTAATATCATTTTTTCATCAATTTCAACTTTAAGAGAATATAATCAAAGGCTGTGGAACTCTCAGCCCCAAGGTTCAGACCCAAATTAAGAGACAGAGCACCAATCTTTCTTTGTTGCAATGAGAGGTCTTGTCCAGGAATTCAAGTTCTTACCTTTCTCCCAAGAGAGGATTGAGTTCAAATGCAAGGGTTTATTTTATTTGTGGTCAATGAATTAAAGTTTGTTGCATAGAAAGATCTTGCTATAAACATCTGCTAGGTTCAGTGGTTATAGAATTGAGGCATCAGAAACCTAGGTAAACAGCCTGGCTTTCCTTTCTAGCTATACTAGGAAAACTACCCTTAAAAAGAAACCATAGTCTTTAAAACTTTAAATAGGAAAAATATATTGTGACTAAATGCCTTGAGAATTAGCATGTATTGCTTAACACAGTTCCATTGCTTGCTCAGGACTCTACCCTAGTGAGTACACTGTAGGACAGTCAGTAAGAAGAGCTCTCCGTCGATAGCAGCAGGAATGTTAGTTAACTAATTCATTTATTTATTAATTATTGAATAACTGCTAGATTTCAGACATTGTACTTGGCACTGGTGATATCACCAGGGGGAAAAGTCCCCACTTTTTTTCTATTAGGGAAAAGACAGAAAGTAAACTAGTATAAAATCATCAAAATCATTTTCCTATTGATACATCCAATGGCCAATAGTTAGTCTTCATTTTACTTAATCTATTGGAAACACTGACATAATTGATCCTATAATTTCTCTTTGATATGCTTTTTTCATTTGGTTCTATTTTATCAGAGGCTCTGTATCTTTTGTTAGTTCATCTCTTCTCCACAGACCCTTAATGTTGGGGGATACAGGCCTAAGTTTTTACTGCTTCTTGCTCTATACTGACCCCCTTGAAGATCTGACCAAGCTCAGACTTTAAATACCATCTGTATATCAATGACTTCTAACTTTATATTGCCAACTCAGGCTTCTCTCCTAAACTCCAGACAGACATAACCTCAATTACTTTCTTTCTTTTCTCTCTCTCTCTCTTTTTTTTTTTTGGCCAAGTGACTTGTGCTATCTTTGTTCCCTGACCAGGGCATCAGCAGTGAAAGTGCTGAATTGTAACTACCGGACTGCCAGGAAATTCCCCCTATCCCCTAATTGCTTTCTTCACATGGATGTTTGACATCCTAAAATTAACATGCCCAAACTAGAATCTTTGGTATTCCCTCCTCCTAATCTTTCATTAAATCACTCCCTAATTTAATTGATAATGACTTCATTCTTCTCCATTCAATTCTTCTAGAAATCTTCCTGGTTTTGCCTTCAAAATATATATGGAAACATCAATTCTCAGTACCACCATGCTCCCACCTTGGTGGGAGGACTATCTTCTCTCTCCTAGGTTACTTGCTTTAATATCCTTAGTGTTTTCCCTGTTTCCATATTTGATCCCCCACCAACCTATGGGAAATTAACTTGATGCCCTGGGAGCCTCCAACAAAACTGTGAGGCAAGTTCTCCCAGGGCATAAAAAGACTCAAATCAAATTAAAATGCTAGAGATGCCTGATTTTTAAAAAATAAATTTAAACATACCGCTTGAGACAAGGAGAAAGACATGGGGTTCAAGAAAATAAGGGTTCAAGGAGATGTACGACAGCTGAATCATGTAAAATACTTAATGCATCTTTTGAGTTTCACTTGCTTCTCTGCAGCAGAATTACAACTCTGCAAATAGTATAAGAAGTACATATTTCAAAATGTTTGGGAAGCCAAGATCAAGAATTTGATCAAACATGACCAGACTCTTAGATAGGTATATAATAGAACATTTAAATTTGTATCTTTTAAAAAAATATTTATTTTTATTTATTACTGGCTGTGCTGAGTCTTTGTTACTGGATGCAGGCTACTTTCTCCACTTGCAGAGAGCTGGGCCTCCTCTTGTTGTGGAGCATGGGTTCTAGGGCTCGTGGTCTTCAGTAGTTGCTGCACATGGGCTCAGTAGTTGTGGCTCTTGGATTTCTAGAGCACAGGTGGATTCTTAACCACTGAACCAACAAGTTGGTCTGTTCATATGACACAGTTTGTGAAAAGGGATGAAGGCCTTCTTGTTTATGGAGGAGACACAGAGATTTGGGTTGAATTCCTGGGTCAGGAAGATCCCCTGGAGAAGGGAATGGCTACTCACTCCAGTATTCTTGCCTGGAAAATCCCATGGACCGAGGAGCCTGGCAGGGTACTGTCTATGGGGTCGCAAAGAGTCAGACACGACTGAGCGATAAACACTTTCATGCTTAGTTTTAAGCCTGTGTTAATAATCACATTCCTATGAAAAAGGAGTTTTAACAAAATCCAATCACTCTTCTGTATTGTTTTGTAAACACGGCCTAGCAATGTGTATTTTATATTTTCAAAAGCATTGTTAGTATTCCTGACAGTTTATCAAAAGTTCAGTTACTTAAATATTTTTCTAAAATTTGAGGAATCAGTTAGAAAAAGGTAGCAAAAGTATAAAAATGTTTGGTGTTTTTTTTTTTTTTTTTTTTTTTTAAGAAAGTTTTAGTAAAGGACTTTTAGCCATAATCAAATTGGTTCATTCAGCCCAGTGTGATTAATTCTTGCTTTGTTGGTTTTGGATTAAGCCCCCTGCTTCTGATATGGCTTGGAAAATCTTAAAGAAATCCTGTAGTAGAGCTTGACAGTATCAGGTACAGTTATTTGTTAAAGTTCTTTTGATGCTTCTTCTGAAAACCTCAATTTCAGATCTATATTTTGTGAAAGTCACTCGGTTGTGTCCAACTCTTTGCGACCCCACAGACTATAGTCCATGGAATTCTCCAGGTCAGGATAATGAAGTGGGTAGCCTTTCCCTTCCCCAGGGGATCTTCCCAACCCAGTGATTGAACCCAGGTCTCCCACATAGCAGGCAGATTCTTTCTCAGCTGAGTCACAAGGGAAGCCCAATATTTTGTAGCAGGGGCCTGAGAGACAACTGTAAAGAAAAACAGCAATCATCAGTCAGGTCAATGTATAATAGTAATGAATATTATCAGTATGGAGTGGGATAGAATCCCCAACACAGTTATGGTATTATAAATAATGAGGATATTGACATTTCCCCTTTGATATATACTGTAAGTATTTGCTACTGTTGCTTCCCAGTGAGAAGGTATTTATGCTTAGGAACCAAATCTGTTGGCAATATGTCCTTTATATGCATGCAAGTATGGTCCACCCAACTTAAAAAGTATAACTGTTAAACATTTACATGATAACATTTGACCTGGTTAATTTAGGGATGTATAGTTTCTGTTTTTGATTTGTCCTCTTTTTTCAAATATTGCACAATATATACAACAGAACAATTGTCACAATTATATAAGCCTAATTACAAATGTAAACGAGAGAACAAACCTTAAGTATTAAATAGGTAATACCTTAATGGCTTCATTATTCAAAATTTGGTGGTCTAGGTTTAGAGAAGGTAATAGCAAAAAGAAATCAGGCTATAAATATAACAATAGATTTCTAAAGACAAATACTCAAACACTACATATAAGACAGCATTAAATTATGTACTGAATATTGAAGGATTTTTTTTTCTGTGGGGTTTTTTGTTTGTTTTTAAGAACCGAGAGGCTTCTGTCAGAATTATTCAAGATGTCAATGGAAAGCCACAGAATAGTAATAGATCCTCAGAAAATGTGGGAATATAGCTAAAAGTAATAGCTCCCAATTCAGAAAAACCTCTGCACAAAGGGAGTAAAAACAGAAAAGCTTTATTACTGGATAAGCATTAAACCAGAATATGAAGCACATCACAGGCACTTTTGCTAAAGGGATTGCAAAGCAAGGAGAGAAATGGCTCTCTTTTATACAGCTAGATGGATACAATTCACTCAAAAATTAGTAGACATGGCAATTTGTAATCTTGTAATAATGGAAGTTAGGCCCCTCTCTTTCTGGGAAACAGAGATCCTGTTAAAGTCTTTGACAGTGTTTCAGAGATGGGGCTAGGGTTGTTGAAAAAATATTCCTGAGTTGGGAGACTGGCTAGATGAATATTTAGCATTTGATTTTACAAAAATTAAATATTGATAAGACAAGGGAATTTTTAGCTTCAGATACAAAAATACGTAAACCTAGTCATTTTGTCATTTTTTTTTACATGTAGGCAATTGCTACCCTTCCTTAGTGATCAATGCAAAGAAATAGAGGAAAACAATAGAATGGAAAGACTAGAGATCTCTTCAAGAAAATTAGAGATATCAAGAGAACATTTCATGCAAAGATGAGCACAATAAAGGACATAAATGGTATGGACCTAACAGAAGCAGAAGATATTAAGAAGAGATGGCAAGAATACAAAGAACTATACAGAAAAGATCTTCACGACCCAGATAAACATGATGGTGTGATCACTCACCTAGAGCCAGACATCTTGGAATGCAAAGTCAAGTGAACCTGAGGAAGCATCACTATGAACAACATTAGTGGAGGTGATGGAATTCCAGTTGAGCTATTTCAAATCCTAAAAGAGGATGCTAAGAAAGTGCTGCACTCAATATGTCAGCAAATGTGGAAAACTCATCAGTGGTCACAGGACTGGAAAAGTCAGTTTTCATTCCAATCCCAAAGAAAGTCAATGCCAAAGAATGCTCAAACTACTGCACAATTGCACTCATCTCTCAGGCTAGCAATGTAATGCTAAAAATTCTCTGAGCCAGGCTTCAACAGTATATGAACCATGAACTTCCAGATATTCAGGCTGGTTTAGAAAAGGCAGAGGAACCAGAGATCAAATTGCCAATATCCACTGGAGCATCTAAAAAGCGAGAGTTCCAGAAAAATATCTACTTCTGCTTTATTGATCATTCCAAAGCCTTTGACTGTGTGGATCATAGCAAACTGTGGAAAATTCTTAAAGAAATGGGAATACCAGACTACCTGACCTGCCCTCTGAGAAATCTGTATACAGGACAAGAAGCAATAGTCAGAACTGGATATATAACAACAGACTAGTTCCAAATCGGGAAAGAAGTACATCAATGCTGTATATGGTCACCCTGCTTATTTAACTTATATGCAGTGTACATCATGAGAAATGCTGGACTGGATGAAGCACAAGCTGGAATCAAGACTGCTGGGAGAAATATCAATAACCTCAGATATGCAGATGACACCATCCTATGGCAGAAAGCAAAGAACTAAAGAGCCTCCTGATGAAAGTGGAAGAGAAGAGTGAAAAAGTTGGCTTAAGACTCAACATTCAGAAAACTAAGATCATGGCATCTGGTCCCATCACTTCATGGCAAATAGATGGGGAAACAATGGAAACATTGACAGACTTTATTTCTGAGCGCTCCAAAATCACTGCTGATGATGACTACAGCCATGAAATTAAAAGATGCTTACTCCTTGGAAGAAAAGCTATGGCCAACCTACACAGCATATTAAAACACAGAGATATTACTTTACCAACAAAGATCCATCTAGTCAAGGCTATGCTTTTTCCAGTAGTCATGTATGGATGTAAGAGTTGGACTATAAAGAAAGCTGAGCACCGAAGACTTGATGCTTTTGAACTGTGTTGTTGGAGAAGACTTGAGAGTCCCTTGGACTGCAAGGAGATCCAACCAGTCCATCCTAAAGGAAATCAGTCCTGAATATTCATTGAAAGGACTGATGCTGAAGCTGAAACTCCAATACTTTGGCCACCTGATGCGAAGAACTGACTCATTGGAAAAGACCCTGATGCTGGGAAAGATTGAGGGCAGAAGAAGACGACAGAGGATGAGTTGGTTGGATGGGATCACCAAACAATGGACGTGAGTTTGAGTAGGCTCTGTGAGTTGGTGATGGACAGGGAGGCCTGGTGTACTGCAGTCCATAGGGTCGCAAGTAGTCAGACACGACTGAGCGACTGAACTGAACTGTGGCAATCGCTCTTTGGAATGTGTCTACATTAGTCAAGGTTTCCCCCTTGACCTTGGGTTTCTTTCTATAGCTTCTAAGATTCTAGGAAAATGCTAAGACCTCCTTCAGAGTTTAGGTCTGGATTTCCTAATCTTATTCCTTTTCAATTTATTCCAATTCCAATCCCAATCTTATTCCTTATTCCTTTCCAATTTTGTACCAAGGATCTTTTAAATTTTAAATTCATTGTTCTGGTTTATAAAGCTGCCATGTATTTTTTCATTGTAGAGAATATTTCTGTAATATGACTTTGTTTTTGTTGAAATCCTTTTTAATTGCATCCCACCCTCACCAACTGTTCTGCCGGATATTACAGTGAGCCTGTACTTTATCATCCTTCCACACTAGTGTTAACGCCTATTGAACAGTCATAGGTTTATTTCATGAGGACTCATGGAGCTATCACTGTGATCGAACCGTAAGACTTCATGTCTAAACTCGCTACGAAAGTGCCTTTCTCTCTCCTTTGGTAGGTATTAGCTTGTGTTCCAAGAGAAATACCAATCTGGTTGAATCTTAAGCCACATGTATTTGGGTGACATATTTGCTTTCATTTATGTCTAGGCTATTAGACCCGGAGAAGGTAATGGCACCCCACTCCAGTACTCTTGCCTGGAAAATCCCATGGACAGAGAAGCCTGGAAGGCTGCAGTCCATGGGGTCGCTGAGGATCGGACACGACTGAGCGACTTCACTTTCGCTTTTCACTTTCATGCATTGGAGAAGGAAATGGCAACCCACTCTAGTGTTCTTGCCTGGAGAATCTCTGGGACGGGGGAGCCTGGTGGGCTGCTGTCTGTGGGTCGCACAGTCGGACACCACTGAAGCGACTTAGCAGCAGGCTATTAGACCAAACATTCCACTGAGTAGGTTACAAAGTAAAATACAAAACTATGTTCAAAACATTTCCTGGAAGTGTAAAATGTAACTGAACACTCAAAGGGTGGAAATAGTACTCCTAAGCAGTTTAAAGGAATGTACAGAACAGGAAGAATAAAACCCAAAAGCAAAGAAGCATCACGGCTCCTCAAGTGAAAAAGTGGGGGCCCTTAAAAGGACCTTTTGTTGAATACCGGAGAACGCGGACACTCAGCCGCCGAAGCCGTAGAGGGTGCGGCCCTGTCGCTTGAGCGCGTAGACCACGTCCATGGCGGTGACAGTCTTGCGCTTGGCGTGCTCGGTATAGGTGACCGCGTCGCGGATCACGTTCTCCAGGAACACCTTCAGCACCCCGCGGGTCTCCTCGTAGATGAGCCCAGAGATGCGCTTCACACCACCACGACGAGCCAGGCGCCGAATAGCAGGCTTGGTAATGCCCTGGATGTTATCACGAAGGACTTTGCGGTGGCGCTTGGCGCCTCCTTTGCCCAGACCCTTTCCGCCTTTGCCGCGACCAGACATGGCGAAATCCCAGAAACTCGAAAAAGCCCGACTTGCAAGCCTCGCGATGCAACTTTATACGTCTGTTGGCGGACCGAACTGAGAACCTGAAGAAAGAAGGAGGCGGGAAATCACGCCTTAAGTGGGGGAGGGGAATTGGACCAAAAAAAAAAAAAAAAAAAGAGGCCTTCTCTGTTCCTTTGTTCTGTGGTGACTCTGTTACCTTGTTTTAAAACTTTAGCAATTGCTTTTGAATGCGAGCACAAAACACGAATGTTGTGTAAAATATACAGAAAAGGCAGGTAATAAAATAATAATTCACAGATCACTGCTAGTAGCTATTTGGTATTTTGGTGAACAGATAAAAGCACATACTCTTTCAAAGAAAATGTATGCAATGCCATAAATGGCATTTTGGAAATTCCTTGCATTGTTTACATTTTCGTCAATTTCCCTTATTTAAAGAGAAAATGTATTTTTAACGCCTGCTTGTTAAGTTTATGAATTCTCTTTAATAGTTTTAACAAACTCCCTAGTAATCAGTGTTTTTGAAAAATATATTTTTTTCCATTTAGTAAAAATTTACTTCTTCACTGTACTTGGGTTGGGTATACTATACTGCCATTTCTAACAAAGTGTACCAGAATATGTCACTCCCAAATATCCTTCTTAAGCATAAGAATTATAATGAGCTGATGGTTTTGAGAAAAAGCAGACACAGGAGAAGCTATAAAATCAGAATTTAATACCGAGGCCTTCCCTGGTCGCTCAGATGGTTAAGAATCTTTCTGCAATACAGGAGACCTGGGTTGGATCCATGGGTTAAAAAGATCCCCTGAAAAAGGGAATGGCTACCCACTCCAGTATTCTTGACTAGAGACTTCCATGGATAGAGGAGCCTGGCAGGTTACAGTCCATGGGATCACTAAGAGTCGGACACAACTGAGCAGCTAACACATACCATAAGGGAAATTTACATTTATATGAGAAATCTCCATTTGTAAGAGTATCTCCTTCTTTGAGCCAGAAAGAGAAAGATATTAATAACTCACAATAAACTTACCTGAGGAAGGTGCAGGACTTAAATCTGCCACACCTGGTTTACTCTGTGTTTCCTGCTCAATCCCTATAAATGCCACTATCTCCAACATATTTTGTATTTAGATGAAGATGATATTTAAAGTAGTGGTTCAAGCCACTTCTGGGAGTTTTACTCAGTTCCCCTCTGTGTATTCTATGTATACATCAGACATACATGGTATTAAACTTGTTTTTCTCATGTAAATCTGTTTCTTATTACAGGAAGCTCTCAGTCACAGAATGAGTGAAACTAATATATTCATATAAACAATTGAAATAGCATAGATAAAGGTCTGGGAGTGGAGATGTTTTTAAAAACCAGAAAAACAACTTTGGGGAAAGACATTTTCTGAGAACCTCAGAAATTTGTATCATTGCTACTGCTGCTGCTAAGTCGTATCAGTCGTGTCCGACTCTGTGCGGCCCCATAGATGGAAGCCCATCAGGCTCCTCTGTCCCTGGGATTATCCAGGCAAGAACACTGGAGTGGGTTGCCATTTCCTTCTCCAATGTGTGAAAGTGGAAAGTGAAAAGTGAAAGTGAAGTCGCTCTGTTGTGTCCGACTCTTAGCGGCCCCATGGACTATAGCCTACCAGGCTCCTCCATCCATGGGATTTCCCAGGCAAGAGTACTGGAGTGGGGTGCCATTGCCTTCTCCGTTTGTATCATTGAGGGCTCCATAATTCTCTGTCCTTAATGCTGGCCCCTGTCCAGAGTCCCTGCCTTCTTCCAAATTGTTGCTATTTAGTCGCTCAATTGTGCCGAACATTATTGTGACTCCATGGACTATAGCCAGCCAGGCTTCTCTGTCTCTGAGATTTCCCAGACAAGAATACTGGAGTTCGTTGCCATTTCCTTCTGTAGGAGATCTTTCTGACCCAGGGATCGAACCTATGTTTCCTACATTGGCAAGCTGATTCTTTAACACTGAGCCACCAGCGAAGACCAAATTACTAATCCCCCAAATCTCTCAATCTCTTTATTATTCCACCATGTAATTAATATTCATCAATCCTGAATATTCATTGGAAGGAGGGCTGCTGAAGTTGAAGCTCCAACACTTTGGCCACATGATGTGAATAAGTGACTTATTGAAAAAGACTCTGATGCTGGGAAAGATTGAAGGTGGGAGGAGTCATTTCAACTGAAATGACTGACTGAGAGACAGGAGGAAACAAACTACAAGTGTCAGATTTTTGGTTTCCCTGATAGGTCAGTTCGTGAAGAATCCCCCTGCAATGCCAGAGACCCTGGTTCGATTCCTGGGTCAGGAAGATCTCATAAAGAAGGGATAGGAGACCTATCCCAGTATTCTTGGGCTTCCCTTATGGCTCAGCTGGTAAAGAATTTGCCCGCAATACAGGAGACCTGGGTTTGTATGATCCCCTGGAGAAGGGAAAGGCTACCCACTCCAGTATTCGGCCTGGTGAATTCCATGGACTGTATGGTCCAGTTCAATAAGTCAATCAGTTCAGTTGCTCAGTTGTGTCAGGCTCTTTGTGACCCCATAACCTCATGTCCATTGAGTCAGTGATGCCATACAATCATCTCATCCTCTGTTGTCCCCTTCTCCTCCCACCTTCAATCTTTCCCAGCATCAGGGTCTTTTCCAATGAGTCAGTTCTTCACATCAGGTGGCTAAAGTATTGGAGTTTCAGCTTCAGCATCAGTCCTTCCAATGAATATTCAGGACTGATTTTGTTTAGGATGGACTGTTTGGATCTCCTTGCATTTCAAGGGACTCTCAAGAGTCTTCTCCAACACCACAGTTCAAAAGCATCAATCCTTCGGCACTCAGCTTTCTTTATAGTCCAACTCTCATTTCGGCACTCAGCTTTCTTTATAGTCCAACTCTCATATCATACTGGTAAAACTCTCATATCATACTGGTAAAACCATAGCTGTGTCTAGATGGACCTTTGTCGGCAAAGTAATATCTGCTTCTTCATATGCTGTCTAGGCTGGCCATAGCTTTTCTTCCGAGGAGCAAGCATCTTTTAATTTCATGTCCATGTATAGTCAATGGGGTCGCAAAGATTTGGACACGACTGAGTGACTTTAAATGTAAATGTAAATTGAGACCCTGTAATCTCAAGACAAACTCTTCTCCTCTCTTAACTATCTAGAAGAATTCAAAATGGAAGTCTTTCCAGGCATCCCTGGTGGTTCAGATGGTAAAGAATCTGCCTTCAATGCAGGAGACCTGGGTTCCATCCCTGGGTCAGAAATGTCTCCTGGAAAAGGAAATGGCTACCCACTCCAGTATTCTTGCTCAAAGAACTCTATGGGATGGAAAATCCCATAGACAAGAGGAACCTTGTGGGATGCAGTCCATGGGGTCACAAAGAATCAGACATGACTGAGCAATTGAAACTTTTACTTTCCCAGAATTATTACCAGAGAAAAATTTTGAGTCACTCAATTACATGGTAGGGCAAACTAATTATCCAGTATTTGCTTTTTCTCTTATTGTTCTGTGAATTACCCTGTTGTACTTGGAAGCTGTTATCTAATTCCTGAGCTCAGAATGGCATATAAACTTCATTTTACATTCTTTTTTTGAACTTCCCGCGTGTGTGGGGTTTCCATATGTATGAAATTCAATTTGATCTTGCTTCTGTTAATCTATCTCATCATGTCAATTTGATTATTAGACCTGTAAAAGAACCTCGGAAGGGTAGAGGAAAATTCTTTCTCCCCAATAATACACAAAAAAATCTAATATGGGAAGATACTGCCCAATGCTTGCATAGTAGTCCAGTCTGCAGAGAGGGAAATTAACGTGAAGACCAATTTCAAGAACAAAGTTTAACTAATACTTTCATAAATCTTCTGCCACTCAAACTGAATTGTACCTCTTATGAAGGCTTTGCAGCATAAATTATGGAATTCTTCAGGATCTAATTGAAAGAAATATCTAAATTATTTTGGCAAGATTTTTGGAAAGTTGTGTTATCTCCATTTTCAAATACAAGTTTTATTTTCTTTCTGATTGTGTAGATAGTAAAGAACAGTAAGTGCTTCATCCAATGAAATTGGATTAATAGTCCATTACAGTCCATAGAATTCTCCAGACCAAAATACTGGAGTGGGTAGCTGTTCCCTTCTCCAGAGGATCTTCCCAACCCACGGATCAGACTCTTCCTAACACAGGGATGGAAGCCAGGTTCTCCCATAAAGCAGGTGGATTCTTTACCGGCTGAGCCACAAGGGAAGCCCAATTTTAAAAGTTCAGTTAATATGTGGAATTATAAGTAATGACATATCACACTTGAATATTTTATTTAAAACACAATTTATATTCATTTATCAACTATTTGATTACAGGTTCATTAATTAACATTAATAATAAAGGCAATATTTTAACAGTGTGATGGTCCTTGTTGTGGGGAATAGAAATGATGCAAGGAAGGGTTACTTCTTGCATGATCAACATCAATAACTATAACCATAGCATATTTTATTATTAAAACATGAAGATCTCATAGGCCTTCCTTGGAGCTGTAGCATTTATTCTTGAGAGTTCTAGTTCTGAGATATAGCTGTTTAAAATTACAGACTCAAATAATGCACATGAGTTTTTAAGAGGAAAAAACTGAATAATTAGATTCACTGAAATCAGGATTCGAGTCTTCCAACATCAAATAAATTTAAATTAAAAAGAAAAAGGAAACCTCCCGATTGTTTGTTGTGGTCACTGTTATTTCAAAGAATATTATTTACATGTGATTGCAGTTGAAATTTAAATATAGGAAATAAAAATATTTCAAGAGACTCAGAAAACTTATTCCAGAGGACTAGGAATGAGATAGTAATTCCTTTCATTAAAATGTATTCATTATGAAAACTAGATTACCTGGTGTGGAGAATTGAGGCCCTCTTTAGTTAGTATAGTTACTATAGTATAGTTAGTATGACTTGATCTGAGAGCAGGGTGAGTGATGATAGTGGGGAAAAAGGGGAACAAGAATCAAAGACAGCATTAGGACTGTAAGAACCTGGTTTGCTGATTTATTTATCTTATAAATGTGATTTACAATGTCTACCTTGTCTATTTGTTAAGGCACATCTTCCTAATGGATGAATAGTTCATGTCTTTTACTTGACCAGCATTGATGTAAACAGCCCACTATAAGGTGTATTCTTTGCCTGAAACTACTTGAAGCAAGTATTTTACCTTGTTGGGTTTATTCTCATTTAGGAGGGTGAGTGGTGCGCCCTAAGATTCAACTGAATTAGGAAGGGAGCTAGGCCCGTCATATGGTCCTAAGGTTTTGTTTCAGATAGCCATTTTACCCTGTAAAGGAATCACAAAAGGACGTTAATTCTGCCCTCACACCTTGCTATCCGAAACAATGTGAATTTGAAAGTACAGCTCGTTTTGCTGATAAAGTGGGTGGCTCTGAAAAGAGCCTTTTGGTTTGAACAGGTTTGTGTTGCAAGCAATGCCAGGCTTCTACTTGCCCTTGGCCTTGTGGTGGCTCTCGGTCTTCTTGGGCAGCAGCACCGCCTGGATGTTGGGCAGGACACCACCCTGAGCGATGGTGACTTTGCCCAGCAGCTTGTTGAGCTCCTCGTCGTTGCGGATGGCCAGCTGCAGGTGACGCGGGATGATGCGCGTCTTCTTGTTGTCCCGGGCCGCGTTGCCCGCCAGCTCTAAGATCTCGGCCGTCAGGTACTCCAGCACCGCCGCCAAGTACACCGGGGCCCCGGCCCCAACCCGCTCGGAGTAGTTACCCTTGCGGAGCAGGCGGTGCACTCGGCCCACGGGGAACTGGAGCCCGGCCCGCGAGGAACGGGTCTTGGCCTTTGCACGAGCTTTGCCTCCTTGCTTGCCACGACCAGACATGATTAACGTATAAACTCACCAATATAAAATATGAGTGTATACAACCAGACCTATCTTATTTATAGTCTTTACTGGGCGCGAAAATAACGGTGGACCATTGGCTAAAGCTGCAGTTTCACCTAACCCAATGAAACCGTGAGTTTGAAATACGCTTATTTTAATTGGACAAAACTATTATGTGACGTTTCCAGCATTCACCACCAATCAGACGCCTGGCATTACTCACTGCCTCCTTTAAGAAGCTGGGAAGGAAGCGCGTTCTTACCGCTTCTCTTTTCTTCCTGTTGCTTTTGGGCTGTTTGGCAGTAAACTCCCGGCCATGCCTGAACCCTCCAAATCCGCTCCGGCCCCGAAGAAGGGCTCCAAGAAGGCGGTGACCAAGGCGCAGAAGAAGGACGGCAAGAAGCGCAAGCGCAGCCGCAAGGAGAGCTACTCCGTGTACGTGTACAAGGTGCTGAAGCAGGTCCACCCGGACACCGGTATCTCGTCCAAGGCCATGGGCATCATGAATTCGTTCGTGAACGATATTTTCGAGCGCATCGCGGGCGAGGCGTCGCGCCTGGCGCATTACAACAAGCGCTCGACCATCACATCCAGGGAGATCCAGACGGCCGTGCGCCTGCTGCTGCCCGGGGAGCTGGCCAAGCACGCCGTGTCTGAGGGCACCAAGGCCGTCACCAAGTACACCAGCTCTAAGTGAGCCGGCCCGCCACGGAGTGATCGGTAAGGCTTGGCCTACACCCCAAAGGCTCTTTTTAGAGCCACTCAATCTTCTAAAGAGAACTGGCACTAACTTTATTCAGTAGGTGTTTCTTATATGCTATTAAGTAATAAGTTCCGGTTTTTTGTTTTCCCTTAAACAAGAGAAATTTATTTGTCACAGTTCTGGAAGGCAGAAGCCCGAGACTGCTGTTAATAGAGGTAGTTTCTTCATAGGCTTCTCGGGCTTCCAGGTGGCCATCTTTTCTGTCTTCACTAGGTATTCTTTCTGTTCACATTTCCTTTGATCTTGTTAGAAATTGCTTTCTCTGTAATGTAGATGGTGCTGCAGCAACACTGGAGGTGTTTTTTTGTGTTTATGTCGAGAAAGGTCAAGTTCATTATCAGACAAATGTAGTAAAGAAAACAAAATACCGTTTGTCCCAAAGCAAAATCAGCTCTCCTTTACGTCTGAAGTTGACAAAAGATTTCGTTGACCATGGCTTGTCCCCTGCATCCTTAATTTTAACGTGTGTGTGCCTGAGTAATGAGTTCCTTGGAACACAGTAGGAAAGTTACAAATCGCATTATTCACTTATGTTTTCCTTGTGGAGCGCTGCTGGCTTTCTTCCCCTTTCCCTGAGTTTAAATTTGTCAAGTATTAAGTTAAAAAGGCAGAAGCAAAACAAATGGAAGTGAGAATCTAATTACAGATCAGGCGGGCGCCACATTTCGTCGATAGCCAATCCAGACGCTGCGCGCGCAGTTTGAAATTTACTAACAATGTCGCTTGTGACTCCATCCTAACGGGAGAGTTCTAAGCCAAGCGGCTTTATGGGAAAAACTCTGCCATTTTCTCCAAACCCTGGTTTCTTTCTCTTTCCAGCATGTCTCTGGGATTTACTTTTGCTGTATTAATTGGAATAAATTTTTTAAAAATAGAGGACTGTTCTCCCATCCTCAAAAGAAGATAAAATTCCATCTCTTCATTTTAGGCCCTTAGGGATGGCATATTTAAAACTATTTTGGTATTTACCCGGAATCAAGGTGGCAATGCTTCCCCCTAACAGCATGTTATTCTATCAAGTGACCACTTGATACAAAAATGACCATTTGTTCATACTGCATATGAAAACGTATAGGTGACCTAACATTTAATTTGCAATATGCCAAGACATAAATGAGTAGCCATGAAAAGTTTCTTAAGACTAAAGTCTTACTATGTGGAAAACTACTCTAAATCTTTGCTTAAGACCTCACATTCAGAATTAATAGGTATAACCTACATCTTTGGAAACTATTATTTTTTTTCCCACTAGGTGACTTATAATTTCAACTTTCTGACTTTTTATATTAGGCATATTAAAAAGAATAATTTTAATTTTAATTTAATAATTTAATAATAATTTTAATGTGTGTTTTATTAAAACACAGACAAAATATTTCCCAGAGGGTTTCCTCATGTGCTTAGAATGAAGAAAAATATCCATTAATTAAAGATCTTTTTTAATATGTTTTAATTCTTTAAAAATGACTTTATATCCTGTCTGCTTTAATTGTGAAAATAATGCAGAATACAAAATTGAGAGTATAGGCATGGCCTGTTCATGCATAAAATGACAATGTTCACTATAAAGTTACACCTTAATACTAGGAATATGTATATGTGATGTGAATCTGGAGTTTCATCTAAAATATAGGTCAAATATATCAGTGTCTTTTACTAGTTAGTTCTTGTGGAACAGTGTTTTGAGAATGTGAGGTGACATGTTACATGGCAGAGAAGAGTGAAGTTATCAGCTCAAGAAAAAGAGAGTCTGATTTGAAAAAATTTTATTTTGGGGAAAGATTAAGAACTTTCAGTGAAAAGAGTAACAGGCCCTTAGCCTTTGAAAATACATTTTTTTAAGTTTGTTATCGCAGTGTTCTAAGTTCTCTAAGGCAGCCGGGCATCACACAAAGCAGTCTAACATAAACGTTGGTCTGGAGATTTCCACCTCTACTCAGGAATCTAAAGTCCTTGAAGAGGAACTAATTACAAGTTTGAGACAAAGGAAATCCTGACGGGTGTAAAACATGTATGCTGATTCAACACAAGGATGGTCTCCCATGTCTGGAGTAACAATAGAGTTAAGAGAGGCAAGAAAACCTGAAAGTAGTGCTAACTTGAGATTTAAACAGAACAGTTTTATAGTCATCCACTGGAATAGTTTGGTATATAAAAAGCCATGAATCCATGATAATAAGCAATTGGAGCAAATACTATATAATGAGCTGAATAAGAAGTTTACATGATGTGTCACACTATTCATATTTTCCCAAGTCTTTGTGCCCTATGTCATGGAGATGAGTTGTCTTCTTCACCTGAAGGTGCCTGGCCTTGCATTCTTAAGGTTTTATTGTACTTACATTAGGGGAAACTTAACCTCCTGTGATGCTATAGGATCAAGTCTCAAAAAAGATCTTCCTGAGAATCTCACTGATGCTTTGTTCACTAAAATTTCATTTCAGGAGAGCAAATTGCATTTTAATGATTTCCATTCTTGGAAATCCATCCAAACTCTTAATTCCCAAGGCAGTCTTAAATTAGCCTGTGTATCAGCTTCTACCATAGCCATCCCCAACACTGTGCATGCGTGCTCAGTCACTTCAGTCATGGAAATTGGATATATCTCAAAGAAGTGTGTGCTGTATTTGAGTCAAATCTTTTGAACGTTAGGCATTTCATCTGGCTCTATATTTTTGCAGAGTTCACACCAAAGAGCTTAACACTTAACATCAAACACCTTCACCTCACTATCAAGGACATTTTTATCAAAGCTATCACCTCTGTAATCACATATTTTTCCCTGAAACTTTGACTTATGCCTTGTTTTCCAGAACTACATCCATCACTTCGTGATCCTGCTGAAGCCATCAGTGCAATTAAACTCATCAGAGTACTCAGAACAACGTCCACTATGGATTCTTCACGTCTGTCATCCTGACAGTCCTCCGATACATTTTCATTGGATCCAAAATCTTGGTGGAGGAAAATCCCTGAACACTATCCTGACTTCTTAAGGTGGAATGCTTATCTCTTTAGGCTACATGAGACTGTAGCTGTTGCTTCCTTCAAACCTAGTGTTAAATTTTGGCAGTGGCCATACTGTGGGACATAGACTTCTAAAAGCCACAAACCATGACTTTGAATAGTTTTTCAGTTGTAATTTGATGGAGTTAAGAAATATAATTGAAGAATATATGCCATTTATCCGTACCATGTGCTGCTGCTCTGATGTTTCAGACTTCAGTCTATCCTATGTAGGAAGGTGAAAGCTTGCAATAGTCCTTTAAGGCCACTCTCATTCCATATCTATTTTCTAGATGCACAGAGACAGGGAGTATTTTGTCTAAATAGCTAGAGGATCAATGACAGAGTCAGATTTTAAGCCTCATGGTAGTGGCCATCACTATAAAAATGATGTATTTTGTGGTCTTCTTTCAAAACAAATAAATAAATGGAGATGGGCCATTTGTATTTGTTTTAATAGTGGAAAAAGTTGCCATTCTTTATTTGGGGGGGAAAAAAAAAGTTTGTCCTTCTTGTCCCCAAGAACAGAAAAGAAAAAAAAGGGCAGTTTATTATTTTTTTCTTGGCAAACACTGGTCCAGCTCTCTTTAGAGGGTCCTGTAGCCCTACTCCTATCATCATTCAATTAATAACTTTTGCCTTTCCTGTGGGAAACAAGCATGTATAGCAAAGTCTGCCTGTTGATTATAATACTGAAATTAAAAAAACAAAACTGACACCTGTTTCTAACTTTTCCAAAAGACAGTGTTTGAAAATTACAACTTAAATTCACATAGTGCTTGTACACAGACTGTATTTCATCTGTTGGAAATGTGTGCCAATTTGCTGTTAAATCATGCTACCAAGGAGCAGAGAGAAACCTGCCCACTGAAACTGCTGTGTGAGACATGGAATTATATCTCTTATCTGACCATCATTTCTGCCTTGAAAGCGGTAATGCAATTGACAAGAGGTCCCTCCCTGAAGCAGCAGCCCAGCTGGGAAGACCCTTTATTTTCATTTTCCTAGAGGGTCAGCAATTCAGATTTCCCCAAGTGAAAGGCTTAAACTTTCACTCTGGATGAAACCTGAATGCTGTTTATTTGCAATGGATGCTAAACATTAACCTATTCTTTTTCTTAGTTTCTTTTGTCCTCATTCCAAAGGACCAAAACTAGGCCTAGTCCAGGGAAGGGAATCATGAGGTCCTGATTTCTATGGCCTGTTCTACTTAAAGGAAGGCAGCTTTAATGGGGAAAAATCTTCCCCCCTATCAAAATGTAACCATATTTAGGGATAGAGTCTTTAAATAGGTAATGAAATTAAAATGAGGTCACTGGAGAGTGATTGGGTCCTGATCCAGTATGACCAGTCTTCTCTTAAAAAAGGAAATTTGGACACAGACAGGCATAGAGGGAACATATGTGAAGACAGAGGGGGAAACATGGCCATCTATGCTAAGGAGAGGGCCTAGAACCCATCCTTCCCTCATGGCCCTCAGAAGGAAGTAACCCTTCTGGCACTTTGATCTCAGACTTCTAGATTCCAGAAGAGTGAGAAAACAATTTTCTGTTTTTTCAACCACCCAGACACCCAGACAGGAATACCTTGTTAATGCCAGTGGTGAAGGCAAAAGTGAAGTTGCTCAGTCGTGTCCAATTCTTTGGACCCGTTGGACTGTAGCCTACCAGGCTCCTCCGTCCAAGGGATTTTCTAGGCAAGCAAATGGGAGTGGGTTGCAATTTCCTTCTCCAGGAGATCTTCCCTACCCAGGGATTGAACCCGTGTCTTCCGCAATGTAGGCAGACGCTTCAACGTCTCAGCCACCAGGAAATCTGTCAGTAACAGTAACATAGCAGCCAGTAACATAAATATAATGCTACAATCCTAATCCTCTGTCTCTTTACCTGTAGACCAAAGATACTATTAGCATTTACCTCCTTAGATTGAAAAAATAAAAAAAAAAATAAAGAAGAAAAATTAAATAATGCACAGTATCTAAAGATAATATACACTTAACACATGGCAGCCAATAACTAATGTGACTTTTTCCCCCCTATATGCCAAAAGCAAGATGTAAATGCCATATAATTTACTCCTTGAGGGCAGATCTTTGAGTAAAGAGCCATAATATAAACGCTGACATTCAGTCATCCCGTAAATGACAAACTATTAGAGCAAGTTAAATAAAAAACATCCAGATGTATAAGGAGATAAATGAAATATATGAGAATAAAATGCTAAAGATGGAAAAACTGAATAGATTACCAAAGCAGGTCATTTTGATATTCTGAACTAATAAGAGTATACCTGAAAGCAACCTAAACAGGTAGAAGTAGCATAGGCCCCAGAAAACCATTTGAGACTAAAGTTATGCCAATACTTGCTAGCTGGATATGTTGGATTTTACTTTAGTGAACCCATGTGTATGATCAGGCCACACAAGATGGCTGTTCTCTTGCTCTCTGTACATTCCTTGCTTGAACAGCCCCTGCTTTCCATCATCCCACTCATAGGACTGACCTTTTTTCCTAATCATAGAAATTAAACTTCTTAAGTGCTTGCCCCCTGTTCCAACAAGTAATTGTTGTATTCTTAGAACAGAATAGCTTTAGCATGCTGGGTTAATAAAGAGAACCCTTGATGGTTGTTAACCAAAGGAACTGTGAAGGAGATCATCTGTTATTTTCCCTGGTAGTTGATGAGCTCACATGACATCCATTCCCACTGTAATTGGTACACCTTGCCACCCTACCCCCATGAAGACTGCTGCCTTGTCCTGTCTGCTGTTGGTACAGTGGGGAGTCACTCTAGAACTCTGCTTCAGACCTGTAAGATACTCTAGCCAATAAACTGTTGATGTCTCTGTTGCTGTCTCCAGATATTTTCTTTGGTCTCAAGGTTGGGGGATTATAGGACTTGCAGGGCTACAGAGTATAGCCTAACACCATGATTCTCCTGTAAAATGGAGATAATAATGCAGCCCCAGTTTTCTTAGGACTTTATGAGATGATATTCACTGCTTCCAAGTGTGTTCTTGGAAGCCGGATGACGTCCACAAATGTTACTATGAAAGAGACATTACATAGATTTTTTTTCCTTTCAACAAAATAAGTAATTATTTAATTTAAGAATTAAAAGTATAATAAATGTTTCACCACAGAGTGATCTTCTCTAGGTCATACAGATTTATATTTTCTGAGTTAGACATCAGATCAGATCAGTCGCTCAGTCGTGTCTGACTCTTTGTGACCCCATGAATTGCAGTACGCCAGGCCTCCCTGTCCATCACCAACTCCCAGAGTTCACTCAGACTCACGTCCATCGAGTCGGTGATGCCATCCAGCCATCTCATCCTCTGTCGTCCCCTTCTCCTCCTGCCCCCAATCCCTCCCAGCATCAGAGTCTTTTCCAATGAGTCAACTCTTCGCATGAGATGGCCAAAGTACTGGAGTTTCAGCTTTAGCATCATTCCTTCCAAAGAAATCCCAGGGCTGATCTCCTTCAGAATGGACTGGTTGGATCTCCTTGCAGTCCAAGGGACTCTCAAGAGTCTTCTCCAACACCACAGTTCAAAAGCATCAATTCTTCGGCACTCAGCCTTCTTCACAGTCCAACTCTCACATCCATACATGACCACAGGAAAAACCATAGCCTTGACTAGACGAACCTTTGTTGGCAAAGTCATGTCTCTGCTTTTCAATATGCTGTCTAGGTTGGCCATAACTTTCCTTCCAAGGAGTAAGCGTCTTTTAATTTCATGGCTGCAGTCACCATCTGCAGTGATTTTGGAGCCCAGAAAAATAAAGTCTGACACTGTTTCCACTGTTTCCCCATCTATTTCCCGTGAAGTGGTGGGACCGGGTGCCATGATCTTTGTTTTCTGAATGTTGAGCTTTAAGCCAACTTTTTCACTCTCCTCTTTCATCAGGAGGCTTTTGAGTTCCTCTTCACTTTCTGCCATAAGGGTGGTGTCATCTGCATATCTGAGGTTATTGATATTTCTCCCGGCAATCTTGATTCCAGCTTATGTTTCTTCCAGTCCAGCGTTTCTCATGATGTACTCTGCATATAAGTTAAATAAACAGCGTGACAATACAGAGCCTTGACGAACTCCTTTTCCTATTTAGAACCAGTCTGTTGTTCCATGTCCAGTTCTAACTGTTGCTTCCTGACCGGCATACAAATTTCTCAAGAGGCAGATCAGGTGGTCTGGTATTCCCATCTCTTTCAGAATTTTCCAGTTTATTGTGATCCACACAGTCAAGGGCTTTGGCATAGTCAATAAAGCAGAAATAGATGTTTTTCTGGAAATCTCTTGCTTTTTCTATGATCCAGTGGATGTTGGCAATTTGATCTCTGGTTCCTCTGCCTTTTCTAAAGCCAGCTTGAACATCAGGAAGTTCACGGTTCACATATTGCTGAAGCCTGGCTTGGAGAATTTTGAGCATTACTTTACTGGCGTGTGAGATGAGAGCAGTTGTGTGGTAGTTTGAGCATTCTTTGGCATTGCCTTTCTTTGGGATTGGAATGAAAACTGACCTTTTCCAGTCCTGTGGCCACTGCTGAGTTTTCCAAATTTGCTGGCATAGTGAGTGCAGCACTTTCACAGCATCATCTTTCAGGATTTGCAATAGCTCAACTGGAATTCCATCACCTCCTCTAGCTTTGTTCGTAGTGATGCTTTCTAAGGCCCACTTGACTTCACATTCCAGGATGTCTAGCTCTAGGTCAGTGATCACACCATCGTGATTATCTTGGTCGTGAAGATCTTTTTTGTACAGTTCTTCTGTGTATTCTTGCCATCTCTTCTTAATATCTTCTGCTTCTGTTAAGTCCATACCATTTCTGTCCTTTATTAGCTCATCTTTGCATGAAATGTTCCTTTGGTATCTCTGATTTTCTTGAAGAGATCCCTAGTCTTTCCCATTCTGTTGTTAGACATATAGTGTCTTAATTGAATAGTACATTAGTTAACTAGTATTTTTTTTCACAGCTGTACTAAGTACCATTGGGAGCATGGAAATTTATTGTAAGTAGTATGCGGACTTTGGTATTTAAAATGTTGAAACAGAGAGTGAAAATATCATTCTGTTTTCTACTCTTTAAGTCTTACTGATTAAGTAACTGGGGACGTGTTAATTTGGTGCTGGTAGGTCTTGAAGGCCTAACACATATTAATCCTTGCTCCCTTCCCTGATTTTTCAATGTCATAACAAAGAACAATTTTCAGGCTCAAAGTGCATGCTCTTGTTCAATCACAGCTGACTCTTTGCAACGCTATAAATTGTAGGCCACCAGGCTCCTCTGTCCATGCAATTTTCCAGGCAAGAATAATGGAGTGAGTTGCCATTTCCTCCTCCAGGAGATATTCCTGAACCAGGGATCCAACCTTGAATCTGAATTCTTACCACTGCACTACCTGGGAAGCCAAACTAGCAGGCAGTAAATAGCATATAACTGAAGTTGAATAACATATATGGGCTTCCCTGGTGGCTAAGTGGAATTGGCCTGCATTGCAGGAAATGCTGGTCTGAATCCTGGGTCAGGAAGATTTCCCTAAGAAGGAAATGGCAACCCACTTGTGTTCTTGCCTGGAAAATCCTATGGACAGAGAATCCTGGCGGCCTACAGTCTGTTTGGTCACAAAAGAGTGGGAAACAACTTAGCGACTAACAGGCAACCACTGGGAGATTGAACCTCCCTCTGGGAGAAAGAGTGGAAACAGTAGCTGACTTCATTTTGGGGGGCTCCAAAATCACTGCAGATGGTGATTGCAGTCATGAAATTAAAAAACACTTACTCCTTGGAAGGAAAGTTATGACCAACTTAGACAGCATATTAAAAAGCAGACATTACTTTGTCCACAAGGGTCCGGTCTAGTCAAGGCTATGGTTTTTCCAGTAGTTGTGTATGGATGTGAGACCTGGCCTATAAAGGAAGCTGAGTGCCAAAGAATTGATGCTTTTGAAGTGTGGTGTTAGATAAGACTCTTGAGAGTTCCTTGGACTGCAAGGATATCAGTCCTGGATGGTCATTGGAAGGACAGATGTTGAAGCTGAAATTCCAATACTTTGGCCACCTGATGCAAAGAGCTGACTCATTTGAAAAGACCCTGATGCTGGGAAAGATTGAGGGCAGGAGGAGAAGGGGAGGACAGAGGATGAGATGGTTGGATGGCATCACCAATTCAATGGACATGGGTTTGGGTAGACTCCGGCAGTTGGTGATGGACAGGGAGGCCTGGCGTGCTGTGGTTCATGGGGTCTCAAAGAGTCAGACAAGACTGAGCGACTGAACTGAACTGAACTGGGAGAAAAAATGCCATCCTGCCAGGTCTCAAAGACTGCCTTTTCATTTAGAATTTCTCACTTATTACAAAGGGGAGAAAAGGTAAAGAAATGAGTGAAATGAACTGTGGAGCTGACTCAAAGAAGAAACTGACATGTCCTAGATTTTCCCCTTATAGAATCTGACCATGTAAAAAAGTGAACAGTAGTGCCATTACCAAAAGGGGTGAAACATTTAAACTTAAGAACGTGCAGCAGCACCAAACTACATGAAAAATCTAAAGGTAGGACAACCTGCTTCTATGCGTGCTCAGTCAATAAGTCGTGTCCAACTCTTTGCGACCCCCATGGACTGTAGGCCGCCAGACTCCTCTATCCATAGGATTCTCCAGGAAACAATACTGGAGTGGGGTGCCATGCCCTTCTCCAGCGGATCTTTCCGACCAAGGCATCTCCCTGCGGCTCCTGCATTACAGGTAGATTCTTCGCCTCTAAGCCACCGGGGAAGCCCAATACTGCTTTTATCTACTTCTAAAGTTACATAAACTAAGTGCCAGTTCTCTTTGGAAACCGTGGATGGCTCTGAAAAGAGCCTTTGGAAGTGCTGGAGTCTGATCAAGCAGCCAGTGGCTCACTTGGAGCTGGTATACTTGGTGACGGCCTTGGTGCCCTCAGACACGGCGTGCTTGGCCAGTTCTCCGGGCAGCAGCAGGCGCACGGCCGTCTGGATCTCCCTGGATGTGATGGTCGAGCGCTTGTTGTAGTGAGCCAGGCGCGACGCCTCGCCCGCGATGCGCTCGAAAATATCGTTCACGAACGAATTCATGATGCCCATGGCCTTGGACGAGATACCGGTGTCCGGGTGGACCTGCTTCAGCACCTTGTACACGTACACGGAGTAGCTCTCCTTGCGGCTGCGCTTGCGCTTCTTGCCGTCCTTCTTCTGCGCCTTGGTCACCGCCTTCTTGGAGCCCTTCTTCGGGGCCGGAGCCGACTTGGCTGGCTCAGGCATGACTGACAATAATCACAAGATGTCAGGAAAAAGAAGGATCTCCCAGTACGTCCATTTTATAATGCAATATGCAAATTAGATTTTGTAACGTTCTATGTCTGATTGGCGAATACTCGTTGTGACATCACATTCAATTTTGTCCAATGAAAACGCTCACTTTAAGGACCTACACATTACTCTGCAACTTTAACTGCAACTTTACCCAATGGAATAGCTTATTTTTCGCGCCCAACTGCAGCTATAAAATGTGCAGTTTTCTTTCACTTTAGTCTCTTCGGCTGTAGTCTTGAAGAGTTGTAGTATGTCTGGACGTGGTAAGCAGGGCGGCAAAGCTCGCGCCAAGGCCAAGACCCGCTCTTCGCGGGCCGGGCTCCAATTCCCCGTGGGCCGAGTGCACCGGTTGCTCCGCAAAGGCAACTACGCCGAGCGGGTCGGGGCCGGGGCCCCGGTGTACCTGGCGGCGGTACTGGAATACCTGACAGCCGAGATCCTGGAGCTGGCGGGCAACGCGGCCCGGGACAACAAGAAGACGCGCATCATCCCGCGTCACCTGCAGCTGGCCATCCGCAACGACGAGGAGCTCAACAAGCTGCTGGGCAAAGTCACCATCGCTCAGGGTGGTGTCCTGCCCAACATCCAGGCGGTGCTGCTGCCCAAGAAGACCGAGAGCCACCACAAGGCCAAGGGCAAGTAAGGCGTCAAGAGCCACGCATTCCAAACCAAAGGCTCTTTTCAGAGCCACCTACGTTTTCTGTTGAGGAGCTGAGACAGTAGTATTAACCTTAAGTCTAAGTAGTGTCTGACTCTGCGACCCCATAAACAGCATCCTTACCAGGCTGTCCTGTCCCTGGGATTCTCTCGGTTGCCATGTACTGCAGTGCATCAGGTTCTTCCGTCCAGGCAAGACGCTAGTTTTCGTGCTGTCAGTGCTAGTTTTCTCGCTCGCTTATGCAAGTACAGATTACCTCATATATACACAGGGTCTACCACTTGGTAGCAAGAAAATGGGAATTTTTACAGAAGAAATATTTTCTTGGAGAGTGGGAATAGATCTAAGTGCACAGCTGTTTCCAGAGATCTCTGGGTGGCTCTGAAAAGAGCCTTTGGGGTTTGCTTCTCAAGCGCCAACTTTCTACTTCTTCTTAGGAGCCGCCTTCTTCGCCTTTGCAGCTTTGGGTTTTGCTGCTTTAGGCTTGGAGGTTTTGGGTTTCGCCGCTTTTGGCTTCACTGCCTTGGGCTTCGCGGGGCTCTTAGCAGCCTTCTTTGGCTTTGCCGCAGTTTTGGCCTTCTTGGGGCTCTTGGCCACTTTTTTGACACCAGAGGCCGCGGGCTTTTTCGCCTTCTTAGGCGTCTTCTTAACGGCTTTCTTTGCTCCCGCAGCCTTCTTGGGTTTCTTAGGGGTGGCCCCTGCGGGTTTCTTCGCTTTAGCAGCCCCCGCCTTCTTGGCTTTGGGCTTGGCTTCCCCGGCAGCCGCCTTCTTGTTGAGCTTGAAAGAGCCGGAAGCCCCGGTGCCCTTGGTCTGCACCAGGGTGCCCTTGCTCACCAGGCTCTTGAGACCCAGCTTGATGCGGCTATTGTTCTTCTCCACATCGTAGCCGCCGGCTGCTAGCGCCTTCTTGAGCGCAGCCAAAGAAAGGCCATTGCGCTCTTTGGAGGCGGCGACAGCCTTAGTGATCAGCTCAGAAACTGGGGGCCCGGTAGCCTTGCGCTTCGCCGCTCCACCGCTCGCGGTCTTCTTGGTTGCTTTCTTCTTGGCAGGAGACTTCTCCACCGGCGCCGGGGCTGCCGTCTCAGCAGGAGCGGTTTCCGACATGGCGAAGGGAGAACCTGCTAGAAGGAGAGAGACTCAAATTCCAAAGAGCAAGTTTTGCAATGCCGTCTTGCTCCGGCCCGGGCTTATATAAGTCGGTGCTGCCCTGTGATTGGTGGAGCGTCCGATCCACCGCCCTCAGGCAGCCGCTTGTCGTGGTTGGACTCCCAAACTGTGTTTGTTAGTCCCCAAAATTTGATTAAATGTTAAAAACAGTGGTACATAATTTGACTCTTTGAAGGTTCAAAGGAGGAAAACAGCCTCCAATTTCACATACTTGTTTGTGTTTTTATGACTTACGCGCAGTTAATGAAAGATATTTTTAAAAATCCCTTCAGCTTTTCCTATAGATTCACCGGACCTAAGGCATCGAGCTACGTAGTTGCATATTGCAATAAAGTTTTAGTAAGTATCAAGTGAATGTTTTTTAAAAGGCTTTGTCGCCAAGCTCAGCCTTCGATTTTTGCAAGAGGAAAGATACTAGGTTCCTTGATTTTGCTTTAACTTTGCTTCGAACGGCAGCAAGTAACACAGGTGCAGGACGGCCAGTTGCCTACAGCCACAAATTAAGCACATAGATTTTACTTTAAAAACCGGTTTTGCCTTCCAAGGAGTTTACAGGTGCCAGTATCTTTAGAGAATGGGATTTCGCAGCTCGGTCTAGTTCTGTGGTCAAAGTGACTTCTTCCATGAGGAATAGAAATTGCTTTGGCTTCAGAATCCAATGACCTGTCTTCAAATTCAAACAAATTTAGTATGTTTTTGATTGAGAAGCTTTCTCCCTTTAATTTGTAAGCAAATCCATTAAAATAAGAAGAAAGAAAATGTCTTAACCCAGAGATGTATTTTAGGAAAAAACTGAAATCTGCTAAAAATTATTCAAGGGCTTCCAGCAACACCGGAAAGGCTGTTTAGATGACATGGGTCTCTCTCCGTCTTTCAGAAGCTGTTTTCCTCCTTTGGAGCTTCAGCACTTTCCACTGCTCTCCCTCAAACTCCATCTCCACCAACATTTAACAAATTGAATGGTCAGGAACACCTTCTTTTGTAGGACCTCAGTGTGGATATTTCTGCATATTTAATGAAGATAGACCTGTATCTTTCAGTGAAATAATTGGCCTCCTGACTACAAGTGTGGATTGGATAGTAAGGGAGTGAGTGGAGGTTATAGAAGTTTAAGAGAATTCAGGAAAACATTAACATCCAAGGGACCTGAGGCAGTGACTGTGAGGTGAAATGGAGGGTGATGTTTGTTATTTATTGGGAGGGGGAAGCTTGGAGAGGATTTTGTCCCTGGATGCAATGATGATTAGGGTCTCTCATGCATTCAACAGTCAGTTCTTGTGAAAACCTGTAGGCTGACATGCTTCATGTCTTCAGGGGTTCCTGGAGTTGAAACTATAGCCTACTATAGCCAAATCTAGACAGTGGCTTATTTTTGTATGGCCAAGCTAAGAGTTTCTCTATATTTGAAGAATATTTTAAAGATGTAACAGAGACCATATGTTACCTGCAAAACCTAAAATATTTACTTTGTGGCTTTCACGGTCTTGAATTCCTCCTCAGATAATTCATGTTATTCTTACAGGTCTGCCTTTTTCAGAATTATGAAAACCCAGATCTAAAGAAAAGATCTTAAGAAAATGATTCAATCAAGCATTTCCCACTGTTTCAATCACGAAACTTTCAGAAAACTTAGGAACGCTGGCGGTGGGGGGGTATCTGCTTTACAAAAGGAAGGGGGCACAATGTAGCTAACATTCATTGAGCATTTATAGTCTTAGTATGGCCTACAAACTAATTCACTTGCCACATTTTACAACTGTTGTAGGTGGGTCCGAAAGAAGCTGAGTAATTGGGCAATTGACTGCTGTGAAGCTCGAACCTCGACCACTATTTCTTCCTGCAACAGGGAGACAGGAGACATTATCTGAAGTTATATGGTACTACTTGGCAAAAGGTGGGGGGAAAGCGCCTCATTTGTCATTACAGAACTGTCCGCACAAAGCACTAGTTAACAAGGAATGGGCCACTTCTTCAGTCACTTCCTTTAGCCAGGGATTAAAAATTATCGTCCTAATAAAATGCTTCTCCTAGTAACAGTTTGACTAGGAGCCCAGGATACAGCCACTTCTACATAGTATTGACGTGGTACAATAATATTTGGGTCCACGAAACGTTTCATTTAAAATCCATGGCGTTTTTCATTTGCTGGTAATATGTATACTCGACAATGAACAGCTCCTTTTTGGTGACAATTGAGGGGCTCTTAAAAGAGCCTTTGGGGGTAGGTATGTGTTAGCTGGAGGAGCCACAAAGCTTATGCTCTCTCCCCGCGGATGCGGCGGGCAAGCTGGATGTCCTTGGGCATGATGGTGACGCGCTTGGCGTGGATGGCACACAGGTTGGTGTCTTCGAAGAGCCCCACCAGATAGGCCTCGCACGCCTCCTGCAGCGCCATCACGGCCGAGCTCTGGAAGCGCAGGTCGGTCTTGAAATCCTGCGCGATCTCGCGCACCAGCCGCTGGAACGGCAGCTTGCGGATCAGCAGCTCCGTGGACTTCTGGTAGCGGCGAATCTCGCGCAGAGCTACCGTGCCGGGCCGGTAGCGGTGCGGCTTCTTCACGCCGCCGGTGGCCGGCGCACTCTTGCGAGCCGCCTTGGTGGCGAGCTGTTTGCGCGGCGCCTTGCCGCCGGTGGACTTCCGAGCCGTCTGCTTAGTGCGAGCCATTTGGTAAGTAGTGCCAACTGCCTAACACTGATGTGAGCGCTCGGCCGTCCCAAAATATATAGCGAACCTCGCGTCTTGATTGGACAATAGGCTGCTGCTCTCTCGCCTACCCCGCCCTTCCACGCCCATTCTTTCTGTGTTTAGGAAGCATTGTCTCGCCTCTACTTCGGACACTAGGATTACGTGGTGAGGGAGGAAATATCTTGTTGGCTTTCAAAAAAAAAAAACCCTGCAGGATGTATCCAAATTCTTAAATTTGTCGTCTAGAGCAGGGGTCCCCAACCTCCGGGATCTAAATGTCTGGTGATCTGAGGTGGAACTGATGAAATAAAAGTAAGAATAAAGTGTGCTAGTCTCCCCGGAGTGTCCGAATCTGTGATGCCATGGACTGTAGGCTACCAGCCTCCTCTGTCCATGGGATTTTCCAGGCAAGAATACTCAAGTGGTTTGCCGTTTCCTACTCCAGAGAAATAAAGTGCACAATAAATAGTCGCTGGTCAGTTGCTCAGCCGTGTCCCTGCTCTTTGTGACCCCATGGACTACAGCATGCCAGGCTTCACTGTTCTTCACTATCCCTTGGAGTCTGCTCAAATTCATGTCCGAATCAGTGATATCATCCAACCATCTCATCTTCTGTCGCCCCCCTTCACCTCCTGCCCTCCATCTTTCTCAGCATCAGGATCTTTTCCGATGAGTGGGCTCTTCGCATGACGCAGCCAAACTATCGGAGCTTCTAATGTGCTTAAATCATCCCGAAACCATCCTCCCACCCAGGCGCGTGGGAAAACTGTCTTCAAAATCGGTCGCTGCCGCCTAAAAGGTTGCGGACAGCTGGCCTAGAGAACCTGAAAGTGTCTTGCATTTTAGATGTAAGATGTCATGATTTGACAAGCTTGAATAACTTGAAAGGAGTTAAGTGGAGGCCATGAAGTTGAGTCAACCCAGCCACTACGTTCTGTTGCACAACTCTTATAGCTTAGTAAAACGGAGCTTGGTTACCTTTTTCCTTGAACTTCATGTGTTATTGCTAGCCATACTGCTTCGTGAGCTATTTGCCCTTTAAGTGCGAGCAGTCAACACAAGGTTATTTTGCCTGGGTTATAAGAAACGACGTCAAACGAAAATCTGCCAGTTGTTGACGGAAATACTGACGGAGGACTGGAGCTTTGACCATACTCAAATTATTTTTCAGACCTTAATCTTCCCCACACAACCTAACGACTTTAGCGCCTACAGCTCTTTACCTGAGTCAGTGGGTGGCCCTGAGAAGGGCCTTTAAGGTAGGGTAATTAAATGCACCTTTAACCGCCGAAGCCGTAAAGGGTACGTCCCTGGCGCTTCAGCGCGTACACCACATCCATGGCGGTAACAGTTTTGCGCTTGGCGTGCTCGGTGTATGTAACCGCGTCCCGAATCACATTTTCCAGGAACACCTTCAGCACCCCACGAGTCTCCTCATAGATGAGACCGGAGATCCGCTTCACGCCACCACGACGAGCCAGACGACGAATGGCGGGTTTGGTGATGCCCTGGATGTTGTCACGAAGAACCTTGCGGTGGCGCTTAGCACCCCCTTTCCCAAGGCCCTTACCGCCCTTGCCACGACCAGACATACCTGCAACCACACTCGTTACAGCGCCGTAGCTTGCCAAGGCAGTGTTTTATATAGTGATGTTTCGGACCTGATTGGGAACCGCTCAGGCCAGCCGTGACGCCTCTGGGAGTTTCCGGACCCGAAGCCCCGCCCACATTTTAAGCAAAATGGAGAGGTGCTTAAAATACAGAGTCAAAAAAAGGGCCTAATAAAATCCCTCCGTTCAGCTTCTGCAATACACTGTGTTGCCCTTGCCCACAACTGGAAAACCGTTCCTTTGTTTGGGTTAGACCTTGCTGTCCTTTTCTCTTTTTTTGCTCTCTCCTAGGCATTGATCGTACTAGCGAGTTGTGGCTTCCGGAATGAATGGCCCATCTCGAGAGCCGTGATTTTAGTCTTTTGGGGGTTTTTGTGAAACCTCGTGGCTGAGAGCCTGCTTATAGATAGCTTCAGGGTGGGCTTCCTCATCGTTCTCAGCAGTGGTCTCCCCTTTTCCTTATCTTGTACTCATCCTATCATCTTCCTTTCTCTTCCCTCACTCGCTGCCACATTTTTGCTGGTAGAACTGGTTTTTTCAAATGTTCTTCGTTTCACTTAGAAACACTTCAGGAAATTGAGGAAGCTCAGCTTTTACCGCCGTTTCCTCTGGCGAGTCCATGAACAAGTGAAAATGCTCTCGACTCCTTTCCTGCCCTTCTCCCCCTATCCCCTCCCCGCCCCCACCATCACCACGTTCCTTTTCTCTCCTTTCTTGAATTGAGAAATCAAGTGCACCCCAAAGATCTGTGCCTTTAATAGTGTCTTTAATAAAATGCTGAATGTAAAGACCAGGAACAATTTTATTCCAGGAATTTAAAAAATAAAAAACTTTCAAATGTTTCCTTGACTTCTGGCTATTTGAAATGACCTTTCGGGCCCTGGCGTGTCTGCTAGGTAGCAGATTTTATTTCTCCGAGAAAATGCCTTCTCTAACGAATAACACATTTACTTTTTCTCTTTTTCCGAGCTTCAGAAATGTTTACCCTTTCTCTTTCAAATGTGTGTGGTTGATTATTTACTACTTGAACAAATACCTAATAGTATTCTCCAAGTTTACTTTATAATGTCTGTAAATACTATATGTGCAAATGACTGCATGCCCATCTTCTATTAGTTAATCCATTTCTTATTGAGTTACTTGTCTGGCTTTCTTCTTCCTTCTCCTGTTTAGTAATGGAATCGGAGTGCTTAACCTTAAAGATGTTATTGGGCGGGTAATCTCAACAATCCTCTTCCCTTGCAACTATAGAAAAACCAGACAGCTTTCTGCCTTGTTACCTAGCAATTGTTGAAAAGGGTGTTTGCTATGACCAGAGCATTATCTTGGCAAAATTCTGTTAGCCTCTGACCTGCTTTGTTTTGTACTCCAAGGCCAAATTTGCCTGTTACTCCAGGTATCTCTTGACTTCCTACTTTCACATTCCAGTCCCCTGTAATGAAAAGGACATCTTTTTTGGGTGTAAGTTCTAGAAGGTCTTGTAGGTCTTCATAGAACTGTTCAACTTCAGCTTCTTCAGCATTACTGGTAGGGGCATAGACTTGAATTATTGTGATATTGAATGGTTTTCCTTGGAAATGGACAGATATCATTCTGTCATTTTTCAGATTGCATCCAAGTACTGCATTTTGGACTCTTTTGTTGACTCTGATGGCTACTCCATTTCTTCTAAGGGATTCTTGCCCACAATAGTAGACATAATGGTCATCTGAGTTAAATTCACCCATTCCAGTCCATTTTAGTTCACTGATTCCTAAAATGTCTACATTCACTCTTGCCATTTCCTGTTTGACCACTTCCAATTTGCCTTGATTCATGGACTTAACATTCCAGATTCCTATGCAATATTGCTCTTTACAACATCGGACGTTACTTCCATCACCAGTCACATCCACAACCGGGTGTTGTTTTTGCATTGGCTCCGTCTCTTCATTCTTCCTGGAGTATTTCTCCACTGATCTCCAGTAGCATATTGGACACCTACCGATCTGGGGAATTCATCTTTCAGTGTCCTATTTTTTTGCCTTTTCATAC
This sequence comes from Bubalus kerabau, assembly GCF_029407905.1. NCBI lineage: Eukaryota > Metazoa > Chordata > Mammalia > Artiodactyla > Bovidae > Bubalus > Bubalus kerabau. The sequence continues at coordinate 21,468,283 of NC_073626.1, forward strand.
TGTTCATGAGGTTCTCAAGGCAAGAATACTGAAGCAGCTTGCCTTTCCCTTCAGAACTCTCCAACATGACTTGTCCATCTTGGGTGGCTCTACATGGCATGGCTCATAGTTTCATGCAGTTAGACAAGGCTGTGGTCCTTGTGATCAGATTGGTCAGTCTTCTGTGATTGTGGTTTTTTCATTCTGTCATTCCTCTGATATGCAGATGACACCACCCTTATGGCAGAAAGTGAAGAGGAACTAAAAAGCCTCCTGATGAAAGTGAAAGAGGAGAGTAAAAAAGTTGGCTTAAAGCTCAACCTTCAGAAAACTAAGATCATGGCATCTGGGCTCATCATTTCATGACAAATAGATGGGGAAACAGTGTGAGACTTTATTTTTCTGGGCTCCAAAATCACTGCAGATGGTGATTGCAGCCGTGAAATTAAAAGGCGCTTACTCCTTGGAAGGAAAGTTACAACCAACCTGGATAGCATATTCAAAAGCAGAGACATTACTTTGCCAACAAAGGTCCGTCTAGTCAAGGCTATGGTTTTTCCTGAGGTCATGTATGGATGTGAGAGTTGGACTGTGAAGAAGGCTGAGTGCCGAAGAATTGATGCTTTTGAACTGTGGTGTTGGAGAAGACTCTTGAGAGTCCCTTGGACTGCAAGGAGATCCAACTAGTCCATTCTGAAGGAGATCAGCCCTGGGATTTCTTTGGAAGGAATGATGCTAAAGCTGAAACTCCAGTACTTTGGCCATCTCATGCGAAGAGTTGACTCATTGGAAAAGACTCTGATGCTGGGAGGGATTGGGGGCAGGAGGAAAAGGGGACAAGAGAGGATGAGATGGCTGGATGGCATCACTGACTCGATGGATGTGAGTCTGAGTGAACTCCGGGAGTTGGTGATGGACAGGGAGGCCTGGCGTGCTGTGATTCATGGGGTCGCAAAAAGTTAGACACAACTGAGCGACTAAACTGAACTGAACTAGCCCTCTGATAGATAAGGATAAGAGGCTTATGGAAGCTTCCTGATGGGAGAGACTGACTGAGGGGGAAACTGGATTTTGTTCTGATGGGTGGGGCCATGCTCAGTAAATCTTTAATCCAATTTTCTGTTGATAGCAGGGCTGTGTTCACTCCCTGTTGTTTGACCTGAGGCCAAACTATGGTACAGGTAATGAAGATAATGGAGACCTCCTTCAAAAGGTCCCATGCACACACTGCTGCACTCAGTGCCCCCAACCCTGCAGCAGGCCACCATCAACCCATGCCTCTGCCAGACTCTTGGACACTCACAGGTAAGTTTGGGTCAATCTCTTTTGGGGTCACTGCTCCTTTCTCCTGAGTCCTGGTGCGCACAGCATTTTGTTTGTGCCCTCCAAGAGTCTGTTTCCCCAGTCTTGTGTAACTTCTGGCTCTATGGCGGGGTTAATGGTGACCTCCTCCTAGAGGACTTCTGCCATATGATTATATAACAACAATGTATGTTGCTCAAGGACATGTTTCTCCTTCTTAACAAGAACCTTCTGATTAATCTTGTTGATTTAAGATGTATGTTGTGGGAGTGGGTCTGGTAAAAGTATATAAGGCCTTGATAAGACTAGCAAGTGGGGCACTCTCTGTCCCCCTTCTGATGTCTATGTCAGAATCTTTCTCTGTCCTTTTTCACTGTAATAAAGCTTCTGCTACACAAAAGCTGTGAGTGATCAAGCCTGGTCCCTGGTCCTGAAGCTAATTCTTCAGAGATCACAAATCCAAGATTGTTCACCATAAGCTATCGTTATTGTTCTTGCATTGTTCTTCATTCAAAGTTAGTTTATTTACTAGTAATTAGTGCCTTTCCTAATTCTCATTTCTCCTGTCCTCCAAACACATATATATTTACACATAAACACACAAAGACACACACAGACATACACTAATCCAAAACTAGCCCTTTGGAGTGTTTTCCACTCCATGAGCTTAACTTCTCAAATCTTTTCTTCCATTCCATAGAATCTTACTTCTCAACACAGATTGGCCTTTTACCAAGTCAGAATCTTAAATATGAGACAGGCAAGCACAAAATTTTCCTTCTTCCTTGGTCCTACCCCAGAGCAATCACTATCCTTGCTTTCATTCTCAAAGGTTCCTCAACCGTCTATGCCTCCATGTACTATTTCACTTAAAGAAATTTGAGGATGTAGAATTTACTGGTCCCTTCATCTTATTATGCCTTCTATTATTTATTTTTTGCCCTGCATCTTTTGGGATCATATTTGCCTGAGCAGGGATCAAACCTGAGCCACAGCAGTGAAAGCACGGAATCCTAACCACAGGGCTACCAGTGAAGTCCCCACTCTGCCTTACTCTTGTCTGCTCATGACTTGAAGCCAGAATTGCAAAACCCTTTAAGAAACCCCTTACCTTCTCCTGAGGCTTTCTCAAGACCTAAATGTATTCTCTAATATACACAACTGTTCATGCCTAACACTATCTCCTTGTTTTGCCTAACCTTGTTTCCAAAATTCTGTAATACAATGTGACCAATGATAGTCTTCATAGTCCCTTCTATCTCCTAATTTAGTCAGTTTTCATGCCTAAATATATCAGATAATAGCTGCCAGAAACTCTGATTCCCTTTCATTCACTTCACCTTACTAGCACCACCAGGGTTGGATGGATATTGAGAAAATAAAAATCAAGATAAAGATTGGGGTCCGTGGAGCAGGAGCCCCCTGCTGTCTTGCTCCCTTGGGTTTCAATAGGGTCAGAGGCTACAGACACAGTTCCTAAGCTTCTAATCTTTAAAAGCAGACTGGTTTCTATAGACTGTTTCTATTTCCCCAAAATTCATATGTTGAAATCTAATCTCTAACGTGAGGGTATTTGGAAGGTAGGGTTTTGGGGAAGGGCTTAGGTTTTAAGTACAGGGCCCTCATCAGTAGTATTCATGCCTCTATAAAAGAGACCCCATTGACTCTTCCACGCATGGAGAAAATAGCCATCTATGAGTTAGGAAGAGGGCTCTTACCAGACACTAAATCTGACAGCGCCTTGATCTTGGACTCCCCAGCCTGCAGAGCTGTGAGAAATACATTTCTATAATTTATAAGCCACCTAGTCTGTAGTATTCTGATACAGCAGCCTGAGCAGGCCAAGACACTCGTTTTCTGCAAGTCATGTTTTTAAAAAGTACTCAGGGTTGGTGCCTTTGATTTTAGTGGTTATTCTAATTTCTTTCTTTCTTTCTTTTTAAGAATTTTTGGATATTTCCTAAAACCACCTTTTCTACAGCCAACCTTAGGCTTCTAATAGAGCATGTCCTCACTGAGCCATAGTACACTTCTTAACTTCAGATCTCAATCAGCATCCAAATCCCAGATGTCCTTACTGAGAAACTGCAAAATGTTAAAACAGCCTAACTTCTGCCTTTCCACTTAAAGGAAAACAGGCTTTTCTACCCGGTTCTATTTTTTCTTTTTCTTAAACAGTTACTCTTACTTTATTTTCCTACAGCCTTGGGAGGCTTATACAGATCTCCTCATTTCCTTTGAGGGTTTGTTCAAAGAATCCCAAACTGAGATCTATTGGCTTTGTCTTCCCAGCACTTGGCTACCTTCAGAAAAGACAGACTTTTCTAGAGCTAGTAAAGGATTAATATGTATATTCTCTAAATCCGGGGAACTATCACCAAGCTCACAAATGAAAACACATGTGAAAATACTTTGGAAACTATAAAGTTTTATATAATCCTTGTCATCAGTATTATACCTACTCCCCATAGAATTCAAGAAGTATCTTGGATGAAGTGCGAAAAGCAGGAGGTGGGAAGCACTCAGTAATTACCTGAGGCTATCTTGTGTCTCAGTTCAGTTCAGTTCAGTTGCTCAGTCATGTCCGACTCTTTGAGACCCCATGAATTGCAGCACACCAGGCCTCCCTGTCCATCACCAACTCCTGAGTTCACTCAGACTCACGTCCATCGAGTCGGTGATGCCATCCAGCCATCTCATCCTCTGTTGTCCCCTTCTTCTCCTGCCCACAATCCCTCCCAGCATCAGGGTCTTTTCCAATGAGTCAACTCTTCTCATGAGGTGACCAAAGTACTGGAGTTTCAGCTTTAGCATCATTCCTTCCAAAGAACACCCAGGACTGATCGCCTTTAGGATGGACTGGTTGGATCTCCTTGCAGTCCAAGGGACTCTCAAGAGTCTTCTCCAACACCACAGTTCAAAAGCATCAATTCTTCTGTGCTCAGCTTTCTTCACAGTCCAACTCTCACATCCTTACATGACCACAGGAAAAACCATAGCCTTGACTAGACGGACCTTTGTTGGCAAAGTAATGACTCTGCTTTTCAATATGCTATCCAGGTTGGTCGTAACTTTCCTTCCAAGGAGTAAGCGTCTTTTAATTTCATGGCTGCAGTCACCATCTGCAGTGATTTTGGAGCCCCCCAAAATAAAGCCTGACACTGTTTCCACTGTTTCCCCATCTATTTGTCATGAAGTGATGAGCCCGGATGCCATGATCTTAGTTTTCTGAATGTTGAGCTTTAAGCCAACTTTTTCATTCTCCTCTTTCACTTTCATCAAGAGGCTTTTCAGTTCCTCTTCACTTTAGTGTTACAAATCAGCATTACATTCATTCAAATAGAGTTTGATGAGCACCTGCCTGTGTCAGGCTTTTTCTATTCTGGAGAACCATCAGTGAATAGCGTGATTTTTTTTTTTTTGGCCTTATGATATGTATATGGTGAGAGAAAAGGGGCAAAATTTTACATTTAAAAGTTTCACACAGAGTAGGAGAAATATTGTATGACATCCCTTATATGCAGAATCTAAAAAAGAAATGATAAAAGTGAACTTATTTACGAAAGAGAAACAGACTCACAAGCTTAGAGAATGAACCAGGGGGAAAGGATAGAAAGGGAGTTTGGAATCGACATGTACACGCTGCTATTATCTAATTAAGATATTAATGCTAATATCTATTAAGATATTAATAGATAACCAACTAGGACCTACCTACTTTATAGTACAGGAAATTCTGCTCAATATTTTTGTGGCAGCTTGGATGATAGGGGAATTTGGGGGAGAATGGATATGTGTATATGAATGGTTGAGTCCCTTTGCTATCTACCTGAAACTATCGCAACATTTGGCTATATAATCAGCTATACTTCAGTATAAAATTAAAAGTTACAAAAATAAAACAGGTTCACACAGACTTAGGAGAATACTCTCCTGGTCCTAGAATTTCATAGGTGTGAGTGTGATGTCAGGTATGGGATAAGCCCACAAGTGGTGTGGAAGGCATTACTGCCTCAAACAGGCTCACTGTGGCTTCTACCTCTAGAAAGTCACCAGATGTTGATGGCATGCATGACGCCTGTCATGAGTATTCATTGCAAGGACTGATGTTGAAGCTGAAGCTCCAAAACTTTCGCCACATGATGCTCTTGCCAACTCATTAGAAAAGACCCCGATGCTGGGAAAGATTGAAGGCAGGAGGGGAAGGGGACCACAGAGGACAAAATGGTTGGATGGCATCACCGAATCAATGGACGTAAGTTTGAGCAAGCTTGGGGAGATGAAGGACAGGGAAGCCTGGTGTGCTGCAGTTCACGGGGGTCGTAGAGTCGGACAAGACTGAGCGACTGAACACTGATGCCTGTGGATTGCTCCTTGTGCTTGTCTGTGTTCGGAGGTTGCTGAAAGCTGGCAAATAAAAGCCAGAGGACTGATTTGTTAATTTCCCAATATCAAATCTTAGAATGGGGGTGAAGAATAAACAGCTCAGAACTTGATCCTGCAGGGTTACCAGGGCTACCGCTAAACAGAAATACAGTTCGCAAAAGGGCTTCGTTCAACACCCTGTAGCCAGCTTCAACCGGATTCATTATTTTTTGGAGTTGTATAAAACAAACTGATTGTCAGTTACGTTAGAGGTCTGCCCAGTATTGCTAGATCCTGGGCCACATTGCTTGACTTAACCTAGATATACTCTGCCCCTCCTTGGACCCTGGACAATTTAATCAGTAACTGACTAGAACTTATAAGATACTTGCCCTTCCAAGCACTGCACATACACAGCAGGACAGTCAACTAGAGTTCTGCATCCTGAGGCTACTCTAACTGGGCTAGGAACTTACTCTGTTCTTTAACTTAGGTAGGTAGAGTTCTGTGTTAACTGATTCCTCCCTACAGACTTTACACTGGACAACTCAGACAGGGCCCAGGTGGTGTGGAGACACTCTTACCCCTATTATAGCAGTCATCAGTAAGCTTTTAACAGCTTACAAAATTATCACGGCGTGTTCAGCCTTGACAAGTACGCTTCATATCTGTATTGTGACTAAGATTATGTAGTCCCTGGATAAAATTTCTCAGCTTTAGGAAGACCTATCCTTGTGTAACAGCTGTTCTCAGTGAAAACGGAAGTGGCTCTTAAAAGAGCCTTTGGGAGGAAGCTAATGCCCCCAAGCCAGTAAACGACAGTTTATGCCCTCTCCCCGCGGATGCGGCGAGCAAGCTGGATATCCTTGGGCATGATGGTAACGCGCTTGGCGTGGATGGCACACAGGTTGGTGTCTTCGAAGAGCCCCACCAGATAGGCCTCGCACGCCTCCTGCAGCGCCATCACGGCCGAGCTCTGGAAACGCAGGTCGGTCTTGAAGTCCTGTGCGATCTCGCGCACCAGCCGCTGGAACGGCAGCTTGCGGATCAGCAGCTCCGTGGACTTCTGGTAACGGCGAATCTCGCGCAGAGCTACCGTGCCGGGCCGGTAGCGGTGCGGCTTCTTCACGCCGCCGGTGGCCGGCGCACTCTTGCGAGCCGCCTTGGTGGCGAGCTGTTTGCGCGGGGCCTTGCCGCCGGTGGACTTGCGAGCTGTCTGCTTTGTACGAGCCATAGCGTGAAGAGTTGTGTCGCGGAAGAAGCAACTGAACGACTGGGTCCAGGACGAGACTTTATACAGATGATCCGATCCTGATTGGCCAGACTTTGCTGGAGTAACCTGATTGGTTAAAAACCGATTTTCATTTGAATCTTACCAACCCTGAAAAGGTTTTGTTTTCTGTCCTTCTTAAACTTGTGTTTAAAAAAAAAAAAAAAAAGCAAAACTTGTGTTTTGTATTTTTGTAGGGAAGAATTATGGCCGCACTGTATCTTGTCTGAGTTTTTGGTTTTCGACTGAAATATTGATTTCACCAATAAAAAAGGAATTTGGTCCAGAATTTTTGTAAGTCAGGGACTAAGTTGTTCTAAAAGAAATTCATTTTCACTGGGGTCTTTTTCCCTTTTCAGATAATATGGGGGGAAATTACAGCAAAGTAATGTATTTGCTATCTCTAAAAAATTAGTTACACTTCATAACTGAATCAAGATCTGCATTTAATGTTTGTGTCAAGATCTAAAATGAAGTTTCAAAATAGACTGGCACACTGGTCCTATGAAGACAGAACTTTAGATTTGCCCAGCGTGGTGTAGGGAAGGTGGGGCGGGGGATTGCTGTGTGCTTGAATACTAGTAAGTGGTCATCTAACTTAATTTTGATTCAAATGGTTGGACTTCAAAATGTGAACTGCGTACTGACTAGAAGGCCTGCAGTGATGCTAGGTTTACACTGATCAAGTGATTAGGTGTTGTTTTGTAAACAGAGGTAGCCCTGAAAAAAACATTTGAGAAGTTTTAACTATTGGACCATTGGGTTCTAATGATAAAGACCCAGAATCAAAATTGGTTTAATGCTGGAACAAAACAATCGTCAGAAATGTTTCTTGGTTCGCAGTGTCATGGTTTTACAGTGGAGTAAACTGAGAATTTGTCTTTCTTTACCAGATGTTAGATGAATTGATGCTTTTGAACTGTGGTGTTGGAGGGACTCTTGGGAGTCCCTTGGACTGCAAGACCCAACCAGTCCATTCTAGAGATCAGCCCTGGGTGTTCTTTGGAAGGAATGATGCTGAAGCTGAAACTCCAGTACTTTGGACACCTCATGTGAAGAGTTGACTCATTGGAAAAGACTGATGCTGGGTGGGATTGGGGGCAGGAGATGGGGACGACAGACAATGAGATGGCTGGATGGCATCACCGACTCGATGGACGTGAGTCTGAGCGAACTCCGGGAGTTGGTGATGGACAGGGAGGCCTGGCGTGCTGCAATTCATGGGGTCGCAAAGAATCGGACACGACTGAGTGACTGAACTGAACTGAATGCATGTTCAGTCAATAGGGGGCTACATATTTCATGCACAGTACTGTAACTTTAGCCAGGCATGACAGGTTTCAAGAGTGCTCAGTTCTTCCACAGAAGTTATGGGTGGCTCTGAAAAGAGCCTTTGTTCTTAGAGGTTGGAGTATGAATTCAGACCTTATTTGCCTTTAGCTTTGTGATGGCTCTCAGTCTTCTTGGGCAGCAGCACCGCCTGGATGTTGGGCAGGACACCACCCTGAGCGATGGTGACTTTGCCCAGCAGCTTGTTGAGCTCCTCGTCGTTGCGGATAGCCAGCTGCAGGTGACGCGGGATGATGCGCGTCTTCTTGTTGTCCCGGGCCGCGTTGCCCGCCAGCTCCAGGATCTCGGCTGTCAGGTATTCCAGTACCGCCGCCAGGTACACCGGGGCCCCGGCCCCGACCCGCTCAGCGTAGTTACCCTTGCGGAGCAGGCGGTGCACTCGGCCCACGGGGAACTGGAGCCCGGCCCGCGAAGAGCGAGTCTTGGCCTTGGCGCGAGCTTTGCCGCCTTGTTTGCCACGTCCAGACATAGTGCAGTACTCAGAAGCTACACCAGAAATAACTAAAGCAAAGTAGCTCACAATTTATAGCCACAGTGCGCGCGAAAAAGCAGCGGTTCCATTGGCCAAAGTTGCCTTACTATTTTAAACGAGACAAACACAATTTCTTACAATGCGTGCTCTTATTGGACAATGTTGGCATAAACGTCATCACTAGTATTCACCAATCAGATAGAGAAGTTTACTAAGACTCATTTGCATATGGAGTTGTGACTATAAAAGGGACTCTGTCCTCCCTTTGTTTCTCGGAGAGTTTGTAAATTCTGTCAGCATGCCTGAGCCAGCTAAGTCCGCTCCGGCCCCGAAGAAGGGCTCCAAGAAGGCAGTGACCAAGGCGCAGAAGAAGGACGGCAAGAAGCGCAAGCGCGGCCGCAAGGAGAGCTACTCCGTGTACGTGTACAAGGTGCTGAAGCAGGTCCACCCGGACACCGGCATCTCGTCCAAGGCCATGGGCATCATGAACTCCTTCGTCAACGACATCTTCGAGCGCATCGCGGGCGAGGCGTCGCGCCTGGCGCATTACAACAAGCGCTCGACCATCACATCCAGGGAGATACAGACGGCTGTGCGCCTGCTGCTGCCAGGGGAGCTGGCCAAGCACGCCGTGTCTGAGGGCACCAAGGCCGTCACCAAGTACACCAGCTCCAAGTGAGCCGGCTCGCAGCCCTACAAAACCCAAAGGCTCTTTTCAGAGCCACCTACACTTTCAGAGAAATAGCTGGTGCACTTGCTTGTAGTCTAATTTCACTCAGATCACGCGGCTGGTTTGACGGCGGAAAAGGTAAGTTTTTTTAAAGCTCTCCGCAAGCAGTCTTGGATAAGCATTTAGGCAGTGTATTTTTGCCTGGAAAATTCCATGGACAGAGGAGCCTGGCAGGCTATGGGGCCTCAGTCGATCATGGCTCTGCAACTGAGCGCAAAACTTGCCATACAAATTTAGTATGGGTTATTTGGCGCCCACTGAAATGGATTTTCAGTTTTGCCCTCAGCTACGGCACCCCACTCCAGTACTCTTGCCTGGAAAATCCCATGGACGGAGGAGCCTGGAAGGCTGCAGTTCATGGGGTCGCTGAGGGTCGGACACGACTGAGCGACTTCACTTTCACTTTTCACTTTCATGCATTGGAGAAGGAAATGGCAACCCACACCAGTGTTCTTGCCTGGAGAATCCCAGGGACGGGGGAGCCTGGTGAGCTGCCGTCCGTGGGGTCGCACAGAGTCGGACACGACTGAAGTGACTTAGCAGCAGCAGCAGCAGCACAGCAACCGAAATTTCTTTTTTTCAAAGCGAGTAACGCCCCCCGCCTCTGATTGGGCAGCAGTACTATTTGAAAAGCCCGCCGTGGGTTGCAATTGGCCTGCTACTCTACCAACAGTTTTGCGCATTTTGTAGAGATTTTCTCGAAAGTAAATTACTACCTTTGTCTTTGGGAATGCACAAGGCTCAGAAGCCTAGAGCCATAAATACTGAAAATTAACGGTTCTGTGTTCTGCAGTCGGATCCTGGGCGAAACTGCCTGTTTCTATTTCCCATCCTCTACAGAATAGGTACTGCAACATTAGCCCTGTCTACGAAGACCTTAGGGTGAGTTGGAATGATTTATGCCATAGTGCTATGGGAATATTAAAGGTCCGGGACGGTACTTAAAGAGAAAATGTTGAACAAGAAACCCAGCAGCTTGGGAAAGCCGCGTTCTTCCAGTGTTTAATCAGGATGCAACGGAAGGGAGACATCCAGGACTCATTTGGCCGGGGAAACAGTTTTCTGGTAGTGTCTTGAGTCCACAATTAAAAATCCCGCGAAAGAAATCGGAGAACTCGGTGTTAAAGAGAAGAGCATATTTATTTAACGCATGGGCTAGTTAGGATTATTAGGAAATGGAATTTCTCAAGGCATGATCGAAAGTCCTTCAATTCCCCATTCCTCTGCATTTTTCAGTAGTGCCTAAATTTTCAGTTGGAATCATTAACATCTTTCGCTACCCTGGCATCCCCTTTCACCAACAAATGATTGCTTTTGCAGTTCTTTTTTTTCTCCCCATTAACAGTAAAATAAGCCCCTACGCTCATATCCCCACTTAAGACTGCAACATTTAGTGTCTTTCTCTTTGTTACTTCCCTTAAAGTTGGGGATATGGACCTATCTCAGATGCACAGTTTTGTCCCTGTCACAGGCAACAAGCTTCCTGGAAGTTATGCCAACATGTCAATGAGTCCTGCAAAATATACAGGGTTTGTCATTCACTCCTCTTTTTCCGGTACCTGCGCCCCTGTCATTAGGTCTTGGAAGCTGGCAAGAGCAGTCCCCTAATTTCATCCTGAACACACCGACTTCTTATTCATCACCTCTATTATTTGCTCTTTCTGAGATTTTTTTCCTTCCACTGTTAAGAGATCTGAGGAATAATTACCGTCAGTGGGTGATATAAGTATTGCCCTCTTCTGCCACCTTGTGTCAAGGAAACAGAAGGACAGGTCAAAGGCCTTAGGTTTTCCAGATCCAATTGAAATGCTTCAACTTTTTACTGACAGTAAATTGGAATAAGTAAAGTGATAATTTCTGTCTCTGTTTAATCACTGGATTTAAGTTAGCGTCCCTAGAAATCACTTGTGGGCATGAGAGAGAGGGAGAGAGCTATTGTTTTGTGGTCTGGTCAGAGCTGTCCAAATAAAAAGTCAAAAATCAAACATTCTGCACCCTAAAATAAATAAAACAAGAGGGTCATGGACACACTAGTTCTGGTCCTCAAACGATAAATATTTGAATATTTTCTGTAAATCTAAACACCTGACAAAATCCTTATTTTTGCTGGGAGGGAGCATGAATTTTACACTTTGAGAAGATGCTCAATCTATGGTTACAATATCCAAGAACAGTCTTAAAATTTATTCTTAAATAGAACCCAGAAGAAAATAGTGAATTGTTTCATCTTTCTTGACAAATGTTTTCCTTTGGATTAATCACATGTGCCTCTGGTGATCTGTGAGATTAGAAAACTTGCTACTGAGGATAGTACTTTAAGAACCACCTCGATGGAAATTGTATTTGCCATGGGCATCAGTGTAAGCAGATTGAAAATGAAGTGAGATTTCACCTGGCACCTGAACTGCATATAGTGATTCTATACAGTTATAGGACTTTAATGTGGAAAAAAATACAGTTGATAAAAGGGTTTTAATGAAAGGATTTCTAAAGACTCCATTGCCAGGTTGACAAAGAAGTTGCCTTTATATTTTATTATTAGTTAATTAATTTATTTGGCTGTACCAGGTCTTAGCTGAGGCCCCCAGTATCTTCGATCTTTGTTGCAGCGTGTGGGATCTAGCCCCTTAATCAGGGATGGAAGCCTGGCGCTCTGTTTTGGGAGCATGTTGACTTAGCCACTGGACCACCAAGGAATTCACTTTAGAACCAAGTGAAAATCAGATATGACCCTTTGGCCTTCCATTCCAGACATTTATGTAGATAGATATTAGGTAGTCTCATGTTTGGTTATATATTGTTGCATAGAAATAGACTTAATCAATGGTATTATAAAGAAAAGCCTTTCATGTAGATACTTTGTCAACCCTTTTGAATAAGCATTGTGTTATTTAAATAAAAACGTCATAATATGACTTGTTCTCAGGCTCTAGGTAAATAAAAATTATTCATCCAAAGAAAAAAAGGGAGGTTAGGGGAACGGGACATATGCATATCAAATTCACGATAGAGTTACCCTAAGAAAAGGGATGTTAGGGCTGGGGGTGCAGCTGAAGGGTACTTCAATTTTATGTGTTGTTGTTTTCCATAAATATAAAAGAAATTTGTAGTGAATATATATCATAATGTTAAACAGTAGATGGATTTTGTGTGGTCATTTTTGTACCCTTGTAATTTTTTTAAAGGTGAAAAAAACAATTAATAGTGTTGTTTGGTGTATTTGAAATTGTAGCTTTTCATGTACTTAACAAACAAGCAGTGCCTAAGATGTGACAGGCCATGGTCTAGATACTACAGCAGTCACAGGGGGACAAAATACTTAAGGAATAAAAATAAAATATACTTTTATACTACATAGTGATGTGTTAAGGAAAACAGAGCAGCGGGGAGAGATTTTTGAGAATTGTTATTTTAAATAAATTCCAACTCCCTTTAACCAAATTTCTGAAACTGAAATTAGCTATATATGGTTTTATTTAATTCTAAATTCTTGTTTACAATACGATAGTAGGAAAAGATGGGTTAACACTAATTCTCTGCTGTCTGAGATACGGCACCTGACATTAAAGCCTTTCTGATTTGTGACTTATTTTCGTCTCAAAATTTTCTTGGAATAAAAATTTACTCCTGGATTACCCACGTTTTCATTAGGTATAGAAAGACGGGCAACAGGGTTGCTAAGACTACAGTCCTTCATTTCCTCTAACCACCGCGCCCCCTCGCGCCCCCTTCGCGCCCCCCTCAGGAAAAATACAAAACAGCTCCCTTAGGAAAAATACAAAACAGCTAGCAGAGGATGGTTTCGATCCATCGACCTCTGGGTTATGGGCCCAGCACGCTTCCGCTGCGCCACTCTGCTCAACGCGATGCAAAGTGTTCAAAGTTATTCCTTTATTACATCTTACGTAAAGGGCTGTTTTTAGAAACTGGGGAAACTTTTCTTTCAAAGCCCATTCATTGATGTTACTCATGCTACAAACAAAAGAATGAATCCAAAACAGATTGATTTTATATATTCTGAGAGCAGAAAATTGGATGTTTCTGTTAGGAAAACAACCGGTCGCCAACCAGTCTGCCCCTTTCACCTAGCAGAAGTGATTGCGGATCTTACAGTTACAAAATATATGAGTAAGTCAAAATTCGAAAATAGAACATTTCCGAACTCAAAGCCAGAGCATTTTCAAAATTAGAAAGTTAAGGAAAAAAACAAACACTCTTGCATTGGCCGGGAATCGAACCCGGGCCTCCCGCGTGGCAGGCGAGAATTCTACCACTGAACCACCAATGCTTGTGCTATCGGCCTTTGCTCATTTTCTAAATGGCTTTTATTTATTTATTTATTTTAAAAACTCGCTACATCGAAACTATATATTAGGTTTAATTTTTTGGTTTTACTGAATAGAACCTTGTAATGTTCCCTCTTCCCTTCTTTTTAGGAAACCCTCCTTTCCACTGCAAGTTAAGAGCGTCCCTCTGCAACACCGGAGGCTGGTCTGGGTGTGAATGACCCAGTCCTGGGCGTGCCCCAGCGGAGGGTAGCCCCCTTCCCACCTTGAGAGGTGGGGGAAACTGTGTGTGTGTATGGAGGAGCTCCATGTCCGGGCGGGTTCTGGAAGATAGGGAAAGAGGAGAAAAGGGGGACGAAGGCAGGAAGGAAGGAGAAAATGGGGACGAAGGGGAGATCCAGGAGGAAGCGAATCTGAGAAGAGGAAGGGAAGCATGTCAGAGCAAAAGGAGGAAGATGGAGAGGAATGAGAGGGAAAGGGGAGAGAAAGGAGCCTAGTGCTGTTCCCTTCTGGTCACCCCAAAGGAGAGGCAGTGGGGGTTTTAGGAATTCTGTGGATTTACCTTAGGTTCCGGTTGCTATGGTAATGAAAATGGCACTAGAAACTCCTTCCAGTCAAATAGAATAAAAGTCTAATTAAAGAGTGATTGTGTGTGCAGCTCAGTCATGTCTGACTCTTTGCCACCCCATGAACTGTAGCCCACCAGGCTCCTCTGATTTTCCAGGCAAGAATACTGGAGTGGGTTGCCATTTCCTTCTCCAGGGGATCTTCCCAACTCTGGGATCTAACTTGCATCTCTTGCGTCTCCGGCATTGGCAGACTGGTTCTTTACCACCCACCTGGGAAGCCTACTTAAAGTTTAATTTTCCCCCAAAATATACAATCGTGACTCTCATACAAGTGTAAAAGTGAACCCCTTTGAAAAGATTTTACCTCTTTAATGGGATAACTGGTGAGGTGTTGCTGCTGCTGCTGCTAAGTCGCTTCAGTCGTGTCCGACTCTGTGCGACCCCATAGACAGCAGCCCACCAGGCTCCCCAGTCCCTGGGATTCTCCAGGCAAGAATACTGGAGTGGGTTGCCATTTCCTTCTCCAATGCATAAAAGTGAAAAGTGAAAGTGAAGTCGCTCAGTCGTGTCCGACTCTTAGCGACCCCATGGACTGCAGCCTACCAGGCTCCTCCGTCCATGGGATTTGCCAGGCAAGAGTACTGGAGTGGGGTGCCATTGCCTTCTCCCAGTTAAAAGGAGAATTCAAAGAGTGGACGCCATTTATAGATCAGGAATATTAAAAGTAAAGTCTAAATAAAGTCCAAACTGGCTTTTATACTGCTGAGGATTGGTGAGGAAGGTGGACTGGGGAGGGAAAAATTGTGCCCTCAGAAGATAGAATTAATTTGCATGTCTATGGACAGCAATTGGACCATAAAAAAGGCTAAGCCAGGAAGAATTGATGCTTTCAAATTGTGATGCTGGAGAAGACTCTTGAGAGTCCGTTGGACTGGAAGTATATAAAAACAGTCAATCCTAAAGGAAATCAACCCTGAATACTCAGTAGAAGGACCGATGCTAAAGCTGATGCTCCAGAACTTTGGCTACCTGATGCAAAGAGCCAACTCATTGAAGAAGACCCTGATGCTGGGAAAGAGTAAAGGCAAAAGGAGAAGGGGGCAGCAGAGGAAGAGACAGATAGCATGACGGGCTCAATGGACATGAAACTGAGCTAACTCCAGGGAAACAGTGGAAGACAGAAGAGCCTGGAGTGCAGCAGTCCATGGGATTGCATACAGACACTACTTAGCCACTGAACAAGACAGGAATTATTTTCTATTGCTGCCAGTTATCAAAAATTTACAGAATTGTAAAATACCTCTCATTGAATCAGAATCAGATGATACTAAACGGTGTGCTATAATTTTCCTTTGAGGCATACATTTCCCTGACAGTTCCTTCCCGTTTTAGGAAAATTCTGTGAACTCAGCACAAACAAAAGGACTAAATTCACAAGTTAAACTCTTTAAGAAGCTCTCCATTGCTCAAAGCCATGGGTGCTGGTCTGCTGTTTCTGACTGCTGCTGCTGCTAAGTCACTTCAGTCGTGTCTGACTCTGCGACGCCAGAGACCGCAGCCCACCAAGCTCCGCCATCCCTGGGATTCTCCAGGCAAGAATACTGGAGTGGGTTGCCATTTCCTTCTCCAATGCATGAAAGTGAAAAGTGAAAGTGAAGTCGCTCAGTCGTGTCCGACTCTTAGCAACCTCATGGACTGTAGCCTACCAGGTTCCTCCGTCCATGGGATTTTCCAGGCAAGAGTACTGGAGTGGGGTGCCATTGCCTTCTCCTATCTTTCCTAAAAGTCTAGGGTGGGAGATTCTTACCATGTGGGTACACACATTCCTGTAAGATTTGTATAAACTCCTTAAAAGCCTGTGCACATACACACACTGGAATTCAGTTTGGGGCTTAGGATGACAGTCCCTGATTTGTCCGTCTGTTCCTGGAAGAACCCCTTCCAGGGCCTGAAAGGGAACTCTTGTATGACGCTCTGAAATGAATTATCGGAGGAGGCACAGGTGCTGACAAAGCAAGAGACTATTGGGAAGGGGTCTTGCGGTGGAGAGCAGGAGGGTAAGGGAACCCAGGAGAGCTGTTCTGCCAATCTCTGGTTTATGGTGATGGGATTAGTTTCTGGGTTGTCTCTGTCCAATTGTGGAATCTGGAGACACACCTCGAAGGACACGCAAGACAGTGGAGTACAGTATATTATGCCAGCAGGTCCAGGGGGAATCAGTTACCAACAAGGACCCTGTTTCTGAGAGGCCCAGTTTTATGCCCCCCATTACGTTTGTGACTGGTTATATGTTAGCAACCTCTTTCTTGTATATGATTTTGGTGCTAGGAGAACGAAGAATTAAGGTTAAAGGGAGGGGGGACAATGATTATACATCAAGGGGGGATGTCTCCATGGTTAATCTATCAGGGGCATCCTGACCTCAACTACAATCTCCATTTGTCATCTGTAGGGAAGGAAGTCTCCAGGAGACCTGGTTTTCACTAGCAACAGTTTCCTCACTCTTGGGCAGGGTTCAAGCCCAGTTCACATCCTGTCTTTAAGATGGGTGACAGGCTTCAAGATGGAGTCTCTCCTGCTTTCCTCACACTGGCCCCAACACAATCATTCTGACTCAGGGTACTTCCTTGTGGCTCACACATTGCTCAGCCAAGATGGATGCCAGCAAGAAAGATTCTGGGAGGTGGTGGGACACATGGCATCTCCTTTGACCTTTCTGAATACCTCTGGTTGGTGGTGGCTTGTTAATTCTGTATAAGGAGGTCCTGACCTCCTGTTGTAAAATAATTCCTGCAAACAGTTGCTATGGTGCCTGCAGAGTGGTCAGTTTCAGTCAGTGTATCCTCTCATAGTTTCCAAGTGTCTTTTAACCTGGAAAGTGGTCTTAAGTGCCATCTCACCATACTTCTCATTTTTTCATTCCTGCCCCTACCTTCTTCAGAAGCTGCAGCCTCTCCTTTAAAAAGGCCTCACTCTGGGGGTTCAGCTTAGATTAGGGGTGGGGGTGGCTGGGAGCTAATGTATAACTAGGTGTAGATCAACCTATATTCCTTAAAATCATGCCAAAGGCCACACATGCCTGCCTTACACTCGTATCCACATATTGTATGATTAGGCCGCCCAAGATGGCTGTTCCTTTCCTCTTTGTACCTACATCCCCTGCTCCACCAGTGCCTGCTTCACCTACACCTTACTCACAGAACTGACTTTCCCTCGTAATCATAGATCCTAATCAGTAAGTGCCTATGTACTTGCCCTAGCTCCATCTACTCTGTTGTTTATCAAAAGGATGGTGAGGGCGGTGCTCCTCAGCTGTTTTCCCTGGCAACAGATAAGCCAACCTGACGTCATTTCCTCCTATATCTGGGTAAACTGGTAATCTCCCTTGTCCCCTGAGAATGAAGGATACTTTCATGTCCTGCCCTCTGTCTGCCACACACCATGGGGTGTTGCTCCAGGACCCTACTTCAGATATGTAATATTTCCTCTACCTTTCTAAATTCTTGGCTTAGACACCCCTGTAATAAAAAGAACAGATTAACAGGAGAAAAACAAAGAGTAGTTTGACAAAATGTATACCTCCTATGTACATGGGAAATACTCAGGAAAACCAAGTAACTCTGAAATGACTCAAAGCTACCACTTCAAATACCTTCACCAGCTGAAGACGAAAGGTGTTGTGGGAGGGAGGCTAGTTAGGGGAGGTTTTCCAGCAAACACAGTTCAGTTCAGTTGCTCAGTCATGTCTGACTCTTTGCAACCCCATGGACTGCTGCACACCAGGCCTCTCTGTCCATCACCATCTCCTGGAGTTTGCTCAAACTCAGGTCCATTGAGTCGGTGATGCCATCCAACCATCTCATCCTCTGTTGTCCCCTTGTCCTTCTGCCTTCAGTCTTTCCCAGCATCAGGGTCTTCTCCTATGAGTCAGTTCTTCACATCAGGTGGGCAAAGTATTGAAGCTTCAGCTTCAGCATTAGTCCTTCCAAAGAATATTTGGGACTGATTTCCTCTAGAATTGAGGAGAGGCACAGTCATTAGCAAAAGAAAAGAAAGTGTTATCTTGGACCAGGACACACCCTATTGGGGGGTAGGGGAGGGGAAGAGAACAGCAGGGGGTCTTTATCATGCAGATTTTCTCTAGAGAAGGGGAGGAACAGAGAGGACCCAAGAGACAAGATCATCTCCTTAGTGCGGACCAGAAAATTCCAAGCTGGTTGAATAAGATTCCTGGGGAAAGTTGAAGCAGCAGTTAATTCAGAAATTACAGTCTAGGTTTAGTATCATGGACTTTGGCATGAGTGGCACTATTTTGAGCCTGTAGGGATAATAGTACAAGGACAAAAGTAGGGCTAGCGCTCTGACCGTAAGCTCTGCAAATGTCTCAAGTGTTAGGCTATCAAAAACCAAAAAATCTAAACGTAGTAATGTGCAACAAAATTCATATTTTATGACAAGAGAAGAAAAAATTAATCATAAAAAAATTTCTCCACCCTTTGGCCTCCCCTCTTCCCTCCATTGTGCATTGTGTACCTGAGTTAAACATCACCAAGCCTGCTCAACCATAAAAAGCAACATTCTCCCAGCACCAAGACAACTCAGTCCTGGTCCGTGTGTGGGTTGGAAAAGAATTTCCAGATATGAGGCAGAATGAGAGGAGAATAAAGTTTATTAGAGTAGGAGACACTGTCAGAACACCGGGGAAGCTCAAGGGAGAACTGACGTTGAACAGGGAGGGATCTTTGTCCACTTTTATACCCAGGGTACAAGGAGTAGGATACAGATTCTGTGGGTCACTTGCTGATTGGATGAGGCACGTATACTGGGTGGAGGTGGAGTAAGGTAAAAACCTTCTCCCCATAGGGTAGGAGGGGAGACAAGTTATACTGCTTAGCAGGACCTGAAATCTGTTAATAGTTACAACATGGGGAAGGGAAGGATGATAAAGGTCTGGTTTTTCTGTTCCTGCATTCCAAGACCCTCTTTGGTTTTATCTGCTCTTCCATCCTTGGGTCACCACAGACTCTTTAAAAGATAACAGTCTGTTTAAATCTTGTAAGAGGCCATGACTCAAGGGTTATTGCAAGGGATGACATGGGGAAATTTTTAGGGTGACAAAACCTTTATATGGTGGTGGGATCAAACTCTAAGCCTTCTCTGGGCTGAGAAGTCTAGGTTTGTCTCTGGCCAGTAGGAATCCTCCTGCCCTTCCTGTTTGCATGGGAGAGGAGAGAATTTTTCTGTCTGCTTCTTCTCCATTGCTTTCAGCTCAAAATAATCCTTATGCCAGCATGGTGTATTTTGGGGAAAGCATTCTCTGAACCACTTCCTAGGGAAATGTCAAGAGCCAAGAAAAGAACCATATAATTTTGATAAGAAAGAAAAAGTTGGTCTTGATTGATAGTAAGGTTTCTTATAAATCTGTAGTAATTTAACCAATAGAGGAATTAAACATAAAGAGCACGGACAAGTTAACACATATCTATCAATAAGAAGTTGATGTCTGAATGCAGGTGAAAGAAGTGGATGTCAGTACCAGGCTCCACCAGCAGGATGTTACCAAGTAGAGCGTGGGTAGGGAAACAAGGAAGGATGATTCGTCCAAGGATGGACGTGAGAGGATCGAGGAACTGAGTCAGGCGGGCAGCCAATCAGAAGCACCAGGAGAGACCTACCAGTGTCACATGGGTCGGAGAACAAATAGGAACAAAACTGAGGCTGAACCAGAGCCAGCGTGGTGGACAAAGTCTTGTCTCACAGCGAGGATGGAAGGGACCCTTTCGCCCCCAACCTGCTCCCAGCACGCCCTGACTCGTCAAAGTAAATTCTCCTGCTCTGACCGTTGCAGCAACGATTCTCTGGGCTTTTAAGTTCTTTAGAATGACTGTTGGCTCGTCAAAGCAACGTTCTTCTGAAGGTGGATTTGAAGAGGCAGGAGGGACAGAGCCACATCAGGAAAGTTCAGTTCAGTTCAGTCGCTCAGTCGTGTACGACTCTTCGTGAGGCCATGAATCGCAGCACGCCAGGCCTCCCTGTCCATCACCAACTCCCGGAGTTCACTGAGACTTACATCCATCGAGTCAGTGGTGCCATCCAGCCATCTCATCCTCTGTCGTCCCCTTCTCCTCCTGCCCACAGTCCCTCCCAGCATCAAAGTCTTTTCCAATGAGTCAACTCTTCGCATGAGGTGGCCAAAGTACTGGAGTTTCAGCTTTAGCATCATTCCTTCCAAGGAAATCCCAGGGCTGATCTCCTTCAGAATGGACTGGTTGGATCTCCTTGCAGTCCAAGGGACTCTCAAGAGTCTTCTCCAACACCACAGCTCAAAAGCATCAATTCTTTGGCGCTCAGCTTTCTTCACAGTCCAACTCTCACATCCATACATGACCACAGGAAAAACCATAGCCTTGACTAGACGGACCTTTGTTTGCAAAGTAATGTCTCTGCTTTTGAATATGCTATCTAGGTTGGTCATAGCTTTCCTTCCAAGGAGTAAGCGTCTTTTAATTTCATGGCTGCAATCACCACCTGCAGTGATTTTGGAGCCCCCCAAAATAAAGTCTGACACTGTTTGCACTGTTCCCCCATCTATTTCCCATGAAGTGATGCTACAGGATGCTATGATCTTCGTTTTCTGAATGTTGAGCTTTAAGCCAACTTTTTCACTCTCCTCTTTCACTTTCATCAAGAGGCTTTTGAGTTCCTCTTCACTTTCTGCCATAAGGGTGGTGTCATCTGCATATCTGAGGTTATTGATATTTCTCCTGGCAGTCTTGATTCGAGCTTGTGCTTCCTCCAGCCCAGCGTTTCTTATGATGTACTCTGCATATAAGTTAAATAAGCAGGGTGACACTATACAGCCTTGATGTACTCCTTATCCTATTTGGAACCAGTCTGTTATTCCATGTCCAGTTCTAACTGTTGCTTCCTGACCTGCATATAGGTTTCTCAAGAGGCAGATCAGGTGGTCTGGTATTCCCATCTCTTGAAGAATTTTCCACAGTTTATTGTGAGCCACACAGTCAAAGGCTTTGGCATAGTCAATAAAGCAGAAATAGATGTTTTTCTGGAACTCTCTTGCTTTTTCCATGATCCAGCGGATGTTGGCAATTTGATCTCTGGTTCCTCTGCCTTTTCTAAAACCAGCTTGAACATCTCGAAGTTCATGGTTCACATATTGCTGAAGCCTGGCTTGGAGAATTTTGAGCATTACTTTACTAGCGTGTGAGATGAGTACAATTGTGCAGTAGTTTGAGCATTCTTTGGCATTGCTTTTCTTTGGGATTGGAATGAAAACTGCCCTTTTCCAGTCCTGTGGCCACTGCTGAGTTTTCCAAATTTGCTGGCATATTGAGTACAGCACTTTCACAGCATTATCTTTCAGGATTTGAAATAGCTCAACTGGAATTCCATCACCTCCACTAGCTTTGGTCGTAGTGCTGCTTTCTAAGGTCCACTTGACTTCACATTCCAGGATGTCTGGCTCTAGGTCAGTGATCACACTATTGTGATTATCTTGGTCATGAAGATCTTTTTTGTATAGTTCTTCTGTGTATTCTTGCCACCTCTTCTTAATATCTTCTGCTTCTGTTAGGTCCATACCATTTCTGTCCTTTATTGAGCCCATCTTTGCATGAAATGTTCCCTTGGTATCAACTCTAATTTTCTTGAAGAGATCTCTAGTCTTTCCCATTCTGTTGTTTTCCTCTATTTCTTTGCATTGATCACTGAGGAAGGCTTATCTCTTCTTGGTATTCTTTGGAACTCTGCTTTCAGATGCTTATACCTTTCCTTTTCTCCTTTGCTTTTCGCTTCTCTTCTTTTCACAGCTATTTGTAAGTCCTCCTCAGACAGCCATTTTGCTTTCGAGTATGGGAATTCTGTGGGGTGAGCATGAGGGTGGCCTTTGTATCTCACCTGCAGTTTTGGGTCCCTATGCTAGGTGACTATGCTAGTCCTCTAGCTACAAGCCGGTCAGAGAAAAGAGTAATGCCACTTTGGACTATTCCTCAGTGGCACCTGAGAACAAATTTCTCAGAAAGAAGGCTCACTAAGGGTTGAATTAAATCTAGCCTAATGTCCTTCATTTACAGGAGGAGATATTGAGACCTGGAGAAGGGAATTGATCCAGTGGCAATGGGTATTTCTTTTTAGCAGGTAATGTATATTGAAGGGTTTTGAAAGCATTATGAAAATTCACAAAATCAGACCATCTGTTGAGATCATTTCTGTTACATGCCACTACTTCCTTCCCTGAGTACCTGTAAAAGAACCTCCAAGGCCAGGATTCTTGTCCCAGTGTTTAGTTGAGGGAGCGGAGAGATTAGGGTTAGCTCCTCATCACTCAGATGATAATGAATGAAATCAGGAATTGAATATAGGAATATCTATACCTTATAAATATAAAATATATAATTACCATTCAACTTTATGGAAACCCAGAGTGTCTGAAGCCTGATACCAGGTACCGAGGAGTGACAAAATGAATGATGAAGGAAAAAAAAGTCCCAAATTTCAAGTAACTTTAAGTGTTAGGACAAAGAGACACCTGGGAAGTTCTGCTTAAGAATGCAATGCAGTAATTTATGATAGTTCTAAAGGACTGTGGGATACCCTCATGTGAGCAAGGGTAGATTCTTCACAGAGGAGGTGAGATCAATCTGAGGGACACTGAAGAACTTTCGTATATGAAAGTGTGTTTGTAAGGATTTTGTTTGTCTTTGAAGTCAATAGAATCTGAGTGTGTATTCTGTTTTGAATCAGAGAGCCCCCAACAGCATCCTCTTTGGTGATTATATCAGTGCAGCTTTTTCTGCACAGGGTTTTACATTTCATATATTGGTAAATTTAAAACTTTTAGAAGAAGAATTTTTTATTGCTTGCATTTTCTTTCTCATGCAGTTAAATGTACTTGTTTCTTAGAAAACATAGTTTGAGAACATGGATCATATACTTTCTTTGCTCTTTTGTACCTTTCCTTTCTTTTTTCTGTGGGGGGGGGAGATGTGTTAATTTTTTTATGTAACATATTGGATGCAGAAAAATGTCTTTTAAAAAAGATAAAAGTACTCCACTCCAAATGACTGGAAATTCACCTCCCAGGTGATCAAGTCACCTGCTCAGTGTTTGGAATTGATACTGTGCCATAACTACTTCCTGGGTATCGATTTGGTTTGAGCTTGTCTTTTTTTGTGTTTGCTTTTGACATTTGACAATGTCTTTTGACTTTTCAAAAGATAATTTTTTTTCTCCTTAAAATTTAAATTTAGATTACAAATATAATCTCCAACTGACAATTCATTGTCAGACTTTGAGGCTTTGGACCCTGGCTCCTGGATGAATCACTCAGAAAGGAGGAGAGAAGATGACTTGCTCAGAAGCAGGGCAGAGCCGTGATCCTGCAGGAGCCTGCCCACAGCCAGCAGTAGCAGCGCACCTCGGTAGAATTCCTCACAACACATTCGGCAGAGTACTTCTCGGCTGCCTGTTGAGCCCTCTGGACAAAAAAAAACCCTGAATTTCCATTCACCTGGATCAAGACTGCAGAAAAGGTCCCAGAAAAGACCTCCAACAGTGAGGTTGAGTTTACTTTTCCTCTTTCAACAAGCCAGACTACTAAGAACTGTGGTGCTGGAGAAGACTTTTGAGAGTCCCTTGGACTGCAAGGAGATCAAATCAGTCTATCCTAAGGGAAATCAACCCTGAATTTTTACTGGAAGCACTGATGCTGAAGCTGAAGCTCCAATACTTTAGCCACATGATGCAAGCAGGCAACTCACTGGAAAAGACCCTGAGGCAGGGAAAGGTTGAGGGCAAGAGGAGAAGGGGAAAACAGAGGATGAGATGGTTGGATGGCATCGACTCAATTGGCATGAGTCTGTGTAAACTCTGGGAGTTGGTGATGAACAGGGAGGCCTGGCATGCTGCAGTTCATGGGGTCCCAAAGAGTCGGACACAACTGAGCAACTGAACTGAACTGAACTGAAATGTGAATCCTAGAACTGGTCAGTGATTTGTATGTTTAATTAAAAACAGTTGGTTTATACTGGCTTCTTAGCTCGAATTCCCTATCTGTGGTGATCAGGATGTGCTCCTACCTCCAAATGTGGGGAGTGTACTTTTCACATGAGAGATTTGTTCTCTGTTTTCCAGGGCATAGAGGATGGTCAGAGTTTCCTTCTTGTATCTGCTGCTTCTCAAGCAACTTCAACTCAAAATAATGCCATTGTGATATTTTAGGAGGTGGCCCACCCCGAGCCCCAGTACTAGCAAGATCTCTTTATTCATTTTAACCATTAGCACAGCAGTCCTTAAAGTGCGGTCCCTGATCTGCACAACCTGAGAATTAATTAGAAATGCAATTCTTGGCCCTCTCTCCAGACTTCCTACTTTAGAAACTCTGGGAGTGTAGATGGGTTGACTCCCAGGGATCTTGGATTTTAAAAGCCCTCCAGGTGGTCTTGATGCAGGTTGAAGTTTTAAGATCCACCATGATGTGTCAGAAAATTAGACTGAGGCAGAAATGTACCTTGTTGGTACATTTTGAATACCGGTATTCAAAGGAAACATGCTAATTGTATTTCTTAGTTATTGAACTTTCTGTTTTTGTATTTAGTAGAAGAAGTAATTAGAAAAAGAAGCAGTTAAAATTACTACAGTGCAACTATTCATCAGTTCAGTTCAGTCTCTCAGTCGTGTCCACCTGTGACCCCATGGACTGCAGTATGCCAGCTATTCATTAAATCAGCCAAAAACTGACTCACAGTGTGCAAATATTTTTCTCAGCACTTTGATGAGCTCTGAAGGCCATGTGGAAGAAGTATACATTATAATCTATGCTACCTAAGGGAGCTAACATAATAAGCTTTTCTTCTTGAACAAAGGAAGTGCATTAAACGAGCAATGAATATTGTTATATACTGTGCTAGTTTTATGATTTAGATTCTAATCGCTTTAGGGCTTAAAAGGAGACAGATAACATAGATGGTAATTGAGTCATGAAAAAAATTCCAATAAAGAGTGTGTGATTCAGATAAATAAATAAATACAAATTTATTTGGTAGATGAAATAGGATAAGATACTTCAATTTAGGATAAATGGAAAGTATAGACATGAGAGGAGATCCAGGTAAAATTGTGGGGGAAAGATCATTGTGCAACCCAAATATTGTTTTAATGTGGGAATAGTGTTAAAATTTAAGCTATTATCATTAACTTTATATGTATAAGGGAGGGGGGCTTTGTATGGCTTTATGGACTTCTGTTGTATCTCCTGTAATTAAGAAAATATTTGTGATGTGTAAGCACATTTGAATGTGTATAAAAATGTTATGTTTCCTAAGCTTTTATTTTAGACTCACAGAAGTTTAAGACTCTTTACCAAGTATACAAACTAGTGCTATAAAGCCTGAGACTTTAAATATTTCAAGCTTACAGTATTTTAGAGGATCATAATGCACCAGTTCTCAGGACTTGTGCAATGACTATAGGTAGACAGTAGGAAATAAGTGCAGTTTTTTGTCAGTGACATTTTATTTGAAGAAGGTCGGCATAACAGTTCTAAGAGTAGACTAAAGCAACTTGGGTGGATTAAATTAAATTAAATTAAAATTATTAATATAATTAATAATAATATTAATTAATTATTAAGTTAAATAATTTAATTTATTAAATTATTAAAATAAGTAAACTTCAGGTTTTAACAAGGCCTATTATTTGGGTATTCCTATTTCTTGATTAAGAAAATCTTTGCAATCAGCCTCTTAAATGCACCCTTTACATCTTTGTTCCTAAGTGTGTATATAAGGGGGTTCAACATGGGTGTGATGATTCCATAGAAAAGGGATACCATCTTTCCCCTGTCCTTGGAGGCAGGGGATGGTGGTTGCAGGTACATATAGATAGCAGTGCCATAAAAAAGAGACACCACTATCAAATGGGAGCCACATGTTCCAAATGCCTTTCGCCGACCTTCCACTGATTGTATTCTCAACACTGCTTGGACAATAAAAGCATATGATATCAGAATGAGTGTCACAGGTATTAGAAGGAATAGCACACTGATAAAGAATAGTTCAGCTTCATTTGCTGTTGTGTCTACACATGACAACCTGAGCAGAGCAGGGACTTCACAGAAGAAGTGATCCACTTCGTTGTGGCCACAGAGTGGCATCTGCAGGGTCAAGGTGGACTGCAGTACTGAGTTGCTGAAGCCACTAATCCAGGATGCAGCTGCCAGCTGGAGGCAGAGCCTTTGGTGCATGATGACGGAGTAGTGGAGAGGCCGACAAATAGCTGCAAACCTATCAAAGGACATGACAGCCAGGAGGAGACATTCAGTGGAACCCAAAGCCAGGGAAATGAAAAGTTGTGCCACACAGCCACCATAACTAATCACCTTCCTGATGCTGCATATGTTTACCAGCATTTGTGGAACTATACTTGTGGTGTAGCAAAGGTCCAAGAGTGAGAGATTGGTAAGAAAAAAATACATGGGGGTATGGAGCTTGGAATCCAGACGGGACACAATAATTATTGCTAGATTGCCCAGGATGGTCAAGATGTAGGAAATCAGGAACACCACAAAGAGTGGAAGCTCCAGCCATGGTCGATCTGAGAAACCTAAGAGGATGAACTCTTGGGGGACACTCTCATTGATCCTATTCATGTTAAATGGTCAGCTCTTGGTTCTCTGGAATATAAAAAGTAGGTTAACAAGCACATTTACTTACTGTCAGTTTTAAGCATTTTGCTAACAATTTGTATAAACTTACAGACTGATGCTATTAATAATGTGAAAATATATTGACAAAAATATACATATTTATCTTTCCAAGTATTTCAAGAGTTTCTATTCTTATTTAAATATATTAGTAAAATAAATTTCAAAAAATTTAAAGTAACATGTTTCCATATTCATAGAATTTATTTTATATAAAATATCAAAATTTGATCTTTTGTTATTCTGTAAATTCATTGTTCTCACTTCTTTCTACCCTGGGTACCTTCTATTAGATATATATAGACACAGTTCCTGCCATTTGAAATCATTCTGTGAGAGTGTGCTAAGTCACTTCAGTCGTGTCCAGCTCTTTGCGACCCTATGGATTGTAGCCTGCCAGGCTCCTCTGTCCTTGGGATTGTCCAGGCAAGAATACTGGAGTGGGTTCCCATGCCCTCCTCCAGGGGATCTTCCCAATCCAGGGCTTGAACCCACATCTGCTGCATCTCCTTTGGCAGGTGAACTCTTTACTCCTAATGCCATCTATTTTCTCCTAATGCCAATGAGATTCCCTGTGTAAAAACTGTGTAAATTACAATAAATTAAAATTGTGTAAATCTCACCCCCTCCAAAAAAAAAAAAAAAAGAACATGTAGAAAGTATCTAATAATGGATACAAGTGAGGACATATATTTTTTTTATTTTAGAAGCTCAGAATTCATATAAGATTATTTAATGATACAGAACTGGACTTAGGCTCATAGGCTGCTGCTGCTAAGTTGCTTCAGTCATGTCCGACTCTGTGCGACCCCATAGACGGCAGCCCACCAGGCTTCCCCGTCCCTGGGATTCTCCAGGCAAGAACACTGGAGTGGGTTGCCATTTCCTTCTCCAATGTGTGAAAGTGAAAAGTGAAAATGAAGTCGCTCAGTCGTGTCTGACTCTTGGAGACCCCATGGACTGCAGCCTACCAGGCTCCTCCATCCATGGTATTTTCTAGGCAAGAGTACTGGAGTAGCTTGCCATTGCCTTCTCTGAGGCTCATAGGCCACCTTGCCTAATTAGTTACATTACACTGGGAATGTTTCTTATCCTCTGATCTTCAAGTTCTCACTTGTGAAGGTAATCCTGCTTTTTTACCTTGTCTTGATATGAAACATATACACACATTGTTTAGTCTAGACCTGGCCCTTAGAAACAGAGCAGTGTGGATGAAAGAAGTTAGAGTGTTTCAAAGTCTCTGAGGTTGCTCAGAGAGGAGTTACTTATGGTTTATAAAACTATAAATTTTCTAAGGTTACCAATGAAAGATGGCCATGCCAGTTGAAAACTCACCTTCCTTTTTCCTCCTTAGCCCCCAAACTATCAACCCTCAAAGTAAGGATCCTAGTAACCACCTGCTGTGAAGTATAAATGTGATTTTTCAGTAAAAATTGGCTGGCATAGTGCCTGGCACATAGAAACATGGTTATGTTAGTCAAAGTATGATAGTGATGTGGGAACTCTGAGACACTTTGCCCAGTCACTTCAGTCATGTCTGACTCTGCGATCCCATGGGCTGTAAGCCTGCCAGGCTCCTCTGTCCATAGAATTCTCCAGGCAACAATACCAGAGTGGGTTGCCATGCCCTCCTCCAGGGGATCTTCCCAACCCAGGGAACAAATCTGCATCTCCTGTGTCTCCTGAATTGCAGGCGGATTCTTTACCTCTGAGCCACACAGGAAGCCCTCCTGAGATGCTTTAAGCAAAAGCTATTCAGGGCCCTGAATTTCCTAAAACTGCTGATATGTCAGTTCCACCTGCTAAACATGTATTCATCCTGAAGAAATCTTAACAGGACACTCTAAATTATTTTATTATTTTATCAATATCAGAATATAAATTTTTCATGATTATTCAGGTTCATTTGAATGTTAGCAATGTGTGTTTTAATTTTGTTCTTATTCTTGGACTACTAGTCCCCTAAAAATTGCCTTGCTCTCATTTGACAAAAACTTTGAGAAACATAGTTATAGATATAGACACAAAATGATGTTCAAATATATCTCTAAATGAAAAAAAGTAGTGACTGAACATTTTAAAAATGATGATACTATCCATTTTAAAAATCGTATTTTATACATACATACATAAAAATACTAATACATAAATTAAAAATTACCTTGAAAAATACAGAAGAAAGTGTCACTCCTAAGAAAGGGGGATGGTGGAGAGTAAGCAGAATTATTTATAAATTTACCTGTTTTTTGTTCTAATTTTTAAAAAGCAGATATTATTCTTTTAACATTAAAAAAAAATCCTCACTTAAAATTCCACAGGCAGGAGAATCTGGTGGTCTACAGTCCATGGGGCCACAAAAAGTTGGACACAAGTGAGGCACTGAGGGCACACACACACACACACACACTAATTTACTCGCTGTATTTAACTCTCAGCAGCATTGCTTTGGTTTAATACTTTGATCCCCATCAGGGTGCAGATCTTTGCAAGAAAATTAATTTTTTAAACTCTTCATGTTTTTCAAAAATTATGTCCGAATCTGCAAGGATTTTTTTCTAAGGGATGGATTGTGTGGGGGCATTTTGTATTTTCTTGGCAAAAAAAAAAAAAAAAATGTTGCCAAGGAATGGAGGAATCAGGTAAAACAGGATAAATGGCATCAGTAGAGAGATTTCACACAATCCATAATTTCCTTGAATTGCACAAGTGTTGAACAGATCCCCTCTAGTCCATGTAACGGGTGAATGACACTCCCCAGTCTACCCAGGACTGTTGAGTTGTCTCCTACTGTGCTTACAGTTTGGTAATAGAACCACTTTCATTCTCAGTATTCCTGTTTGGATAAGGTATAGTATCTCTCTAAATGTAATACTGAAGAGTGACACAATTCTTATATTATTGCTCAGAAGGTATCTCATCATGGAAGACATTGCATGTATTTTCTCCTCTCACATGAACAATGTCCTTTCCTGACTGATCCTAGATAGGATGTTACTTCCTGAAACTCAGTCAAGGAAGTCCTCTCTATGGAAGATTACGGTAGAGGGAATCAGTTAATTTTATTTTAATCAACTGACCCCTCTCCCTCTGAGATTCGCTACGTACAAACATGATAAACTGTTTCTGCATCAATATGATATATTAGTTCACATATCTTGTCATATGTAATATCCTCTCATGTTCTGTAATGAGGGCACGATAAGGGGGAAAATATTTATCACTCCAGCAGAAAGCACTGGAGCAGAATAAGATATAAAGATGATGGAGCCAGAAAGTAATGAGGAGAGAAAACAGGAGGTTTCAGAGCACTGAATTCTTATATTCTGCTTTACTCTTTTTTTTTTTTTGTACATTCACCTGTCTTTCAAGCACACAGTAACCTCAAATATTTATCCATTCTTGAAAGTATATCTTTAGACTAAGTAGTTGGGCTATCATTTTTGCATTTTAGAAGTTTTAAGTAATTTGAATTCTGATTCATATCCCCAGTGTTAGGACTGAAGTGTTTATTAACAAAACAAAAGAACAAAAACCTAGGAAGTCCTTATCTGCTTCTCTGAAATTATATCAGACAGGCTCCTGAGTATTACCTGTGGACACCTCTCTGCTGCTGCTGCTGCTAAGTCGCTTCAGTCGTGTCCAACTCTGTGCGACCCCAAAGACGGCAGCCCAACAGGCTCCCCCGTCCCTGGGATTCTCCAGGCAAGAACACTGGAGTGGGTTGCCATTTCCTTCTCCAATGCATGAAAGTGAAAAGTGAAAGTGAAGTCGCTCAGTCGTGTCTGACTTTTCGCAACCCCTGGACTGCAGCCTACCAGGCTCCTCCTTCCATGGGATTTTCCAGGCAAGAGTACTAATTGCTTGCAATTGTGGCTAATTCCTGAAAGGCCACTGAGAAGATTCCTCCGCTTTTGAGTAAACATACATTGCCAGAATGGATACTGTTTATCTCATTTTGAGTAGCATTCAAGAGGGCAGCAGAAGAAAACATTTGAATTATGAGAGATATCAAGGAGATTAGAAAGGGAGTATAACTGGGTTAATAGAGATGTTATTGGAAGTTGATAGAAGGAGAGAAGTTTAGAAAGCTGCTGATGAGATATTAATAAATTTTATCTTGTGATGTATTAATCTTATATCTATCATCTCTCTACTGAATTCTCTTATCCCATATCTGACTTTGAACATTCAAAAAGGTAAAGTTCAACAGAGTCTTGGAAGCATCATTTTAAGCTACACTATGGAAGGAGCCTTGAGACGATAGAAGTAACAAGAATTTTAGTCCCCAAATAGCCAGTAAATCATTGTATAACTGAGCAAGTTATTAAATAGCTTTGGATATCAGTTTTACCTTCAGTAAGACTATGGGCATGATATTTTCCTTTTAGCACAAAAACTGTTTACTATTACATTTTCTCAAATTATTTCATATCCCTATGAGGTAGGCTTCCAAATACCACATAGATACCATATTCTTCCAGGAGTAAAAAGAT
The DNA here is from genome assembly GCF_029407905.1 of Bubalus kerabau. Lineage (NCBI taxonomy): Eukaryota > Metazoa > Chordata > Mammalia > Artiodactyla > Bovidae > Bubalus > Bubalus kerabau. Next base: position 21,499,820 of record NC_073626.1, read on the forward strand.
GACTGTGCTTATGTTAGTCAAAGTATGATAGACATGTGGGAACTCGAAGCACTTTGCCCAGTCACTTCAGTCCTGTCCAACTCTGCCACCCATGGACTGTAGCCCACCAGGCTCCTTTGTCCATGAGGATTCTCCAGGCAAGTATACTGGAGTGGGTTGCCATGCCCTCCTCCAGGGGATCTTCCCAACTCAGGGCTCAAACCCAGGTCTCCCACACTATAGGTGGATTCTTTACTGTCTGAGCCACCAGAGAAGCCCAAAAGGATGAATGATAGGAGTAATTTTTCACACGGCAAATACACTGTAAATTGGCTCATCAATACGAGGAAGTTTGCCAAAAAATTTTTCCATTTTATTAAAGATTAAACTTTAAGGCAGAAACTGAATTTATATTTTTAGAGAAATTCTTTCCTCAGGTCCTGGAGCTAGTAAATAACAGACTAAAGATTAGAACCTAAAGCCGACCTGCTCTAAAGTTCTTATTTCCCATAGATTTTATGGATATGTTCAAAATATATTTGTATAAAAAACATTTGAACATATTTGTACATAATATATAATATAATTTGTATGTACATATGTAATTTATACTTAAAATATATAATGATATAAAATATAAACTATATCACATATAAAATATATACTTACACGTAATATATAAAAAAGTTTTTAGAAGCTGAAGCTGGATAAAATCAGATTTTTCCTAACAGATAAGTTGTTGGTCTTTGCTGAGATCTGAAATATAAACAGTCCATGAAATGCATGCTTAGAATACTCAAATTTTCATGTCATTTTATTTAGTAATTTTTTGAAATATATTCTACTTACCTCCATCTTAAACATTGGCGATAGATCAATTTTATGTCCACAAAGACTTGAGTTTGAAATAGGGCTAGTTTAAAGTGCACAGATAAACTGTCATCTTCATATGCTATTTAGTTGTATAACTGATTTGATGAATTTCATTCAGCTTCTTTTAGTTACACTCAAAATGTAGCAAGTCATGATGTCCCCATTCAGAGTTAACTGGAAGATAATAATGAAGTATTACAGATGATCTGAATGGTGTTCTGGCATCACTTGTAATTAGTGCACGAACTGCTATTTTCAGATTTTGTTTTCCAACTAGTTTTTCAAAATGGATGATCAATATTGGTATTTGTTTTGGTCTCTGGCAGAAATCTCAAACACTGAATTGCAAAAGTCATCCCCCATAGTTTATAGCAATTAACCACATACCCAGTGGGAAGAGAGAAGGAGGAGAGCTTTACGGAGAGACATTCCTCTTTCATCTTTGATTTGCTCAGCAAACCTTTTCTCCAGGGACTTAATCCTCAACTTTGTCTAACAAAATGACAGTGGGGACTAAAATATCTTTCAAAGACAGTTTGGACTTTCTGCTATTGAATTGGAATTCATTTTCCAGTCTAAAGTGACTTACTTATTTCTCTCAGAAAGAAATTTTTATTCTGTATGTAAATTTGCTGAGAACCCATCTGAGGTTATGCTACCAAACCTTTGATTTGTGTATCAGAAAATAGACCTCAATTTATTTTATCTTAAGAAAATTGCTTAACTTGGTTTATAACACATTTTACATAAAGCAGTTTTAAAGAATTTATGTAGAACCAATATATTCTATATTTTTTATAGAGTTTTAAAATTTCCAGGTTTAGTAACCAAGTTCTTCTTCAACTCATGATTATATAGATTGTCTTGTAAGATTTAAATGTTTTATATTATAGTATTTATTCTGGCTAAAATATTATATTTTTATTTTAATTATTCAAGTTATTTTCAATTTCTTTTCCAGATGAGTAGATTTAGAAGACATATATTTATAATTCAGAAAAAAGGATTATGATTTTAACAAACATGGGGAAAACCCATAAAAATCCCAATAGGAAAGCAATTTTATGAATAGATAATTTGTTGTTGTTGTTCAGTCACCAAGTCGTATCCGACTCTTTGCCATTTAGTATAGCAAATCCAAATAAACAAGACATGTAAGAAAGTGTGCCCAAATTCTCAAATAGAGAAAGAGATATTAAAATGATGGTGATAAAGCTCTTCATATTCACCAGACTGGAAGCAAAAGAAGAATTGAATTTTATTGCCAATGAGAATGAAGGAAAAGTGCTACTCACAGATTACTGGTGGAAATTCAAAGTGTCACAAGTTTTCCTGGGGAAAATATGGCAATGGTTTCTAACAACTATATAAACTCTCAATCTAGTGCTGTTATTTCCAGGAATCATTCCCCTAAAAAGGACAAATGAACAATAATGTTTAATGCAGAATTGTTTTAATGACCAATGATGAAGAAAAATATAGGGTCCTTTGATAAGAAATTTACTAGATAATTAATATATTCACAGAATGGAAAGCATTCATTCATCTGAAACAAGGAATTATAGCACTAACACATGTCTTGGAGATGTTTTCTTGGGTTTTGCTAAATGAGGAAATAAAAAATGCTGAAATAAATACATAACATGGTCCTACTTTTATAAAACAATAAATTAAGACAATGAAATATGATTTTATTATGTTTGTGTGTCTGTATGAGATTAGATGAGAAAATATCTAGTTTTTTAAGGATAATAAGAATTACTCAGTTCAGTTCAGTTCAGTTCAGTCGCTCAGTCGTGTCCGACTCTTTGCGACCCCATGAATCACAGCACGCCAGGCCTCCCTGTCCATCACCAACTCCTGGAGTTTACCCAAACTCATGTCCATCGAGTCAGTGATGCCATCCAGCCATCTCATCCTCTGTCGTCCCCTTCTCCTCCTGCCCTCAATCCCTCCCACCATCAGAGTCTTTTCCAATGAGTCAACTCTTCACATGAGGTGGCCAAAGTACTGGAGTTTCAGCTTTAGCATCATTCCTTCCAAAGAAATCCCAGGGCTGATCTCCTTCAGAATGGACTGGTTGGATCTCCTTGCAGTCCAAGGGACTCTCAAGTCTTCTCCAACACCACAGTTCAAAAGCATCAATTCTTTGGCACTCAGCCTTCTTCACAGTCCAACTCTCACATCCATACATGACCACAGGAAAAACCATAGCCTTGACTAGACGGACCTTTGTTGGCAAAGTAATGTCTCTGCTTTTGAATATGCTATCTAGATTGGTCATAACCTTCCTTCCAAGGAGTAAGTGTCTTTTAATTTCATGGCTGCAGTCACCATCTGCAGTGATTTTGGAGCCCCCAAAAATAAAGTCAGCCACTGTTTCCCCTGTTTCCCCATCTATTTCCCATGAAGTGATGGGACCGGATGCCATAATCTTAGTTTTCTGAATGTTGAGCTTTAAGCCAACTTTTTCACTCTCCACTTTCACTTTCATCAAGAGGCTTTTGAGTTCCTCTTCACTATCTGCCATAAGGGTGGTGTCATCTGCATATCTGAGGTTATTGATATTTCTCCCGGCAATCTTGATTCCAGCTTGTGCTTCTTCCAGCCCAGCGTTTCTCATGATGTACTCTGCATAGAAGTTAAATAAGCAGGGTGACAATATACAGCCTTGATGTACTCCTTTTCCTATTTGGAACCAGTCTGTTTTTCCATGTCCAGTTCTAACTGTTGCTTCCTGACCTGCATACAGGTTTCTCAAGAGGCAGATCAGGTGGTCTGGTATTCCCATCTCTTTCAGAATTTTCCACAGTTTATTGTGATCCACACAGTCAAAGGCTTTGGCATAAGAATGACTAATTCTTAATTAATATTATTATGTAATTAACAGTAGCTTGAATAATCTGGAAAGGGGCAGAAGGTAATATCTAGAGGAAGATGGGGCATGAAGTAAAGCTAGAAAAGAAACAAATTGAGACTTTGTGTATATTTAAAAGTTTTTAAAATTAATAACACTGGTTACTTCTCTACACAAGAGTAGGAGTAAGGTTGAGGATAGTTAGGGGACAAATTGAACTAGGGTATGAATTGTATTTATAGTTTTGTGTGTGTGTGTGTGTGTTTTAACAGATTGCATTTCAGTGAACAAAAATCACAGTTTAAGAATACAGTAAAGAAAGGACTAAATAAAATATGAATAAAGGTAAATACCTATTCTGCAGAACGGACCAAGTATATACAAACTGAAATTGTTTCAGAATTCTTTCAATTTAGAAAGTATCAAGTAATGCACACTTATCCAAGATCTTGGAAATAGGGAAGGCTCTACTGAGGTTATTATTATTATCCAGACACCAGTGCTGAGTGCTTTGAAAGGATTATTTCACTAGGTCCTCATAAGTGCCCTGTGAGACAGTCATCCATTATTTCCAAAGATACATAGATATAGAAATAGAGGCTTAGACTGGTTAAAATAAAATGTGTTAGGAAATTGGTTACATAAGTGGAAGTCCAACTTCTATTCTTTTACTTTTTTTAACCTCTGGCACTGCTACCAAAGAGTTATATGCTTCCCTTCTTACTGTAAGTAAAAGCAGGATCTGGCTGCTCCAATACTCAAAAAGCCAATAAGGAGGCCAGGTGGTGGAAAGGGAAGTCTGTTTTATTTTAGATATTGGCAACCAGTGCAGGGCAAAGAGTGGGCAGACTCCTGTCCAAAGGTCAACCTCACTGACAATCAGTGGGCAAGAACTTCTATAGGCTAAGGAAGGGCCTACATGCAGAAACTGCACAGCCATCTTGTAATGGGTCATCAGTGGTCTGACCAGCATCATCTTGACTTTTTAAAATACCATTAATCTTCAATTCCAGGGTATGTTTGTTTCCACTTCTTGAGGAATTGTGGCAGCTTCTGTCATGGCTACAACATGCAGTGAACTCTCTACCTGGTGGGAGTTTCAGTATCTATAAGATAGCTCCCAGGATATGGTTCAGAATATTGTCTATAGCCCTTAAGAAGGAGCTAAAGGTCTTTGACTATGCTTAATGACTAAACCATTACTTGGTCTCCTTTGTTTTCCTTCCTTTCTGTGTGTTCTCACTTCTCTGAATAAATTTATTCTTTGGCTGAAGTTTTTCCACAGACAAAAGGCAGGCAGAGGACACAGTAGACAAAGAGCATAGAGTCCTGCTCTGTTTCATTACCACCAAGACTCATTTTTAAGAGATCAATTTAATTAGTGTAGCTCTCTTCTTTTGCTTGGAAAGAAGCTCTAGAAGAAGCTTATTTGGTATGTTACTCTTTGACTATCTGACTTTTTAAAAAATGGGAAATGTATTGCATATTGGAACAAAAGCCTGCAATGTTAAGGTAGGCAGGGAACGAAAGTCTGCAGTAGAAAGGTAAGCATTGCTGTGTTTTCTGTAAGAGAAATGTTGCAAAAGGCTGGAGATAATGGCATGCCTAGGAGGCAATGAGGGTAGAGATATATTCAAACTCTACTAAAGTTTAAAATAAGCCTTTAGCGTCTTCTCTGGTGGTCCAGTGGTTAAAACTCTGTGTTTCCAAGGCAGAGGGGAAATGTCTGATCCCTGGTCAGGGAACTAAGATCCTGCATGCTACCTGACACAGCTAAAAGATGAATAAATAAAATGAAATTTTAGCAGTAGAGTCCCAAGAGAGTGGTAGTATTCCAAGAAATAAAAGGGAATGCTGAAGCTTGCTCCAAATAAAGACAGTCATCACAGCGATTTCCTTGCCTAAATGCATTTGGCCAAAAGTGAAAGTGAAATCGCTCAATCGTGTCTGACTCTTTGCGACCCCATGGACTGTAGCCTACCAGGCTCCTCCGTCTATGGGATTTTCCAGACAAGAATACTGGAGTGGGTTGCCATTTCCTTCTCAAAAAAAAACACATATTAGTACACATCTTCTTTATCCATTCATTTGTTGATGAACACTTAGATTGCTTCCATATCTTGGCTATTGTAAATAATGCTGCTATAAACACTGGAGTTCATGTATTTTTTCCAGTTAGTGTTTTGATTTCCTTCAGATATTAACATACATATATATATGTATATATATATATGAATAAAATTCAGCATAAAAAAGAATGAAATTCTGCTATCACAACAATGTCAACAGACCTATATTATGCTTATAAATTAATCCTAAACTTTAACTCCTCAGTACCAATTCAATTGATCTCTCACTCTTTTGAGAGATTTTGACATAGTTTTTAAATTTCCCTCCCTACATAAAGGTTTTTCAAATACCTATAGGGGAACATTGCCTTGTAGTTCAGGCTGTCAATTCATTTTTGTCACTTTGTTGTACACGAACAACAAATTTCTGAGTTTTTCTCCCTCTATTCTCTTCTAATAGTCCTTTACCAGCTAAAGGTATCATCTTATTTGCATACAGAATCAGTAACTTCAGGGAAAAAGCAACTTCAGCTCACTTTTTCACAAGTTCTTCACTATTGAACATTAATTGAACCAATATTTTTTATCTTTGTTGTTCCTGTGGCTCCCTGGTATTTTAACAGAAATGATTTTCTTTTTTATTATGCCTTTTCTAGTTTTTGAAGACTTCTGAAAGCAATTCTATCTTGCCTGGAAACAGAATTCTTTTTTTTTTTTAATTTAATTTTATTTTTTAAACTTTACATAATTGTATTAGTTTTGCCAAATATCAAAATGAATCTGCCACAGGTATACATGTGTTCCCCATCCTGAACCCTCCTCCCTCCCCACACCATCCCTCTGGGTCATCCCAGTGCACCAGCCCCAAGCATCCAGTATTGTGCGTTGAACCTGGACTGGCAACTCGTTTCATACATGATATTTTACATGTTTCAATGCCATTCTCCCAAATCTTCCCACCCTCTCCCTCTCTCTCAGAGTCCATAAGACTGTTCTATACATCAGTGTCTCTTTTGCTGTCTCGTACACAGGGTTATTGTTACCATCTTTCTAAATTCCATAAACAGAATTCTTGATGCAGATATGAGCTAAGTTTGTAATTAACAGCACAGATTTTCCTGATGTGGGTGGCTTCATGGGCAATGTCAGAGGTGGATTTACCATGCAACTGATTGAGCTTAATCTTCAGACCATCATTTCTGTGGGCCTCTTCTAAGACTCTGGGAAGGAAGGATCCTAGCAATGTTCACATAAATACCTGTGTTTGAAAAATTTGTAAAAACAAAAAACAAACCAAGACAAAAAAAATATCCATAATTAGTTAAAACCACTAACTCCAATTCCACCATCATAATTCTTATGTCAACTGGTAATAAAGTAGCTGTAAGAATTTTTGTCAACTGACTAAGAGAAAGTTGTTTTAGAGATACAGTTACGAAGTTCACAGTCATTTTCTATGTGTAGGTTAGTAGTTGTTAGCCCTTCTGGTATAGGAATGCTCTGATTCTAATCGCTTTTAGGAATGATCTGATTTCTGACTCTGCTAACTTAGCAGGACCATGATATAAGGTACAGGGCCAGGATGTAGAGATGTCTGATGATGCCAATCATCTGAAGTATGTGGACTGTGGATAGTTATTACACAGCTGTTCAAGTCTTAAAATGAATACATAATCATTGTAAGGATTCTGACTAATGAAGGAATATCTTTTCAGGCAATTAAAAGAGAATCCAGAACACAAATGAATACAAACAACTTTTTCAAAAAGTTGGTATTGCTCATGTGAAACTTGAAAGACTGTTTTGCAGTGTTCAAATAAAATGAGTCATGTGGTGCACAACCAGTACAGTGCAATCTCTGGAGCAGCTTAGAACAGCTTAGAACTCAGCCTTACCTGCCATCTTTACTCAACCCCTCTCCCTCCCCCTCCCCAAGCCATGCATAGCCCTCCCTGTACCATCTTTGGAAAGGAATGAACAACTGAGGAAAATAGAAAGTAGAAAACCTTAAGTTAGTGCTTCAAAGGGTAACTAATACAAATTCCCAATATTCCTCAAAATTGGGAAAGGATTACGTCAAGGCTGTATATTTTCAGCTTGCTTATTTAACTTATATGCAGGATACATCATGAAAAATGCTGGGCTTGATGAATCACAAGATGGAATCAAGATTGCTGGGAGAAACATCAACAACCTCAGATATGCAGATGGTATCACTTTAATGGCAAAAAGGAAAGATGAATTAAAGAGCCTCTTGATGAAGGTGAAAGAGGAGAATGAACAAGCTGGCTTAAAACTCAACATTCAAAAAACTAAATTCTTGGCATCTGGTTCTATCACTTCATGACAAATAGAAGGGGAATATGTGGAAACAGTGTCAGATTTCATTTTGTTGGGCTCCAAAATCACTGCAGACAGTGACCGCAGCCATGAAATTAAAAGATGTTTGCTCCTTGGAAGAGTAGCTATGACAAACCTAGATATTGTATTAAAAAGTAGAGACATCACTTCACTGATAAAGGTCCATATAGTCAAAGCTGTGGTTTCTTCAGTAGTCATGTATAGATGTGAGAGTTGGACTATGAAGAAGGCTGAGCACAGAAGAATTAATGCTTTTGAACTGTGGTGCTGGAGAAGACTCTTGAGAGTTCCTTGGACAGCAAGAAGATCTAACCAGTCAATCTTAAAGGAAATCAACCCTGAATATTCATTGGAAGGACTGGTGCTGAAGCTGAAGCTCCAATACTTTGGCCACCTGATGCAAAGAGCTGACCCATTGGAAAAACCCTGATGCTGGGAAAGTTTGAGGGCAAGAGGAGAAGGAGGCGACAGAAGATGAGATGATTGGATGGCATCACTGACTCAATGGACATGAGTTTGAACAAATTCCTTGAGATAGTGAAGGACAGAGAAGCCTGGCATGCAGAGAAGCCTGTTCATGGAGTTGCAAACAGTCAGACATGACTTACTGACTGAACAACAACAAAAATAGTACTAAAATAATAAAGGCTTAGTTAAAATATTCTTCCTGGAAAACTCTCTTATTACTCGTTGTTATATTTGGCTATACTTCTGATAGCTTACAGTGAACGATGTCAGATTTGCGATCTCTGAAGATTTAGCTTCAGGACCAGGGACCAGGCTTGATCACTCAAGAACTTTTGTGTAGCAGAGTTTTATTAAAGTGAAAAACAGACAGAGAAAGCTTCTGACATAGACATCAAAAGGTGGACGGAGAGTGCCCCACTCGCTAGTCTTATCAAGGCCTTATATATTTTTACCAGACCCATTCCCACAACATAAATCTTAAAATTAACAAGATTAGAACTAACAGTAGAAAGGTCTCACCAGACCCACTCCCACAACATACATTTTTAAATGACAAGATTAGTTAGAAGGTTCTCAAGAAGGAGAAACATGTCCTCAAACAGGATACATTGTTGTTATATAATCATTGGTACTGAGTTTAAGGAAAAGCATATCTTTGAGAAAGATGAGTTGTTTTGTTGTGCAATCATCAGCTCTGTCCTTTCCTCCTCCTTGAGAATTCTAGATCCCTCTCTCCTCCTCCGGGATGCCGGACTTTTCTTATCAACCTACCTAGGAATTGACTCTCACTTCCATTTTGGACAATACAAGTACAACACAAGTACTTTTGAAGGCTTTATCCTGGTGGGCTCCTCGGATCATCCCCCACCTAGAGCTGATCCTCTTTGTGGTTGTCCTCACTTTTTATCTGCTGACTCTTCTTGGAAACATGACCATCATCTTGCTTTCAGTTGTGGATTCCCAGCTGCACACACCCATGTATTTCTTTCTGGCCAACCTCTCATTCCTAGACATGTGCTTCACCACAGGTTCCATCCCTCAGATGCTCTACAACCTTCGGGGTGCAGATAAGACCATCAGCTATCTGGGCTGTGCCATCCAGCTCTACTTCGTCTTGGCTCTGGGAGGGGTGGAGTGTGTTCTCCTGGCTGTCATGGCATATGACCGCTACGCTGCAGTCTGCAAACCCCTGCACTACACTGTTATCATGCACCCACGTCTCTGTGGGCAGCTGGCTTCAGTGGCATACTTGAGTGTCTTTGGCAATTCTCTCATAATGGCACCCCAGACGTTGATGCTACCTCGCTGTGGGCACCGGCGGGTGGACCACTTTCTCTGTGAGATGCCAGCACTAATTGGCATGGCCTGTGAAGATACCATGACCCTTGAGGCACTGGCATTTGCCTTGGCAATCTTTATCATCCTGGCACCACTCAGCCTCATCTTCCTCTCTTATGGTTATAGTGCATGAGCCGTGCTAAGGATCAAGTCAGCTGCCAGGTGAAAGAAAGCCTTCAACACCTGTAGCTCCCACCTCATTGTTGTCCCTCTCTTCTATGGTACGATTATATACATGTACCTCCAGCCAGCAAACACTTATTCCCAGGACCAGGGCAAGTTCCTTACTCTTTTCTACACAATAGTCACTTCCAGTGTTAACCCTCTAATCTACACACTGAGAAACAAAGATGTTAAAGAGGCCATGAAGAAGGTACTAGGGAAAGGGGAGGCAGAAGTAGAGTAAAAAGTCATCAAATCTGGGGACTGTCTTTTGATCCACCTTCTATATATACTGTTAGACCTAGCAAATAAAGGAGTGTTCTGACATTACAGACTGAGAAAGGACTTAATGAGATGCGGGAATTCAATGGTTTAGCTCGGTTGAGAAAGTGCAAATTCCTGAGCTGACCATCACTTGTATTCCTCTCAAGTCCTTCTAAGTCAAGAATTCATCAAAAGGAGGTCTCCAATACAGGATCAGACAGTGACCTATGCTTACAAAATACTATCCATGAATGTAGACACCAGGCATTTTTGTACCTATTCCAGCTTCCAACACAATGATCTGTACTGAATAAGTCTTCAGTATGGGATTTCCTTGTGGCTCAGATGGTAAAGAGTCTGCCTGCAGTGCAGGAGACCTGGGTTCAATCCCTGGGTTGGGAAGATCCTCTGGAGAAAAAAATAGCAACCAACTCCAGTATTCCTGCTTCCAAGGGCGGAGGAGCCTGGCGGGCTACAGACCATAGGGTAGCAAAGAGTTGGACAACAGAGTGACTTCATTTTCACTTTCAGGTCCTCAATATATGTGAAAAGAATGAACTTAGAGTTAGTGAAGAAAAATTCAAATGTGCTTTTATAGTGCCAAATGCCACAATAAGATGAACTCTGGGGAACTGCTGGGATATTTATGATTGGGTGTTTTCTGGATGCTGAATGTTTCACATTTACATTAATAATTGCAGTATCTCACCAGTTGTAAGGAAAATATATTTGACCCTTAAAGGCAAGCATGTTTCTTCAGACTTGAAATGTTGTCAATCAGATAAATCCCATCTCATAACCTAGGAAAACATATATGATGTTAGAATTTCATGACAAGTGAATAGGGTTCCAAAATTTGGGAGCATGGTCAGTGTTATAACTGGGAACTGGATAAAGCATGGGTTTAACAAGTTCACATTTAAACCCACCCAAAAATATTTAAGAAAACTTAGATTAACCTAGAGGCCCTAGAAAAATATCAAATAGCTAATAAATTTTTCTCAAAGCATATCATTTTTATACATAAAGTGAATATTTTCCTATTTTGAGCACTAACTCTTACACTTTGTCCAAATAGATTAGTTTTTATTTTAGATTAATTATGGCCTATAAAAATGAGTTTTAGGTTTCATTTTTATTATTCCCATAAGAGGGTAGAAAAATTAGAATATAATTGATTCTTCCTAATTTATAAACTAAGTGAAAGGTGAAACTAAGCCATGATGATGTTTACTAAGGACATTATTAATGCTGCCCATGTACTGAATATAAATATTCCTGGTTTAGCATTTCTCATGTCTTTCACTGAAAACAACTTATAGTATGTGTCCTATTGCCATGAAAATCTACAATATGTTATGTGCATGCTATGTCACTTCAGTCATGTCCATCTCTGTGCAACCCAATGTACTGCAGCCTGCCAGGCTCCTCTGTCCATGGGATTCTCCAGGCAAGAATACAGGAGTGGGTTGCCATACCCTTCTCCAGGAGATCTTCATGACTCAGGGATATAGATGAAATGTCCTTTTAGAATCATTCCCTATTGAACAATGATAAAAATTAATTTTTTATCTCATCTCTACACTATTTAGATATGCATTACTCTAGAGTCAATAATATCTTGAAGTGGAGGCAAGAAATCAAGATACAGAGTACAAATCTCTATGAATATATCAATTTTGGAAGCTCCCTATGGAATTCTCACCTAACACTTTTCAAATTTTCCCTTTTTTCCCCCACAAGGAACAATTTTCACAGCACTCTTCTCAAGAAAATTTAGAATCACTATTATAGATTATAAGGAATATTGAGTGTCATATCTCAAAGGGAAAACTTCACTGTGTCCTTAATTACATTATGATGGTCCAGAGTCACCTTTTACTTAATTTATAATGTAGTTTTAAAAGTTTACTTAGGACCCATCACAAGCACGGAAATTGAAACTGTAATCAGAAATCTTCCAGCAAACAAAAGCCCAGGTCCAGACGGCTTCACAGCTGAATTCTACCAAAAATTTAGAGAAGAGCTAACACCTATCCTGCTCAAACTCTTCCAGAAAATTGCAGAGGATGGTAAACTTCCAAACTCATTCTATGAGGCCACCATCACCCTAATACCAAAACCTGACAAAGATCCCACAAAAAAAGAAAACTACAGGCCAATATCACTGATGAACATAGATGCAAAAATCCTTAACAAAATTCTAGTAATCAGAATCCAACAACACAATAAAAAGATCATACACCATGACCAAGTGCGCTTTATCCCAGGGATGCAAGGATTCTTCAATATCTGCAAATCAATCAATGTAATACACCACATTAACAAATTGAAAAATAAAAACCATATGATTATCTCAATAGATGCAGAGAAAGCCTTTGACAAAATTCAACATCCATTTATGATCAAAACTCTCCAGAAAGCAGGAATAGAAGGAACATACCTCAACATAATAAAAGCTATATATGACAAACCCACAGCAAACAGTATCCTCAATGGTGAAAAATTGAAAGCATTTCCTCTAAAGTCAGGAACAAGACAAGGGTGCCCACTTTCACCATTACTATTCAACATAGTTTTGGAAGTTTTGGCCACAGCAATCAGAGCAGAAAAAGAAATAAAAGGAATCCAAATTGGAAAAGAAGAAGTAAAACTCTCACTATTTGCAGATGACATGATCCTCTACATAGAAAACCCTAAAGACTCCACCAGAAAATAACTAGAACTAATCAATGACTATAGTAAAGTTGCAGGATATAAAATCAACACACAGAAATCCCTTGCATTCCTATACACTAATAATGAGAAAACAGAAAGAGAAATTAAGGAAACAATTCCATTCACCATTGCAACGGAAAGAATAAAATACTTAGGAATATATCTACCTAAAGAATCTAAAGACCTATATATAGAAAACTATAAAACACTGGTGAAAGAAATCAAAGAGGACACTAACAGATGGAGAAATATACCATGTTCATGGATTGGAAGAAGCAATATAGTGAAAATGAGTATACTACCCAAAGCAATTTATAGATTCAATGCAATCCCTATCAAGCTACCAACAGTATTCTTCACAGAGCTAGAACAAATAATTTCACAGTTTGTATGGAAATACAAAAAAACCTCGAATAGCCAAAGCAATCTTGAGAAAGAAGAATGGAACTGGAGGAATCAACCTACCTGACTTCAGGCTCTACTACAAAGCCACAGTTATCAAGACAGTATGGTACTGGCACAAAGACAGAAATATAGATCAATGGAACAAAATTGAAAGCCCAGAGATAAATCCACGCACATATGGACACCTTATCTTTGACAAAGGAGGCAAGAATATACAATGGATTAAAGACAATCTCTTAAACAAGTGGTGCTGGGAAATCTGGTCAACCACTTGTAAAAGAATGAAACTAGAACACTTTCTAACACCATACACAAAAATAAACTCAAAATGGATTAAAGATCTAAACGTAAGACCAGAAACTATAAAACTCTTAGAGAAGAACATAGGCAAAACACTCTCTGACATATATCACAGCAGGATCCTCTATGACCCACCTCCCAGAATATTGGAAATAAAAGCAAAAATAAACAAATGGGACTTAATTAACCTTAAAAGCTTCTGCACATCAAAGGAAACTATTAGCAGGGTGAAAAGACAGCCTTCAGAATGGGAGAAGATAATAGCAAATGAAGCAACTGACAAACAACTAATCTCGAGAATATACAAGCAACTCCTACAGCTCAACTCCAGAAAAATAAATGACCCAATCAAAAAATGGGCCAAAGAACTAAATAGACATTTCTCCAAAGAAGACATACAGATGGCTAACAAACACATGAAAAGATGCTCAACATCACTCATTATCAGAGAAATGCAAATCAAAACCACTATGAGGTACCATTTCACACCAGTCAGAATGGCTGCGATCCAAAAGTCTACAAGTAATAAATGCTGGAGAGGGTGTGGAGAAAAGGGAACCCTCTTACACTGTTGGTGGGAATGCAAACTAGTACAGCCACTATGGAGAACAGTGTGGAGATTCCTTAAAAAACTGGAAATAGAACTGCCTTATGATCCAGCAATCCCACTGCTGGGCATACACACTGAGGAAACCAGAAGGGAAAGAGACACATGTACCCCAATGTTCATCGCAGCACTGTTTATAATAGCCAGGACATGGAAGCAACCTAGATGTCCATCAGCAGATGAATGGATAAGAAAGCAGTGGTACATATACACAATGGAGTATTACTCAGCCATTAAAAAGAATGCATTTGAATCCGTTCTAATGAGGTGGATGAAACTGGAGCCTATTATACAGAGTGAAGTAAGCCAGAAAGAAAAATACCAATACAGTATACTAACGCATATATATGGAATTTAGAAAGATGGTAACAATAACCCTGTGTACGAGACAGCAAAAGAGACACTGATGTATAGAACAGTCTTATGGACTCTGTGGGAGAGGGAGAGGGTGGGATGATTTGGGAGAATGGCATTGAAACATGTAAAATATCATGTATGAAATGAGTTGCCAGTCCAGGTTCGATGCACGATACTGGATGCTTGGGGCTGGTGCACTGGGACGACCCAGAGGGATGGTATGGGGAGGGAGGAGGGAGGAGGGTTCAGGATGGGGAACACATGTATACCTGTGGCAGATTCATTTTGATATTTGGCAAAACTAATACAATTATGTAAAGTTTACAAATAAAATAAAATTAAAAAAATAAATAAAAGTTTACTTAGTTTACTTATTTACATATGAAGTAGGAATAATCAACTGTATTCTAATTGTTCTGCTATCTCCTAGGAATAACAGAATATTCTCTGTAATAAAAATAGAAATGTTTCATTTTCATCCTCTATAGATTCTTCCTTTCACTAAAATGTGCTTCATCTTCATCAGATCAGATCAGTCGCTCAGTCATGTCCGACTCTTTGCGACCCCATGAATCGCAGCATGCCAGGCCTCCCTGTCCATCATCAACTCCCGGAGTTCACTCAGACTCACGTCCATCGAGTCAGCGATGCCATCCAGCCATCTCATCCTCTGTCGTCCCCTTCTCCCCCTGCCCCCAATCCCTGCCAGCATCAGAGTCTTCTCCAATGAGTCAACTCTTCGCATGAGGTGGCCAAAGTACTGGAGTTTCAGCTTTAGCATCATTCCTTCCAAAGAAATCCCAGGGCTGATCTCCTTCAGAATGGACTGGTTGGATCTCCTTGCAGTCCAAGGGACTCTCAAGAGTCTTCTCCATAGACTGATCTTTTACATAGAGCAAGTAGGAATGAACATCAAGATTCACTCACTGTGCACAATTGTTTTTCTCTTAGCTATGGTGCTTAAACTTTCTCCAAGAGAAATAAATATTATACATATGCTTGTGTATGTGTGTGTATATATATATACATGTTTATGCTCACTGTGATTTTAAATTAAAAGCCATGAGAAGACAACTCAATAAATGCTTATTAATCAGATTATCAGATCACTTTTCATCTTGTTATTTTTGTATGCCCTGGGATTTTGTGGTTATTTCTTACACAGTAATTCTGAAAATAGATAACTGATACAATTTTATGACTCATTTTATAAGGTCACCATAATTTGGGTAACAAATCTGACAAAGACATTACAAGAAAGGAAAATTACAGATAGATGGCTCATGAAAACACATACAAAAATCCTAAACAGTCATTAGCAAATTTAATCTAGTGTTACATAGAAAGTATGAAATATTGTCAACATGTAGGGTTTATCACAGGAATAGAGTGATATAACATTTGAAAATCAGTGATATATGTCAATTTTTTTAAAATTGGAAAGAAAACCTATACATTCAGTCAAATCATTTGATAAAATTCAATACCCATTTCATAGTATATCTCCAGTTTTCTATAATACTCTGTGAATTTTAAAAAGTTTTAACTTCTCTATGTCTCAGTTTCCACATCAACAAAATGAAGATAAAAGTGTGGCTATTTTAAAGGGTGTTGTTGAGGTTAGTGAGCACCAATGAGATGTTATTGCTATTATTATTAAACTCTGCAGATTCTTTCCCATTTCCAGGTCCTTGTTAGCTGGGCATTATTTTTAATTTTTTTACTTTAAAGACTACTGACATTTTTTGGTTTATCTTCATCTGTTCAGCAAACTAAAGACTTGTCTATATTCATATTTTCTAATTTGTTTGGTCTTCTATTTTCTTTTTAAACTACTATTTCCTTTAAATTACTCATTATAAGAACTTGTGAAAACAAAAAAGGAATTTCTACACTAAAAGGAGCATTTTTCCCCTGACTAATCTCACCTTCATGCCCACTCAGATGTGAGCTCTGTTACTGGTTTGTGAAGTCCTGAGTTATTATTCATTTTGGGGGGGATTAAATCTTAATTATTTTCCTTTTCTTGTTTTACTTGATGAGCTTTCCTTCTTCCACAGATATCAGCCTCTATTCCCTATGGATTGTCCATGTTAAGCATCTAATAAGTGTCCCTCCTTATTTTCTTCATTCTCATATAATCCTATGCTGCTGCTGCTGCAGCTGCTGCTAAGTTGCTTCAGTCGTGTCCAACTCTGTGTGACCCCATAGACAGAAGCCCACCAGGCTCCCCCATCCCTGGGATTCTCCAGGCAAGAACACTGGAGTGGGTTGCCATTTCCTTCTCCAAGGCATGAAAGTGAAAAGTGAAAGTGAAGTTGCTCAGTCGTGTCTGACTCTTTGTAACCCCATGGACTGCAGCCTACCAGGCTCCTAAATCCATGGGATTTTCCAGGCAAGAGTACTGGAGTGGGGTGCCATTGCCTTCTCCGCATATAATCCTATATAGGCATATAATATCTAAAATCGTATTTAGAGCATTTCAGTCATTTTTTATATACTTAAGATTATGCTGAGGACTTGCCTGGAGGCTCAGTGGTAAAGAAATCTCCTGCCAATTCAGGAGACATGGGTTGGATCCCTGATCCAGGAGGATCCCACATGCTGCAGAGCCACTAAGCCCATGCACCACAACTATCGAGCCTCTACTCTAGAGCCCCGGAGCTGCAACTCCTGAGTCCACCCTACCACAACTAGTGAAGTCTGTGCTCTAGAACCCGTGCTCTACAACAAGAGAAGTCACCGTAGTTAGAAGCCCGTGCACCGCAAAAGAGTAGCCCCTGTTCTCCCCAACTAGAGAAAAGCTTGTGGCAGCAACAAAGACCGGCACAGCCAAAATAACTTTTCTTTTTGAAAGATTATGTCATCTAATCTTTCTTGCATGTTTATTTTCTTACTCAGTAATATTGCTGGCAAATCACTGGTGTCGATTATTATTCGGTCAATTCTTCTTCTAGGGAGTAAGTTTTTCTCTGTCTTTGGCTGTTTCAAACATTGTTACAATAAAACTCCTTGTTTCTGTGTCTTTCAGTTCAGTTCAGTTCAGTCACTCAGTCGTGTCCGACTCTTTGCGACCCCATGAATCGCAGCACGCCAGGCCTCCCTGTCCATTACCACCTCCCGGAGTTCACTCAGACTCACGTCCATCGAGTCAGCGATGCCATCCAGCCATCTCATCCTCTGTCTTTATATACTGATAATTTAATCCATAGGATAAATTTTCGTGAATGCGATAGATATGTTGATGGATATTAACTGTCCTATTTATTTCTAAAAATCTAGTGACACTTTGAATTTCTACCCAGAATTTCTGAGAGTAGCCGTTTTCCTTCAGCAAAGTTAAGACTGGGAGTTACTGCTGGTTACATTTTTTTTTCAATCTAGTAAGTGATCATCATAATTACTTTAATATATTTCTCTGATTATTTGGAAATATAAAATCTCATACAGATTTGCTATTCTGAGTTGTATATTCATATTATTTGACATTTTTCGACTGTGTTATTTGTATTTTTTCTTAGACATTGTAAAAACTTTTTGTATTGTAGATACTAGCTTTTCTTATAATTACAGATATGTTTTTCATGTGTCTACTCATACGAAAAATTCTTTTGGAACCTCATAGCACAATATATAAGAATAAATCCTGGATAGAAGAGACTTTAGAAAAATATGAATCATTTTTAAAATGTTGCCCTGACCCCAAATCTAGGAAACTAGATTAAACCAAAGAGAGCTTCTTAACTAAGCCTAGAAATGCCAGATACTAAATAAGAATCTATGAAAAAAAATGATAGAAACATTTGGATATAATAAATAAAACTTCTTTATGTAAATCTAGGTAATAAAAATATTTCTATGGTTTACTATATAGAAATTGACCTCAGATAGAATTTCAGTTTTCTTTTCTATGTGACTTCACTAACTTAGCTTACAAAAAAAAAAAACAAAACTAACTCCCAATTTGATAGCACAAAATCCAAACATTTGATAAAGCATTTTAATCTTTATCATCATTCTTTTTTGTCTTGGAAAAAGTTGAGACAGTCTCTAGAGAAAGGGTATTGTGGAGTAAATCTAAGCTAAAAACGAAATGCCGCTTCATGGAGAGCTAGCTCCTCCCTGTCTCCTCCCATTGGATATCATGGTCAATTACCACTAAACACAGGAGAATTGCTGCTTTCCCTTAAGCCAGAGCACACACCAACATTAACAGAGAAAGTTTCCTATCCTCATTTATTTTGCAAATCTGGTGAGGAAAATTCTGAAAATAGCAGTTACTACCATAATACTTTGGAATGAAATGCTGGAAAAATCTATTCTGATTGACTGCAAGATTTTATTCCTATTCTTCTATTTTCTGAGTTAATCCAGAATGGAGAGCTCATAATTTGCCACTTAAAGACTGCAACAAAGGATTGAACAAACTTAATCATAACCATTTTATAACTGAATAGCTTGTGAAGAGGCTGTTAACCCCACATGCTTCTAATTAGTGCTATTAGAATTCAAAGGTTCTTGGACACATATAGACACACAAATCATCCTATTGCCAGTGCTTAAAATGAAGGTATGTAGAACACTTTTCTAAAAATGATTCTGTAAAACACATTGAAATTTGGATAGTCTGAGTGCTCAGCTTATGAAGTGTTTTAGCATTATATTTTAGAAAAATTTGACTCAACCTCTTAATTTCATTATTTGTTTATAACACTACTTTGCATATATTTGTTAACTCTACTGAAAATTAAAATTTTAGAGTAGAACAGTCTTGCATTCTAATCTTCAGTCTGTTCAGTTCAGTTCAATTCAGTCTCTCAGTCGTGTCCGACTCTTAGTGACCCCATGAACTTCAGCACGCCAGGCCTCCCTGTCCATCACCCACTCCCGGAGTTTACCCAAACTCAAGTCCATCGAGTCAGTGACGCCATCCAGCCATCTCATCCTCTGTCATCCCCTTCTCTTCCTGGCCCCAATCCCTTCCAGCATGAGGGTCCTTTCCAATAAGTCAACTCTTTGCATGAGGTGGCCAAAGTATTGGAGTTTCAGCTTTAGCATCAGTCCTTCCAATGAACACCCAGGACTGATCGCCTTTAGGATGGACTGATTAGATCTCCTTGCAGTCCAAGGGACTCTCAAGAGTCTTCTGCAACACCACAGTTCAAAAGCATCAATTCTTCTGTGCTCAGCTTTCTTCACAGTCCAACTCTCACTTGCATACATGACCACTGGAAAAACCATAGTCTTGACTAGATGGACCTTTGCTGGTAAAGTAATGTCTCTGCTTTTGTATATGCTGTCTAGGTTGGTCATAACTTTCCTTCCAAGGAGTAAGAGTCTTTTAATTTCATGGTTGCAATCACCATCTGTAGTGATTTTATGTATGTACTAACTTGAGAAAATGACCTCTCTGAGCTTTCTAATTCAAATTTCTGCCCAAATTAATCTCTCGTGAAATGCAAACAAAACTTCTCTCTCTGGTCTAAGCTAACTTACAATGTTGTATGAAAAAATTATTTAATAACTGAATAATAAATTATTATGTATTCTTACGCTCCAGCAAGAAGTATTTAGAACTTTATACATTCACAGAGGCATGGTAATTTCTTGAGAAACATAAATGTAAATGAAATGAAATATAAATGGAAAGCAGTTTTGGAATGTAAATTCCAATGTTTCAGAAGATTAAATTGCTTTCCAAAGCTGTTATCTTGCCCAGTTGTGACTTAGTGGCAAGATGGGGATTACAACCTTTGTCTTTCTTATCTGGAAACTCTTTCCATAGCAAAAGCTTTAAAAATTTTTAAGACTTTGTTGAACCTCCCCATTATGAATTCTTGAATCTCAGTCATGAAGTAGTTGCAATGTCACTGGTGTACAGGAAAGCAGGTGATAATGGTTTATATTTAACTAGGCAGTATAAATTGAAATGGAGAAGGCAATGGCACCCCACTCCAGTACTCTTGCCTGAGAAATCCCATGGACGGAAAAGCCTGGTAGGCTACAGTCCATGGGGTGGTGAAGAGTCAGACACAACTGAGCGACTTCACTTTCACTTTTCACTTTCATGCACTGGAGAAGGAAATGGCAACCCACTCCAGTATTCTTGCCTGGAGAATCTCAGGGACAGAGGAGCCTGGTGGGCTGCCATCTATGGGGTCGCACAGAGTCGGACACGACTGATGCGACTTAGCAGCAGCAGCAGCAGCATAAATTGAAATATCCTTAGGTACACATTGGTCTTGATTTTCAAAATTCTTATAATCAGGCAACTTTTTAAAACTTTACCAACAGGTGCCCAACACTCCCATACTCCAGACTTTAGAAAATCTCCGTGTAGAACCGTAATCCAGATCGTTAACCAAGGATCTACTAAGAGATAAAGACTATATTTATATCAGGTTTGTTTTCTTATGGTATTAAAGTCTAAAGAAATACTGATCCTTATAGTAAAAAACAGAGTAAAAAAGCAGAGTACAAGTAAGACATTTAAAGTTACTATATAATACATAAAAATTTTTATTAAGATAGGTATTATAATACTTTATTAAAAATACAATGAGCAGGAGTAAAGTTAAATATTAAAGTCTGATTTACACTCTCCCCTTTCCTATTCTGCAGAGTTACAACTTTAATGCCTCTGTATTCTTCTAGGTAATTTTTGTACACATGAATACTGACAATGGACTATTATATTGGATTATGTAAACACATGGAAGCATGCTAAATAGATGTTAAGAAACTTGTCTTTTCTCTTGAAGATTTGAGCATTTTTTTCACATTGATATTTATATCTGTATCTCAGACCTCATTTTATTGACATTTGTATAGCAACGGGCATAGCAAAAGCTTTCATTAACATGTCCTGAGAGCTGTAGAATAAGGGAGCAAAGTTAAAATACATATTGAATAATAATTCAAAACTTACATTCCTATCATTAAATTCACATCATTATATCAACAAAATAGTAGTAAAATAATTTAAGGTAGTGTTAACAAGGTAGACAATTTTGGGATGAATAAAATTTGTACTGGTAACTTTGGCTTATACAATTGCTCCTTCTTATCTGTTGGTTCTGCATCTGAGGATGGAAAATATTTGGAAAAAAATTATATAAAATTCCAAGAAGTAAACTTAAATTTGCTGCCCAACTATTCATATAGTATGTGCATTATATTAGGTCTTATAAATAACCTAATGCATGTGAGCTAAGTCAGTTCAGTCGTGTCTGACTCTGTGACCCTGTGGGCTGCAGCACACCAGACTTCCCTGGGTCCATGGGATTCTCCAGGCAAGAATATTGGAGTGGGTTGCCATGTCCTTTTCCAGGGGATTTTCCTGACCCAGGGATTGAAAGTGCATCTCTTATGTCTCCTGCATTGGCAGGCATGTTGTTTACTAGCACCACCTGGGAAAATAGAAGTAGCCTGCTGCTACTGCTAAGTTGCTTCAGTTGTGTCCGACTCTGTGCGACCCCAGAGACGGCAGCCCACCAGGCTCCCCGTCCCTGGGATTCTCCAGGCAAGAACACTGGAGTGGGCTGCCATTTCCTTCTCCAATGCAGGAAAGTAAAAAGTGAAAGTGAAGTCGCTCAGTCGTGTCCAACTCTTAGCGACCCCATGGACTGCAGCCCACCAGGCTCCTTGGTCCATGGGATTTTCCAGGCAAGAGTACTGGAGTGGGGTGCCAGTAGCCTAGAGATGATTTACTAACATCCAAACTAACACCCCCAAAAGATGTCCTTTTCATAATAGGGGACTGAAATGCAAAAGTAGGAAGTCAAGAAACACCTGGAGTAACAGACAAGTTTGGCCTTGGACTACAGAATGAAACAGGGCAAAGGCTAATAGAGTTTTGCCAAGAGAATGCACTGGTCATAGCAAACACCCTCTTCCAACAACACAAGAGAAGACTCTACACATGGACGTCACCAGATGGTCAATACTGAAATCAGATTGATTATATTCTTTGCAGCCAAAAAATGGAGAAGCTCTATACAGTCAGAAAAACAAGACCAGGAATTGACTGTGTCTCAGATCATGAACTCCTTATTGCCAAATTCAGACTTAAATTGAAGAAAGTAGGGGAAACCACTAGACCATTCATGTATGACCTAAATCAAATCCCTCATGATTATACAGAGAAGGCAATGGCACCCCACTCCAGTACTTTTGCCTGGAAAATCCCATGGACAGAGGAGCCTGGTAGGCTGCAGTCCATGGGGTCGCTAAGAGTCGTACATGACTGCGAGACTTCACTTTCACTTTTCACTTTCATTCATTGGAGAAGGAAATCGCAACCCACTCCAATATTCTTGCCTGGAGAATCCCAGGAACGGGGGAGCCTGGTGGGCTGCTGTCTATGGGGTTGCACAGAGTCGGACACGACTGAAGCAACTTAGCAGCAGCAGCATGATTATACAGTGGAAGTGACAGATAGATTCAAGGGATTAGATCTGATAGAGTGCCTGAAGAACTATGGATGGAGGTTCATGACATTGTACAGGAAACAGGGATCAAGAGCATCCCCAAGAAAAAGAAATGCAACAAAGCAAAATGGCTGTCTGAGGAAGCCTTACAAATAGCTGAGAAAAGAAGATAGTGAAAGGCATAGGAGAAAAGGAAAGATATACCCATTTGAATGCAGAGTTCCAAAGAAGAGCAAGGAGAGATAAGAAAGCCTTCCTCAGTGATCAGTGCAAAGAAATAGAGGAAAACAATATAATTGGAAAGACTAGAGATCTCTTCAAGAAAACTAGAGACACTAAGAAAACATTTCATGCAAAGATGGGCACAATAAAGGACAGAAATCATATGGACCTAACAGAAGCAGAAGATATTAAGAAGAGGTGGCAAGAATACACAGAAGAACTATACAAAAAAGATCTTCACAACCCAGATAATCATGATGATATGATCACTCACTCACCTGGAGCCAGACATCCTGGAATGCCAAGTCAAGTGGGCCTTAGGAAGCATCGCTATGAACAAAGTTAGTGGAGGTGATGGAATTCCAGTTGAGTTATTTCAAATCCTAAAAGATGATGCTGTGAAAGTGCTGCACTCAATACACCAGCAAATTTGGAAAACTCAGCAGTGGCCACAGGACTGGAAAAGGTCAGTTTTCATTCCAATCCCAAAGAAAGGCAATGCCAAAGAATGCTCAAACTACTGCACAATTGCACTTATCTCACACACTAGTAAAATAATCCTCAAAATTCTCCAAGCCAGGCTTCAACAGTATGTGAACCGTGAACTTCCAGATGTTCAAGCTGGATTTAGAAAAGGCAGAGGAACCAGAGATCAAATTGCCAACATCTGTTGGATCATGGAAAAAGTAAGAGAGTTCCAGAAAACCATTTACTTCTGCTTTATTGACCATGCCAAAGCCTTTGATTGTGTGGATGACAACAAACTGTGGAAAATTCTGAAAAATATGGGAATACCAGACCACCTGACGTGCCTCCTGAGAAATCTGTATGCAGGTCAAGAAGCAACAGTTAGAACTGGACATGGAACAATGGACTGGTTCCAAATTGGGAAAGGAGTATGTCAAGGCAGCATATTGTCACCCAGCGTATTTAACTTATATGCAGAGTATATTATGCAAAATGCTGGGCTGGATGAAGCACAAGCTGGAATCAAGATTGCCTTGAGAAATATCAGTAATCTCCAATAGGCAGATGACACCACCCTTATGGCAGTAAGTGAAGAAGAACTAACAAGCCCCTTGATGAAAGTGAAAGAGGAAAATGAAAAGCTGGCTTAAAACTCTACATGTGAAAAACTAAGATCATGGCATCCACTCCTATCACTTCATGGCAAGTAGATGGGGAAACAATGGAAACAGTAGAGACTATTTTCTTGAGCTCCAAAATCACTGCAGATGATGACTGCATCCATGAAATTAAAAGATGCCTGCTCCTTGGAAGAAAAGCTATGACAAACCTAGGCAGCGTATTAAAAAGCAGAGACATTACTTTGCTGACAAATGCTCATCTAGTCAAAGCTACAGTTTTTCCAGTAGTCATTATTGATGTGAGAGCTGGACTATAAGGAAGGCTGAGTGGCAAAGAATTGATGCTTTTGAACTATGGTGTTGGAGAAGACTCTTGAGAGTCCCTTGAACTGCAAGGAGATCAACCAATCCATCCTAAAGAAAATCAGTCCTGAATATTCATTGGAAGGACTGATGCTGAAGCTGAAACTCCAGTACTTTGGTCACCTGATGTGAAGAACAGACTCATTTGAAAAGACCCTGATACTGGGAAAGATTGAAGGTGGGAGGAGAAGAGAGAAACAGAGGATGAGATCGTTGGATGGCATCACTGAAAATGTACATGAGTTTGAGCAAGCTCTGGGAGTTGGTGATGGACAGGAAAGCCTGGTGTGGTATAGTCCATGGGGATCACAGAGTCAGACACGACTGAGTGACTGAATTCAACTGAGCAGGAACTCTGGCCCAACTATGGCCTTTCCTTCTTCACATTTGTAGCTAAATGGACAGACATGAACAAAGGCAATTTGGAATATCAATGGTCATTATGGGGGACTTTTGAAATCCCTAAACTTAGTTTCCTCAAAACTGAATTGGGCTATGATAGCACAGTAAATTTCCAGAACTGAATGAAATAGTTATTTTAATTGATATTTTGACGCTTCCCTCAAATCTGCAGTCTAAAATTGCCCCTTTGCAAAATAAGATTTTAAAATTAACCAAGGCAAAGAAATGATTAAGGAAAGATAAAATGGCTCCTGAAGGCTCAGGCTGTTCTTGCTTGGCTTCTTTGTCTCAAGCTCCACTTTTGACATCATTTTCTTCTTTTCCTTTTATGATACCTGTTCCTTTACTATATCCTCAAGTTCCCCACAATAATTCTCTCACCAAAACTTCCCCTTCTCTTGGAAACTCTCCCCACTCCCCTTTCCTCTGAATTATCAGAACCTGTCCCTTTAAACGTAAGCCTTCTGAGGATCCAGAAGCTAAACAGTTTCCTATATTCCAAGGACTAGACCTCAAATTTGAGCTGAAGTCAAGGATTTTCCCAAAGAAACCAAATATTCTCACAGATTTGCTGAGGAATTTAATAAAGTCATTTCAATCTGAGTTCTCTGACTTAGTATCAGTTAGTTTTTATGCAGTGAAGGCCAGGCCTAGCACTGAATGAAAACTCACTAATTGGGAAAATTCCAAAAGGTTTCTAGAATTACAACTGGGAGACCAGTCCACTAATTTATATACTCAGGCTTGGGCAAATGCTAGGCAGCTTCATCAAATGATTGGCTTTTTCAATATTGTTGATGGAAGCAGGTTTGCACACAAAAATCTCATGAACGTGGTCATGAATATTATAATGGTCTTCAAATCATTTTTATTGAAAATTCTGATATTCCTTCAGATGTTCATTCTGCTCAGGAAGCTCTTAACTCTGTGTTTATTAATAGGCTGAACTGGGACTTTTCCGTCTTGTGAAAAAGGGGACCAGGATAGAGTAAGAAACTGTGTCCAATCCAGATTTAGTTAATCTGGCAAAGCAGCTTTTTCACACTCTAGATGAGTCAACTATAAGGAAGATGAGCAAAATTCTTAATTACAGTAAACTACGCCTCCTAAGTGAAACTAAACCCTCCTACTTTCTGCTATTCAATACTGTTGCAAACTTTAGACCTCTACCCACCTTTCCAAAGTCCTCCCAGTTCTCAAAGACAGTGTTCTGAGGAACTTGAGATGCTCTTCCCAATCCTTTAGTCACGAAGTCATGTCCAACTCTTGTGACCCCATGGATGTAGCCCACCAGGCTCATCTGTCCATGGGATTTCCCAAGCAAGAATACTGGAGTGGGTTGCCATTTCCTTCTCCATGGGACCGTCTTAATTCAGGTATCGAACTCGTGTCTCCTGCATTGCAGGCAGAATCTTTACCGATTGAGCCACCAGGGAAGTCCCCTTAAACATTATCTTAGAGAAACATTATTCCTGATTGAGGATGAATCTCTTCTAGTCCTAATTGTTCTGGAGTCACACTCTGGGTGCTCAGCCTCACTACAATAAAACAGCCCCTGACTGAGAGAACTGAAAAATTTCACACAGTAGGGATCTCCAATGAACCCCAAGAGATTCCTATCTCTGAACTTATTTCCTTTAGCTTAGGCCTATAAAGAGATACAGACTCTTACCTCCACCCTATCCATTTATTAGGCTGAGATTTCTAAGAGAAGTATCATGCCCACATTTCTTTTTCTCAAAAGGGGAAAACAGTTCTAGAAATGGATACTTGTCATCAAAGTAATCAATCAGGTGAATTAAATGCTTGTTAGACATCTTTTATTTGTTGGTCTCTGACAGGATTGGAACTGATTTTGGAAGCACTGTTCATTTGTCCCGAATGAAATCAGCTACTACCTTCTTTATGGGAAAAATCTCCAACTGATGTTGGCAGAATTCATAGCACACCTCCCATCAAGATTCATACCTTCATACCTCTTCCTAGAATTAGTCAATATCCTATAAGTTAAAAGGTCCTTCAAGTCATAAAGCCCATAACAG
Organism: Bubalus kerabau; assembly: GCF_029407905.1. Classification (NCBI taxonomy): domain Eukaryota; kingdom Metazoa; phylum Chordata; class Mammalia; order Artiodactyla; family Bovidae; genus Bubalus; species Bubalus kerabau. The sequence continues at coordinate 21,527,124 of NC_073626.1, forward strand.
AAGATTACAAGGTCAAGCCTCATTCCTACACTAACCCAGGTAACACTCCTATTTTACTGGTGAGAAAACCTAGGACTAGGGGTGGAGTTTTGAAATAATGTGCAATTAAAAAATACAATAGAGTCAATAACACAATGTTCATCTCTTTCTCTGTCTTACATAGGGTGGTACTTTTGGCACAATGTTGTAACTTTTCTTTATCATCCTCCTTACTTTCCTTATGAAATCCTCAAAGACAGATAACACTACGTTTCACAATGCCTGTAAATATATTTTGATAAATAAAAGTTTATGAATCCCCAGAGTAATTCTGCATTAGGAGTTTTTATAGAGATTGCTGCTGAAGATTAAGCACAAAAGAACAACAAAAAGTCACTAATCAGGGAATAGGTCTCCTAGAAACTCCAACTAAATCCTTTCTTAACAAAATGCCATTTAAAAGCAAAGGGATCGTTATTCCCATTATGCTGGGAAAGTTGAGATTTGATGGTGTGCATGATGTTGTTGGGTAAATCCTCAGGGCTGCTGAGTAGCTCTTAGAGGCAACTGTAAAGCAAAGGGAACACAACAGTGATGGGAGCTGAGTCATGTTAGCTTTCCACTGCTATCGGTCCTTAACTGACTGATTCTCCACTAAGACGTAACCCTAGAGATTGCTCCATTTTGTGAGTGATAATGAAACTCAGTTGAAACTTTTTAATAACTGCATGCAGCATGGGGAAAGCATGTTAATCAGCTCTCCTGTTCAAAGAGCTAAATCCCTGTGGACATAGAGAAAACAAGATCATGGTTTTCAGTAGTTCAATTCTGTCATTATAATGAGATCTCTAGGGTCTTGTTTTCCTTCCAACTTGTGTAAAGAGCAGCAGAAGTTGAAAATCACTCTCCCTCTTGCTCTAGTTTTAAACAGTACTCATTGACCTCATCATGACCTTAAGAATCCCTTCAGATTCTCTGTAATCATCCAGAGGGAAACACATGAGTGAATGTAGCCATGTTTGAATATTACAGGAAAATAGAAATGGCCTAAGAGAAACTACTTTTCTCAATAGATCCAAACATTTCACATTCTTCAGTTTTTTCAATCTATAATTTCATCTCTTCTTTCTGATCTCCTGTAGAACATAACTGTTAAGACAAATAAGTCACTTATTCAGTGAAATAATTGGCAGGTTATATTTTCTTTTCACTTAGAAGACAAGAAGAAAGCAAATGACTCAAACAAAAGCCTGCATTTCTTCTTAGTTTGGATTTATCAATTTTATGTTCATATAAACAACTGCAAAATATTTAATCATAGAAAACAATGTACTATTACATCTAACCTTTTCCCAAACTTGTTCACATTCTTACCTTGAAAAATACCAAGAAGGAAATCAAGCTAATGTGTTTTCTTTTTTAAAAAACCTAGCTATCTATGTAAAAATATTTTTTGTTTACAAGTTCCATTTGAGCATATGGAATCAAAGTGAAGTTTAATTTACAGGGAAATGAAAGTTTTTAGTGTAATAGATTTTTGGTCTCAGTTCTACAAATCATTTTTCTGCTTTGATTTTGAACATCATATGTTTTCTCTATTTAAATATCAAACTGTGAAAGAGCCAAAATTATTTATTTCCTACCAAATTCCCGGGTATTTTGAGGAAATAATGAGGTGATGAATTTAATTATGTGGTTACATTAATGTGGGTCAGACATCTGGGTAGCTGTAGAGCTCTGGATCAATGTGATCTTGTTTTAAAAGGCAAAATCATGGGCTCTATACCACATGTGTGTAACTACTTGTAATAATTTTTATGTTTTATGGATGTGATGCAAACATTTGTATTCTTTGGGAGGTTACAACTGTTCTAGAGACTAACCTAAATATTAAACTTTAGCCAAACTACTTTATTCGCTTCCAAAATTTTATTTAACTCTTTCAAATGTTAAGGTAACATATACTCATGGTTATATGTTACATTTTTATATGGCTATGTTAACCTTTTTTTTAATTTAGAAGACCAAAACTTGAAAATCCTCTTCCTTCAAACTCTCTAATTATCTTTGCATATTTATGTAAACCATAGAAATTGGAATGCACTATATCTGAAATTTTGAAATGTTTATTTTATATACTTAACATAATTATATTTTAATACATTTATTAATGTAAATATATTGTTTTAAATATAATTTAAAATTAATATAATTTTAGTATGTTCAATATAGTTAATACATATGCTTAAATATTTAATATAGAATATACTTAAAATATACTTAAATATTTTATTTTGTCTTCCATATCAATAAACCACAACAGGGGTTTTTTTGTGATTTTTTTCTGTTACTTTACAACTCTGCAAACATTTATTTAACCACTATGCAGCCAATGAACCTTTAGTCTGTTTCCTTTTTTAGCTACAATGTAACTGTGCTACATAGAACTTTATGTATACTTATAAAAGTAATCCTAATAGTTAATCCCATGAGGTGAAATTAATGAGTCAAAGACCTGTTATTTGGCACAATCATCCTCCAAAACTTTAAACCACATACAAGGTATGAGTGCCATTTTCTAATATCTTTACAAACTTTGAATGTTACCAAGCTGAAAGGTATTTGCAATATAATCGGAGAAAAATAATCTCATTGTTTTGATTGTAGTTATTTAAGTGTAGAGATTCCCCTTCATGGATCACTGCCTTGTTGTGGCAAAGGGGCTTGCAGAACTCAATAAAGCTTTGAGCCATGCTGTTTAGGGCCACCCAAAATGGACTGGTCATAGCACAGAGGTCTGACAAAATGAGATCCACTGGAGGAGGGAATGGCAAACCATCCCAGTATACTTGCCATGAGAGCCTTGTGAACCACATAAAAGGATAAAAAGTTATGACACTGAAAGAAGAGTCCCCCAGGTCTGAAGGGTTCCAATATGCTACTGGGGAAGAGCAGAGGGGAGCTACTAATAGCCCCAGAAAGAATGAAGTGGCTGGGCCAAAGCAGAAATGACGTTCAGTTGTGGATGTGTCTGGTGATGAAAGAAAAATCTGATGCTGCAAAAAGTATTGCATGAAATGAATCAAGGTAAATTGGACATGGTCAAGCAGGAGATGGCAAGAAAAAACATCGACACCTCAGGAATCAGTGAACTAAAATGGATGGGAATGGGTGAAGTTTATTCAGATGACCATTATATCTACTACTGTGGGCAAGAGTCCCATAGAAGAAATGGAGTAGCCCTCATAATCAACAGAAGAGTCCTAAATGCAGTACTTGGGTGCAACCTCAAAAATGACAGAATGATCTCTGTTCATTTCCAAGGCAAGCCATTCAACATCACAGAAATTCAAGACTTTGCCCCAACCACTGATGCTGAAAGAAGCTGAAGTTGATCAATCCTATGAAGATCTAGAAGACCTGCTAGAACTAACACCAAAAAAAAAGATGTTCTATTCATCACAGGGGACTGGATTGCAAAAGTTCGAAGTCAAGAGATATCTGGAGTAATAGGCAAGTTTGATCTTGGAGAACAAAATGAAGCAGGGCAAAGGCTAACTGAATTCTGCCAAGAGAATGCACTGGTCATAGCAAATACCCTTTTTCAACAACACAGGAGACGACTTTACACATGGACATCATCAAATGGTCAATATCGAAATCAAACTGATTACATTCTTTGTAGCTTAAGATGGAGAAGCTGTATACAGTCAGCAAAAACGAGATCTGGACTGACTGTGGCTCAGATCATCAGCTTCTCATAGATAAATTCAGGCTTAAACTAAATAAAGAAGAGAAAACCACTAGGTCAGCCAGGTATGACTTAAATCAAATCCCTGTGAATATGCAGTGGAGGTAACAAATAGTTTCAAGGGATTAGATATAGTAAACAGTTGCCTGAAGAACTATGGTTGGAGGGCCATAATATTGTACAGGAGGCTGTGAACAAAACCATCTCAAAGAAAGAGAAAAGCAAGAATGCAAAGTGGTTATCTGAGGAAGCCTTATAAATAGCTAAAGAAGGAAGAGAAGCAAAAAGCAAAGGAGAAAGGGAAAGGTATATCCAACTAAATGCAGAGTTCCAAAGAACAGCATGGAAAGACAAGAAGGACTTCTTCAATGAACCGTGCATAAAACTAGAAGGAAACAAAAGAAAGAGAAAGAATAGAGATCTCCTCGTTGAAGATATCAAGGGAATGTTTCACCCACAGATGGGCACAATAAAAGACAGAAACAATAAAGACCTAGTAGATGCTGAAAAGATCAAGAAGAGATGGAAAGAATACATGGAAGAACTGTAGAAAAAAACATTTTAATGAACCAGATTACAATGATGGTATGCTCACTCATCCAGAGCCAGACATTCTGGACAGTGAAGTGAAGTGGGCCTTAGGAAGCACTAATAAAGCTAGTGGTTATGATGGAATTCCAGTAGAACGATTCAAAACCCTAAAGGATAATACCATCAAGGTGTTGTATTAAATACATCAGCAAATCTGGAAGACCCATTAGTGGCCACAGGGCTGGAAAAGGTCAATCCTCATCCCAATTCCCAAGAAGGTTAGTACTAAAGAATGTGCTAACCGCAGGACAACTGCACTCATCTCCCGTGATAGTAAGGTCATGCCTAAAATCTTGCATGCTAGGCTTACGCATATGTGAACCAAGAACTCCCAGAAGTCCAAGCTACGTTTAGAAAAGGAAGAGGAACCAGATCAAATCGCCAACATTCGCTGGATCATAGAGAAAGCTAGAGAATTCCAAAAAAACATCTACCTCTGCTTCATTGACTACACTAAAGTGTTTGACTGTGCTGAGCATAATAAACTGTGGAAAGCTCTTAAAAAGATGGGAATACCAGGCCATCTTATCTGTCTCCTGAGAAACCTGTATGTGGGTCAAGAAGCAACAGTTAGAACTCTGTATGGAACAATTGATTGGTTCAATATTGAGAAAGGAGTACAACAGTGCTGTCTGCTGTCACCCTGTTTGCTTAACCTATACACTGAGCACATCATGAGAAATGACAGGCTGGGATGAGTTATAAGCTGGAATCAAGACAGGCAGGAGAAACATCAACAACCTCAGATATGTGGATGATACCACTCTAATGGCAGAAAACAAAGAGGAACTAAAGAGCTTCTCGATGAGGGTGAAGGAGGAGAGTGAAAGAGCCAGCTTAAAACTGAATATTAAAAAAACTAAGATCATGGCATCTGACCCCATTCAGTTCAGTTCAGTCGCTCAGTCATATCCGACTCTTCGCGACCCCATGAACTGCAGCATGCCAGGCCTCCTTTTCCATCACCAACTGCCGGAGTCTACCAAAACTCATGTCCATTGAGTCAGTGATGCCATCCAACCATCTCATCCTCTGTTGGCCCCTTCTCCTCCTGCCCTCAAACTTTTCCAGCATCAGGGTCTTTACAAATGAGTCAGCTCTTCGCATCAGGTGGCCAAAGTATTGGAGTTTCAGCTTCAGCATCAGTCCTTCCAATGAACACCCAGGACTGATCTCATTTAGGATGGACTGGTTGGATCTCCTTGCCGTCCAAGGGACTCTCAAGAGTCTTCTCCAACACCACAGTTCAAAAGCATCAATTCTTCAGTGCTCAGCTTTCTTCACAGTCCAACTCTCACATCCATACATGACTACTGGAAAAACCATAGCCTTGACTAGATGGACCTTTGTGGACAAAGTAATGTCTCTGCTTTTTAATCTGACCCCATTACTTTATGGCAAATAGAAGGGGGAAATGTGGTAGTGACAGATTTCCTCTTCTTGGGCTCTAAAATCACTGCGGATGGAGACTGCAGCCATGAAATCAAAAGACAATTGCTTCTTGGCAGGAAATCTATGCAGACCCTAGGCAGTGTGTTGAAAAGCAGAGCCATCACTCTGCCAACAAAGGTCTGTGTAATCAAGGCTATGGTCTTCCCAGTAGTCATGTATGGTTGTGAGAGCTGGACCATAAAGAAGGCAGAACACCAAAGAATAGATACCTTTTATCTGTGGTGCTGGAGAAGACTCCTGAAAGTCCTTTGGACAGCAAGAAGATAAAACCAGTCAATCTTAAGGGAAATCAACCCTGAATACTTGTTGGAAGGACTGATGCTGAAGTTGAAGATCCAGTATTTTGGTCATTTGATACCAACAGCAAACTCATTGGAAAAGTCCCTGATGCTGGAAAGACTGAGGGCAGAAAGAGAAGAGGACATTAGAGGATGAGATGGCTGGATGGCATCACCAATGTAATGGACATGAACTTGGGCAAACTTTGGGAGATGGTGAGGGACAAGGAGGCCTGGCATGCTGCAGTCCTTGGGGTCACAAAGAGTCGGACACAACTGGGTGACTGAACAATAACAACAATTACAGAGACTAAAGCAATTTTATTTATTTGGGAATTATCTGTATTACTATTTTAGTAAAATTTGCCTCATTATTCTTTGCCTATTTGTCTTGTCCAGACAAGTATAAATTTTATTTATTTCAAAAAGTTTATCTTTTGGAAAAATCCTTTGATAGTTAAAAATTTTGGCTCTTTTTTTCATTTATATGTTGTAAATATTTTTCTCTGTTTTACATAAACTATTAGCAGACCTTATCTGAGAACTAAAAGAGCCATTGCAACTTGTTCATCTGAGCTTTCCAGGTGGTGCTTTTCCACGAGATAAAGAATCTGCCTGCCAATGCAGGAGGTGCGAGAGATGCAGGTTGGATCCCTGAGTTGGGAAGATACCCTGGAACAGGAAATGGCAACCTGCTCCAGTATTCTTGCCAGGAAAATCCCACAGATAGGGAGCCTGGCAGGCCCCAGTCCATGGGGGTCACAAGAGTTGGACACGACTTAGTGATGAAACCACCGCCGCCACCACCAATGAGTTTTAAATAGCTTCAGGTTGGGAAAATATGTAAGCTCTAATGGGTCACATCAGTGACTATGATTAGTGCTTATTCTCAGGTTTTGCACCACCCTTAGAGCAACTGTTTAGACTTTGATTTCACTGGTTGTGGAAATGATGTTATCATTTTGAAGGTTTGGGGTGGGGGAAGCTTCAATTTTATCTTCTCCAAAAGATAATCAATGTGGTTTCCATGTTTCATTTGAATGCAATTTAAAGAACACCAATCAAAAAAAAAAAAAAAAGAACACCAATCAACCAAATCCCATATATTTATTCTATATTTACTATATTCCAGTAACTTTACCAATCTAAGTAAAAATAAAAATTATAAATCAAGTGAGAAAAAGAAACATAACATGCTTTTTTGTATTATTCTTTTGAAAAACTGATTAAAATAGAAAAAATTAGACTTTCAAACTTTTTCCTTAGACAAAAGACTCTCATTTCAATTTAAGAATAAAAGGTTTTCAAAACCTGTTCATATTTGCACTATGTTGCCAAGCTTGATTTTTTTGCCCCACCAAATACCAGGAATACTTTCCCACAGAAATAAAAGTTCAAATTGTGAGGATACGGACAATTGTGGCCCCAGTCAGAAAGCAAGAAAAGAACCTAAGAGTTTTGATTCTCAATCATTTGATGTTATTGCAAGATTTCCCCTAAGAATATATTCTATTCCCTTTGGCGGCCCAGCTAATTACCCAAAAGAGTGTTCAGTCCCCATGATCTCAGTAAGAAAGTATGTTATGCCTGCTTTCAGGCACCATTTTTGATGCTGAAAGATTAGTTCTCTGGTTGGTTTGTTTTTGGTTTTCTCCAATCTGGATCTACAAGAGTGTCCTCAGCTGCACTGCTTATCTTCTGGGGGCTTTAGCTGACAGCTCCTGAAGGCCTCCTGCAGGCTGGGTATTTGGCCCAAATGGCAGGCAGACAGAAGGAATACTAATGCTATTTTCTGTTTCAATTGCCTCTTTTCTCCATAATTTAACTACCATATGGCACTTATTCCACTTTGCCTTTTCTATGAGGTAGTGATATACCATTACTCCATCACTTTACTCAAATTATAACAAAAGGAGTTCACACAGCCTTTACAATTCTTATCTTCAGGAAGAAACTAGACTCTAATGCATGGGAGACAGTTTGGCATCCCCTTTCTTGACAAAGTTAAGATCTTTGTAACCACTTCTGTATAATTTCTGGTGCATTAGTCTCATATCACCCTGTTGTTACTTTCTACCTATATTAACTGCATAATCTCCATAAAATCCCAGATAACAAATCCCAACCAGGGGAAAAAAATATTAATACGTGGTTTCCCTAGATCGCTTGGGAAAGATGAAAACAGGTAAGCCTAAATAACTAGGAAAAATCAAGAAAATTTTCTTTCTTTCCCTTTGGTATACTGTATTTGGCTGTGGAAAATAAATTTGCTATAAAAACTTTGAAGTTGAGAAGTTTTCACCAAAAATAAGCTTTTTATTAGAAAACCAAAATATGTGGCTATGATATGCGCTACTCTGTTTTATCTTTTTCCAAACTTACTTATTAATATATTAATAATAATATATTAATTGAAACAATTCTTGATCCCCTAAATCACACAGCAATCTAGATATTTTATAATATTCATTTAATAATTTTACTCTTGTTATTTATGCCTAAGTTATCAAAAAATCAACAGTACTAAGAGTTCGAGGTGTGTTTTCTTCTGTGCCCACTGTTATGCTTTTTTTCACGCTTGTCTCCTTTTCATGGAAATCCCTAAGAAATCACCCAACTAAAGATTTAAAAAAAAAAATTCAACATTTCTATTTTCTTAGGTGAGCAAGTGTTTAATGTCACAGAATAATTAAATTCCTCATTTTATTCTTCTATGGATACAGTCTTTACAGGAGGAACTCTTTATATAATCTTTTTTAAAAAGGTTACCATACTTCCCCAAGACAGAGTATATAGTTTTTATGACAATAACACTAGTTAATGGAATTATAAATTGTGGTAGAAAGAAAATTATGGCAGATGTAGATTTTGAGTTTTCAGTTAGCTGATCAATTCTGGAATTTTAGGAACTCTTAAAATTTTGCTTTTAACAGTTTATTCTTTTTTTAAACAAAACAAAATTTTATTTTTCTTCAGAATCATCAAGAAGAAAATGTAGGCAAGTTTAACAAGAAATCAGAAGAAAGAAGTTACTTTCACACTTACAGTAAATATACACTTTATTTAAATTTTCTTTCAATTGTAGTGGTTTAAAAAATAATTGTGATATTTAGTTTCATTTATACTCTAATGCTCTTTATTCCAAATGAAAATCTGTCTTTTATGAATCCAGGGCTCTCTTTATTCTTCTGAGCCATATTCAGTTCAGTTCAGTTCAGTCACTCAGTCGAGTCTGACTGTTCTCGACCCATGAATCACAGCACACCAGGCCTCCCTGTCCATCACCAACTCCTGGAGCTCACCCAAACTCATGTGCATCAAGATGGTGATGCAATCCAGCCATCTCATCCTCTGTTGTCCCCTTCTCCTCCTGCTCCCAATCCCTCCCAGCATCAGGGTCTTTTCCAATGAGTCAACTCTTCCCATGAGGTGGCCAAAGTATTGGAGTTTCAGCTTCAGCATCAATCCTTCCAATAAACACCCAGGACTGATCTCCTTTAGGACGGACTGGTTGGATCTCCTTGCAGTCCAAGGGACTCTCAAGAGTCTTCTCCAACACCACAGTTCAAAAGCATCAATTCATCAGGGCTCAGCTTTCCTCACAGTCCAACTTTCACTTCCAGATCAAATCAAATCAGTCGCTCAGTCGTGTCCAACTCTTTGTGACCCCATGAATCGCAGCACGCCAGGCCTCCCTGTCCATCACCAACTCCCAGAGTTCACTCAGACTCACGTCCATCGAGTCAGTGATGCCATCCAGCCATCTCATTCTCTGTCGTCCCCTTCTCCTCCTGCCCACAATCCCTCCCAGCATCAGAGTCTTTTCCAATGAGTCAACTCTTCGCATAAGGTGGCCAAAGTACTGGAGTTTCAGCTTTAGCATCATTCCTTCCAAAGAAATCCCAGGGCTGATCTCCTTCAGAATGGACTGGTTAGATCTCCTTGCAGTCCAAGGGACTCTCAAGAGTCTTCTCCAACATCACAGTTCAAAAGCATCAATTCTTCGGCACTCAGCCTTCTTCACAGTCCAACTCTCACATCCATATATGACCACAGGAAAAACCATAGCCTTGAATAGACGGACCTTTGTTGGCAAAGTAATGTCTCTGCTTTTGAATATGCTATCTAGGTTGGTCATAACTTTCCTTCCAAGGAGTAAGCGTCTTTTAATTTCATGGCTGCAGTCACCATCTGTAGTGATTTTGCAGCCCAGAAAAATAAAGTCTGACACTGTTTCCACTGTTTCCCCATCTATTTCCCAGGAAGTGATGGAACTGGATGCCATGATCTTAGTTTTCTGAATGTTGAGCTTTAAGCCAACTTTTTCACTCTCCACTTTCATTTTCATCAAGAAGCTTTTGAGTTCCTCTTCACTTTCTGCCATAAGGGTGGTGTCATCTACATATCTAAGGTTATTGATATTTCTCCCAGCAATCTTGATTCCAGCTTGTGCTTCTTCCAGCCCAGCGTTTCTCATGATGCACTCTGCATATAAGTTAAATAAACAGGGTGACAATATACAGCCTTGACGAATTCCTTTTCCTATTTGGAATCAGTCTGTTGTTCCATGTCCAGTTATAACTGTTGCTTCCTGACCTGAGTACAAATTTCTCAAGAGGCAGATCAGGTGGTCTGGTACTCCCATCTCTTTCAGAATTTTCCACAGTTGATTGTGATCCACACAGTCAAAGGCTTTGGCATAGTCAATAAAGCAGAAATAGATGTTTTTCTGGAACTCTCTTGCTTTTTCCATGATCCAGCAGATGTTGGCAATTTGATCTCTGGTTCCTCTGCCTTTTCTAAAACCAGCTTGAACATCTGGAAGTTCGCGGTTCACATATTGCTGAAGCCTGGCTTGGAGAATTTTGAGCATTACTTTACTAGCGTGTGAGATGAGTGCAATTGTGTGGTAGTTTGAGCATTCTTTGGCATTGCCTTTCTTTGGGATTGGAATGAACACTGACCTTTTCCAGTCCTGTGGCCACTGCTGAGTTTTCCAAATTTGCTGGCATATTGAGTGCAGCACTTTCACATACTAACTGCCTAAAAAAACAATAAACTATATGGTCATCTCAATAGAAGCAGAAAAATTCAACATTCATTTATGATTAAAACTTTCAGTAAACTAAGAATAAAAGGCACTATCACAAACTGAAAAACAGCTTCCAAAACATTAAACTCCAGCTCTATTTTTCTCTGTCAAGAAAAAGGCAAAATTCTAACTCTGGCCACTACAGTTCAATACTGTCTTGGGGGTTCTAGCTAGTGCAATAAGGGAAAAAAATAAAAAGCACTTCTATGGAAAGGAAGAAGTAAAACTGTCCTTATCCATAGATAAGATGATCCATGATCATCTATAGAATCTACCCCCAAAAAAGTTATTAAAACTAATTGGTGGATTTAGTAAGGTTGGAAGTTAAACAATCAATATAAAAAGTATATCTCTACATAATAACATTAAATCCTCAAATTGAAATAAAAATACAATTTGCAATAGTGTCAAAAATATGAGCTACATAGGGACTAAATTTTAAGATGAACTTAGGCCAGGACTCCATTCATCAGTTGGCTCGTGTGTGGCTCTATTCCAACAGAGGGTCCATGATGGTATTTTGTGTCTTCTGGTATCAGTGTTATCTTGGCCCCTTCTACCCAATAATCCTTGAAAACTCTGAGAATTTCCATTTCCCAGTACACAGTTATTCTGGCAAATATTAGGGTGCCATTTAGAAAAAAACTGGGGAAATTTTTACTAAAGATCAATACAAAGCCTCAGTTTATGAGTGTCATGACATTGGCTGTCCTTCTTCAGTGGACACTGTCTCTTTTTAGCTCTGTGATCTCTTCGGATTCTCAGTACCAGCACATATCTGGAAACTGGACAAAGAATTCTGACTTTAAAAAGTGGAGGCGAATTGCTACTTATCCCTGTGTGTTAGGGCCCCTTGGAAAAATGGCTGAATCCAGAAATGTAGTTGAAAAGTTTAATAAAATTAACCTGGATATTTTGTGCTAAAAAGTAAGGAAGTGTTCAAAGAATGACAGGGACATATCAAAAGGACAGAGAAATGTGGTTGTATAAAATGTTCATATGATGGGAAGCTAGGTAAAGGGTTCACAGTAACTCTCTTCACTATGACTCTTCTGTAAGTATGGGCTTCCCAGATGGCTTAGTGGTAAAGAATCCACCTGCCAATCCAGGAGGCCTGGGTTTGATCTCTGGGTCAGGAAGATCCCTGGGAGGAGGGCATAGGAACCCACTCCACTATTCTTGCCTGGAGAATCCCATGAACAGAGGAAACTGGTGGGCTGTAGTCCATGGGGTTGCAAAGGAATTGGACATGAATTCGAGACTAAACATCAACAGATACTATTACAACTCTTCTGTAAGTTTGAAATCATGACAAAACCAAAATGTTTTTTTAAAAAACTTCTGGGGATTTCCCTGGTGGTCCAGTGGTTAAGGATCCACCTTGCTGTGTAGGATACAAGGGTTTGACCCCTGATCGGGGAACTACAATCCCACATGCCTTGGGGCAATTGCAAACAGCTAAAAAATACTTTTAAAAATACTTAAAAGAAAAAAGTCTTTTAGAACACTCTTTTTAGAATGGTCTCAGGCTTGACTAAGTCTTCTCAGCCTTAAAGATGATTTCAAGGAGATAGACTTCTTATCCATTATAAAAACAAGTGCCCCCTTTTCTTCCACTATGATACTCAAAGTCTAAAGGAAGTGCAGATTTTAGTTACCTTCCATATGTCCCACTGGTTTTCCTTTCTAGACAGAAGAGCAAAATTGTCTAACTGATTCACTGGAATATGTATTCCCAAAGGCTTCAGTGAAGACAGTAAAATATTTTTAGATCTCCAATCTGAGAAGTTCAGAAACATTTTAAAGTATTCAGTTCAGTTCAGTTCAGTCGCTCAGAAATGGTCTTTATTACTTTAGACTAGTCCTTTAGGAGTCTGAAGGTCTGATCTCAGATTCCTGGTGTGCAATATGCTGAAGCCTACCATGGGCTTCACAAATGGAAAGTGATCCTGGTGCCCAGCACAAGTTGAGGGTCAAAGGGACTGAGGCCGAGGTTGTAGGTATAAACCATACATTTGTTTGGTGAGTGTTTGCTCTCTCACACTGGCCTCCTTGTAGGAATTATCTGTGCAAGTTCAGAAGCCAGTTTCAAGGTAAAGTGACAGAAGGGCAAATATCCTCAAGAACAGAGACCACAAATCAGCTTCCAAGGATTAACACCGATTTTCAGAAGAAAGGAAAAAATAGTGAGAGAAGAAGAATTACAACAGAAGTAAATCCTGACAATATTTCCTCATGGATACTTTAAGAGAAGGCAAATTCTATTTTAATAATTTAATTATTTTTGACAACGACTTTTTTTCTTATGCTAGTCTACTTGTTTCCTAGCCATAAAAACATAATTGGCAGTCATATTTAATGGTATTAATGGTATATAATGACTATATTTTTCTTTGACATATCTAGGAAAAAAGAGGCAATAGGAAGAATTGCATTAGGAAGCAACTACTAGACTGGAACATAACTTTTAATGTAACTAATAATATATAATCATAGAAGTAGAATTCATGTAAACAAATGAAGTACTAAAAAAATCCAGGCTTATGAAATTCCAGATAAATTTCAGAATCCTGGATTCCAACACAGAACTTTTACCCAACTTTAAGAATTCTATACATTCACAAATAACAATTATAAGCTATTGTTAATGATATCAGAAATGTATAGTTAACCTAAAAATCATCAGTGTTTTTTATTGTTTAGATAACATTAGTAGTTTATTTGCCAAAGATCCACGTGTACTGATATAGCATATAGGTAAAATATATTTCAAAGTGTTTTTAGTTTAGAATACTTTAAGGAAACTTGATATAAACAGACAAAATCTTTCAGACTTTTGAAAAACTATCAGTGATAACTGATTCATCCCACTGGATAAAATTTCTATCAGTTTAAGATTTCACTAATTCAAGCTAAAGTGGAATGAGGTTCTTATTTTGATACTGGTAGTCTATTAATTTGATTGTATGTTACCATTCTTATCTCTAAGCATGGACTGCTGACTTGTTTTTTCACATCAGATTCACTTTTGAGAACAAATCAACAATCCTAAACTTCTTAAGCAGATTGATAATTCATGTACCTTTGTGATCAGTGACTCTGCTGCTGCTGCTGCTAAGTCGCTTCAGTCGTGTCCAACCCTGTGTGACCCCATAGACGGCAGCCCACCAGGCTCCCCCATCCCTGGGATTCTCCAGGCAAGAACACTGGAGTGGGTTGCCATTTCCTTCTCCAATGCATGAAAGTGAAACGTGAAAGTGAAGTCACTCAGTCGTGTCTGACTCTTAGCGACCCCATGGACTGCAGCCCACCAGGCCCCTCCATCCATGGGATTTTCCAGGCAAGAGTACTGGAGTGGGGTGCCATTGCCTTCTCCAGATCAGTGACTCTAACCATAAGCAAATGCAAAATAAAAATAAACCATGTAGTAAAATACTTTCCCAAATCTTTAAAATATTCTGTGGATCATATTGCCTTAATTTGTGCCTGAATGGATGTCTCTTAATTTTTTAAAAAGATTTAAGTCTCTAAAAATTATTTTTGTTTTCCAGATAAATAAATACATATATATGTGTATATACATAAAATATATAGTGAACAGTGATTTCATATGTTGGGAAGGATGCAGATGTCCATCTGCCTTTGGGCCTTTTCACTACAAGGTTCTGTAGAAACTTTACACTTACTTGGCCCCCAAATTAAATTGGTTATTTCCACTAATTCAAAGTACTCCTTTTATTCTGTATTCCTACTTTATTAAGCATCTGTGCAGCCCACAAGACAAACTTGAAGACCTTGCTTCACCACTGTGTCATCTGTCATCTAATAAATCCCCCAGTGCTACGGATTTTCTCTCCATCACTTGTCCAGCTGTACACTTCTTTTCTCAGAGTTGGGGGCAGTATAGCTGATTTACAATGTTGTATCAGTTTCAGGTGTACAGCAAAGTGAATCAGTTATACATATACATATATCCTCTTGTTTTTAGATTCTTTTCCCATAAAGGTCATTACTTTTGAGCATTGAGTAAAGTTCCCTGTGCTATACTTAGGTCCTTATTAGTTATCTATTTTGTAGATAGTGGTGTGTACACTTCTTTTTCTTGCAGCTTTCACAGAATAACAGATCACCAGCATTTTTCACCTAGATAATTGTAGCCATCCCAAGATTGTCTCCTACTTTCCAATATTGCTCTTTTCTAATTCATTGCAGCCAGAATAAGTTCTAAAATCCAAATTCAGTCATGTAACTACTTTAAATTACTTAACACTCCTCTCTTTTTTAACATAAAGACAGAATTTGTTAACATGAACTACAAGACCATGCATACACTAGCCTTTATTACTTCTCCAGTTTGAATGAATTTCATTCCCTCATCACATTCCACAATACCAAGCCATTTCAGCTTCTCCCATGTGCCACTCTTTTACTTGACTCTAGTCCTCTCATGTTAAAGCTCTTGTGTGGGGTACTACTTCTTCCAAGAAATGTCCCTTGTCTCTTGGGTTTTAGGTAAATACCTCATCTACGTTTGTGCTATGTCAGTCATGTCTGACTCTTTGCAACCCCATGGACTGTAGCCTACCAGGTTTCTCTGTCCATGGGATTCTCCAGGCAAGAATACTGGAGTGGGTTGTCCTTTACTCCTCCAGGGGATCTTCCCCACCCAGAGATCAAACACAGGTCTTCTGCACTGGCAGGTAGGTTCTTTACCACTAGTGCCACCAGGGAAGCTCGACTTCTTCCAAGAAACATCCCTCATCCCTTGGGTTTTAGGTAAGTACCTCATCTAAATCCATATATCATTATTATAGTTGCCATATTATTCTTTGCATTCCACTCTAAACTATAAGCTCTGTGAGGGCAAGGATCATCTACATATTGTTTGTCATATAATCCTGAGAACTTTGCATAGTGTCAGGTATATGGTAGACATTTATATTTTATCTTTTCTTAAATATACCTCAAGTTTTCATTCTGTACAAATAGGACACTTACAGTTGACAAAACTGCCAAAGGTTTTTGAATAGAGACTGGAAATTGTAAATGAATTATAAATAAAGAGAAGATTATTGATGAAAAATAAATTTAAAAATTAGGAAGACAAGCAGTAGTACTTTTTTTGCAGTGGGGCAAATAGTAATAAAGAAAGAAAAAAATAAAACTACAGGAGTGCAGGTATGATCAGGCAAATGGGACTTTGAAATAGACATGTTCTTCATTTCTCTACTTCTAACATTATAAGATCCCTAACTCACTAACTCCAATTGAATAACGCAGTAGACTTCACTGCTCTAGTTCCAGTATACTGCCTAGATGAAACAGATGACTAGATATTAAAAAAAACAGATGCTGTATAGAAACACAGTAAGTAACCCTTCTTTAAAACCCAGCAGCTCTTGAGCTACGTGACCAGGAGCACTTAAAGGATAAACAGAAATAGTCATAGATTGAATACAAGATAATTGATTGAAACTTGGAAAATTTTTAAATCATCTTGACATTCAATAATATGGCAATGTGTTCATGTAAGATTTGAAATATTACTTATAATTACCTATCTTTATCATTTCAGATTCTTACACCAATTAGTGCAGTGGTATTTTTGCATTTAACAAGGAAAACCAGAAGTCCTTGAAGTGCATTCTTTCATCTTCCATCCCTTCCCACTCCTGGGGTATTATCTGGGCTAAATCTGGATGCTAACAGTTATTATATACACCATAAGAAATGAATGAGAAAAATCTATCCATAAACAGAAAAGTTTTCATAATATCTGAGGTATCTTATAATTTTATGAAAACCTGCATCCACCCTATGAAAAGGATGTCACAGCATACAAATGAAGAATTGAAGTGAGATGTTTTTTAAGGATTAGATAGTTTAATCTTAATATGTTTGAATCAAATATAATGTTAATACTATCTGGACTGATCGTTTGCAGTGATTTGAAAGTAAGTTTTGGGCATAATGTGACTTCTAAGTCAGAAAATGTTCTAAACATGAAATCTTTATATTGTTTATTCATAGTCGTAAGGGGGTTCTGCCCACCATGACCAGGAATTTTCATATGTGTGTCCAAATAGACAGCTAATCACTCCTTTGATGCAACAAGTTTGGTCAATCTGAAAAGAATTAGGGTTAGAGGTAATTTTTTACATAAGATTCATGGCACTGAAACATGTATAATATCATATATGAAACGAGTCGCCAGTCCAGATTCGATGCATGATACTGGATGCTTGGGGCTGGTGCACTGGGATGACCCAGAGGGACAGTATGGGGAGGGAGGAGGGAGGAGGGTTCAGGATGGGGAACACATGTATACCTGTGGCGGATTCATTTTGATATATGGCAAAACCAATACAATATTGTAAAGTTAAAAAATAAAATTAAATTAAAAAAAAAAGATTCAGGATCCTACCAATACATAATACATTTCAAACATATATGATTTGCAGTTACAACCAACATTCATCGGCAAGTGAATTAATAAATTTACAATTTATTTTGCTGAAATACGTCATAATGTTTTTATTCACATGCACGAGAATAAACATATCACTGGTTTCATTTTTTCTTTTTAGCAAAATTTGACAAAATTAAAGAGAGATATGGACAAGTCCACAGTCATGGCTGAATAGATTTTAACATGTATATCAGTTGCTTTCTCAGCAACTTATAGAGCTAGATGAAAAATATTAGGAAAGCCACAGATATTCTGAACAGCCCTATTAATTACCCTGGTTTAATTGATACTGATATTGCAATGTTTGTTAGAAAACTGTTCCCAAAACAAAAGTTCAATTTGTTTTCACCACTAAAAGTTATAACAGGCATCAATCTGGGGGACTAAGAAGGAACTTTGCCTTATAGCACCTTCAAACTTAAAAATTAGACACTCTCCTTTCCTTCAGCTGTTGGAAATGGCAGACCTCAGTGGGTGCATTCTCTGGTGAATGGTGACCATCCAGCACTTTCACGAAAATGCCCATGTGAAGTTCCTAAGAATCATCTGACTAGAACTTTTAAAAAGAATTCAACATTTTTGTTTCCTCAGCTAAGCATGTGTTTGATGTCTTAGAATAAGTAAATTCCTCATTTTACTCTTCTGTGACTACAGTCTGTTACAAGAGCTCATGAGATAATATTTTTAAAGGCTGCCATACTTCACTAATAGTTTGAATGGTAATAACAGCAGTTAATAGCATTACAAATTATGATGGGAAAAAGTATGGTAGATACAGATTTTTGTTTTTCAGATAATCAATTCTGGAATTTTAGAAACTATTACTTATACAAAGCAAAACAAAATTTTTATTTTTCTTCATAATCATCAAGGAAAAAAATAGCATTTTTAAATTTTATCTTCTTAAATTTTATTTTTAATTGGAGGATAATTGCTTACAATGTTGTGTTGGTTTCTGCTGTACAAAGACATCAATCAGCTATAAGTGTACATATATTCCCTCCCTCTTGAAAAAAAACCATTTTAAACAAGAAACAAGAAAAAAACAAGTTACGTTTCATGTTTAAAAAGTAAACATACTTTTAATTTAAATTTTCTTATCAATTTTAATTGTGTATTTAATTTCACACAGAATGGATATGAATAGCTATGTCTGTGGAATTTTGTGCCCTCCTCAAGTTGATAAATATTATTTTCAATAAGCCTTATAATGATAATGGATAGAGTCATATTATAGAGTCATTTCTTTGAATAACAATTTTTAAAAAATGATCTCCTAATACAATAAAATACTCCAGTGGAAAGAAACTGGAAAGAACTTCAAAGTTTTCACCAAAAATAAGATTTTTATTAGCAACTCAGTACTTGGAATGGTGCTAAGAAAGAATAAAAAATAAGTAGCCCTATCATCGAGGAACTTACAGTCTAATAGGAAAGATAAGAAACTTAAATATAATAAAATTAACTAGAAGAATGGTCATTTCATTATGTAAAAATACAATAGTTTAGAAGAAGTGACAGAGCATTTTAAAATCAAGGAGTCTCAGATAACTTTACAAATATTAAAGAATCTGCCTGCAAATGCGGGAGACCTGGGTTTGATCCCTGGGTTGGGAAGAGCCTCTGGAGGAAGGCATGACAACCCCATTCCAGTGTTCTTGCCTGAAGAATTCCATGGACAGAGGAGGCTGGTGGGCTACAGTCCATGGGGTCACAAAGAGTCAGATATGATTGAGCCACGAAGCACACACATCATATTAGAGAAGCACACACATCATATTAGAGTTGACCACTGAAGCACAGGAAGGATTTGGACAGGGCATTTGCACAGGACAATGTGGGAAGGGGTGATGTCATCATATTAATAATAAAGAAACATTAGGGAGAATGGTGAGAATGCTCATATGGAGTCTACGGCATATTAGCATGATGAAAGAATGTACAAATAAAGGATACAGGCTGGGGCTGGTTATTAGGTCACCCCCACACGCACCACTCTCACAAAGGCATTGTTAGTGGATAATGGAAAAGGTTCAGATATGTATACACACTTCTGAATTCCAGTTATCTTCTCTGTGACTCAGGCTCATTTACATGGGAGCTATAGACCATAGTAGTAGTGTTAGTCTCTCAGTTGTGTCCAACTCTTTGTGACCTCCAGGGCTGTAGTCCTCCAGGCTCTTCTGTCCATGGGATTTCCCAAGCAAGAATACTGGAGCGGGTTGCCATTTCCTACACTAGGGGATCTTCCTGACCCAGGGATCCAACTGGGTCTCCCACATTGCAGGCAGAATCTTTACCATCTGAGCCACCAGGGAATAGTTTTTCCATTTAAAAAATCAGGATGAAAATAGCTACAAGGTTTTTATTAAGAGGCTTGAAAGTATCTACTCTGTTTTACAACTTAGGATATATAGTGGGCTTCCCTGGTGGCTCACACAGTAAAGTTACATCCATATTGTGTGTACCTAAGGTTTTGGGTTGATTCACCTTGACTCTGGATATACTTAGGTGTATTTATCCACATTTAAAAAACAAATCCAAGAATGTTTGATACATTGGCTAAAGTTATTTTAAGCACAACATAAACAGTAATGTTTGAAAAAAAAATTTCCTAGGACATTATAACTTAGCATACCTCTATGTTTCATTGTTGCCTCCCCAAAACCTTTTTCAGCGCCCCTTTCACTTCCTTATTCCTTAAGGTGTAGATGAGTGGATTCAACATGGGAGTCACCAGGTTGTAGAAGAGGGTGAGAAACTTGCCTTGGTCTTGGGAAGAGCTGTTTCCTGGCTGCATATACATATAGATGATGCTCCCATAGAACAAGGAGACCACAGTGAGGTGGGAGCTACAGGTATTGAAGGCCTTCCGGCGCCCAGCAGCTGACTTGATCCTCAGCACAGCTGCTGTGATGTAGCCGTAGGAGACAAGAATAAGAGTGAGGGGCAGTAGAACAATGAGAATGGCAAAGGTGAAGCCCAGCATTTCCACTGCACGAGCGTCCACACAGGCCATCTTGATCAGGGCCGGCATTTCACAGAGGAAATGGTTAACTCGTCGCTGACCACATCTGGAGAGAGTCATTGTCAGTGGGGACATGACGATGGCATTGACCAGTCCACTTCCCCAGGCCACAGCCACCAGTTGTAAGCACAGCTGGGGGTGCATAATGAGCGTATAATACAAGGGCCTGCAGACTGCAGCATAGCGGTCATAGGCCATGACAGCCAGAAGAAGACACTCGACTCCTCCAACAGAAAGGAAAGAGAAAAGCTGGACAACACAGCCCGCATAGCTGATGGTCTTATCAGGGCCCCAGAGGTTAACCAGCATCTGGGGGACACAGCTAGTACTGAAGCAGAGATCTAAAAAGGAAAGATTTGCCAAAAAGAAGTACATTGGCGTATGAAGTCGGGAGTCTAATATACACACAAGGATTATGGATGAATTTCCCAGGACAGCCACTGAATACAGAGTAAAATTTACTATGAAGAGCACCATCTCCAACTTGGGACGATCAGAGAAGCCCACTAAGATAAAACCGTACTCTGAGCTGTCATTGGATTTTTCCATTGCCTTCTTTTCATATCATCTGTATAACTGGTAAGAATGAAATAAAGAATTCTTAATCTTTATTTTCTGAAAACCATTGAAAATCAGGATTTTTAAGGAACATGTAAGACATCAAGTCTCACAACCCATTTAATATTTAAATAGCTTCTGCCCAGGCACATAATTTGTTTATCATTTGTTCAAACATATAGGCAGATTATTTCATTGTTGGAAAATTCAGAACGAGAATCAATAACTTTTTATCAAGTAGTAAATTTCCCCTTATTCATAAGACAAAGTATTTTAATCTTATTAGCATATATCATATCTTAATATCTCTTAATATGACCATCATTAAAATATTTTAAAAGAGTTACCACACCTAAATTTTCTTTAGACCAAAGCATTCAGTTTCCTTCAACAGTCTTATAACAAGGTTATCAGGTATATTATCACCTTAGTAGATGTCTTCCAAATATCCTAAATGTTGACAATGACCTTCTGAAAATCTGACAACCAGGAGTAATCTCAGTATCCAAGACATGATTTGAAAATCACACACAAAAAAAACTGTCTACCATGATCTGGACTATTATAATCTTATTAATGTTGTTTAAGTATGTATTTGCTTCATAGTGTCATCATTTTCACTTACATTATTATTGTATCTACTAAACATCCCAGTTCTTCCCATGAAATGCTGTCAGCTCAGATCTCTATCATTAATTTCTTTGAAAGAAATAGAATTCTGCAATCTAAATTTCTAGGGTCAGAGAGGACATTCTATCCAGTAATAAAATGACAACTTTGGGTATAATCTCTTAGGCTTTTAGAAACATCAGAACAACATGATTATCTTGCAGAAGAGAAGTGCATGGCGATCAGGATGAATGGAGAAAAAAGGAAAGATAGTGCAGTACATAAAGAGTAACTTTAAAAAGTGAAAAAAAAAAAAAAAAAAAGATTGACCCTAATATGGCTAAGAAAAATAAAGAGAATATTGAGTCCATAAAAGACAGATTTTTATTTGGAATAAAGAGCATTAGGGTAATAATGAAACTAAATATCACAATTATTTTCTTAAACAATTACAATTGAAAGAAAATTTAAATTGAGTATATTTACTTTAAGTATGAAAGTAACTGCTTTCTTCTGATGTCTTGTTAAAAATGCCCACATTTTCTCCTTGATGATTATGAAGAAAAATAAAATTTTGTTTTGTTTAAAAGAAAAAATGTTAAAAGTAAATTTTTTTATCATATGCATTTCTTTTTTTTTAATTTTATTTTATTTTTAAACTTTACATAATTGTATTAGTTTTTAAAAGTAAAATTTTAAGAGTTCCTAAAATTCAGCTATCTGAAAACTCAAAATCTATGTCTACCATAATTTTTTTTCTACCACAATTTATAATGCCATTAACTAGTGTTATTGTCATAAAAACTATATACCCTCTGTTATGGAAGTATGGTAAAATTTTTAAAAAATATTATCTAAAGAGTTCCTCCTGTAAAGACTGTATCCACAGAAGAATAAAATGAGAAATTTAATTATTCTGTGGCATCAAACATATGCTTACCTAAGAAAATAGAAATGTTGAATTTTTTTTTTTTATATTTTTAGTTGGGTGATTTCTGAGGGATTTCCATGAAAAGGAGACAAGTGTGAAAAAAAGCAGAACAGTGGGCACAGAAGAAAATACATCTCGAACTCTTAGTCCTATTGATTCTTTGATAACTTAGGCACAAATAACAAGAGTAAAGTTATTAAATTAATATTATAAAATATCTAGATTGCTGTGTGATTTAGGGGATCAAGACAATTAATAATAATATATACAACTAGTAGGCTTGGATAAAATAAAGCAGAGTAGCACATATCATAGCCACATATTTTTATTTTCCAATAAAAAGCTTATTTTTGGTGAAATCTTCTCAACTTCAAAGTTATTATAGAAAATTTATTTTCCACAGCCAAATACCGTATACCAAAGGGAAAGAAAGAATTTTTTTTTTTTTTAATTTTTCCTAGTTATTTAGGCTTACCTGTTTTCAGCTTTCCCAAGTGATCTAGGGAAACCACATATTAATATTGTTTCCCCTTGGTTGGGATTTGTTATCTGGGATTTTATGGAGATTATACAGTTAATATAGGTAGAAAGTAACAATAGGGTGATATGAGACTAATGCACCAGAAATTATATAGAAGTGGTTACAAAGATCTTAACTTTGTCAAGAAAGGGGATGACAATTGAGCTCCGAATTGTCTCCCATGCATTGGAGTCTTATTTCTTCCTGAAGGTAAGAGCTGTAAAGGCTGTGTGAATTCCTTTTCTTATAATTTGAGTAAAGTGATGAAGTAATGGTATATCACTACCTCATAGAAAAGGCAAAGTGGAATAAGTGCCATATGGTAGTTAAATTATGGAGAAAAGAGGCAATTGAAACAGAAAATAGCATTAGTATTCCTTCTGTCTGCCTGCCATTTGGGCCAAATACCCAGCCTGCAGGAGGCCTTCAGGAGCTGTCAGCTAAAGCCCCCAGAAGATAAGCAGTGCAGCTGAGGACACTCTTGTAGACCGAGATTGAAAAAAAAAAAAAAAAAAAAAACCAGAGGACTAATTTCTTAGCATCAAAAATGGTGCCTGAAAGCAGGCATAACATACTTTCTTATTGAGATCATGGGGACTGAACACTCCTTTGGGTAATTAGCTGGGCTGTCAAAGGGAATAGAGTGTATTCTTAGGAATAATCTTGCAATAATAGCAGATGATTGAGAATCAAAACTATTAGGTTTTTTTCTTGCTTTCTGACTGGGACCACAATTGTCCATATCCTCACAATTTTAACCTTTATTTCTGTGGAAAAGTATTCCTGGTATTCGGTGGGGCAAAAAAATCAAGCTTGGCAACATAGTGCAAATATGAACAGCTTTTGGAAACCTTTTTATTCTTAAATTGAAATGAGACTTAGTCTTTTGTCTAAGGAAAAAATTTGAAAGTTTAATTTTTTTCTATTTTAATCAGTTTTTAAAAAGATAATACAAAAAAGCATGTTATGTTTCTTTTTGTCACTTGACTTACAACTTTTATTTTTACTTAGATTGGTAAAGTTACTGAAATATAGTAAATATAGAGTAAATATATGAGATTTGGTTGAATCGGTGTTCTTTAAAATGTATTCAAAGGAAACATGGAAACCACATTGATTATCTTTTGGAGAAGATAAAACTGTGGCTCCCCCCCACTCCAAACCCCCAAAATGATAACACCATTTCCACAATCAGTGAAATGAAAACCTAAACAATTCCCCTAAGGATGGTGCAAAACCTGAGAATAAGCACTAATCATAGTCACTGATGTGGCGCATTAGAGCTTACATATTTTCCCAACCTGAAGTTATTTAACACTCATTGGTGGTGGTGGCAGTGGTTTAGTCACAGCATGGCTCATAGCTTCATTGAGTTCTGCAAGCCCCTTTGCCATGACAAGACAGTGATACATGAAGGGGAACCTCTATACTTAAATAACTACAATCAAAACAATGAGATATTACTTTTCTCTGTATTGCAAATACCTTTCAGCTTGGTAACATTCAGAGTTTGTGAAGATATAACAAAAATGGCATTCATATCTTGCATTTGGTTTAAATTTTTGGAGGATAATTTTGCCAAATTACAGGTCTTTGATTCATTAATTTCAGTTCATGGGATTAACCATTAGGACTGCCTTTATAAGTATACATGAAGTTCTATGTAGCACAGTTACATTGTAGCTAAAAAAGGAAACAGACTAAATGTCCATTGGTTGAATCAGTTCAGTTCAGTCCTTCAGTGGTGTCCGACTATTTGCAACACCATGAACCTCAGCACTCCAGGCCTCCCTGTCCATCACCAACTCCCAGAATCCACCCAAACCCATGTCCATTGAGTCGGTGATGCCATCCAACCATCTCATCCTCTGTCGTCCCCTTCTCCTCCTGCCTTCAATCTTTCCCAGCATCAGTCTTCTCAAATGAGTCAGCACTTTGCATCAGGTGGCCAAAGTATTGGAGTTTCAGCTTCAACATCAGTCCTTCCAATGAACACCCAGGACTGATCTCCTTTAGGATGGACTGGTTGCATCTCCTTGCAGTCCACAGGACTCTCAAGAGTCTTCTCCAACACCACAGTTCAAAAGCATCAATTCTTTGCTCAGCTGTCTTTATAGTCCAACTTTCACATCCAAACATGACCACTGGAAAAACCATAACCTTGACTAGAGGGACCTTTGTTGACAAAGTAATGTCTCTGCTTTTCAATATGCTGTCTAGGTAGGTCATAACTTTCCTTCCAAGGAGTAAGCGTTTTTTAATTTCATGGCTGCAATCACCATCTGCAGTGATTTTGGAGCCCAGAAAAATAAAGTCAGTCACTGTTTCCACTGTTTCCCCATCTATTTCCCACGAAGTGATGGGACCAGATGCCATGATCTTCGTTTTCTGAATGTTGAGCTTTAAGCCAACTTTTTGACTCTCGCTTTCACTTTCATCAAGAGGCTCTTTCATTCTTCTTCACTTTCTGCCATAAGGGTGGTGTCATCTGCATATCTGAGGTTATTGATATTTTCTCCCAGCAATCTTGATTCCAGCTTGTGCTTCTTCCAGCCCAGTGTTTCTCATGATGTACTCTGCATATAAGTTAAAAAAGCAGGGTAACAGTATACAGCCTTGATGTACTCATTTTCCTATTTAGAACCAGTCTGTTTTTCCATGTCCGGTTCTAACTGTTGCTTCATGACCTGCACATAGGTTTCTCAAGAGGCAGGTCAGGTGGTCTGGTATTCCCATCTCTTTCAAAATTTTCCACAGTTTATTGTGATCCACACAGTCAAAGACTTTGGCATAGTCAATAAAGCAGAAATAGATGGTTTTCTGGAACTCTTGCTTTTTCAATAATCCAGTGGATGTTGGCAATTTGATCTCTGTTTCCTCTGCCCTTTCTAAAGCCTGCTTAACATCTGGAAGTTCACGGTTCACATATTGCTGAAGCCTGGCTTGGAGAATTTTGAGCATCACTTTACTAGCATGTTAGATGAGTGCAATTGCAGTTTGAGCATTCTTTGGCATTGCCTTTCTTTGGGATTGGAATGAAAATTGACCTTTTCCAGTCCTGTGGCCACTGCTGAGTTTTCCAAATTTGCATATTGAGTGCAGCACTTTCACAGCACCATCTTTCAGGATTTGAAATAGCTCAGTTGGAATTCCATCACCTCCACTAGCTTTGTTCATAGTGATGATTTCTAAGGCCCACTTGACTTCACATTCCAGGATGTCTGGCTCTAGGTGAGTGATCACACCATCGTGATTATCTGGGTCATGAAGATCTTTTTTGTACAGTTCTTCTGTTTATTCTTGCCACCTCTTCTTAATATCTTCTGCTTCTGTTAGGGCCCTACCATTTCTGTCCTTTATTGAGCCCATCTTTGCATGAAATGTTCCCTTGGTATCTCTGATTTTCTTGAAGAGATCTCTAGTCTTTCCCATTCTATTGTTTTCCTCTATTTCTTTGCACTGATTGCTGAGGAAGGCTTTCTTATCTCTCCTTGCTATTCTTTGGAACTCTGCACTCAAATGGGTATCTTTCCTTTTCTCCTTTGTTTTTCACTTCCCTTCTTTTCACAGCTATTTGTAAGGCCTCCTCAGACAACCAGTTTGCTTTTTTACATTTCTTTTTCTTGGGGATGGTCTTGATTCCCGTCTCCTGTACAATGTCACACGAACCTCCATCCATAGTTCATCAGGCACTCTGTCTATCAGATCTAGTCCCTTAAATCTATTTCTCACTTCCACTGTATAGTCATAAGTCAAACCACTTCAGTAGTCTTACCTTGAGAACCCCATGGACAGTATGAAAAGGAAAAAGTTAGGACACTGAAAGATAAACTCCCCAGGTTGGTAGGTGCCCAATATGCTATTGGAGATCAGTGGAGAAATAACTCCAGAAAGAGTGAAGGGATGGATGGAGCCAAAGCAAAAAAAAATACCCAGCTGTGGAAGGGACTGGTAATAGAAGCAAGGTTCGATACTGTAAAGAGCAATATTGCATAGGAACCTGGAATGTTAGGTCCATAAATCAAAGCAAATTGGAAGTGGTCAAACAGGAGATGACAAGGGTGAACACTGACATTCTAGGAATCAGTGAACTAAGATGGACTGGAATGGGTGAATTTAACTCAGATGACCATTATATCTACTACTGTGGACAGGAATCCCTTAGAAGAAATGGAGTAGTCATCATGGTCAACAAAAGAGTCCAAAATGCAGTACTTGGATGCAATCTCAAAAACGACAGAATGATCTCTGTTTGTTTCCAAGGCAAACCATTCAATATCACAGTAATTCAAGTCTATGTCCCGACCAGCAATGCTGAAGAAGCTGAAGTTGAACAATTCTATGAAGACCTACAAGACCTTCTAGAACTAATACCCCAAAAAGATGTCCTCTTCATTATGGGGGACTGGAATGCAAAAGTAGGAAGTCAAGAAACACCTGGAGTAACAGGCAAATTTGGCCTTGGAGTACAAAACAAAGCAGGGCAAAGGCTAATGGAGTTCTGCCAAGAGAATGCACTGGTCATAACGAAAACCCTCTTCCAACAACACAAGAGAAGACTCTACACATGGACATCACCAGATGGTCAACACCTGAATCAGATTGATTATATTCTTTGCAGCCAAAGATGGAGAAGCTCTACTCTATACTCATCAAAAACAAGACTGGGAGCTGACTGTGGCTCAGATCATGAACTCCTTATTGCCAAATTCAGACTGAAATTGAAGAAAGTGGAGAAAACCACTAGACTTTTGGCTGTATAGTGGTTAAATAAATGTTTGCAGAGTTGTAAAGTAACAGAAAAAGCACACATGAAAAAAAATCCTGATGTGTTTTATTGATATGGAAGACAATATTTAAGTATATTTTAAGCATATTCTGTATTAAATATTTTAAACATATGTATTAACTATATTGAACATGCTAAAATTATATTAAATTTAAATTATATTTAAAACAATATATTTAAATTAATAAAAGTATTAAACTATAATTATTTTAGTATAAAATAAACTTTTCAAAGTTTCAAAATTTCAGATATAGTGCATTCCCATTTCTATGGTTTGCATAAATATGCAAAGATAATTAGAGAGTTTGAAGAAAGTGGATTTTCAACCTTCTAAATTAAAAAACTTAATATAACCATATAAAAATGTAACATATAACCATGAATATATGTTACCTTAACATTTAAAAGGGGTAAATAAAATTTTGGAAGTGAATAAAAGTAATTTGACTGAAGTTTAATATTTAGGTTAGTCTCTAGAACAATTGTAACCTCCCAAAGAATACAAATGTTTGCATCACATCCCTAAAGTATAAAAATTATTACAAGCAGTTGCAGACATGTGGTATAGAGCCCATGATTTTGCTTTATAAAACAGAATCACATTGATCCAGAGCTCTACCGCTGCCCAGTTTTCTGACCCACATTAATGTAACCACATAATTAAATTTATCACCTCATTATTTCCTCAAAATACCCAGGAATTTGGTAGGAAATAAATAATTTTGGCTCTTTCAGTTTGACATTTAGATAGAGCAAACATATGATATTCAAAATCAAAGCAGAAAAATGATTTGTAGAACTGAGACCAAAAATCTATTACACTAAAAACTTTCATTTCCCTGTAAATTAAACTTCACTTTGATTCTGTAAGCTCAAATGGAACTTGTAAACAAAAAATATTTTTACATAGATAGCTAGGTTTTTTAAAAAAGAAAACACATTAGCTTGATTTCCTTCTTGATATTTTTCAAGGTAACAGTGTGAATAAGTTTGGGAAAAGGTTAGATGTAATAGTACATTGTTTTCTATGTTTAAATATTTTGCAGTTGTTTATATGAACATAAAATTGATAAATCCAAACCAAGAAGAAATGCAGGCTTTTGTTTGAGTCATTTACTTTCTTCTTGTCTTCTAGGTGAAAAGAAAATATAACCTGCCAATTATTTCACTGAATAAGTGACTTATTTGTCTTAACAGTTATGTTCTAAAGGAGATCAGAAAGAAGAGATGAAATTATAGATTGAAAAAACTGAAGAATGTGAAATGTTTGGATCTATTGAGAAAAGTAGTTTCTCTTAGGCCATTTCTATTTTCCTGTAATATTCAAACATGGCTACATTCACTCATGTGTTTCCCTCTGGATGATTACAGAGAATCTGAAGGGATTCTTAAGGTCATGATAAGGTCAATGAGTACTGTTTAAAAGTAGAGCAAGAGGAAGAGTGATTTTCAACTTCTGCTGCTCTTTACACAAGTTGGAAGGAAAACAAGACCCTAGAGATCTCATTATAATGACAGAATTGAACTACTGAAAACCATGATCTTGTTTTCTCTATGTCCACAGGGATTTAGCTCTTTGAACAGGAGAGCTGATTAACATGCTCTCCCCATGCTGCATGCAGTTATTTAAAAGTTTCAACTGAGTTTCATTATCACTCACAAAATGGAGCAATCTCTAGGGTTATGTCTTAGTGGAGAATCAGTCAGTTAAGGACCGATTGCAGTGGAAAGCTAACATGACTCAGCTCCCAACACTGTTGTGTTCCCTTTGCTTTACAGTTGCCTCTAAGAGCCTCAGCAGCCCTGAGGATTTACCCAACAACATCATGCACACCATCAAATCTCAACTTTCCTAACATAACTGGAATAACGATCCCTTTGCTTTTAAATGGCATTTTGTTGAGCAGGGATTTAGTGGGAGTTTCTAGGAGACCTATTCTCTGATTAGTGACTTTTTGTTGTTCTTTTGTGCTTAATCTTCAGCAGCAATCCCCATAAAAACTCTTAATGCAGAATTACTCTGGGGATTCATAAACTTTTATTTATCAAATATATTTACAGGTATTGTGAAACGTTGTGTTATCTGTCTTTGAGGATTTCATAAGGAAAGTAAGGAGGATGATAAAGAAAAGTTACAACATTGTGCCAAAGGTACCACCCTATGTAAGACAGAGAAAGAGATGAACACTGTGTTATTGATTCTATTATACTTTTTGATCGCACATTATTTTTCTACTCTAAAATATATTTATTTCTCATTAAGCATTGTGTTTACCACTGTATTCCCAGTGCCTAGCAAAGTTAGTGCTTGGTCATTATTCAGTAATTGTCAATTATTTCAGTCAATCTATAAGGTGATAGTAAATATAACATGCTGAAGACTTGCTGTCTTTTACAATGAACATTTTGGAAAAAAAAAAAAAAGTATAGGTAATTTTTAAAGGAGTAGGCTCTAAAGGCAAAAAGATATTGGCTTGCTTCACCAATTAGAATAATAAATAATGCACTGAATAAATCATTATAGTAAAGAATTTACTTCTGGTAGGAATGGATGTTAGTTGCGTATGAGAGTTATGAACAACAGAGTGTTGAAGGAGATCACTGTTGTTTATTGCTGCGAGGTCCTGGATAAACCTATATACTTCTAGTCCTAGGTTTTCTCACCAGTGAAAGAGGAGTGTTACATGGGTTAGGTAGGAATGAGGCCTTGACCATGTAATCTTCTGTTATGGGCTTTATGACTTGAAGGAACTTTTAACTTATAGGATATTGACTAATTCTAGGAAGAGGTATTAAGGATCTATTTGAATCTTGATGGGAGGTGTGCTATGAATTCTGCCAACATCAGTTGGAGATTTTTTCCCATAAAGAAGGTGGTAGCTGATTTCATTCAGGACAAATGAACAGTGCTTCCAAAATCAGTTCCAATCCTGTCAGAGACCGACAAATAAAAGATGTCTAAGATCTTCACAACTAAGATAATCACGATGGTGTGATCACTCGCCTAGAGCCAGACATCCTGGAATGTGAAGTCAAGTGGGCCTTAGAAAGCATCACTACGAACAAAGCTAGTGGAGGTGATGGAATTCCAGTTGAGCTATTTCAAATCCTAAAAGATGATGCTGTGAAAGTTCTGCACTCAATATGCCAGCAAATTTGGAAAACTCAGCAGTGGCCACAGGACTGGAAAAGGTCAGTTTTCATTCCAATCCCAAAGAAACGCAATGCCAAAGAATGCTCAAACTACCGCACAATTGCACTCATCTCACATGCTAGTAAATTAATGCTCAAAATTTTCCAAGCCAGGCTTCAGCAATATGTGAACTGCAAAATTCCAGATGTTCAAGCTGGTTTTAGAAAAGGCAGAGGAACCAGAGATCAAATTGCCAACATCCACTGGATCATCAAAAAAGCAAGAGACTTCCAGAAAAACATCTATTTCTGCTTTATTGACTGTGCCAAAGCCTTTGACTGTGTGGATCACAATAAACTGTGGAAAATTCTGAAAGAGATGGGAAAACCAGACCACCTGACCTGCGTCTTGAGAAACCTATATGCAGGTCAGGAAGCAACAGTTAGAACTGGACATGGAACAACAGACTGGTTCCAAATAGGAAAAGGAGTACATCAAGGCTGTATATTGTCACTTTGCTTATGTAATTTACATGCAGAGTACATCATGAGAAATGCTGGACTGGAAGAAGCACAAACTGGAATCAAAACTGCAGGGAGAAATATCAATAACCTCAGATATGCAGATGATACCACCCTTATGGTGGAAAGTTAAGAGGAACTAAAAAGCCTGTTGATGAAAGTGAAAGAGGAGAGTGAAAAAGTTGGCTTAAAGCTCAACATTTAGAAAATGAAGATCATGGCATCTATCTGGTCCTGTCACTTCATGGGAAATAGATGGGGAAACAGTGGAAACAGTGTCAGACTTTATTTTGGGGGGCTCCAAAATCACTGCCGATTGTGACTGCAGCCATGAAATTAAAAGACGCTTACTCCTTGGAAGGAAAGTTATGACCAACCTAGATAACATATTCAAAAGCAGAGACATTACTTTGCCAACAAAGGTCTGTCTAGTCAAGGCTATGGTTTTTCCAGTGGTCATATATGGATGTGAGAGTTGGACTGGAAAGAAAGTTGAGCACCGAAGAATTGATGCTTTTGAACTGTGGTGTTGGAGAAGACTCTTGAGAGTGCCATGGGCTGCAAGGAGATCCAACCAGTCCATTCTGAAGGAGATCAGCCCTGGGATTTCTTTGGAGGGAATGATGCTGAAGCTGAAACTCCAGTACTTTGGCCACCTCATGTGAAGAGATGACTCATTGGAAAAGACTCTGATGCTGGGAGGGATTGTGGGCAGGAGGAGAAGGGGACGACAGAGGATGAGATGGCTGGATGGCATCACTGACTCAATGGACGTGAGTCTGAGTGAACTCCGGGAGTTGGTGATGGATAGGGAGGCCTGGCATGCTTCGATTCATGGGGTCTCAAAGAGTCAGACACAACTGAGCAACTGAACTGAACTGACTGAAGAAGCATTTAACTCACCTGGTTGATTACTTTGATGACAAGTGTCCATTTCTAGAACTGTTTTATCCTTTTGAGAGAAAGAAATTTTGCCATGATACTTCTCTTAAAAATCTCAGCCTAATAAATGGATAGGGTGGAGGTAAGAGTCTGTATCTCTCTATGCTGCTGCTGCTAAGTCACTTCAGTCATGTCCGACTCTATGCAACCCCATAGACGGCAGCCCACCAGGCTCCCCCGTCCCTGGGATTCTCCAGGCAAGAACACTGGAGTGGGTTGCCATTTCCTTCTCCAATGCATGAAAGTGGAACGTGAAAGTGAAGTCGCTCAGTCGTGTCCAACT
Organism: Bubalus kerabau; assembly: GCF_029407905.1. Classification (NCBI taxonomy): domain Eukaryota; kingdom Metazoa; phylum Chordata; class Mammalia; order Artiodactyla; family Bovidae; genus Bubalus; species Bubalus kerabau. Next base: position 21,560,050 of record NC_073626.1, read on the forward strand.
CTTCGCAACTCCATGGACTGCAGCCTACCGGGCTCCTCTGTCCATGGGATTTTCCAGGCACGAGTACTGGAGTGGGGCGCCATTGCCTTCTTTGGTATCTCTCTATAGGCCTAAGCTAAAGGAAATAAGTTCAGAGATAGGAATCTCTTGGGGTTCATTGGAGATCCCTACTGTGTGAAATTTTTCAGTTCTCTCAGTCAGGGGCTGTTTTATTGTAGTGAGGCTGAGCACCCAGAGTGTGGCTCCAGATCAATTAGGACTAGAAGAGATTCATCCTCAATCAGGAATAATGTTTCTCTAAGATAATGTTTAAGGGGACTTCCCTGGTGGCTCAGTCGGTAAAGATTCTGCCTGCAATGCAGGAGACACGAGTTCGATACCTGAATTAAGACGGTCCCATGGAGAAGGAAATGGCAACCCACTCCAGTATTCTTGCTTGGGAAATCCCATGGACAGACGAGCCTGGTGGGCTACAATCCATGGGGTCACAAGAGTTGGACACGACTTCGTGACTAAAGGATTGGGAAGAGCATCTCAAGTTCCTCAGAACACTGTCTTTGAGAACTGGGAGGACTTTGGAAAGGTGGGTAGAGGTCTAAAGTTTGCAACAGTATTGAATAGCAGAAAATAGGAGGATTTAGTTTCACTTAGAAGGCGTCGTTTACTGTAATTAAGAATTTTGCTCATCTTCCTTATAGTTGACTCATCTAGAGTGTGAAAAAGCTGCTTTGCCAGATTAACTAAATCTGGATTGGACACAGTTTCTTACTCTATCCTGGTCCCTTTTTCACAAGACGGGAAAGTCCCAGTTCAGCCTATTAATAAACACAGAGTTAAGAGCTTCCTGAGCAGAATGAACATCTGAAGGAATATCGGAATTTTCATTAAAAACAATATGAAGTCCATTGTAATATTCATAACCAGGTTCGTCAGATTTTTGTGTGCAAGCCTGCTCCCATCACAAAGTTGAAAAAGCCAATCATCTGATGAAGTTGCCTAGCATTTGCCCAAGCCTGAGCATATAAATTGGTTGACTGGTCTCCCAGTTGTAATTCTAGAAACTTTTGGAATTTTCCCAATTAGTGAGTTTTCATTCAATGCTGGGCCTGGCCTTCACTGCATAAAAACTAACTGACACTAAGTCAGAGAACTCAGATAGATAGATATGAATGACTTTATTAAATTCCTCAGCATATCTGTGAGAATATTTGGTTTCTTTGGGAAAATCCTTGACTTCAGCTCAAAGTTGAGCTTTAGTCCTGGAAATATAGGAAACTGTTTAGCTTCTGGATCCTCAGAAGGCTTATGTTTAAAGGGACAGGTTCTGATAATTCAGAGGAAAGGGGAGTGGGGAGAGTTTCAGAAAAAGGGGAAGTTTTGGTGAGAGAATTATTGTGGGGAACTTGAGGATATAATGAAGGCACAGGTATCATAGAAGGGAAGGAAGATAATGATGCCAGAAGTGGAGCTTGAGACAAAGAAGCCAAGCAAGAAAAGCCTGAGCCTGCCTGAGTCATTTTATTTTTCCTTAATAATTTCTTTGCTTTTGTTAATTTTAAAATCCTATTTTACAAAAAGGCAATTTTAGCCTACAGATTTGAGGGAAGCCTCAAAATATCAGTTAAAATAACTATTCCATTCAGTTCTGAAAATTTACTGTGGTATCGTAGGCCAATTCAGTTTTGAGCAAACTACGTTTAGGGATTTCAAAAGTCCCACATAATGACCACTGATACTCCAAATTGCTTTTGGTCATGTCTGTCCGTTTAGTTACAAATGTGCAGAAGGAAAGACCGCAGTTAGGTCAGAGTGCCTGTTCCATTCAGTTCAGTCACTCAGTCGTGTCTGACTCTGTGACCCCATGGACTGAGGCACACCAGGCTTTCCTGTCCATTACAAACTCCTGGAGCTTGGTCAAACTCAAGTCCATCGAGTCGGTGATGCCGTCCAACCGTCTCATCCTCTGTCACTCCCTTCTCCTCCCACCTTCAATCTTTCCCAGCATCAGTGTCTTTTCCAATGTGTCAGTTCTTCGAATAAGGTGGCCAAAGTACTGGAGTTTCAGCTTCAGCATCAGCCCTTCCCATGAATATTCAGGACTGATTTCCTTTTGGATTGACTGGTTCGATCTCCTTGCAGTCCAAGGGACTCTTGAGAGTCTTCTCCAACACCACAATTCAAAAGCATCAATTCTTTGGCACTCAGCTTCCTTCCTTCCAACTCTCATATCCATGCATGACTACTGGAAAAACCATAGCTTTGACTAGACAGACCTTTGTCAGCAAAGCATTGTCTCTGCTTTTTAAATGCTGCCCAGATTTGTCATAGCTTTTCCAAGGAGCAGGTGTCTTTTAATTTCATGGCTACAGTCACCACCTGCAGTGATTTTGGAGCCCAAGAAAATAAAGTTTCTCACTGTTTCCTTTGTTTCCCCATCTATTTGCCGTGAAGTGATGGGACCGGATGCCAAGATATTAGTTTTTGGAATGTTGAGTTTTAAGCCAGCTTTTAAAAATCTGTCTTCATTGTGGGAGTCCTGGGTTCGATCCCTGGGTTGGGAAGATCTCCTGGAGAAGAGAAAAGCTACCCACTCCAGTATTCTGGCCTGGAGAATTCCATGGACTGTATAGTCCAAGGGGTCACAAAGAGCGGACACGACTGAGCGATTTTCACTTCACTTCATTATCATTTTCCTCTTTCACTTTTGTCAAGAGGCTCTTCAGTTATTCTTCTCTTTCTGCCATAAGAGTAGTGTCACCTGCATATCTGAAGTTATTGATATATCTCCCAGCGATCTTGATTCCAACTTGTGCTTCATACAGCCCAGCATTTTGCATAATGTATGCTGCATAAAAATTAAATAAGCAGGGTGACAATATACAGCCTTGACGTATTCTTTTCCCAATTTGGAACCAGTCTGTTGTTCCATGTCCAGTTCTAACTGTTGCTTCCTGACCTGCATATAGGTTTCTCAAGAGGCAGGTCAGGTGGTCTGGTATTCCCATCTCTTTCAGAATTTTCCACAGTTTGTTGTGATCCACACAGTCAAAGGCTTTGGTGTAGTCAATAAAGCAGAAGTAGATGGATTTCTGGAACTCTCTTGCTTTTTCAATGATCCAACAGATGTCAGCAATTTGATTTCTGGTTCTTCTGCCTTTTCTAAATCCAGCTTGAATATCTGGAAGTTCTCAGTTCACATACTGTTGAAGCCTAGCTTGGGGAATTTTGAGCATTACTTTGCTAGCATGTGAGATGAGTGCAATTGTGTGGTAGTTTGAACATTCTTTGGCATTGCCTTTCTTTAGGATTTGAATGAAAACTGAACTTTTCCAGTCCTGTGGCCTCTGCTGAGTTTTCCAGATTTGCTGGCATATGGAATGCAGCACTTTCACACATCATCATTTAGGATTTGATATAGCTCAACTGGAATTCCATCACCTCCACTAGCTTTGTTCATAGTGATGCTTCCTCAGGCCTACTTGATTTCGCATTCCAGGATGTCTGGCTCTAGGTGAGTGATCACACCATCATGGTTATCTGGGTCATGAAGATCTTTTTTGTATAGTTCTTCTGTGTATCTTTGCCACCTTTTCTTAATATCTTCTGCTTGTGTTAGGTCCATACCGTTTCTGTCCTTTATTGTGCACATCTTTGCATGAACTATTCCCTTGGTATCTCTAATTTTCTTGAAGAGATCTCTAGTCTTTCCCATTCTATTGTTTTCCTCTATTTCTTTGCATTGATCACTGAGGAAGGCTTTCTTATCTCTCCTTGCTATTCTTTGGAACTCTGCATTCAGATGGGTATATCTTTCCTTTTCTTCTTTACCTTTAATATTTCTTCTCTTCTAAGCTATTTGTAAGGCCTTCTCAAACAACCATTTTGCCTTTTTACATTTCTTTTTCTTGGGGATGGTCTTGATCACTGCCTCCTATACAATGTCATGAACCTCTGTCCATAGTTATTCAGGCACTCTATTAAATCTAATCCCTTGAATCTATTTGCCACTTCCACTGTATAATCATAAGGGATTTGATTTAGGTCATACCTAAATGGTCTAGTGGTTTTCCCTACTCTTTTCAATTTAAGTCTGAATTTGGCAATAAGGAGTTCATGATCTGAGCCACAGTCAGCTCCCAGTCTTGTTTTTGCTGACTGTAGAGAGCTTCTCCATCTTTGGCTGCAAAGAATATAATCAATCTGATTTCAGTATTGACCATCTGGTGACGTCCATGTGTAGAGTTGTCTCTGTGTTATTGAGTGCCTGTAGGGGGTGTGCTTTCAAGAAACTTAACTGGGATCTCATTTTCTCTAGAGTGGAGAATAATTTTCAAACAATTTAAACAGCTTACAGCACAAATGGCTCAATTCAAACAGCTTGCAAGCCAATCACAGCCAGAATTAAGAATGCAGCTGAGTTCCAGAGGAACCATGGATAAGGCTTTTTTTTTTTTTACCCCCCCAAAGGATAGGTGGGAGACTTCCCTGGAAGTCCAGTGGTTAAGATTCTGATCTCACATGATGAGTGGTCAAAAAAAAAAAAAAAAAGAATAGGTGGAAGGCTGAAAGACACAGCACCATTTCAGAGAAACAACCCCTATTCCTGAAGGAATGTGTTGAAAGCTAGCTGGCTTCAGGAGAAGCAGTCCCTGTCCTTGAATGACTAGGCTGAAGGCTAGCCAGTGTCAGTGAAGAGGTCTGATCCCAAAATCAGGCCAAAGTGCCAAAAGAGGAACAGGGCTTTAACCAAAAAGACAAAATTGTTAAATAGATCCCAAATAAAGCCTGGAAAGCTTCAAACAAGAAAGAGAGAGGAAAAAAGAAAGAAAGAAAGGGAAAAAAAGAAAAAAGAAAGGCCAGTTTCAAATCCAGAAGAAAGACATAACTTCAAACTCTGGGGTCCCTGAAAAAAGCAGGGAGTGACAATGATCATAATTGTGCATACCTCATTTGTTTGTCCACCAGTCCTGGAACCTTCAGAATCTTTTCTGGTCCCTGTCTGGGTCAACGAGATATTGTCCTGAAGCACATGGACTGCTAGATATTTCTCCAACAAAGTTAGATTTATTTGAAATCAACGGAGAATTGCAGTTCAGGGTCTGCTATCCTACCAACCCACGTTCAAGTCCCCATACAGCATGGGAAAGCTAATACTCTAGAGAGGAAAAGGAAATTAGGAGGGTAGTAGATAAAAAGAGTTCATGGCTTTTCATTAGCTGAATCTTCGCCAGTAAGAAGAGGAATCTTTCTTCTTCTACTGGGCTCTGCTAACAATGCAAAGTGTGGGAAGGTGTGAGTGCTCCCTCTTCTGATGTCCAGATTCTATTTAACTGATGTTTTTGTTTACTAACTTTTTACTTAACAGAGCCAGTCCTTTCATTTGTTCTTTATACTCCATTCTACCTCACCTATTCAAGGGTGTAACTCCAGAAATTTACCCATATTTCTATTATGTCATCAAATTCTCTTATTTCATCCCAGGAGAAAACAAATATACCATTAATTCTAACATCTTAAAATAAACGAACAAACAAAACAAAACAAAAAACCTCAAACCTTTCCGGGCCTCACTACCCCACCAGGTGTATTTCTAGTAATCATTCCCCTTCACAGAAAAATTTCTCATAAATAAATTCTTTTGGACTTCCCTGGCAGTCGAGTGGTTAAGACTCCCTTCCACTGCAGGGGCCACAGATTCTATTCCTGGTCAGGGAAGATCCCACATGCCATGCAGTGCAGCCAAAAAATAAATTAAATTGTTAGTTCTTTATAAAGGAAATAAAGTAATTCTATTTCTTCTATTCTTTTTTAACCTATACTAGTCTGGAATTTGACTCCACCATTATACAAAAACAGTTTTTGTTAGTGTCACAAATTGCCTCCAATTTGCCAAATACAGTGGTGAATTTCAAGCTTGATCTTATCTCTCCTACCAAAAGCATTTGACCAAACTTGTCACTTTATCTTCCTTATTACATTTTCTTCACTTGACTATTTCCATCAATAAATGTTAAGTGTATGTTGAAGGGGGAGGGAGCAAGAAGATGTCTTTCACTGTACGTCTCTAGACCAAGAGGATCCATGTAGAGAGATTGCTGCCCAGTTACATGGAGTTCCTAGACTTTTAGCTAAATGCCAAGAATGATATACATTTTGGAGATGTTTCTGTTTTAAAGGCATTGAGCTTATCTTTGCATGTGTGCAGAAAGAAAAATAAATTAGTATTTGATAACTCTAAGAGCAGACTACAGTTCTTTGATAGAAATCAAAGAACAAATATACAAATCAAGTCTAACTCGTCCACGTGACATTTTCCCATATATTTAAATGTGTCTGCTATTTCTGTTGGGCTTCCCTTGTGGCTCAGCTGGTAAAGAATCTGCCTGCAATGTGGGAGACCTGGGTTTGATCCCTGGGTTGGGAAGATCCCCTGGAGAAGGGAAAGGCTACCTACTCCAGTATTCTGGCCTGGAGAATTCCATGAGGTTGCACATTTCTGTTCCTCATTTTGTTCCTCTGATCCTCAGTGGAAATGGTTATCATGCATATAATTTTGTTACAAAAACTCCTTAGACAGAATTATAAGGATGTTATTGTTTAGTCACTAAGTCACGTCCAACTCTCTGCCACCCCATGGACTGCAGGTCACCCGGCTTCTCTGTCCATGGGATTTCCTACTCAAGAATACTGGAGTGGGCTGCCATTTCCTTCTCTCTTCCCGACCCAGGTTTGATTCCTGCCTGCTTTGCAGGCAGATTCTTTGCCCCTGAGCCACCAGGGAAGCCTTATTATAAGGATAGATATACTTATGATAGGGGGCTTCCCCAGTGGCTCACGGGTAAAGAATCGGCCTACAATGCAAGAGACACAGGAGACATCGGTTCCATTGATGGGTGGGGAAGATCCCCTAGGAAATGGCAACCCACTCCAGCATTTTTGCCAGAAAAATTTCATGGACAGAGAAGCCTGGCGGGCTCCAGTCCACGGGGTCACAAAGAATCGGACATGACTGAGCATGTACACATATTTATTATAAGGATTGAACTGAATTCATTTATTTATGTTTGATACAATGAATACATGTCCTCAATTATATTCTTAGGGAAATCACTTCTAGAACTATAATTTCTACTATCCTGTTAAGTGTTTTAATAACATGCTGCTGCTGCTGCTAAGTCGCTTCAGTCGTGTCCGACTCTGTGCGACCCCATAGATGGCAGCCCACCAGGCTCCCCCATCCCTGGGATTCTCCAGGCAAGAACACTGGAGTGGGTTGCCATTTCCTTCTCCAATGCATGAAAGTGGAAAGTGAAAGTGAAGTTGCTCAGTCGTGTCCGACTCCCAGTGACCCCATGGACTGCAGCCTACCTGGCTCCTCCGTCCATGGGATTTTCCAGGCAAGAGTACTGGAGTGGGTTGCCATTGCCTTCTCCGAATAACATGCAGTAAAGGCTTTTGTATCAATGTTTAATCTCATCCAGTAGATTTAACATTCTTGATTACTCTTATAATTAGATTTATATTTAAATTTAAATATAAATATATGTCTCCTATATCATTTGCAATTTCTTTCCCATTGTGTCATCTATGAACCTAATAAGGCTGCCTTCTTTGCCTTCTTCTTGGGTTATTTATAACTGTATATTAACAGAATTAATATTTATATCCTATTACAATAAACTTCTCTTCTTGAGGAATGTTGTTCTATTAACCAACTTAAATTAGACATGAGCAAATAAAATTCTATTATAATTTTCCTAATGTTATAAAAGTATATCATGAAAAATTCTCAAATTTTAGACTGCAGGTAAGATTATATTTATATTCAAAACATTTCTCTACTATATCAATCTGACATCTCTATAAAAATGAGATACATAGGTGAGCATGTAGAGAAATTAGAACCTTTGTACACTGCTGATGGGAGGTAAAATGGTGCAGTCACTATGGAAAACACTAAGGCAGTTCTTCAAAAAATTAAAGATAAAATTTCCACACGATCCAGCAGGCAGTTCTTCAAAATTTAAAAGTAGAATTTCCATATGATCCAGTAATTCCACTTCTAGAAGTATACCCAAACTGAACTGAAAGTGGGGTCTCAAACAAATATTTGTACACCTATGTTCAAGGCAGTATTATTCACAATAGCCAAAAGGTGAAAGCAAATAAGTGTCTTTTGAAAGATGAATGACCAAACAAAATGTGGTATATTCATACAATTAAATGATATTCAGTTTTTAAAAAGGAATGGAATCCTTACATGCTACAAGATAGATGGATCTTGAAGACATTATGCTAAGTGAAATGTCAGTCACAAAAATACACAAATACTTCATAATTCCACTTCTATTAGGCACCTAGAGTAATCAAAATCATAGAGACAAGAAGTAGAATGGAGGTTTCCAGGGTGAGGGAAAAATAGGTATTTATTGTTTAATAGGCACAGAGTTTTAGTTCAGAAATATGAAAAATATTCTGGAGATGGATGGTGGTGAAGATTGCACAAAAATATGATTGTATTCAATGCCCCTCAACTGTACACTCAAATATGGTTAAGATCACAAATATAATGGTATATATTCATCACTACAGTTTAAAGAAAGCAACATTCAGAATGTGCTGCTGTGCTTAGTTGCTAAGTCCTGTCTGATTCTTTGTGACCTCATGGACTGGCCTGGAAAATCCCATGGATGGAGGAGCCTGGTGCTGTGCAGTCCATGGAGTTGCTAGGAGTTGGACACGACTGAGCGACTTCACTTTCCCTTTTCATTTTCAAGCACTGGAGAAGGAAATGGCAACCCACTCCAGTGTTCTTGCCTGGAGAATCCCAGGGACAGAGGAGCCTGGTGGGCTGCCGTCTGTGGGGTCGCACAGAGTCGGAAACGACTGAAGCAACCTAGCAGCAGCAGGACTGCAGCCGCCAGGCTCCTCTATCCATGGGGATTCTCTAGGCAGGAATACTGGAGTGGGTTGCCATGCCCTCCTCCAGGGAACTTCCAAACCCAGGGACTGAACTCAGCTTTCCTGCACTGTAGGCAAAAAAAATTACTTGGATTAGGAAAATAAAGTTCTCAGAATTGCAAATAAATAAACAAAATTAGCTTACATTTACAATGAGTAAAATTAGACCTTATTCTAAATGAATATATTTGTTATATTTTTAATAATCACAAAGTAACTAAAAATAACTTAGTTATAGAATTTTCCTGTAAATCATTTTCTACCAGTATAAAATCAAACCTAACATATGAAATTGCTGAATCAATTAATCCTTCATTAAGATAAATTAAAAGCTATTTCAATTTTATTTTTCTTCTATATTCTCAGAATTCATAAAATTTCACTGACTTTGATGCTGAAATGCACATTTGCTTCTGGATATTTGATAAATTATTTATTTGGACCTTTAGCAGTGAATTTATCTTCAATGAGGAAAGTACTATCTTATGTTTACAATATAATCTCTTAGCATTTTGCTTCCATTTACTCATTTAATGATACTTATTTCTCATAAGAAAGAGAATGGAAATTAGAACTTGATATATCCGATTTATTTCTCATATCCACATTATTCTATGGCAAAAGTACATGATATTACTGTGATGTTTTAAGGAGAAACATAATAAATGTATGTTTCAATTGTATTTTCTAAATGTGTAATGTATTATAGAAGAAGACAAGGGAGAAAAAGAGATAGAAGCACAATTAAATACCTATAACGTGAATGAATCACTCAATAATCCAAAGAACCAACTGATATGTAAGCACATGTAACACTCAATACTTTTGATGACTCCTAAAGGTGATATCTGACTCTTTGCGACCCCATGAATCACAGCATGCCAGGCCTCCCTGTCCATCACCATCTCCTGGAGTTCACTCAAACTCATGTCCATCGAGTCGGTGATGCCATCCAGCCATCTCATCCTCTGTCGTCCCCTTCTCCTCCTGCCCCCAATCCCTCCCAGCATCAGGGTCTTTTCCAATGAGTCAACTCTTTGCATGAGGTAGCCAAAGTATTGGAGTTTCAGCTTCAGCATCAGTCCTTCCAATGAACACCCAGAACTGATCTCCTTTAGGATGGACTGGTTGGATCTCCTTGCAGTCCAAGAGACTCTCAAGAGTCTTCTCCAACACCACACTTCAAAAGCATCCATTCTTCGGCACTCAGCTTTCTTCACAGTCCAACTCTCACATCCATACATGACCACTGGAAAAACCATAGCCTTGACTAGAGGGACCTTTGTTGGCAAAGTAATATCTCTGCTTTTGAATATGCTATCTAGGTTGGTCATAACTTTCCTTCCAAGGAGTAAGTGTATTTTAATTTCATGGCTGCAATCACCATCTGCAGTGATTTTGGAGCCCCAAAAAATAAAGTCTGACACTGTTTCCACTGCTTCCCCATCTATTTCCCATGAAGTGACAGGACCAGATGCCATGATCTTAGTTTTCTGAATGTTGAGCTTTAAGCCAACTTTGTCACTCTCCTCTTTCACTTTCATCAAGAGGCCTTTAGTTCCTCTTCACTTTCTGCCATAAGGGTAGTGTCATCTGCATATCTGAGGTTATTGATATTTCTCCCACCAATCTTGATTCCAGCTTGTGCTTCTTCAGCGTTTCTCGTGATGTACTCTGCATGTAAGTTACATAAGCAAGGTGACAACATACAGCCTTAACATACTCCTTTTCCTATTTGGAACCAGTCTGTTGTTCCATGTCCAGTTCTAACTGTTGCTTCCTGACCTGCACATAGGTTGCTCAAGAGGCAGGTCAGGTGGTCTGGTATTCCATCTCTTGAAGAATCTTCCACAGTTTATTGTGATCCACACAGTCAAAGGCTTTAGGATAGTCAGTAAAACAGAAACAGATGTTTTTCTGGAAGTCTCTTGCTTTTTTGATGATCCAGCGGATGTTGGCAATTTGATCTCTGGTTCCTCTGAGTTTTCTAAAACAAGCTTGAACATCTGGACTGAGCAACTCAACTGAACTGAATTGAAAGGTGATATGGTAAATGTACAGTGTAGTAATCCAATACTTATGGTATAGATAATGTTCCCTCAAGAAGACTAAAATGCAGTGAAGCTATTGTGAAAGAAACATGTGTATGAAACAAAAAAAATCATTGGAAATCATTAAAGATATGCTATTTTAATCTCTAGGCTATGTTTTGGAGTTTATGAGAATACTGAAAATATTAATATATGGGGAGAATGTGAAAAATATTTCAAGGAAGGAAAATTAATGAATGCCTAGGATTTGATCTATGAAGGAAATAAAAAAGGATGTTTCTAATGAGGAGGAAAACATGAGAGTAGAGAATGGAAGGACTTCCCTGGTGGCTCAGATGGTAAAGAATCCTCCTGCAATGTGGGAGACCTGGGTTCGATGCGTGAGTTGGGAAGGGATGCCCTGCAGGAGGGCATGGCAACCCACTCCAGTATTCTTGCCTGGAGAATCCCCATGGGCAGAGGAGCCTGGCAGACTGCAGTCCATAGGGTCACAGAGTCAGACATGACTCTGTGACTAAGCACAGAGAATGGAAAATCTGAGTTTAATTCTAAAATATAAATCATTGTGGTTTTTAATATTATGTTGACATGAGTGTGGTATTGAAAATTTTAAACTAGGGTTGTGAACTTCATATCCAAATTTAAAGTTGTTATATTTCAGGGTTTTGGTAAATTTCTTCTAATTATATAAAAAAAAGGTGTGTGTGTGCATATGGTATTACCAGAGAAATGATTGCTGGCTTTTTTCATATTCTTAGAAAGGTCTGCTGTTGCTGCTAAGTCACATCAGTCGTGTCTAAGTTACACCAACTTATACAAACATAAAAATAAAGTTGAAAATATTGAGATTATATAGTTTCTGGTGAACTGGAAGACTAATTCTGGATATTTGTTTAATAAATAGGTTTAGGCAACAAAAGACTAATGTAACTTCCCATCAATAAACTTGTATTTGTGGGAAGTAATCAAAATAGTTGTGGCTCAGCTGGCAAAGAATCTGCCTGCAATGCAAGAGACCTGGGTTTGATTTCTGGGTTGGGAAGATCCTGGGTTGGATCCCTGGGTTGGGAAGATCCCCTGGAGAAGGGAAAAGCTACCCACTCCAGTATTCTGGCCTAGAGAATTCCATGGACTCTGTAGTGTAGAGGGTTGCAAAGAGTTGGACATGACTGAGAGACTTTCACTTCACAATTAAAATAGTTCTCTGAGGAATGATGAAAACAGGACAAGTTGAAGAGAAGTTAGTAAGCTGCATAAACACTAAACATTTACAAAGCTTATCAGCATATTCCTCATGTTAAATAACAAAATTCAATCAAATGAATTTTAAAGATCTAGTTGGCTGTACTGAATGATTCATGAATCAGGTAACATCCCACTGAACAAATAAAAAATGCCTCTGCTTAGCTGTAGAAAGAAAAAAAATTTTAAGGCATAAAAGGGGCAAAATGACAACAAGAAACACCCAAAACCCAAAGGGAATTATAGCAAAAAATGCATTGTTTCGGGCAAGGTTACCCTTAGTGCTAACCAAATAATTCCAGGTTGTCTGAGTAAAAGTTACATTCTTGGTGGATTGAGATGGCAATTATGTTAGGTATTCAAGTCTTTGTACAGTTACATGGACTTAGTATAACTGACTCCATTGTGGGCCTATTTTTTCTTTTTAATGTTTATTTCCTGATTGAGAAGACTCTTGCCAATAACCTTTTAAAGGCCTCCTTTACCTCTTTGTTTCTAAGTGTATATATCAGGGGATTCAGCATGGGTGCAACAATTCCATAAAAGAGGGAAACCATCTTTCCCCGGTCCTTGGAGCTGGGTGAAGGTGGCTGCATGTACATGGAGATGGCTGTACCATAAAAAAGTGACACCACAAGTAGATGGGAGCCACAAGTTCCAAATGCTTTTTGTCTGCCTTCAGCAGATTGGATCCTCAACACTGCTCAGGCAATAAAAGCATATGACATAACAATAAGTGTAAAGGGTACTAGATGGAATAGCATACTTAGAAAGAAGAGTTCAGCCTCATTTGCTGTGGTGTCAACACATGACAATTTGAACAGAACAGGGACTTCACAGAGAAAGTGACCTAGTACAAAGGGGCCACAGAGTGGCAGTTGGAGAGCCAGGATAGAAAACCACATTGCGTTGCTGAAACCAGTAATCCAGGATGCAGCTGCCAACTGGAGGCAGAGCCTTTGGTGCATGATGACTGAGTAATTGAGAGGCCGACAAATAGCTACAAACCTATCAAAGCACATGATGGGCAGCAGAACACATTCAGTGGCCCCCAAAGCCAGAAATATGAACAGCTGGGCCACACAGCCACCATAACTGATTACCTTCCTGGTGCTGTGCAAATTTACCAGCAATTGTGGAACCGTACTTGTGGTGTAGCAAAGATCTAGGAATGACAGATTGGTAAGAAAGAAATACATGGGAGTCTGGAGTCTGGAGTCCAGGCATGACACTAGAATAATGGTCAGATTCCCAAAGATAGTCACCATGTAAGAAATGAAGAAGACCACAAAGAGTGGAAACTCTAGCCATGGTCGATCTGAGAAGCCTAAGAGAATGAACTCCAGGGGGATGCTCTCATTTACTGGAATCATGATCAGTGTTTCAATTCTTCATTTCCTGAAACATGAAAATTCAGGAGGTCAATTAACATGTATTTATTGACTATTTCAATTATTTATAATCACTTTCATACCTGTTTGAAGACAGTAACAGAACTGATGTTGCTTGTAACATGAAAAATATGTAATTATCTAAATATTTCTAAAATTCAGTCTTTCTATCTCTGTATCAGCACTTCAAAAAGAAAAGCCAAAATTTTAAAAGAAAACTCCTGATTTAAACAGTTCCAATAAAATTTGTTCTTTGATTTTTCTTTTCCTGTCATTTGGTTAATTTTTGTTTGTAATACTTGCCACCTAGATAGCAATTAGGAAGTTTCAGTTACAATTCCTGCTATATTACTTTTCCTTTTAATTTCTCCTCAGTGCCAAGGAGATTACTGTATCATCTGAAACAAAATTATTTAAACCACCCCCAAAACTATGTTGTAGATTGATTCTAGCAAGCTATCAGACACATTTCGAAGGAGCATGCTTTTTGCCTTCTAGGACATCATAGAATCAAAATAAAATGATACAGAATTTGGAGCCAGACAAGCCTGGATTCAAGGCTCTTCTGTGTTAAGTCATGAATTACATCATCCAGGCAATATTTCTTATGTTCTCTGAACTTCAGGTTCCCCATCAATAAAATGAATCTAGAAATGTCTTTCTGGTATGGTGGTGTTAACATGAGAGAAAGAAACTACAGTGATCCAAGACCTCTGAAATGTTCTGAGAGGAAAACTGCTTATTAGTTTTAGAACTCTTTTTTTTCTTTTTTCTTTTATTTATTTTAATTGGAGGCTAATTACAATATTGTGGTGGTTTTTGCCATACATTGACATGAATCAGCCATGGGTGTACACTTGTTCCCCATCCTGACCCTCCTTCCCACCTCCCTTCCCATCCCATCCCTCAGGGTCATCCCAGTGCACCAGCCTTGAGCACCCTGTCTCATGCATTGAACCTGGACCAGCGATCTATTTCACATATGATAATATACATGTTTCAATGCTATTCTCACAAATCATCCCACCCTCGCCTTCTCCCACAAAGTCCAAAAGTCTATTCTTTACATCTGTGTCTCTTTTGCTGTCTTGCATATAGGGTCATCATTACCATCTTTCTAAATTCTCTATATATGTGTTAATATATTGTATTGGTGTTTTTTTTTTCTCTAGTGTCTTAGGGTTACCAATGAAAAATGGCTCTTTGAGTTAAAAAGTTGCCTTCTCAATCCCTCCACTTCTCCAAAACCATCAACCTCAACAATAGAGGTAATAGTGATTATCTGATGTAAATTTAAAATCTGATCTTTAGTGTAAATTGCCTGGCATAGTGCCACACAACAATGTGAATTGAGCTATCATAGTGATGCAGGAACTCTGGGCTTTTTAGCACAGAGGCTGTTCAGAGATGACGCTGTTAAAGTGCTGCACTCAATATGCCAGCAAATTTGGAAAACTCAGCAGTGGCCACAGGACTGGAAAAGGTCAGTTTTCAGTCCAATCTCAAGTAAGGGCATGCCAAACAGTGTTCAAACTACCATACAATTGCACTCATCTCACACACTAAGAAAGGAATGTTCAAAATTCCCCAAACCAGGCTTCAAAAGTACGTGAACCATGAGACTCCTGATGTTCAAGCTGGATTTAGAAAAGGCAGAAGAACCAGAGATCAAATTGCCAGCATCTGTTGGATCATAGAAAAAGCAAGTGAATTCCAGAAAACCATCTACTTCTGCTTTATCGATTATACCAAAGCCTTTGACTGTGCAGATCACAACCATCTGTGGAAAATTCTTCAAGAGATGGGAATACCAGATCACCTTACCTGCCTTCTGAGAAATTTATATGTAGGTCAAGAAGCAACTGCTGCTGCTGCTGCTGCTAAGTCGCTTCAGTCGTGTCTAACTCTGTGCAACCCCATAGACAACAGCCCACGAGGCTCCCCTGTCCCTGGGATTCTCCAGGCAAGAACACTGGAGTGGGTTGCCTTTGCCTTCTCCAATGCAGGAAAGTGAAAAGTGAAAGTGAAGTCGCTGAGTCTTGTTCGACTTTTAGCAACCCCATGGACTGCGGCCCACCAGGCTCCTCCATCCATGGGATTCTCCAGTCAAGAGTACTGGAGTGGGGTGCCATTGCCTTCTCCCAAGAAGCAACAGTTAGAGCCAAACACAGAACAACAGACTGGTTCCATATTGGGGAAGGAGTACCTCAAGGCTGTATATTGTCATCATGCTTATTTAACTTTTATGCAGAGTACATCATGCAAAATGCTGGGCTGGATGAAGCACAAGTGGGAATTAAGATTGCCAGGATAAATATGGAAACATGGAATTGCCAGGAAAAATAACCTCAGATATGCAGATGACACCACCCTTATAGCAGAAAGTGAAGAGGAACTAAAGAGCCTCTTGATGAAAGTGAAAGAGGAAAGTGAAAAATCTGACTTAAAACTCAGCATTCAGAAAACTAAGATCATGGCACTGGTCCTATCACTTGATGGCAAATAGATGGGGAAACAATGGAAACAGTGAGCGACTTTATTTCCTTGGGCTCCAAAATCACTGTAGATGGTGACTGCAGCCATAAAATTAAAATATGCTTGCTCTTTGGAAGAAAAGCAATGACCAACCTAGACAGCACATTAATAGCACAGATATTACTTTGATGACAAAGGTTCATTTAGTCAGTTCAGTTCAGTCACTCAGTCATGTCCAACTCTTTGTGATCCCATGAACCGCAGCAGGCCAGGCCTCCCTGTCCATCACCAACTCCCGGAGTCTGTCCAAACTCATGTCCATTGAGTCGGTGATGCCATCCAACCATCTCATCCTCTGTTATCCCCTTCTTTTCCTGCCCTCAATCTTTCCCAGCATCAGGGTCTTTTCAAATGAGTCAGCTCTTTGCATCAGGTGGCCCAAGTATTGGAGTTTCAGCTTCAACATCCTTCCTTCCAAAGAATACCCAGGACTGATCTCCTTTAGGATGACCTGGTTGGATCTCCTTGAAGCCCAAGGGACTCTCAAGGGTCTTCTCCAACACAATTCAAAAGCATAAATTCTTCTGCACTCAGCTTTCTTTATAGTCCAACTCTCACATCCATACATGACTACTAGAAAAACAATAGCCTTGACTAGATGGACCTTTGTTGACAAAGTCATGTCTCTGCTTTTCAATATGCTGTCTAGGTTTCATTCCAAGCAGTAAGCATCTTTTAGCTTCATGGCTGCAATCACCATCTGCAGTGATTTTGGAGCCCAAAAAAATAAAGTCAGCCACTGTTTCCACTGTTTCCCCATCTATTTGCCATGAAGTAATGGGACCAGATGCCATGATCTTAGTTTTCTAAATGTTGAGCTTTAATCCAACTTTTGTACTCTCCTCTTTCACTTTCATCAACAGGCTTTCTAGTCCTTCTTCACTTTCTGCCATAAGGGTGATGTCATCTGCATATCTGAGATTATTGATATTTCTCCCGGCAATTTTGATTCCAGCTTGTGCTTCTTCCAGCCCAGCATTTTTCATGATGTACTCTGCAGAGAAGTTAAATAGGCAAGGTGACAATACACAGCCTTGATGCAATCCTTTTCCTATTTGGAACCAGTCTGTTGTTCCATGTCCAGTTTTAACTGTTGCTTCCTGACCTGCATACAGGTTTCTCACGAGGCAGGTCAGGTGGTCTGGTAGTCCCATCTCTTTCATTTAGTCAAAGCTATGGTTTTTCCAGTAGTCATGTATGGATGTGAGAATTTGACTGTAAAGAAAGCTGAGCACCAAAGAACTGATGCTTTTGAACTGTGGTGCTAGAGAAAACTCTTGAGAGTCCCTTGGGACAGCAAGGAGATCAAACCAGTCCATCCTAAAGGAAATCAGTCCTGAATATTCATTGAAAGGACTGATGCTGAAGCTGAAACTTTAGTACTTTGGCCACATGATTCAAAGAACTAACATATTGGAAAAAACCCTGAAGCTGGGAAATACTGAAGGCAGGAGGAGAAGGGGATGACAGAGGATGAGATGGTTGGATGGCATCACCGACTTGATGGACATGAGTTTGAGCAAGCTCTGGGAGTTGGTGATGGAAAGGGAAGCCTGTCATGCTGCAGTCCATGGGGTCACAAAGAATTGGACACGACTGAGCAACTGAACTGAACTGTTCAGAGTCCTTAGTTTGCTGGAGGTATTAATACAGTTGTTCCTCCAAATCCACAAGGGATTGATTCCAAGTCCCCTGTGGATGCCAAATTCCAGGGATGCTGAAATCCCTTATATAAAATGGCATAGTGTTTGCATATAACATATACACACCTTCTCATATACTTTAAGTCATCTCTAGGTTACTTCTATCTTCCCAGGTGGTACTAGTGTCAAAGAACATGCCAGCCAATGCAGGAGATATAAGAGACATAATTTCGATCCCTAGGTTGGAAAAATCCCGTGGAGAAGGGCATGGCAACTCACTCCAGTATTCTTGCGTGGAGAATCCCACGGACCCATGGAAATCTGGTGGCCTGCAGCCCACAGGGTCACACAGAATTGGACACAACTGAAGTGACTTAGCTCGCACACATTAGGTTACTTATAAGACCTAATATAATGCACATACTATATAAATAGTTGGGCAGCAAATATAAGTTTTGCTTTTTTGGAATTTTATAGAATTTTTTTTCCAAATATTTTCCATCCTCAGATGCAGAAACAACAGATAAGAAGGAGCAATTGTATAAGCCAAAGCCACCAGTACAAAGTTTATTCATCCCAAATTGTCTATCTTGTTAACACTACCGTAAAATATTTTTACTATTATTTTGCTGATATAATGATGTGAATTTAATTATAGGAATGTAAGTTTTGAATTATTATTCAATATGTATTTTAACTTAGCTCACTTATTCTACAGGTCTCAGTACAGTATTAATGAAAGTTTTGCTATGCCTGTTGCTATACAGTTGTCAATAAAATGAGGTCTGAGATATAGATACAAACATCAATGTGAAAAAAATGCTCAAATCTTCAAGAGAAAAGACAAGTTTCTTAACATTTATTTTGCATGCTTCCAATATAATAGTACATTGTCAGTATTCACATGTACAAAAGTTCCCTTTAAGTATACAGAGGCATTAAAGTTGTAACTCTGCAGAGTAGCAAAGGGGAGAGTGTAAATCAGACTTTAGTATTTAAACTTACTCTTGCTCATTCTACTTTTAATAAACAAGTATTATAATACCTAATACCTATCTTAATAAAAATTATTAGGTATTATATAGTAACTTTAAATGTCTTACTTGTACTCTGCATTTTACGATAAGGATCAGTATTGCTTTGGACTTTAATACCATAAGAAAACAAATCTGATATAAATAGTCTTTATCTCTTAGTAGATCCTTGATTAAAGATCTGAATTACAGCTCTACATGGAGATTTTCTAAAGGCTGGAGTATGGGAGCATTGGCAAAAAAAAAAAAAGTTGCCACTGATTATAAGAATTTTGAAAAGCAGGACAAATGGGTACCTAAGGATATTTCAATTTATACCACCTAGTTAAATATATCACCTGCTTTCCTGCATATCAGTGACATTGCAACTACTTCATGACAGAGATTCAAGAATTCATAATGAGCAGGTCCAACAAAGTCTTAAAAACTTTTTTAAAACTTTTCCTATGGAAAGAGTTTCCAGATAAGAGAGAAAGATGAAATTTGTAGTTCCCATCTTGCCACTAAGCCACAACTGGGCAAGATAACAGCTTTGGAAAGCAACTTAATCTTCTGAAACACTGGAATTTTCTGTTTTTCATTTATATTTATGTTTTCTCAAGAAATTACCATGCCTCTGTGAATGTATAAAGTTCTAAATACTTCTTGCTGGAGCATAAGAATAAATAATAGTAATTTTTTTTTCACACAACACTGTAAGTTAGCTTAGAACAGAGAGGGAAGTTTTGTTTGCATTTCATAAGAAATTAATTTGGGCAGAAATTTGAATTAGGAAGTTCAAAGAGTTCATTTTCCCAAGTTAGTACATACATAGCTGACTGAAGGTTAGAATGCAAGACTCTTCTACTCTAAAATTTTAACTTTCAATAGAGATAATAAATATACGCAAAGTAGTGTTTGAAATTAAGAGGCTGAGTCAAATTTTTCTAAAATACAATGCTAAAACAGTCCATAAGCTGAGTGCTCAGAATACCCAAATTTCAATATGTTTTACAGAATCATTTTTAGAAAAGTGTTCTACATACCTTCATTTTAAGCACTGGCAATAGGATGGTTTGTGTGTCTGTATGTATCCAAGAACCTTTGAATTCTAATAGCACTAATTAGAAGCATGTGGAGTTAACAGCCTCTTCATAAGCTATTTAGTTATAAAATGGATATGATTGTTTGTTCAATTGTTTGTTCCAGTCTTTAAGTGGCAAATTATGAGCTCTCCATTCTGAATTAACTCAGAAAATAGAAGGATAGGAATAAAATCTTGCAATCAGAATAGATTTTTCTAGCATCGCATTGCAAAGTTTTATGGTGCTATTTTCAGAATTTTCCTCACCAGATTTGCAAAATAAATGAGGATAGGAAACTTTCTCTGTTAATGTTGGTGTGTGCTCTGGCTTAAGGGAGGGCAGCAATTCTCCTGTGTTTAATGGTAATTGACCATGATATCTAATGGGAAGAGACAGGAAGGAGCTAGCTCTCCATGAAGTGGCATTTCATTTTTAGCTTAGATTTACTCTACAATACCCTTTCTCTAGAGACTGTCTCAACTTTTTCCAAGACAAAAAAGAGTGATGATAGAAATTAAAATACTTTATCAAATAATGTTTGGATTTTTAGCTATCAAACTGGAAGTTAGGGGGTTTTTTGTAAGCTAAGCTAGTGAAGCCACATGGAAAAGAAAACTGAAATTCTATCTGAGGTCAGTTTCTATATAGGAAAATAGACTTGTTTAATTTACCATAGAAATATTTTTATTACCTTGATTTACATAAAGCAGTTTTATTTATTATATCCAAATATTTCTGTCATTTTTTTCATAGATTCTTGCTTAGTGGCCAGCATTTCTAGACTTAGTTAAGAAGCTCTCCTTTGGTTTAATCTAGTTTCCTATTTGGGGTTGGGGCAAGATTTTAAAAATGATTCATATTTTTCTAAAGTCTCTTCTATCCAGGATTTATGGCTTATGAGGTTCCAAAACAATTTTTCATATGAGTAGACACAGGAAAAACATATCTATAATTATGAAAAAAGCTAGTATCTACAAAATAAAGTTTTTACAAAGTCTAATAAAAAATACAAATAACACAGTAGAAAAATGTCAAATAATATGAACATACAACTCAGAATAGCAACTCTGTATGAGATTTTATATTTTCAAATAATCAGAGAAATATATTAATTATGATAATCACTTATTAGATTGAAATAAAAATGTAACCAGCAGTAACTCTCAGTCCTAACTTTGCTGAAGGAAAACGGCTACTCTCAGAAATTCTGGGTAGAAATTCAAAGTGTCACTAGATTTTTAGAAATAAATAGGACAGTTAGTATCCATCAGCCTAGCAATATCATCCATGGAAATTTATCCTATGGATTAAATTATCACTATATAAAGACACAGGAACAAGGAGTTTTACTGTAGCAATGTTTGAAACAGCCAAAGATGGAGAAAAACTTACTCCCTCGAAGAAGAATTGACCGAATAATAATCTACACCAGTGACTTGCCAGCAATATTACTGAGTGAGAAAATAAAGATGCAAGAAAGATTGGATGACATAATCTTTAAAAATTAAAAATTATTTTGGCTGTGCTGGGTCTTTGTTGCAAGCTTTTCTCTAGTTGGGGAGAACAGGGGCTACTCTCTTTTGCGGTGCACGGGCTTCTCACTACGGTGACTTCTCTTGTTGTAGAGCACGGGTTCTAGAGCACAGGCTTCACTAGTTGTGGTAGGGTGGACTCAGGAGTTGCGGCTCCAGGGCTCTAGAGTAGAGGCTCAGTAGTTGTGGCACATGGGCTTAGCGGCTCTGCAGCATGTGGGATCCTCCCGGATCAGGGATCCAACCCATGTCTCCTGCATTGGCAGGCGATTTCTTTACCACTGAGCCTCCAGGGAAGTCCTCAGCATAATCTTGTGTATTAAAAATGACTGAAATGCTCTAAATATGATTTTAGGTATTGTATGTCTATATAGGATTATACGAGAATGAAGAAACTAAGGAAGTACACTTATTAGATGCTTCACATGGACAATCCATAGGGAATAGAGGCTGATATCTGTGGAAGAAGGAAAGCTCATCAAGTAAAACAAGAAAAGGAAAAAAAATTAAGATTTAATCCACAATAAATATGTATAATAACTCAGGACTTCACAAACCAGTAACAGAGCTCACCTCTGAGTGGGCATGAGGGTGTAATTAGTCAGGGGGAAAATGCTCCTTTTAATGTGGAAATTCCTTTTTTGTTTTCACAAGTTCTTATAATGAGTAATTTAAAGGAAATAGTAGTTTAAAAAGAAAATAGAAGACCAAAAAATTAGAAAATATGAATATAGACAAGTCTTTAGTTTGCTGAATAGATGAAAATAAATAACTCCCCAAATTTCAGTAGTCTTAAAAAATTAAAAATAATGCCCGTTAACAAAGACCTGGAAATAGGAAAGAATCTGCAGAGTTTAATAATAATAGCAATAATGTCTCATTGGTGCTCACTAACCTCAACAACACCTTATAAGCAACACTTTTATCTTCTTTTTGTTGATATGGAAACTGAAACATAGAGAAGTTAAAGTTTTTAAAATTCACAGTATTTTAGAAAACCAGAGATATACTATGAAGTGGTATAAAATTCAAATTTTATCAAATGCTTTGGCTGAATTTACAGGTTTTCTTTCCAATTTTAAAAAAATTGACATACAGCACTGGTTTTCCTTTTTTGTTTGTTTCTATTAGAAACTATTTTATTGAAGTATAGTTGATTTAAAATGTGTTATTTTCTGCAGTATAGTAAAGCAATTCAGTTATACATATATATATATGCAGCCCTTTTTATATTCTTTTCCATTATGATTTATCACAGGCTATTGAATATACTTCCCTGTGCTATATACAGCAGGATCTCATTGTTTATCCATTCTGTACTGCGGCTGCTAAGTCGCTTCAGTCGTGTCCGACTCTGTGCGACCCCATAGACGGCAGCCCACCAGGCTCCCCCGTCCCTGGGATTCTCCAGGCAAGAACACTGGAGTGGGTTGCCATTTCCTTCTCCAATGCATGAAAGTGAAAAGTGAAAGTGAAGTCACTCAGTCGTGTCCGACTCAGCGACCCCATGGACTGCAGCCTACCAGGCTCCTTCGTCCATGGGATTTTCCAGGCAAGAGTACTGGAGTAGGGTGCCATTGCCTTCTCCCACATACTAGCTTAAATCTGCTTACCCCAAACTTTTACTCCAACTGTCTCCCTACCCTCTTTTCCCTTGGCAGCCACAAGTCTGTTCTTTATGCCTGTGAATCTTCAAATGTTATACCACTCTGCTGCTGCTGCTGCTGCTAAGTCGATACAGTCGTGTCCGACTCTGTGCGACCCCATAGATGGCAGCCGACAAGGCTCCCCTGTCCCTGGGATTGAACACTGGATTGAACACGTCCAGGCAAGAACACTGGAGTGGGTTGCCACCTCCTTCTCCAATGCACTCTATTCCTGTGATAAACCCCAAATGTTGACAATATGTTATACTTCTATGTAACACTAGATTAAATTTGCTAATAACTGTTGAGGATTTTTGTATGTATTTTCATGAGCTATCTATCTGTAATTTTCCTTTCTTGTAATGTCCTTGTCACAGACATTGTTATCCAAATTATGGTTAACTTATAAAATGAGTCATAAAATTGTATCAGTTATCTATTTTCAGAATAACTGTGTAAGAAATAACCAGAAAATCCCAGGGCATACAAAAATAGCAAGACAAAAAATGGTCTGATAATCTGATTAATAAGCATTTATTGAGCTGTATTCTCACGGCTTTTATAAACATACACATATATATACACACATACACAAGCATATGCATAATATTTATTTCTCTTGGAGGAAGTTTAAGCACTGTAGCTAAGAGATAAACAAAGGTACACAATGAATGAATCTTGATGTTCATTTCTACTTGCTCTATATAAGAGATCAGTCTATGAAGATGAAGCACAGTTTAGTGAAAGGAAGAATCTATAGAGAATTAAAATGAAACATTTCTATTTTTATTACAGAGAATATTCTGTTATTCCTAGGAGATGACAGAAAAGTTAGAATACAGTTGATTATTCCTACTTCACATATAAATAAGTAAACTTTTAAAACTACATTATAAATTAAGTAAAAGGTGATTCTGAAACATTGTAATGTAATTAAGGATACAGTGACCTTTTCCCTTTGAGATAAGACACTCAATATTTACAATCTATAACAGTGATTCTAAATTTTCTAGAGTATTATGAAAATTGTTCCTTGTGGGGGAAAAAAGGGAAAATTTGAAAAGTATTAGGTGAGAATTCCATAGGGAGCTTCCAAAATTGATATATTCATAGAGATTTATACTCTGTGTCTTGATTTCTTGCCTCCACTTCAAGATATTATTGACTCTAGAGTAATGCATATCTAAATAGTGTAGAGATGATGTAAAAAGTTAATTTTTACAATTGTTCAATAGGGAATGATTCTAAAAGGACATTTCATCTATGTCCCTGAGTCATGAAGATCTCCTGGAGAAAGGCATGGCAACCCACTCCTATATTCTTGCCTGGAGAATCCCATGGACAGAGGAGCCTGGCAGGCTACTGTACATTGGGTTGCACAGAGTTGGACATGACTGAAGTGACATAGCATGCACGCAACATATGGTATATTTTTATGGCAGTGGGACACATACTAAAAGTTGTTTTTAGTGAAAGACATGAGAAATGCTAAACCAGTAATATTTATATTCAGTATATGGGCAGCATTAATAATGTCCTTAGTAAACATCACCACGGCTTAGCATCACCTTTCACTTAGTTTATAAATTAGGAAGAATCAATTATATTCCATATTTTCTATCTTCTTGTGGAATAATAAAAACTAAACCTAAAACTCATTCTTATAAAACCCTAATTAATCTAAAATAAAAACTAATCTATTTGGACAAAGTACAAGAGTTCATTCTCAAAATAGGAAAATTTTCACTTTATGTCTAAAAACGATATGTTTTGAGAAAAATTTATTAGATATTTGGTATTTTTTCTAGGGCCTCTAGATCAGTCTAAGGTTTCTTAAATATTTTTGGGTAGGTTTAAAAGAGAACTTGCTAAACCCATGCTTTATCCAGTTCCTAATGATAATACTGGCCATGCTCCCAAATTTTGGAATCCTATTCACTTGTCATGAAATTTTAACATCATATATGTTTTCCTAGGTTATGAAATGGGATTCATCTGATTGACAACATTTCAAGTCTGAAGAAACATGCTTGCCTTTAAGGGTCAAATATATTTTCCTTACAACTGGTAAGATACTGCAATTATTAATGTAACTGTGAAACATTCAACATACAGAAAACACTCAACCATAAATATCCCAACAGTTCCCCACAGTTCATCTTATTGTGGCATTTGGCACTATAAAAGCACATTTGAACTTTCTAGGAATTTTTCTTCACTAACTCTAAGTTCATTCTTTTCACATATATAGAGGACCTGAAAGTGAAAATAAAGTCACTCAGTCTTGTTTGACTCTTTACGACTCTATGGACTGTAGCCTGCCAGGCTCCTCTTGGAATAGGCAAGAATACTGGAGCGGGTTGACATTTTCTTCTACGGGGATCTTTCCAACCCAGAAATCAAACTCAGGTCTCCCGCATTGCAGGCAGACTCTACCATCTGAGCCACCAGGTAATCCCATACTGAAGACCTAATCAGTACAGATCATTGTGTTGGAAGCTGGAATAGGTACAAAATGCCTTGTGTCTACATTCATGGCTAGTATTTTGCAAGCATAGGTCACTGTCTGATCCTGTATTGGAGACCTCCTTTTGATGAATTCTTGACTTAGAAGGACTTGAGAGGAATACAAGTGATGGTCAGCTCAGGAATTTGCACTTTCTCAATCTAGCTAAACCATTGAATTCGTGCATCTCATTAAGTCCCTTCTCAGTCTGTAATGTCAGAACACTCCTTTATTTGCTAGGTCTAACAGTATATATAGAAGGTGGATCAAAAGACAGTCCCCAAATTTGATGACTTTTTACTCTACTTCTGCCTCCCCTTTCCCTAGTACCTTCTTCATGGCCTCTTTAACATCTTTGTTTCTCAGTGTGTAGATTAGGGGGTTAACACTGGGAGTGACTATTGTGTAGAAAAGAGTAAGGAACTTGCCCTGGTCCTGGGAATAAGTGTTTGCTGGCTGGAGGTACATGTATATAATCGTACCATAGAAGAGAGAGACAACAATGAGGTGGGAGCTACAGGTGTTGAAGGCTTTCTTTCGCCCGGCAGCTGACTTGATCCTTAGCACGGCTCGTGCAATATAACCATAAGAGATGAGGATGAGGATGAGTGGTGCCAGGATGATAAAGATTGCCAAGGCAAATGCCAGTGCCTCAAGGGTCATGGTATCTACACAGGCCATGCCAATTAGTGCTGGCATCTCACAAAGAAAGTGGTCCACCTGCCGGTGCCCACAGCGAGGTAGCATCAACGTCTGGGGTGCCATTATGAGAGAATTGCCAAAGCCACTCAACCATGCCACTGAAGCCAGCTGCCCACAGAGACGCGGGTGCATGATAACAGTGTAGTGCAGGGGTTTGCAGACTGCAGCGTAGCGGTCATATGCCATGACAGCCAGGAGAACACACTCCACCCCTCCCAGAGCCAAGATGAAGTAGAGCTGGATGGCACAGCCCAGATAGCTGATGGTCTTATCTGCACCCCGAAGGTTGTAGAGCATCTGAGGGATGGAACCTGTGGTGAAGCACACATCTAGGAATGAGAGGTTGGCCAGAAAGAAATACATGGGTGTGTGCAGCCGGGAATCCACAACTGAAAGCAAGATGATAGTCATGTTGCCAAGAAGAGTCAGCAGATAAAAAGTGAGGACAACCACAAAGAGGATCAGCTCTAGGTGGGGACGATCAGAGAAGCCCACCAGGATGAAGCCTTCAAAAGCACTTGTGCTGTCATTTTCCATCACCTGTGACCACATGTTACCTGGTAGGAGAAAGATGAGTATCTATGAAGGGCATAGATACGCTCCCTCGAAATGGAATGACTGGTAAAATGGTAGAACAGAAACTTCTTTGGAAATGCTGAATGCTTGACCCAGAATTTCAATAGGTGTTAGTTAAGTCATTACTGGATCTGCAAATATATTATTTGCGAATTTTCAGGCTCTGGGCTATGAATTTTTTACCAATATTTTGCATCATTCTTTTTAGTTCTGCAGGATATAAAAAGCTACTTTCAAATGCTGGTTATTTTACAAGGGAATGAACACAAAATTATCCACCTTTAAAAAAAATTTTAAAGGGAAGCATTGAATTCTTCTAGTCGCATGTAACATATGGATGGGAATAGTGGCTTATATCTTTGGATCAGAGAACCAGTTTGCTATTAGGTGAAATTTCATTCTGTATGTTTAATGGATAGAACTCCATGGATAAGTTCAAAATCTCTCTCCAGCTTCCACGTAGAATGAGGATTTGATCAAGCTTATGTAAATAAAGTGCATAAGCATTTAGGCTGTGAAGTATTGGCATAATAGATCAAATTGCCCATAATACAGTTATGGTCTAAAGTTTAAAAAAATATCAGCCCAAAACAAAACAAAAACAAAAAACCAAACCAAAACAAAAACCCATAAATGATAGGAAAGAGGCCTAGGCTATATTTCTTCCTACACAGAATCACTAACTTACCAAATTTGACTGCAACCTCAGAAATCCCATGTCCACAGTTGCTTCTCTTTCTTGGGACTTTACTTGGAAGTCCAAGTGAGATGACCAGAGTGAAAACAAAGAGAAGAGAAAGATGACATTTAGGAAATCTATGAGAGGGAAATGGTAAGAAGGCAACAATACCCAGCAGAGGCAAATCCAAATGAAGAGAGAATATTGATAAGTACACAATAGTTATACCACCTGAAGCCCCCAAATATCCACATGCCCCCTCCCACTCAGATAAGGAGTCAGAGAAGGAGCAGGCCAGGGGTAACTCTGATGTACGCTCTGTACAGGAAACACTTGAAGATCGGAGGATTTACATTTGAAAAGGAAGAATTTATATTGGTTTCAGAGTTGATATCAGATTCGATTCTTCCTTTTCTGCCTCACCCTATGGAGTAAAACTTTCCTTTCAAAATTCCCTGAACTAATTATCTCTAACAAGCAATGGGAGAGTATATGGTCTCAGAGGAAATATCACTTTTACTAACACACACACACACACACACACTACAGATTCATCCTAGAGAGAGATGGAGAGAGAGTACCAAATCTTCCCTCCTGGTTTCGTCAAGACCAGTAGTTAGTGATAAGCATTAAGGCATGGAACTTGGTCACCTCATAATTCAGAATAGAACCTAGAATCAATGAAAAGATGCATAAGGATCTATATTGCATTTTTAGAGCATTTGTGCAGAGAAGTGCTATTCATAGCCCTTTAAAATTTATTGAAGATCAATTTTCTATGCAAATTTAAGGTCCATAACAATAAAGCTTAACTTGAAAAAGACTAATTTTGACATTCAAAATTAATGCACAAACTATCTGGTACAATCATAAGGTGAACAATATGAAAACTATTGCATCTCAAAAATGTTTTCTATATTTAGCTTTCAAAGACTTCTAAGGGAGATGAATCTCATGTTTCACCTTGACAGCCAGAGATTTCAGCTGGTATACATGAGATACTATGTATAAATGTGCTTTATACATTGAAAATATTGTTAGATTTTGGTAACCAATATTATTAATATCCTATGGCTGACTACCTTTAGTAACCATTTCTATAGATTTTTCTCAAGTAAAAGCAGAACATATTTGATCATTATCAGGTCAAATACTATGTTTTAAACATACAAATATTAATGTCATAAAGTATAATCTTAATGCCACTAGTTATATCGGTAGAGATGGAATATACTAGCTAGAAACAGTGATAGTATTATCATCTCCTTTAATTTATAAACAAATGGCATGCAATGATTGTTTTCTGTCAGCAAACACTGAAATACATAGATGAGCAATAAAAGCAAATCAACATTAATTCTGAATTCCAGCAAATTTCTTGACACAGTGGGGTGACCCATTCCCCTGAGAACTGCTTCTTTTACTTACACTAAGTGTAAGCAGCTTGTGTACCATCTCAACCTACTGTTTTCTCATGAAAAGTAGGGAGAAATACCTAGATAATTTGATGCTCTCAAGAATTTCCTTTCTGAGATAGTAAGTCCTTCTGAGAAATGAAGATGAGATCCTCATGGAGCACTTAATGAAGGATGTAGAATTGTTAGCCATAGAAGAAAATTTTGAAGCAATCTTAAATTTTTTTTGCCACCTCATTCTTATCCATTTTAGTCACACCTGGCCCATCACTAACCCTGCTGGCTGCTGCTGCTAAGTCACTTCAGTCGTGTCCAACTCTGTGCGACCCCATAGTCGGAAGCCCACCAGGCTCCCCCATCCTTGGGATTCTCCAGGCAAGAACACTGGAGTGGGTTGCCATTTCCTTCTCCAATGCATGAAAGTGAAAAGTGAAAGGGAAGTCGCTCAGTCGTGTCTGACTCTTCGCGACCCCATGGACTGCAGCCTTCCAGGCTCCTCCATCCATGGGATTTTCCAGGCAAGAGTACTGGAGTGGGGTGCCATTGCCTTCTCCCTAACCCATAACAAATACATTTAAACTTGTAACTGATGGAAATAATATAGTCACAGAAAGTTATTTTCTGTGAAATAAAATAATACAATCCAAGCATTACAGTGATTACAAAAGATGTTTCCCAGTTGTGATATGACATCATAGAATGTTATCAGAGAAAAAGGATGAAAAGATAGAATTGGAGGCCCACAGAAAGGATGAAGAGAATGAGGAAGAAGTACTGTAACTGAAGAACCAAAGAGATTCACAATGCAGGAAATGGCAAAGGGATTTTCTTTACTTGAGGAGGCACTGTTAGTTTTTGAAGCACGTGACCACAGGAATCATGGAGCCTGTGCTATCAATGTCAGGCTTGAGTGCAATTCCAGCTTACCCTCCATCTCCTATCGCTGATGATCCTTCAGCTCTATCATCTCCCACCTCCTCTCCTTCCTCCAGTCAGGAACTCTTCTTGCCTGTTCACTGATGCCAGCCCCTGTATGCCAGCTGTCATACTGCACTGTACATTTCAAGGTCCTATACTGTAAGAGTAAAAATGTTTTATTTTTTGTGTTTGTTTTTTTTTTTATGTATTATTTGCATGAAAGGTATTATGAACTTATACAATACAGTACTACATAGCTGATTGTGTTAGCTGGGTACCTAAGATTACTTTGTTGGGCTCACAAACATGCTTTTGGAATGGAACTTGTTTGTATGTAGGGAACTTATTGTATTTCTCTTTCTAAAATATAAATGTTATACTGCCAGTACTTCAGGTCCTGAAATGACTCATTGTCTAGAGAAATATACACATTTCTTAATATTGCTTCTGGACAAATTTACATTTCCAGCTCTTTCTAAAAGGGATTCTGTTTATTTTATATTCCAAATATTTTTAACTAGTCAACATTTCCCCTAAACACAAGAAATTGAATTATATCTGGAAAATAATTTTGAATAAATGGGAAGGAGAATAACCTTTGGAGATAGAATGGCTCAAACTCCAGATCAGAAACAATGCAGGCTTAAAAACTAGAAAGCTTCATTTACTATCACTAGGGAGAAAAATTACTTTGAAGAATGTTTGTGATAGTTAAAGAAATATTAAATATTGAAGATTGTCCCTGACAATATATAGTAGATCTTTAATAGTTGTGATTTTTCCCAACTATATGTCTTCTTATCACATTCTCTTTGATGAGGATACTTGTTCTATAAAAAATAATACTCATAGAAAAAGCAAGGGAATTCCAAAAAACATCTATTTCTGCTTCATTGACTATGCTAAAGCCTTTGACTTTGTGGATCACAACAAATTGGAAAATTCTTAAAGAGATGGGAATATCAGACCACCTTACCTGCCTCCTGAGAAACCTGTATGCAGGACAAGAAGCAACAGTTAGAAACTGGACATGGAACAACGGACTGGTTCCAAATTATTAATTTATGCTTTAGAACTGTGGTGTTGGAGAAGATTCTTGAGAGTCTCTTGGACAGCAAGGAGATCAAACTAGTCAATCCTAAAGGAGATCAACCCCGAATATTCACTGGAAGGACCCATGCTTAGGCTGAAGCTCCAATACTTTGGCCATCTGATGCAAAGAGCTGACTCATTTAAAAAGATCCTGATGCTGGGAAAGTTTGAGGGCAAGAGGAGAAGGGGACGACAGAGGATCACATGGTTGGATGGCATCTCTGGCACAATGGACGTGAGTTTGAGCAAACTCTGGGAGATCGTGAAAGACAGGGAAGCCTGGTGTGCTGCAGTTCATGAGGTTGCAAAGAATTGGACAGAACTTAGCGACTGAACAACAAATATAAATTCTTACACTTTTAATTTTCTTAAGAAATACAGATTAAATATACATGTATATAGATAAATACATGTATTTTTTGTGAATTAAAGTGTAAGTCGCTCAGTCACATCCAACACTTTGCGACCCCATGGACTGGGGACCTGCCAGGCTCCTTTGTTCATGGGATTATCTAGGCAAGAACACTGGAGTGGGTTTCTGTGCCCTCCTCCAGGGGATCTTCCTGACCCTGAGATCAAACCTGGGTTTCCTGCATTGCAGGCAGATTCTTTACTGTCTTTACTGTCCGAGCCACCAGAGAAGCCCCCTATGCATTTAAAAAAAAAAAACTGATAATATATGTTCTTGATTTTTTTAGCTTTTTATTTTGA
This sequence comes from Bubalus kerabau, assembly GCF_029407905.1. Lineage (NCBI taxonomy): Eukaryota > Metazoa > Chordata > Mammalia > Artiodactyla > Bovidae > Bubalus > Bubalus kerabau. Next base: position 21,591,748 of record NC_073626.1, read on the forward strand.
AATAATCTTAGACTTACAACAAAACTGCAAAAATCGTTCAGACGGTTTCTGTACACCTTTCAACTATCTTCCCTTAATGCTTTTTTTTTTTTTTTCCTGCACTGGGTCTTCTTTGTGGTGCAAAGTCCTCTCTAGTTGTGGCACATGGGCTCTGTTGCCCTGCAGCATGTGGGAATCTTTGCTTCCTAATCAGGGATCAAACCTGCCTCCCCTGTATTGGAAAGCAGATTCTTAACCGTGGGACCACCAGAGAAGTCTCTATCTTCCCCTAATGTTGCATCTTGCATAATCATTTCCCAAAAAATGGGAAATTAACATTGATAAAAGAGTATTAGAATTTTGCAAATTGCCCCACTAATATTCTTTTATTGCTCTAGGATCCAATCCAGGAAACCACATTGCATTAGTTGTCACATCTCCTTAAGTCTCCTCTAACTTGGGGCAGTTGCTTATCCTTTCTCTGTCTTTCATGACCTGGACACTTATGAAGAGTAATAAAGTGACCATGATGTTAACTTTGATCATTTGGTTAAAGTAATTTCTACCAGGTTTCTCCATCGTGATGTTACCATTTTCCTTTTGTAACTAAGGATTATCTTGTGGGAGAATGTGTTGAAATTATGCAAACATTTATATCTGATCATGTTTTTACATTTATCTTGGCATTCATCAGTGATTCTTCCCTGCAACAAATATTTCTATTGCATCTATTTTCTATTTCCATCACTCTTTCTCCACTTAATAATTGAAATTCTAGTAAAGAAGAGCTATTACTTCTCCTTCTGTTTGTTTAATCTTTCATTAAATCATTATTTAATCAGTATAGACTTGTGAATATTTACTTTATTGTACTGGTTATAGTCCAATACTACCATTATTTTGCAGTGGAAATTGTCTTATATTTGGCCTTTAAAGCTCTTTCAAGGTGGCTCATCCTTCCAACATGTTATGTTACTTCACGAGCATTTCCTTGGGACTATAAGATATAACCCGTTCACTCTGTGTTTTATCCTATTGTTATAATTAATTAATATCACTACTTATACTGCTGCTCAAATTGTCCAAACTTTGGCCTTTGGAAGCTCCTTCAAGCTGATTCCCATGTTCTTTTAATGTGCCCTGAACATTACTGGCCTTTTGTTCCATCACTTCATGGCAACAAGAAGAGGGAAAAGTGGAAATGGTGATAGATTTTACTTTCTTGGGCTCCAAAATGACTGCAGACAGTGACTGCGGCCATGCTTGCTCCTTGTAGGAAAGCTATGACAAACCTAGACAGCATATTAAAGAGCAGACATGTCACTTTGCCAAAAAAGCAATGGTTTTTCCAGTAGTCATGAACTGATACAAGAATTGGACCATAAAGAAGGCCAAGCACCGAAGAATTGGTGCTTTTGAACTGTGGTGCTGGAGAAGACTCTTGAGAGTCCCTGGACAGCAAGAAGATCTAACCAGTCAATCCTAAAGCAAATCAACCCTGAGTATTCATTGGATGGACTGGTGCTGAAGCTGAAGTTCCAATACTTTGGCCACCTGATGTGAAGAGCTGATTCATTGTAAAAGACCCAGATTTTGGCAAAGATTGAAGGCAGGAGGAGAAGGGGACAACAGAGGATAAGATAGTTGGATAGCATTACTGACTCAATGGACATGAATTTGAGCAAACTCTGGGAGATAGTGGAGGACAGAGGAGCCAGGCATGCTGCAGTCCATGGGGTCGCAAAGAGTAGGATCTGACTTAGGAACTGAACAACAACATTGCTGAACACTTCTATATTCTGTGGCATCATCAGATATTCCAAGATCATCTTGTGCTTTTGCAGTCCAAGCCCTAAAGCCAACCGTTTTACCAAGGACCCCAGGTTCCTTTTACTGTATTAGAGAATGTATTTAGAAATCAAAATCTGGGTGCTAAGTATGCTCATTGCTATTTTATTATTCCTTCTAGGCTCTCTCAGCTAACAGAGCTTAGAAATATCTATGTATACTCACATATACATTCACACATATATTTTTATTTCTTTATATTTATTCATGTTTGTATGTTTGTGTGTGTGTATAACCACAAGTTCCTACTGATGCCTCCAATTCCAGTAAAATATCACAGAGCTTGTTCTAGCCTCCATCGTTTCCTTATTTGTAACTTTTTCTCTGACTGTGGAAAGTTGGCTCTCATGATCTGTAATTTATTTACTTACTTTGTCAGTTCTAATATACAAGCAATTTCAGAAGTTCTAACCCCTACTCCTGCCAATAACAACTTCACTAACTAGAGAACACAACTTGTGCACAGTTGTGTGTTTTTTCCACAACTTTTGTTTCACCTTAGAGTTGTCTATACTGGGCGTGGGAGTCAAATGCTCTTTCAGAAAGTTAATTTAGGCTAATTCTTTTCTTCTTTACTTTCTTTAGCATGGTTATGCTGTTCATCTGTAACACTGGTGGGTTCATTTATTACCATTTGTATCTCTTTTAGGTACCTCACCTTCTGGTTGACTTTAAATTATTTATTTAAATTTTGAATATGTTAAACATTTTCATGGTTATAAGATTAAGAATTATATAAAACATTGTATTCGGAAAAGGGTCACTCCTCTCTTATCTGCTTCTTATATGAAAGGTAACATATAATACATAGTCTTTGTATTTTGCTTTTTTAGTTAACAATATAACCTGTAACAGTCAATAGTTCATACAGATCTTTATCTTACTTTAAATTATCTTTATTTTGAAAAAAATCATATATTTGCAGGAATTTGCAGCAATAATAATACAGAGAGGTCCTGTGTACCAAATGCGCCACTGGGACACTTAACATAAATATAGTACCATGTCAAAAAATAAAACTGACATTGCTACAATTTACAGATTTATTTTTTCAGATTTCACTGGTCTCACATGTACTCATTTATGTGTGTGTGTGTAGTTCAATGCATACCTCCACAATCAAGATACACAGGAACCCAAATGGAAGTGAGAGAGCTAATTCCTAGGCAGGTTGATAAGAAAAGTCCAGGGTCCTGGAGGAAGAGAGAGGGGTCTGGAATTCTCAAGGAGGAGGAAAGGACAAATGTTTTTTTCGTTAAGCCCAGAGCTAATGATTGCACAACAAAACAACTCATCTTGCTCAAGGATATGCTTTCTCTTCAACTCTGTACCAATGATTATATAGCAACAACGTATCCTGCTTGAGGACATGTTTCTCCTTCTTGAGAACCTTCTGACTAATCCTGTCATCTTAAAATGTATGTTGTGGAAGTGGGTCTGGTGAGATCTTTCTGCTGTTAGTTCTAATCTTGTTAATTTAAGATTTATATTGTGGGAATGGGTCTGGTAAAAGTATATAAGGCCTTGACAAGACTAATGAGTGGGGCACTCGCCAACCCCCTTCTGATGTCTGTGTCAGAAGCTTTCTCTGTCCCTTTTTCACTTTAATAAAACTCTGCTACACAAAAGCTCTTGAGTGATCAAGCCTGGTCCCTGGTCCTGAAGCTGAATCTTCTTCAGAGATCACAAATCTGATATCGTTCACCATAAGCTTTCAGAAGTTTAGCCAAATATAACAATGAGGAATAAGAGAATTTTCCAGGAAGAATATTTTAACTGAGTCTTTATTATTTTAGTATTATTTTTGTTGCTTTTCAGTTGGTAAGTTGCGTCCAACTCTTTGTGACCCCATGAACCGCAGCACACCAGGCTTCCCTGTCCTTCACTATCTCAAGGAGCTTGCTCAAACACATGTCCGTTGAGTTAGTGATGCCATCCAGCTATCTCATCCTCTGTGGCCTCCTTCTCCTCCTGCCTTCAGTCTTTCCCAGCATCAGGGTTTTTTTCCAATGAGTCAGCTCTTTGCATCAGGTGGCCAAAGTATTGGAGCTTCGGCTTCAGCACCAGTCTTTCCAATGAATATTCAGGGTTGATCTCCTTTAGGATTGACTGGTTAGATCTTCTTGCTGTCCAAGGTACTCTCAAGAGTCTTCTCCAGCACCACAATTCAAAAGCATCAATTCTTCGGCACTCAGCCTTCTTTATGGTCCAGCTCTCACATCCATATGTGATTACTTGAGAAACCATAGCTTTGACTATATGGATCTTTGTCAGCAAATGATGTCTCTACTATTTAATACACTATCTAACTTTGTCATAGCTACTCTTCCAAGCAGCTAAAGCATCTTTTAATTTTGTAGCTGTGGTCACTGTCTGCAGTGATTTTGGAGGCCAACAAAATGAAATCTGACACTGTTGCCACATTTCCCCCATCTATTTGTCATGAAGTGATAGGACCAGATGCCAATATAGTCTTTTGAATGTAGAATTTTAAGCCAGCTTTTTAATTCTCCTCTTTTACTTTCATCAAGAGGCGCTTTAGTTTGTGTTGATTTTCTGCCATTAAAGTGGTACCATCTGCATATCTGAAGTTATTGATGTTTCTCCTGATTCCAGCTGTGATTCATCGAGCCTGGCATTTCGCCTGATGTACCCTGCATTTAAGTTAAATAAGCAAGCTGACAATATACAGCCTTGACATACTCCTTTCCCAACTTATATTAGTTACTCTTTAAAGCACTAACTTAAGGTGTTCTACTTTCTATTTTCCTCAGTTGTTCATTCCTTTCCAAAGATGGTACAGGGAGGGCTGTGCATGGATTGGGGGGGCTGAGGGTGAGGGGTTGAGTAAGGATGGCAGGTAGGCCTGAGTTCTAGGCTGCTATTCTCTCCAGAGATTGCACTGTATTTATGCACCAAGTCACTCATTTTATTTGAACATTGCAAAAATCTTTCAAATTTCACATAAGCATTGCCAACTTTTTGAAAAAGTTGCTTGTATTCATTTGTGTTCTGGATTCTCTTTTAATTCCCTGAAAATATATTCCTTCATTAGTCAGAATCCTTACAATGATTATGTATGCATTTTAAGACTTGAACAGCTGTATAATAACTATACACAGTCCATATACTTCAGAGAAGGCAATGGCACCCCACTCCAGTACTCTTGCCTGGAAAATCCCATGGATGGAGGAGCCTAGTAGGCTGCAGTCCATGGGGTCGCTAAGAGTCGGACACGACTGAGCGACTTCCCTTTCACTTTTCACTTTCATGCATTGGAGAAGGAAATGGCAACCCACTCCAGTGTTCTTGCCTGGAGAATCCCAGGGACAGGGGAGCCTGGTGGGCTGCCCTCTACGGGGTCACACAGAGTCGCACACAAATGAAGTGACTTAGCAGCAGCAGTAGCAGCAGTCCATGTACTTCAGGTGACTGGCATCATCAGACATCTCCACATCCTGGCCCTGTACCCTACATCATGGTGCTGGTAAGTCAGCAGGGTCAGAAATCAGAGCATTCCTATATCAGAAGGGCTAACAGCTACTAACCTACATGTAGAAAATGACTGTGAACTTTATAACAATATCTCTAAAACAACTTTCTCTTAGTTGACAAAAATTCTTACAGCTACTTCATTACCAGTTTACCTGAGAATATGACAGGAGGAAGTTGGAGTTAGGGGTTTTAACTAATTATGGATTAGTTTTTTGCCTTGGTTTGTTTTTTGTTTTTACAAATTTTGTTAATACATGGGTTTATGTGAACACATTGCTAGAATCCTGCCTTCCCAGATTCTTAGAAAGGGCCCATGGAAATGATAGTCTGAAGATTAAGCTCGATCAGTTTCATGGTAAATCCATCTCTGACATTGCCCATGAAGCCACCCACATCAGCAAAATCTGTGCTGTTAACTACAGACTTAGCTCAAATCTGCTACAAGAATTCTGTTTCCAGGAAAGATAAAATTGCTTTCAGAAGTCCTCAAGAACTAGAAAAGGCATAAAAATAAAATCATTTGTGTTAAAATATCAGGGGGCCATGAGAACAACAAAGATAAAAATATTAAGATTCAATTAATGCTCCATAGTGAAGAACTTGTGAAAAAGTGAGCTGACGTTGCTTTTTCCCTAAACTTACTGATTCTGTATGCAAATAAGAAGCTGATGCCTTTAGCTGGTAAAGGACTATTAGAAAAGAATACAGGGGGAAAAAACTCAGAAATTTGTTGTTTGTGTAAAGCAAAGTGACAAAAAAGAATTGAAAGCCTGAACTACAAGGCAATTTTCCCCTAAAGGTATTTGATAAGCCTTTAAATAAGGAGGGGAATTTTAAAACTATGTCAAAATCTCTCAAAAGATTGAGAAGCCAATTGGTACTGAGAAGTTAAAGTTTAGAGTTTATGATTAATCCAGAAGCATAATACTGTCTAGGTCTGTTGACATTGTTGTGAATAGCAGAATTTCATTCTTTTTTATGTTGAATTTTATTCTTTTATATATATGTGTGTGTGTGTGTGTATATATATATATATATATATATCTGAAAAAAAAAATCAAAACACTAACTGGAAAAGATACATGCTTCCAGTGTTTATAGCAGCATTATTTACAATAGCCAAGATATGGAAGCAATCTAAGTGTTCATCAAGCAATGAATGGATAAAGAAGATGTGTTCTAAATATGTGTTTCTTTTGGCAGAATGCAGTTAGGCAAGGAAATCATTGTGATGTCTGTCCTTGGGGCAAGCTTCAACATTCCCTTTTATTTCTTAGAATACTACCACTCTCTTGGCACTCTAATGCTAAAATTTCATTTTATTTATTTATCTTTTAGCCATGCCATGTGGCATGTAGGATCTTAGTTCTCTGACCAGGGATCACAGTTTTGCCCTTTGCATTGGAAGCACAGAGTTTTAACCAGTGAACTACCAGAGAAGTCCCTAAAAGTATATTTTAAACTTTAGTAGAGTTTGAATATATCTCTACCCCCATTTCCTCCTAGATAAGCCATTATCTCCAGCCTTTTGTAACATTTCTCTTACAAAAAACAGAGCTGGTTTGCTTACCTTGCTACTGCAGACTTTTATTCCCTGCCTACCTCACCATTGCAGGCTTTTGTTCCAATATGCAATATTAAAATGTCACATAGTCAAAGAGTAACATACCAAATAAGCTTCTTCTAGAGGTTCTTTCCAAGCAAAAGAAGAGAGCTACACTAATTAAATTGATTTCTTAAAAATGAGTCTTGGTGGTAATGAAACAGAGCAGGACTCTATGCTCTTGGTCTATCATGTCCTCTGTCTACCATTTGTCTGTGGAAAAACTTTAGCTGAAGAACAAATTAAATCAGAGAAGTGAGAACACACAGGAAATAAGGAAAACAAAGGAGACCAAGTAATGGTTTAGTCATTCAGTTCAGTTCAGTTCAGTCACTCAGTTGTGTCCGAGTCTTTGCGACCCCATGAATTGCAGCACGCCAGGCCTCCCTGTCCATCACCAACTCCCGGAGTTCACTCAAACTCATGTCCATCTAGTCAGTCATGCCATCCAGCCATCTCATCCTCTGTTGTCCCCTTCTCCTTCTGCCCCCAATCCCTTCGAGCATCAGGGTCTTTTCCAATGAGTCAACTCTTCGCATCAGGTGGCCAAAGTATTGGAGTTTCAGCTTCAACATCACTCCTTCCAATGAACACCCAGGACTGATCTCCTTTAGGCTGGACTGGTTGGATCTCCTTGCTGACCAAGGGACTCTCAAGAGTCTTATCCAACACCACAGTTCAAAAGCATCAATTGTTCAGTGCTCAGCTTTCTTCACAGTCCAACTCTCACATCCATACATCACCACTGGAAAAACCATAGCCTTGACTAGATGGACCTTTGTTGGCAAAGTAATATCTCTGCTTTTCAATATACTATCTAGGTTGGTCATAACTTTCCTTCCAAGGAGTAAGCATCTTTTAATTTCATGGCTGCAATCACCATCTGCCATGATTTTGGTTTAGTCATTAAGCATAGTCAAAGACTTTTAGTTCCTTCTCAAGGGATATAGATAGTATTCTTAACCATATCCTGGGAACTATTTTATAGATACTGAATTCCCACCAACTGGAGAGTTCACTACATGGTGACCAGACTGTAGCCATGACATAAGCTGCCACAATTGCTCAAGAAATGGAAACAAACATACCCTGGAAGTGAAGATTGACTGTACTTAAAAAAGTCAAGATGATGCTGGTCAGACCACCGATGACCCATTCCAAGATGGCCATGCTGTTTCTGCATGTAGGCCCTTCCTTAGCCTATAGAAGTTCTTGCCCACTGATTGTCAGTGAAGTTGGCCTTTGGACAGGAGTCTGCCCCCTCCTTGGCCCACGCTGGTTGACAACATCCAAAATAAAACAAACTTTCCTTTCCACTACCTGGCCTCTTTATTGGCTTTTTGAGTGTTGGAGCGGCTGGATCCCACTTTCAGTTACATTAAGAAGGGAGGAGCATAACTCTTTGGTAGCAGAGCCAGAAGGTTAAAAAAAAAGAAAAGAACAGAAGTGGGACTTCCACTTATGTAACCAATTTCCTAACACATTTTATTTTAACCACTTTAAGCCTCTATTTCTATATCTATGTATCTTTGGAAATAATGAATGACTGTCTCACAGAGCACTTATGAGGACTGAGTGATACAATCCTTTCAAAGCACTCAGCACTGGTGTCTGGATAATAATGATAACCTTAATAGATCCTCCCTATTTCTAAGATCTTCAATAAGTGTGTATTACTTGGTACTTTCTAAATTTAAAGAATTCTGAAACAATTTCAATTTGTGTATACTTGGTCCATTCTTCAGAATAAATATTTACCTTTATTCATATTTTCTTTAGTCCTTTCTTTACTTTCTTCTTAAATTGTGATTTTTGTTCACTTAAATGCAATCTGTTAAAAAAAAATATATAAAGATAATTTATACTCTAGTTCAATTTGTCCCCTAACCATCTTCAACCTTACTCCTACTCTTGTATAGAGAAGTAACCAGTGTCATTAATTTTTAAAAGTGTTATAAATATACACAAAGTCTCAATTTGTTTCTTTTCTAGCTTTACTTCATGCCCCATCTTCCTCTAGATATTACCCTCTGCCCCTTTCCAGATTATTTATGTTCATGTTATTTAGATTATAATGTTAAGAATTAGTCATTCTTATTATTCTTAAAAAAAACCTAGATATTTTCTCATGTAATCTCATACAGACACACAATACATAATAAAATTATATCTCAGTGTCTTAAATTATTGGTTTATAAAAGTAGGGCCATGTAATGTATTTGTTTCAGCATTTTTGATTTCCTCATTCAGCAAAACCTTAGGAAAACATCTCCAAGACATGTGTTAGTGCTATAATTCCTTGTTTCAGATGAATGATTATTTTCCATTCTGTGAATATATTAGGTAGTAAATTTGCTATCAAAGGACCATATATTTTTCTTCATCATTGGTCATTAAAATATTTCTACATCAAACATTATTGTTCATTCATCCTTTCTAGGGGAATGATTCCTGCGAATAACAGCACTAGATTGAGAGTTTATGTAGTTTTTAGAAGCCATTGCCATATTTTCCCCAAGAAAACTTGTAACTCTTTGAATTTGCACCAGTAATCTGTGAGTAGCACTTTTCCTTCATTCTCATTGGCAATAAAATTCAATTCTTTTGCCTCCAGTCTGGTGAGTATGAAGAGATTTATCATTATTATTTTAATATATCTTTCTCTATTTGAGAATTTGGTCACACTCTCTTATATATCTTGTTCATTTGGATTTTGTGTTCTAAATCACAAAGAGACAGACATGACTGGTGGCTAAACAACAATAACAAATTGTCTATTCATATAATTGCTTTCCTATTGGGATATTTGTAGGGTTTTCCCATGTTTGTTAAAATCATAATATTTTTTTCAGAATTATAAATATATTATAAATCTACTCACCTGGAAAAGAAATTGGAAAGAACTTGAATATGATAGCACATAAAAATAGAAATATAATATTTTGGCCAGAATAAATACTATAGTATAAAACATTTAAATTACAAGACAATCTATATAATTGTGAGTTGAAGAAGAACTTGGTTACTAAGCCAGGAAATTTTAAAAATCCATAAAAAAATATAGACTATATTGGTTGTACATAAACTGTTTAAAACTGATTTACGTAAAATGTGTCATAAACCAAGTTAGGCAATTTTCTTAAGAGAAATTAAATTGAAGTCTATTTTCTGATACACAAATCAAAGGGTTGGTAGCATAACCTCAGATGGGTTCTCAGAAAATTTACACACAGAATAAAAATTCCTTCATGAGAGAAATAAGTAAGTAACTTTAGACTAGAAAACAAATTCCAATTCAATAACAGAAAGTCCAAACTGTTTTTAAAAGATATTTTAGTCCCCACTGTCATTTTGTCTTAGACAAAGTTGAGGATTCAGTCCCCGGAGAAAGGGTTTGCTGAGCAAATCAATGACGAAAGAGGAATATCACTTCATAAAGCTCTCCTCTTTCTCTCTTCCCACTAGGTATTTGCTATAAACTATGGGGGAAGACTCTTGCAATTCCGTGTTTGAGATTTCTGTCAGAGACCAAAACAAATACCAATATTGATAGAGAAAGCACATTCATTTTGAAAAACTAGCTGGAAAAAAAAAACTTGAAAACAGCAGTTGATGCACTAATTAAAAGTGATGCCAGAACATCATTCAGATCGTCTGTAATACTTCATTCTTATCTTCCAGTTAACTCTGAATGGAGACATCATGACTTGCTACATTGTGAGTGTAACTAAAAGAAGCTGAATTAATTTCATCAAATCAGTTATACAGCTAAATAATATATGAAGACGTCATTTTATCTGTGCACTTTAAATTAGTCCTATTTTGAACTCAAGTCTTCTTGGACATAAAATTGATCTATCACCAATGTTTAAGATGGAGGTAAGTAGCATATATTTCAAAAAAATGACACTAAAATTTGAGTATTCTAAGCATGCGTTTCATGGACTGTTTATATTTCAGATGTCAGCAAAGACCAACAACTTATCTGTTAGAAAAAATCTGATTTATCTAGCTTCAGCTTCTAAAAATCTTTTTTATATATTTTGTATAAGTATATATTTTATATGTGATATAGTTTATATTTTAATCATATGTTTTAAGAATATATTACCCATGTACATACAAATTATATTATATATTATGTACAAATATGTTCAAACATTTTTTATACAAATATATTTTGAACATATCTGTAAAATCTAAAGGAAATAAGAACTTTAGAGCAGGTCGGTTTTAGGTTCTAATCTTTAGTCTGTTATTTACTAGCTCCAGGACCTGAGGAAAGTAATTTCTCTAAGCATATAAATTCAGTTCCTGCCTGCAAATTTAATCTTAATAAAATGAAAAAAAATTTTGACAAACTTCCTTGTGTTGATAAGCCAATCTACAATGTATTAGCTGTGTGAAAAATTACTCCTATTATTCATCTTTTTGGGTTTCCCTGGTGGCTCAGGCAATAAAGAATCCTCCTACAATATGAGAGACCTGGATTCGAGCACTGGGTTGGGAAGATCCCCTAGAGGAGGGCATGGCAACCCATTTCAGTATATTTGCCTGGAGAACCCCCACGGACAAAGGAGCCTGGTGGGCTACAGACCATTGAGTCACAAAGAGTCAGACAGGACTGAAGTGACTGGGCAAAGTGTCTTAGAGTTCCCACATCACTATCATACTTTGACTAACATAAGCATATTCATCCTTTTACTCCTGGAAGAATATGGTATGTATGTGGTATTTGGAAGCCTACCTTATAGGGATATGAAATAATTTGAGAAAATGTAACAGTAAACAGTTTTCATGCTAAAAGGAAAGTACCATTCCTATAGTCTTACTGAAGGTAACTGATATCCAAAGCTATTAATTAACTTGTTCTATTATACAATGATTTACTGGCTATTTGGGGACTAAAATTCTTGTTAATTCTATTGTCTCAAGGCTCTTTCCATAGTGTTGCTTAAAATAATGTTTCCAAGACTGTTGAACTTTACCTTTTTGAATGTTCAAGGTCAGATATGGGATAAATGAATTCAGTACAGAGATGATAGATATAAGATTAATGCATCACAGATAAAATTTATTAATATCTCATCAGCAGCTTTCTAAATTCCTTCTATCAACTTCCAGTAACATCTGTATTAACCCAGTTATACTCCCTTTCTGATCCACTTGATATCTCTCATAATTCAAATGTTTCCTTCTGCTGCCCTCTTGAATGCTACTCAAAATGAGATGAACAGTATCTTGAGATTCTGGCAATGTACGTTTACTCAAAAGCAGAGGAATCTTCTCAGTGGCCTTTCAGGAATTAGCCACAATTGCAAGCAATTAGAGAGATGTCCACAGGTAATACTCAGGAATCTGTCTGATATAATTTCAGAGAAGCAGATAAGGACTTCCTAGGTTTTTGTTCTTTTGTTTTGTTAATAAACACTTCAGTCCTAACACTGGGGATATGAATCACAATTCAAATTACTTAAAACTTCTAAAATGCAAAAATGATAGCACAACTACTTAGTCTAAAGATATACTTTCAAGAATGGATAAACATTTGAGGTTACTGTGTGTTTGAAAGGTGAGTGAATGGAGCAAAAAAAAAAAAAAGAGTAAAGCAAAATACAAGAATTCAATGCTCTGAAATCTCCCATTTCCTCATTACTTTCTGGCTCCACCATCTGTATATCTTATTCTGCTCCAGTGCTTTGTGCTGGAGTGATAAATATTTTCCCCCTTACTGTGCCCTCACTGATTACAGAATATGAGAAGATATTACATATGACAAGATACGTGAACTAATATATCAAATTGATGCAGAAGCAGTTTATCATGTTTGTAAGTAGTGAATCTCAGAGGGAGAGGGGTCAGTTGATTAAAATAAAATTAACTGATTCCCTCTACCGTAATCTTCCATAGAGAGGACTTCCTTGACTGAGTTTCAGGAAGTAACATCCTATCTAGGATCAGTCAGGAAAGGACATTGCCCATGTGAGAGAAGAAAATACATGCAACGTCCTCCATGATGCGATACCTCCTGAGCAATAATATAAGAATTGTGTCACTCTGCAATATTACATTTAAAGAGATACTGCACCTTATCCAAACAGGAAAACTGAGAATGAAAGTGGCTCTATTACCAAACTGCAAGCACAGTAGGAGTAACCGCAGCAGTCCTGGGTAAACTGGGGGGTGCCATTCACCCCAGTTACATGGACTAGAGGGGATCTGTTCAACACGTGTGCAACTCAAGGAAATTATGGATTGTGTGAAATCTCTCCACTGAGGCCATTTATCCTGTTTAACCTGATTCCTCCATTCCTTGGCAACATTTTTTTTTCCCCAATAAAATTCAAAATGCCCTTCACCGCCCCTCCCCCCATCCATCCCTTAGAAAAACTCCTTGCAGATTCAGATATAATTTTAAGAAAACATGAGGAGTTTAAAAAATTAATTTTCTTGCAAAGATCTGCACCCTGATGAGGATCAAAGTATTAAACTAAAGCAATGCTGCTCTGAGAGTTAAATACAGCGAATAAATTGATATGTGTGTGTGTGTGTGTGCCCTCAGTCCCTCAGTTGTGTCCAACTTCTGTGGCCCCAAGCACTGTAGCCCACCAGACTCTCCTGCCCATGGAATTTTAAGTGAAGATTTTTTTTTTAATGTTAAAAGAGTAATGTCTCCTTTTTAAAAATTAGAACAAAAAAAACACATAAATTTATAAATAATTCTGCTTACTCTCCACCATCCCCATTTCTCAGGAGTAACACTTTCTTCTGTATACTTCAAGGTAATTTTAAATTTATGTAGTAGAACCTTTATGCATGTATGTGTAAAATACTGTTTTATAAATTGATAGAATTATGCTATACAAATGTTCAGTGACTACTTTTTTTCATTTAAAGACACATTTAAACATCATTTTACGTCTATATCTATGACTATGTTTCTCAAAGTTTTTGTCAAATGAGAGCAAGGCCATTTTTAGGGGACTAGTAGTCCCAGAAAAAGTAGAACAAAATTAAAATACACATTGCTATCTTTCAAATGAACCTGAATAATCATGAAATTTTGTATTATGATATTGATAAAATAATAAAATAATTTAGAGGGTCCTGTTAAGATTTCTTCAGGATGAATACATGTTTAGCAGGTGGAACTGACATATCAGCAGTTTTAGGAAATTCAGGGTGCTGAATAGCTTTTGCTTAAAACATCTCAGGAGGGCTTCCTGTGTGGCTCAGAGGTAAAGAATATGCCTGCAATGCAGGAGATACAGGAGATGCAGGTTTGATCCCTGCGTTGGGAAGATCCCCTGGAGGAGGGCATGGCAACCCACTCTGGTATTGTTGCCTGGAGAATTCTATGGAGAGAGGAGCCTGGCAGGCTTACAGCCCATGGGATCGCAGAGTCAGACATGACTGAAGTGACTGGGCAAAGTGTCTCCGAGTTCCCACATCACTATCATACTTTGACTAACATAATTGTGTTTCTATGTGCCAGGCACTATGCCAGCCAATTTTCACTGAAAAATCACATTTATACTTCACAGCAGGTGGTTACTAGGATCCTTACTTTGAGGGTTGATAGTTTGGGGGCTAAGGAGGAAAAAGGAAGGTGAGTTTTCAACTGGCAGAACCATCTTTCACTAGTAAACTTAGAAAATTTATAGTTTTATAAACCATAAGTAACTCCTCTCTGAGCAACCTCAGAGACCTTGAAACACTCTAACTTCTTTCATCCACACTGCTCTGTATCTAAGGGCCAGGTCTAGACTAAACAATGTGTGTATATGTTTTATATCAAGACAACCTAAAAAGGCAGGATTATTTTCACAAGTGAAGAACATGAAGATCAGAGGATAAGAAACATTCCCAGTGTAATGTAACTAATTAGTCAAGGTAGCCTATGAGCCCAAGTCTAGTTCCAGATTATTAAATAATCCCTTATGAATTCTGAGCTTCTCAAATAAAAAAAATATATATGTTCTCAGTTGTGTCCATTATTGATACTTTCTACATGTTCTTTTGGGGGGGAGGGGTGTGAAATTTACACAATTTTAATTAATTTTAATTTACACAATTTTTAAACAGGGAATCTCATTGGCATTAGGAGAAAATAGATGTCGATTGGGGTAAAGAGCTCACCTGCCAAAGAAGGAGATGCAGGAGATGTGGGTTCGATCCCTGGGTTGGGAAGATCCCCTGGAGGAGGACATGGGAACCCACTCTAGTATTCTTGCCTGGACAATCCCAAGGACAGAGGAGCCTGGCGGGTTACAGTCCATGGGGTCGCAAAGAGTTGGACACAACTGAAGTGACTCAGCAGGCATGCACAGAATGCATTCAAATGGCAGGAACTGTGTCTATATCTATCTAATAGTAGGTACCCAGGGTAGAAAAAAGTGAGATCAAATTTTGATATTTTATAAAGAATAAGTTCTATGAATATGGAAATTGATGATACTTTAAAATTTTTGAAATTTATTTTGCTAATACACTTAAAAATAGAAACACTTGAAATACTTGGAAAGATAAATATGTATATTTTTGTCAATATATTTTCACATTATTAATAGCATCATTCTATAAGTTTATACAAACTATTAGCAAAATGCTTATAACTAACTGACAGTAAATAAATGTGCTTGTTAACTTACTTTTTGTATTCCAGAGAACCAAGAGCTGACCATTTAACATGAATAGGATCAATGAGAGTGTCCCCCAAGAGTTCATCCTCTTAGGTTTCTCAGATCGACCATGGCTGGAGCTTCCACTCTTTGTGGTGTTCCTGATTTCCTATATCCTGACCATCCTGGGCAATCTAGCAATAATTATTGTGTCCCGTCTGGATTCCAAGCTCCATACTCCCATGTATTTTTTTCTTACCAATCTCTCACTCTTGGACCTTTGCTACACCACAAGTACAGTTCCACAAATGCTGGTAAACATATGCAGCATCAGGAAGGTGATTAGTTATGGCAGCTGTGTGGCACAACTTTTCATTTTCCTGGCTTTGGGTTCCACTGAATGTCTCCTCCTGGCTGTCATGTCCTTTGATAGGTTTGCAGCTATTTGTCGGCCTCTCCACTACTCCGTCATCATGCACCAAAGGCTCTGCCTCCAGCTGGCAGCTATGTCCTGGATTAGTGGCTTCAGCAACTCAGTATTGCAGTCCACCTTGACCCTGCAGATGCCACTCTGTGGCCACAACGAAGTGGATCACTTCTTCTGTGAAGTCCCTGCTCTGCTCAGGTTGTCATGTGTAGACACAACAGCAAATGAAGCTGAACTATTCTTTATCAGTGTGCTATTCCTTCTAATACCTGTGACACTCATTCTGATATCATATGCTTTTATTGTCCAAGCAGTGTTGAGAATACAATCAGTGGAAGGTCGGCGAAAGGCATTTGGAACATGTGGCTCCCATTTGATAGTGGTGTCTCTTTTTTATGGCACTGCTATCTATATGTACCTGCAACCACCATCCCCTGCCTCCAAGGACAGGGGAAAGATGGTATCCCTTTTCTATGGAATCATCACACCCATGTTGAACCCCCTTATATACACACTTAGGAACAAAGATGTAAAGGGCGCATTTAAGAGGCTGATTGCAAGGATTCTCTTAATCAAGAAATATCCAAGTAATAGGCCTTGTTAAAGCCTTGAAGTTTACTATTTTAATAATTTAATAAATTTAATAAAATTAATTTAAGTTAAATGAAATATGTTGAAGTTGCTTTAGTCTGACTACTGTTAGAACTATTATCATGAACTTCTTCAAATAAAATATCACTGACAAAAAATTACACTTATTTCCTACTGTCTACCTATAGTCATTGCACAAGTCCTGGTGCATTATGATCCCCTAAAATAGTGTAAGCTTGAAATATTTAAAGTCTCAGGCTTTATAACACTGGCTTGTGTACTTGGTAAAGATTCTTAAACTTCTGTGAGTCTAGAATAAAAGCTTAGGAACCATAACATTTTTATACACATTCAAATATGCTTACACACACCACAAATATTTTCTTAATTACAGGAGACAGAACAGAAGTCCATAAAGCCATACAAAGCCCCCTCCTCTTATAGATATACAGTTAATGATAATAGCTTAAATTTTAACACTATTCCCACATCAACACAATATTTGGGTTCCACAATGATTTTACTTCCACAGTTTTATCTGGATCTTCTCTCATGTCTATACTTTCCATTTATCCTAAATTGAAGTATCTTATCCTATTCCATCTACCAAATAAATTTGTAGCTACATTTTAGACCTGAATCACACACTCTTTATTGGAATTTTTTTCATGATTCCCCTACCATCTATGTTATCTGTCTCCTTTTAATCCCTAAAGCAATTAGAATCTAAATCATAAAACTAGCACAGTATATAATGACATTCATTGCTTATTCAATGCACTTTTCTTATGTAAGAAGAAAGCCTTATGTTAGCTCCCTTAGGTACCATAGATTATAATTTATACTTCTTCCACATGGCCTTCAGAGCTCATCAAAGTGCTGAGAAAAATATTTGCACACTGTGAGTTGGTTTTTGACTGATTTAATGAATAGCTGGCGTGCTGCAATCCATGGGGTCACAAAGACTTGGACATGACTGAGTGACTGAACTGAACTGATGAATAGTTCCACTGTAATAACTTTAACTGCTTCTCTTTCTAATTACTTCTTCTACTAAATCCAAAAACAGAAAATACAGTAACTAAGAAACACAATTAGCTTGTTTCCTTTGAACACCTTACAGTAACAAGGTACATTTCTGCCTCAGTGTAATTTTCTGACACATCATGCTGCTAAGTCGCTTCAGTCGTGTCCGACTCTGTGTGACCCCATAGACAGCAGCCCACCAGGCTCCCCGTCCCTGGGATTCTCCAGGCAAGAACACTGGAGTGGGTTGCCATTTCCTTCTCCCTGACACATTATGGTAGATCTTAAAACTTCAACCTGCATCAAGACCACCTGGAGGGCTTTTAAAATCCAAGATCCCTGGGAGTCAACCCACCTACACTCCTAGAGTTCTAAAGTAGGAGGTCTGCAGGGAGGGGCTGGGAATTGCATTTCTAATCAATTCTCAGGTTGTGCAGATCAGGGACTGCACTTTAAGGACTGCTGTGCTAATGTTAAAATGAATAAAGATGTCTTGCCAGTCCTGGAGCTCAGGGTGGGCCACCTCCTAAAATATCACAATGGCATTATTTTGAGTTGAAGTTGCTTGAGAAGCAGCAGATACAAGGAGGAAACTCTGACCCTCCTCTTTCTCCTGGAAAACAGAGAACAAATCTCTCATGTGAAAGGTATACTCCCCACATCTGGAGGTAGGAGGACACCCTGATCACCGCAGATAGAGAATTTAAGCTGAGAAGCCAGTATAAACCAACTGTTGTTAATTAAACATACAAATCACCGACTTCTGTTCTAGGATTCACATTTTGAGAGATACATATATTGTAAAACCAAAATGCCTCTGCAGAATAATGACTAGAGAACTGAGGAATCAGAACATCATGTCTCTTGAAGAACTACTGAAGGCCTAGGTTTACTTAACATGGAGTGAAAATGCTTTGTCAATGTTTGATGAAATAGTTCTCTTCAGGCGTATTAAGGGCAGTCATGTAGAGTATTGTCTGTTCTGTGAAGGATAGGATTCATATTAATGGGTAAAAATAAAGTTGGTATTATATAAAAAGGGATTCACAACAAAATTTACATTATACCATGATGAAATAGTTACATTTCTGGCAATATGGGAAAATGGAAATCTATATAAAATAGAGACTCAGTTAGTCTACATAAGGCTTTTCCTTTTTAAAACATGCTTTATAAATTTTCTGTAGTTAGATCACATGTCATAACCATCTGTGAATCACCAAAGAATAAATGTAGACACAGAGAAAATGATAGATATAACCAAGCCTTTAGAAAAATGTCATGTAGAAATTGATTCTTGTGGCTTCTAAGGGAAGAGTTAGGTGGAAGCTACTGTGATTCAATGTATAAGAGTCAACACTGGAAAAAAAAAAAAGAGAGAAAGAGAGAGAAGTTTAAATGAATAAATATCTCTGTGGAGACAAGATTTTCAGTTCTAGAGGGAATTGGACTACATGACTTATAAGATCATTCCTGATCCAGGAAGTCTGTGGCTAAGTCAGTAAGAATTAGGAGAATATGATTAGATATAAAAAACAACCTCCTGAAGATAAAATTTGTGATATAATGGAATATATAAATAAAGGAGACAGTGAAATTTATTCTTTCACAGTTCTGGAGCTCAAAAGTCTAAAGTCAAGGTGTCAGTAAGGTCATGCTCCCTCTGGAAGCTGTGTGTCGGGTGGGGGGGGGGGGTGGTGGGGGCGGTGGGGGGAGGGGTAATTGGTGGGATCTTTTCCTTGTCTTTTTTGCTTTCTAGTGGCTACTGGCATGCTTATGTCCCATCACTCTCAGTTCTGCCTCTGTTTTCATATGTCCTCCTCTGTGTGTGCCTCAGTCTAATCTCCTGCCTTTCTCTTATAAGGACACATGCAATTTTAGTATATGTGCTGCTGAAGCGAGCACTAAGGACACATGCAATGGCAGGTAGAGCCCACCCAGGTAAACTAGCATAAATTGCTCAACATCCTTGAGTAATTACATCTTTTGCTACTGAAGGTAACATCCAAAGTTCTGGAGATTATGAGGTGGACATATCTTTTGGGAAGTCATTCAAGCTACTACATTGTCTATAATGTTCAGGGTGATGTAGCCCATCATGCCATGAAAAATGAAGAGTAACAGTAGCTTCTGAAGATTTTCTTCATTAAATGTGTTGAGTGGTACATGTGGGAGAGTTCCTCCTTTATTGCTTCTTTTTACATTTTTTTATTTTTTGGCTGCGCTGTGTGGGATCTTACCTGATCAGAGATAGAACCTATTTCCGCTGCATTGGGAGTACAGAGTCTTAACCACTAAACAACCAGGGAAGTCCCATTCTTAACTCCATTTTAAATGAGGCTTTTTTCATTTTCACAGTATTTTAAGCAGAGTAATGTGCTAATGTTACAAAAGGGGCAACCTGGAGACAGAGACTGTTTTGATATTATTTCCATAATTCACTGTTAAGATAGTCAAAGCTGTGGTTTTTCCAGTAGTCATGTACTGATGTGAGAGTTGGACCATAAAGAAGACTGAGCACCAGAGAATTGATGTTTTAGAACTGTGGTGCTGGAGAAGACTTTTGAGAGTCCCTTGGAAAGCAAGGAGATCAAAGTAGTCAATTGTAAAGGACATCAACCCTGAATATTCATTGGAAGGACTGATGCTGAAGCTGAAACTCTAACTTTGGCCACCTAATGCAAAGAGCTGACTCATTGGAAATTACCCTGATGCTGGGAAAGATTGAGGGCAGGAGAAGAAGGGGACAACAGAGGATGAGATGGTTGGATGGCATCACCAACTCAATGGACATGAATTTGAGCAAACTCCAGGAGATAGTGAAGGACAAGGAAGCCTGGGGTGCTGTAGTCCATGGCGTTGCAAAGAGTCAGACACAGCTGAGTGTCTGAACAATAACAACAACTGTTAAGAATATAAAATTATATATTTTGTATGAAAAGTCTATCCAACGATCTTTTTTGTATTTGATTTTATCCAGAAGAGAACCCTGAAATGGATATTATGTGTGCTTAGTTGCTCAGTTGTGTCTGACTCTTTGCCACCCCATAGACTGTAGCCTGCCAGGCTCCTTTGTCTATGGGATTATTCTGGCAGGAATACTGGAATTGATATCAATAGTGCTCTAATCTTATGGTTTATTATAAGATTTGATAGTCCCTATTTTAATAAGATGAGCATACTGTATCTCAGGTTATTTGAAGGGGTTCCTTGTAATTTGGATTTGAGACAGCTAGCCCTTTTAAACATTATATTCTGACAACTCTAAATCACCCTTTCACACACCAAATTCAGTCTTTTATACACCACCCAATAAATGATTGGATCCCCACATGGTGACATGCTCTAGTAAGATAGGGAGAGGTTGAAGGAATGACTAGTGAACAAAACATCTAGTAAATATTAATGGGCAATATCACAACTTTTAGAAGCTGTGTTATTGTGTACTATTAGTTTTAGGAAAATTCATTGGTGTTTTTACATATAATTCAATTGTTTAAGTCATTTTTCACTGATCTCAAACTTTCTTGATAGTTAATTATCAAAAGATAGTATAAGTATTTCTTTGGTTAAAATTTTACATTTATTGTACTTTGTGGCATTTTTCTCTTCTTTATTTTGGTTTGAAGAGTCTATACAATTAGCTCAAGCTCTGCAATATCCAACATTTAATGATATATTAAAAGGTAGAAAATTTTAGAAAAAAATTTTTAACGTGAGAAAATAAATTTGTTCACTACATATTCCATTTAGTCAATGAAAGGGTTTTATTTACACACCAAATTACTGAGAATCATTACTTGTCAGTTAACAGGGAGACTCAATGAAGAGGATTAAGAACGTTTTTACCCTCAGATCAGATCAGATCAGTCACTCAGTCGTGTCCGACTCTTTGCGACCCCGTGAATCACAGCACTCCAGGCCTCCCTGTCCATCACCAACTCCCGGAGTTCACTCAGACTCACATCCATTGAGTCAATGATGGCATCCAGCCATCTCATCCTCTGTCGTCCCCTTCTCCTCTTGCCCCCAATCCCTCCCAGCATCAGAGTCTTTTCCAATGAGTCAACTCTTTGCATAAGGTGGCCAAAGTACTGGAGTTTCAGCTTTAGCATCATTCCTGCCAAAGAAATCTCCTTTAGAATGGACTGGTTGGATCTCCTTGCAGTCCAAGGGACTCTCAAGAGTCTTCTCCAACACCACAGTTCAAAAGCATCAATTCTTCGGTGCTCAGCCTTCTTCACAGTCCAACTCTCACATCCATAAATGACCACTGGAAAAGCCATAGCCTTGACTAGACTGACCTTTGTTGGCAAAATAATGTCTCTGCTTTTGAATATGCTATCCAGGTTGGTCATAACTTTCCTTCCAAGAAGTAAGCATCTTTTAAATTCATGGCTGCAGTCACCATCTGCAGTGATTTTGGAGCCCAAAAAAACAAAGTCTGTCACTGTTTCCACTGTTTCCCCATCTATTTCCCATGAAGTGGTGGGACCGGATGCCATGATCTTCGTTTTCTGAATGTTGAGCATTAAGCCAACTTTTTCACTCTCCACTTTCACTTTCATCAAGAGGCTTTTCAGTTCCTCTTCACTTTCTGCCATAAGGGTGGTGTCATCTGCATATCTGAGGTTACTGATATTTCTCCCGGCAATCTCTCTATCTTAGGTCACCTTAATAGTAACAAGCAGGAATATGAAAGCTCAAAAATAGCTGGAGAAAAAGAAAAGAGATTAACATAGGCCCATGAATTACCCTCCTTTTCACAGATCCTGACATGGCAAATTAAGGTACAGTGCCCAAGATTTTTGCAGTAGATAATGGGAAACATGCCTTATTTCCTAACGTAGTACCCTGGGGAATTTATTTGAATTTCATTTAATCAAATGTCAAAATAGGATAATACAAAAAAAAAAAAAATGATTTTACTAAACTCAGCCAGTAAATAACAATGAATGAGAGTTCAGAAAGTTCCTTTTGGACCAAAAATTCTATGTGATCTGTTGTTATGATTTTACATTTTTCTGAACTCCTGCCTAATGCCAATGATCACTCAGTGTGGCTTAGATCTTTCAATTAATAAACAGAGTTGTAGCTTGGGCAACTTTGCTAATGTGGGCAGTCAGCAGTGTTTAGATGGCTTTCCTGATCCTATTCTACTACATCATTTACTTTGAGTTGTTTCTCTATTTCTTCTCAGCTTGTAATTAAGATTTGTATTCCTACTTGTATTTTTAAATCTCCATTCACAGTAATAAATATAGAAGATTTGCATAACTGAATGAACTTTAAAAATTGATGGTCAAATTCTGTGCCTAGCTTTTAAACTATATCTTGCATTCTTTTCTACAGAAAAGTAAAATGTTTTTATAAAAGTGTACACACTCAATCAGGATTAAAAAAAAAAAAAAAAACATGATGAGAAGAAAATGGTCAAACAGCAGTGATATTAAGAGAACCCAGCAGTTAAGGCAATTTTCACAATTGCATAGGAAAAAAAAAAAATAACTTTAAAAGTGGCCTGGCAAAATTCACAGTTCATGTGGGATAGTAATTCTAGTGGAGTAAGTATATTTCATTCTTCCTTAGAAGAATGAGACAACATAACTGCTTAGAGAACAAACATAACTACTCTTATTTCCCACCAAGTCACTGCACAGGAGTTGTGGACAGTTGTCCTGACCGCCTATCTTCCATCTGATTTTAGGAAAGGATAAGGGTTGACTGAACCCCTTGGTGTGCATTTAGAATATCTGGAATGAGTGGTACAGACTAATTCCCCTGTGCTGAGGGAAGCAGTTTCGAGCCCAGGCGTTGAGTGTGGGTCTAGGCTCCACAAGTTAAAATTTTGTGTTATGTGGCAACTCATCTAACCCCTGGTGCCTCAACTTCCTCCTCAGGAAAGAAGAACTAGCAATATGACTTACTTCACAGGATTGTTGTGAAGATCAAATAAGATTAACACACAAAACTTGCTTACAGTCTCCACCAGATGATGAACTACTACCTCAAGAATAGAGAAGAGGCTGTTTTCATCTTTTTGTACTGTTTATCACAGTGATAAATGAAGAACAGGTATGCAACCAATGGCTGGCAAATCACTGAAATAATTCATCTCTGGTAGAAATTGGTAATAGCTCAAATTTCTTTCTCACTATTAAATACTAATGTTGTAAACAGAGTTTAAAATAATCTAGTCTTCAGGATCTTTAAATCCATGTGAATATGTTGAATTCTTACTAATATAGTTAAGTTTTAAGACCCGGCTCAACAAGTGTAGACCTTTTCAGAACCTTCACAAGTAAGGTTATAGATATTTTTCTTGAGAGCTGTCAAGTGCCTGGCACTATCCAAAATGCTTTGGGCAATTCAAAAGAATCACGGAGCACACAAGCTGGAGGAAATCATTATAGAAATTTGAGGCTTGGAGGAGTTGACTGATTTGCATATATAACAGCATAAAAGTAACAGATCTATAGCTAAAGTCAAACTCTGACTCCCAGTCCACTGTGTTCTGCCAACTGTGGAAATTCCGTATTTAAGCATATGAGAATTGAAGAGAAACAAGCCCATAGTACCTGGCTTGACAGACTTATTTGGTGTACAATACTGTCTTGTAGTTGTTCAGTCGCTCAGTCGTGTCCAACTCTTTGTGACCCCGTGAATTACAGCGTGCCAGGCTTCCCTGTCCTTCACTATCTCTTAGAATCTCACTAGCTCATATCCACTGAGTCGATGATGCCATCCAACCATCTCATCCTCTGTTTTCCCCTTCTCCTCTTGCCCTCAACCTTCGCCTGCCTCAGGGTCTTTTCCAGTGAGTTGGCTGCTGGCATCAGATGGCCAAACTATTGGAGCTTCAGCTTTAGCACCAGTCCTTCCAATGAAAATTCAGGGTTGATTTCCTTTAGTATTGACTGGCTTAATCTCCTTGCTGTCCAAGGGACTCTCAAACGTCTTCTCCAGCACCACAGTTCTTAGTAGTGTGGCTTGTTGAAAGATGAAAAGTAAACTCAACCTCACTGTTTGAGGTCCTTTTCTGGGAGACTGCAGTCTTGATCCATGTGAGTGGAAATTCAGGTTTTCTTTGTCCAGTGGGCTCAAAAAGTAATCAAGAAGTTCTCTGCCGAATGTGTTGTGAGGAATTCTACCGAGGTGCGCTGCTACTGCTGGCTGTGGGCAGGCTCCTGCAGGATCACAGCTCTGCCCTGCTTCTGAGCAAATCATCTTCTCTCCTCCTTTCTGAGTGATTCATCCAGGAGCCAAGGTCCAAAGACTCAAAGTTTGACAATGAATTGTCAGTTGGAGATTACATTTGAGATCTAAATTTAAATTTTAAGGACAGAAAAAAATTATTTTTTGAAAAGTTAAAGACATTGTCAAATGTCAGAAGAGAATATGAAAAAAGACTAGCTCAAACCAAATGGATACTCAGCAAGTAGTTATGGCACAGTATTGTTTACCAAACATTGAGCAGGTGACTTGATCACCTGGGTGGTGAATTTCCAGTCATTTGCAGGGGGGTACTTTTATCTTTTTAAAAGACATTTTTTGTTACATAATAAAAAAAATTAATGCACCTCTGCCCCCTAAAAAGAAAGAAAAGTTGCAAAGGATCAAAGAAAGGATATGATCCATGTTCTCAAACTATGTTTTCTAAGAAACAGGAAATACATTTAACTGCATGAGAAAGAAAATGCAAGTAATAAAATTCTACCTTTTAAAGTTTTAAATTTGCAAATATATGAAATGTAAAACCCTGTGCAGAAGAAGCTACTCTGATAAAATTACCAAAGAGGATGCTGTTGGGGGCTGTCTGGTTCAAAACAGAATACACACTCAGATCCTACTGACACCAAACACAAACAAAATCCTACACTTTCATATAGGAAAGTTCTTTAATGTCCCTCAGATTGAGCTATCCTTGCTCACATGAGGGTATCCCACAGCCCTTTGAACTGTCATAACTCACTGCATTGCATTCTTTAGGCATCACTTCCCAGGTGTCTCTCTTCCCTAACACTTAAGTTACTGGAAATTTGGGACTGTTTTTTTCCTTCATCATTCATTTTGTCACTTCTCGGTGCCTGGTATTGGGCTTCAGACACCCGGATTTCCATAAAATTGAATGGTAATTATATATTTTATATTTATAAAATATAGATATTCCTATATTCAATTCCTGATTTCATTTGTTATCACCTGAGTGACTAGGGGCTAACCCTAATCTCTCCACTCCCTCAACTAAAACATTGGGACAAGAGTCCTGGCCTTGGAGTTTCTTTTACGGGTGTTCAGGGAAGTTAGTAGTGGCATGTAACAGAAATTATCTCAGCAGATGGTCTGATTTTGTGAATTATCATGATGCTTTCAAAACCCTTCAATATACATTACCTCCTAAAGAGAAATACTCATTGCCACTGGATCAATTCCCTTCTCTGGGTCTCAGTTTCTCCTCCTTTAAATGAAGGACATTAGGCTAGATTTTATCCATCCTTTAGTGAGCTTTCTTTCTGAGAAATTTGTTTTCAGGTGCCCCTGAGGAATGGTCCAAAGTGCATTACTCTTTTCTCTGACCAGCTTGTAGCTAGAGGACTAGCATAGGGACCCAAAACTGCAGGTGAGATACAAAGACCACCCTCATGCTCACTTCACAGAATTCCCACACCCTTTTCCTGATGTGGCTCTGTCCTTCTCCTGCCTCTTCAAATCCACCTTCAGAAGAACATTGCTTTGATGATCCAACAGTCATTCTGGAGAACTTAAAGGCCGGCACAGTCGTTGCTACAAGGGTCAGGGCGTGAAGTTTTGCTTTGAGTGAAGGGTCAGGGCGTGCTTGGAGCAGGGTTGGGGTGCAACGGTTCGTTCCACCCTCGCTGTGAAACAAGCCTCTGCCCACCACACGGGCTCTGGTTCAGCCTCAGTTTTGTTCCCAGTTGTGCTCCGACCCATGTGACACTGGTAGGTCTCTCCTGGTGCTTCTGATTGGCTGCCTGCCTCACTCAGTTCCCCGACCCTCTCACATCCATCCTTGGACAAAGCATCCTTCCTTGCCTAGCTACCCACACTCTACTTGGTAACACCCTGCTGGTGGAGCCTGGTCCTGACCTCCACTTCTTTCAACTGCATTCAGACATCAACTTCTTAATAGTTACATGTTAACTTGTCCGTGCTCTTTATGCTTAATTCCTCTGTTGATTTAATTACTACAGTTTTATAAGAAATCTTACTATCGAATCAGTCAAGACCAACTTTTTCTTTCTTGTCAAAATTATATTGTTCTTTTCTTGGCTCTTGACATTTCCCGAGGAAGGGGTTCAGAGAATGCCTCTGCAAAAATATACCATGCTGGCATAAAGATTATTTTGAGCTGAAGGCTGCGTTTGAGAAGAAGCAGACAGAAACATTCTCTCCTCTCCCATTCAAACAGGAAGGGCAGGAGGATTCTTACTAGCCAGAGACAAACCTAGACTCCTCGGCCCAGAGAAGGCTTAGAGTTGGATCCCACCACCATAGTCCCATATAAAGGTTTTTTCACCCTAAAAATTTCCCCATGTGATACCTTGAAATAACCCTTTTGAGTCATGACCTCTTACAAGATTAAGAAGGAATGTCCTCTATGACCCACCTCCCAGAATATTGGAAATAAAAGCAAAAATAAACAAATGGGACCTAATTAACCTTAAAAGCTTCTGCACATCAAAGGAAACTATTAGCAAGGTGAAAAGACAGCCTTCAGAATGGGAGAAGATAATAGCAAATGAAGCAACTGACAAACAACTAATCTCGAGAATATACAAGCAACTCCTACAGCTCAACTCCAGAAAAATAAATGACCCAATCAAAAAATGGGCCAAAGAACTAAATAGACATTTCTCCAAAGAAGACATAAAGATGGCTAACAAACACATGAAAAGATGCTCAACATCACTCATTATCAGAGAAATGCAAATCAAAACCACTATGAGGTACCATTTCACGCCAGTCAGAATGGCTGCAATCCAAAAGTCTACAAGTAATAAATGCTGGAGAGGGTGTGGAGAAAAGGGAACCCTCTTACACTGTTGGTGGGAATGCAAACTAGTGCAGCCACTATGGAGAACAGTGTGGAGATTCCTTAAAAAACTGGAAATAGACATGCCTTATGATCCAGCAATCCCACTGCTGGGCATACACACTGAGAAAACCAGAAGGGAAAGAGACACGAGTACCCCAATGTTCATCGCAGCACTGTTTATAATAGCCAGGACATGGAAGCAACCTAGATGTCCATCAGCAGATGAATGGATAAGAAAGCTGTGGTACATATACACAATGGAGTATTATTCAGCCATTAAAAAGAATACATTTGAATCAGTTCTAATGAGGTGGATGAAACTGGAGCCTATTATACAGAGTGAAGTAAGCCAGAAAGAAAAACACCAATACAGTATACTAACACATATATATGGAATTTAGAAAGATGGTAACAATAACCCTGTGTACGAGACAGCAAAAGAGACACTGATGTATAGAACAGTCTTATGGACTCTGTGGGAGAGGGAGAGGGTGGGAAGATTTGGGAGAATGGCATTGAAACATGTAAATATCATGTATGAAATGAGTTGCCAGTCCAGGTTCGATGCACGATACTGGATGCTTGGGGCTGGTGCACTGGGACGACCCAGAGGGATGGAATGGGGAGGGAGGAGGGAGGAGGGTTCAGGATGGGGAACACATGTATACCTGTGGCGGATTCATTTTGATATTTGGCAAATCTAATACAGTTATGTAAAGTTTAAAAATAAAATAAAATTTAAAAAAAAAAAAAAGGAATGTTATCTTTTAAAGAGTCCGTGGTAACCCAAGGATGAAAGAACAGATAAAACCAAAGAGAGTCTTGGAATGCAGGAACGAAAAAACCAGATCTTTATCATTCTTCCCTTCCCCTTGTTGTAACTATTAACAGATTTCAGGTCCTCCTGAGCAGTATAACCTTGTCTCTCCAACTACCCTATAGGGAGAAGGTTTAAGTGCTGTGTTCAGAGGAAAGAAATTGGTGGTGAACATCTTGGAGACAATCTACCTCAAGCTTGGGAAAGATAATATAGAAAATTTTTTCATGACCTTGGGCAAATAAAGACTTCTTAAACAGGACACAAAAGTATTGACAATATACAAAAAAAGTTAAGTTAAAATTCATTAAAGTTTTAAACTTCTGAACATCAAAAGACACAGTTGAATATCCAAAGGCAAGTCACTGAGTAATGGAGAAAATACTTACAACCCATATAGCTGATGGGAAAAACTCATATCCTGAATCTGTAAAGAACTCAAGCATCAATACTAAAGAAGACAAAAGGGAATTCTCTTGCACTGTTGGTGGGAAGGTAAATTGACACAACCACTGTGGAAAACAGAATGGAAGTTCCTTAAAAACTAAAAATAAAACTACTATACAAGCAACCCCACTATTGGGCATATATCCTGAGAAAACCATAATTCAAAAAGACACATGTACCCCTATGTTCATTGCAGCACTATTTACAATAACCAGGACATGGAAGCAACCTAACATGGATGTCCATGTCCATCAACAGATGAATGAATAAATAATATGTGGTGTATATAAACAATGGAATATTACTCAGCAATTAAAAAGAACAAAATCAGGTCATTTGTAGAGATGTGAATGAACCTAGAGCCTGTCATACAGAATGAAGTAAGTCAGAAAGAGAAAAACAAATATCATATATTAATGCATGTGTGTGGAATGTAGAAAAAATGGTACAGACAAACCTAGTTCTAGGGCAGGAATAGAGACCTGCATGTAGAGAATGGATGTGGGGAAACAGTGGGGGAAGGGGAGGGTGAGATGAATTGGGAGATTAGGTCTGATATAAATACACTACCATGTATAATAGATAACTGGTGAGAATCTGTGGTACAGCACAGGGAGCTCAGCTCAGCGCTTTGTGATGACCTAGATGAATAGGATGATGCAGGGGGAGTGGGACTCATGAGGGAGGGAATATATATACTATAGATGATTCACTTTGTTGTACAGCAGAAACTAACACAACATTGTGAATCAATTATATTTCAACCAAAAAACCTTATTCAGTTCAGTTTAGTTGCTCAGTCATGTCCGACTCTTTGCGACCCAATGAATCGCAGCATGATAGGCCTCCCTGTCCATCACCAACTCACGGAGTCTACCCAAACCCATGTCCATCAAGTCGGTGATGCCATCCATCCATCTCATCTTCTGTCGTCCTCTTCTCCTCCTGCCCCTAATCCTTCCCAGCATCAGGGTCTTTTCCAATGAGTCAACTCTTTGCATGAGGTGGCCAAAGTATTGGAGTTTCAGCTTCAACATCAGTCCTTCCAATGAACACCCAGGACTGATCTCCTTTAGAATCAGACTGGTTGGATCTCTTTGCAGTCCATGGGACTCTTAAGAATCTTCTCCAACACCACAGTTCAAAAGCATCAATTCTTCGGCACTCAGCTTGCTTCACAGTCCAACTCTCACATGCATACATGACTACTGAGAAAACCATAGCCTTGACTAGACAGACCTGTGTTGGCAAAGTAATGTCTCTGCTTTTTAATATGCTGTCTAGGTTGGTCATAACTTTCCTTCCAAGGAGTAAGCGTCTTTTAATTTCATGGCTGCAATCACCATCTGCAGTGATTTTGGAGCCCCAAAAAATAAAGTCTGACACTGTTTCCACTGTTTCCCCATCTATTTCCCATGAAGCAATGGGACGAGATGCCATGATCTTAGTTTTCTGAATGTTGAGCTTTAAGCCAACTTTTTCACTCTCCTCTTTCACTTTTACCAAGAGGCTTTTCAGTTCCTCTTCACTTTCTGCCATAAGGGCGGTGTCATCTGCATATCTGAGGTTATTGATATTTCTCCCAGCAATCTTGATTCCAGCTTGTGCTTCTTCCAGCCCAGCGTTTCTTATGATGTACTCTGTGTATAAGTTAAATAAGCAGGGTGACAATATACAGCCTTGATGTACTCCTTTTCCTATTTGGAACCAGTCTGTTGTTCCATGTCCAGTTCTAACTCTTGCTTCCTGACCTGCATACAGGTTTCTCAAGAGACATGTCAGATGGTCTGGTAGTCCCATCTCTTTCAGAATTTTCCACAGTTTATTGTGATCCACACAGTCAAAGGCTTTGGCATAGTCAATAAAGCAGAAATAGATGTTTTTCTGGAACTCTCTTGCTTTTTCAATGATCCAGCAGATATTGGCATTTTGCTCTCTGGTTCCTCTGCCTTTTCTAAAACCAGCTTGAACATCTGGAAGTTCATGGTTCACGTATTGCTGAAGCCTGGCTTGAAGAATTTTGAGCATGACTTTACTAGCGTGTGAGATGAGTGCAATTGTGCGGTAGTTTGAGCAATCTTTGGCATTGCCTTTCTTTGGGATTGGAATGAAAACTGCCCTTTTCCAGTCCTGTGGCCACTGCTGAGTTTTCCAAATTTGCTGGCATATTGAGTGCAGCACTTTCACACATCATCTTTCAGGATTTGGAATAGCTCAACTGGAATTCCATCACCTCCACTAGCTTTGTAGTGATGCTTTCTCAGGCCCGCTTGACTTCACATTCCAGGATTTCTGGCTCTAGGTGAGTGATCACACCATCATGATTATCTGGGTCATGAAGATCTTTTTTGTACAGTTCTTCTGTGTATTCTTGCCGTCTCTTCTTAATATCTTCTGCTTCTGTTAGGTCCATGCCATTTCTATCCTTTATCGAGCCCATCTTTGCATGAAATGTTCCCTTGGTATCTCTAATTTTCTTATAGCACACTGTATAAAATAAACATAAAAGAAAAGATACAGTGAGTTGGATGATGCTGAAGTAAGAAAACTATAAAGAATTCAGCATGATTCTAAAGCAAACTAAGGCAAGTCATGAAAAATGGGAACAGCTTTTTAGTTATAGCTTAAATCCAGTTGCTTTAAATTTTTTTTCAATACTATGTAAGCTTATTTTCCCTAGTCCATGTCATTTGGCAGAGACAGATCAAAAAGTAAACAGTAGAAAAATGTTCTACTTCTCATGCCATAGGCATATATATGGTTTCTCTCACATTTGAGATACACATCTGCACACATACACAAATCCAGAATATCTAGAATACTTGAGTATTTGGATTCTTGTGGAAACAGGAGCTTACTCATCGATGGTTGCCCTTATTTCTTGGACTTCAGAAATATGCTATTATTTAAAGAATAAATAAAACTAAATATTCTTATTTAAGGAATATGATATTAAAGTCCAAGCAAGTTCTAATTCATTAGCCCTGGAAACTTACTGCTGAGGAAAGCAGAAAGGAAAACAGGATAGTTAAGGAAGACTTAAGGCTTCCCTGGTGGCTTAGATGGTAAAGAATTTGCCTACATTGCAGGAGACCCAGGTTCAATTTCTGGGTCAGGAAGATCTCCTGGAGAAGGGAATAGCTACCCACTCCAGTATTCTTGTCTGGAGAATTCCATGGACAGAGGAGCCTGGTGGACTACAGTCCATGGGGTTGCAAAGAGTGACAGGACTGAGCAACTAACACTTATGTCAGTAGTCAGTTCTGGAGAAGGCTGTGATGCATAGCTGAAGCTGTCCAGATACCTTTTTGTGAAGAAGAAAAAAAAAAAAAGAAGTCCTTCTCTAATTTTTAGAGTTCCTGTTTACAAACTAAAATGAATATCTTTGAAATGATTCATCTCAACCAGTTAAAGGCAGTTAGACTCTGATAAGTTAAAGGTGTATACATAGGAGTAAAATGTAAGACAAAAATAACATAATAGATGGATGAAGGGGTAAAATATTATTTGAAGCCAGATTGTCATAAGTTAAAGATGTATTCATGCTTATGTCCAACTCTTGCAACCCATGTGTGGTAACCTGCCAGGCTCCTCTGTCCATGGGATTTCCCAGGCAAGAATACTGGAGTGGGTTGTCATTTATTACATGAATAAATGAAACAGAGATACAGCTAGTAAGGCAAGAAAGAAAATAAATAAATGTAATTATAAAACAATCAGTAATATAAAGAAAGCAGGAAAAGAGGGGAAAAGAAAAAAACAGATTAAAAAATAGGAAACAATAAGTATGACAGATGACAGATTTACAGGCAAGCATGTTGATAATCACATTAAATGTAATTGAAGAAAGAATACAAAAAAAAAAAAAAAGAAAGAATACAAAAAAATCCTCAACTTTCACTTTAAAGAACTAGGAAATAAGAACAAATGGAAACTCAATAATAACAGAAGAAAAGGAAATAACAAAATATCAAATTTCAGTAGAAGTGAAATCAATAAAATAGAAAACAAAAAAATGTTTAAAAACTATGAAACCAAAAACATGTTCTTTGGGACTATCAATAAAATTGATAAACCTCTTACCCAGAATGATTGGGGTGAGGGAGACACAATTACCAATATGAAGTATGAAACAAGTGATATCATTACAGACACTACAGATAATAAAAAAATGATAAAGAATTACTAAAAATCATTCCAATAAATTCAACAATTTATGGAACGAGAAAGGTTTCTTGAATTACACATACTATCTAAAGCTTGTTCAAGAAGATTCTGAATAGTCTTTAATCTGTTAAAGAAATTGAATTTGAAGCTAAAATAAGAGTCACAAAGAATTTGAGGAATTGATGGTTTCACTGGTGAATTCTACCATTTAGTTAAAAGTAATACCAGTTCTATACAAACTCTTCCAGAAAACTGAAGCAGACTGAATACTTCTGAATTCATCCTTTAAAAAGGCCAGCACTACTCTGACAACAGAACCAGAAAGTCATAAGAAAACAAAAAAGATCAACATCCCTCATGAACATAGATGCAAAAAACCTTTAATTTTTAGCAAATTCAATCCCACAGTATACAAAAAGAGCTACATATCTTGACCAATCAGGGTTTACTACAGGAATGAAAGATGGATTTACAGTTTAAAATCAACATAATTCACCATACTAACTGCCTAAAAAAAGAATAAACTATATGGTCATCTCAATAGAAGCAGAAAAATTCAACATTCATTTATGATTAAAACTTTCAGTAAACTAAGAATAAAAGGCACTTCTACAAACTGAAAAACAGCTTCCAAAACATTAAACTCCAGCTCTACTTTGCTTTATCAGGAAAAAGGCAAAATGCTAACTCTGGCCACTACAATTCAATATTGTCCTGGAGGTTCTGGCCAGTGCAATAAGGGAGAAAAATAAAAAGCACTTATTATGGAAAGGAAAAAATAAAACTATCCTTATCCATAGATAAGATGATCCATGATCATCTATCGGATATGTGTTGGAATCTACCCCAAAAAAGTTATTAAAACTAATTGATAGATTTAGTAAGGTTGGAAGTTAAACAACAGAGAAATTATATCTCTACATATCAGCATTAAATCCTCAAATTGAAATAAAAATACAATTTGCAATAGTATAAAAAATATGAGCTATATAATATAGGGACTAAATTTTAAGATGAACTTAGGCCAGGACTCCATTCATCAGTTGGCTCATGTGTGGCTCCATTCCAACAGAGTGTCCATGATGGTATTTTGTATCTGCTGATATCAGTGTTATCTTGACCTCTTCTACACAATAATCCTTGAAAACTCTGAGAGTTTCCATTTTCCCAGTACACAGTTATTCTGGTAAATAACTCAAGTGCCATTTAGAAAGGAACTGTGGAAATTGTTACTAAAGATCAATACAAAGCCTCAATTTATGAGTGTCGTGACATTGGCTGTCCTTCTTCAGTGGGCACTGTCTCTTTTTAGCTCTGTGATCTCTTCTGATTCTCAGTACCATCATATATCTGGAAATTGGACAAAGAATTCTGTATTTAAAAAGTGGAGGCAAATTGCTACTTATCGCTGTGTGTTAGGGCCCCTTGGAAAAATGGCTGAATCCGAAATGCAATTGAAAAGTTTAAAAAGATTAACCTGGATGCTGCTGCTGCTAAGTCACTTCAGTCATGTCCGACTCTGTGCGACCCCATAGACGGCAGCCCACCAGGCTCCCGCGTCCATGGGATTCTCCAGGCGAGAACACTGGAGTGGGTTGCCATTTCCTTCTCCAGTGTGTGAAAGTGAAAAGTGAAAGTGAAGTCGCTCAGTCGTGTCCGACTCTTCATGACCCCATGGACTGCAGCCCACCAGGCTCCTCCGTCCATGGGATTTTCCAGGCAAGAGTACTGGAGTGGGGTGCCATTGTGTGCTAAAAAGTAAGGAAGTGTTCAAAGAATGACAGGGACACATCAAAAGGACAGAGAAATGTGGTTGTATAAAATGCTCATATGATGGGACCTGGGTAAAGGGTTCACAGTAACTCTCTTCACTATGACTCTTGTGTAGGTATGGGCTTCCCAGATAGCTTAGTGGTAAAGAATCCACCTGCCAATCCAGGAGGCCCAGGTTCGATTCCTGGGTCGGGAAGACTCCGGGAGGAGGGCATGGCAACCCACTCCACTATTCTTGCCTGGAGAATCCCATGAACAGAGGAAATTAGTGGGCTACAGTCCATGGGGTTGCAAAGGAGTCGGACACGAATTCAAGACTAAACAACAACACAAATAGTATTATAACTCTTCTGCAAGTTTGAAATCATGACAAAACCAAAACGTTTTTGAAACAACTTCTAGGGATTTCCCTGGTGGTCCAATGGTTAAGAATCCACCTTGCTATGCAGGGCACATGGGTTTGATCCCTGGTTGGGGAACTAGGGGAACAATTGTAAGCAGCTAAAAAATACTTTAAAAAAAGAACAAAAAGCAAAAAAGTCTGGCAACTAAAAGAACACTGTTTTTAGAATGGTCTCAGGCCCGACTAAGTCTTCTCAGCCTTAAAGATGATTTCAAGGAGATAGACTTCTTATTCAATATAAAAACAAGTGCCCCCCTTCCCTCCACTCCGATACTCAAAGACTAAAGGAAGTGCAGATATTAGTTACCTTAGGTATGTCCCACTGGTTTTCCTTTCTGGGCAGAAGAGCAAAGTTATCTAATTGCTTCACTGGAATATGTATTCCCAAAGGCTTTGGTGAAGATAGTAAAATATTTTTAGATCTCCAATCTGAGAAGTTCAGGAACATTTTAAAGTATAAATGGTCTTTATTACTTTAGACTAGTCCTTTAGGAGTCTGAAGGTCTGATCTCGGATTCCTGGTGTGCAATATGCTGAAGCCTACCATGGGCTTCACAAATGGAAAATGATCCTGGTACCCAGCACAAGTTGAGGGTCAAAGGGACTGAGGCCTAGGTTGTAGGTGTAAACCATTCACTTGTTTGGTGAGTGTTTGCTCTCTCACACTGGCCTCCTTGTAGGAATTATCTGTGCAAGTTCAGAAGCAAGTTTCAAGGTAAAGTGACAGAAGGGCAAATATCCTCAAGAACAGAGACCACAAATCAGCTTCCAAGGATTAACACCAATTTTCAGAAGAAAGGAAAAAATAGAGAAGAAGAATTACAACAGAAGTAAATCCTGACAATATTTCCTCATGGATACTTTCAGAGAAGGTAAGTTCTATTTTAATAATTTAATTATTTTTTGACAATAACTTTTTTTCTTATGCTAGTCTACTTGTTTCCTAACCATAAAAACACAATTGGCAGTCATATTTAATGGTATTAATGGTATATAATGACTATATTTTTCTTTGACATATCTAGGAAAAAAGACGGCAGTAGGGAGAACTGCATTAGGAAGCAACTACTAGACTGGAACATAACTTTTAATGTAACTGATAATATATAATCATAGAAGTATAATTCATGTAAACAAATGAAGTACTAAAAAAACCCAGGCTTATGAAATTCCAGATAAATTTCAGAATCCTGGATTCCAACACAGAACTTTTACCCAACTTCAAGAATTCTATACGTTAATAAATAACAATTACTAACTGTTGCTAATTATGATGTCAGAAATGTATACTTATACTAAAAATCATCAGGTTTTTGTTTGCTTAGATAATGTTAATATTCTATTTGCAAAGATCCATGTGTGCTGATATAGCATATAGGTAAAATATATTTCAAAGTGTTTTTAGTTTAGAATACTTAAAGGAAACTTGATATAAACAGACAAAATCTTTCAGACTTTTGAAAAACCATCAGTGATAACTGATTCATCCCACTGGATAAAATTTCTATCAGTTTAAGATTTCACTAATTCAAGCTAAAGTGGAATGAGGTGCTTATTTTGGTACTGGTAGTCTATTAATTTTATTGTACGTTTCTATTCTTATCTCTAAGCATGGACTGGTGACTTGTTTTTTCACATCAGATTTAGTTTTGAGAACAAATCAATGATCTTAAACTTCTTAAACAGATTGATAATTCATGTACCTTGTGTGATCAGCAACTCTAATCATAAGCAAATGCAAAATAAAAATAAACCATGTAGTAAAATATTTTCTTAAATCTTTAAAACATTCTATGGATCGTGTTGCCTTAATATGTGCCTGAATGGATGTCTTTTTAATTTTTTAAAAAGATTGAAAAGTCTCTAAAAATTCTTTTTGTTTTCCAGATAAGCAAATATATCATGTATATATACATAATATATAAGAACAAAAGTGATTTCATAAGTTGGAAAGGATGCAGATATCCATCTGCCTTTGGGCCTTTTCACTACAAGATTCTGTAGAAACTTTACATGTACTTGGCCCCCAAATTAAATTGGTTATTTCCACTGATTCAAAGGTACTCCTTTCCTTCTGTGTTCCTACTTTGTTAAGCATCTGTGCAGCCCACCAGACAAACTTGAAGACCTTGCTTCACCACTGTGTCATCTCTCATCTGATAAATCCCCCAGTGCTGTGGATTTTCTCTCCATCACTTGTCCAGCTGTACACTTCTTTTCTCAGAGTTGGGGGCGGTAAAGTTGATTTACAATGTTGTATCAGTTTCAGGTGTACAGCAAAGTGAATCAGTTATACATATACATATATCCTCTTGTTTCTAGATTCTTTTAGCATAAAGGTCATTACAGAGTATTGAGTAAAGTTCCCTGTGCTATACTCAGGTCCTTATTAGTTATCTATTTTGTATATAGTGGTGTATACACTTTTTTTCCTTGCAGCTTTCACAGAATAACAGATCACCAGCATTTTTCACCTAGATAACTGTAGCCATCCCAAGATTGTCTCCTACTTTCCAATATTACTCTTTTCTAATTCATTGCAGCCAGAATAAATTCTAAAATCCAAATTCAGTTATGTAACTATGAAGAGGAAGAGTTAAAACTTTACATAACATCCTGCTCCTTCTGCCTCTGTAACTCAGCTTGCTCCTTGCAAAGTCTGGATCATGTAGGTCACGTAGTCTCAGAAAGTGGGGACTTACAATACTAGGAACTGGAGCTTATCTCACTCACCCTTGTTCT
The DNA here is from genome assembly GCF_029407905.1 of Bubalus kerabau. Classification (NCBI taxonomy): domain Eukaryota; kingdom Metazoa; phylum Chordata; class Mammalia; order Artiodactyla; family Bovidae; genus Bubalus; species Bubalus kerabau. The sequence goes on from NC_073626.1 coordinate 21,629,744, forward strand.
GCTCTTTGCAATTGCCCAGCCCCTGCAACCCTGATTAATCATGCCTGTCCATGTAAAAGTCAGGCATCCCCCTCCCCATCTTGACTGCTGTTCCTGCACATGCAAAACCCCTTAGTCTAAACCAGCCTCTTAACAGCTAGTGTTGCCCACTATCATCTGGCTATAAAAACTCTGTAACCCCTTTGTTCGGGGCTCTGAGATTGGAGTGTTAACTCATTTGGGCCCAACAGCATAATAAACCTGAGTTCTCCAACTCTCCAAGTGTGGTGCTTGGTTTCTTGAGTACTGGTTTCTGCAACAACTACTTTAAATTACTTAGCACTCCTCTCTTTTTTAACATAAAGACAGAATTTGTTAACATGAACTACAAGACCATGCATACACTAGCCTTTATTACTTCTCCAGCTTGAATGAATTTCATTCCCTCATCACATTCCACAATACCAAGCCATTTCAGCTTCTCCCACGTGCCACTCTTTTCCCTGACTCTAGTTCTCTCATGTTAAAGCCCTTATCTGAGGTACTGCTTCTTCCAGGAAATATCCCTTATCCTTTGGGTTTTAAGTAAGTACCTCATCTAAGTTTGTGTTATGTCAGTCATGTCTGACTCTTTGCAACCCCATGGACTATAGCCTGCCAGGTTCCTCTGTCCATGGGATTCTCCAGGCAAGAATACTGGAGTGGGTTGCCATTTCCTCCTCCTGGGTATCTTCCCCACCCAGAGATCGAACCCAGGTCTTCTGCATTGGCAGGCAGATTCTTTGCCACTAGTGCCCCCAGGGAAGCCTTACTTCTTCCAAGAAACATCCTCATTCCTTGGGTTTTAGGTAAGTACCTCATCTAAGACTTATATACCTTCTAATCACATTTTATATCACTATTATAGTTGCCATATTGTTCTCTGCATTCCACTCTAAACTATAAGCTCTGTGAAGACAAGGATCGTCTACATATTGTTTGTCATATTATCCTGAGAAATTTGCATAGTGTCAGTTATATGGTCAGAAAAGGCAATGGCACCCTACTCCAGTACTCTTGCCTGGAAAATCCCATGAACGGAGGAGCCTGGAAGGCTGTAGTCCATGGGGTCGCTGAGTGTTGGACACGACTGAGCGACTTCACTTTCCCTTTTCACTTTCATGCATTGGAGAAGGAAATGGCAACCCACTCCAGTGTTGTTGCCTGGAGAATCTCAGGGATGGGGAAGCCTGTTGGGCTGCCGTCTATGGGGTTGCACAGAGTCGGACACGACTGAAGTGATTTAGTAGTAGTAGTAGTTATATGGTAGACATTTATATTTTATTTTTTCTTAAATATACCTCAAGCTTTCATTCTGTACAAGTAGGAATGACTACTTGTTAGTTGACTAAATTGCCAAAGGTTTTTGAATATAGACCGGAAATTTTGAATGAATTATAAATAAAGAGAAGATTATTGATGAAAAATAAATTTTAAAATTAGGAAGACAAGCAGTACTATATTTTTTTGCAGCGGAACAGATCAGATCAGATCAGTCCCTCAGTCGTGTCCGACTTTTGCGACCCCATGAATCGCAGCACGCCAGGCCTCCCTGTCCATCACCAACTCCCGGACTTCACTCAGACTCACATCCATCGAGTCAGTGATGCCATCCAGCCATCTCATCCTCTGTCGTCCCCTTCTCCTTCTGCCCCCAATCCCTCCCAGCATCAGAGTCTTTTCCAATGAGTCAACTCTTCGCATGAGGTGGCCAAAGTACTGGAGTTTCAGCTTTAGCATCATTCCTTCCAAAGAAATCCCAGGACTGATCTCCTTCAAAATGGACTGGTTGGATCTCCTTGCAGTCCAAGGGACCCTCAAGAGTCTTCTCCAACACCACAGTTCAAAAGCATCAATTCTTCGGCACTCAGCCTTCTTCACAGTCCAACTCTCACATCCATACATGACCACAGGAAAAACCATAGCCTTGACTAGATGAGCCTTTGTTGGCAAAGTAATGTCTCTGCTTTTGAATATGCTATCTAGGTTGGTCATAACTTTCCTTCCAAGGAGTAAGCGTCTTTTAATTTCATGGCTGCAGTCACCATCTGTAGTGATTTTGGAGCCCAGAAAAACAAAGTCTGACACTGTTTCCACTGTTTCCCCATCTATTTCCCATGAAGTGGTGGGACCGGATGCCATGATCTTAGTTTTCTGAATGTTGAGCTTTAAGCCAACTATTTCACTCTCCACTTTCACTTTCATCAAGAGGCTCTTTAGTTGCTCTTCACTTTCTGCCATAAGAGTGGTGTCATCTGCATATCTGAGGTTACTGATATTTCTCCCGGCAATCTTGATTCCAGTTTGTGTTTCTTCCAGTCCAGCATTCCTCATGATGTACTCTGCATATAAGTTAAATAAACAGGGTGACAATATACAGCCTTGACGAACTCCTTTTCCTATTTGGAACCAGTCAGTTGTTCCATGTCCAGTTCTAACTGTTGCTTCCTGACCTGCATACAAATTTCTCAAGAGGCAGATCAGGTGGTCTGGTATTCCCATCTCTTTCAGAATTTTCCACAGTTTATTGTGATCCACACAGTCAAAGGCTTTGGCATAGTCAATAAAGCAGAAATAGATGTTTTTCTGGAACTCTCTTGCTTTTTCCATGATCCAGCGGATGTTGGCAATTTGATCTCTGGTTCCTCTGCCTTTTCTAAAACCAGCTTGAACATCTGGAAGTTCACAGTTCACATATTGCTGAAGCCTGGCTTGGAGAATTTTGAGCATGACTTTACTAGCGTGTGAGATGAGTGCAATTGTGCGGTAGTTTGAGCATTCTTTGGCATTGCCTTTCTTGGGGATTGGAATGAAAACTGACCTTTTCCAGTCCTGTGGCCACTGCTGAGTTTTCCAAATTTGCTGGCATATTGAGTGCAGCACTTTCACACATCATCTTTCAGGATTTGGAATAGCTCAACTCGAATTCCATCGCCTCCACTAGCTTTGTTCGTAGTGATGCTTTCTAAGGCCCACTTGACTTCACATTCCAGGATGTCTGGCTCTAGGTCAGTGATCACACCATCCTGATTATCTGGGTCGTGAAGATCTTTTTTGTACAGTTCTTCTGTGTATTCTTGCCACCTCTTCTTAATATCTTCTGCTTCTGTTAGGTCCATACCATTTCTGTCCTTTATTGAGCTCATCTCTGCATGAAATGTTCCTTTGGTATCTCTGATTTTCTTGAAAAGATCCCTAGTCTTTCCCATTCTGTTGTTTTCCTCTATTTCTTTGCATTGATCGCTGAAGAAGGCTTTCTTATCTCTTCTTGCTATTCTTTGGAACTCTGCATTCAGATGTTTATATCTTTCCTTTTCTCCTTTGCTTTTCACTTCTCTTCTTTTCACAGCTATTTTTAAGGCCTCCCCAGACAGCCATTTTGCTTTTTTGCATTTCTTTTCCATGGGGATGGTCTTGATCCCTGTCTCCTGTACAATGTCACAAACCTCATTCCATAGTTCATCAGGCACTCTATCTATCAGATCTAGGCCCTTAAATCTATTTCTCACTTCCACTGTATAATCATAAGGGATTTGATTTAGGTCATACCTGAATGGTCTAGTGGTTTTCCCTACTTTCTTCAAGTTAAGTCTGAATTTGGCAATAAGGAGTTCATGGTCTGAGCCACAGTCAGCTCCTGGTCTTGTTTTTGCTGACTGTATAGAGCTTCTCCATCTTTGGCTGCAAAGAATATAATCAATCTGATTTCGGTGTTGACCATCTGGTGATGTCCATGTATAGAGTCTTCTCTTGTGTTGTTGGAAGAGGGTGTTTGTTATGACTAGTGTATTTTCTTGGCAAAACTCTATTAGTCTTTGCCCTGCTTCATTCCGTATTCCAAGGCCAAATTTGCCTGTTACTCCAGGTGTTTCTTGACTTCCTCCTTTTGCATTCCAGTCCCCTATAATGAAAAGGACATCTTTTTTGGGTGTTAGTTCTAAAAGGTCTTGTAGGTCTTCATAGAACCGTTCAACTTCAGCTTTTTCAGCGTTACTGGGTGGGGCAGAGACTTGGATTACTGTGATATTGAATGGTTTGCCTTGGAAACGAACAGAGATTATTCTGTCGTTTTTGAGATTGCATCCAAGTACTGCATTTCGGACTCTTTTGTTGACCATGATGGCCACTCCATTTCTTCTGAGGGATTCCTGCCCGCAGTAGTAGATATAATGGTCATCTGAGTTAAATTCACCCATTCCAGTCCATTTCAGTTCACTGATTCCTAGAATGTCGACATTCACTCTTGCCATCTCTTGTTTGACTACTTCCAATTTGCCTTGATCATGGACCTGACATTCCAGGTTCCTATGCAATATTGCTCTTTACAGCATTGGACCTTGCTTCTATCACCAATCATATCCACAGCTGGGTATTGTTTTTGCTTTGGCTCCATCCCTTTATTCTTTCTGGAGTTATTTCTCCACTGATCTCCAGTAGCATATTGGGCACCTACTGACCTGGGGAGTTTCTCTTTCACTATCCTATCATTTTGCCTTTTCATACTGTTCATGGGGTTCCCAAGGCAAGAATACTGAAGTGGTTTGCCATTCCCCTCTCCAGTGGACCACATTCTGTCAAATCTCTCCATCATGACCCGCCCGTCTTGGGTTGCCCCACAGGCATGGCTTAGTTTCATTGAGTTAGACAAGGCTGTGGTCCTAGTGTGATTAGATTGACTAGTTTTCTGTGATTATGGTTTCAGTATGTTTGCCCTCTGATGCCCTCTTGCAACACCTACCGTCTTACTTGGGTTTCTCTTACCTTGAGCGTGGGGTATCTCTTCATGGCTGCTCCAGCAAAGCACAGCCATTGCTCCTTACCTTGGACGAGGGGTATCTCCTCACCGCTGCCCTTCCTGACCTTCAATGTGGGATAGCTCCTCTAGGCCCTCCTGCGCCCCCGAAGCCACGGCTCCCTGGACGTGGGGTTGCTCCTCCCCGCCGCCACCCTTGGCCTCAAGCTTAGGGGCGTGGGACAGTGGAACAGATAGTAATAGAAAAAGAAAAGAAAATAAGACAGGAGTGCAGGTATGATCAGGCAAACGGGACTTTGAAATAGACATATTCTTCATTTCTCTACTTCCAACATTATAAGACCCCAAACTCACTAACTGCAATTGAATAACACAGTTGACTTTACTGCTCTAGTTCCAGTATACTGCTTAGATGAAACAGATGACTGGATAAAAAAAAAAAAAAAAGGTGTTGCATATAAACACAACAAGTAACCCTTCTTTAAAACCCAGCAGTTCTTGAGCTACGTGAGGACAGGAACACTTACAAGGAATATAACTATTGTGATAATAATAAATCTTTAGGTATTTGATATTATTAGGCAGAACAAGAGGACTTCCCTGATAGCTCAGATGGTAAAGAATCCGCCTGCAATGCGGGAGACCTGGGTTCAATCCCTGGGTTGGGAAGATACGCTGGAGGAGTAAATGGTAACCCACTCCAGTATTCTTGCGTGGAGAATCCCCATGGACAGAAGAGCCTGGTGGGCTATAGTCCATGAGGTCGCAAAGAGTTGGACTGAGTGACTAAGCGCAGTACAGGCAGAATAAGAAACAATGCATAAATTAGCTTCTTAATCTTTACTCCAGAGAGAGGGATATTGTTACTATGGTTTTCATCTCAATGGACAGTTAAGGACACTCATGTGAATATAACTTGCCTAAGGTTACACAGCTACAAACCAGGGCTGAGCCTTACTTTAAATTAAGGTTGATCTGACCAAAGTGGCCTTACTCATTATTCTTTGCTGCTTTTGCAAAAAATGAGAACATGGAGACATACCAAGAGTAGGAGAGCATCAAGTCAGCATCATCCATCAGCACACTACATACCATGTTCCCAAATTTCAGAACATATTTCACATCCAAATTTTCATAGGAGTTCTTTAAAATTTGTCTGCTCTTCTGAGCCTAACAATTTCCCATAGCCTCAATAATCTCTGTGAAAACTGAAGCCTGGTTGCCCCTCTGTTTGGGATGTATCTGGGCATGTCTAGACTCAGTTTGTCTGATAAACTCAAGTCCTGGTAAATAACTCAACAAACAAATTAAAAGTGTGTATATATGTGTGTATCTATAGGCTTCCCTGATAGCTCAGTTGGTATAGAATCTGCCTAAAAGGCAGAAGACCCCGGTTCGATTCCTGGGTTGGTAAGATCCCCTGGAGAAGGAATAAGCTATCCACTACAGTATCCTTGGGCTTCCCTTGTGGCTCAGCTAGTAAAGAATCCACCTGCAATGTGGGAGACCCTGGTTTGATCCCTGGGTTGGGAAGATCCCCTGGAGAAGGGAAAGGCTACCAACTCTAGTATTCTGGCCTGGAGAATTCCAAGACTGTATAGTCCCTGAGGTCACAGAGACTTGGACATGACTGAGTGACTCACTTTCAAGCATGTCAAATACTAACTTATTTAACTCTTTAAACAACTCTCTTTAGAACTATTATTATGCCCATTTTACAGATTATAAAGTTGGATTCAGAGTGTTTAAGTAACTTGTCCAAAGTCTCTTAGCTATTCAGTGGCTCCTCCATCCATGGGATTTTCCAGGCAAGAATACTGGAGTGGGTTGCCATTTCCTTCTCCAGGGGATCTTCCTGACCCAGGGATTGAATTTAGGTCTCCCAAATTGCAGGCAGATCTTTACCGTCTGAGCCACTAGGGAATCCCTTAGCTATTCAATAACACTGCTGGAATCTGAAACCATGCTCCAGTGTCTGGGCTCATTACCAGAATGCTATCTATTTCTCAACTGTTAGTCACTCAAATAAAAATATTCAGAAAAAAGTAGAATATGCAGGTCTATATTTTGGAATAAAAATCTAAGATTTGGTAACCATCAGCATATGAATGGTATTCGAGTCAAGTATAAAGAATATATCACTCAAAATAATATATGAAATAAATTAGATCCAAAATATGAGAAACGTCAATACTAGCACTCAAGATTTGTGCTTGGCAATATGAGCAGTTCTTGGTTTTGTTATTTTCTTTGTGCAACATACTGACAGCATTTGATATTTTTGTCCATGCCAATTTTGAAATGTTCTCTTGTGTTCCATTTCACAATGGAATAGAAAAGACTTGACAATAGAATAAAAAAGAAAGATAATAAGTTAATGAAAATAATAATTAGACTAAAACAATAAGTAGTCTTTGTTACATTGCTATGACACAGTTCAATATGCTATCCAATATAACTACGTATATAATTTCATTCTTTCATCCTAAAGTTCCATAAGATTTGTACTTTACCTTCCCTATCTCACAGAAAAGGAAAGTGAAAACAGAGCAGTTATGTATCTTGATCAAGGTCATAAGACTGTTAAGGGGTAGAGTCATGGTTTGAACGATTGTTCTAATATACTATTTTGAGCTATATATTTTACATCTATATTTTTCTAAAGAACTAGATTATAAGTTTTGCTTTAAAACATGTATTTTAATCAAAATAATATACACAAAATTAACACAATAACAAGTAGACAAAAAGTTGAAAACAGAAAAAAAAAATTTATACAGTATCTTCCAACATCAAATTGCACATTCCAAGGATGGAATTTTTAACTCTTTCTTGTTTGGCTCAATTTACTAATTCTAAACCTGTACTTATACCTTGATTCCTTGATCTACCAATTTTAGTATCTATTGATGGTGCTTTAACCAATACTATCAGCTATTTCATTGTTATTGTCATTCTTCCATCGACAGTGTAACTTTTCTGATATACTTGTTTCTATACTTTGATTCACCCCATTTAGAACTACTTTCTGTCTTGCTTTCCTTCCACTTCTCCTCCTATCCTACACCTCCTACCTCTTGTCAACAATTAACTCATGCCTTGTCAACATCGATCCTAGGTTTCTAACGTCTAAACCCATCACAAATGAAGGCAAATCAGATTAGCAAGGTTGCTTAAGAGAACAACCAGAGCTCTCCCCATATGTCTGAACACATTTCCACCCACCAGTTGTCTAATGAAAATTAATGTTCAATAAGTAAGAAATAAATTAGATTTAAAAAAATTTAAAAACAGGAGCAACCAATAGTATCCATGTGTGTGTGTGTGCCACATACTATATATTCTGGCTGTAATTATTGACTTAAAACATTAAAATGAATCTAGATTTTTTGCATATTTTATCTATTTTTACTGGAAAACAAGTTATGTCACATCATTCTTGTAATAACTGAAAATATTTTATTTTCTTATTTAAATTATTTATTATTTAAATTATTTTATTAATGATTGAAATAATTGAAAGTCTTTTCAATAATTGTTCTCGGTTGTACTTGCAATATTTAGTTTCCCAAAAAGGCTATTTTTAGCAATTTATCTTGGTCTATATATAACACTGGGCTTCCCTGATGGCTCAGCCATGACGCAAGTTCGATCCCTGGGTCAGGAAGATCCCCTGGAGGAGGAAATAGCAACCCACTCCAGTATTCTTGCCTGGAAAATTCCATGGACAGAGGAGCCTGGTGGGCTACAGTCCATGGAGTCTCAAGAGTCCCACACAACTTAGCAACTAAAGCGCCACCACCATATATAACATTATGTTTGAATTGATTATTTTTCTACTTAAAATCCAGCAAACTTTGAGCTAATTAATAACTATGCTTTTAAAATTTGTTTGAGAAGACTGAGTTTTTGGTGACATTTCCCTAACTTGATTTATCTTGAATAGACTTTGACATTCTTCTTTGATTGGGACTAAATCATGATTAAAGGACTCAGAGCACTCAATCCATCTTAACTGCATCCAACAGGTGATATTTGGGAATTGAGTAAACACATTATCTTTCTGTTTTGGCTCCATGGTGTTTAGAAACTTGGTTTGAGAGTCAAACAAACCTGAATCTGAATTCCACATCCAGAACTTCCTAGCTGTGTACCCTTGGTAAGTTACTTAATGCCTAAATCCTTCAAATTCAGGTATGAGTATTAAATAAAGCAGCCCAAGAACATAGCACAGTGCTAGTGTAAGGGCTTAGTATCACTGATAATCATTATACATTTAATTGTGTGAGTTTTTGATGAATGTCTGTTTTCCCAGTAGACTATAAATTAGTGAAGTAAATTGCTATCTATTTTAGTAATCTTTTATCTCTGACATACAGTACAGTGTTTGGCAAACAACAAGGGTTCAGTAAATATTTGCTGAATATGTATTTATTTATCAATATAAATATTTTCAGTAATTCTTATTCCAAAGATCATAATCTGAACTTCCTGATCTGCTACTGCTGCTGCTAAGTTGCTTCAGTCGTGTCCGACTCTATGCGACCCCGTAGATGGCAGCCCACCAGGCTCCTCTGTCCCTGGGATTCTCCAGGCAAGAGCACTGGAGTGGGTTGCCATTTCCTTCTCCAATGCATGAAAGTGAAAAGTGAAAGTGAAGTCGCTCAGTCATGTCCGACTCGTAGCAACCCCATGGACTGCAGCCTACCAGCCTCCTCCGTCCATGGGATTTTCCAGGCAAGAGTACTGGAGTGGGGTGCCATTGCCTTCTTCCTGATCTGAGGCTGTATCAATATATGTACTAGTAGAAGTCTTTTAAAATCACTTGGACTATAACTTTCAGTCAAAAGTTTTCTTCTCAGGAGACTTCCCTGGTGGTCCAGTGGTTGACAATCTTCCTCGCAATACAGGGGGCATAGGTTTGATCCCTGGTCCAGAAAGATTCCACATTCTGTGGGACAACTAAGCCCTTGTGCCGCAACTACTAAAGCCCTAGTGCCTAGAGCTCAGGTTCCACAAGAGAAGCTACTGCAATGACAAGCCCAAGCAACCCAACTAGAGAGTAGCCCCACTCACCACAACTAGAGAAAGCCCACACACAGCAACGATGCAATGTAGCCATAAATAAATAGGCAAACAAATTTTTTTTAAAAATCTAAGTTTTCTTCTTAGGCCATCTCTACAGGTTTAATTAATTTAAACTGACTAAAACTGTTTGGTAATAACACTACTATTATTTATACCCAAAATAGCATGGGAAAGATTCTCTTCTTGATCATGTGTAACATAGACCTGTTTTTTTCTGTTTGTAATCATAATAACAAACATCTAACATGGTTTATGATGTGCAATGTATTTCACAAACATGTGTAATGGTATGTAAAAGATCAATGTGTATGAGATAGTGGTGTAGAAGTGGAGATGGAGATGTGATTCCTTCACTCTTTCTTATCCTTCCCGGATCTTGTTTTATACTTGTTTGGCCAGAGAACATCACTAGTTATAGTAGGAACTAGTTACAGTAACAATTTGAAGTGGTATCTGATAGTCATAAACTCTTTAAGCACCTGAGGGAGAGGTGGCACTGAAAGCTGTAATTTCACATCAAACTTATGAGGCTAAAATTATTTCATAGCCCAATACACAGAGTATATTGACACAGTCTTTTGACTCAAACACCATATTCTGGACATAGAGTATAGGAAACATCTTTATTAATTTGTTAATTTAAGGTGCTGAGAAATGTCCTGTTATATGTCAGATCATAAAAATCACCTTTGAGCATTTTAAACTCTCTGATTTTGGAAGTGTTTCTGACACATTCAAGTAAACCTAAAACTTTTACTTCTTTAATTACTAATGCAAGCAAGGGGATTTTTGGCTCTAGGAAGAATTGAAAGAATTTTGAGATTTTTCTTGAAAAGTTTTTATAAAACACATGCTTATGACTTTTGAATTGATCCATAGGTTTTAAATATGAAAAAATTACTTATCTGGCTTTTTTATTTTTATTCTTTTAATTTATTTATTTTAATTAGAGGCTAATTACTTTACAATATTGTATTGGTTTTGCCATACATCAACATGAATCCTGCACGGGTGTACACGCATTCCCAATCCTGAACCCCCCTACCACCTCCCTCCTCATACCATCCCTCTGGATCATCCCAGTGTACAAGCCCCAAGCATCCTGTATCCTGCATCAAACCTGGACTGGCGATTCGTTTCTCATATGATATTATACATGTTTCAATGCCATTCTCCCAAATCATCTCCCCACCCCCCCCCCACAGAGTCCAAAAGACTGTTCTATACATCTGTGTCTCTTTTGCTGTCTCGCATACAGGGTTATCATTACCAGCTTTCTAAATTCCATATATATGCATTAGTATACTGTATTGGTGTTTTTCTTTCTGGCTTATTTCACTCTGTATAATCGGCTCCAGTTTCAACCACTTCATTAGAACTGATTCAAATGTATTCTTTTTAATGGCTGAGTAATACTCCATTGTGTATATGTACCACAGCTTTCTTATCCATTCACCTGCTATCTGGCTTTTTTTAATTGGACAATTAGTCTTTACTTGGGGATAAAAAAGCATATTTTTAAAGCAACATGATAGAATTAAAATTTATATGTAATTTTCTAAATGATATAAATGAAATCATATCATTCTATTTTATATCATTTATAATCTTTATATCATTTTATACATATGTCTCTATTGATATAAAATGATAAGTATCTTATAATTTATGTAATCTAAAGAACTATAAGTCTGCCTCACAGTTATATCCAGTTAAAAATATAATTATACACTTCATTCACAAAGGAAAGAAATTTTTAAAATACAGTATTCATTGAAAACTACATAATTTCATAAAAATGAACTTTTATGAAATATAAGAAAATATATTTATAAATAAAGAAAATAAGAATTCCAAAATAAAGTATTAGAAATAAGAATCCCATCACTTACAAAATAATTTATGTGTTGTTATTGATTAAATTTTTGAATAAAAATTGAAAGGTTGTGTCTTGAATTCCAATGAGTTTAAAAAAAAAAAAACAAGAACAACTTGTACTCCTATTTTAATTGTTAAGTAAAACATCACTTTCAAGTTTTAGTGATAGAATTTCTCTATGATATGTGACATACTAGCTCAGTGACAAACATTTTCCCAAATTCGGAAGGCTAATAAGCATCAAAAATTAATCAACCTCATAGCTAATGTCTCCCAGTTTAAACAATATGAGATTAGGAGGTGCGGGCAGAGACCAAATGAAAAGAATCCACCTGCCAATGCAAGAGACACACCTGGGTCAGGAAGGTCCTCTGGAGAAGGAAATGGCAACCCACTCCAGTATTCTTGCCTGGAAAATTCCATGGACAGAGGAGCACCTGGCCAGCTACTGTCCATGGGGTCACAAAGAGTCAGACATGACTAAGCATGAACACATGCACACCAAACAACTGCCAAAGATTTAAGGAAAAACAAGCTGCTTTAGAGTTCAGTAAAACAGGTACTTCTATAATCTCTCTATCAAGACCTTTAAAATATTGGAAATACTTTTAACAATTAACTATGGAGCAATGATTGGAGAAATGATGACACAGCTACAGGAAGATTATACAGACATTAATGATTATTTTTGTAGAACTTTAAAACCAAAGCAAATTTTTACAATGTAAAATTATGAAAGGAAATGTAGAATATAAAATTTATAAACACACTATTATTTATATTTTGTTAAATTCAGTTCAGTTCAGTCGCTCAGTCGTGTCCAACTCTTTGCGACCCCATTAATCGCAGCATGCCAGGCCTCCCTGTCCATCACCAACTCCCAGAGTTGACTCAAACTTATGTCCATCGAGTCGGTGATGCCATCCAGCCATCTCATCCTCTGTCGTCCCCTTCTCCTCCTGCCCCCAACCCCTTCCAGCATCAGGGTCTTTTCCAATAAGTCAACTCTTCACATGAGGTGGCCAAAGTATTGGAGTTTCAGCTTCAGCATCAGTCCTTCCAATGAACACCCAGGACTGATATCCTTTAGAATGGATTGGTTAGATCTCCTTGCAGTCCAAGGGACTCTCAAGAGTCTTCCCCAACACCACAGTTCAAAAGCATCAATTCTTTGGCACTCAGCTGCCGGGAGCCGGCATATTGCATATTGAGTGCATATTGCATATTGAGTACAGCACTTTCCACAGCATCATCTTTCAGGATCTGGAATAGCTCAACTAGAATTCTATCACTGCTGGGAGCCAGCATGAGGCACTCCGCCCATGGCAAAGGTCATGAGGAAGGAGGCTCGGCATACGCAAAGGCGGGATCAAGCCTCAGGAGTCCCCCTGGAAATTCTTGAGCATCTACCCCCAAAACCAGAGTCTGCCTACTTTCTGCTTTGTACTCTCACCTACACCTCTGACTTTATGGGGGGCTGTCCCCCACTACCTCTCTCTGAAAAAAGAGTTAGCTTACAGCTCCAGTTAATAATTCCTGGGTGTGACAGTGTTTAACCTACAAACTCCTTTGGCAATCCTCTAGCCTGCCGGAATAGGTTTTTCCGGCCACATGTGATTGCTCAGAGCCTCCCAAATGTGAGAGGCATGAGATGTTCTATATTGTCTAAATACAGATTCCTTTGAGCAGTTAAAAGATTGATTAGAAATTGTATTGGTGAAGGGTTTTTCACTTGTTGGGCCAATGTTTGCTGCTAAGTCTCCATATCCCTTACCTGCTGTGTCCCTGGCAGTGTATTGATTAATATAATTGGTGTAAATAGTAGCTTTAATGTTTGTAACCTGGGACCCTTGAGTTAATTCTTTTTCTTGTTATAGCCCACCACACCTTTGCTCCGTAGGAATGCAACTTTATCTAAGGCTTTTGGAGGGTGGCGCTTGACTAATCACCTTTAGAGAAAAATAAGATTTCTGAAGAAAGGGTCTTAAAATGTTAACAGGCCTCCGGGCCAGAAGATGACGCAAATCACCGAAACTTTTGCATATGATAAGTTTGCAGGAAGAAAGCCTGGCTTACTGCATGACTCTACCCCTTCCCCCATTATCCTCTATGCATAACTTAAGGTATAAAAACTACTTCGGAAAATAAAGTGCGGGCCTTGTTCACTGAAACTTGGTCTCCCCATGTCGCTCTCTCTCTCAACCTCTGGCTGAGTCTCCATTTGGAGCGCAGAACCCGCCATGCTTACTAATTATACCTGGGCTTCTAAGATCCGACCGGGGAGGCCTCAGTGTCTCCTCTTCTTCTGGAGAACGGAAGGACGCCTGCGGCCTACGTAAGTGGTGCTAACTTCTTGTCTTGAAGTTTTATTGGTCTCCCGCATAAACCAAGCTACTCAGCCTCTTTTCTCCACTGAATTTTCCTACTGAGCTATCCTCATTCTATTACTCTTTACATCTCTAATTAATATCTAATTGAAGCTATTGTATCCTGATCCTTGCCGACGTCGTCCCCCCTTCGAATACCCTGGATCAGCCGGGGCTGGACCTTGGCAGGTGGTGCCCGAACAGGCGATTCGAAGGTAGGTCCCCAACCCTTTCCCCCAGTGTTGAATTTTAGGGACGGATAGGACCCCACTCAGGGTGCCACGGACCCCCCCCTGTAGGATAGACAGGGTGAGTAGGAGTGCAATTCTCACATCCATACATCACCACTGGGAAAACCATAGCCTTGACTAGACGGACCTTTGTTGGCAAAGTAATGTCTCTGCTTTTGAATATGCTATCTAGGTTGGTCATAATTTTCCTTCCAAGGAGTAAGCGTCTTTTAATTTCATGGGTGCAATCACCATCTGCAGTGATTTTGGAGCCCCCTAAGATAAAGTCTGACACTGTTTCCACTGTTTCCCCATCTATTTGCCGTGAAGTGATGGGACCAGATGCCATGATCTTAGTTTTCTGAATGTTGAGCTTTAAGCCAACTTTTTCACTCTCCTCTTTCACTTTCATTAAGAGGCTTTTTAGTTCCTCTTCACTCTCTGCCATAAGGGCGGAAATATGCCATAAATTTATATATGCCATAAATTACATATACTCAAAAGAATGAAAAGAAATAAATCAATATTGCAGTGTGGTTGTTTTTGGGATGTGGGTAATCTTTTCCTATCCTTCATGTATATCTGTGTTTTCCTAATATTCCACAATAATTGTAATTGGGGGGATCCAAAAGAAAGAGAATAAACAAAAGATAGTATTCCTAAAATACATAATTTATACCTACATGTAATATTTAAATTTTAAGTAATTATTTTACATAATTACTTGATATGACCCACCTCTCTCTGTGAATTCCTTAGCCTGCTTCATGAAGAATATAATGTGTTACTATTTGCTCCCCTGCAGATGTGTACTGATTATCCTCTGTCATGACCAACCAGAGTTGCCAGGAAGGCTTCATCTTGTTGGGTTTCTCAGACAGACCCAAGCTAGAGAAGATCCTCTTCATGTTTGTCCTCATCTTCTACCTTGTGACTTTGGTGGGCAATGCTGTCATTATCCTGGTTTCCCGCTTAGACCCCAGCCTTCACACGCCCATGTACTTCTTCCTCACTAATTTGTCCTTCCTAGATCTCTGCTTTACCACCAGTTCTATCCCCCAGCTGCTTTTCAACTTAGGCAGCCCAGACAAGACCATCAGTTATGTGGGTTGTGCCATCCAGCTCTTCATGTTCCTGGGACTGGGTGGCACAGAATGTGTTCTCTTGGCTGTCATGGCTTATGACCGCTTCACTGCAATCTGCAAGCCCCTCCACTATTCTGTCCTCATGCACCCTCAGCTCTGTTGGAAGTTGGTGTCTGTGGCCTGGGGAGTTGGACTTCTCAACTCCTTGGTTATGTCTCCAGTGACTATGAAACTGCCACGATGTGGGAGATGCAGGGTGAAACATTTCCTATGTGAGATGCCGGCTCTGATAAGAATTGCCTGTGTGGATACAGTGGCTGTAGAGAGCACTGTTTTCATCCTATCAGTGATCATCGTTCTGGTGCCCCTGTCGTTGATCCTCATCTCTTATAGCTGCATTGCCCTTGCAGTGCTGAGGATGAAGTTGGCGGCAGGAAGGAGGAAGGCTTTCAACACATGTGGGTCCCATCTCACTGTAGTCTCCTTGTTTTATGGGAATATTATCTATATGTATATGCAACCAGGAAATAATTCATCTCAGGACCAAGGGAAATTCCTTACCCTCTTCTACAACTTGGTGACTCCCATGTTGAACCCTGTCATCTATACACTGAGAAATAAGGATGTAAAGGGTGCACTCAGGAGACTTGTGTCTAGAAAGTAAGGTGATAGTGACTAGTTTTCTGGTTACTTCTTTTACTCAGTTAATAGAAATAAATAATTCTTAAAGTAAAAATTTTTAATTTATTTAAACATTTCTACCAATCCAATAAAAATCTCCAGGGATGGAATTTGGAAATATGTACTATAAAGGCCAAATATGATCCTGATTAGATAACAGGTAAATTTAGGTAAAAATTAATTTTCAATATATCTTATGTTTAACACTTCAAATCATCTTTTCTCCTTCTTTTCAGTTGTCCACATCCAACTGAAATCCAATAAAACAATCAGTTCATTCACTCAGTCGTGTCCGACTCTTTGCAACCCCATGAATCATTAAAACCATGAATCAATATATATAAAGATTTGTATCCAGAATATATCAAGAATGTATACAAATAATGAAAAGGCAAACAACTGAATGAAAAGTGGGCAAAAAGCTAAAACCAGACTTTTCACAAAGTAAGATGTCTACAAGGCAAAAAACACACGAAAAGGTGCTCGTTATTTTCATCTTCATGAAAATGAAAATTAAAACCACAAGATATCACTTTATAATCATTAAAATAGCTAAATTAAAACATAAAATACCAAATATTAATAAAGATGGAGAGCAACAGGTACCCTCATATGTTGCTCGTGAAATATAGAGTGATTTAATTATTCTGGGAAAGTGTTTGGCTACCTTTTTAATAAAATTAAGCACATATCCTCTATGATTGAGTATTTACACTCCTGTGTATTTTCCTCAGAGAAATGAAAACAAATGTCCATAAAAAAGATTTATGTGAGAGAAGTCTCACAGAGGTTTTGTTCATTAGAGCACAAAACCAAAAACAATGCAAAAATCTACAAAGAAAAAATAGATACAATGTGATGTCACCAAATGTAGTTCTATTCATCAATGAAAATGAATAATCTATTGATCCATGCAATAATATGGATGGACCTCAAAAACTTCCTGTTGCATGGGAAGTCAAAAACAAAAGCATGAATACCATATTATTCTAATTATATGAACTTCCAGGTAGTCAAAAGACTAAGCTAAGATAATGGAAAGCAGAGCAGTGATTTTCTTTGGGGATTTTAACAAGGTGGGAACATGAAGGAATTTTTTAGAGTGATATAAACACTCTACATTTTGATCTAAGTGATTGTTACACAGATGTATAATTTGCCCAAAAAAAAACTACAGATTAATATCCCTTATAAACATTGATGCAAAATTTCAAAGCAAAGTTTTAACAAACAGAATCCAATAATATCCCAGGAATGCAGTTAAACAATTGAAAATCAGTCAAAGTAGTCTATGTCTATACCAATCTGAATGTGCCTTATCTGACCTGAAAATCAATGTATTTCACCATATTAACAAACGAAAGAAAGAAAAACCATGTGATCATGCAGAAAAAACATTTGATAATATTCAACATCTGATCCTGACAAAAATTCCCAGCAAACTAGTAATACAAACAACTTTCCTCAACATTTTAAATGGCATTGATGAAAACATATACATATATCAAAACATTAAATTATACTCTTTAAATATGTGAGGTTACTGTACATCAATTATACCTCAATAATAGTGAAAAGAAAAAATGGAAGAACGAAGAGAAGGAGGGGGGGAGGAAAGAAGGAAGGAAGAAAGGAAGTGGAAAAGAAGGAAGTAAAGGAGACAGGAAAGGAAAAAAATCATGCCACTGCTGATACTGCCATCTTTCCAAGATATGTGGTAATACTTTAAATTTCTTCCATTTCTACATTTTTTCTGCTTATTATATTGCTCAATTCAGGACCTGAAAAAATGGCACTTCAAAATTTCAAAAAATGTATGTATGTTTATTATGACAATAGAAGGTATAATCTGTTCCACTGTGGATGGTGACGAAAGCCACAAAATTAAAATATGCTTGCTCCTTGGAAGAAAAGCTATGATAAACCTAGACAAAAGAAAACTAAAGAACAGAGACATCACTTTGATGACAAAGATACATATAGTCAAAGGTGTGGTTTTTCCAGTATTCATGTACAGATGAGAGAGTCAGACCACAAAGAAGAAAGAAGGCTGAGGAGCCGAAGAATTGATACTTTAGAATTGTGATGCTGGAGAAGACTCTTGAGAGTCCCTTGGACAGCAAGGAGATCAAAACAGTCACTCCCACAGGAAATCAACCCTGAATTTTCATTGGAAGGACTGATACTGAAGCTCCAATATTTTGGCCACGTGATGAGAAGAGCTGACTTGTTGAAAAAGACTCTGATGCTGGGAAAGATTGAAGGCAAGAGGAGAAGGGGGTGACAGAGGATGAGATGGTTGGATGACATCACTGACTCATTGGACATGAGTTTCAGCAGTCTCCAGCAGATAGTGAAGGACAGGGAAGCCTGGCATGCTGCAGTCCATGGGGTCACAAAGAGTTAGACATGACTTAGAGACTGAACAACAACAACTTGTTCCATGGAGACCTTTAGTGTTGTAAGTTCTAACAAAAGCATACACCTACCACCCCCACGTTAACTGTTTTTTCTTTTCAGTGTGACTTGCAGGAATAAACTATGGACCAACACTCACTTGTGTGTATTTTGTACTTATTTCAGAAATCATAGAAATTTCATTATATGTAAGGGTATAACTTCTAAGTAATAGAGAGCTAAAGGAAACATATATTCTTCTACTAATCATCTTCAGAAAGAGTTAAGAGAATGACCTACAAGAGACTGCATGTGGAAAAAAAAAAAGGAGAGACTGCATGTGTAATGCATGCTTTGTAAATGTGTATATATGTATTTACGTGTGTGCAATAGCACATTAACATATAATGTATTATTTATGTTATTAAATCCAAGTACAAGTCAAAATGTAGCATGTTGCAGTGTATACTACAAACTGAACTTGATCAGGGATCTATGGGCTAGAATGTCAGATTAAATTTTTCTAAGGTGTTTATATTTATTATTCAGATTTCAGAACTGTAAGAGTTTATTTCATAGGGAGATGGTTGTTTGTGAAGCTTAGGTGAATAGAATCTTTGCGACCCTATGGACTGTAAACCCTCTAGGCTCCTCTGCCCGTGGAATTCTCCAGGCAAGAATACTGAAGTGGGTAGCCATTCCCTTCTCCAGGGGATCTTCTCAACCCAGGGATCAAACCTGGTCTCCTGCATTGCAGATTCTTTACCATCTGAGCCACTAGGGAAGCCCATAATATATTTTCTATGCTATTAAATCCAAGTACAAGTCAAAATGTAGCATGTTGTAGTTTACATTACAAACTGAGCTTGATCAGTGATCTAAGGGCTAGACTGTCAGATTAAATTTTTCTGGGATATTTATATTTATTATTCAGAATTGTTTAAGAGTTTATTTCATAGGGAGATGGTTGCTTGTAAAGCTTAGGTGAACAGAATCTTTCAAAATTAATATGTACATTATTTATTCTTTAAATTTTTTCCAGGTAAATTTATTTGAGTAAGCATCTGCAGAACATGGGGATTCATGGACATAAGGGACTCTTTTTCATATTTTTAGAATATATATGGGGCCTTTGCTAGATGTAAGATACAAAGGCCCTGACCAATTGATGCCTGAATCAAAGAATTTGTTCAATAGTATCAGGACAGTAATCTAAATATATTTTACTGTTTGAAATTTTGCTGAATTATTGTCAGTGAAATGTGTAGAATATGAAATAGAACTTAGGTCATGTACTATTCAGACATGATAATGTTCTTAAAGGTCATTTTTAAAAAGGAAGAAGGTTAAAATGACCAACTCCCATGCCTCACATCAGCATTTTTCAGGCTATATGCAAAACTATATGTAAATACCGCCTGGTGTTATTACAGCTAGTGGCTGCCGCTGTCCCTGGCAGCAGTGAATCACACCCTTCACTCAGTGTTTCCTGTCTACAGCCTTCTCCAAAACAGATGCTACATAATATGGCTGCCACACAAGTGAAATCACAGTTGGGCCTAATTTCCGGATGGCTTTATCAGGATTGGTGTTAGAAAGTTTTTCTTTGAGCCTCAACTTTTTTTTCACAGCTGCCTCCACCTATTTCTCTGAAAAAGCTAATGCATTCAACCCATGAACTTTATAGTAAAGCCACAATCAAAATGTAAGAAAAAGTGATATCTCTTTAGCAATTGTCAGAAAATGCTAAAATACTAGTATTCCTTACAGTGCTTTTATTGGTTTCTTGCTTTTATTTTTTTATTGATTTTATTTTTTATTTTTATAATGGTTTCATGCTTTTATTTTTGCTGTACTTCATAGTATGTTCTTACATGTCTCTTTGCAAATAGAAATGGGATAATGTTCCCAAATACGGTTGCAAATAATAAAAACCAGTGCAGCCTGTAGGGAAGGAAAAAATTTTCCTCCACCATCTTAGGGTCCTGGCTGGGTCTGAAAATTAAACTGACAAAGACAGATAAACAGGAGAAAAGCATACAAATCTTATTGAACTTTTACGTGTTCATAGGAGCTTTCACAAGAGAATGAAAAATCCAAGAAGGGCAAACCAGTAAGCTCCTTTTAGACAAAGAACCAATATATTTGTGAAAAATTGACAAGACAAAGGGGTCTGGACTAGAGGTGGCCCAACTATAGCTAGGTAGTACTTATCTTCCTTAATAGCAATAAGGGTTAGTTTAACAAGGTTTGTTTTTAGACTCCTCTGGTGCCATCTCTGGGTTGATAAGTCTATATGAAAAGGAGAATGTGTACTGTTTTAGGCAGAAAATAGTGAGTTTTTTCAGCATTTACTGCTTAGTTGCTTTCAGCTCAGAATATTTTCTATGTTCTTTAGGTATATTTTAGGATGAGATATTCTGTATTAATTCAAACTGCTTAAAAACTTTTTTAAAAAACATAAATGCTCCAGGAACAGTTCATCATCATCTCTGTAGGTTGAAATGAATCCAATAACCAGGTTTGGAGCACTCATTTTTGTAAAAGAATGAAATGAAAAAGGGCTTACCTTGTGGTTCAGTGATAAAGAATCCACCTGCCAATGCAGGAGACATGGGCTCAATCCCTGGGTCGGCAAGATACCCTGGAGAAGGAAATGGTAACCCAACCCAATATTCTTATCTGGGAAATTTCATGGACAAAGGAGCCTAGTGTCCTACAGCTCATGGGATCAAAGAGTTGCATATGACTGAGCACCGATGCACCACACTGAAGTGAAGAAATTCCCTCAGAGTTATCAGAGGAAATTTCAGATGACTCATGGGGGACACACACATACATCTAAAGAGCTCTGATGTTCAATTGCTTTCATTAAGCTGTCCTTCTCAGCCATCATCTGGAGTCAGAGTCCTTCCAAAGTACCTTCTTCATCCTCACTTCACATCCCTGTTCCTCAGTGTACATATGAGGGGGTTGGTCATGGGGATAATGACAGTGTAGAAGAGAGACATGAACTTGTTCTGATCCTGGAAGTCGCTGCTGCTGGGATGAAGATACACATAGATGGCTGTGCCAAAGAGCAGGGAGACCACCGTGAGGTGGGATCCACACGTGCCAAACCCTTTTCTCTGCCCTATAGTGGACTTTATTCTTAAGACCGCCCTGACAATCTGACCATAGGAGAACATGATTAAGGCAAGAATGATGACACTGCCAAAGAAGGTCACATATACATTCATAGTGGTGTCAACACTGCCAAGTTTGAGAAAAGGAGGGATCTCACAAAAGAAAGCGGTCTAATTTATTTCTCCCACAAAGTGGTAAAAGGAAGATATACACTGTCTGCAATAAGGAGTTGGCAAAACCAATGATTCATGAAGCAGAAGCCATCAGGGCACACAGACAGGGGTGCATGATTACTGTGTAGTGAAGGGGCCTGCAAAAAGCTTCACAGTGGTTAAATGCCAAGAATACTAAGAGAAAGCATTCTGTGCATCCCAATCCCAGATAGATGAAGAACTGAGCTACATAGCCACCGAAGGAGATGGATTTGTCTGCTCCACTGAGATTAACCAAGAACTGGGGAACGATGCTTGTGGTGTAGCGCAGATCCAGAAAGCTCAGGTTAGAGAGGAAAAAGTACATAGGGGTGTGAAGACGTGGGTCCAAGTAGGAAAATGCAATGATGGTTGTGTTTCCCAGCAAAGTGAAGATGTAGGAGATCAAAAGAACCACAAAATGAACTTGTTCCAGTTGATGTCTGTCAAAGAACCCCAGTAGGATAAACCCAGTGAAAGAATTTCCATTTTTCTGTTCCATCCTTTGTTAGCACATGGCTCCTGTCAAGACAAAGCATTTAAAATTTTAAAAAGTATCTTCCAAAAGGGGGAGGGCCTAGGGAGGTGGTAAATCTATTACGTTAAAAGACAGGGCCATGGGATTTTATATGCAACTATCTGGTTAGATGATGTATTCATTGAAATCAACATACATTATACCAATTTGAGGCTTCCCAGGTGGCATAGTGGTAAAGAACCCATCTGCCAATGCATGATACATAAGAGATCAAGGTTTGCTCCCTAGGTTGGGAAGATCCCCTAGAGGAGGAAATGACTAAAATGACTTAGCATGGCATGGCATGGCATGGCATATCAACTTAGTTTTACATTACCAAAAATAATGATGTTGATGTTTAATATAAGAAAAATCAAATGGTAGACCTTGTGTTTCCATGCATCATAGATATAAAAGGTCTTTCTCAGATTGAGTTTAATAGGATTTAAAGTACTATAAGAATATACAGTAGAGAAGCAATGCTGCATACAAAGCTTTTGGCAAAAATTGCTTCTCTACTCTTTTAACATATTTGTGAATGCTACCTTGGTCTTGGTATGGTAGGAAAACAAATAAATAGAGCCTAAAAATATGACCATTCAATTATAATAATTACAATGCTTAACTCATGTCCTCAAGATAACTAAAATTACTACACCATAATAAGAACTCCAAAATTTCATTGATGTCACCAACACTTACCTCTTCTTTCTGTTGATTTCATTTTCACAAAGTACCAATAACCACAGTGCATGGACTTCTAACGGAAGTAGGATTATTCACTTCCAACATTTTAATCAAGATAAACATTTTTAAAGCTATCTAATTGTGTAATCTGTGCATAAAGTAGAATGCTCTACATTGCTCTCTATGATAAATAATTAAATGCATAGAGATAAAGACATATACATTGTCAGTGCACTGACAGGTCAAAGATAGAATATAAAACTAAAACTAATATAAGGAATGGCATAAAGAAAAGGATATTATGTTATTATAAAAATCTAAGCACCTCCATCTACAATAGGCTAATTTATATTTGCAATCTTGAAGCATAAGTTATACTAAACCAAGCACGTTGCCATTCCTAAGGTTAGTTGATTATCATTTTCATCCAACTATTTAGTATTTGCATAAGCATGAAGTGAAGTGAAAGTCACTCAGTCATGTCCAACTCTTTGTGACCCCATGGACGATACAGTCCATGGAATTCTCCAGGCCAGAATACTGGAGTGGGTAGCCTTTCCCTCCTCTAAGGGATCTTCCCAACCCAGGAGTTGAACCCAGGTCTCCTGCATTGCAGACAGATTCTTTACCAGCTGAGCCACAAGGAAAGTCCTTGCATAAGCATGGTTATATGCTACCCTAAGTGGCATTAGAAAATAAATAATTCAGTTCTATCATGTTCAAATTGTTAGACATAAAGTAAATTTTTAACTCTTCCAAAATTTTAAAAATTTGAATCAGGTTTGAGTGTAGAACCTATTGATGTATTAAATAAATTGGTACAAAATTAGCTTAAAATAAATGTTAATAAAATCTGCATAAGGGAAAAGTAAAGGGCAAACAAAAGAAGAGTCGGTGATAGAAAGGGCCACTGGGAAATATTCCTCTATCACTACCATAAATATCTTCCTTGTCCCATAAATTTAGTTGTAAGGAAAGCAAACAACCAAAATATCATAAGTTTTGAAATATAAAAGCACACAAAACAGAAATTTAATACTTCATATATAAGAAGGATTGAACTAATTTAACTTCACACTCAATCACATGACAACAATATGGAAGAATACATGCATATCTTGCAAAAACAATCTTTAATTAGTAAAAAAAAATGTTCACATTTAAAGTTTGAAAAATAAAGCATCCAAAGGTTGAATGCTGGACAGATATGCTACCTACATATCAATTAACAACATAATTACTGGTATTACTGTTTTATGTTCTAAAACCTTTACAAGCATAATCACAACTCCAAAAAATTGAAATTTACCATTTCCCTTTTACATATGAAAAAATAGGTTAAAGTAGTTAACTAACTTAACCAGAATCATAAAATTCCCATTTTAATAGAAACCCAAGTCCTTTTAATATCTAAGTTTGTGCTTTTAAATACCTATTACCTTATCATCAAGTAAATGAATATATTAAAATTCAAAGGCAGTACATGTGGTATAGAGGATGTAGTATTTTATACTTTCTTTGACTTTTATAATGACGTGATCAATGGTATCCACAAAAAAATCTGGGTCCAAAAATTTCATAATAAAATTAATCATAAAAGTATGAGAAAAAAGTACCATTACAGTTTCCATGTACAATGACATTCTACATCCCCCTGATTCACACCTGCTCAGAAGAGCAAGTTTAAAAATCATGGTTCAGTCTCATGAACACATATATAAATATAATATAGTCATCTGAAATGTACTGCTGGCAAATTATTTTTAATGTACCTAATGAAGTATTTAGCAAAGTAAAGGAGGGAAAAAATAAAATGCTAATTCATTCAGGGAAAACACTAACATAATAACACAGTATAATAAAATAATAATTTATTTGAACATTATCATATCAATAAGGACCAAGAAGGCAGCTGACAAAAGGTAAAATCCTCCAATTTTCATAGCAGCATTATTTTCAATTGCCAAGATATAGAAGCAACCTATGAAGTATGCATCAATAGATAAATGGATAAAGAAGATGTGGTGTATATTTATATAGATAGATACAATGGAATATTACTCAGCCATGAATGAAATTTTGCCATTTACAACATGGACAAACCTGGAGAGTATTATGCTTAGCAAAGTTAGACAAAGAAAGAC
The DNA here is from genome assembly GCF_029407905.1 of Bubalus kerabau. Taxonomy (NCBI): domain Eukaryota; kingdom Metazoa; phylum Chordata; class Mammalia; order Artiodactyla; family Bovidae; genus Bubalus; species Bubalus kerabau. The sequence goes on from NC_073626.1 coordinate 21,654,905, forward strand.
AAATACTTTATGTTTTTACTTATATGTGAAATCTAAAAACTGAAACAAATGAATATAACAAAAGAAAACAGACTTAAAGATACAAAGAACAAACTAGTGATTACCTGTGGGGAAAGGCAGAGGGAAAAGGGTGAGACAGGGGCAGTGGATGAAGAGGTTAAAAACTACTAGGTACAAAATAAACAAGACACAAGCATATAGCATAGGGAACAGAGCCAATATTTTAAAATAACTTTTTGTGGAGTATAATCTTGAAAATAAAAAGTCACTATGCTGTATACCTGAAGTAAATATACAAGTCAACTACTCTTCTATTTGAAAAAAAAATACTTGGGATATGAGATAAAGTTGCATAAACCATTTACTGCTTTAGAGGATAAACAAAAAAGCATGCTGAATGGCTACCTACATGACAGATAAAAATGAATGATTTTAGATTGAAATATAAAGTGTCAGGCAAAGAAGACACCAACTAAAATACAAAAAAGAATATAACGTTCTCTTTATGTTAAAATTGAATCCACATAGAGAGCACACTGAAACATAATTAGGATATTAATGTATACTGCTGGTGCTACTAAGTCGCTTCAGTCATGTTGGACTCTGTGCAACCCCATAGACGGCAGCCCACCAGGCTCCCCCGTCCCTGGGATTCTCCAGGCAAGAACAATGGAGTGGGTTGCCATTTCCTTCTCCAATGCATGAAAGTGAAAAGGGAAAGTGAAGTCGCTCAGTCGTGTCCAACTCTTTGCGACCCCATGGACTGCAGCCTACCAGGCTCCTCCGTCCATGGGATTTTCTAGGCAAGAGTACTGGAGTGGGGTGCCATCGCCTGCTCCGACTAATGTATACTAAGATACTATATATCTTAATAATGTATACTAATATACATACTATATACTATAATGTATCCTAATGTATACTATACTAAGATACTAATTCTTTTTTTTTTTTTTACATTCAGGAAAATTATTATCCTTAAGTAAAGTTGGATATGGGAAATCTCTTGGTGCTAGAAGCATTAACCCATTAATTCTCTAATATATTCTGCTGTTCCAGGTCACCTTGCTCCTTTTGTACTTTCCTACTCAAAATCAATTTCTCTTAAAACTATTCACACCACCACAAAGGGCAGTCTTCCAAGAGAAGAAATATGTTTTGGATAAGGTTAATTAGAAATTCTCATTTCTTTCCTACGTACTTAAAGAATTGTGTAATTTCACTGGAATTGTCATCTATGTTAACACAAGCATCAGTTGACTTAATGCAGTAAGAAATCTTGATCTCTATTAGACAAACTATGTAAATAATGACTGGAAATACTAGACACATTCACTCTAACTACAGGAACAAAAAATGGTGTCTGTGTTAACCATCATTATGTGACATGATATAAGAAAGTCTTGCCATAAAAATTATATATAAGTTATTACTTGGATACAAAAAAGAAATAATTGAAAAACAACAAAGTTTATGTAGAAAAATTTAAATAGGTAAAATTAAAATAAACAGATTCTATAAGACAAAGATGACATTCTGTGTAACAATTATTTTAAAAATGGAAAATGATATCTCACAGGAACACAATTTTACTATTCTAATCAAGAGAATAGGCATCAAATAAAAGAAGTTAAATGCTTAGTACTGACACACATCAGGTGGTAGAGATAATAGTTTGCAATTACAATAATTGCACAATACTGACAAATAATATGACTAAAATTTGAGTGGAAGAATACGTATTTTAATACAACTGGTTACTCAGTAGGTAAACCACACATTTTAAAGACAGGAGATTTCAAGATAATAATTTTTAAGATATTTCAAATTATACAGCATTCACATATTTTTAACATTCAGACTCTGTCTTATCCAGTTTCTCAATGAACCTTGAAGTCTCTGCAAAATTTCTGCAGCCTCAGGCCTATGACTGAGTTACTATTGCTTTGACACATTGACACAATATTCCTTGTCACTGTCAACCTAGCATTTGGAAGATTCCATGTATATTTTAGATATTTTTGTACCTCTTTGAAAAAAATGAACATTAAAAAACATAGATGGTGACAGTAGATTTTGAGAAATATTGTGTAATTTCACAGAAAATAAGGACCCAGAGGAAGAAATGGAAGCATATAGTTTTACATTCAGACATGCATTATTATCCTGTTTCTAAATGCATGTTTTACTAGAGCTAAATATGCTGTATTTAAATTATTTTCATGTGTACATACTGTGTTATAATGAATGTACTAAAATAGAATGAAATGTCTAAGAATAAAGTGTTGGCCTCTAAAATAAACAATTGAGTTTAGTTCTTATATTTGTTGAATTTCTATAGGAATTTCTGTTCATTTTGCCAACTGACATATATGCTAACCAACTGAGCTTTTCAAGAACAATCACCACTGAAAATAATCTAATTTGCCAATTCCTAAAGCAATAGAAACTTAGTTCCACTTTACTTACTTTTATTCACCTTATCTGTGGAACCAAAGCTCTTTTCCTAGCAAATATCCAAGTTGCTACTTTAACACAGTACTGGGGACTGGAACTTGGATATATAAAATCAGAAAGCAGGTTGTTTGGAATGAGTGCAATCAAGCACCAGATTAACCTGAAATTTTTCTTAAGCCATAAAGTGTTTTCTCATGATGACTTCACATATCTTCATGTGGTATTGGGGATATGTATTCTATCTCATGGTAGGAAGATAAAGAGAGGTAGTTTTGAACTCTTAGTATTACCTCCTGAACACAATGACCTGGCTGTTTTGACAGACCCATGTAGGCAACAAGAGAAGGTGGTATGAAACTGCACTGTGACTGGGTTGACACAGAGAAAAAAACCAAACCTGGCTGAAGTCTCTGGTGAATGTGTGTCCTTAAGTGTTAATCAACTGATGTCACCTCGCTGTCCAGAGATTCCAACCATCAGGGAAAATGAATATCAAGGAAAATAGCAGAGGACACAAAATCTGCCTCTTTTATAATTTCACATATTTGACAGATGACTGATAATTTCCTAGACCTCCCAGTTATTTTAGCTCTCATCTTTGAATAATTCAGATGTTTCACAAAACATGAGATTTTCTCTTACAATTGCAAAAACAACTTTTACATATAAATATATAATGAAAACTTCATTCAGTTACTTAATATTAAACATAAATATGCAAATTATTTTTCACTTAGTATAATTCATAACCACTTATAAGGGATTATAGAGCTAATGCAGTAATTAGGCACATTCTTATCTTTTATGGTCAATGTAAACCACTACATTTACTACTAAACATCTAATGTGGCTAAGGAAAAAAAAAAATCAGTGTATAGAAGTATACATTGCTCAGTTTATACCCAAAGGTTTTAATTGTCTACTCAAACAATAAAGAGAAAAATTATCATTTTTTTAACAAAACTGACATGGTTTGTTTAAATTCAACTAGTCTTTGCCTTTACGTTTCACATGATTTCAGCTAAAGAAAAATAGAAGGAAGTTGATGGGCCTTGTGTCTGTTTAAGTCAAGTTCAAAGTTAATTCAGTTAAATTATCTCAAAACAGTTTATCTTGACAATATAGGGAAAAGGCAGGTATAAACAACACCTGACTTTGAAAAACTTTAGCTCTAAACTTCAAAGGCGGTTTCAAAAGTGAAATTAAATCCCCTTTTCAAGATGGGAACACATTTTGTTTCAGAGTAATACATGACTGCTAGTTAGCAGTACAAGCTAGCTCAGAGAAAGCCATTTAGGTTTGAAGCATCTCAGTTTCCATATGCTATTAGTCAGACAAGCATAGAGAGCTTCTGTGAATAATTTACATTTTATTGCCAACTGCTTCCCATATATTCATAAATTTCAGTTTTCTTGATAATTTTCTGCTAAACTACCCATTACTAAAAACATTCATAGATTAAAATTTTCTGTTATGTAATACTAGTTAAATCTCATCATATTTATAAGGAGGTCTAGTTAAGACAAATCTGCTTAAGTCATCCAGAGGAGGGATTGAATAGAAACCTGCTACTAATGCATTTCTTCCCAGTTTACTCTTACTGCTGCAAGTATTAGTTAGCAAAATCTCTTTTGATAATAGTTTGGCTGTTATCTAGCAATACTGACCTGCAATTACACTCCTGGATACAATATTCTTCTCTAAAGTCATTCTTGGTCACCTACCTCAAGTGACATATATAAGAATGCTCAAAGAAGCATTGTTTGTATCAACCAAAACTTGAAAACGATCTAAATGTTATCAACAACAAAACAGGTAAATTTTGACCTCTTCATACAACAGAGCACTACACAAACTACAGCTAAACAAATCAAAACGAGGTCTTTCTCCAAAAAGAGCCGAGAAAAATTTGAAATTCACCAAGTAATCAATCCCTTGACATAAAGTTGAAAAATGGTAAAACAAATTGTTGCTTATGAATGCAAACACGGGTGGTAAACAACTATGGTTATAGTCAAAAGTTATCAGATCAGATCAGTCGCTCAGTCGTGTCCAACTCTTTGCGACCCCATGAATCGCAGCATGCCAGGCCTCCCTGTCCATCACCAACTCCCGGAGTTCACTCAGACTCATGTCCATCGAGTCAGTGATGCCATCCAGCCATCTCATCCTCTGTCGTCCCCTTCTCCTCCTGCCCCCAATCCCTCTCAGCATCAGAGTCTTTTCCAATGAGTCAACTCTTCGCATGTTATAGCCAAAACTAAAAAGAATATTAAAAAGCTGATTATAACAAAGTTAAGATCAGTGGGGTGAAAAGGGAATGCAATTAGTTACAGACAGTCCGGGGTAGTGACCAGGTTTTAGTTATGAGTGGAGATACCATGAACCCCCACTTTTAAATTATTCTTTAAATTGAACATGTTTATGCAGATATACATCTGCAAAGAAAGAAAGGAAAAGAAAGGAAATGCCAAAGAATGCACTTTGCAAACTACCGCACAATTGCACTCATCTCACACGCTAGTAAGGTAATGCTCAAAATTCTCCAAGCCAGGCTTCAACAATATGTGAACCGTGAACTTCCAGATGTTCAAGCTGGTTTTAGAAAAGGCAGAGGAACCAGAGATCAAATTGCCAACATCCGCTGGATCATCAAAAAAGCAAGAGAGTTTCAGAAAAACATCTATTTCTGCTTTATTGACTATGCCAATGCCTTGGACTGTGTGGATCACAATAAACTGTGGAAAATTCTGAAAGAGATGGGAATACCAGACCACCTGACCTACCTCTTGAAAAACCTGTATACAGGTCAGGAAGCAACAGTTAGAACTGGACATGGAACAACAGACTGATTCCAAATAAGAAAAGGAGTATGTCAAGGCTGTATATTGTCACCCTGCTTATTTAACTTCTATGCAGAGTACATCATGAGAAACACTGAGCTGGAAGAAGCACAAGCTGGAATCAAGATTGCCGGGAGAAATATCAATAACCTCAGATATGCAGATGACATCACCCTTATGGCAGAAAGTGAAGAGGAACTAAAGAGCCTCTTGATGAAAGTGAAAGAGGAGAGCAAAAAAGTTGGCTTAAAGCTCAACATTCAGAAAATGAAGATCATGGCATCCAGTCCCATCAGTTCAATTCAGTTCAGTTCAGTCGCTCAGTCGTGTCCGACTCTTTGTGACCCCATGAATTGCAGCACACCAGGCCTCCCTGTCCATCACCAACTCCCAGAGCCCACCCAAACCCATGTCCATTGTGTCGGTGATGCCATCCAGCCATCTCATCCTCTAGCGTCCCCTTCTCCTGCCCTCAATCCCTCCCAGCATCAGAGTCTTTTCCAATGAGTCAACTCTTCGCATGAGGTGGCCAAAGTACTGGAGTTTCAGCTTCAGCATCATTCCCTCCAAAGAAATCCCAGGGCTGATCTCCTTCAGAATGGACTGGTTGGATCTCTTTGCAGTCCAAGGGACTCGAAAGAGTCTTCTCCAACACCACAGTTCAAAAGCATCAATTCTTCGGTGCTCAGCCTTCTTCACAGTCCAACTCTCACATCCATACATGACCACAGGAAAAACCATAGCCTTGACTAGATGGACCTTTGTTTGCAAAGTAATGTCTCTGCTTTTGAATATGCTATCTAGGTTGGTCATAACTTTCCTTCCAAGGAGTAAGTGTCTTTTAATTTCATGGCTGCTGTCACTATCTGCAGTGATTTTGGAGCCCAAAAAAATAAAGTCTGACACTGTCTCCACTGTTTCCCCATCTATTTCCCATGAAGTGATTGGACCAGATGCCATGATTGTCCCATCACTTCATGGCAAATAGATGGGGAAATAGTGGAAATAGTGGCTGACTTTATTTTGGGGGGGCTCCAAAATCACTGCAGATGGTGATTGCATCCATGAAATTAAAAGATGCTTACTACTTGGAAGGAAAGTTATGACCAATCTAGACAGCATATTAAAAAGCAGAAAACTTACTTTGCCAACAAAGGTCTGTCTAGTCAAAGCTATGGTTTTTCCAGTAGTCACATATGGATGTGAGAGTTAGACTATAAAGAAAGCTGAGTACCGAAGAATTGATGCTTTTGAACTGTGGTGTTGGAGAAGACTCTTGAGAGTCCCTTGAACTGCAAGAAGATCCAATCAGTCCATCCTAAAGGAGATCAGTCCTGGGTGTTCATTGGAATGACTGATGTTGAAGCTGAAACTTCAAAACTTTGGCCGCCTGATGCGAAGAGTTGACTCATTGGAAAAGACCCTGGTGCTGGGAGGGATTGGGGGAAGGAGGAGAAGGGGACCACAGAGGATGAGATGGTTGGATGGCATCACCGACACAATGGACATGAGTTTGGGTGGGCTCCGGGAGTTGGTGATGGACAGGGAGGCCTGGCGTGCTGCAGCTTATGGGGTCACAAGTCAGATGTGACTGAGCAACTGAACTGAACTGATGCAGATATACATATATTATTTAGAGAGAGACAGACACAGAGAGAGTGAGAGTCAGAGAGAAAGAAAAAGAGAGAGAGAGATAGCCAAAGGACACAAGGAACAACACAAAGGACAGTGTCATACCCATACTATAGGAGAGTTATACAGAACAGGAACACTTCTCCACCAGGCTCCAGGACACCATCCTCTCAGTAGAAATAGAATAGTGAGGACAACTTCTCATCTGAAATGTTTAAATGCCACCATTCAGAAATTATTCACATGCTATTCATGGTCTCTGAATTATTAATAACTCTCTGATTCTCTTTCTCACTACTAGTTCGAAGTAATAGTAAAAGCTTCCTAAGAAATGCTACCACCCCTCTACTGCTACCATGCTTTGGATTTCTGTGGTTACCACTGATAAATGGATAAAGAGACCAAAAAGGAAAGTAGAAAAAGGAAAGATTGGGGTAAAGATGGGGAAATAGAAAAGACAAATAAGTCTAGAAGTACAAATAAGAGCTAAGAGAGACAATAGAAATACAGAGATTTGAGTTAAATAGAGAACAAAGGTATACACTGAAAGTGAAAGAGAAGAAAAAGGAGAGGGAAAACAATAAAATAATGGGGAAATGGATTCTCCAAAGTTCAAAAAACTCAAAATGCACTGAAGTAGTTACAAGTGAGGTAAAATATAGTGCCAGACTACAAAGCAAGTATGCTGCTTAATTATTCTATATTGGCAAATAATGCACTTCTTGAAGGCAATTTCACATACATGGTCATCTTATACAAAAGTTGGAACACATTTATAGTTCCACCAAAATTCAAGGAACAAGATTTGGTCACTTTTTGTTCCATACAATATTCAGTCACTCACTCTTCTCCTGTACAAAATGTGACTCTGGAGGTTGTCTTGTAGGCAGAGTTTCAATAGACTGGAGATGGATACTCTATTATACTGTGAGGTTTTTGAAAGATCCTCCCAAACTATTTTATTTTGTGGAAATTTTCTGGAACCTAAATAAAAATTAGGTTGATTTAGTCTTGTGTGGAAATAACTGAGCACTTAACCCCCCAAACATGTGGAAAGAGCCCATAGATCCCTCACTACATTTTCATCATCAACTCACTCCCAAAATATGCACTTACATAAACATATGCAGAAAACACTTGGATTAGAAAGCTTCCAAAATTTGGTTTATTATATCTTTTTTCATCGTTTGACCAACTAAAAAATTTGTGTTCAGGCTGCTGAATATATGAAAAACCAAATGACACTTTGAACCAATTTCTATTTTAACTCAAAATTCTGTTAAATTTAGTCATTTATTTTGATATCAAATGTTTCATTCTTAACTAATTAAATTATGTAAATTAATGACATCTTAAGTTTGAAAATTATAAACAAAATTTATAATCAAAGCTTATAATCACACTGAGGAAAATACTGAATGTACAAGATGATTAAAACATTAAGATAATTGATTGCCACCTTTTGGTAGCCATTAGTCTCTACCAAGTGAGAGTGCATGCTTATTAAAAAGCATTTTTAAAAAGATACTTCATGGTTCCATAGAAAGAGCATAACTTTGGACTCGGAATATTTAGGTTCACTCTCAGCACCATCATTTAGAAACCATACCAGTTCAAGCAAGAATTTAATCTCTCTGTAAAATCTAAAAAGCCAAACTCATAGAAAAAGAATAAAACGTAGACTTTTAGAGGCTGGGAGGTGAGCAAAATAGAGGATATTGGTCAAAGTGTACAGACTTCTAGTTATTAAATAAATAAGTTCTAGGGGGTCCTATTTTTTTTTAGTGAATGGATTTTTAAGACTATAAATGCAATTTTCTGTTCCTCGATTTGAATTGTAAAATTCTTCTGTTCTGTTCAGTCGCTCAGTTGTGTCTGACTCTTCGCAACCCCATGAATCGCAGTACGCCAGGCCTCCCTGTCCATCACCAACTCCCGGAGTCTACACAAACCCATGTCCATTAAGTCGGTGATGCCATCCAGCCATCTCATCCTCTGTTGTCCCTTTCTCCTCCTGCCCCCAATCCTTCCCAGCATTAGGGTCTTTTCCAATGAGTCAACTCTTTGCATGAGGTGGCCAAAATATTGGGGCTTCAGCTTCAACATCGGTCCTTTCAATGAACACCCAGGACTGATCTCCTTTAGGATGGACTGGTTGGATCTCCTTGCAGTCCAAGGGACTCTCAAGAGTCTTCTCCAACACCACAGTTCAAAAGCATTAATTCTTCGGCACTCAGCTTTCTTCACTGTCCAACTCTCATATCCATACATGACTACTGGAAAAACCATAGCTTCTGTTATGTTTTAATTTTTTATGCTGGTGTTTCTTATACCTGGCCCAATTTATTTTATTAATAATCTATCTTGTATGGATGTTTGAGTTAGAGATTCCCCCCTCAAAATCTCAGTCTTTTCAATTTCTTTATCACTTCTTTCCCACCCCTCAACTTCTTTTCTCCCATCTGCTTTCAATATGTTGGCTCTTTCACATTTCACTTACCTTGTTCCCCAGTCTACCATAAAGAGAATGATTTCCATAATTCTCCAAAGAACATATTTTGTAAGTAGAAAGCCAATATTTACAAAATATTGTGTATGTATATATAAATGGATGTGTATGTGTTTATTTGTTGTTGTTGTTTTGTTAGTCACTCAGTCATGTCCAATTCTTTGCGACTCATGGACTGCAGCCCACCAGGCTCTGTCCATGGAATTCTTCAGGCAAGAATACTGGAGTGGGTAGCCATTCCCTTCTCCAGGACATCTTCCCAAACCAGGAATTGAACCCAGTTCTCCTGCACTGCAGCAGATTATTCACTATCTGAGCCAGTACAACAAGCCAATCTTTGATTATATTGTAAATATCACATATTATTCCTTCTCCCCTAGTCACTTTACACATTCAACTTACAGAAAGATTAAGTACATTGGGAAGCTACATTTTTTTTTAATGTTGAATCATTTTAGACTTATTAAGTTGCTGAGATGTCCAATAACATTTATTTTTCCAAAATCACAGAGCTGGTGCTTTCTTTTGAAGCCCTTCTGAGCTCCAATTTTTCCCTATCTACCTGGAAGAAGACACACTTCAAAGAGGAAAAAAAAAATGCTTTAAATTAAAAAAAAAAAAGCTTTAAATTAAAAAAAAAAAGTAAAAGGCAAAAGATTTACTCACTCTGAAGAGAAACCAGAGCTTGAACTGAAGTATGACGGTTGAAAGAAATACACTATATCAAAACACTCAAAGCAAAAGAAGCATCATAGGGGAAAAGCTGAACTGTGAAACTAAACAATAAGGAAGCAACAGGACAAGAAAAAGAACCTTGACTATGATGCTTAAGAGTTTATACACTTTACTGAAGAAAATAGTGCACAGAGAAATTTGAGCAGAAAAGGAATTCTCACTTTTAAACATTAAGGAGATTCCTCAAATCCACATTCACAACCTCACATCTTAAATGAACATCCACTTGAAGGATATACATGAACCTTCAATATATACACAGATAGTAAGATAATTTGAGTATTTTTTCTCATTTCACCACAATTAGAGTCTACATGAAAACTAAATTCGTACAAATATTGAATCAATATGGTGCACACCTGAAACTAATGGAAGTGTCAACGATATCTCAACTTATAAAGAAATGTAAAGACTAGGACTTCCCTGGTGGTCCAGTGATTAAGAGTCCAACTGCCAATTCAAGAGACACAGTTTCCATCCCTGGTCAGGGAAAATTCTACATGCCTTAGGGCAACAAAGCCCACGTGCCACAACCACTGAATCCTGTGCAACTACCGCCCAAGAGAAGCCACTGCAGTAAGAAGACCAAGCACCTGAGCTAGAAAGGAGCCCCTGCTCACCACAACTAGAGAAAGCCTGTGCACAGCAACAAAGACCCAGCAGAGACAAAATTAAATAATTTTCTAAAAGACTAGCCAAAAAAATTTGCAATCAATATACGAGATTTGAAATTTAAAAGTTAAGTGGAAACAATAGGTTCACTCCTAATCAATTTGGAAGGAAAAGATGGACTATGTTGATGTCACCTCTCCAGAGACTCCCTCTTTCCTCGTACCCTAGAGACAGTCAAACTCTGGATACTTGAACTGAAGCTAATGAGTTACATGGGGCAGGACACTCTTGGGGCCACTAAAAATAAACACATCTTCAAGTATCTCAGTCTCTTAAAGCACATGCTTTGACTCTGGTGCTTATAAAAATATCCTTCAGATATAATATTAGCCCTTTTATAGGCAGTTTCCATAGATTTTACAGATTCCAACATCTGTTTAGTTACAGAATTAACTGTCTACTCTGATTTATATGCCTCATGTGCCCTGAAACATGCACTGTACTCATAGATTCCTCCTGGGAAAACTCTGAGGATGACAAAAGTTATGGTAAATGTAATTTTTAAAAGAACTGGTTCTACCTTCGATGGAGCCTGAGTGAGTTATAATTTTCATTTTCCTTGCCTTTGAGAACTAATTACTTTCAAGTTTAGCATATTTTAAAACATACTTAAATGCATTTATCCTTAGGATTCTGTCCTATCTACTTCACTTCAAATCAGTTCAGTTCAGTTCAGTCGCTCAGTAGTGTCTGACTCTTTGCGACCCCATGAATTGCAGCACACCAGGCCTCTCTGTCCATCACCAACTCCGAGTTTACCCAAACTCATGTCCATTGAGTCAGTGATTCCATCTAACCATCTCATCCTCTGGCATCCCCTTCTCCTCCTGCCTTCAATCTTTCCCAACATCAGGGTTTTTTCAAATGAGTCAGCTCTTTGCATCAGGTGGCCAAAGTATTGGAGTTTCAGCTTCAATATCAGTCCTTCCAATGAATACCCAGGACTGATCTCCTTTAGAATCGGACTGGTTGGATCTCCTTGCAGTCCAAGGGACTCTCAAGAGTCTTCTCCAACACCACAGTTCAAAAGCATCAATTCTTTGGCACTCAGCTTTCTTTATAGTTCTACTCTTACATCCATACATGACCACTGGAAAAACCGTAGCCTTGACTAGACAGACCTTTGTTGGCAAAGTAATGTCTCTGCTTTTGAATATGCTGTCTAGGTTGGTCATAACTTTCCTTCCAAGGAGTAAGTGTCTTTTAATTTCATGGCTGCAATCACCATCTGCAGTGATTTTGGACCCCCCCCCCCAAAAAATAAAGTCAGCCACTATTTCCACTGTTTCCCCATCTATTTGCCATGAAGTGATGGGACCGGATGCCATGATCTTAGTTTTCTGAATGTTGAGCTTTAAGCCAACTTTTTTGCTCTCCTCTTTCACTTTCATCAAGAGGCTCTTTAGTTTTTCTTCACTTTCTGCCATGAGAGTGGTATCATCTGCATACCTCAAATACCTTTCCTCAATTCCAAGACCACACTCACTTGATAACCACTGAATTACTAGCTTTCATGGGGGACAAGTAGTTATGTGATTCATCTGTCTGACATTAACATTTTCATCAATACACCAAGCCTCTAATTTCATACAACTATGGTGATCCTTCAAGACCATCTTGTTTCTTCTAGAAGTAGTTTTAAATCTTTCATCTTGTTATTTTCTCTTAAAGAAAACACCATATTCTTAGTCCAACACCCATTCAAGTGTCTCTAAGGCCAAAGACATAGTTTCTTTGACCCAAAAATGTTCTGGTGATATCTGCAGAGATAGTGTCTATGCATCAGTTTGCTATTTACTTTAAGTAAGTTCTGGACTGGAAGAGGAATCTGAACTCCAGACTTGGAGAATAGTGGTATGGATGAAAGGAGGTAAGTATTTTCTCTACCAATTCAAGCAAAATGTTAGATCTTATTATCATGCAATCTGTAATTATATTTTAGATTTGTAAAGTGTAACAAAAGTGTGTATAGGAAAATAAGCTTCATTGAACATTCATGCCAAGTAAAGGGAATCAGTTTTCCCTATTATTGCAGACTTCTGCTATCTACACAGAACTTAGAATGAGAAATAGCAACATTGTCCATAATACTTAGCAATTATCATGACCAAATACACCTCATTTATGAACTTAGACTAAGATAGAACTAATACCTGCATCTTAGGCTTACCACTGCATACTAGGCACTTATAGTAAAGAATTGTTACAAGTTAACAGGCATGATTACATTATACTTGCTATTGGTTGAATTGTGTCCCCTCTCCCATCCAATGGTAGGTTGAAATCCAAAACCCAAATTCCTGTTTATATGACCTTATTTGAAAGTAGAATCTCTGCAGATGTAATGAAGTTAAGATGAGGTTCTACTCACTAGTGTGATCCCTAATACAATATGAAGAAACACAGAATAGAGAAGCAAGGACACTGCCATGTGACTGCCGAGGAAGTAAATGAAAGGCTGCTGCTGCAAGTCAAGAAACCCCTAAAATTATCACCAAAGCACCAGAAACTAGACAGTTGCAAAGATATATTCTCCCCAACAGGTTTCAGAGGTCCTGGAGGACCTATATTTTGGACCTTCTAATCTCTGGAATTGTAAAATGATAAATTTCTGCTGTTTTAAATCTCTAAATTGTGGTATTCTGTACAGCAGATAGGAAAATGGCAACCCACTCCAGTGTTCTTGCCTGGAGAATCCCAGGGATGGGGGAGCCTGGTGGGCTGCCATTTATGGGGTCGCACAGAGTTGGACACGACTGAAGCGACTTAGCAGCAGCAGCATGGAAATTTGTTTTAAATGCTCACGTCAATCTGATTCTACTTTTTGTAATTACAAAGAATTTTACATATTCTTGTCAGAATGATCTTTTTATTAATTCAGATCACATTCTGTGCATCACTGAGAAAAACAAAATCATTTTGCATCATGTTCCAGACTGAATGTTAAGACATTTCAGTGATCTATGAGAAATAGCCTATTCAAAAACATTGCCGAAGACTTCAGCTGGTACCATGATGGACAGGAAAAGGTCACTCTCTGTGACTCTTAAAGTACAAGGATAGAGGGAAGAAGCAAAGGTAAGAACAATACACTTGATAAAACAAATTGCAGTAACTAATGCCAGTTTTATGATTCTGGGTATTTTGAAAAAAGGGCCTGATAATCTAGAGGATACTGGAATTAAGAACCATGGGACCTTAATCTTAACCATGGGATCTTAATCATGGGATCACTAAAAAATGTGAAAAGAATGAGAAGAGCTTACTCAAAATATAACAGTAGATCTCTTGGAACACAAACCTACCAGCTTTCACTAAAGAACTAAAGACATTATTTCTTATTAAAAGCTAATAATGTTATTTCTATTACTGCTGCTGCCACTGCTACTAAGTCGCTTCAGTCATGTCCGACTCTGTGCGACCCCATGGACTGCAGCCTACCAGGCTTCTCCGTCCATGGGATTCTCCGGGCAATAGTACTGGAGTGGGATGCCATTGCCTTCTCCCTATTTCTATTATTAGGAAGCAGAAAAGACCAAGATGCGTGGGTTGGCGGGAAGCCTTTAAAATCTCAGAGATTACTTAGTGGTAGTTTGATACTTAGACACCAAGTATCCTGTTTCAATTTAATTGCGTTTTAGAACTTTTAATTCTAAATTAATTTAACATTTTGACACCACAGTAACAACAGCCACCAAGCCACAAAATAATCACTAAAAAACTTATAATAAAAGGAATTGAAGTACTAAGAACCAATAGAAAATATGTAATTGAGAGGCAGCAGAAGATCCTCCTGACTGGTCATGGATTTTGCTAATAAAAAAGTGATGTTTACAAAAGTTGGAGTCCTACAAGTTTCCATAAAACTTGGCAATTAAAAAATCTAAAGTTAGAACAGTCAAGACTGCTTTTAACTCTTGTTCAAAAATTCATTTGTTTTCCTCTTGTACATTTATAAATTTCTATAGCTCCTAAATTTAGTTTCTAAAATCCTTTACAGTTTTTGAAATTCCTTTTCACTTATTTAACAAAATTATTTTGTAAACCTGCTATATATACTAGACTCTTTTCTAGGCTGAAGTGCTATTATGAAATATTTCTCTTCTTTAGGTATTCTGTTCAGTTCAGTTCAGTCGCTCAGTCATGTCCGTCTCTTTGCGACCCCATGAACCGCAGTACGCCAGGCCTCCCTGTCTATCACCAACTCCCAGAGCCCACCCAAACTCAAGTCCATTAAGTCGGTCATGCCATCCAATTATCTCATCCTCTGTCGTCCCCTTCTCCTCCTGCCCTCAATCTTTCCCATCATCAGGATCTTTTCAAATGAGCCAGCTCTTCCCATCAGGTGGCCAAAGTATTGGAGTTTCGGCTTCAGTATCAGTCCTTCCAATGAACACCCAGGACTGATCTCCTTTAGGATGGACTGGTTGGATCTCCTTGCAGTCCAAGGGACTCTCAAGAGTCTTCTCCAACACCACAGTTCAAAAGCATCAATTCTTTAGCACTCAGCTTTCTTTATAGTCCAACTCTCACAGCCATACATGACTACTGGAAAAACCATAGCCTTGACTACATGGACCTTTGTTGACAAAGTAATGTCTCTGCTTTTTAATATGCTGTCTAGGTTGGTCCTAACTTTCCTTCCAAGGAGTAAGCATCTTTTAATTTCCTGGCTGCAGTCACCATCTGCAGTGATTTTGGAGCCCAGAAAAATAAAGTCTGACACTGTTTCCATTGTTTCCCCATCTATTTGTCATGAAGTGATGGGATCAGATGTCATGATTTTAATTTTCTGAATGTTGAGTTTTAAACCAACTTTTTCACTCTCCTCTTTCACTTTCATCAAGAGGTTCTTTAGTTCTTCACTTTCTGCCATAAGGGTGGTTCATCTGCATATCTGAGGTTATCGATATTTCTCCTAGCAATCTTGATTCCAGCTTGTGCTTCCTCCAGCCCAGCGTTGCTCATAATGTACTCTGCATATAAGTTAAAAAAAGCAGGATGTCAATACACAGCCTTGATATACTCCTTTCCCTGTGTGGAACCAGTTTGTTGTTCCATGTCCAGTTCTAACTATTCTTTCCTGACCTGCATAGAGATTTCTCAAGAGGCAGGTCAGGTGTGCTGGTATTCCCATCTCTTTAAGAATTTTCCACAGTTTGTTGTGGTCCACACAATCAATGGCTTTTGGCATAGTCAATAAAGCAGAAGTAGATTTTTTTTTTTGGAACTCTCTTGCTTTTTCAATGATCCAACAGATGCTGGCAATTTGATCTCTGGTTCCTCTGCCTTTTCTAAATCCATCTTGAACATCTGAAGTTCACGGTTCACATATTGCTGAAGCCTGGCTTGGAGAATTTTGAACATTACTTTACTAGCGTGTGAGATGAGTGCAATTGTGAGGTAGTTTGAGCATTCTTTGGCATTGCCTTTCTTTGGGATTGGAATGAAAACTGACCTTTTCCAGTCCTGTGGCCACTAGCTGAGTTTTCCATATTTGCTGGCATATTGAGTGCAGCACTTTCACCACATCATCTTTTAGAATTTGAAATAGCTCAACTGGAATTCCATCACTTCCAGTAGCTTTGTTTGTAGTGCTGCTTCCTAAGGCCCACTTGACGTCACAATCCAGAAGGACTGGCTCTAGATCAGTGATCACACCATGGTGATTATCTGGGTCATGAAGATCTTTTTTGTATAGTTCCTCTGTGTATTCTTGCCACCTCTTTTAATATCTTCTGCTTCTGTTAGGTCCATACCATCTCTGTCCTTTATCGAGCCCATCTTTCCATGAACTGTTCCTTTGGTATCTCTAATTTTCTTGTAGAGATCTCTAGACTTTCTCCTTCTATTGTTTTCCTCTATTTCTTTGCATTGATCGCTGAGGAAGGCTTTCTTATCTCTCCTTGCTATTCTTTGGAACTGTGCATTCAGATAGGTATATCTTTCCTTTTCTCCTTTGCCTTTTGCTTCTCTTCTATACACAGCTATTTGTAAGGCCTCCTCAGACAGCCATTTTGCCTTTTTGCATTTCTTTTTCTTGGGGATGGTCTTGATCCCTGCCTCTTGTACAATGTTATGAACCTCTGTCCATAGTTCTTCAGGCACTCTATCTATCAGATCTAATCCCTTGAATCTGTCACTTCCACTGTATAATCATAAGGGATTTGATTTAGGTCATACCTGAATGGTCTACTGGTTTTCCCTACTTTCTTCAATTTAAGTCTGAATTTGGCAATAAGGAATTCATGATCCGAGCCACAGTCAATTTCTGGTCTTGTTTTTGCTGACCTTATAGAGCTCCTCTATTTTTGGATGCAAAGAAAATAATCAATCTGATTTTGGTACTGACCATCTGGTGATGTCCATGTGTAGAGTCTTCTCTTGTATTGTTGGAAGAGGGTGTTTGCTACGACCAGTGCATTATCTTGGCAAAACTCTATTTGCCTTTGCCCTGCTTCATTCTGTACTCCAAGGCCAAATTTGCCTGTTACTCTAGGTATCTCTTGACTCCTTACTTTTGCATTCCAGTCCCCCATAATGAAAAGGACATCTTTTGGGGGTGTTGCTTCTAAAAGGTCTTGTAGGTCTTCATAGAACCATCCAACTTCAGCTTCTTCAGTATTACTGGTCGGGGCATAGACTTGGATTACCGTGATATTGAATGGTTTGCCTTGGAAACAGAGTTCATTCTGTCATTTTTGAGATTGCATCCAAGTACTGCATTTTGGACTCTTTTGTTGACTATGATGTCTACTCCATTTCTTCTAAGGGATTCTTACCCACGGGAGTAGGTATAATGGTCATCTGAGTTAAATACACCCATTCCAGTCCATTTTACAATTTCAAAAGACTTATAAAGTGAAAGAAAATTAAAAGCTAGTGATGATTTCCTGAGTTTTCACTGCAGGTGGTTACAATGATGGTTACTCAGACTGAGTCCCTCTGGAACTTGCAGTTTGGATACAATAAAATCTTAGATCACTTCCAATAAAACGTTTCCAATCAAAGAAATGATTACAGACTCAACACCAAAGGCTCCATTACTCCACACATTAAAATGTATTGTTCCCAACTGAATAAAATTGTTAATAGTAAATTCTATTATCTTTGCATCTTCAGAAAAATAAGGTTTTTCTCTACACAGAACATAACCAGGAAAGCTGGTCTTTAAATATATTCAATCCTCCAGGGTGGAGTGGGGGGTGGGGAAGCTAGTAATGAGGCAGTACATATTTGTGTCTTATTTAGAACATCTAGATTTAATTTTTGAGAAACTTTTGAGTTATCTTTCTAGTTCATACAGTCATAAAGACAGACAGTGTCCCCAACAGTTAAAAACTTATATTGTAGAGTCTGTTGGAATCCTGCCTCAGTGGTTTATTAAGTACATCACTCTCATAAAATCACTGCACCTCTTTAACCCTCAGTTCCTTCATATATTTAGTAGAAATCATGATAATGCCAAGCTTATAGAGTTGTTCTGACAAATTGCCTAGAAAGTGCTTTGGTCAGTGCGTGAAACATAGAAGATACTCTTACATAGTAATTCTCTAGCATTCCTGTTTTTGTCAACAAAAGGGTAACTGTGAAAATGCCTCAAGCTTCTAATCAAAGTCTAGGAGAAAAGAAGTGGATTAAACATAAAAGTATGGAGTCCTCTTAACTCCAACAAGCAGAGTACAATGGAAAGAGCTAACGACAGCACCTTCTCTGGATTCATTCTCCTGGGCTTCTCCAACCAGCCCCAGCTGGAAACGGCTCTCTTTGCGGTCATCCTGATCATCTACTCCTTGAGCTGTTTAGGCAATGGCGCCATTATACTTTTGTCAACAATGGATCCTCACCTCCACACCCCTATGTACTTCTTCCTCTCCAACCTCTCTTTTATGGATCTTTGTTTGACTACTTGCACTGTCCCTCAGACCCTGGCCAACTTTAAGGGGAAGGACAAGACCATCACCTATGGCGGCTGTGTGGCCCAGCTCTTCATTGCCTTGGGACTCGGGGGAGTAGAGTGCGTCCTCCTGTCTGTCATGGCCTATGACCGCTATGTAGCTGTGTGCCGTCCCCTCCACTACATGGTGATCGTGCATCCCCAGCTTTGCTTGCAGCTGGTTGTAACTTCTTGGCTTACAGGCTTCGGTAATTCTGTAGTCCAGACAGCACTGACCATGACTCTTCCCCTCTGTGGTAAAAACCAAGTGGACCATTTCTTCTGTGAAGTTCCAGTGATGCTGAAACTGGCCTGCACCAACACCTCTGTCAATGAGGCTGAACTCTTTGCTGTCAGTGTGTTCTTTTTGGTGGTGCCCCTGTCACTCATCTTAATATCCTACGGTCACATTACCCGTGCAGTCCTGAAGATAAAGTCGGCCCAAGGGAGACAGAAGGCTTTTGGAACCTGTGGTTCTCATCTAATGGTAGTGGTTATTTTCTTTGGGACGCTCATCTCCATGTACCTTCAGCCTCCTTCCAGCTATTCACAGGATGTGAACAAAAGCATTGCACTGTTCTATACTCTGGTGACTCCCCTGCTTAATCCCCTGATTTACACTTTGAGAAACAAGGAAGTCAAAGGGGCACTAAGGAGACAAATGAGGAGAATCCTAGACTTGAGGCAAAGTTAATGCAGTGCTTGCAGGCCCAGGAAGTTCTTCAGTGGAACACTTCTGAGTGACTAAAAACTGGTTAATTTAATCAAACACATCTATGTGTGAGACAGTGGTCTAGGTACTTGAGACATATCAGTGAAACAGAGGCTCCTGTCCCCATTGAGCTAAACCTTTTGCTAGGGAGAATATATGTTAAATAAGATATTCTAAAAATAAACTATGGTATATCATGTACTACACATTAATGGAATGAACAATAATTACACATACAAAAACATGAATGATTCTTACAAACATGACTTACAGTGAGCAAACTAGATACAAAATAATTCCTACTGTATGATTCCATTTACGTAAAATTCAACCAAGGCACAACGAATCTCTGGTATTGAAAGTCAGAACAGTGGTTCCCCTGGGGACTGGGAGTTTTCCCTTGGAAGATATGTGGGGGAGGGGCATTCTGGAGTTCTGGTCAGGTTGTGATTTTTGATCTGGATATTGGTAATATAAAGTATTCAATCTGTGAAAATTCATCAAACCTGAAACTTAAAGTACTTGCACTTTCTGTATGGATGCTGGACTTCAAATCATTTACTTCTTAAAAGTTTTAAATAAACCAGATATTAGCAGAATACTTTGATTCTAAATGATCACACTAAGTATTTTTGTTACTTTCACATAAAATTTGGGTTTATCTTCTCAGTGATCTAAGTTTCTTCTATCCATTGACTATCTTTAATAGATTTAAAGTGTTTATGCTATGCTATGCTAAGTCACTTCAGTAGTGTCCAACTCTGTGCGACCCCATAGACAGCACCAGGCTCCCCCGTCCCTGGGATTCTCCAAGCAAGAACACTGGAGTGGGTTGCCATTTCCTTCTCCAATGCAGGAAAATGAAAAGTGAAAGTGAAGTCTCTCAGTAGTGTCCGACTGTTCGCAACCCCATGGACTGCAGCCTACCAGGCTCTTCCATCCATGGGATTTTCCAGGCAAGAGTTCTGGAGTGGGGTGCCATTGCCTTCTCTGTTTAAAGTGTTTAGATATTAGCAATTTTTGGCCAACTCAGATGAATCTTGTCTTGAAGATCTCAATTTAATGATGATCTCAATTCAAGATCATGTGTCCTGTGAGTCTCTCTGGTCTCTTCATTCCTTGTAGATACTTAGTAACCAGGTCTTGAGACAAAAATCATAGTGATAATTTTCAGATGAAAATTCTACTCCTGGGTTTATATTGCCTTGAATTAAGTTTATCTTGACTGAAAAAGACATTTGTTGTGAATATTTGTTTGTGTTGGGGATTTTCTCCCCAAGACTTGGAAGCAACGAACCTGAACAAATGACACTCAGACAGTCTCTTGCAAGGACTGACAAGTTTATTTCTGCAGTCAAGCCTTTTTATAGAAGCAGGAACAAAGACTTAAAGTATACGGCCAGCAGAGCGCATATGGGGTTAACACATAATCAGTAAAAACATTTCAAGGACAGTGTGCTCTAAGTGACTCATGTGCTTATCCCACAACCCGTTTTCTCAAGTAACATCCCCATTTATTATTAAATCTTGGCTCCGAGCATAACCAAAGGCAGAAGATATTTTTCTGTCCGCAGTACACAAAGCCGGGTACTTCTGGCCCTTTGCCATTTTCCCAAGGACTTTCTCCTAATACGGCTATTTTGTACTACGCTTCCCAACAGTTTGTATATCTGTATTTTTATAATGTAGCATATAAAAAGGCATAATTTACTAGTAGCAAAAAATATTTTCTTTTACCAGAGATTTTAATATTTTTAGTATTTAATAGGATATGATAAAAAGGCAGATAATGAAAGGAATTCATAAAACAAAAGTAAAACACAGAAATAATTGTCTGGTAAGCTCAGTGTTCCTTTGCACAAATATGTTCTTCTTAAATAGTTCTTATTTAATAATGGAAAGTTGGATGGTTTTTCATGTATTATTCTGCTAGTGAAATAATAGAACAAGGATTTTCTTCATTTAAGTGAAAATAGATTACTGAATTGTTGAGGTCTGTACTATTCTTATCTCTGCTTGTACTGAATATGAGTGATTTCTGATTATATTTTTTGTAATAGAGAAGATATGATTTTTTTATATCAACCCCTTGGAGTTTTCTTTCAAACCATGACAGCTAGACTCACTGATAATCATATCATTTTTTGGTACTAAAGTTCCATACTCTATAATCATCTAGATGCTTAATTTTTTTACTTTTCAGAAAATAAATGCTGAAAATTTATCATTTCATTCAAGGTAGTCTTTTGTGAATTTCATTTCCCAATAAGGTGCACTAGGTTACAGCTGATCAAAGTTCCCACTGCAAGTCCAGTCACTCCTCCTTAGCCACAGACTCAACCAAATATGGATCCATTTGATCTGTCATTCTCCATAAAGGATTTGAGCATCCAGCTTTTCTGGTATAGGAGTGGGTGGGAGGAAGTGCCTGAAACAAACCCTGGCCAATAATACTGAGGAACAATTGTACTTAATTTTAGCAACCATATTTATGAAGCTATTATAAATGTTGTGAAAGTGATGAGGGTGATGTAGACATGAATAAAAGAAAACACTGAACACTTCTGAGGTGACCTGAAGGGCAAGTGCTTTTTTTTTTTCCTCTTAGAGCATTTGATGAACTTGAGTGTGAGCTGAGGATCGAGCATGGCACATAGAGAGAGACTTAGCCATGAAAACATGAAAAGCCAAACACTCATGTAAGGCTAGCATGACAAGCTGAAAAGTTAAAGAGACTCAACTATGTGGCCAGATGTTTCCAGTGGACATTTCTATTTCCAGTGGACTCCCTGGGAAGCCAGAAAGCCAGATCAAAGTTTCAAAAATATGGAACAATCTATCCTGAAACTCCATTATGCTTAGGAAACAAAAACTTACTGGGGTAAGGGGTCCTTTCTCTAACACATAGTTCTCTTGGGTAAGGCAGTTGCCAAATTTTGAAGCTTCATGAAGCAGGGGCTAAAAAGCTAAGCTAGACGTCTTTGAGGGGCAGAACTTAAGGTCCAAGAGTCTTTCAGGGCTGAGAAAATAAGACTCCTGAGACTTTCTGTCAAAACCCAGGAGAAGATTGTATCTCTTCTATCTCTGCTGCTGCTACTGCTAAATCGCTTCAGTTGTGTCCGACTCTGTGCGACCCCAGAGACAGCAGCCCACCAGGCTCCCCCGTCCCTGGGATTCTCCAGGCAAGAACACTGGAGTGGGTTGCCATTTCCTTCTCCAATGCAGGAAAGTGAAAAGTGAAAGTGAAGTTGCTCAGTCGTGTCTGACTCTTCCCGCCCCCATGGACTGCAGCCTACCAGGCTCCCCCATCAATGGGATTTTCCAGGCAAGAGTTCTGGAGTAGGGTGCCATTGGCTTCTCCACTTCTATCTCTAGAAGACAACAAGATAAAGGCTGAATAGAACAAGGACCAACTGTACAGCAGAAGAAACCATAGTCAATATTTTGTAACAATTTTTGTACCCTATAAAGGTTAAGAATCTGAAAATATATATATATACACACATATTGTGATCATCAGAATCAGAAGATATTAAGAAGAGATGGCAAGAATACACAGAAGAACTGTACAAAAAAGATCTTCACGACCCAGATAATCACGATGGTGTGATCACTCACCTAGAGCCAGACATCCTGGAATGTGAAGTCAAGTGGGCCTTAGAAAGCATCACTACGAACAAAGGTAGTGGAGGTGATGGAATTCCAGTTGAGCTATTCCAAATCCTGAAAGATAATGCTGTGAAAGTGCTGCACTCAATATGCCAGCAAATTTGGAAAACTCAGCAGTGGCCACAGGACTAGAAAAGGGCAGTTTTCATTCAAATCCCAAAGAAAGGCAATGCCAAAGAATGCTCAAACTACCGCACAATTGCACTCATCTCACACGCTAGCAAAGTAATGCTCAAAATTCTCCAAGCCAGGCTTCAGCAATATGTGAACCGTGAACTTCCTGATGTTCAAGCTGGTTTTAGAAAAGGCAGAGGAACCAGAGATCAAATTGCCAACATCCGCTGGATCATGGAAAAAGTAAGAGAGTTCCAGAAAAGCATCTATTTCTGCTTTATTGACTATGCCAAAGCCTTTGACTGTGTGGATCACAATAAACTGTGGAAAATTCTTCAAGAGATGGGAATACCAGACCACCTGATCTGCCTCTTGAGAAATTTGTATGCAGGTCAGGAAGCAACAGTTAGAACTGGACATGGAACAACAGACTGGTTCCAAATAGGAAAAGGAGTACATCAAGGCTGTATATTGTCACCCTGTTTATTTAACTTCTATGCAGAGTACATCCTGAGGAACGCTGGACTGGAAGAAACACAAACTGGAATCAAGACTGCCGGGAGAAATATCAATAACCTCAGATATGCAGATGACACCACCCTTATGGCAGAAAGTGAAGAGGAACTAAAGAGCCTCTTGATGAAAGTGAAAGAGGAGAGCAAAAAAGTTGGCTTAAAGCTCAACATTCAGAAAATGAAGATCATGGCATCCGGTTCCATCACTTCATGGGCAGACGAATGGATAAGAAAGCTGTGGTACATATACACAATGGAATATTACTCAGCTAATAAAAAGAATGCATTTTATTTAGTTCTAATGAGCTGGATGAAACTGGAGCCTATTATACAGAGCAAGTAAGTCAGAAAGAAAAACACCAATACAGTATATTAATGCAATTATATGGAATTTAGAAAGATGGTAACGATGACCCTACATGCAGATCAGTAAAAGAGACACAGATGTAAAGAACAGACTTTTGGACTCTGTGGGAGAAGGTGAGGGTGGGATGATTTGAGAGAATAGCATTGAAACATGTATATTATCATATGTGAAACAGATCGCCAGTCCAGGTTCAATGCATGAGACAGGGTGCTCAGGGCTGGTACAATGGGATGACCCTGAGAGATGAGATGGGGAGGGAGGTGGGAGGAGGATTTGGGATGGGTAACACATGTACACCCATGGCTGATTCATGTGAATGTATGGCAAGAACCACCACAATGTTTTCAAGTAATCAGCCTCCAATTAAAATAAATACATAAAGGAATTGTGTTTCATGGGAGTCATACTGATACTTCAGGCTTCCAAGGTGACACATTTCCTGAGCACACTGTGTTCACCTTGTGTTCCTCAGAAGGCAAAAATGATGAAAGATTATGAATTTCTCTTGGGTGTATTGGTAGTTCTGAACTCCAGATGGGATCAAATAATTTAGCCAAGGCCTGGATACACCCACTGCAGCCATTTCACAGATATTAAGAATTCAAAAGGAGGGAATTCCCTAGTGTTCCAGGGTACAGGCTCCCTGCTTCTTCTGCAGGGGGCATAGGTTCAATCCCTGTTCTGGGAACTAAAGAGGGAAAGCTTGTAACAGTAGATATCATTTGAAAAATTTACAAAATAGAACTGAAATTTAGGTATGTGGTATCTTTTAAGTGATCTTTTTTTATTATTATTTTAGCCTGGGATCTAGATACCTTTATTATCTGTAATTTATTCTGAAGTAAAATACACATCCAAATGATGCTCAAGCATTTGCTTAAAACAAATAAATCTGTTTGGTGGCAGTCCTCAGGAGCAGACAAGTAGCTGCTCACTCAGGAAAATGGGCTTTGTGACTTCATGTGACCTTGAGGTCTGTACCAAAGAAAGTATCACTGAGGGATTTGTAAGTGACTATTTGGGCATAACTATCAAGACCTGATTGAGTAATAAGGAGAGGGGGAAATTTCTCACCATTCAGAGTACAGAGCACTCCAAACTGCTTTTAATCAGGTATATGTTCAGCATTACTGTGGGGTCAAAATCCTTGGTTTTACAAGTGTTTAACTCAAGGGTGAAGAGTGTGGTGCTGTTAGGAATATAGATAAAATCTTGACCCTGTATATAATTTACCCACACTGCCACGTCCAGCTTGCAAGACCACTTCTCAGGCAAATTGGCTGAGAGGGTTCAGGACCCAGGAGGATGGTTAGCTGCTAGGATAGGGAACTGTGTGATAGTGGTCATGCTTTTGTCTCCACTAAGAGACACAAATGCACTTACTTGCCTAGTGGTACATGCTGGGGAAATCTACCAAAAATCATAAATATTTCTGTGAGGATGGCACAGTCAAAACTCTAACCTCCAGAGAAAAATCACTGTTTGTGACATTTAACTGACACCAAAAAACAGAATCTACACCTGAAAATAAATTTTTGCTATAAACTGAGCTATAGTAGGGATCTAAGAGCTACTATGGCAGATTAATTTTTTCTGGAATGTTTATTTTGTTACTCATAATTCAGAACTCTGTAACAGTTATTTCAGAATTAGACAGCTACTACTAAAGCTTAGGCATGTGTTTTTAAATTAATAGACGCAATATTTGTTTTTTCAATTTCCTTCTGATGAGTCTGGGGACATCTCCACCAAACATGGGATTTCCTGGGAATCAGGGGCAATTTTCAATATTTTTATACTTCACTAAATCTGAATTTCACAGGACGTTTGGCAAAGGAGACATTCTAATGTCTTAACCAATTGATGCCTAAATCAAAGAGTTTATAAAATGGCATGATGAGAAAAATATAAACATATTTTACCCTTTGAAACTTTTGCTGCATCACAGGAGGTAAAATGTGTATGTAGAATATGCAGTAGAACTTGGGTCATATGCTGCTCAGATATAATGCCCTCGAAATTTCCTCATTTAAAAATCTCATTTAACAGAGGAACTAGGTGATTCACAAAATTAAAATAACCAACTTTGTGCCTCACATCGGTGTTTTTGTCCTGCTGTGTACAAAAAGGCATGTAAGAACTACCTGGTGTTCTTACCAGCGAAGGGCTACCAGCGTCACTCCAGCACTGCATCGTAGCCTTCGCTCAGTGAGCCCTAGCGCGGCCTTCTCTGAAATGATCCTACACAATATGGCGGCTGCACGGCTGAGGTTACAGTTGCACCTGATGTCTGAATGGCTTTAGCGGGGTTAGTGCGGCAAGATTTTCTTTGAGATTCAACTTTCTTTTCCCCATAAGTGCTCCACCTACATCAGTGAAAAACATCTGATCAAACCATCAAACTATGGAATTTTCGTAGAGACATGATCAAAATAAGAGAATGAATGGTATCTTCTAGTAACTCCTAGAAAATATTATTAATAATATTCCTTACAGTGTTTCAGTGGTTTTATGATCTTATTTGGGCTTATTGTAATTTAGACACATACAATCTTTTTGCAAATAGATGTGGAGTTATGTGGAACCCAAATGGGAGTACAAACAAGAAAAGTTATTGGAGATTTTTAAAACAGTAACTACAAAGCAGATGCTATCACAACACTGAATCAGCGTCTCTGGAAGTTGAAATGAGTATATGAACTTAGAATCTGAACACTCACTTTTCAACAGTAATGAAGTAAACAATTCCCTTCAGAATTCTCACAGGGAATTTTAGATGACTCATGTGAGATACACAAATACATCTAAAGAGCACTAGCATTCAAGGTCCTTCCATTAAACTGTCCTCCTCAGCCATCATCTGGAGTCAGAGTCCTTCCAAAGCACCTTCTCCATCGCTCCCTTCACATCCCTGTTCCTCAGCGTATATATGAGGGGGTTGGTCATGGGGATAATGACAGTGTAGAAGAGAGACATGAACTTGTCCTGATCCTGGGAGTCGCTGCTGCTGGGCTGAGTATACACAGAGATGGCTGTGCCAAAGAACAGGGAGACCACCGTGAGGTGGGACACACATGTGCCAAAAGCTTTTCTCTGCCCACTAGTGGACTTAATTCTTAAGACCGCCCTGACAATCCGACCATAGGAGAACATGATTAATGAAACAGGTGTGAGAAGCATGATGACACTGGCAAAGAAGGTCACATACACATTCGTGGTGGTGTCAACACAGGCAAGTTTGAGAAAAGGAGGGATCTCACAAAAGAAGTGGCTAATTTATTTCTCCCACAACGAGGTAAAAGGAAGACAAGCGCTGTCTGCAATAAGGAGTTGGCAAAACCAGTGATCCATGAAGCGGAAGCCATCAGGGCACACAGACCGGGGTGCATGATTACTGTGTAGTGAAGGGGCCTGCAAACAGCTGCATAGCGGTCAAATGCCATAACTCCTAGGAGAATGCATTCTGTACCTCCCAACGCCAGAGAGATGTACATTTGAACTACACAGCCACCAAAGGAGATGGATTTGTCCGCTCCACTGAGATTAACTAGGAGCTGCGGAACAATGCTAGTCGTGTAGCACATGTCCAGAAAGCTCAGGTTAGAGAGGAAAAAGTACATCGGGGTGTGAAGACGTGGGTCCAAGTAGGACAATGCAATGATGCTTGTGTTTCCCAGCAAAGTGAAGATGTAGAAGATCAAAAGAATTACCAAGAGGATGAGCTCAAGTTGAGGCCTGTCAGAGAAACCTAATAGGATAAACCCAGTGAAAGAACTTCCATTTTTCTGTTCCATCCTTTGTTAGCACATGGCTCCTGTCAAATCAAGCATTTAGTAATTTATTAAAGGTATCTTCCAAAAACAGTGCATGGATAAAGAGGAAAATTGTCATGTTCAAAGACATGGTCATGCAATTTTATATGCAACTATTTGAAGAAATGATGTACTCATGAAATTGAGCTCTATACTATCACAAAACGTTATATATTTAGTTATATGTTGATAACTAATATAAGAAAATAATAAATAATAATAATAAACTCAAATAGTGAATCTTGGTTTGCATCAGTCACACATATAAAATGCTTTTTTTAGATTGAGTTTAATAGGATTAAAGTATGATCATTATACATGTACATTTTAGAGAAAGTGAGAATGAGGGAAATCAAGGGAGAGTGATTAGAAAGAGCAAGAAAGATGTAGACAAAGGGAGAAAGATTATTTTAAATATGTATTGCATAATTCTACATAACTGGATATGCACATACATCACATGTAATAGGGGCTTCCCTTGTGGCTCAGCTGGTAAAGAATCCGCCTTCAATACGGGAGACCTGGGTTCTATCCCTGGGTTGGGAAGATCCCCAAAAGAATGGAAAGGCTACCCAATCCACTATTCTGGCCTGGACAGTTCCATGGACTATATGGGGGTCACAAAGAGTCAGACAGGACTGAATGATTTTCACTTCACATGGAATAGAATAATACAAAATAATCTCTAAAATGCATTCACATATAGAAATTTATGAGCTAGAATGTACTTGTACAAAGGATTATATTACATTCAAAGTATCACTATGATACTGCCTCATGTAAACATTTGGGCAGAATAGTTACTCTACCCCTAATACACGATATTAGTGAATGCTATACCCTGGTCTTTTTGTATAGTAGTTTCTGAAGGAGATCAGTCCTGGGATTTCTTTGGAAGGAATGATGCTAAAGCTGAAACTCCAGTACATTGGCCACCTCATGCGAAGAGTTGAAGGGGACGACAGAGGATGAGATGGCTGGATGGCATCACTGACTCAATGGACGTGAATCTGGGTGAACTCCGGGAGTTGGTGATGGACAGGGAGGCCTGGCGTGCTGCGATTCATGGGGTCGCAAAGAGTCGGACACGACTGAGTGACTGAACTGAACTGAACTGAAAAAGTAAATTGTTTAGAGCCTGAAAAATCACCTTCAATTATACTGCTTAACTCTTGCCCTTGAGATACCTAAAATTACTAAACCTATTTAACAAGAACTCCAAAAATGTATTCACTGTGAATAGTCAGTTCATGGGCTTCCCTCTTGGCTCAGTGATAAAGAACCCACCTGCCAATGCAGGAGACGCAGGAAACACAGATTCAATCCCTGGATCGGGAAGATACCTTGAAGAAGAAAATGGCAACCCACTTCAGTACAGAATATTCTGGTGGGATAGAGTCCATGGAGTCGAAAAGAGCTGGACGTGACTTAGCGACTAAACAACAGAAGTAGTCAGTTCACAGTAGAAGTTCAAAATCAGTGACCTGTACTTACATTTTCTTTCTGTTGATTTCATTTTCATATATTACCACAACTAAAACACCTGAAATTCCTATAGGAGACAGGATTATTCACTATCAACATTTGAATGGCAATAAAGAACATATAAATGAGGAAGAAACAGATCAATCACAATCTCAGAAATAACACTTCGAATCACTATGGACAGAGTTTGGCCAGCTTAGGGAGAAGAGGCTGAAATGGGAATTCCTTTGCACGCTGTTCATTGAATGAATGTCTTCAAGACAAAGAGAATCCAGGAAGCAAAACAGAGCAGACAAATCTGCTAAGCAAGGATGTGATCTCAAATGGAATAGCACGAACCTGATCCCATAGAAAGCTGGAAAATGACTCTCCAAATAGAACTATCTGCTGGTAAAAATAGTCTGTCATCACTTACAATCAATGCTACCTGAGCATTTCAAGTGGGCAGATAAAGAACTGAATTTTAAATTTAATTTTAACTCAGGTAAATGTAAATACCTAGTCATTTAAATGAGTCTAGTTACTACTATACAGAATAACAAGCTGTGGAGTGTGCATTGTGTCAGATGCAGTCCCACCTTGACAAAAAGGCAGCCTTTTATATATCCCACGAGTCTGTCATTGACTGCAAGCTGCCCCATACACATTCAGGGGACCTCCGGGCAATGTGCCTCCCATTCAAATGATGGCAATTTTCTGAAGAAGGAAAGAGCTCTGAAGCTATCAGTCAACACTTGTGACAAATATGGTGTGGACTGGTGCACCAGCCACACAGTAGAAAAGATCTGAGCTGGGCACCGAAAGCATTCATACAAAACGTAGAGTCCCTTCATAAGTGCGTGCAAGGATGGACAGACACTCACCAGTGTACACTACACATCACCTTGTCATCTGCCTAATATACCAATAAATTAAATTCATATCACCTTTTCTGACCCACGTGTCTCCTCTCCAATTGAAGAATGATCATTTTTCATTAACAATAAATTCAAAAATGCATTGACACAATAACCACAAAATGGACATTCATTGTTTTAACTGCCAAACTAGCGTGTGGAAAAGTACACGTTTCTTTCTTTAAGAACATAAACATTTTAAAACTACAGATATTGACAATATACTTTAAGAAACATTCTGTAATTTCACAGAAAATAAGGAGCTGAGGGAAAAATGAAAGTGTATAGTCTAATATTTTCACATTCACATATATGCTATTATTCAATTACTGAAGGACTTGTTTTATTACAGCCAAAAATCTTGTATTTCAATTTTTCCATATATACATGCTATGCTATGCTATGCCATGCTATGCTAAGTCACTTCAGTCGTGTCCGACTCTGTGCGACCCCACAGACGGCAGCCCAACAGGCTCCCCTGTCCCTGGGATTCTCCAGGCAAGAATGCTGGAGTGGGTTGCTATTTCCTTCTCCAATGCATGAAAGTGAAAAGTGAAAGTGAAGTCGCTCAGTCGTGTCCGACCCTCAGCGACCCCATGGACTGCAGCCCACCAGGCTCCTTCATCCATGGGATTTTCCAGGCAAGAGTACTGGAGTGGGGTGCCACTGCCTTCTCCGATTTACATACTGAGACATAATGAATATACTACAATAGAATGAAATGTCTAGGAACAAAATGTTAGCTTCCATAAGGAACAGTTAAGTTTAGTTCTTAAAGTTGATGAATTTCTATAGGAATTTCTGTTTCTTTTGCCAACTAACATGTATGTTACTCAATGTAACCTTTAAAGAACACCTACAACTGAAAACAAGCTAACTTACCAATTCCTAAAGTGCTACAGAGATCAAGTTCCAGTCCACTCAGTTTTATTCACCTTATGTGAGTGTCCTAAGCTCATTCTCTACCTCATTTCCAAATTCATGCCTTTAATACAGCACTAGGCATTGGAACCTGGGTATGTAGATTAAGGACTCAGGTTGTATGAAATGAGTACATAAGTTGACTCTGCCAGCACTGGATATCCCTAAGCTCTCCTTAAACAAGAAGATGCTTTCTCTTGATAATTTCAAATACCTTCACATGGTACTGAAGATCAGCATTGTGTCTAGCTGGTAGGATGACATAGGAAGGCAATTTCAAACTCTCAGGATTCCTTCAGAATATAATGGCTTGGCTCTATGACAGATAGCTCATTACGAAAGTGTGAGGTTGGTATGAAACAGCAGTAAAACTGGTCTGGTGAAAACTGTTTACCTGGCTGAAGTCTCTGAGGAATGGATGTCCTGTACTACTAATTAGCTGATGTTGCCTAGCTGCCCAGAGATGACAATCCTCAGGGAAAATGAATATCAAAGAGAATGCAAGAGATTACTTAATCTGCCTCTTTTGTAACTTCTCATAAATGACAGAGGTCAGATAACTCCCTAGACTTTGCAGTTATCTTAGCTCTCCTCTTTAAATGGCTTAGGTATTTTACTAAACACTGGAGATTTTTTCACACAATTAAAAAAAAAAATACTGCATATATAAATAAGAACTCATTCAGTTACTTAACTTTAAATATAAATTAATTTTCACCTAATATTCATAACCAAATTTTTTTTTTATTTTATAATTAAATGTATTTATTTTTCATTGAAGGAGAATTGCTTTACAGTATTGTGTTGGCTTCTACCAAACATCAATATGAATCAGCCATAGGTATAACTATGTCCCTTCCCTCTTGTGCCTCCCTCCACATCCTATCCCACTAGGTTTTACAGAGGCCCTGTTTGAGTCCCTGAGTCATACAGCAAATTATAACCAACTTATAAAACATCACAGAGTTAAAGTTTAGGCAGATTCTAACCTTTAAGGTAATATATTAAATGGCAACACCCATACTTTACTCCCAAACTTATAATGTGGCTAAGGAAAAACACCAAGTCCTCTATAACATTGTTCAATTTCTATCGGAGAGTTGCAATAATTTACTTAACCAAAGAGAAAAACTGCTGACTTTTTAAATGGAACTTCCGTGCTGCTGCTGCTGCTAAGTCACTTCAGTCATGTCCGACTCTGTGCGACCCCATAGACGGCAGCCCATCAGGCTCCCCCATCCCTGGGATTCTCCAGGCAAGAACACTGGAGTGGGTTGCCATTTCCTTCTCCAATGCAGGAAAGAGAAAAGTGAAAGTGAAGTCACTCAGTCGTGTCCCACTCTTAGCAACCCCATGGACTGCAGCCTTCCAGGCTCCTCTGTCCATGGGATTTTCCAGGCAAGAGTACTGGAGTGGGGTGCCATTGCCTTCTCTGGAACTTCTGTGGTTTGCTTCAATTCAACTCGTCTTTGCATTTACGATGCACATGATTGAGTTAATCAAGATAGCTATAATTGCTCAAGTAAATTGAAAGAAACTTGAAGAGTATTGTGCGTACAGAAGTTTGAAGATCGATCAATTTCAAAACAACGTATACACTTGACTATACAAGGAAAAGGCAGGAATACTTAACATCTGTCCATGGAAGGCTTTGGCCTAACCATCAAATGCAGCTTCAAAAAATATAAAATCTCTTTTCCCACTAGAACACATTTTGTTTCAGAGTAATAGACCACTGTTACTTAGTAGTATAAGCTATCTCAGAGAAAGCTATTTAGGTTTGAAGCATGTTGGTTTTTATATGTTATTAGTCAGAAAAGCACAGAGAACTTCAATAATTAACTTACATTTTATAGCCAGCCATTTCCCATATAAGCATAAATCCTTTTTTTTAATAATATTCTATGCGTAAGGAGAAACTATCTCTTCCTTAAAATAGTCTTAATTAGAATTTTCTCAGTAATCTGGCCACTATTTAAATCCCAACATAATATTTATAAGGAGGCCAAGGAAAGACCATTATGTCATAGGGTGTCCAGAGATGGAGAGAATCATAGACCTGCTATTAACACTTCTTCCTGGTTCAATCTTGCTGCTGCAAATATTAATTGGCAAAATAATGTTGGCTAATAATTTGAGATTATCTAGGAATGGTTCGGAGAAGGCAATGGCACCCCACTCCAGTACACTTGCCTGGAAAATCCATGGACAGAGGAGCCTGGTAGGCTACAGTCCATGGGGTCATGAAGAGTCGGACACGACTGAGCGACTTCGCTTTCACTTTTCACTTTCCTGCATTGGAGAAGGAAATGGCAACCCACTCCAGTGTTCTTGCCTGGAGAAACCCAGGGACGGGGAAGCCTGGTGAGCTGCCGTCCATTGAGTTGCACAGAATCGGACACGACTGAAGTGACTTAGCAGCAGCAGCAGGAATGCTTACTTGAAATTACATGGTTTTTCTTCCTATGCTGTTTTTCAAAATTCTTGTTTTATATTGGAATATAATACAACAAAAGCGTGATCTATTTTAAAAAAATCTAAAAGTGACGATTCACCAAAATAAAATCGTTATTAAAGACCCGGTTAAGAGGATAATAAGATAAGCTACACACTGGAAGAAAATATTTTCAAGCTGCTTCTCATAGAAAACACTCATATCTCAAATATACAAAGAACTCTCAAAACTCTACAATAAGAAAATAACTCAGTTAAAAAACACTTGAGCAGATAACTCACCAGTGTAAATGTACAGATGATAAAGATGTCTTTATGAAACATGAAAACATGTTTAGCATCACTAATTATCAGCAAAATGCAGACTAAAACCATGAAGACATATCACCACCTACCTACTAGAACAACAAAAATCAAAAATATAGGAACAAAGCCAAATGTTGGTGAGATTGTGGAAAAGTTGAATCACTTATACATTACTAATGAGAAAATAAAATGGTGCAGCTACCTGATAAAAGAGCTTGGCTGTTTCTTTAAAAACCGAATATCCACTTGCCATACAGCCCAGTAATCATGCTCTTGGGCATTTATGGCAGAGAAACAAAAATTTATTCCACACAAAATCCTGTGCACAAGTATTCATAACAGATTTATCTGTAACAGCAAAAAGCTGAAAACAACTAAAATATTCTAAACAAATACTGGTACATCCATACCATGGTATACTACTTGGCAATAAAAACGAATATTGATACACACAACATCTTGGATGAATCTCAAGGGTATTATGTTGAATGAAAATAAGTCTATGCTAATAGGTTAAATATGATCCCATCTATATAACACCCATGAAATAAAAATAGAGACAGAGACCAAATTAGTACTGCCCAGGAGTTAGGGATGGTTTTACAGAGGGTTCAGGGGAGAGGGCTGGTTCCCTGATAGCTCAGTTGGTAAAGAATCCACCTGCAATGTAGAGGACCCGGGTTTGATTCCTGGGTTGGGAAGATCCCTTGGAAAAGAGAAAGGCTACCCACTCCAGTATTCCGGCCTAGAGAACTCCATGGACTGTATAGTGCAGGGAGGCTAAAGAATTAGATGTAACTGAATGATTTTCACTTTCAGGGGAAGGGAGGGACTAGCTGTGACTATACCCTAAAGGGTTATCACAAAGAACATGTGTGTGGTGATGGAATAAATCCATATCTTGATTGCGATGGTAGCCTCAGGAATCTACATGGGGAAAAATTTACATAGACCTAAACACACACAATGCACATATGTCAGTTTCCTTGTTTTTAAATTGTATTAGAGTTGTATAATGGGCTTCCCTGGTAGCTCAGCTGTAAAGAATCTGCCTGCAAGCAGGAGACTCGGTTAGATTCCTGAGTCGGGAAGATTCCCTAGAGAAGGGACGGGCTACCCACTCCAGTAATCTTGGGCTTCCCTGGTGGCTCAGAGGGTAAACAATCTGCCTGCAGTGCAGGAGACCTCAGTTTGGTCACTGGGTTGGGAATATTCCTTGGAAGAG
This sequence comes from Bubalus kerabau, assembly GCF_029407905.1. Classification (NCBI taxonomy): domain Eukaryota; kingdom Metazoa; phylum Chordata; class Mammalia; order Artiodactyla; family Bovidae; genus Bubalus; species Bubalus kerabau. The sequence continues at coordinate 21,690,165 of NC_073626.1, forward strand.
GGCATGGCAACCACTCCAGTATTCTTGCCTGGAGAATCCCCATGGACAGAGGTGCCTGGTAGACTACAGTCCATAGGGTTGCAAAGAGTCAGACACGACTGAGCAACTAAGCACAGCACAGCATAGTTATATAATATAAAATCACTGGGAGAAAATAGATCAAATGTATCCAAGACTTCTCTCTACTAACTTTGGACTTTCCCGTCAATATGTAATTATTTCAAAATAAAAAGTATAAAAAGAAAAAAGACTTGAATAGAACAAGAACTAGAGAATGAGGAAAAGAGGGACAGACAGAGACACAAAGCAACAAGAATGGCGAAGAGAGAGAAAAGGAGAGAGGAAGCTGTTCAAAAGGGTAAAAGGTTCTGTTCACTCAGGACACACTGGCTCCAGATCTCCTCTCCTCCCACGGACACAATGAATCTACAGTTTTACACAGAACAACTTCTTCGAAAAGAAATGTGGAAACTAGCTGGGTGAATCCTATACACAAGGTGAATAGGACAAGCCCAAACTAAAATCTTTAGAAGATAAAAAAATAAATCATTAGAAGAGGCAGAGACAAAATCTCTATATGAAACCCACTCTTGGAGCCACAATATAGAAACAGGTGGGAAGTCACCACCGTCGGTTTCTCCCGGAGGAACAAAGTGTCCCATACCTGGGACCCTAACTTTGAAGACTTAACACCTGAGACATGACCCTCCAAAACATAGAGCTCTGAAAGCCAATGAAGCTTGTGTCCATGAAATCCATGAGGCTACAAAGAACTGAGAAACAGTTCTTAACAGGCTCACCCAGACTCACTGTGGCTGTCTCTCCAGGGAACAGCACAGAGACACAGACTGAAACCTCCAGCTTGTCCCTGAAAGAAGCCTATTTCCTTATCTTAAAAGCTAAGACTTCTAACATATATCTACGGGCCAACTGCAATCCTCACCAAACACCTGAGAAGCCAACAGGTGCCATCATCGTGCTCTCCCTCTGTCCCGCCCCAGGTCACACGTGTCTCTGTGAAAGGAGCTTGTGCACCTGTGCGGCCACCCAGGTTTTGTGGCTGCTGCCAGAGGACACACTCCTTATCCTGTAGCCCAGGCCCCCACCAGGGCTTGCATTCCTCGGTCCAACAGGACAGTAGCAAGCTAAGGAACAGCTCCTAACTGGCTGCCTGGGCCCCGCACCTCCCCCTCTCCTCCCACTTAGGGCTAAATGTGGAAGGAACAGACAGAAACTCGCATCTCCCAGTCTTCTCCTGAAACAGATGACAGGGTGACAAGCAGGAAGGTCAGGGGTCTCCAAACGGAGGAAATAGGCTGCAAGTGTCAGACAGTTTTTCTCTTTCCCTTAAGAGGCAGGAGGAAACAAACTACAAGTGTCAGACATTTTTCTCTTAAAATTCTCTGTTGTCATGACGACACCTTGTTCTACCTGAACTTAACTTTTCTCAAACCTTGAGCTAACCAATGCATTTTTCTTATGGAAATGTTTTTCTTAAGCTATGTTAATTAAACCATGTATTTGCTTTGCAATTTGCCTTTCTTCAAAACGGTTCCACCTAAGACTTAACTTTTGGCTGATAATCGCTCAACAAACCAGAATTGTTTTATGGCTGAGGGATGACACATTACCTGCCACCCTATCTCAAAAATGCATATTGAGGGAAAGGGGCCTGGTGAAACTCCCTCAGTCTTCAGGTGTCTCTCTTATCTGATTAATAGCTTTCTAACAGACATAAAACATCCAGCTAAAGACTAGCAGGGGCCACGCTCTCCATCCCCCTTCTGATGTTTATGTCAGGAGCTTTCTCTGTCCCTTGTTATACTTTAATAAAATTCTGCTATACAAAAGCTCTTGAGTGATCAAGCCCTGGTCCCTGGTCCCTGGTCCCAAAGTTAAATCTTCTTTGGAGATCATGAATCTGACATCATTCACTGTAAGCTATCAGCTGTATACTTTCATATTTGAAGTTATTCCCTGATGGTCCACCTTCCAATCAGCCTCCATCTAGATGCTGACTGAGATCCTCCGCTTTAGAACATTAAGAGGTCTTGACAAACCTTTAAATGCTGGGACCATTGAGAGTAAGGTGGAGCAGAAATATTCCACAATTGTTAACAAGCTACGCCCCTGCCTGAGAGAGAAAGCAGGGGACAGAGACAGTGGTAGACAGAGAAGGACTCTTCTTTAAGCTACTGGATTTTCAGGGTCTCTTTCTTTTAGCAGCTTACCCTTTAATTCAACTAATAGAGTTTTCCTCTCACATCTCTAGGTTTTCCTTCCAATCTCATGAAGAGTCTTAAAGTTCTCTATTACCCAATTATTAAATGTTGAGCTGCCTCAAACCTTGGTCTTCAGTCTTCTTCTTTCTCTAAAATCTCTCATGTAATGTCCTTCATTCTTTTGGTTACCAGGAGTAATGACCATTAACAGTCGCCCAGATATAAAAATAGAATCTGGGTAATAAATTCTAACCTTTTTTTTTCTTTGTCTTTTCCTTGGTGCTTAGTCTTGTTTCACTTTCTCATAGGATACCTGGCACAGAGGCATCGTGCCCCAAACTTCAGCTCAGGAGACTATGTGCGGAAGCGCTGTGAACGACACAATTCTAGATGGCGGCAGCAGGCCGTGTGCAGAGACGCTGCACCTGGCACTGGGGTGTGGAGCCACAGGCAGCGCAGCTGCACCTGCCCAGGGAGAACCCTGCGACCTGCTTCCCAGTGATGAGAGACCCCAATCACGCAACCTGCGGATGGGCTGTCCAGCACAGGGCATACTCTTGATGCTGAGCTCCCATTTCTCCATTTTACGAACTAAAGGATAAAACTTCCCTTTGCTTCTACTTTTTTAAAATATTTATTTTTATGTATTTACTTGACTGTGGCAGATCTTAGTTGTGGCAAGCAGGACCTAGTTGCCCAAGCAAGGATCAAACCCAGGTCCCCTGCACTGGGAATGCAGAGTCTTAGCCACTGGGCCCCCAGGGAAGTTCCTTCCTTTGCTTCTGAGCTGAACTCTGTCTTGTTCTATGGGCACAATCAACACCCAGCAGAAGGACCATTTTTAGGGCCCAACTTCAAAGGGTTGGTAACAGTTGCAAATGTCTTGACAGTCAGAAACTTCAAAATTTGTATTTATGATCCAGAACATTTTTATAGGCCCCAAGACTCTTGGTCATATCCTAGGCTTTTCCAGAAAAGAGAACTTGAAACCAAGGTGTATGCACAAGCACTTAATGCAGAATGAGATACAGCATCAGGAGTGAAAGAAAGGGAACAGAAGAGGAAGAAAAGCTGGCTTGTCAAGGATACATTATCAAATTTGCCATTAGTATGAAGTAACTGGGTGTTCAATCACATTTGTCCCCCTGAAGTATGTCTTAGGAGACATCGAACAGATCACCAGCTCAAGAGAAGAAAGGAGAAATAATCTGCTCATCAGCTCCCATTTTCCATTAGTCAAATCTTCACTCTGAATCTGAGCAGTTCCATGTAGGGCCCTTGCTGGTGACAGACCCTTCTGTGTCCCCATTTACTGATTTGTTCTCTTTGTTTTATAATGTTTGGCCATGCTGCGTGGCATGTGGACCTTAGTTTCCTGATCAGGGATGGAACCCTTGACCTCTGCAGTGAAAGCGAGGACTCTTAACCACCGGGCCAACAGGAAAGACCTCCCACTGATTGGATTTTTTCTTTTGTTTTTGCTGCACTCTGTTTGTTGTGGCTCTTCATTGCTCCATGCAGGCTTTCTCTAGCTGCGGTGCTAGGGTTTCTCATTGCTGTGGCTTGTTGGGGACCACGGGCTCTAGGCCATGCCGGCTTCAGTAGTTGTGGCTCATGGGATCTAGAGAGCTGGCTGGGTAGCTATGGTGCATGGCCTTAGTTGCTCCGCATCAGGTAGGAACTTCCTGGACCAGGAATGTAACTTCTGTTCGTTGCATTGGCAGCAGGATTCTACCACTAGACCACCAGGGAAGGCCCTACTTATTGTTGACTGGGAAAAGAGGTTATGGAAATACTCTGTGACCTCCTAGACCCTCCAAGTGGAACAAAGAACAAACCCTAACAGTTACTATTTATGGAGGTAAACAATGCACAAAGAAAGACAGGACAGGCAAGCAGGAGAGTAGCCATATCTTAAACAATAAATCGGTCACAAGGACTTGGAAATCGGCCTTCCCCATATGAACATTCCAGGCCATCATACTGGAAGATAAGAGACCACATCAAAGAGATGGAAGCCATGACAACTGTGGCAATCTAGATCAGGAAGCCCTCGGTAGACCCAGAAGCCTACTGCAGGCATTTCAGTGAGTCCAGCCGAGACCAGAAGAACTGTCCAGCTAAACTTAGCCCAAATGCTGATGCACATAATTGTGAGATAAATTAATGGTTAATGTTATAAGCAACTAAATTTTGAAATGATTCGTTATACAGAAGAAACTAACTGATATCTACCCTTTGGCATCTGAACACATGTGTTGGGGCAGTAACAATTCTTAGGAAATGATAAAGGTTAATATTCCTTACAGCGTTTCAGTGGTTTCCTGTTCTTATTTTGGCTGTGATTTCATATAATATATTCATATGGCATTTTGCAAATAGATGTGGAATAATGTACTTAAAAGGGAGTGCAAACAAGAAAAACCCTAGAACTTTAAAAAACAATAACTACAAAACAGATGCTGTCAGAACACATAATCCGCGTCTCTGGAAGTTGAAATGAATACAAAAACTTAGAATTTGACCACTCATATTTCAAAGGGAATGAAGTAAACAAATTCCCTTCAGAGTTGCCAAAGGAAATTTTAGATGGCTCATGGGGTACACATATATATCTGAATAGTTTCTGGCGTTCAAAGTCCTTCCATTAAACTGTCCTTCTCAGCCATCATCTGGAGTAAGAGTCCTTCCAAAGCACCTTCTTCATCGCTCCCTTCACATCCCTGTTCCTCAGCGTATATATGAGGGGGTTGGTCATGGGGATAATGACAGTGTAGAAAAGAGACATGAACTTGTCCTGATCCTGGGAGTCGCTGCTGCTGGGCTGAATATACACATAGATGGCTGTGCCAAAGAACAGGGAGACCACCGTGAGGTGGGACACACATGTGACAAATGCTTTTCTTTGCCCTGCAGTGGACTTTGTTCTTAAGACCGCCCTGACAATCCTACCATAGGAGAACATGATTAATGAAACAGGTGTGAGAAGCATGATGACACTGGCAAAGAAGGTCACATACACATTCGTGGTGGTGTCAACACAGGCAAGTTTGAGAAAAGAAGGGACCTCACAAAAGAAGTGGGCTAATTTATTTCTCCCACAACGAGGTAAAAGGAAGATGAGCACTGTCTGCAATAAGGAGTTGACAAAACCAGTGATCCATGAAGCGGAAGCCATCAGGGCACACAGACGGGGGTGCATGATTACTGTGTAGTGAAGGGGCCTGCAAACAGCTGCATAGCGGTCAAATGCCATAACTCCTAGGAGAATACATTCTGTACCTCCCAACGTCAGAGAGATGAACATTTGAACTATACAACCGCCAAAGGAAATGGATTTGTCTGCTCTGCTGAGATTAACTAGGAGCTGTGGAACAATGCTAGTCGTGTAGCACATGTCCAGAAAGCTCAGGTTAGAGAGGAAAAAGTACATCGGGGTGTGAAGACGTGGGTCCAAGTAGGACAATGCAATGATGGTTGTGTTTCCCAGCAAAGTGAAGATGTAGGAGATCAAAAGAACCACAAAGAGGACTGGCTCAAGTTGAAGCCTGTCAGAGAAGCCCAGTAAGATAAATCCAGTGATAGAACTTTCATTTTTCTGTTCCATCCTTTGTTAGCACATGGCTCCTGTCAAATCAAGCGTTTAGAAATTTATTAAAGGTATCTTTCCAAAAAGTGCATAGATGAAGAGGAAAATCTGTCATGTTCAAAGACATGAAAAAAAAAAAAAAAAAAAAACAAAGACATGGTCATGTGATGTGCATGCAACTATTTGAATAAATTATGTACTCATTAAAATTGATATATCTTAAATTAATTAGGTCTTTCCTATTCACAAACTTATATATTGAAATAAATATAAGAAAAGAATAATAATAAAATCAAGTAATGAACCTTGGTTTGCATCAATCATAGATATGAAATGCCTGTTTTAGATTGAGTTTAATAGGATGAAAGTATGATGATTATTTATGTACATTTTAGAGAAAGTGGGAATGAGGGAAAATCAAGGGAGAGTGACTAGAAAGAGTAAGAAAATGTAGACAAAGGGAGAAAGTTTATTCTAAATATGTATCTCATAATTCTACATAACTTGATTTGCACATACCTCACATGTAATAGAATAATACAAAATGATCTCTAAAATGCATTCAGATATAGAAATTTATGAGCTAGAATGTACTTACACAAAGGATTTTATTACATTCAATGTATCACTGAGATACTTCTCATAGATACATTCTGGCAAAATAATTATCTCTACTCCTAATGCATTATATTTGTGAATGCTATATGCTGGTCTTTTGGTAGAGCAGTAAAAACTAAATTGCTCAGAGCCTGAAAATATCACCTTTAATTATAGTGCTTAACTTTTGTCCTTGAGATACCTAAGATTTCTATACCAATTTAACAAGAACTCCAAAAATTTATTCACTGTGCATAATCAGTTCACGAGCTTCCCTGTTGGTTCAGTGGTAAAGAAACTGCCTGCCAATGCAGGAGACGCAGGAAAGGCAGGTTCAGTCCCTGGATTGGGAAGATAACTTGAAGAAGAAAATGGAAACCCACTTCAGTAGAGAATCCTGGTGCGCTACAGTCCATGAGGTCAAAAAGAGTTGGACTTGACTTAGTAACCAAACAACAAAAGTAGCCACTTCAGAACAGAATTTCAAACTCCAGTGACCAGACTTACCTCTTCTTTCTGCTGATTTCAGTGTCATATAAACAACTAAAATGCCTGGAATTCCTACAGAAGATAGGATTATTCACTATCAACACTCTAATGACAATGAAAAGCACATAAATGAGGAGGCAATGGATCTATCACAGTCTCAGAAATAACACTTCCAATCACTATGGACAGAGTTTGGCCAGGTTGGGGAAAAGAGGCTGAAATGGGAATTCCTTTGCATGCTGTTTATTGAGTGAATGTCCTCAAGACAAAGAGAATCAGGGAAGCAAAACAGAGCAGACAAATGTGTTAAGCAAGGATGTGATCTCAAATGGAATACATAAACGTGATCCCATAGAAAGCTGGAAAAGGACTCTCCAAATAGAGCTATCTGCTGATAAAAATATTGTGCTTCACTTACACAATCACTGCTATCCACATGTTGCTACCTGAGCCTTTCAAGTGGGGCAGATAAAGAATTGAATTTTAAATTTAATTTTCATTCAGGTAAATTTAAATACCTACTTATTTAGATGTGACTAGTTACTACTATACAGAATAACAAGCTGTGGAGCATGCGTTGTGTCAGATTTAGTTCAACCTTGACAAAAAGGCAGCCTTTTAGAAATCCCACCAGTCTGTCATTGACTACAAGCTGCCCCAACCACATTCAGAACTTCTGGCAATGTGGCTCCATTCAACTGATGGCAATTTTCTAAAGAAGGAAAGGGCTGTGAAGCTGTCAGTCAATACTCATGACAAATATGGTGTGGATCGGTACAGCAGCCGGTAGAAAATATCTGAGCTGGACATTGAAAGAATTCATAAAAAATGAGACTCCATTCATACAAAACAAGAGTCCATTCATAAAAAATGTAGTCCATTCATAAGTGTGTGCAAGGATGGAAGGACAGTCACCAGTGTACATTACACGTCACCTTGTCATTTGCCTAATTCACCAAAAAATTAAACATTCAGATCACCTTTTCTGACCCACGTTTCTCCTCTCAAATTGGTGTTCTTCTCAATTGAAGCATGATCGTTTTTCATTAACAGAAATACAAAATGCATTGACACAATAACCACAAAATGGACCTTCATTGTTGTAATTATCAAGCTAGCATTTGGAAGATTACATACGTTCATTTCTTTGAGAAAATGAACATTTGAAAACTACAGATAATGACAATACACTTTAAGAAACATTCTGTAATTTCACAGAAATACAAGCTGAGGGAAAAATGAAGGTGTACAGTCTAACATTTTCATATTCACATATATGCTATTATTCAATTACTGAAGGACATGTTTTATGACAGCCAAATATCCTGAATAAATTACTCCAGATATCCATACTGAGACATAATGAATACACTACAATAGGATGAAATGTCTAGGAACACAAAGTTGGCTTCCACAAGGAAGACTTAGTTTGGTTTTGAAATTTGGTGAATTTCCACAGGAGTTTCTGATTCTTTTGCCAACTGACATGTATGTTACTCAATTTAGCCTTTAAGGAACACTTGCAACTGAAAACAAACTCACTTACCAATTCCTAAAGTACCACAGATATCGAGTTCCTGTCCTCTCAGTCTTATTCCCCTTATGTGAGTGTCCTAAGCTCGTTCCCTATCTCATTTCCAGTTCCTGCTTTTAATACAGTACTGGGCATTGGAACCTGGGTATGTAGACTAAGGATGCAGGTTGCATGCACTGAGTACATAAGTTGACTCTATCAGTATTGGAATATCCTTAAGTTTTCCTTAAGGAAGAAGATGCTTTCTCTTGATAACTTCAAATACCTTCACAGGGTACTGAAGATCAGCATTGTGTCTAGCTGGTAGGATGACATAGGAAGGCAATTTCAAACGCTCAGGATTCCTTCTGAATATAATGTCTTGGCTCTATGATGGAGAGCTCATTTTGAAAGAATGAGATTGGTATGAACCTGCAGTATAATGGTCTGGTGAAAACAGTTTACCTGACTGAAGTCTCTGAGGAATGTATGTCCTGTATGGTTAATTAGCTGATGTCACCTAGCTGCCCAGAGATGACAATCCTCAGGGAAAGTGAATATCAAGGAGAATGCAAGAGGATACCTAATCTGCCTCTTTTATAACTTCTCATAATTGACAGAGGTCAGATAATTCCCTTGACTTCTCCGTTACCTTAACTCTCCTCTTTTAATGATTTAGATATTTTACTAAACACTTGATATTTTTTCATGCAATTGCAAAAAAAATTATCCATATATAAATAAGAACACATTCAGCTACTTAATTTTAAATGTAAGTTAATTTTTATCTAATATTCATAACCAACTCTTAATGGATAACGGAGTTACGAATTCACTTCAGTTCAATTCAGTCACTCATTCGTGTTCGACTCCTTGCAACCCCATGAACAGCAGCACACCAGGCCTCCCTGATCATCACGAACTTCTGTCATCCCCTTCTCCTCCTGCTTTCAATCTTTCCCAACATCAGGGTCTTTTCAAGTGAGTCACCTCTTCGCATCTGGTGGCCAAAGTATTGGAGCTTCAACTTCAACATCAGTCCTTCCAATGAACACCCAGAACTGATTTCCTTTAGGATGGACTGGTTGGATCTCCTTGCAGTCCAAGGGACTCTCAAGAGTCTTTTCCAACACCACAATTCAAAAGCATCAATTCTCCGGCACTCAGCTTTCTTTATAGTCCAACTCTCATATCCATATCATGTATGGATATACATGACTACTGGAAAAACCGTAGCCTTGACTAGACGGACCTTTGTTGACAAAGTAATGTCTCTGCTTTTTAATATGCTGTCTGGGTTGGTCATAACTTTACTTCCAAGGAGCAAGCGTCTTTTAACCAATTAGGCGGTGTCTACCTAATCTTTAAGGTAAATATATTAAAGGTCAACCACCACATTTTACTCCCAAACCGCTAATATGGCTAAGGAAAAACTACCTGTCCTCTATGATGTTGTTCAATTTCTATCTGAAAATTGTAATGATTTACATAAGCAAACAGAAAAAATATTGATTTTTTAAATGGAACTTCCATGGTTTGTTTAAATTCAACTCATCTTTGCATTTATTTCCACATGATTGAGTTAAACAAGATAGGTATAATTGTTAAAGTAAATTGAAAGAAACTTGATGGGTATTGTGTGTTTTGAAGTTTGAACATCAATTAATTTCAGAACAACTTATACACTTGACTATACCGGCAAAAGGCAGGAACAATTAGCATCTGTCCATGGAAGGCGTTGGCCCTAACCATCAAAGGCAGCTTCAAAAAGTACACAATCTCTTTTCCCCACTAGAACATGTTTTCTTTCAGAGTAATAGACAACTTCTAGCTAGTAGTCCAAGCTATCTCAGGGAAAGCTATTTAGGTTTGAAGCATCTTGGTTTTTGTATGTCATTAGTCAGACAAGCACACAGATCTTCTTTAACTAATTTACATGCTATAGCCAAGCATGTCACATAGAACTGTAAATTCCAGTTTTTTTAATAACATTCTACCCCTAGGGAAAAATTATCTTTTCCTTAAAATACTCTTATAATTTTCTCAGTAATCTCTCTACTAGTTAAATTCTATGATAATATTTACTCAACTGTAAAGATTAGTACTGCATACTGTGTCCAGAGATGGAGGGAATTACAGACATGCAATTAACATTTCTTCCCATTTCCATCTTGTTGCTGTAAATATTAATTGGCATAATAATGTTGGATAATAATTTGACATTATCTAGAAATGCTTACTTGCAATTACATGCTTTTTTCCTATGCTATTTTGTAAAATTCTTATTTTGATTTGGAATTTAATACACCAAAAGCGTAATCTATCTTTTTTTATGTACAAATGAGGACTCATCAAAATAAAGAGCATTTATCTGTTAAAGACTCTGTTAAGAGGATAATAAGATAAGCTACAAACTGGAAGAAAATATTTTCAAGCTACTTATCTTACAAAACACTCATATCTAGAGTATACAAACAACTCTCAAAACTCTACAATAAGAAAATAACTCAATGAAAAAACATTTCAGCAAATAACTCACCAATGCAAATATATGAATGGTAAATAAGCACATGTAAAGACATTTAGCATCACTAACCTTCAGGAAAATGCAGATTAAGAACATGAAGAGATATCACTACCTACCTACTAGAACAACCAAGACAAAAAGTGTCGGAACAATACCAAATGTTGGCATCATTGTGGAAAAACTAAATCACTCATACATTGCTAATCAGAATATAAAATGATACAACTACTTTATAAAAGAGCCTGGATGTTTCTTTTAAAAACCAAATATACACTTGCCATAGAGCCCAGTAATCATGCTTTTTGGCATTTATGACAGAGAAACAAAAATGTATTCCACACAAAAACCTGTGCACAATTATTCATAGCAGTTTTATCTGTAACAGCAAAAAGCTGAAAACAAATAAAATGTACTAAACAAATGATGGCATATCCAAGCTATGAAATACTATTTGGCAATAAAAAAGGAATAAGCTATTAATACACACAACATCTCAAGGGTATTATGTTGAATGAAAATGTCTATCTTAATAGGTTAAATATTATATGATCCCATCTATATCCCATCCACAAAATGACAGAATAATAGAAATGGGGATCAAGATGGTTGTGCCCAGGAGTGAGTGATGGTTTATGGAGGGTGAGGGGAGGGGAGGAAATGAGTGTGACTATAAAGTGGTATCACAAAGGAGATGTGAGTGGTCAAGGCGTAATTCCATATTTTGATCATGATGATGAATACAGGAGTACCAATACTGGAGTGGGGTGCCATTGCCTTCTCCATCTATAACTATAATACAATTTAAAAGCTAGGAAACTGACATTGGTACCACGTATATATAGAGTTCCATGTAATTTTTTCATGTAGATTACATTGGGGAAAAGGTCAAAGGTACCCAAGACCTCTCTATACTATCTTTAGACCTTTCTGTTAATCTGCAACTATTTCAAAATAAAAAGTTTTTTTTAAAAGGACTTGAATAGAACAAGAACTAGAGAATGAAAAAAAGAGGGACAGACAGAAACACAAGGTGAAACAAAAATGGCAACGAGAGAGAGAAGGAGAGAGGAAGCTGCGCAAAAAAACTAGAAGGTTTCTGTTCATTCATGACATACAGGTTCCAGATCTCCCCTCCTCCCTTGGGCACACCTAATCTACAGTTTTACCCAAAACAACTCCTTTGAAAAGAAATGCATGAACTAGCTGGGTGAATCCTACACACAAGGTGAACAAGAAAAACTTCATACGAAAATCAATTTCAATTCAATTCAGTCGCTCAGTCATGTCCGACTCCTTGTGACCCCATGAAGCACAGCATGCCAGGCCTCCCTGTCCATCACCAACTCCCAGAGTCCACCCAAACCCATGTCCATTGAGTCAGCGATGCCATCCAACCATCTCATCCCCTGTCGTCCCCTTCTTTCCTGCCTCAATCTTTCCCAACATCAGGGTCTTTTCAAATGAGTCAGTACTTCGCATCAGGTGGCCAAAGTATTGTAGTTTCAGGTTCAGCATCAGTCCTTCCAATGAACACCCAGGACTGATCCCCTTTAAGATGAACTGGTTGGATCTCCTTGCAGCCCAAGGGACTCTCAGGAGTCTTCTTTAACATCACAGTTCAAAAGCATCAATTCTTTAGCACTCAGCTTTCTTTATAGTCCAACTCTCACAGCCATACATGACTACTGGAAAAACCATAGCCTTGACTAGACAGACCTTTGTTGACAAAGTAATGTCTCTGCTTTTTAATATGCTGTCTAGGTTGGTCATAACTTTCCTTCCATGGAGTAAGTGTCTTTTAATTTCATGGCTGCAATCAGCACCGACAACTTCTCCCTGAGAAACAAAGTGTTCCATGTCTGGGACCCTCAGTTTGAAGACTTACACCTGAGACATGGGCCTCCAAAACATACCTCTGAAAGTCAACGAAGTTTGTGTCCATGAAATCCATGAAGCTATAATGAACTAAGAAACAGGTTCACCCAGACTCACTGTGGCTATCTCTCCAGGGCACAGCATACAGACACAGACTGAAACCTCCAGCTTGTCCCTGAAAGAAGCCTATTTCCTTAACTTAAAAGCTAAGACTTCTAACACATATCTAGGGGTCAACTGCAATCTTCGCCAAACTCCTGAGAAGCCAACAGATGCCATCATCATGCTCTCCCTCTATCCCACCCCAGGTCACTGGTGTCTCTGTGAAAAGAATTTGTGCACACGTATGGCTGCCCAGGTTTTGTGGCTGCTGCCAGAGGGCACACTCCTTGATCACCTGGTTCAGTGGCTTGTGTTTCTGGGTCCAACAGGAGAGTAGCAAAAAAGAAACAGCCTGTAACTGGCTACCTGCACCCACGCACCCAGGGCTCAATGTTGAGGGAACAGACAGAAACACTCATCTCCGTCTTCTCCTGAAAGAGGTATAATTGCATATTTGAAAAGTTATTGCCTCGGGTTCCTGAAAAGATTGCCTATGATGGCAACAATCACCTTGCCCTGAATGAGGACCTGTGCTTCTGGACTGCAGTGGATGCAGAGGCTCATATCTCCAAGCTCAAGCTTGAGCAGGGCCATGCTGCGGGGAACAGTAGGAACTATCTGGAGGGGGACTGCAGAGGGTGGCTCCACAGACACCTGGAGAACGGGAAGGACACGCTGCTGTGCAAAGGTACGAGGGGCGTGGGGCCTCCTTGATCCCCCCTAGGGCTGGACCTGGCTTCCCACGAGGAGAAGAAAGTGAGGTCAATGTGGAAACAGTGCCCCGGTTCCTGTCAGCAGAGGGAGGAATCTGCCCAGGTTTTCATATTCTGTACAAGAGAGTGACTCGCCAGTGGCCCCACTTCTCTGAAGGACAATCAAGGAATCCAGTCTCTTCGGGGAAGAAGCAGGAACCCATCCGTGAGATAACTGGTCAGCAGTGCCCCTTCACCCTGGGTGCCATATTGTGAATCATGACTGTTTCTCATGCCAGGTCTCACCCTGAAAACACGTTTGGAGGCCTGACTCCAGCTTTTCTGAGTCATCCGGCCTCCACCCAAGTAAGGACCATTACTCTGTATTCATTCCCTTATATAGTGCCTCCTACCTTGGCTCTCACCCTGACTCCAGAACTTTCCAAGGACTCAGGAACATGCCCAGACCTCCGAGTCCAGGCTGGTGTCTGGTGTTTGTGCTGCTTCTTTTCAAACCCTCTGTCCTGTTTATTCTCAGGATGGTCACAGGATGCTGCTTCAGGGACCCATGGAAGTAACACTAAATGGGAATTTTCTGATTCATCCTCCATAGACCTTCCAAAGACACATGTGACCCATAACCCCATCTCTGACCATGAGGTCCCCCTGAGGTGCCGGGCCCTGGGCTTCTACCCTGAAGAGATCTCACTGACCTGGCAGCGTGACATGGAGGACCAGACCCAGGACATGGAGCTTGTAGAGACCAGGCCTTCGGGGAATGGAACCATCCAGAAGTGGGCAGCCCTAGTGGTCCCTTCTGAAGAGGAGCAGAGATACATGTGCAATGTGCAGTGCAAGGGGCTTCAGGAGACTCTCACCCTGAGATGGGGTAAGGAGGATGCTGGGGTGGTGCTTCTTCTCAGATAAAGCTGGAGGCTTTCTGGACCCCTTCAGCAAGGTCAGGACTCAAACCTGAAGTCTGGACCCCTTCTCTTTCCTCCACAGTACCTTCTCGGCCCTCCGCCCCCAACACAGACATCATTGTTAGTCTGGTTCTACTCGTGGTCATTGGAATTGTAGTAACTGGAGAGTTGGACTATAAAGAAAGCTGAGTACTGAAGAATTGATGCTTTTGAGCTGTGGTGTTGGAGGAGACTCTCAAGACTGCTTGGACTGCAAGGAGATCCAACCAGTCCAATAAAGGAAATCAGTCCTGAATATTCATTGGAAGATCTGATGCTAAAGCAGAAACTCCAACACTCTGGCCACCTGATGTGAAGAACTGACTCATTTGAAAAGACCCTGATTCTGGGAAAGACTGAGGCAGGAGGAGAAGGGGACAACAGAGCATGAGATGGTTGGATGGCATCACTGACTCAGTGGACATGAATTTGAGTAAACTTCGGGAGTTGGCAATAGACAGGGAGGCCTGGCGTGCTTCAGTCCCTGGGGTTGCAAAGAGTTAGACACGACTCAGCAACTGAACTGAACTGAACCAAATCTTTGATATTTGTTGTCTCAGGGCCTGTTAGGGGAAGGATTTTCTAATACCCTTTCTGAAAGCCTATTAACAACTTCCACATCTTATAATTCCCTGAATCTCCTGGAGAATTGTCTATCAGGTACATTATCCCCAAGGTTATTACTAGGAAACCCACATGGGGATAAGTAACTATTACTGGAGTTGAAGGAGACTGGGTTCCCAGAGGCTACAAAGAAGCTGTAAATTTCAATGTAAGGAAGTCCTGTGGTCACTCCAGTTCTCACAAAGCCAGGCATACCCTCCACAAGAATCATTCCATCTCTCATCCTTGTACACAGAACACAGAAGTCGCTCAGTCATGTCCGACTCTTTGCAACCCCATGGATTGTAGCCCACCAGACTCCTTGGTCCATGGGATTTTCCAGGCATGAATACTGGAGTGGGTTGCCATTTCCTTCTTCATCCTTGTACAGCTGGAGGCAAAGGAAACATTCTCTCTTTTATTTTTCCCATTATGCTGGAGGCTGACTTGGAAGCCAAAGGCTCTTCCCAGAAGGCACTTGCATCCTGAAATCAGCATCTGGTAAGTACAATGACCTTTACCTGGTTAAGAAATGAGTCAAACTTGAGGATGAGCACTGTGTGACTCTCTTCCTTTTTCTCAAATCTACTTGTTACTACTCTCTCTGCAGGCAGGTTTCCTTTGTTATTCAGTCCATACAGCATGAAGTGGCAGTAGCATAAATTCTAAATCTTCATATGTCCTCTACCCAAGAGCTAACCATACTTCACCTGGCCGTCCCCCACCACCCTTCAAAGACCCCTGAGTGAAAGGGCAGAGTCTTTGATGAAAGGATGGAGATAATCACAGGGGCCACTTTCTCTTGGACATTTCTCTTTAAGTAGAAGAGAAAGATCTACACACTAGAAGTAGCTACTTTAAGGTAGAGAGGCCTTCTACACTTTAAGTGCAAAGTGGTGAAAGTCGTTGGCATTTTGGGACCCAGAAAACTCAGGGCTGCATCAACATTAGTCACATTGGCAGCTCTGAGACCACTGGTGCCCGACATGGCATCACTTTGTCAAAGCAGGCACTGGCAGAACAGTAGTGATGAGCAACTTAGATGAGAAGGGGAAGAAAATAGATGGTTCTGCTCACCAGGAACAGAATTCATGTGAGAACTTTCTGGGAACTCTAGACAGAAACGGTGGCAAATAATAAAAGCAGAGATTTCTGTTGTGCCAGCCAGATGTAGAGCTGAGGGAAAGTACAGAGAGAAGAAACCCCCCAAGAAGGACTTTTCTTAATTTTCTTCCTTCTGCTTCTTGCAAAGCTCAGAGCCTGCCTTCCCCTCCATCTTTGCCCACTTGATATCCCATGGTGAAATGCTAAAGTCTCCACAGGTGTCAGAGAACACTTTTTCAGCAAACATTTCTGAATGTCCCCCTATGTGGCAAGAGCAATGCCAAGTGATATGACACAACTCCAGCCTGTGTTTCCTGAAACTGTATCAGCCCTTGGGCCCAAGAGTGATAATAAACAACAGGCTATTGTTTTATCTATTTTATTTACTATTTCAACCCCACCTAGGGCTTCCCAGGTGGCTCAATGTTAAAGAATCCACCTGCCAATGCAGGAGACAAGGGTTCAGTTCCTGGGTAGGAAGATCGTCTGGAAAAGGAAATGGTGAGCCCACTCCAGCATTCTTGCCTGGGAAATCCCATGGACAGAGGAGCCTGGTGGGTACAGTCCACAGGGTCACAAAAGAGTCAGATACAACTTAATGACTAAACAACAACAACAATCCTTGCAGTCTGGGCAAAATGAATTGTCTCTGGCAGTTCCCAGGAAGTTCTTGCATGAGCTCTGTGTTCTCTGGAGTTTAAAGCATCTGTGCCTCTCTCCACTTTGCCTATCTCAGTGTAGAATACCTCTCTCTTCCCTTGAGTTTCGTTACTCAATCACTGAAAAAATAGCCCAAGAGAGGCCCTCCACTATCTTTAGCTTCTGCCACCAGACTCTCTATCCCTTTGGCTAAGACACAAGACAGTGGGGAATCAGTAATAGAATCAGAGGTGGTGTTGTCTGGCATCCTCTGGCGTGCATCTCATTCTACCCCAAAATCAGTCTCTCTCCAGAGGCAAATATAAGTCTACTTATATAAAACTGGATTTCCATAGAGAAAGGCAAAAAAGATTCAGTCCGTGGGATCGCCAAAGTATCTTACAAACACAAAAGGGTCTTGAAACCAAAACAATAAATGCATAAATGTTTATATTCAGAGATATTTGTATATACTATATTTACATAGCATATATTTTATATATTTATTACACATTTTATACATAATCTCAATGGCCATATAGCCTGGAATAAAAACCACTATGAAATAAACACTGAGGACACATATTTCTATAAGAAAAAATTACCTAAGTCTTTAAGTATATTAATGTATTCATACATAACATGTTGATTCAACTGCTCAGTTGAACACATTACAATACATCTTGATTGTTTCCTGTATGTCAGGCACTGTTCTACACATATAATGATTTTGTTAAGACAAATTTCCAGATCTATAAATCTGTCATTATACTGAGACAGATTAGAAAATAAATAAGATTTTTTTTTTTTTTAAGAAACAAGGAAAACTCTGGATAGTAATGAGTGATCGGAAAACGAAATGAAGGACAATGCAATAGACAATATCTTGAGGGGAGTATTAGTTGTGGTGTCAGAGAAACTGAAAATGAGAAAAACCAGATAGACATGAACATTCGGGCATTAATGTTAGGAAATTCTAAGGATGAGAGGGTTTCCCTGGTGGCTCGGTGAATAAGAATCCGTCTGTCAGTGAAGAAGACATGGGTTTGATTGCGATCCGGGAAGTTCCCACGTGCCTGAGAGCAACGAAGCTCGTGGACCATAACTACCGAGCCGGTGCGCTAGAGCCCAGGAACCACAACTGTTGAGCCCATGCATGGCAACTAATGAACTGCATGCCCCAGACGCCGTGCTCCACAAAGAGAGAAACCTGTGCACCGCAACTAGAGAAAGCCCCAACACATCAATGAAGACCCACCACAGCCAACAATAAGTGAAATGAATAAATAAATTTTTTAAAAAATTCTAAAGATGGGAAATTGAGCATAGCCAGAGAAAATACTAGAAAGGTAAGAAAAGGATTATGAAGGCTCCTGTATGCCATAGTGAGGAATTTGGACTTTGAGTTGAAGGCAATTGAAAACCACTTGACGTTTTCGAGAAGGGAAGTGAGGTAATTCTTTTAGGAAGGATAATTCTTTTCACAATATTCAAGAAGGCTATAACCCCTAAATTCCACTTCTAAAACCCTTACAGTTTTGAAACTTCTTCCATATTATCACTTCTTTGACAAAATTATTTTGTGAATCTACTATACATACTAAACTCTTTTCCAGGATATGGTACTATTATGAGATATTTCTCCTCATAGGTATTATATACTATTAATATTGTCTCATGGTTTGTGTCTGGTATGTGTGTCTATGAAAGAGAGAGACATACAGACAGACAGAGGTTGATTTCTAAAATGAGACCAGATGATTTTATGAAAAAGAGAATGATTAATGTGAGGTCTGAATTTATAGGAAGTGAACACGAAAGGTTGAAACAGAGTATTTGCTCTATCATATTAAGCAATTTTAAAAGACATAAAGAAAGAAAACAAAAACTCATTGGTGCTTTGCTGAGTTTTCACTGAAAGTGGTAACAATGAGAGTTTCTCAGGCTTAGTCCCTCTGGAACATGCACTATGGATACAGTGAATTCTAAATCACTTCCAATAAAAGTTTTCCAATCAATAGACATGATTACAGACTCCATATCAAAGGCTTCATGACTTTACTTATTAAAATATATTGTTCCCATTTGAATAAAATTGTTCATAGTAAATTTTATTATCGGTGCATTTTCAGAAAGAATATTTTTCTCTACACAAAGCAGAAGCAAGAAAGCCAGTCTAAATATTTCAATCGTCCAGAGAAGGACTAAGGCAGTACATATTTGTAACTTATTTCGAAGATCTAGATTTAATGTTTGAGAAACTCTTGAGTTATCTTCGTAGTTCATACATCATAAAGACAGTATCCCCAGCAGTTAAGAACTCATATTTTAGACTCTGTTGGAATCCTGCCTCTGTGATTTACTAAGTACATCACTCTGATAAAATCACTGCACCTCTTTAACCCTCAGTTCCTTCACATATTTAGCAGAAATCATGATAATGCCAAGCTCACAGAGTTGTTGTGACAAATTGCATAGAAAGTGCTTCGGTCAGTGCCTGAAACACAGAAGATACTCTTACATAGTAACTCTCTAGCACCCCCTTGTTTGTCAACAAAAGAGTAACTGTGAAAAGGCCTCAAGCTTCCTCACAAACTCTACGTACTCAGGGGGAAAGACCTGGATTAAACAAACAGTTTAACAGTACGGAGTTCGCTTAATTCCAACAAGAAGAGTACAATGGAAAGAGCTAACGACAGCACCTTCTCTGGATTCATTCTCCTGGGCTTCTCCAACCAGCCCCAGCTGGAAACGGCTCTCTTTGCGGTCATCCTGATCATCTACTTCTTGAGCTGTTTAGGCAATGGCACCATTATACTTTTGTCAACAATGGATCCTCACCTCCACACCCCTATGTACTTCTTCCTCTCCAACCTCTCTTTTATGGATCTTTGTTTGACTACTTGCACTGTCCCTCAGACCCTGGCCAACTTTAAGGGGAAGGACAAGACCATCACCTATGGCGGCTGTGTGGCCCAGCTCTTCATTGCCTTGGGACTCGGGGGAGTAGAGTGCGTCCTCCTGTCTGTCATGGCCTATGACCGCTATGTAGCTGTGTGCCGTCCCCTCCACTACATGGTGATCGTGCATCCCCAGCTTTGCTTGCAGCTGGTTGTAACTGCTTGGCTTACAGGCTTTGGCAGTTCTGTAGTCCAGACAGCACTGACCATGACTCTTCCCCTCTGTGGTAAAAACCAAGTGGACCATTTCTTCTGTGAAGTTCCAGTGATGCTGAAACTGGCCTGCACCAACACCTCTGTCAATGAGGCTGAAGTCTTTGCTGTCAGTACCTTCTTCTTGGTGGTGCCCCTGTCACTCATCTTAGTATCCTACGGTCACATTACCCGTGCAGTCCTGAAGATAAAGTCGGCCCATGGGAGACAGAAGGCTTTTGGAACCTGTTGTTCTCACCTAATGGTAGTGATTATTTTCTTTGGGACGCTCATCTCCATGTACCTTCAGCCTCCTTCCAGCTATTCACAGGATGTGAACAAAAGCATTGCACTGTTCTATACTCTGGTGACTCCCCTGCTTAATCCCCTGATTTACACTTTGAGAAACAAGGAAGTCAAAGGGGCACTAAGGAGACAAATGAGGAGAATCCTAGACTTGAGGCAGAGTTAATGCAGCACTTGCAGGCCCAGGAAGTTCTGCAATGGAAGACTTCTGAGAGAGTAAAAACTAGTTAATTTAATCCAACACATCCTTATAAAGCACCAACCATGTGCAAGACAGTGTTCTGGGTACTTGAGATGTATCAGTGAGACAGAGGCTAAACCATTGAGCTAAACTTTTTGCTAGGGAGAATATATGTTAAATAAGATATTTTAAAAATAAACTATGGTATATCATGTACTACACAATAATGGGAATGAACAATAATTACACATACAAAAACATGAATGATTCTTACAAACATGATTTACAGTGAGCAAACTAGATACAAAATAATTCCTATTGTATAATGTCATTTACATAAAATTCATCCCAGGCACAACAAATCTCTAGAATTGAAAGTCAGAACAGTGGTTCCCCTGGGGACTGGGAGTTCTCTCTTGGAAGATATGTGGGGGAGGGGCATTCTGGAGTTCTGGTCAGGTTGTGATTTTTGATCTGGATATTGGTGATATAAAGTATTCAATCTGTGAAAATTCATCAAACCTGAAACTTAAAGTACTTGCACTTTCTGTATGGATGCTGGACTTCAAATCATTTACTTCTTAAAAGTTTTAAATAAACCAGATATTAGCAGAATACTTTGATTCTAAATGATCACATTAAGTATTTTTGTTACTTTCACATAAAATTTGGGTTTATCTTCTCAGTGATCTAAATTTCTTCTATCCATTGACCATCTTTAATAGATTTGAAGTGTTTAGATATTAGCAATTTCTGGCCAACTCAGATGAACCTTGTCTTGAAGATTTCAATTTAATGAAGATCTCAATTCAAGTTCATATGTCCTGTGAGTCTCCCTGGTCTCTTCATTCCATGTAGATACTTAGTGACCAGGTCTTGAGACAAAAAGCATACTGATAATTTTCAGATGAAAATTCTACTACTGGGAATTATATTGTCTTGAATTAAGTTTATCTTGACTGAAAAAGACGTGTATTGTGAATATTTGTATATTTCTATTTGTATAATGTAGCATACAAAAATGCATAATTTACTAGTAGCCAAAAATATTTTCATTTACCAGAGATTTTAGTACTTTTCAGTATTTAATAGCATATGATAAGAGGGCAGATACTGAAGGGAATTTATAAAACAATATAAAAAACAGAAATAATTGTCTGGTAAGCTCAATGTGCCTTTGTGCAAATATGTTCTTCTTAAATATTTCTTATTTAATATGGTAAGTTGGATGGTTTTTCAGGTATTATTCTGCTAATGAAATAATAGAACAAGGATTTTTCTTTTTTTAAGTGAAAATAGATTGCTGAATTGTTGAGGTCTGTACTACACTTATCTATGCTTGTACTGAATATGAGTGATTTCTGATTATATTTTTTGTAATAGAGAAGATATGATTTTTTTATATCAACCCCTTGGAGTTTTCTTTCAAACCATCACAGCTAGACTCACTGATAACATAATCATTTTCTGGCACAAAAGTTCCATACTCTATATTCATCTAGATGCTTACATTTTTCCTCTTCAGCAAATAAATGCTGAAAATATATCACTTCATTCAAAGTAGCCATTTGTGAATTTCATTTCCCAATAAGGTGCATTAGGTTACAACTGACCAAAGTTCCCACAAGTCCAGTCACTCCTCCTTAGCCACAGACTCAACCAAACATGGATCATTTGATCTGTCATTCTCCATAAAGGATTTGAGCATCCAGCTTTTCTAGTATAGGAGTGGGTGGGAGGAAGTGCCTGAAACAACCCCTGGCCAATACTGATGAACAATTGTACTTGGAAAGGCCAAATTAATCTTAGCAACCATATTTCTGAAGCCATTAGAAAGTTGTGAAAGTGATGAGGGTGACGTAGACATGAATAACAGAAAACACTGAACACTTCTGAGGTGAGCTGAAGGGAAACTGCCTTTTTTTTTTCTCATAGAATATTTGAAGAGTGTGAGTGTGAGTTGAGGATTGAGCATGGCCCATAGAGAGGGACTTTGGCACGAAAACATGAAAAGCCAAACACTCGTGTAAGGCTAAAGTGACAAGCTGAAAACTTAAAGAGACTTAACTATGTGGCCAGATGTTTCCAGTGGACATTTCTATTTCCAGTGGACTCCCTGGGAAGCCAGAAGGTCAGAACAAAGTTTAAAAAATATGGAATAATCTATCCTGCAACTCCATTGTGCTTCAGTTCACTTCAGTTCAGTCACTCAGTCATGTCCGACTCTTTGTGACCCCATGAATTGCAGCACGCCAGGCCTCCCTGTCCATCACCAACTCCCGGAGTTCACTCAAACTCACATCCATCAAGTCGGTGATGCCATCCAGCCATCTCATCCTCTGTCGTCCCCTTCTCCTCCTGCCCCCAATACCTCCCAGCAGCAGAGTCTTTTCCAATGAGTCAACTCTTCGCATGAGGTGGCCAAAGTACTGGAGTTTCAGCTTTAGCATCATTCCTTCCAAAGAAATCCCAGGGCTGATCTCTTTTAGAATGGACTGGTTGGATCTCCTTGCAGTCCAAGGGACTCTCAAGAGTCTTCTCCAACACCACAGTTCAAAAGCATCAATTGTTCAGCGCTCAGCTTTCTTCACAGTCCAACTCTCACATCCATACATGACTACTGGAAAAACCACAGCCTTGACTAGATGGACCTTTGTTGGCAAAGTAATGTCTCTGCTTTTGAATATGCTATCTAGGTTGGTCATAACTTTCCTTCCAAGGAGTAAGTGTCTTTTAATTTCATGGCTGCAATCACCATCTGCAGTGATTTTGGAGCCCAGAAAAGTTAAGCCCCACACTGTTTCCACTGTTTCCCCATCTATTTCCCATGAAATGATGGGACCAGATGCCATGATCTTCGTTTTCTGAATGTTGAGCTTTAAGCCAACTTTTTCACTCTCCTCTTTCACTTTCATCAAGAGGCTTTGTAGTTCCTCTTCACTTTCTGCCATAAGGGTGGTGTCATCTACATATATGAGGTTATTGATATTTCTCCCGGCAATCTTGATTCCAGCTTGTGCTTCTTCCAGCCCAGTGTTTCTCATAATGTACTCTGTATAGAAGTTAAATAAGCAGGGTGACAATATACAGCCTTGACGTACTCCTTTTCCTATCTGGAACCAGTCTGTTGTTAAAAACTCATCAGGGTAAGGGGTCCTTTCTCTAACACATAGTCCTCTTCAGTAAGGCAGTTGCCAAATTTTGAACCTTCATGAAGCGGAGGCTAAATAGCTAATCTAGATGTCT
Source organism: Bubalus kerabau (assembly GCF_029407905.1). Lineage (NCBI taxonomy): Eukaryota > Metazoa > Chordata > Mammalia > Artiodactyla > Bovidae > Bubalus > Bubalus kerabau. The sequence goes on from NC_073626.1 coordinate 21,713,964, forward strand.
TTGAGGGGCAGAACTTAATCTACAACAGTCTTTCAAGGCTGAGAAAATAAGACTCCTGAGACTTTCTGTCAAAACCCAGGAGAAGATTGTATCTCTTGTATCTCTAGAAGAGAGCAAGATAAAGGCTGAATAGAACAAAGACCTACTGTACAGCAGAGGAAACTATAGCCAATATTCTGTAACTACTTTTGTACCTGGTAAAGGTTAAGAATCTGAAAAACAATATATACACACACACATTGTGATCATCATTTCATGATGTATGTAACTCAAATCACTATTCTATATATCTCAAACTTATGCAATACTGTATATAAGACATGAAGTCATAAAACTTTTAGAAGAAAATATTATTCCTCAATGAGGCTGGAAAAAAGTAAAAGAATAGCTATCATTAAAAAGATAAAGGATAACAACAGTTGATGAAGTTGGAAAAGGAACACCTATGTACTGTTGATGGGAATATAAGTTGGTAAGCCACTATGAAAGATAATATGAAGATACCAAAAAAACTAAAGATAGAACTTCCATGTTATCCAGCAATCCAAATTCTAGGTACACCAAATAAAATGAAATCATTGTCTGCACTCCCATGTTCAATGGCCTCATTTTTCACAATAGACAAGATATAGAAAAAACATATGTGACCAAAGAGGTGAATGGCTAAAGAAAAAGTTCTATGTATATCCAAAGGAATATTATTCATCAATGAGAAAGAATGAAATACTGCCCTTTGCAACAACATGGATGGACCTTGAGAGCATTATGCTCAGTGAAATGTCAGAAGAGAAAGACAAATGCTGTATGATCTCACATACATGTGGCATCAGAAAAACTGAACCTGTTACAAACAGAGGGAAGAATGGTGGTTACCAGGGCTAAAGAGGTAGAAGAACAGGGGGATATTGGCAAAAAGGTACAAACTTCCAGCCAAAATATAGTTTCTGAGGAGTCAAAAAAATAAACTTTTTTAAATTTTTTAAGGGGGATAAATATTTGACAAGATAAAGACCATAGCTAATACTATATAGTAATCACTTTACCATATATAGGTATATCAAATCACACTTTGTACTCTTTAAACTTCCTCAATTTGTATCTCATTAGATATAGAACAAAATAAATGAAAATAAGAGTTATTATTCATTTCTTTCATCCTACTTATTTTTTCTCTCCTAGGTCAGATTTTCACTATTGTTTAAGACAAAAATTTCTACATAGCTAATAAATGAAAATACTCTAACTTTATCTGTGTACAAAGACGGCCTTCTCTTTGTGATCCCAATTTCAATTCAGAGCCTGAAAGAATGGCACTTATAAAAGTTTAATATTTTGTGTATCCATCATAATAGCAAAAGGAGCATGATCTCTTCCATGAAGCACCTTAGTGCAGCAAATTCTATCAATTTTCTTTTTAATGTGACTTGCAGGAATAAAAAATTACCACATTGACTTGTGCATATTTGTCCTTATTTCTGAAAACACTGAAATTACACCATATATAAACCTGTATCTTCTAAGTGATATAAGCTAAAGAAAACATTTCCTTCTACTGTTCATCCTCAGGAAAGAGTTAAGAGATCGATCTAAAAGTGGTTGCATACAGAGTGCGTGTTTGTGGATGTTCATATCCGGCTGTGTGTAATAATTTAGTATGTGTGTTATTTAAAGCCAAATAGAAACCAAAATAGAACATGCTGGGGAGGAATATGAGGAGAAATACTCTTTGGGAAGTACTGGAGGCTTTTTCCAAGATGGGGAGTAAATTGAGAGAGGTTGATCTCATGATAAAAATAACACATTGATGACTATGGTGCTCACTTTATATTAAACCAAACAATTCTCAATGAGTGGATGCATTATTAAGAAACTTTCTAAAGAGAATCTTTGAATATGATTTAACAATCCTCAAATGCATGAAATAAGGACTTTAAAATATTTAGTAAGCACTTCTTGTGACCGGGGAACACAAAATCAGGACTGGGCTCCTGAGAAAGGCTTTGACAACTAACAGTGACATTCCATTGATCCTGAGTATCCCCAATAACCTAATCACTGGAAATCCTTAGGATGCTTCAGTGAGACTAAAGCCACAGGTATAGCAACAGCTGCCCTGGTGGATCAGAGGGTAACATATCTGCTTGCAATGCAAGATACCCAGGTTCAACCCCCAAGGAAGATCCCTGAAGAAGGAAATGTTATCCCACTTCAGTATTCTTGCCTGGGGAATGCCATGGACAGAGGAGCCTCATGGGCTACACTCCATCAGGTCACAAAGAGCTGGACACAATGGAGTGACTTGCACTTTTCACAACTGAAGAGTTTCACTCTCAAAAGAGGTTAAAATTACCCTCAAAAATGGTCACCTAATTAGAAGAACTTGCAGCTTCTAAAGACATTGTGGATTTAATTCACTACAAAATGGTTAAAGAATCCACCAAACAATATAAATCAGTAGAATAGATTGTTTAAAAGGAGCATGAATCCCCAATCCCTACAGCTGCCTCAGGGACACCTTCCCCTGATTCAGGAGACATACAACTCCTCATTTCTGCATTTACACAGAGCACCCCTTCCCAGGAAACCACAAGACATTTCCATGCACTGTGGTTCCGAGTCTGCCATATCAAGTTTGAACTATGCTACAATACTGAAAAGACAGAAGAAGCTCTCAGTCATAATACAAACAGGCATCAGAAAAGAGCACACCTACAGAGGAGAGTTGACAGAGAACTATAATCTGTTCTTCCGTCCTCAGTGACCCTGGTTAGAGCAGAACCCTGGGCAAGCAGTTAACACTGAAATCTACTGACTAGGAGATAAATGAGGATATTACAGGGGTCACTATATGCTGATTACCATTCTACTAATGTTTTTAGCAGGGTGGATAGGGTCTGTTTAGAATGTGATAAACCTACAATATACAGACTACAATTGTTCTAATGAATAAAAGTCCTAAAAGCCAGAACACGACTACAAAGATGAGGACACATATCGGGTGAGAAACTCGCAAGCCTTCCTTTGCTGACTTGTACGATACAAGTTAAACAAGTCAGAGTCCCTCATTTATTTTATATATTCCATTTTAAAAACCTAAGTTCAGGAAGCAGTATCTGACTGGTTTAGGGCCTCACAGGCACTGCACATGTTGTCGCTCTTGTTTTGTATTATTTTCTAATTGTTTGTCAATCTGGTGCTGGTTAAGAACTGTGCTTCATAGGAGTCTGACCGACACTTCAGGCTTCCAAGGTGACACCTCACCTGAGCACACTGTGTTCACCTTGTGTTCCTCAGAAGGCAAAAATGATGAAAGATTATGACTTGCTCTTGGGCGTATTGACAGTTCTGAACTCCAGATGGGATCAAATAATTTAGCCAAGGCCTGGATACACCCACTGTAGCCATTTCACAGATATTAAGAATTCAAAAGGAGGGAATTCCTTAGTGTTCCAGGGATTAGGCTCCATGCGTCTACTGCAGGGGCCATGGGTTCAATCCTTGTTCTGGGAACTAAAGAGGGACAGCTTGAAAAGGTAGATATCATTTGAAAAATTTACAAAACAGAACTGAACTTTAAGTATGTGGTATCTTTTAAATGATTTTTTTTTAATTATTTTAGCCTGAGATCTAGATACCTTTATTATCTGTAATTTATTCTGAAGTAATATACACATCCGAATGACACTCAGGCATTTGCTTAAAACAAATAAATCTGTTTTGTGGCAGTCCTTAGGAGCAGACAAGTAGCTGCTCACTCAGGAAAATAGGCTTTGTGACTTTATGTGACCTTGAGGGCTTCTGCACCAAAGAAAGTATCATTGAGGGATTTGTAAGTGACTATTTGGGCATAACTATCAAGAACTGATTGAGTAATAAGGAGAGGGGGAAATTTCTCACCATTCAGAGTACAGAGCACTCCAAACTGCTTTTTATCAGGTATATGTTCAGCATTACTGTGGGGTCAAAATCCTTGGTTTTACAAGTGTTTAATTCAAGGGTGAAGAGTGTGGTGCTGTTAGGAATATAGATAAAATCTTGACCCTGTATATAATTTACCCACACTGCCACTTCCAGCTTGCAAGACCACTTCTCAGGCAAATTGGCCGAGAGGGTTGGAGACCAAGAGAATAGTTAGCTGCTAGGAGAGGGAACCGTGTGATAGTGGTCATGCTTTTGTCTCCACTAAGAGACACAAATGCACTTACTTGCCTAGTGGTACATGCTGGGAAATCTACCAAAAATCATAAATATTTCTGTGAGGATGGCACAGTCTAAGCTCTAACCTCCAGAGGGAACATACACTGTTCATGACACTTAACTTACACACACAAAAAAAACAGAATCTATACCTGAAAATAAATTTATGCTGTAAACTGCAATTGAATGGGGATCTAAGAGCTACTATGGCAGATTAATTTTTTCTGGAATGTTTATTTTGTTACTCATAATTCAGAACTCTGTGACAGTTATGTCACAATTAGACAGCTATTACTAAAGCTTAGTCATGTATTTTTAAATTAATAGACACAATATTTATTTTTTCAATTTCCTTCTGATGAGTCTGAGGACATCTCCACAAAACATGAGATTTCCTGGGAATCAGGGGCCATTTCCAATATTTTTATACTTCACTAAATCCGAATTACACGGGACGTTTGGCAGAGGAGAGATTCTAAGGTCTTAACCAATTGATGCTTAAATCAAAGAGTTTATAAAATGGTATGACCAGAAAAATCTAAACATATTTTACCCTTTGAAACTGTTGCTGCATCACAGGAGGTAAAATGTGTACAATATGCAGTAGAACTTGGGTCATATGCTGCTCAGATATAATGCCCTCAAAATTTCCTCATTTAAAAATCTCATTTTAGAGAGGAACTACGTGGTTCACAAAATTAAAATAACCAACTTTGTGCCTCACATCGGTTTTTCTCCTGCTGTGTACAAAAAGGCATGTAAGAACTACCTGGTGTTCTTACCAGCGAAGGGCTACCAGCGTCACTGCCAGCAGGGCATCATAGCCTTCGCTCAGTGAGTCCTGCTGCTGCTGCTGCTGCTGCTGCTGCTAAGTCACTGCAGTCGTGTCCGACTCTGTGCGACCCCATAGACAGCAGCCCACCAGGCTCCCCCATCCCTGTGATTCTCCAGGCCAGAACGCTGGAGTTGTTGCCATTTCCTTGTCCACTGCATGAAGGTGAAAATTGAAAGTGAAGTCATTCAGTCATGTCTGACTCTTAGCTACCCCATGGACTGCAGCCTCCCAGGCTCCTCCGTCCATGGGATTTTCCAGGCAAGAGTACTGGAGTGGGGTGCCATTTCCTAGGCGCGGCCTTCTCTGAAATGATCCTACACAATATAGCGGCTGCACTGCTGAGGTTACGGTTGCACCTGATGTCTGAATGGCTTTACCAAAATTAATGCAGCAAGATTTTCTTTGAGATTCAACTTTATTTTCCCCACAAGTGCTCCACCTACATCAGTGAAAAACGTCTGATCAAATCATCAAACCATGGAATTTTAGTAGAGGCATGATTCAAATAAAAGAATGAATGTTATTTTCTAGTAACTCCTGGAAAATATTACTAATAATATTCCTTACAGTGTTTCAGTGGTTTTATGTTCTTTTTTGGCTTCATGTAATATAAACGCATGTCTTTTTGCAAATAGATGTGGGACAATGCACCCAAATGGGAGTGCAAATAAAAATCCTTGGAGCTGTTAAAACAGTAACTACAAAGCAGATGCTGTCAGAACACTGAAACAGCATCTCTAGAAGTTGAAATGAATACATGAACTTAGAATCTGAACACTCACTTTTCAATGGGAATGAAGGAAACAAATTTCCTGCAGAGTTGCCAAAGGAAATTTTAGATAACTCATGGGGTATACATATATATCTGAATAGTTCTGGCGTTCAAAGTCTTTCTATTAAACTGTCCTCCTCACCCATCATCTGGAGTCAGAGTCCTTCCAAAGCACCTTCTTCATCGCTCCCTTCACATCCCTGTTCCTCAGCGTATATATGAGGGGGTTGGTCATGGGGATAATGACAGTGTAGAAGAGAGACATGAACTTGTCCTGATCCTGGGAGTCGCTGCTGCTGGGCCGAAAATACACAGAGATGGCTGTGCCAAAGAACAGGGAGACCACCGTGAGGTGGGATCCACATGTGCCAAATGCTTTTCTCTGCCCTGCAGTGGACTTTATTCTTAAGACCGCCCGGACAATCCGACCATAGGAGAACATGATTAATGAAACAGGTGTGAGAAGAATGACGACACTGCCAAAGAAGGTCACATACACATTCATGGTGGTGTCAACACAGGCAAGTTTGAGAAAAGGAGGGATCTCGCAAAGGAAATGGTCTAATTTATTTCTCCCACAAAGTGGTAAAAGGAAGATGAGCACTGTCTGCAATAAGGAGATGGCAAAACCAGTGACCCACGAAGCAGAAGCCATCAGGGCACACAGACGGGGGTGCATGATTACCGTGTAGTGAAGGGGCCTGCAAACAGCCGCATAACGGTCAATTGCCATAACTCCTAGGAGAATACATTCTGTACATCCCAAACCCAGAGAGATGTACATTTGAACTATACAACCACCAAAGGAGATGGATTTGTCTGCTCCACTGAGATTAAATAGGAACTGGGGAACGATGCTGGTGGTGTAGCACATGTCCAAAAAGCTTAGGTTAGAGAGGAAAAAGTACATCGGGGTGTGAAGATGTGGGTCCAAGTAGGACAATGCAATGATGGTTGTGTTTCCCAACAAAGTGAAGATGTAGAAGATCAAAAGAATTACCAAGAGGATGAGCTCAAGTTGAGGCCTGTCAGAGAAACCTAATAGGATAAACCCAGTGAAGGAACTTCCATTTTTCTGTTCCATCCTTTGCTAGCACAGGGCTCCTGTCAAACCAAGCATTTAGCAATTTATAAAAGGTATTTTCCAAAAAAGAGCAGGGTTGAAGAGGAAAATCTATCATGTTCAAAGGCATGGCCACAGGATTTTATATACAACTATTTGAATAAATCATGTACCCACTGAAATTGATATATCTGAACTCAATTAGTTCTATACTATTCACAAAAAGTTATATATTGATATTTAATGCAAGAAAATAATAAATAAAATACTAAGATCAAATAATGAACCTCGGTTCGCATCAATCATAGATATAATATGTCTTTCAGATTGAGATTAATAGGACTGAAGTACAATCATTATATATGTACATTTTAGAGAAATTGGAAGTAAGGAAAAATCAAGGCAGAATGATTAGAAAGAGTAAGAAAGATGTAGACACAGGGAGAAAGTTTATTTTAAATATGTTTCTCATTATTCTACATAACTGTATGTGTATGTATCTCACATGTAATTGAATAATACAAAAAAATCTCTAAAATGCATTCAGATATAGAATAGTATAAGCTAGAATGTACTTATACAAAGAATTATATTACATTTGAAGTATCACTAAGAGTGCTGCATGCAAACATTTTGGCAGAATTGTTGTCTCTCTACTCCTAATACATTATATTTGTGAATGCTATACCCCAATCTTTCTGTATAGTAGTAAAAAATAAACTGTTGAGAGTTTGAAAATATTACCATTCAATTACAGTGCTTAATGCTTGCCCTTGAGATAACTAAAATTACTACACCAATTTAACAAGAACTCCAAAACTTTATTCACTGTGCATAGTCAGTTCATGGGCTTTCCTGATGACTCACCAGTAAAGAACCTGCCTGCCAATGCAGGAGATACAGGAAATGTGGGCTCAGTCCCTGCATTGGGAAGATACACTGGAGAAGAAAATGGCAACCCACTCTAGTACAGAGAAACTGGTGGGCTACAGTCCAGGGAGTCGTAAAGACTCAGACATGACATAGTGACTAAACAACAAAAATAGCCAGTTCACAGCAGAAGTTCAAAACCCAGTGATCATCACTTACCTCTTCTTTCTGTTGATTTCATTTTCACATATTACCAGCAACTAAAAGCCTGGAATTCCTAAAGAAGATAGGCTTATGCACTATCAACATTTTAATCAAGATAAATATTTTTTAAAGATAGCCAATTGTGTAATCTGTGCACAAAGTGTAATGGTTTACAACACTCCCTATGATAAATAATTAGATAGATAAATATATACAAACACAGATGCACTATCAGTGCAATGACAGGTCAAAGATAGGATGTAAAACTACAAGTATTAATAATATGAGGGAAGATATAAAGAGAAGTACACTTTGGTATTATAAAACTCTAAGAACATCCATTTACAGTAGGTTAATTTTACATATGCACCTTTCTGGGAGCTATCTTGAAACATTACTTACATCAAACCAAACGCAACACCAGCCCTAAGGTTAGCTGATTACCATATTCATCTAACTATTTATTATTGCATAGACATGATCATTGGTATTCCCTGGTGGCTCAGACGGTAAAGAGTCTACCTGCAATGCGGGAGACCTCAGTTTGATCCCTGGGTCAGTAAGATCCCCTGGAGAAGGAAATGGCAACCCACTCCAGTATTCTTGCCTGGAAAATCCCATGGACAGAGGAGCCTGGTGGGTTACAGCCCAAAGGAGCGAAAAGAGTTGGACACAACTGATCGACTTCACCTTTACTTTTTCATGATCATCCATTAACTTAAGCAACATAAGAAAGTATATAATTCAGTTCTATTGTATTCAAATGATTAGGTACCTAGTACATTTTTAATTCTTCTAAGGCTTTCAAACTTTGAATCTGAATTGGGTGTAGACCCGCTGCTGTGTGAAAGAAATTGATACAATATTGTCATAAAATAAATGTTAATAAAAACTGAGTAAAGGAAAAAGTGTGCAAGTGTTACTCACTCAGTCACATCCAACTCTTTGTGACCCCGTGGACTGTAGCCCACCAGGTTCCTCTGTCCTTGGGATTTTCCAGGCAAGAATACTGGAGTAGGTTGCCATGCCCCCCTCCAGGGGATCTTCCTGGCCCAGGGATTGAATCCACATTTCTACTCACATTTCTTTTGTCTCCTGCATTGGCAGGCAGGTTCTTCACCACTAGCGCCACCTGGGAAGCCCATTAATGAAGGAAAAGTAAGAGCCAAATGTACAAGCTGGATTTACAAAATGCAGAGGAACCAGAGATCCAATTGCCAATATTAGTTGGATCATAAAAAAGCAAGGAAATTCCCCAAAAATTCTACTTCTGCTTCACTGACTACACTAAAGCCTTTGACTGCTGGACCACAACAAACTGTGGAAAATTCTTAAAGAGACGGGAATACCAGACCACGCAGGTTTCATACAAGAAGCAACAGTTAGAACAGGACATGGAATATGGACTGGTTCAAAATTGGGAAAGGAGTACATCATGCCTATGTATTGTTATCCTGCTTATTTAACTTATATACAGAGTACATCATGTGAAATGCCAGGCTGAATGGTTCACAAGCTGGAATCAAGACTGATTGGAGAAACATTGAAAACCTCAGATACGCAGATGATACCGCCCTGATGGCAGAAAGCAAAGAGGAACTAAAGAGCCTCTTGATGAAGGTGAAAGAGGAGAGTGCAAAAGCTGGCTTAAAATTTAACATTCAAAAAACTTAAGATCATGGCATCTGGGCCCATCACTTCATGGCAAATAGATGGGGAAAAAGTGTAAACAATGACAGATTTTATTTTCCTGGGCTCCAAAATCACTACAGATGGTGACTGCAGCCATGAAATTAAAAGACCCTTGCTCCTTGAAAGAAAAGCTGTGACAAACTTAGATAGCATATTAAAAGCAGAGACATCACTTTACTAACAAAGGTCCGTACACTCAGAACTATGGTCGTGTATGGATGTGAGAACTGAACCATGAAGAAGGGTGAGTGCCAAAGAATCGATGCTTTTGAATTGTGGTACTGGTGAAGACTCTTGAGAGTCCCTTGGACTGCAAGGAGATCCAGCCAGTCAATCCTAAAGGAAATCAACACTGAATGTTCACTGGAAGGACTGATGTTGATGCTGAAGCTCCAATACTTTCACCACCTGATGTGAAGAGCCAACTCAATGGAAAGACTCTGATTTTGGAAAAGATTGAGCACAGGAGGAGAAGGCATCAACAGAGGATGAGATGGTTGGATAGCATCATTGACTCAATGGGCATGAACTTGAGATGGTGAGAGACAGGGAAGCCTGGGATGCTGCATTCCTGGGGTTGCAAAGTCCAACCTGACTGAAAGACTGAACAACATCCACAAAGACTCAAATGAAAGAAGAGGTAGTGGTGGAGGGGCCCTGGGGAATATTCCTTCATCAATGGCATAAATGTCCTCCATGTCCCATAATTTAGTGGCAAGAAAAGAAAAAAAAGATCAGATGGTTTGAAATATAAAAAGGACACATAATAGAAATTTAATACATCATGTATGAGAAGGATTAAGCTAATCTAACTTAACACTCAATCACAGAACAGTATGGAAGAGCACTAGTTCACACACCTCCAAAAACAATACTTAATTAAAAATTCTCACATTTAAAGTTTGAAACATTTAAGTATCCAAAATTTGAAGGCTGGAAAGATATGCTACTTATAGCTAATAATGCTGGGATTCCCTGGTGGTCCAGGGGTGAAGAGTCTGTCATGCAATGTAAAGGACACAGGTTTGATCCCTGGTCAAGGAAGATCCCACATGAGCAGGACGACTATGATTCCATATGCGCGGGGCAGCTATGCCCATCCGCCACAACTACTGTCTCCTGTACCACAACTACTGAAGCTCGTGCTCCACAACAGGAGAAGACAACGCAGTGAGAAGCCGGCGCACCACAGCTAGAGAGTAGCCTCTGCTCGCTGCAACTGCAGAAAGCCTGTGAGCAGCACCCAAGATCTGATGCAGTCAAAAATTAAATGAGTAAATACAGAAATAGTTTTGAAAATAATAATAATGCCAGCACTGTTGGTATTTTTGATTGTTTGATATGCACTACAACTTTTACATGCATAATCTCAACTATCTCCAAAGAAGTTTGACATTTATTACTGTTACTCTTCTATATTTGAAGAGATAGATTAAAGTGGTTAAGCATCTTAGCCAAGATTATTAAAATCCTAAATTTGTAAACAAAAATTAGGTCTCTTTGATATCAAAGTTTGTGTTTTTAGCAAACACATTGCTTTATTGACAGACATGAATATATTAAAATTGAGAGGACACCACTGCAGATGGCAGGGTTTACAATTTCATAAGACTTCATTCTTCCTTTGATTTCTTATAAGAATGTGATCTGTGGTATTCACAACAGAAGTCTATATAGAAAAAAATTTATAATAGAATTATAAAGTTTTGACAGTCTAAATGTGCAATGACAGGATATATTCCCTGACTCACACCTGCTCAGAAGAGCAAATACAACCTAAGGCTCAGTCTCATGAACATACATACAAATACTGACACATTCATCCTGGATGAACTGCTGGAAAATTTTTCTAAATGTACCTCATAGAGGAAGCATTCACCAAAGTGAAGGGCAAATATAAAATGTTAATTCATCAAAGGAAAACACCAATACAAAAATGGACCAGTGTAATAAAATGATGATATATTTTATCATCATATCGATAAGGACCAGAAAGGCAGTTGATAAAAGATAAAATCTTGTCAAGATGAAGTTGTTCAAACCATTTGCAATTATACAGAATAATATTCATTTATTAGAAAAGGGATGCTGAATGACCAGGTATCTGCCAGGTCTAAAAATCAATGATTTTATACTGAAAAATTTAATGTCAGACAACAACAAACAAAAGCAACACCAACTAAAACAGAAAAAAAGAATGTAGTGTCTTTGTATGTTACAAATGATTCTGGTCCAAGTGGAGATTACACTGGAAGGTAATTAGGATACCAATGTCATATTTGCTTCTTTAAATACTTTTTCTCTAAAGAAATTCAGGAAGTTATCCCTTCCTGAGGACACCAGATATGGGAAACTTCAAGGTGCAAGATGCAAGAGTACATTCTGCTGGCCTGGGTCACACCAATCCCTTGCTCCTTCCCTACTCAGCACCCGCCCTTCCTAAAGTTTTTTGCACCACCACAGAAGGCAATGTTCCAAGGTAAGGAATATTATTTGGCTGAGGTTAAGTGGGAAATTTTTAACTCCTTCCTACCACATTTAAAGAATTCTGCTTTTTAATTGGGAATTATCATCTATGTTAAAATACATATCAACTGACCTAATGCAATAAGGAATACTGATATGTATGAGACAAACTGCATAAACAATAAAAACTAGAAATATTAAGCACATTCATCCTAGCTACAGGAACAACAAATACTATCCTTGGTAACCATCATGATATGACATGAAATAGGCAAATGCTGCTATACAAGCTACATATCAATAAATACTTGGATACAAAAGTGAAATAAATGAAAAAAATCAAAGTATATGTATGTATATATAGAAAATATTAAGTAGGTAAAATTGAACAGAATCTGCAAGATAAAGATGACATCTTACATAACAATTATTTTTTAAAAGAATATAATAGAAATTATATGTCACAAGAACACAATTCTACTATACTAATTCAGAGAAGAGGCATCAAATGAGAGAGGTTAGATGCTTAATACAGACACATATCAGTGCCAGAGGTATGTTTACAGTTATAATAACTATATTACTGTCCATAATATAACTAAAATTTTAGTGGAAGAAGTATTTCAAGAAAACTAACTACTTGCTGTGCAAACCAAACATTTTAAAGACAAAAGATCTCAAGATAATGTCTCTTTAAGAGATCTCAAATTATGCAACATTCACTAATAAATTTAAAGTTCAAACTCTACCCTATCCAGTTCCTCAAGGAATCCTGAAAAGGTGCAGACAAAATCCCTGCAACCTCAGAGCCATAACTGAATCACCTTTACCTTAATAATCCTTCTGTCTCAGCTTAACTCCAATACATTAGGACTGGTCCCTAATGGCAATGAAGGCTTATAAATGAGGAGCAAATGGATCTATCATGGTATCAGAAATAACAGTTCTAATCATTATGGACAACATTTGGCCAGGTTGGGAAGGAGAGGCTGAAGTAGGAATTCCTTTGCAAGCTATTTATTGATTGAATGTTCTCAGGATAAAGAGAAGCAAAGAGCAAAATAGAGCAGACAATGCTGCTAAGCAAGGATGTGATCGCAAATGGAATAGCATAAGCCTGGTCCCAGAGAAATCTGGAATAGGACTCTCCAACAACTATCTGCTGATAAAAAGTATTCTATCTTCACTAATACAATCACTGCTACCCACATGCTGCTGACTGAGCATTTCAAGGGTGGCAGCTAAGGAACTGAAGTTTAAATTTAATTCAGGTTAATTTAAATATCTATTCATTTAAATGTGACTAGTTACTAGTATACAGAATAACAAGCTGTTGAACATGCATTGTGTCAGACGTAGCTCCACTTGACCCAAAGGCAGTCTTTTATATATCCCAAGGATCTGTCGTTGACTGCAAGCTGCCCCAACCAAGTTCAGGAGACCTCCTGGTAATGTGGCTCCCGTTCAACTGATGGCAATTTTCTGAAGAAGGAACGGGCTCTGAAGCTATCGGTCAATACTCAATGCAAATATCGTGTGGACCGGTGAACCCACCAGCCAGTAGAAAAGATCTGATCTGGACACCAAAAGCATTCATACAAAACCTAGAGTCCATTCATACAAAACGTAGAGTCCATTCGTAAGTGTGTGCAAGGATGAAAGGACAGTCACCAGTGTACATTACACATCACCTCAGTGCAAGGCCATCAGAAAATTGTCATTTGCCTTATTCACCAATAAATTAAACATTCAGATCACCTTTTCTGGCCCACGTTTCTCCTCTCAAATTGGTATTTCTCCTCAATTGAAGAATGATCGTTTTCCATTAACAATAAATTCAAAAATGCATTGACACAATTACCATGAAATGGACGTTCATTGTTGTAACTGTCAAACTAGCATTTGGAAGATTACTTATGTTCATTTCTTTGAGAAAATGAACATTTTAAAACTACAGGTATTGACAATATACTTTAAGAAACATTCTGCAATTTCACAGCAAATAGGAGCCGAGGAAAAAATGAAAGTGTATAGTCTAATATGTTCACATTCACATATATGCTATTATTCAATTACTGAAGGACATGTTTTATGACAGCCAAATATCCTGAATTTAAATTGTTTCATATATCCATATTGAGACCTGGGAACACAAAGTTGGCTTCCATAAGGAACACTTAAGTTTAGTTCTGAAATTTGGTGAATTTCTATAGTAGTATCTGTTTCTTTTGCCAACTGACATGTATGTTACTCAATTTAGCCTTTCAGGAACACTTGCAACTGAAAACAAACTCACTTACCAATTCCTAAAGTACCACAGAGATCGAGTTCCTGTCCTCTCGGTCTTATTCCCCTTATGTGAGTGTCCTAAGCTCATTCCCTATCTCATTTCCAGTTCCTGCCTTTAATCCAGTACTGGGCTTTGGAACCTGTGTATATAGACTAAGGATGCAGGTTGTATGAAATGGGTACACAAGTTGACTCTACCAACTTGGAATTGGAATGTCCTTAATTTTCCTTAAGCAAGAAGATGCTTTCTCTTGATAACTTCAAATACCTTCACAGGGTACTGAAGATCAGCATTGTGCCTAGCTAGTAGGATGACATAGGAAGGCTATTTCAAACTCTCAGGATTCCTTCTGAATATAATGTCTTGGCTCTATGATGGGGAGCTCATTATGAAAGCATGAGATTGGTTTGAACCTGCAGTATAATGGTCTGGTGAAAACAGTTTACCTGACTGAAGTCTCTGGGGAATGTATGTCCTGTACTGTTAATTAGCTGATGTCACCTAGCTGCCCAGAGATGACAATCCTCAGGGAAAATGAATATCAAGGAGAATGCAAGAGGATACCTAACCTGCCTCTTTTATAACTTCTCATAATTGACAGAGGTCAGATAATTCCCTTGACTTCTCAGTTACCTTAACTGTCCTCTTTTAATGGTTTATATATTTTACTAAATACTTGAGATTTTTTTCTACAATTGCAAAAAAAAATATTATCCATATATAAATAAGAACTCATTCAGTTACTTAATTTTAAAAGTAAATTAATTTTTATCTAATATTCATAACTAACTTTTAATGGATCACAGAGTTACCAATTAGGCAGTTCCTATCTAATCTTTAAGGTAAATATATTAAAGATCAGCCACCACATTTTACTTCCAAACTTCTAATATGGCTAAAGAAAAACTACCAGTCCTCTATGATATTATTCAAATTCTATCTGAAAGTTGTAATGATTTACATAAACAAACAGAAAAATTATTGGCTTTTTAAATAAAACTTCCGTGGTTTGTTTAAGTTCAACTCAATTTTGCATTTATTTCCACATGACTGAGTTAAACAAGATAGGTATAATTGTTAAAGTAAACTGAAGGAAATTTGATGGATATTGTGTGTTTTGAAGTTTGAAGATCAATTAATTTCAAAACAACTTATACACTTGACTATATAGGCAAAAGGCAGGAATAATTAGCATCTGTCCATGGAAGGCTTTAGCTGTAGCCACCAAAAGCAGCTTCAAAAAATATAAAATCTCTTTTCCCCACTAGAACACATTTTCTTTCAGACTAATAGACAACTTCTAATTAGTAGTATAAGCTATCGCAGGGAAAGCTATTTAGGTTTGAAGTATCTTGGGTTTTATATGTCATTAATCAGACAAGTATACAGATCTTCTATAAATAATTTACATGCTATAGCCAAGCATTTCCCATAGAACCATAAATTCCAGTTTTTTTTAATAACATTCTACACGTACGGAGAAATTATCTTTTCCTTAAAATACTCTTAGAGTAGAATTTTCTCAGTAATCTCTCTACTAGTTAAATTCCATTGTAATATTTATAAGGAAGCCAAGTAAAGATTAGTATTGCATAAGGTGTCCAGAGATGGAGGGAATTTCAGACCTGCAATTAACATTTCTTCCTATTTCTATGTTGATGTTGCAAATATTAATTGGAAAAATAATGTTGGATAATAATTTGACATTATCTAGAATGTAATATGGATGTGGAAGTAAAGTCCGATGCTGTAAAGAGCAATATTGCATAGGAACCCGGAATGTTAAGTCCATGAATCAAGGCAAACTGGAAGTGGTCAAACAGGAGATGGCAAGAGTTAACATCAAAATTTTAGGAAACAGTGAACTAAAATGGACTGGAATGAGTGAATTTAACTCAGATGACCATTATATCTACTACTGTGGGCAAGAATCCCTTAGAAGAAATGGAACAGCCATCAGAGTCAACAAAAGAGTGCAAAATGCAGTACTTGGATGCAATCTCAAAAATAACAGAATGATCTCTGTTCACTTCCAAGGCAAACCATTCAATATCACAGGAATCCAAATCTATGCCCCAAACAGTAATGCTGAAGAAGCTGAAGTTGAACAGTTCTATAAAGACCTACAAGACCTTCAAGAACTAACACCCAAAAAAGATGTCCTCTTCATTACAGGGGACTGGAATACAAAAGGAGGAGGTCAAGAGAAGCAGGCAAATTCGGCCATGGAGTACAAAATGAAGCAGTTCAAAGCCTAACAGAGTTTTGCCAAGAGAACACACTGGTCATAGCAAACACCCTCTTCTAACAACACAAGAGAAGACTCTACACATAGACATCACCAGACAGTCAATAATGAAATCAGATTGATTATATTCTTTGCAGCCAAAGATGGAGAAGCTCGATACAGTCAGCAAAACCAAGACCAGGAGCTGACTGTGGCTCAGATCATGAACTCGCTATTGCCAAATTCAGACTTAAATTGAAGAAAGTAGGGAAAACAACTAAACCGTTCAGATAAATTCAGTTCAGTTGCTCAGACATGTCCGACTCTTTGCTACCCCATGGACTGCAGCACGCCAGGCCTCCCTGTCCATCCCCAACTCCAGGAGTTTACTCAAACTCATGTCCATTGAGTCGATGATGCCATCCAACCATCTCATCCTCTGTAGTCCCCTTCTACTCCACCTTCAATCTTTCCCAACATCAGGGTCTTTTCAAATGAGTGGGTTCTTCGCATCAGGTGGCCAGAGTATTGGAGTTTCAGCTTCAACATCAGTCCTTCCAGTGAACACTCAGGACTGATATCCTTTAGGATGGACAGTTTGGATTTCCTTGCAGTCCAAGGGACTCTCAAGAGCCTTCTCCAACACCACAGTTCAAAAGCATCAATTCTTCAGCACTCAAGTGTCTTTATAGTCCAACTCTCACAGCTATACATGACTACTGGAAAAACCATAGCCTTGACTAGATGGACTTTTGCTGGCAAAGTACTGTTTCTGATTTTTAATATGCTGTCTAGGTTGGTCATAACTTTTCTTCCAAGAAGTAAGCGTCTTTTTATTTCATGGCTGCTATCACCATCTGCAGTGAATTTGGAGCCCAAAAAAATAAAGTCTGACACTCTTTCCCCATCTATTTGCCATGAAGTGATGGGACCAGATGCCATGATCTTAGTTTTCTGAATGTTGACCTTTAAGCCAACTTTTTCACTCTCTTCTTTCACTTTCATCAAGAGGCTCCTTAATTCCTCTTCACTTTCTGCCATAAGGGTGGTATCATCTGCATATCTGAGGTTATTGATATTCCTCCCAGCAGTCTTGATTCCACCTTGTACTTCATTCAGCCCAGCTTTTCTTATGATGTATTCTGCATATAAGTTAAATAAGCAGGGTGACAATATACAGCCTTGATGTACTCCTTTTCCAATTTGGAACCAGTCTGTTGTTCCATGTCCAGTTCTAACTTTTGCTTCTTAACATGCATACAGATTTTCAGGAGGCAGGTCAGGTGGTCTGGTATTCCCATCTCTTTCAGAATTTTCCACAGATTGTTGTGATCCACACAGTCAAAGGCTTTGGCATAGCCAAAAAGCAAAAGTAGATATTTTTCTGGAACTCTCTTACTTTTTTGATGATCCAGTGCATGTCAGCATTGCTGATCTCTGGTTCCTCTGCCTTTTCTAAAACCAGCTTGAACATCTGGAAGTTCATGGTTCACGTATTGTTGAAGTCTGGCTTGAAGAATTTTGAGCATCACTTTACTAGCATGTGCTGCTGCTGCTAAGTCACTTCAGTCATGTCCGACTCTGTGCAACCCCATAGATGGCAGCCCACCAGGCTCCCCTGTCCCTGGGATTCTCCAGGCAAGAATACTGGAGTGGGTTGCCATTTCCTTCTCCAATGCATGAAAGTGAAAAGTGAAAGTGAAGTCGCTCAGTCGTGTCCGACTCTTAGTGACCCCATGGACTGCAGCCTCCCAGTGAGAGAGTCATTTCCTAGGCAGGTTGATAGGAAATCTAGGGGTCCCCAAGGAGAGAGGGGTCTCCAAATGGAGGAAATAACCTGCAAGTGTCAGACATTTTTATCTCTCTTCAGGCAGGAGGAAACAAACTAACAATATTTTTTTTTCCTTCTCTATACAAATTTAAAGGGAGGTTTCTCTTAAAATACTGTGTTGCCATAATGACACCTGGTTTCGCCTGAAGTTAGCTA
The DNA here is from genome assembly GCF_029407905.1 of Bubalus kerabau. Lineage (NCBI taxonomy): Eukaryota > Metazoa > Chordata > Mammalia > Artiodactyla > Bovidae > Bubalus > Bubalus kerabau. Next base: position 21,732,567 of record NC_073626.1, read on the forward strand.
TTCTTGAGCCTAGAGATAACCAATGCCTTTTTCTTATGGAAATGTTTGTCTTAAGCTATGCTAATGTACTATGCCTTTACCCCAAACTCAGTTTCCGCCTCTTGGCCCAGAACCTACTTGACAAACCAGTATGTTATACTCAGATATTGTTCCCCTAATCTATGTAAATGAAACTATTTGTATGGTGGTCTGCCCTTCTTTAAGATTCAAGTTAATCATTTTATGGCCCAAGATAAACCATTTGGTGCCAAGATTATCCCAAAATGCATCTTATGGGCAAGGGGCCTGGTGCCATTCTGAATTTTAAGACATTCCTTTCTTTCATTAACAGACTGCTAGTGACTATATAACATCCAGCTAAAGACTAGCAAGGGGGTACTCTTTCTGCCCCCTTCTGATGCCTATGTCAGAAGCTTTCTCTATCTCCTTTATACTTTAATAAAACTTTATTACACAAAAGCTCTGAGCAATCAAGCCTCATCTCTGGCCCCGGATTGAATTCTTCTCCTCCGGGAGCCAAGAATCCTGGTGTATTCGCGTGATTCAACAACAACTTTTCACCAGGCTCCTCCATCCATGGGATTTTCCAGGCAAGAGTACTGGAGTGCGGTGCCATTGACTTCTCCATTACTAGCATGTGAGATGAGTGCAATTGTGTAGTAGTTTGAACATTCTTTGGTATTGCCTTTCTTAGGGACTGGAATGAAAACTGACCTTTTCCAGATCATTCAGGTATGACCTAAATCAAATCCCTTATAGTTATACAGTGGACATGACAAATAGATTAAACGGATTAGATCTGATATAGACAGAGTGCCTGAAGAACTATGGACAGAGGTTTGTGACATTGTACAGGAGGCAGTGATCAAGACCATCCCCAAGATAAAGATATGCAAAAAGGTAAATTGGTTGTCTGACAAACCTTACAAATAGCTGTGAAAAGAAGAGACACTAAAGGCAAAGGAGAAAAGGAAAGATATACCCATTTGAATCAGAGTTCCAAAGAATAGCAAGGAGATATAAGAAAGCCTTCCCCAGGGATCAGTGCAAAGAAATAGAGGCAGACAATAGAATGGAAAAGACTAGCGATCTCTTCAAGAAAATTAGAGATACCAAGGGAACATTTCATGCAAAGATGAGCTCAATAAAGGACAGAAATGGTATGGACCTAACAGAAGCAGAAGATATTAAGAAGAGGTGGCAAGAATACACAGAAGAACTGTACAAACAAGATCTTCATGACCCAGATAATCACGATGATGTGATCACTCACCAAGAGCCAGACATCCTGGAGTGTGAAGTCAAGTGGGCCTTAGGAAGCATCACTACAAACAAAGCTAGTGGACGTGATGGAATTCCAGATGATCTATTTCAAATCCTAAAAGATGATGCTGTGAAAGTGCTGCACTCAATACTCCAGTAAATATGGAAAACTCAGCAGTGGCCACAGGACTGGAAAAGGTCAGCTTTCATTCCAATCTTTAAGAAAGACAATGCCAAAGAATGTTCAAACTACTGTACAATTGCACTCATCTCACATGCTAGCAAAGTAATGCTCAAAATTCTCCAAGCCAGGCTTCAACAATACGTGAACCATGAACTTCCAGATGTTCAAGCTGGTTTTAGAAAAGGCAGAGGGACCAGAGATCAACAATGCCGACATGCGCTGGATCATCAAAAAAGCAAGAGAGTCCCAGAAAAATATCTACTTTTGCTTTTTTGGCTATGCCAAAGCCTTTGACTGTGTGGATCACAACAATCTGTGGAAAATTCTGAAAGAGATGGGAATACCAGACCACCTGACCTGCCTCCTGAAAATCTGTATGCATGTTAAGAAGCAACAGTTAGAACTGGACATGGAACAATAGACTGGTTCCAAATTGGAAAAGGAGTACATCAAGGCTGTATATTGTCACCCTGCTTATTTAACTTCTATGCAGAATACATCATAAGAAACTCTGGGCTGGATGAAGTACAAGCTGGAATCAAGAGTGCTGGGAGAAATATCAATAACCTCAGATATGCAGGTGATACCATCGTTATGGCAGAAAGCAAAGAAGAACTAAAAAGCCTCTTGATGAAGGTGAAAGAGAAGAGTGAAAAAGTTGGCTTAAAGGTCAACATTTAGAAAACTAAATGTTTTATGATCATGGCATCAGGTCCCATCACTTGGCAAATAGGTGGGGAAACAATTTAAAAAGTGAGAGACTTTATTTTTGGGGGCTCCAAAATCACTGCAGATGGTGACTGCAGCCATGAAATAAAAAGACACTTGGTTGGAAGAAAAGCTATGACAAACTTAGACAGCATATTAAAAAGCAGACATTCTATTGCCAACAAAGGTCCATCGAGTCAAAGCTATGATTTTTCCAGTAGTCAGGTATGGATATGAGAGCTGGACTATAAAGAATGTTGAGTACTGAAGAACTGATGCTTTTGAACTGTGGTGTTGGTGAAGACTCTTGAGGGTCCCTTGAGCTGCAAGGAGATCCAACCAGTCCATCCTAAAGGAAATCAGCACTGAATATTCACTGGAAGGACTGATGCTGAAGCTGAAGCTACAATACTTTGGCCACCTGATGCGAAGAACTCACTCATTTGAAAAGACCCTGATGCTGGGAAAGACTGAAGACAGGAGAAGGGGACCACAGAGGATGAGATGTTTGGATGGCATCACCAACGAGATGGACATGAGATTGAGTAGGCTCCGGGAATTGGTGATGGACAGGAAAGCCTGGTGTGCTGCAGTCCATGAGGTTGCAAAGAGTCGGCTGAGCGACTGAACTGAACTGAGAAATGCTTATTTGCAATTACATATGTTTTTTCTATGCTATTTTTTTAAATTCTTATTCTATATTGGAATATAATACACTGAAAGCATAATCTATTTTTTTTTAATCTACAAATGAGGACTCATCCAAATAAAAAGCATTGGTCTGTTAAAGACTCTGTTAAGAGGATAATAAGTTAAGCTACAAACTGGAAAAAAACATTTTCAAGCTACTTATCATACAAAACACTCATATCTAGAATATACAAACAACTCTCAAAACTCTACAATAAGAAAACAACTCAGTTAGAAAATACTTGAGTAGATGAAAAGCTAAACATGAAAAGATGTTTAGCATCACTAACCATCAAGAAAACACATATTAAGACCATTAAGAGTACCTACCTACTAGAACAATCAAGATGAAAAATATCGGAAAAATATCCAATGTTGGCTTCATTGTGGAAAAACTGAATCATGCATACATTTCTATATGAGAATATAAAATGATACATCTACTTTATAAAAGAGCTTGGATGTTTCTTTAAAATCCAAATACACACTTGCCATAGAGCCCAGTAATCACACTTTTGGGCATTTATGACAGAGAGAAAAAAAATGTATTCCATACAAAAACCTGTGCACAATTATTCATAGCAGTTTTATCCGTAACAGCAAAAAGCTGAAAATAACTAAAATATTCTAAACAAATGATGGTACATCCAAACTATGAAATACTACTTGGCAATAAAAAAGGAATAAGCTGTTAAGACAGACAACATCTTCGATGAATCTCAAGGGTATTATGTTGAATGAAAATAAGTCTATCTTAATAGGTTAAATATTATATGATCCCAGCTTTATCCCATCCACAAAATTACAAAACAATAGAGATGGGGATCAAGTTAGTGGTGCCCAGGAGTGAGGGATGGTTATGGAGAGTGCAGGGGAGGGGAGGGAGGGAGTGTGACTATAAAGAGGTATCACAAAGAAGATGTGAGTGGTCATGGGGTCATTCCATATTTTGATCATGATTGTAGCTACAGGAATCTACATGTGAAAAAAATTATATGGAACTCTATACATATGTTGTACCAATGTCAGTTTCCTAGCTTTTAAATTGTATTATAGTTATATAATAGTAAAGTAATGCTCAAAATTCTCCAAGTCAGGCTTCAGAAATATATGGACCATGAACTTCCTGATGTTCAAGCTGGTTTTAGAAAAGGCAGAGAAGGCAATGGCACCCCACTCCAGTACTCTTGCTTGGAAAATCCCATGGATGGAGGAACCTGTTAGGCTGCAATCCATGGGGTCGCTAAGAGTCGGACACGACTGAGCGACTTCACTTTCACTTTTCACTCTCATGCATTGGAGAAGGAAATGGCAACCCACTCCAGTGTTCTTGCCTGGAGAATCCCAGGGATGGGGGAGTCTGGTGGGCTGCTGTCTATGGGGTCACACAGAGCCAGACACGACTGAAGTGACTTAGCATAGCATAGAGGAACCACAGATCCAATTGCCAACATCCGCTGAATCATGGAAAAAGCAAGAGAGTTCCAGAAAAACATCTATTTCTGCTTTATTGACTATGCCAAAGCCTTTGACTGTGTGGATCACAACAAACTGTGGAAAATTCTGAAAGAGATGGGAACACCAGACCACCTGACCTGCCTCTTGAGAAACCTGTATGCAGGTCAGGAAGCAACAGTTAGAACTGGACATGGAACAACAGACTGGTTCCAAATAGGAAAAGGAGTATGTCAAGGCTGTATATTGTCACCCTGCTTATTTAACTTATATGCAGAGTACATCATGAGAAATGCTGGTCTGAAAGAAGCACAAGCTGGGATCAAGATTGCTGGGAGAAATATCAATAACCTCAGATACGCAGATGACACCACCCTTATAGCAGAAAGTGAAGAGGAACTCAAAAGCCTCTTGATGAAAGTGAAAGTGGAGAGTGAAAAAGTTGGCTTAAAGCTCAACATTCAGAAAACGAAGATCATGGCATCCGGTCCCATCACTTCATGGGAAATAGATGGGGAAACAGTGGAAAGAGTGTCAGACTTTATTTTTCTGGGCTCCAAAATCACTGCAGATGGTGACTGCAGCCATGAAATTAAAAGACGTTTACTCCTCGGAAGGAAAGTTATGACCAACCTAGATAGTATATTCAAAAGCAGAGACATTACTTTGCCAACAAAAGTTCGTCCAGTCAAGGCTATGGTTTTTCCTGTGACCACATGAAATGCTATGGATGTGAGAGTTGGACTGTGAAGAAGGTTGAATGCCAAAGAATTGATGCTTTTGAACTGTGGTGTTGGAGAAGACTCTTGAGAGTCCCTTGGACTGCAAGGAGATCCAGCCAGTCCATTCTGAAGGAGATCAGCCCTGGGATTTCTTTGGAAGGAATGATGCTAAAGCTGAAACTCCAGTACTTTGGCCACCTCATGCAAAGAGTTGACTCATTGGAAAAGACTCTGCTGCTGGGAGGGATTGGGGGCAGGAGGAGAAGGGGATGACAGAGGATGAGATGGCTGGATGGCATCACTGACTCGATGGACATGAGTCTGGGTGTTGGTGATGGACAGGGAGGCCTGGCGTGCTGCGATTCATGGGGTCGCAAAGAGTCAGACACGACTGAGTGACTGAACTGAACTGAACTGAATGTATAACCATTGGGAAAAAGGTCAAAGGTAACCAAGACCTCGCTATATTATCTTTAGACCTTTCTGTTAATCTGCAACTATTTCAAAATAAAAAGTTTTTTTAAAAGGACTTGAATAGAACAAGAACTAGAGAATAAGAAAAAGAGGGACAGACAGAAACACAAAGCAAAACAAAAACGGCAATGAGAGAGAGGAGAGAGGAAGCTGCTCAAAAGGCTAGAAGGTTCCTGTTCACTCATGACATACAGACTCCAGATTTCCCCTCCTCCCAGGGGCACACTGAATCTGCAGTTATACACATAAAACTGCTTCTAAAAGAAATGGCTACCTGCACCCGTCCACCCAGGGTTCAATGTGGAGGGAACAGACAGAAACACCCATCTCCCAGTCTTCTCCTGAAAGCGGTATAATTGCATATTTGAAAAGTTATTGCCTCGGGTTCTGGTAGATTGCTTATGACAGCAACAATTACCTTGCCCTGAATGAGGACCTGTGCTCCCGGACCGCAGCGGACAGGGCGGCTCAGACCTCCAAGCTCAAGCTCGAGCAGGGCCGTGCTGCAGGTCACAGTAGGAACTACCTGGAGGGTGACTGCATAAGTGGCTCCACAGACACCTGGAGAACGGGAAGGACACGCTGCTGCGCACAGGTACAAGGGGCACGAGGCCTCCCTGATCTCCCCTCAGGCTGGACCTGGCTTCCAACGAGGAGAAGAAAATGGGTGCTTGTAGAAATAGGGCCCCGGCTTCTCGTCAGAAGAGGGAGAAATCCACCCAGGTTTTCATATTCTGTACAAGAGAGTGACCTGCCAGTGGCCCCACTTCTCTGAAGGACAATTAAGGAATCCAGTCTCTTTGGGGAAGAAGCAGGAGACTATCCCTGAAATAACTGGTCAGGGGTGCCCCTCCACCCTGGGTGCCATCTTGTGAACCATGACTGTCTCTCATGCCAGTTCTCACCCTGAGAACATGTTTAGAGGCCTGACTCCAGCTTTCTGAGTCATTCGGCCTCCACCCAAGTCAGGACCATTACTCTGTATTCACTCCCTTACATAGTGCCTCCTACCTTGGCTCTCACCCTGACTCCAGAACTTTCAAGGACTCGGGAACATGCCCAGACCTCTGAGTCCAGGCTGGTGTCTGGTGTTTGTGCTGCTTCTTTTCAAACCCACTGTCCTGTTTATTCTCAGGATGGTTACAGGATGCTGCTTCCGGGACCCATGGAGGTAACACTAAGTGGGCATTTTCTGATTCGTCCTCCACAGACCTTCCAAAGACACATGTGACCCAGCACCCCATCTCTGACCATGAGGTCCCCCTGAGACACTGGGCCCTGGGTTTCTACCTTGAAATCTCACTGACCTGGCAGCGTGACATGGAGGACCAGACCCAGGACATGGAGCTTGTGGAGACCAGGCCTTCAGGGAATGGAACCTTCAAGATGTGGGTGGCCCTAGTGGCCCCTTCTGGAGAGGAGCAGAGATACAGGTGCCATGTGCAGCACAAGGGGCTTTAGGAGACCCTCACGCTGAGATGGGGTAAGGAGGACTGAGGTGGAGCTTCTTCTCAGATAAAGCTGGAGCCTTTCTGGACCCCTTCAGCAAGGTCACGATTCAACCTGAGGTTTGGGCCCCTTCTCTTTCCTCCACAGTACCTCCTCAGCCCTCTGTCCCCAACATAGACATCATTGTTAGCCTGGTTCTACTTGTAGTCATTGGAGTTGTGGTAACTGGAGAGTTGAACTATAAAGAAAGTTGAGCACTGAAGAATTAATGCTTTTGAACTGTGGTGTTGGAGAAGACTTTTGAGAGTTCCTTGGACTGCAAGGAGATCCAAGCAGTCCACTAAAGGAAATCAGTCCTGAATATTCATTGGAAGGACTGATGTTGAAGCTGAAACTCCAATGCTTTGGCCACATGATGTGAAGAACAGACTCATTTGAACAGACCCTGATGCTGGGAAAGATTGAAAGCAGAAGGAGAAGGGGATGACAGAGGATGAGATGGCTGGATGGCATCACCAACTCAATGGACATGAAATCGAGTAAACTTCGGGAGTTGGCAATGGACACCGAGCCCTGGCGTGCTGCAGTCCATGGGGTCGCAAAGTCGGACACGACCGAGCAACTGAACTGAAATGAACTGAACTGGATTGTGATCTGGAGGAAGAAGCACTCAGGTAGGGAAGGGACGCAGGGATCTGAGTTTTCTTGTCTCACTAGGAGTTTCAAACCCAGGTAAATGTTTAGCTGCCTAATTATTGGAAAGAACCCTCCACACACTCATTTGGAGTCTGAGATGATGCTAACAATGACCCTTATGTAAAGTACATGTGAAATGAAAGACAGATGATTCACTTTGTAATTCCAGCTGGGGGCCTGTCTATCAGCACGTGATGATCAGAAGGGAGGGTCCCAGCTGAAGACAGACCTCCGGAAGGGCAGTTGGTCCAGTCGCCTCAACAGCACCTTTCTTCATTCTCCTGATTTTGTCCTGGATTTGGTCACAGTTGCAAAATGTTCTGTGGGGTCCAGGACTAGGGGGTTCCTCTAGGATCTCATGATCCAGTCTTCTCTATGGCCTCTCACTTGATGTTTTCTTCCTGCAGGTGAAAAAGGAGGGAGCTACACTCAGGCTGCAGGTAAGTACAGAAGGGATGTGATTCCTGAGACCCTTGCCAGGGTGCAGACAGAAGGCCATGGGGGGCTCACCTTCCTCAAAATTCCTTCTCTAGTTTCTCTCCTGTGGGTTCTGACCACATCATGTCCATACGGGTGTCTGGAGGAAGTTCTCTCTGGGCAGGGGAGTCTCCTGTGCAAATGCACGAGGGCAGGAAAGTGTCTGCATTCAAGGAAGAGCCAGAAGGCAGGTGTGGCTGGCCTAACGAGGAACTGAGATTAGATGCCATGTTTTGCCAGATCATACAGACCTAGATGATATTAGAAGGGTGTTGATGTTGTCTGAGTAAGATGTGGATTCGTAAGATGGTGTAAACAGAAGACAATCCATTGTGACTGCCCTTTAGAAGCATCACTCTGGTTGCTGTACATAATTAGGAGGTGAAGGGTGAGTGATGCACTAAAGGAAACTAGGAAATAGTGCGGTGACCAGGCTGGAGATGCTGGTGCTCACCTAGACCTCTCATTAAATCTAGACAGTCAAGAGTAGAGCCTGAGAATCTACATTCATAACAAGTTTGCAGCTGATGCTGCTGACTTTCAGATCACAGATTTAGTAGTGAGAATATAGACCAGGATTCCCACATGGCTGTGCATCAGCCTCCCCTATAGGACTTGTTCATAAGGGATTCCTGGACTCCATGCCCAGCACTCTTAGATGTTCGGTCTAGGAGGAGACCTGAGTATTTTGTAAGAAGCCTGACAAGCAGTCCTGATGCTCAGTCAGATTTGGCAATGGCACCCACTCCAGTACTCTTGCCCAGAAAATCCCATGGATGGAGGAGCCTGGTAGGCTGCAGTCCATATGGTCACTAAGAGTCGGAGACGACTGAGCAGCTTCACTTTAACTTTTCACTTTCATGCATTGGAGAAGGAAATGGCAACCCACTCCAGTGTTCTTGCCTGGAGAATCCCAGGGATGGGGGAGCCTGGTGGGCTGCCGTGTCTGGGGTCACACAGATTTGGACATGCCTGAAGCGACTTAGCAGTAGCAGAGGCTTGTGATCAGAGAGTGATCAGGATGGGGAAGGGCTTAAATCCACATTTAAATGGGAAGAAAAAGTAAAGACATTTTCTGGAAGATACATGTTTTCTCTTCCAAGCAGGATAGGCAGCTGGACATTTTAGAAAGTAGTCTGATATCATAAAGTCTCTGAGTTGCTAAGAGAGCAGATCTAAATGCTCTCACCACAAAAAAAGAAATGGTAATTATGTGACATTATACAGGTGTAAGCTAAAGTTGTGGTGCTGATCATTGTGCAATAGAGAAAAGTATCAAATAACAGGTTGTACAGCCCTCAATATTTTATATCAATCATATCTCAGTAAAGCAGGGGGAAAAAATCTCTAATAGTTTGCCTACATGATAGCCTTATGAAGTTCTTCATGGAAAGAAAAGGGATTTCAATTTGTTGCAAAGGAGAGAAAGAGAGTTAGATTTGTGGTTTTATTTTATTTCAGCAAAAGTCACAGAACAGCCTGAGGATTGACAGCCAGCTCAGCATCCACAGTCTCTCCCAGGTGGGGAACCACATGGGAACCACCGCCCCTGCACAGGGGGCAGAAGCCACTGTTCACAAAACAGACACTCCCTTGGCTGGAGGATGGACTCTGGTACTAGGCCTGCTGTCTCTGCTGCCCCTGGCAACTCAATGACACTACCGCCATTTACGCTGTACAGGTCAAAACCTTCAGCGTGGTGTCAGCCTCTCTGTCTCAGTTCTGTTCAATTCAGTCTCTCAGTCGTGGCCGACACTTTGTGACCCAATGGACTGCAGCATACCAGGCTTCCCTGTTTATCACCAACTCCTGGAGATTATGTAAACTCATGGCCATCGAGTCGAAGATGCCATCCAACCATCTCATCCTCTGTCATCCCCTTCCCCTCCCACCTTCGATCTTTCTCAGCAGCAGGATCTTTTCAAATAAGTCAGTTCTTCGCATCACGTGGCCAAAGCATTGAAGTTTCAGCATCATCTTTCCAATGAATACTCAGGGCTGATTTCCTTTAGGATGGACTGGTTCGATCTCCTTGCTGGCCAAGGGACTCCCAAGAGTCTTCTCCAACACCATAGTTTAAAAACATCAATTCTTCTGCACTCAGCTTTCTCTATAGTCCAACTCTCACATCCATACATGACTACTGGAAAAAATCATAGCTTTGACTAGACTGACCTTTGTTGGCAAAGTTATGTCTCTGCTTTTTAATAAGCTGTCGAGGTTGGTCTTAACTTTTCTTCCAAGGAGCAAGCGTCTTTTAATTTCATGGCTGCAGTCACCATCTGCAGTGATTTTGGGGCCCCAAATAATAGTCAGCCACTGTTTCTACTGTTTTCCCAAATATTTGCCATGAAGTGATGGAACCAGATACCATGATCTTAGTTCTCTCTGTCTCACTGTGTCCTTATTTGGAGTCCATGTGACTGGAGAAACCTAGTGCCATGTCCACCTGAAATGTTTAGGAAACAAGCTTTTCTCCTTCACGGTGGGAGGTGATCTTGGACTCCAACCAAAATGTTTAAGTGTGAAATTCCCTTCAGTTGGGAAGCGGGCATAGATTTGGAGGTAGAGGTGAGGGTTGTCATTGTTTAGTCTCTAAGTCATGTCTGACGCTTTGGGACCGCATGGACTATAGCCTGCACAGAACCTATGTCCATGGGATTTTCCAAGCAAGAATACTGGAGTGGTGACACCATTTCCTCCTCCAGGGGATCTTCCTGACCCAGGGATTGGACCCGGGTCCTGCATTACAGACAGATTATTTACTACTGGTTCACCAGGGAAGTCCCAGAGGTGAGGGTAAGCGATGGGGGAAATGTGACAATTCAGGATTTGGACCAGTGATCTAGACCAGAACTTAATCTAGTACATTTTAGGCACTTGGCTTTGGCTGGATGAATGAGTGACTACCATGTGACATCTTTCACTTCTCTAATGTTCTGTGATGGGATCCAGCTTCTGTCTACTTTAGTTTATATTCTAGATAAGTGGAATCCATTTTTGAATGATGAAATGATTACTCAAAATGTCCTTTCCTTGCCTTTGTCTCTTTCTAGGATTAAAAAGCCAGTACCTGTAAGTCTGCATGGGTTTGATATATACATACATGCATGTGTGCTAAGTCACTTCAGTCATGAATGTCTCTTGCAACGCTATGGACTGTTGTCTACCAGGCTCCTCTGTCCATGGGATTCTCCAGGCAAGAATACTGGAGTGGGTTGCCATGTCCTCCTCCAGGGGATCTTCCAACCCAGGGACCATACTCTCATCTCTTGCAGCTCCTGCACTGCAGGCAGTTTCTTTACTGCTGGCAAAGAGGAAAGCCCATGTGTGGTGTCTGTGTGTACACTGATATTTTATATTGCTTTATCTTCCTTTGTACATGAATATCTTACTGGAGACATTATCCGTAATATTTATCAGTTTATCAGTTTGTGACCCCCATCAAAGTCTTAAAAAATTACTAGTTCACACACCAAACTACGAACTTCACTAAATGACCACATTTATATTTTGGCCAAAACAATTATTTCCTTAGTCTTGTAGTTATGGAAACTTTGTGTACTTTATTAGTTTTATTTGTTTTCCTGGAAGAGGAAGCCTTAAAACCAAGCCCACCATGTTACTGGAAATGGACTCTCCATGACCTATTTTTTCACTCCTGCTATTTTTCTGGTGCCAGGGCAGGGGCCTGAGTATATGTCTACCTGAACCACGGGGACTTGGTCCACGGAGAGCTAACGATTCAACTATCTTAGCAGATCCAATGACATTTTTTCTTTTTTTTCTTCCAACAAGAAGCCAAAACTTTTTTGATAGAAACAGCACAAATTTCAAGCCCAGCTACAGTTACTCTTTTGAAATACCAAAGAAGGTCCTCTTTCCAGATGGTTACATTGTTAATTCCATATTAGCATTTACAATATCATGACTATTGTTCTTCAGTGCTGGGACAACGTTTGCTTTCGACACATTTGCTTGTGACATGACCAGTTCTACGCCCTTCACTTCCATGTCTGCCACATCTGTTTCAACAACCTCTTTCTCTTCACACTCTTCTTGTACAGTTGGAGTCTGGGTGTTTCCTGGAATGGTTGAGACAGCTTCATCTTGAACTTTTCATTCTCAGCAGCTACTAACTGTGCTTGCTGAGATAAAGCCTCAATCATGGCTTAAAAAAAAAAAAAAAAATGTCGGATTCTGATGCTGGCAATTACCAGTGTGGATTGAAATAAAGTAGTTTACTTGCTTATGCTCACTTTCAATGTCTGTATGTTTCTTATTGTGACCTGATAGCAAACATCTCAGAAACGAGCACTGGCTCACAGAAGAGAGAAAAGTTTCATTAGTTCAGGTGGAGTTGTATTCAGGAAGCTACCGTGGCACCAGAAAAATAGCAGGGATGAAAAAAATAGGTCATGGAGATTCCATTTCCAGTAACATGGTGGGCTTGGTTTTAAGGCTGCCTCTTCCAGGGAAACAAAATAAAAGTAATTAAGTATGAAAAGTTTCCATGACTACAATATGAAGGAAATAATTGTTTAGGACAAAACATAAATGTGGGCAGTACTCCAGGGGGAAAATTTGTTTTTATCCTTAGGGTGTTAGGCAAATCTGGAAAAACCTTCCCTCTGATTTTCTCAAGTTTATGAGCTATAACAGGAAATATAAGCCAGAGCTTATTTGTGTGGAGAGCTAAGAGGCATCCCCTCCTTCAAAGTCCAGAAACCAAGATTCATATCCTCAGGGAAGATGTAGAGATATTGCCTGCACGCGTGCTCAGTCACTTAACATGTCCAAATCTTTGCCCCCACCATAAACTATAGCCCACCTGATTCCTCTGTCGATGGGATTATCCCAGCAAGAATACAGGAATGGGTAGCCATTTCCTCCTCCTGGTGTCGTCCCAACCCAGAGATCGAACCTGCATCTCCTGCTTTGGCAGGCAGATTGTTTACCACTGAGCCACCTGGGAACTGTAGAGGTATTGGAAGCATGTAACATGCTGGAGGAAATATAAAATGGTAATGCCGCTTTGGAAAATGCTCTGGAAGTTTCTCAATATTTGAACAGAGATTTACTGTATCAGTTCTGCAGATGATCCTACTCAAGGTGGACCCACAGTGACAAAGATTGTTCAGTGACTGTGCAGCCCATGTGTGACCACGTCCAGGGCGTAGGGCTCACTACCTCGTGCTCCTGCTTCTCTCACCTGGAATGTCCCTGTGCAGATGGACTCTGAGATACACCCAAATGAGTTCACACCTTGTGGACTCTCCTCCCCTGAGTGTGGGTGGGAGCTGTGACCTGCTTCTGACCAGTAGAATATGGCAACAGGGACATCACTCCTGGGATTAGATCACAGAAGAGCAAAACCCCATCTTGCTGGCTGACTTTCTACTTGTCTTCCCTGCTTGCAAGCTCTGATGAAGGAAGCAGCTGGGTTGGAAACGTCTTTGTTTCATGAAACTGAGGTCAGCCCACACCAACATCCAGCAGAATACTAAGGCCTCCAGTCTAACAGCTCACAGGAAGCCACTTAGTGTTCTCCCCTCAGGCAGCCCTTGCCTTTCTTGAAGACAGACAGGCTGCTTTCTCTTTACAGCATAATGTCAAGTTCTCTGGCTATCCTAGTTGCTTTTCTCTCGCTCCATCCAGGAGGCCCCAGAAGGGAGCAGCAGGCAGGGTGGGAGGAAATGCTGGTGAGCAGGGGTGTGGCCAGACCCCTCCTTGGAGAGATGTTCCCAGGGAGTCAGTTGGAAGAAGAGCAGTCAGGGCAGTGAGATGGGAAGGGGAAGAGTGAACACCCCTGGGACCTCAGGTCCACAGGAGGCTGTGTTTCAGGCTGTGAAATATCACAGTGATGAGGAAACCCCGCATGGCGCCTGCCGGTCTTCCCCCTTCAGCATCTGGAGAGTCCAGCTCTCACCCGGATGCAAACACCGCTGACGGCCCACAGCCCAGATGTGAGCCCCCCTTCCCCCACCTCCAGCGAACACACTCCATCAGCCAACATAGGCCCAACTCTCCTGTCACTTCAGACCTCAGGGGTCATCTGTAGTGAGTGTGGGAAACACAACAGACTCCCTGCCAGTCTCAGAGCCCAGAGGGGAAGGGAAGCTGTCATAGCCCAGAGGAGGTGACCCTTAGTGAGGCAGGTGGACAATGTACGGGAGTCAACCCAAGCATTAGGACACACTTGGGCTCAGCAGTCAGACTGTTTCCTTAGAGTTGTGGCTCAGCCAATTGAGAGTCAGTCAAACTCCCACAGACCTCAGTTTCCTTGTCTGCAAAATAGGCTTGAGAGCTGTCCCTATCTCATGGACTCTTATGAGGTTTAAGTTAATTTATGTAAATACCTGAAAACAGTACCTGACACGTTTATTAAGGGAGAATCCTGAGAAGGAATAGAGCCCAGGTATGTGGCTCCTGTTTCTTTCTCTCAAGAGGAAGAGGACAAGTTCTTCCAACACTCATCACTCAGCCTCTTCTTAACTCCTGTGCAGAGGGGGAGTGTCCTTTCTCTTATCTCCCTTATCTCCCGTGAGGGAGGAGGGGCATCAGGAGAGGCCAGGGTGGGGTCAGGATGAGGAAGCATCAGAGCAATACACAGGAATATTACAGCAGTGGGAACACACAGCTGTGTGTTGGTTATTTTTCATTGAATATCCAGCATCCTGGAGTACAGCATCCCAAAATTTCTGGCTGTTACCTCTAAGCTCACATATCAGCTGAGGCTTTAAGAGGCCCCTCCTGGGGCTTCCCTGGTGGTCCAGAGCTTGGGAATCTGTCTGCCAATGCAGGGAACACCAGTTTGGTCCCTGGTCTGGGAGGATCTCACAAACCGTGGGGCAGCTAAGCCTTTGGCCACAACTGCAGAGTTGCACACTCCAGACGCCTGACCTGTAACAAGAGAAGAGACTGCAGTGAGCAGCCCACATACCACCGCTAGAGAGTAGCCCCTGCTCTCTGAAACTAGAGAAAGCCCAAGTGCAGCAACAAAGACCCAGCACAGCCAAAAATAAACAAAATTAAAAAGAGAGAGAGACCATTCCACTGTTGCATTAGCTGAGTGCTTCTTAGGGATGGATATCTGATAAGACAAGTGAGTCCTGACCATGTGCATTGTCTCACCTCCTTTACCAACAAATGGGTCCTGTTTTATCTTAGGGAACATTGATAGATCACGAACTTTAAGTCCAAGGACAGTATTGCTGACAGAGTGCTGCAGGCAGGGAAGATAAAGCCTATATTTAACGGATAAGTCAACTCATGCCAGAAAAGATTATTTGCTATTCGTGTAATGTTTTGTATTTGTTGTCTCAGGGCCTGTTGGGAGAAGGATGTGCTAATACCCTTCCTGAAAGCCTATTAACAATTTCCACATCTTATAATTCCCTGAATCTCCTGGAGAATTGTCTGTCAGGTACATTATCCCCAGGGTTGATACCAGGAAACCCACATGGGGATAAGTAACTATTACTTGAGTTGAGGGAGACCGGGTTCCCAGAGGCTACAGAGAAGCTGTAAATTTCAATGTAAGGAAGTCCTGTGGTCACTCCAGTTCTCACTAAGCCGGACATATACTCCTCAAGAATCATTCCACCTCTCATCCTTGTACATCTGGAGGCAAAGGAAACATTCTCTCTCTTTTATTTTTCCCATTATGCTGGAGGCTGACTTGGAAGCCAAAGGCTCTTCCCAGAAGGCACTTGCATCCTGAAATGAGCATCTGGTAAGTACGATGACCTTTACCTGGTCAGGGCTGTTAAGAAATGAGTCAAACTTGAAGATGAGCACTGTGTGACTCTCTTCCTTTTTCTCAAATCTACTTGTTACTTCTCTCTCTGCAGGCAGATTTCCTTGGTTATTCAGTTCGTACAGCATGAAGTGGCAACAGCTTAAATTCTAAATTTTCATATATCCTCTGCCCAAGAGCTAACCATACTTCACCTGGCCATCCCCCACCACCCTTCAAAGACCCCTGACTGAAAGGGAAGAGTCTTTGATGAAAGGATGGAGATAATCACAGGGGCCACTTTCTCTTGGACATTTCTCTTTAAGTAGAAGAGAACAATCTACACACTAGAAATAGCTGCTTTAAGTTAGAGAGGCCTTCTACACTTTAAGTGCAAAGTGGTGAAAGTCGTTGGCATTTTGGGACCCAGAAAACTCAGGGCTGCATCAACATTAGTCACATTGGCAGCTCTGAGACCACTGGTGCCCGACATGGCATCACTTTGTCAAAGCAGACACTGGCAGAACAGTAGTGATGAGCAACTTAGATGAGAAGGGGAAGAAAATAGAGGGTTCTGCTCACCAGGAACAGAGTTCATGTGAGAACTTTCTGGGAACTCTAGATAGAAACGGTGGCAAATAATAAAAGCAGAGATTTCTGTTGTGCCAGCCAGATGTAGAGCTGAGGGAAAGTACAGAGAGAAGAAACCCCCCAAGAAGGACTTTTCTTAATTTTCTTCCTTCTGCTTCTTGCAAAGTTCAGAGCCTGCCTTCCCCTCCATCTTTGCCCACTTGATATCCCATGGTGAAATGCTAAAGTCTCCACAGGTGTCAGAGAACACTTCTTCAGCAAACATTTCTGAATGTCCTCCTATGTGGCAAGAGCAATGCCAAGTGATATGACACAACTCCAGCCTGTGTTTCCTGAAACTGTATCAGCCCATAGGCCCAAGAGTGATAATAAACAACAGGCTATTGTTTTATCTACTATTTTATTTACTATTTCAACCCCACCTAGGGCTTCCCAGGTGGCTCAATGTTAAAGAATCCACCTGCCAATGCAGGAGACAAGGGTTCAGTTCCTGGGTAGGAAGATCGTCTGGAGAAGGAAATGGTGAACCCACTCCAGCATTCTTGCCTGGGAAATCCCATGGACAGAGGAGCTGGTGGGTACAGTCCACAGGGTCACAAAAGAGTCAGATACAACTTAATGACTAAATAACAACAACAATCCCTGCAGTCTGGGCAAAATGAATTGTTTCTGGCAGTTCCCAGGAATTTCTTGCATGAGCTCTGTGTTCTCTGGAATTTAAAGCACCTGTGCCTCCCTCCACTTTGCCTATCTCAGTGTAGAATACCTGTCTCTTCCCTTGAGTTTCATTACTCAATCACTGAAAAAACAGCCCAAGAGAGGCCCTCCACTATCTTTAGCTTCTGCCACCAGACTCTCTATCCCTTTGGCTAAGACACAAGACAGTGGGGCTGGGTGAAGAATCAGTAATAGAATCAGAGATGGTGTTGTCTGGCATCCTCTGGCGTGCATCTCATTCTACCCCAAAATCAGTCTCTCTCCAGAGGCAAATATAAGTCTACTTATATAAAACTGGATTTCCATAGAGAAAAGCAAAAAAGATTCAGTCCGTGGGATCGCCAAAGTATCTTACAAACACAAAAAGGTCTTGAAACCAAAATAATAAATACATAAATGCCTATATTCAGAGATATTTGTATATACTATATTTACATAGCATATATTTTATATATTTATTATACATTTTATACATAATCTCAACTGCCAAATAGCCTGGGATAAATACCACTATGAAATAAACACTGAGGACACTTATTTCTACCTGATTTAAGAAAACACTTCCTAAGTCTTTAAGTATATTAACGTATTCATACATTACATGTTGATTCAACTGCATTCAACTGCACGCATTACAATATATGTCGATTGTTTGCTGTATGTCAGGCACTATTCTGCACATATAATGATTTTGTTTTTAAAAGACAAATTTCCTGATCTTATAAATCTGTCATTTTACTGATGCAGATTAGAAAATAAATAAGAAATTTTTTTTAAGAAACAAGAAAATTCTGGATCATAATCAGTGATCTGAAGACCAAAAGCAGAGCAATGCAATAGACCATATCTTGAGAGGAGTTTTAGTTGGGGTGGTCAGAGAATTGAAAATAAGAAAAACCAGATAGACATGAACGTTCGGGTGTTAATGTTGGGAAATTCTAAGGATGAGAGGGTTTTGCTGGTGGCTCACTGAATAAGAATCTGCCTGCCAATGAAGAAGACATGGGTTCGATTGTGATCCGGGAAGATCCCACATGCCTCAGAGCAACAAAGCTCATGCACCATAACTACTGAGCCTGTGCTCTAGAACCCAGGAACCACAACTATTGAAGCCCATGCATTGCAACTAGTGAAGACTGCATGCCCCAGACGCCATGCTCCACAAAAAGAGAAACCCATGCGCTGAAAATGGAGAAAGCCCCAACACATCAATAAAGAACCAGCACAGCCAAAAATAAATAATGAATAAATTAAAAATAAAAATTCTAAACATGGGAAATTGAGGATAGCAAGAGAAAATACTAGAGAGGTAAGAAAAGGATTATGAAGGCTCTTGTATGCCATAGTAAGGAATTTGGAATTTGAGTTGAAGGCAA
This sequence comes from Bubalus kerabau, assembly GCF_029407905.1. Classification (NCBI taxonomy): domain Eukaryota; kingdom Metazoa; phylum Chordata; class Mammalia; order Artiodactyla; family Bovidae; genus Bubalus; species Bubalus kerabau. Next base: position 21,751,107 of record NC_073626.1, read on the forward strand.
TTGAAAACCACTGGAAGTTTTCCAGAAGGGAAGGGTAATTCTTTTGGCAATATTCAAGAAGTCTATAACTCTTAAATTCAGTTTCTAAAACCCTTACAGTTTTGAAACTTCTTCCATATTATCACTTCTTTGACAAAATTATTTTGTGAACCTACTATATATACTAAACTCTTTTCCAGGTTATGGTACTATTATGAGATATTTCTCCTTTTAGGTATTATTTACTATTAAAATTGCCTCATGGTTTGTGTGTGGTGTGTGTGTCTATGAAAGAGAGAGACATACAGACAGACAGAGGTTGATTTCTAAAATGAGACTGGATGATTTTATGAAAAAGAGAATGATTAATGTGAGGTCTGAATTTATAGGAAGTGAACACGAAAGGTTGAAACAGAGTATTTGCTCTATCATATTAAGCAATTTTAAAAGACATAAAGAAAGAAAACAAAAACTCATTGATGCTTTGCTGAGTTTTCACTGAAAGTGGTAACAATGAGAGTTTCTCAGGCTTAGTCCCTCTGGAACATGCACTATGGATACAGTGAATTCTAAATCACTTCCAATAAAAGTTTTCCAATCAACAGACATGATTACAGACTCCAAATCAAAGGTTCCATGGCTTTACTTATTAAAATATATTATTCCTATTTGAATAAAATTGTTCATCGTAAATTTTATTATCGGTGCATTTTCAGAAAGAAATATTTTTCTCTACACAAAGCAGAAGCAAGAAAGCCAGTCTAAATATTTCAATCGTCCAGAGAAGGACTAAGGCAGTACACATTTGTAACTTATTTCAAAGATCTAGATTTAATTTTTGAGAAACTGTTATCTTTGTAGTTCATACATCATAAAGACAGTATCCCCAGCAGTTAAGAACTCATATTTTGGAGTCTGTTGGAATCCTGCCTCTGTGATTTACTAAGTACATCACTCTGATAAAATCACTGCACCTCTTTAACCCTCAGTTCCTTCACATATTTAGCAGAAATCATGATAATGCCAAGCTCACAGAGTTGTGACAAATTGCATAGAAAGTGCTTCGGTCAGTGCCTGAAACACAGAAGATACTCTTACATGGTAACTCTCTAGCACCCTCTTGTTTGTCAACAAAAGAGTAACTGTGAAAAGGCCTCTAGCTTCCTCACAAACTCTACGTACTCAGGGGGAAACACGTGGATTAACCAAACAGCTTAACAGTATTGAGTCCTCTTAACTCCAACAAGCGGAGAACAATGGAAAGAGCTAACGAGAGCGCCTTCTCTGGATTCATTCTCCTGGGCTTCTCCAACCAGCCCCAGCTGGAAATGTCTCTCTTTGTGGTCATCCTGATCATCTACTCCTTGAGCTGTTTAGGCAATGGCGCCATTATACTTTTGTCAACAATGGATCCTCACCTCCACACTCCTATGTACTTCTTCCTCTCCAACCTCTCTTTTATGGATCTTTGTTTGACTACTTGCACTGTCCCTCAGACCCTGGCCAACTTTAAGGGGAAGGACAAGACCATCACCTATGGCGGCTGTGTGGCCCAGCTCTTCATTGCCTTGGGACTCGGGGGAGTAGAGTGCGTCCTCCTGTCTGTCATGGCCTATGACCGCTATGTAGCTGTGTGCCGTCCCCTCCACTACATGGTGATCGTGCATCCCCAGCTTTGCTTGCAGCTGGTTGTAACTGCTTGGCTTACAGGCTTCGGTAATTCTGTAGTCCAGACAGCACTCACCATGACTCTTCCCCTCTGTGGTAAAAACCAAGTGGACCATTTCTTCTGTGAAGTTCCAGTGATGCTGAAACTGGCCTGCACCAACACCTCTGTCAATGAGGCTGAAGTCTTTGCTGTCAGTACCTTCTTCTTGGTGGTGCCCCTGTCACTCATCGTAGTATCCTACGGTCACATTACCCGTGCCGTCCTGAAGATAAAGTCGGCCCATGGGAGACAGAAGGCTTTTGGAACCTGTGGTTCTCACTTAATGGTAGTGATTATTTTCTTTGGGACGCTCATCTCCATGTACCTTCAGCCTCCTTCCAGCTATTCACAGGATGTGAACAAAAGCATTGCACTGTTCTATACTCTGGTGACTCCCCTGCTTAATCCCCTGATTTACACTTTGAGAAACAAGGAAGTCAAAGGGGCGCTAAGGAGACAAATGAGGAGAATCCTAGATTTGAGGCAGAGTTAAAGCAGCGCTTGCAGGCCCAGGAAGTTCTGCAATGGAACACTTCTGAGAGAGTAAAAACTAGTTAATTTAATCCAACACATCCTTATAAAGCACCAACCATGTGCAAGACAGTGTTCTAGATACTTGAGACACATCAGTGAGACAGAGGCTAAACCATTGACCTAAACCTTTTGCTAGGCAGAATATATGTTAAATAAGATATTTTAAAAATAAACTATGGTATATCATGTACTACACAATAATGGGAATGAACAATAATTACACATACAAAAACATGAATGATTCTTACAAACATGATTTACAGTGAGCAAACTAGATACAAAATAATTCCTACTGTATGATTCCATTTACATAAAATTCAACCAAGGCACAACGAATCTCTGGTACTGAAAGTCAGAACAGTGGTTCCCCTGGGGACTGGGAGTTCTCCCTTGGAAGATATGTGGGGGAGGAGCATTCTGGAGTTCTGGTCAGGTTGTGATTTTTGATCTGGATGTTGGTGATATAAAGTACTCAATCTGTGAAAATTCATCAAACCTGAACCTTAAAGTACTTGCACTTTCTGTATGGATGCTGGACTTCAAATCATTTACTTCTTAAAAGTTTTAAATAAACCAGATAGTAGCAGAATACTTTGATTCTAAATGATCACATTAAGTATTTTTGTTACTTTCACATAAAATTTGGCTTTATCTTCTCAGTGATCTAAATTTCTTCTATCCATTGACCATCTTTAATAGATTTGAAGTGTTTAGATATTAGCAATTTCTGGCCAACTCAGATGAACCTTGTCTTGAAGATCTCAATTTAATGAAGATCTCAATTCAAGTTCATGTGTCCTGTGAGTCTCTCTGGTCTCTTCATTCCATGAAGATACTTAGTGACCAGGTCTTGAGACAAAAATCATAGTGATAATTTTCAATGAAAATTCTACTACTGGGTATTATATTGCATTGAATTAAGTTTATCTTGACTGAAAAAGACATTTATTGTGAATATTTGTTTGTATGTCTGTATTTGTATAATGTAGCATACAAAAATGCATAATTTACTAGTAGCCAAAAATATTTTCACTTACTAGAGATTTTAATATTTCTCAGTATTTAATAGCATATGATAAAAGGGCAGGTACTAAAGGTAATTTATAAAACAGTGTAAAAACAGAAATAATTTTCTGGTAAGCTCAATGTGCCTTTGTGCAAATATGTTCTTCTTAAATATTTCTTATTTAATAATTGTAAGTTGGATGGCTTTTCATGCATTATTCTGCTAATGAAATAATAGAACAAGGATTTTTCTTTTTTTAAGTGAAAATAGATTGCTGAATTGTTGAGGTCTGTACTATACTTACCTCTGCTTGTACTGAATATGAGTGGTTTCTGATTATATTTTTTGTAATACAGAAGATATGGTTTTTTTATATCAACCCCTTGGAGTTTTCTTTCAAACCATCACAGCTAGACTCACTGATAACATAAACATTTTCTGGCACAAAAGTTCCATACTCTATAATCATCTAGATGCTTACATTTTTCCTTTTCAGCAAATAAATGCTGAAGATTTATCATTTCATTCAAGGTAACCTTTTGTGAACTGCATTTCCCAATAAGATGCATTAGGTTACAGCTGAACACAGTTCCCACTGCAAGTCCAGTCACTCCTCCTTAGCCACAGACTCAACCAAACATGGATCCATTTGATCTGTCATTTTCCATAAAGGATTTGAGCATCCAGCTTTTCTGGTATAGGAGTGGGTGGGAGGAAGTGCCTGAAACAACCCCTGGCCAATACTGAGAAACAATTGTACTTGGAAAGGTCAAATTAACTTTAGCAGCCATGTTTTTGAAGCCATTAGAAAGTTGTGAAAGTGATGAAGGTGATATAGACATGAGTAACAGAAAGCACTGAACACTTCTGAGGTGAGCTGAAGGGCAACTGCCTTTTTTTTTTCTCATAGAACATTTGAAGAGTGTGAGTGTGAGTTGAGGATTGAGCATGGCCCATAGAGAGGGACTTTGGCACGAAAACATGAAAAGCCAAACACTCATGTAAGGCTAGCGTTACAAGCTGAAAACTTAAAGAGACTTAACTATGTGGCCAGATGTTTCCAGTGGACATTTCTATTTCCAGTGGACTCTCCAGGAAGCCAGAAAGGCAGACGAAAGTTTCAAAAATATGGAATAATCTATCCTGCTACTCCATTGTGCTTAGGAAACGAAAACTCACTAGGGTAAGGGGCCCCTTTCTCTAACACATAGTTCTCTTAGGTAAGGCAGTTGCCCAATTTTGAAGCTTCATGAAAGTGAAGGCGCTCAGTATTGCCCTTTGCAATAACATGGATGGACCATGACAGCATTATGCTCAGTGAAATAAGTCGGAAGAGAAAGACAAATGCTGTATGATCTCACATACATGTGGCATCAGAAAAACTGAGCTTGTTACAAACAGGGAAGAAGGATGGTTACCAGGGCCAAAGAGGTAGAAGAAATGAGGAGATATTGGCAAAAAGGTACAAACTTCCAGCTAAAAATTAATAATTTCTGAGGAGTCAAAAAAATAAACTTTTTTAAATTTTTAAGGGGAATAAATATTTGACAAGATAAAGATCTTAGCTAACACTATGTAGATATCACTTTACCATATACAGGTTTATCAAATCATACGTTGTACTCTTTAAACTAGCTCAATTTATATCTCATTAGATATAGAGGAAAATAAATGAAAATAAGAGTTATTATTCATTTCTTTCATCCTACTTATTTTTCCTCTCCTAACTCAGACTTTCACTATTGTTTAAGACAAAAATTTCTACATAGTAACAGTCCACGGGATCACAAACTTTTAGAATGGCACTTCTAAAAGTTTAACATTTTGTGTATCCATCATAACAGCAAAAGGAGCATGATCTCTTCCATGAAGCTCCTTAGTGCAGCAAATTCTATCAGTTTTCTTTTTAATGTGACTTGCAGGAATAAAAAATTACCACATTGACTTGTGTGTATTTGTACTTATTTCAGAAAATACTGAAATTACACCATATATAAACCTGTATCTTCTAAGTGATATAAGCTAAAGAAAACATTTCCTTCTACTGTTCATCCTCAGGAAAGAGTTAAGAGATCGATCTAAAAGTGGTTGCATACAGAGTGCGTGTTTGTGGATGTATACATCTGGCTGTGTGTAATAACATAATAATATGTGTTATTTAAAGCCAAATAGAAACCAAAATAGAACATGCTGGGGGGGAATATGAGGAGAAATATTCTTTGGGAAGCACTGGAGGCTTTTTCCAAGATGGAGAGTAAACCCAGAGAGAGGTTGATCTCATGATAACAATGACACATTGATGACTATGGTGCTCGCTTTATTTATATTAAACCAAACAGAATTCTCACTGAGTGGATGCATCATTAAGAAACTTTCCAAAGAGAATCTTGGGAGACTATTTAACAATCCTCAAATGCAGGAAATAAGGACTGAAAAATATTTAGTAAGCACTACTTATGACCAGCTAACACAAAATCTGGACTGGGCTCCTGAGAAAGGCTTTGACAACTAACAGTGAAGTTCCATTAATCCTGAGTATCCCCAATAACCTAATCACTGGAAATGCCTAGGATGCTTCAGTGAGACTAAAGCCACAGGTACAGCGACAGCTTCCCTGGTGGCTCAGAGGGTAACATATCTGCTTGCAATGCAAGATACCCAGATTCAACCCCCAAGGAAGATCCCTGGGTCAGAAAGATCCCCTGGAGAAATGGCAACTGACCCCAGTATTCTTGCCTGGGGAATGCCATGGACAGAGGAGCCTCATGGGCTACAGTCCATCGGGTCACAAAGAGCAGGACATGATGGAGCGGCTTTCACTTTTCACAACTGAAGAGTTTTACTCTCAAAAGAGGTTAAAATTATCTTCAGAAATGGTCACCTAATTAGAAGAACTTGCAGCTTCTAAAGACATTGTGGATTTAATTCACTACAAAATGGTTAAAGAATCCACCAAACAATATGCATCAGTAGAATAGATTGTTTAAAAGGAGCATGAATCCCCAATCCCTACAGCTGCCTCAGGGACACCTTCCCCTGAACCCCCTGATTCAGGAGGCATACAACTCCTCATTTCTGCATTTACACAGAGCACCCCTTCCCAGGAAACCACGTCCACAAGACATTTCCATACACTGTGGTTCCGAGTCTGCCATATCAAGTTTGAACTATGCTACAATACTGAAAAGACAGAAGAAGCTCTCAGTCATAATACAAACAAGCATCAGAAAAGAGCACACCTACTGAGGAAAGAGTTGACAGAGAACTATAATCTGTTCTTCCGTCCTCAGTGACCCTGGTTAGAGCAGAACCCTGGGCAAACAGTTAACACTGAAATCTACTGACTAGGAGATAAAAGAGGATATTACAGGGGTTGCTATGTGCTGATTACCATTCTGCTAATGTTTTTAGCAGGATGGATAGGGTCTGTTTAGAGTGCTATAAACCTACAGTATACAGACTACAGTTGTTCTAATGAATAAAAGTCCTAAAAGCCAGAACACGACTGGTTCTGGTGAGGACACATATCAGGTGAGAAACTCTCAAGCCTTCCTTGTGCTGACTTGTACGATACAAGTTAAGCAAGTGAGACTCCTTCATTTATTTTATATATTCCATTTTAAAAACCTGAATTCAGGAAGCAGTGTCTGACTGGTTTGGGGCCTCACAGACATTGCACATGTTGTGCTCTTGTTTTGTATTATTTTCTAATTGTTTGTCAATCTGGTGCTGGTTAAGAACTGTGTTTCATAGGAGTCTGACTGACACTTCAGGCTTCCAAGGTGACACCTCACCTGAGCACATTGTGTTCACCTTGTGTTCCTCAGAAGGCAAAAATGATGAAAGATTATGACTTGCTCTTGGGCGTATTGACAGTTCTGCACTCCAGATGGGATCAAATAATTTAGCCAAGGCCTGGATACACCCACTGCAGCCATTTCACAGATATTAAGAATTCAAAAGGAGGGAATGCCTAGCGTTCCAGGTTATAGGCTCCATACGTCTTCTGCAGGGGCCATGGGTTCAATCCCTGTTCTGGGAACTAAAGAGGGAAAGCTTGGAAAGGTAGATATCATTTGAAAAAATTATAAAACAGAACTGAACTTTGGGTACATGGTATATTTTAAGTGATCTTTTTTTTTATTAGTGTAGCCTGGGATCTAGATACCTTTTTTTATCTGTAACTTATTCTGAAGTAATATACACATACAAATGACACTCAGGCATTTGCTTAAAACAAATAAATCTGTTTGGTGGCAGTCCTTAGGAGCAGACAAGTAGCTACTCACTTAGGAAAATAGGCTTTGTGACTTTATGTGACCTTGAAGATTTCTGCACCAAAGAAAGTATCACTGAGGGATTTGTAAGTGACTATTTGGGCATAACTATCAAGACCTGATTGAGTACTAAGGAGAGGCGGAAATTTCTCACCATTCAGAGTACAGAGCACTCCAAACTGCTTTTTATCAAGTATATGTTCAGCATTACTGTGGGGTCAAAATCTTTGGTTTCACAAGTATTTAACTCAAGGGTGAAGAGTGTGATGCTGTTAGGGATATAGATAGAATCTTGACCCTATATATAATTTACCCACACTGCCATTTCCAGCTTGCAAGACCACTTCTCAGGCAAATTGGCTGAGAGGGTTCAAGACCCAGGAGGATGATTAGCTGCTAGGAGAGGGAACTGTGTGATAGTGGTCATGTTTTTGTCTCCACTAAGAGACACAAATGCACTTACTTGCCCTGTGGTACATACTGGGGAAATCTACCAAAAATCTTAAATATTTCTGTGATGATGGCACAGTCAAAGCTCTAACCTCCAGAGAGAACATACACTGTTCATGACAGTTAACTTACACACAAAAAAACAGAATCTATACCTGAAAATAAATATATGCTGTAAACTGAGCTTGAGTGAGGATCTAAGAGCTAGAATGTCAGATTAATTTTCTCTGGAATGTTTATTTTGTTACTCATAATTCAGAACTCTGTGACAGTTATTTCACAATTACACAGCTACTACTAAACCTTAGGCATGTATTTTTAAATTAATAGACACAATATTTGTTTTTTCAATTTCCTTCGGATGAGTCTGAGGACATCTCTACAAAACATGGGATTTCCTGGGAATCAGGGGCCATTTCCAATATTTTTATACTTCACTAAATCCGAAATTCACAGGAAGTTTGGCAGAGGAGACATTCTAAGGTCTTAAGCAATTGATGCCTAAATCAAAGAATTTATAAAATGGCACGACGAGAATAATCTAAACATATTTTACCCTTTGAAACTTTTGCTGCGTCACAGGAGGTAAAATGTGTAGAATATGTGATAGAACTTGGGTCATATGCTGCTCAGATATAATGCCCTCGAAATTTCCTCATTTAAAAATCTCATTTAACAGAGGAACTAGGTGATTCACAAAATTAAAATAACCAACTTTGTGCCTCACATCAGTGTTTTTCTCCTGCTGTGTACCAAAAGGCATGTAAGAACTACCTGGTGTTCTTACCAGCGAAGGGCTACCAGCGTCACTGCCAGCACTGCATCGTAGCCTTCCCTCAGTGAGTCCTAGAGCGGCCTTCTCTGAAATGATCCTACACAATATGGCGGCTGCCCGGCTGAGGTTACAGTTGCTCCTGATGTCTGAATGGCTTTAGCGGGGTTAATGCGGCAAGATTTTCTTTGAGATTCAACTTTCTTTTCCCCATAAGTGCGCCACCTTCATCAGTAAAAAACATCTGATCAAACCATCAAACTATGGAATTTTCATAGAGACATGATCAAAATAAGAGAATGAATGGTATCTTCTAGTAACTCCTAGAAAATACTATTAATAATATTCCTTACAGTGTTTCAGTGGTTTTATGTTCTTGTTTGGGCTTCATGTAATATAGATGCATGTCTTTTTGCAAATAGATATGGAAAAATGTACCCAAATGGGAGTGCAAATAAAAATCACTGGAGCTGTTAAAACAGTAACTACAAAGCAGATGCTGTCATAACACTGAATCAGCATCTCTGGAAGTTGAAATGAATACATGAACTTAGAATCTGAACACTCACTTTTCAACGGGAATGAAGGAAACAAATTCTCTTCAGAAATGTCAGAGGGAATTTTAGATGACTCGTGCGGGACACACAGATACATCTAAAGAGCACTGGCGTTCAAGGTCCTTGCATTAAACTGTCCTCCTAAGCCATCATCTGGAGTAAGAGTCCTTCCAAAGCACCTTCTTCATCGCTCCCTTCACATCCCTGTTCCTCAGCGTATATATGAGGGGGTTGGTCATGGGGATAATGACAGTGTAGAAGAGAGACATGAACTTGTCCTGATCCTGGGAGTCACTGCTGATGGGCTGATAATATACATAGATGGCCGTGCCAAAGAACAGGGAGACCACCGTGAGGTGGGATCCACAGGTGCCAAATGCTTTTCTCTGCCCTGCAGCGGACTTTATTCTTAAGACCACCCTGACAATCCAACCATAGGAGAACACAATCAATGCAACAGGTGTGAAAAGAATGACACTGGCAAAGAAGCTGGCATACACATTCATAGTGGTGTCAACACAGACAAGTTTGAGAAATGGAGGGATCTCACAAAAGAAGTAGGCTAATTGATTTCTTCCACAACGAGGTAAAAGGAAGACAAGCACTGTGTGCAATAAGGAGTTGGCAAAACCAGTGAGCCATGAAGCAGAAGCCATCAGGTCACACAGACCGGGGTGCATGATTACCGTGTAGTGAAGGGGTCTGCAAACAGCTGCATAGCGGTCAAATGCCATAACTCCTAGGAGAATACATTCTGTACATCCCAATGCCAGAGAGATGAAGAACTGAACTTCACAGCCACCAAAGGAGATGGATTTGTCTTCTCCGCTGAGATTAAATAGGAACTGGGGAACGATGCTGGTTGTGTAGCACATGTCCAGAAAGCTCAGGTTAGAGAGGAAAAAGTACATAGGAGTGTCAAGACGTGGGTCCAAGTAGGACAATGCAATGATGGTTGTGTTTCCCAGCAAAGTGAGGATGTAGAAGATCAAAAGGACCACAAAGAGGACGAGCTCAAGTTGAGGTCTGTCAGAGAAGCCCAGTAAGATAAATCCAGTGAAAGAATTTTAATTTTTCTGTTCCATCCTTTGCTAGCACATGGCTCCTGTCAAATCAAGCATTTAGCAATTTATTAAAGGTATCTTCCAAACAAGTGCAGAGATAAAGAGGAAAATTTGTCATGTTCAAAGACATGGTCATGTGGTTTATATGCAACTATTTGAATAAATGATGTACCTATTGAAATTGAGCTCTATACTATCACAAAAAGTTATATAGAGAGTTATATATTGATAATTAATATAAGAAAATAATAAATAATAATAATAAAATCAAATAATGATCCTTGGTTTGCACCAATCATACATATAAAGTGCCTTTTTCAGATTGAGTTTAATAGGATTATAGTATGATCATTATATATGTACATTTTAGAGAAAGTGGGAACGAGGGAAGTCAAGGGAGAGGGATCAGAAAGAGTAAGAAAGATGTAGACAAAGGGAGAAAGTTTATTTTAAATATGTATTGCATAATTCTACATAACTGGATATGCACATACATCACATGTAATAGGGGCTTCCCTTGTGGCTCAGCTGGTAAAGAATCTGCCTGCAATGCAGGAGACCTGGGTTCTATCCCTGGGTTGGGAAGATCCTCAGGAGAATGGAAAGGCTAACCAATCCACTATTCTGGCCTGGACAATTCCATGGAATATATAGTCCATGGGGTCACAAAGAGTCAGACAGGACTGAATGATTTTCACTTCACATGAAATAGAATAATACAAAATAATCTCTAAAATGCATTCACATATAGAAATTTATGAGCTAGAATGTACTTGTACAAAGGATTATATTACATTCAAAGTATCACTATGATACTGCCTCATGTAAACATTTGGGCAGAATAGTTAGTCGACTCCTACTACAGGATATTAGTGAATGCTATATCCTGGTCTTTTTGTATAATACTAAAAAGTAAATTGCTCAGAGCCTGAAAAATCACCTTCAATTATACTGCTTAACTCTTGCCCTTAAGATACCTAAATTTACTATACCAATATAACAAGAACTCCAAAAATATATTCACTGTGCATAGTCAGTTCATGGGCTTTCCTCTTGGCTCAGTGGTAAAGAACCGCCTGCCAATGCAGGAGACACAGGAAACATGGATTCAATCCCTGGATTGGGATGATAGTTTGAAAAAGAAAATGGCAATCCACTTCAGTACAGAAAATCCTGGTGGGATAGCGTCCATAGGGTCGCAAAGAGCTGGACATGACTTAACAACTAAACAGAAGTAGTCAGTTCACAGTAGAAGTTCAAAATCCAGTGACCTGCACGTACATTTTCTTTCTGTTGATTTCATTTTCACATGTTACCAACAACTAAAATGCCTGGAATTCCTATAGGAGACAGGATTATTCACTATCAACATTTGAATGGCAATGAAGAACATATAAATGAGGAAGAAACGGATCAATCACAATCTCAGAAATAACACTTCTAATCAGTATGGACAGGGTTTGGCCAGGTTGGGGAGAAGAGCCTGAAATGGGAATTTCTTTGCTGTTTATTGAGTGAATGTCCTCAAGACAAAAAGAATCCGGGAAGAAGAACAGAGCAGACAAATGTGCTAAACAAGGATTGATCTCAAATGGAATAGCATGAACCTGATCCCACAGAAAGCTGGAAAATGACTCTCCAAATAGAACTATCTGCTGGTAAAAATATTCTGTCTTCACTTACACAATCAATGCTACCTGAGCATTTCAGGTGGGGCAGAGAGAACTGAATTTTAAATTTCACTTTAACTCAGGTAAATTTAAATACCTAGTCATTTAAATGAGTCTAGTTACTACTATACAGAATAACAAGCTGTGGAGCATGCATTGTATCAGATGCAGTCCCACCTTAACAAAAAGGCAGCCTTTTCTATACCCCACGAGCCTGTCATTGACTGCAAGCTGCCCCAAACACATTCAGGAGACCTCCTGGCAATGTGGCTCCGATTCAACTGATGGCAATTTTCTGAAGAAGGAAAGAGCTCTGAAGCTATCAGTCAACACTCATGACAAATACGGTGTGGACTGGTGCACCAGCCAGTAGAAAAGATCTGAGCTGACACTGGAAGCATTCATACAAAACGTAGAGTCCATTCATAAGTGCGTGCCAGGATGGACGGACACTCACCAGTGTACATTACACAGCACCTTGTCATTTGCCTAATTTACTGATAAAGTAAACATTCAGATCACCTTGTTTGACCCACGTTTCTCCTCTCAAATTGGTATTTCTCCTCAATTGAAGAATGATCATTTTTCATTACCAATAAATTAAAAAATACATTGACACAATAACCACGAAATGGACATTCATTGTTGTAACTGCAAAACTAGCATATGGAAAAGTAAACATGTTCATTTCTTTAAGAAAATGAACATTTTAAAACGACAGATATTGACCATACACTTTAAGAAACATTCTGTAATTTCACAGAAAATAGGGAGCTGAGGAAAAAGTAAAAGTATAGTCTAATATTTTCACATTCACATATATGCTATTATTCAATTACTGAAGGACTTGTTTTACTACAGCCAAAAATCTTGTATTTCAATTTTTCCATATATACATACTGAGACATAATGAATATACTACAATAGGATGAAATGTCTAAGAACAAAATGTTGGCTTCCATAAGGAACAGTTAAGTTCTTAAAGTTGGTGAATTTTTATAGGAATTTCTGTTTCTTTTGCCAGCTGACATGTAGTTACTCGATGTAACCTTTAAAGAACACTTGCAACTGAAAACAACCTAACTTACCAATTCCTAAAGTGCTACAGAGATCAAGTTCCAGTCCACTCAGTTTTATTTACCTTATGTGAGTGTCCTAAGCTCATTCTCTACCTCATTTCCAAGTTCCTGCCTTTAATACAGTACTGGGCATAGGAACCTGGGTATGTAGACTAAGGACACAGGTTGTATGAAATGAGTACATAAGTTGACTCTACCAGCATTGGAATATCCTTAAGTTTTCCTTAAGCAAGAAGATGCTTTCTTTTTTCTTTTTTTATTATTATTGTTTTTATTTTATTTTTTAACTTTACAATATTGTATTGGTTTTGCCATATATCAACATGAATCCGCCACAGGTATACACGTGTTCCCCATCCTGAACCCTTAACTTCAAATACCTTCACAGGGTACTGAAGATCGGCATTCTGTCTAGCTGGTAGGATGACATAGGAAGGCAATTTCAAATGCTCAGGATTCCTTCTGAATATAATGCCTGGCTCTGTGACAGAGAGCTCATTATGAAAGCATGAGATTGGTATGAAATGGCAGTAAAACTGGTCTGGTGAAAACTGTTTACCTAGCTGATGTCTCTGAGGAATGGATGTCCTATACTGTTAATTAGCTGATGTCACCTTGCTGCCCAGAGATGACAATCCTCGGGGAAAATGAATATCAAAGAGAATCCAAGAGAATACCTAATCTGCCTCTTTTGTAACTTCTCATAAATGACAGAGGTCAGATAACTCCCTAGACTTTGCAGTTATCTTAGCTCTCCTCTTTTAATGGCTTAGGTATTTTACTAAACACTTGAGATTTTTTCACACAATTGCAAAAAAAAAAAAAAAAGCATATATAAATAAGAACTCATTCAGTTACTTAACTTTAAATATAAGTTAATTTTCACCTAATATTCATAACTTAATATTCATAACCTAATATTCATAATTTTCACCTAAAATTCACATAATATTCATTTTAAAATTCTTTTTTTCTTTGTTTTATAATTAAATTTATTTATTTTTAATTGAAGGAGAATTGCTTTACAGTATTGTGTTGGCTTCTGCCAAACATCAATATGAATCAGCCATAGGTATACCTATGTCCCTTCCCTCTTGTGCCTCCCTCCACATCCTACCCCACTAGGTTTTACAGAGGCCCTGTTTGAGTCCCTGAGTCATACAGCAAATTATAACCAACTTCTAAAAGATCACAGAGTTAAAGTTTAGGCAGATTCTAACCTCTAAGATAATATATTAAACGGCAAAACCCACATTTTACTCCCAAGCTTCTAATGTGGCTAAGGAAAAATATCAAGTCTTCTATGACATTGTTCAATTGCTATCAGAGAGTTGCAATAATTTACTTAACCAAACAGAAAAACTATTGACTTTTTAAATGGAACTTTCATGGTTTTCTACAGTTCAACTCATCTTTCCATTTATAATGCACATGATTGAGTTAATTGAGATAGCTATAATTGCTAAAGTAAATTGAAAGAAACTTGAAGGGTATTGTGTGTTTTGAAGTTTGAAGATCAATCAATTTCAAAACAACTTATACACTTGACTATACAAGGGAAAGGCAGGAATACTTAACATCTGTCTATGGAAGGCTTTGGCCTAACCAGCAAATGCAGCTTCAAAAATATAAAATCTCTTTTCCCACTAGAATACATTTTGTTTCAGAGTAATAGACCACTGCTAGTTAGTAGTATAAGCTATCTCAGAGAAAGCTATTTAGGTTTGAAGCATCTTGGTTTTCATATATTATTAGTCAGAAAAGCACAGAGAACTTCGATAATTAACTTATATTTTATAGCCAGCCATTTCCCATATAAGCATAAATTCATTTTTTTAATAACATTCTACCCATAGAGAGAAACTATCTCTTCTTTAAAATAGTCTTAATTAGAATTTTCTCAGTAATCTCACCACTATTTAAATTCCAACATAATATTTATAAGGAGGCTTAGGAAAGACCAATATGGCATAGGGTGTCCAGAGATGGAGAGAATCTGCTGCTGCTGCTAAGTCACTTCAGTCGTGTCTGACTCTGTGCGACCCCATAGACAGCACCCCACCAGGCTCCCCTGTCCCTGGGATTCTCCAGGCAAGAACACTGGAGTGGGTTGCCATTTCCTTCTCCAATGCAGGAAAGAGAAAAGTGAAAGTGAAGTCGCTCAGTCGTGTCCAGTTGTTTGCAACCCCATGGACTGCAGCCTACGAGGCTTCTCCGTCCGTGGGATTTTCCAGGCAAGAGTACTGGGGTGGGGTGCCATTGCCTTCTCCAGGTGAGAGTCATAGACCTGCTATTAACACTTCTTCCTGGTTCAATCTTGCTGCTGCAACTATTAATTGGCAAAATAATGTTGGATAATAATTTGACATTATATAGGAATGCTTACTTGAAATTACATGCTTTTTTTTCCTATGCTGTTTTTCAAAATTCTTGTTTTACATTGGAATATAATACAACAAAAGCAAGATCTTATTTTTTTTTAAAGACTACGAATGAGGATTCAGCAAAATAATTTCATTATTAAAGACCCTATTAAGAGGATAATAAGATAAGCTACAAAATGGAAGAAAATATTTTCAAACTGCTTATCATAGAAAATACTCATATCTAGAATGTACAAAGAACTCTCAAAACTCTACAATAAGAAAATAACTCAATTAAAACGCATTTCAAGCAGATAACTCGCCAATGTAAATATACAGATGGTAAAGATATCTTTATGAAGCATGAAAACATGTTTAGCACTACTAATCATCAGCAAAATGCAGACTAAGACCATGAAGACATATC
Source organism: Bubalus kerabau (assembly GCF_029407905.1). Lineage (NCBI taxonomy): Eukaryota > Metazoa > Chordata > Mammalia > Artiodactyla > Bovidae > Bubalus > Bubalus kerabau. The sequence continues at coordinate 21,766,993 of NC_073626.1, forward strand.
ACCACCCACCTACTAGAACAAAAATGAAAAATATAGGAACAATACCAAATGTTGGTGAGATTGCAGAAAACTTGAATCACTCATACATTATTAATGAGAATATAAAATGATGCAGTTACTTGATAAAAGACTTGGCTGTTTCTTTAAAAACTGAGCATGCACTTGCCATACAGCCCAGTAATCATGCTCTTGGGCATTTATGGCAGAGAAAGAAAAATTTATTCCACACAAAAACCTGTGCACAATTATTCATAGCAGCTTTATCTGTAACAGGAAAAAGCTGAAAACAACTAAAATATTCTAAACAAATGATGGTACATCTATACCGTGGAATACTACTTGGCAATAAAAAAGAATGAACTATTGATACACACAACATCTTGGATGAATCTCAAGGGTATTATGTTGAATGAAAATAAGTCTATGTTAATAGGCGAAATATGATCCCATCTATATAACACCTATGAAATAACAAAACAATAGAGACAGAGACAAAATTAGTACTGCTCAGGAGTTAGGGATGGTTTCACAGAGAGTTCAGGAGAGGGGATGCTTCCCTAATAGCTCAGTTGGTAAAGAATCTACCTGCAATGCAGAGGACCCGGGTTCGATTCCTGGGTTGGGAAGAATCCCTTGGAGAAGGGAAAGGCTACCCACTCCAGTATTCCAGCCTAGAGAATTCCATGGACTGTAAAGAGCAGGGGGTCTAAAGAGTTGGATGCGACTGAACAACTTTCATTTTCAGAGGAAGGGAGGGACTAGAAGTGACTATAAAGGGGTATCACAAGGGAGATGTGTGTGGTGATGGGATAAATCCATATCTTGGTTGTAATGGTAGCTAAAGGAATTTACACAGGGAAAAATTTACATAGATCTAAACACACACATTGTACCTATGTCAGTTTCCTAGTTTTTAAATTGTATTATAGCTGTATAATGGGCTTCACTGGTAGCTCAGCTGGTAAAGAATCCACCTGCAAAGCAGGAGACTCTGGATCAATTCCTGAGTTGGGAAGATCCCATGGAGAAGGGACAGGCTACCCACTTCAGTAATCTTGGGCTTCCCTGGTGGCGCAGAGGGTAAACAAACTGCCTGCAGTGCAGGAGACCTCAGTTTGGTCACTGGGTTGGGAAGACTCCCTGGAAGAGGGCATGGCAACCACTCCAGTATTCTTGCCTGGAGAATCCCCATGGACAGAGGTTCCTGGTGGGCTACAGTCCATGGGGTTGCAAAGAGTCAGACACGACTGACCAACTAAGCACAGCACAGCATAGTTATATAATATAAAATCATTGGGAGAAAATAGATCAAATGTATCCAAGACTTCTCTCTACTAACTTTAGACTTTCCCATCAATCTGTAATTATTTCAAAATGAATAGTCTAAAAAGAAAAAAGACTTGGATAGAACAACAACTAGAGAATGAGAAAAAGAAGGAGACAGAGACACAAAGCAACAAGAATGGCAAAGAGAGAGAAAAGGAGAGAGGAAGCTGCCCAAAAAGGGAGAAGATTCCTGTTCACTCATGACGTACTGGTTCCAGATCTCCTCTCCTCCCATGGGCACAATGAATCTACAGTTTTACACAGAACAACTCCTTCAAAAAGAAATGCAGAAACTAGCTGGGTGAATCCTATACACAAGGTGAATAACAAAAACCCCATACTAAAGTCATTAGAAGATAAAAAAATAAATCCTTAGAAGAGACAGAGACAAAATCTCTACATAAACCCCATCCTTGGAGCCACAATATACAATCAGGAGGGACGTCATCACTGCCAGTTTCTCCCTGGGAAACAGTGTCCCACACCTGGCACCTTATCTTTGAAGACTTCCACCTGAGACATGACCTCCAAAACATAGAGCTCTGAAAGCCAAAGAAGATTGTCTCCATGAACTCCATGAGGCTATGAGGAACTGAGAAACTGTTCTTAACAGGCTCACCCAGGCTCACTGTGGCTCATGACTCACTCATGACTCCAGGGAACAGCACAGAGTCACAGACTGAAACCTCCAGCTTGTCCCTGAAAGAAGCCTATTTCCTTATGTTAAAAGCTAAGACTTCTAACATATATCTCGGGGTCAACTGCAATTCTCCCCAAACACCTGAGAAGCCAACAGGTGCCATCATTGTGCTCTCCCTCTGTCCCGCCCCAGGTCACCATTGTCTATTAAGGAGCTTGTGCACCTGTGCGGCCACCCAGCTTTTGTGGCTGCTGCCAGAGGTCACACTCTTTATCCTGTAGCCCAGGCCCCCTCAAGGGCTTGCGTTCCTGGGTCCAACAGGACAGTAGTAAACTAAGGAAAGGCTCCTAACTGGCTGCCTGTGCCCTCCCCCCACCCCACTTAGGGCTCAATGTGGAAGGACAGACAGAAACTCGCGTTTCCCACTCTTCTCCTGAAACAGGTGAGACGTAACAAGCAGGAAGGCCAGGGATCTCCAAATGGAGGAAATAGGCTGCAAGTGCCAGACGGTTTTTCTCTCTCCCTTAAGAGGCAGGACTTCCCTGGTGGCTCCGACTGTAAAGCCTCTGCCTACAATGCAGGAGACCCGGGTTCAATCTCTGGGTCAGGAAGATCTCCTGGAGAAGGAAATGGCAACCCACCCCAGTATTCTTGCCTGGAAAATCCCATGGAAGGAGGAGCATGGTACGGCTACAGTCCATGGCGTCGCAAAGAGTCGGACACAAGTGAGTAACTTCACTTTAAAAGGCAGGAGGAAACAAACTACAAGTGTCAGACTTTTTTCTCTTAAAATTCTCTGTTGCCATAATGACACCTCTTCCACCTGAACTTAACTTTCTTCAAACCTTGAGCTAACCAATGCATTTTTCTTATAGAAATGTTTTTCTTAAGCTATGTTAATGAAGCCATGTATTTGCTTTGCAATTTGCCTTTCTTCAAAATGGTTCCACCTAAGACTAACTTTTGGCTGATAATCGCTCAACAAACCAGTATTCATATCAATTGTTTTATGGCTGAGGGATGACACACCTCCTGTCATCCTATCTCAAAAATGCATATTGTGGGAGAGGGGCCTGGTGAAACTCTGTCAGCCTTCAGGTGTCTCTATTATCTGATCAACAGCTTTCTAACAGACATAAAACATAGAGCTAAAGACTAGTAGGGGGGCCCTCTCTGTCCCCATTCTGATGTCTATCTCAGAAGTTTTCTATCTCCCTTATTATACTTTAATCAAATTCTGCTATACAGAAGCTCTTGAGTGATCAAGCCTGGTCCCTGGTCCCAAAGTTAAATCTTCGGCGATCACAAATCTGACATCATTCACCGTAAGCTATCAGCAGTATACTTACATATCTGAAAAGTTATTCCCTGATGGTTCAACTTCCAATCAGCCTCCATCTAGATGCTGACTGAGATCCTCCGCTTTAGAACATTAAGAGGTCTTGGCAACCCTTCAAATGCTGGGAGCCGCTAAGAATAAGGTGGAGCAGAAATACTCCACCATTGTTGACAAACAACACCCCTGCCTGAGAGAGAAAGCAGGGGACAGGGACAGCGGAGGACAGAGAAAGACTCTTCTTTAAGCCACTGGATTTTCAGGGTCTTTCTTATAGCAGCTTAGGCTTTAATTCAACTAACAGAGTTTTCCTCTCACATCTCTGGATTTTCCTCCCAATCTCATGAAGAGTCTTAAAATTCTCTATTACCCAATCATTAAATATTGAGCTGCCTCAAACCTTGGTCTTCAGTCTTCTTTCTCTAAAATCTCTCCTCATGTAATGTCCATTCTTTTGGTTCCCAGGAGTAATGACCATTAGCAGTTGCCAGAAAATAAAATAGAATCTGGATAATAAACTCTAACCTTTTTTTGGTCTTTTCCTTGGTGCTTAGTCTTGTTTCACTTTCTCATAGGGTACCTGGTACAGAGGCACCGTGCCCCAAACTTCAGCTCAGGGGACTGTGTGCAGAAGTGCTGCGAGTGACAAATTCTAGATGGCGGCAGCAGGCGTGTGCAGAGACACTGCACCTGGCACTGGGGTGTGGAGCCACAGACAGGGCAGCGGCGCCTGCCCAGGGAGAACCCTGCGACCTGCTTCCCAGTGATGAGAGACCCCAATCACGCAACCTGAGGATGGGCTGTCCAGCAGAGGGCATACTCTGGATGGTGAGCTCCCATGTCTCCATTTTATGACTAAAGGATAAAACTTCCCTTTGTTTCTACTTTTTTAAAGTATTTATTTATTTTTATGTATTTATTTGGCTGTGCCACATGTTAGTTGAGGCATGCAGGACCTAGTTGCCCAAGCAAGGATCAAACCCAGGTCCCCTGCACTGGGAGTGCAGAGTCTTAGCCACTGGGCCCCCAGGGAAGTTCCTTCCTTTGCTCCTGATCGGAACTCCATCTTGTTCTATTGGCAAGATCAACACCCAGCAGAAGGACCATTTTTAGGACCCAACTTCAAAGCGTTGGTAACAGTTGCAAATATCTTTGACAAAGTTTGTATTTATGATCCAGATGATTTTTATAGGCCCCCAGACTCTATGTCATTGCTTAGGCCTTCCCAGAAAAGGGAACTTGAAACAAAGGTTTGTGAACAAGCAATTAATGGAGAATGAGATACAGCATCCGGAGTGAAAGAAAGGGAACAGAAGAGGAAGAAAAGCGGGCTTGTCAAGGATACATTATCAAATTGGCCGTTAGTATGGAGTAACTGGGTGCTCGATCACATTTGTCCCCCTAAAGCTTGTCCTAGGAGACATCCAATAGATCCCTAGCCCAGGAGAAGAAAGGAAAAATAATCTGCTTATCAGCTCCCATTTTCCATTAGTCAAATCTTCACTCTGAATCTGACCAGTCCCATGTAGGGCCCTTCCTGGTGACAGACCCCTCTGTGTCCCCACTTACTGATTTGTTCTCTTTGTTTTATAATGCTGGGCCATGCTGCGTGGCATGTGGACCTTAGTTCCTGATCAGGGATGGAACCCTTGACCTCTGCAGTGAAAGCGAGGTCTCTTACCTACCGAGCCAACAGGAAAGACCTCCCACTGATTGGATTTTTTCTTTTGTTTTTGCTGTGCTCGGTCTTTGTTGTGGCTCTTCATTGCTCCATGCAGGCTTTGTCTAGCTGTGGTGCAAGGGCTTCTCATTGCCGTGGCTTCTCTTGTTGGGGACCACAGGCTCTAGGCCATGCCGGCTTCAGTAGTTGTGGCTCATGGGATCTAGAGAGCTGGCTGGGTAGCTGTGGCGCATGGCCTTAGTAGCTCTTCATCATGTAGGAACTTCCTGGACCAGGAATGTAACTTCTATTCGTTGCATTGGCAGCAGGATTCTACCACTAGACCACCAGGGAAGGCCCTACTTTTTGTTGACTGGGAAAGAGGAAATAGACTGTGACCTCCTAGACCCTCCAAGTGGAACAAAGAACAGACCCTAACAGTTACTATTTATGGAGGTAAAGAATGCACAAAGAGAGACAGGACAGTCAAGCAGGAGAGTAGCCATAATTTGAACAATTAATGGGTCACAAGAACTTGGAAATCGGCCTTCCCCATATGAACATTCCAGGCCATCCTACTGGAAGACAAGACACCAAATCAAGGAGATGGAAACCATGCCAACTGGAACAGTCTTGGATCAGGAAGCCCTAAGTCAACCCAGAAGCTAACTGCTGGCATTTGAGTGAGTCCAGCCAAGACCTGAAGAATTGTCTAGCTAAGCTTAGCCCAAATTGCCAATGCACATAATTGTGAGATAAATTAATGGTTGGTGTTTTAAGCAACTTAATTTTTGAAGTGATTTGTTATATAGAAAAAGCTCATCAATTGTAGGTGCCAATTTACCTGTTGGCATCAGAATACATGTGTTGTAGAAGTAGCAATTTTTAGGAAATGATAAAATGTTAATATTCCTTACAGTGTTTCAGTGGTTCCCTGTTCTTATTTTGGCTATGTTGTCATATAATAATTTCACATATCTTTTTGCAAATAGATGATGAATAATGTACCTAAAAGGGAGTGCAAACAAGAAAAATCCTTGGAGCTTTAAAAAAAAATAACCTCAAAACAGATGCTGTCAGAACACTGAATCAGCATCTCTGGAAGTTGAAATGAGTACATGAACTTAGAATTTAAACACTCACTTTTCAAAGGGAATGAAGGAAACAAATTCCCTTCAGAGTTGCCAAAGCAATCTTAGATGGCTAATGGGGCACACACATATATCTGAGTAGTTCTGCTGTTCAAAGTCCTTCCATTAAACTGTCCTCCTCAGCCATCATCTGGAGTCAGGGTCCTTCCAAACCACCTTCTTCATTGCTCCCTTCACATCCCTGTTCCTCAGCGTATATATGAGGGGGTTGGTCATGGGGATAATGACAGTGTAGAAGAGAGACATGAACTTGTCCTGATCCTGGTTGTCGCTGCTACTGGGCTGAAAATACACAGAGATGGCTGTGCCAAAGAACAGGGAGACCACTGTGAGGTGGGATCCACACGTGCCAAATGCTTTTCTCCGGCCTGTAGTGGACTTTATTCTTAACACGGCCCTGACAATCCGACCATAGGAGAACATGATTAATGAAACAGGTATGAGAAGAATGATGACACTGCCAAAAAAGGTCATATACACATTCATGGTGGTGTCAACACAGGCAAGTTTGAGAAATGGAGGGATCTCACAAAAGAATTGGTCTAATTTATTTCTCCCACAAAGTGGTAAAAGGAAGATGAGCACTGTCTGCAATAAGGAGATGGCAAAACCAGTGACCCACGAAGCAGAAGCCATCAGGGCACACAGACGGGGGTGCATGATTACTGTGTAGTGAAGGGGCCTGCAAACAGCTGCATAGCGGTCAAATGCCATAACTCCTAGGAGAATACATTCTGTACATCCCAATGCCAGAGAGATGAAGAACTGAACTTCACAGCCACCAAAGGAGATGGATTTGTCTGCTCCACTGAGATTAAATAGGAACTGGGGAACGATACTGGTGGTGTAGCACATGTCCAGAAAGCTCAGGTTAGAGAGGAAAAAGTACATCGGGGTGTGAAGATGTGGGTCCAAGTAGGACAATGCAATGATGGTTGTGTTTCCCAGCAAAGTGAAGATGTAGAAGATCAAAAGGACCACAAAGAGGACTAGTTCAAGTTGAGGCCTGTCAGAGAAACCTAGCAGGATAAACCCAGTGAAAGAACTTCCATTTTTCTGTTCCATCCTTTGCTAGCACAGGGCTCCTGTCAAACCAAGCATTTAGCAATTTATAAAAGGTATCTTCCAAAAACGAGCAGGGTTAAAGAGGAAAATCTATCATGTTCAAATGCTTTGCCATGGCATTTTATATACAACTATTTGAATAAATGATGTACTCATTGAAATTGATATATCTTAAATCAATTAGTTCTATACTATTCACAAAATGTTATATATTGATATTCAATACAAGAAAATAAAATAATAAGATCAAATAATGCATCTTAGTTTGCATCAATCATAGATACAATATGTCTTTTCTGATTGAGATTAATAGGATTGAATTATGATCATTATATATGTAAATTTTAGAGAAAGTGGGAATGAGGGAAAATCAAGGCAGAGTGATTAGAAAGAGTAAGAAAGATGTAGACAGAGGAAGAAAGTTTATTTTAAGTATGTATCTCACTATTCTACATAACTGTATGTGTACATACCTCACATGTAACTGAATAATAGAAAATAATCTCTAAAATGCATTCAGATATAGAAATTTATGAGCTAGAACATATTTATACAAAGGATTATATTATATTCAAAGTATCACTAATAGTGCTTCATGCAAACATTTTGACAAAATTTTTATCTCTCTACTCCTAATACATTATATTTGTGAATGCTATACACCAATATTTTTGTATAGTAGTAAAAAATAAAATGTTGAGAGTTTGAAAAATCACCATTCAATTATAGTGCTTAACGCTTGCCCTTGAGATAACTAAAATTATGACACCAATTTAATAAGAACTCCAAAACTTTATTCACTGTGCATAGTCAGTTCATGAGCTTCCCTGATGACTCACCAGTAAAGAACCTGCAGGAGATGCAGGAAATGCTGGTTCAGTCCCTGTTTTGGGAAGATACACTGGAGAAGAAAATGGCAACCCACTCTAGTACAGAGAAGCTGGTGGGTTATAGTCCATAGGGTCGTAAAGAGTCAGACATGACATAGTGACTAAACCACAAAAACAGTCAGTTCACAGCAGAAGTTCAAAATCCAGTGACCTGAACTTACCTCTTCTTTCTATTGATTTCATTTTCTTATATTACCAGCAACTAAAACACCTGGAATTCCTAAAGAAGATATGGTTAGTCACTATCAACATTTTAATCAAGATAAATATTTTCTAAAGATATCCAGCTGTGTAATCTGCACAAAGTATAATGCTTTACAACACTCCCTATGATATTAATAATTAAATAGATGCTATGCTATGCTATGCTAAGTCACTTCAGTCATGTCTGACTCGGTGTGACCCCGTAGACAGTAGCCTACCAGGCTCCCCGTCCCTTGGATTCTCCAGGCAAGAACACTGGAGTGGGTTGCCATTTCCTTCTCCAATGCATGAAAGTGAAAAGTGAAAGTGAAGTCGCTCAGTCGTGTCTGACTCTTAGCAACCCCATGGACTGCAGCCTACCAGGCTCCTGCGTCCATGGGATTTTCCAGGCAAGAGTACTGGAGTGGGGTGCCATAAATACATACAAACACAGATGCACTGTCAATGCAGTGACAGGTCAAAGATCGATAATACTAAAAGTATTAGTAATACAAGAGAAGAAATAAAGAAAAGCACATTTTGGTGTTATACAAATCTAAGAACATCCATTTACATTAAGTTAATTTTACATCTGCACCTTTCTGGGAGCTATCTTAAAACATTACTTATAGGGGAGGAGCCAAGATGGCGGAGGAGTAGGACAGGGAGAACACTTTCTCCCCCACAAATTCATCAAAAGAGCATTTAAACGTCGAGTAAATTCCACAAAACAACTTCTGAATGCTTGCAGAGGACATCAGGCACCCAGAAAAGCAACCCAACTCTTCGAAAGGAGGTAGGAAAAAATATAAAAGACAAAAAAAGAGACAAAAGAGGGAGGGATGGAGTTCCATCCCGGGAAGGGAGTCTTAAAAAGAGAGAAGTTTCCAAACACCAGGAAACCTTCTCACTGCCGAATCTGTGCCGAGCTTTGGAAGCACAGAGGGCAACGTAACAGGGAGAAAAAAATAAATAAACAATTAAAAATCACAGATTGTGAGCCCTACGGTAACTCCCCCAGCGGAGAAGCAGCGCAGACGCCTGCACATGCCATTAGCAGGCAGGGGCTGGGCAGGGAAGTGTGGCGCAGGCTGCGTCGCTTAGAGTAAGAATCTGGCCCGAATGTCCTGAGCGCTATCTGAGCGAACTAATTTGGGCTAGCAAACCAGACTGTGGGATATCTACCACGCGAAAAGCCAGCCCTAACCTAAGACACCGCCAGGCCTGCGCACGGAACAAAGGACTGAGCAGAGATAGCCGGCTGCAGACCTTCCCCCTCTGGTGACAGGAAGCCAGAGCTGGAAGGGGGCAATCACAGCCCCAGAGAGACACTATCTATAAAACTGTAAGCAGGCTTCTTTGCTAACTAAAACTTCTTGGGGGTCTGGACGGTCAACATCTGCCTGAGAAGGTGCACTGGTTTTACACCCAGATAACCGAGTGGCAGGGAGGCGATAAGTCGCAGCATTGGCGCTCGCCAAACACCTCATCACCTGAGCTGCTCAGATCTGGGAAGGGCACAAAACGCAGGCCCAACCGAGTCTGCGCCTCTGAGGACTACCCGAGTGCCTGAACCTGAGCGGCTTGGACCTGGGAGCTCAGCCCAGGGCCGGCCTCTGATTGTTCCCAGCGGAACAACCTAGAGCATGAGCAATGTGGGCAGGGAGGCTACACGCACCGTGAGTGGGGGCAGACCCAGTGTGGCTGAGGCACTGTGAGCGCACGCCAGTGTTATTTGTTTGCAGCATCCCTCCCTCCCTCCCCACAGCGCGACTGAACAAGTGAGCCTAAATTTAAAAAAAAAAAAAATAGTGTCCTCCACCGTCCCCTTTGTGTCAGGGCGGAAACCAGACACTGAAGAGACCAGCAAACAGAAGAAGCTATAACAGAGGGAAACGCCTTGGAAGCTACAGGCCATAGATTAAAACCCTGTGGTTACTACGGACTACATAGGAAGGGGCCTATAGATCTTGAGAAATATAAGCCAGACCAAGGAACTAGCCAAAAATGAACTGAACCCACAATACTCACAACAAAACCAGAGAAAGACCTAGATATATTTTTACTATTTTTACGATCAATCTTTCTTTTTTTTTTTAATTTTTTTAAAAAAAATTTTAAGCCCTCTATTGTCCTTTAATTTTCACTTTTATAACCTACTACTTTGAAAAAAAAAAAAAAGACCCTATTTTTTTTTCTTCTTCAGCAAACTTCATATGTATATTTTATAATTTTTTGACCATATTTTGTTTTTTTTTTCTTTTTCTTCTTTTCTTTAACATTGTATTTTTGAAATTCCAAACTCTACTCTAGATTTTTAATTTTAGCCTTTTGGTATATGTTATCAATTTTGTACCTATAGTTTTTTTTATAATTTCTGTGACTTTTTTTTTTCCTCTGTTTCTTTCTCTTCTTCTTTTATATAACACCTTATATCTGCAATTCCAAACTCTATTCAAGATTTTTAATTTATGCTTTTTGGTATTTGATATCAATTTTGTACCTGTATTTTCTTTATAATTTTTGCGACATTGTTTTTGTTGGTTTGTTTGTTTTCTCTCTTTATTTTTCTTCTTCTTTTTTTTAACATTGTATTTTTGAAATTCAAAACTCTACTCTAGAGTTTTAATTTTTGCTTTTTGGTATTAGTTATCAATTTTGTACCTGTAGTTTCTTTATAATTTTCACGACCTTGTTTGTTTTTCTTTGTTCATTTTTTCTCTCTTTCTTTTCCTTCTTCTTTTCATTAACATCGTATTTTTGAAATTCCAAACTCTACTCTAGATTTTTAATTTTTGCTCTTATGTATTTGTTACCAATTTTGTACCTTTAAGAACCCAATCTTCAGGACCCATTTTTCACTAGGGAGCAAGATTACTGGCTTGACTGCTCTCTCTCCCTTTGGACTCTCCGTTTTCTCCACCAGGTCGCCTATATCTCCTCCCTAACCCCTCTCTACTCTACCCAACTCTGTGAATTTCTGTGTGTTCCAGACGGTGGAGAACACTTAGGGAACTGATTACTGGCTGGATCTGTCTCCCTCCTTTTCATTTCCCGCTTTTATCCTTCTGGCCACCTCTGTCTCCTTCCTCCTTCTTCTCTTCTCTGTATAACTCCGTGAACATCTCTGAGCGGTCCAGTTGTGGAGTGCACATAAGGAAGTGACTACTGGCTAGCCCACTCTCTCCACTATTGATTCCACCTCATCTAATTTGGGTCACTTCTAACTCCCTCCTCCCTCTTCTCTTCTCCATGTAACGCTGTGAACCTCTCTGAGTGACCCTCACAGTAGAGACACTTTTCATCTTTAACGTAGATGTTTTATCAATGGTGCTGTATAGAAGGAGAAGTTTTGAAACTACTGTAAAAATAAGACTGATAACTGGAAGTAGGAGGCTTAAGTCCAAACCCTGACTCCAGGGAACTCCTGACTCCAAGGAACATTAATTGACAGGAGCTCATCAAACGCCTCCATACCGACACTGAAACCAAGCACCACACAAAGGCCAACAAGTTCCAGGGCAAGACATACCAAGCAAATTCTCCAGCAACAAAGGAACACAGCCCTGAGCTTCAAGAAACAGGCTGCCCAAAGTCACCCCAAAACCATAGACATCTCATAACTCATTACTGGACATTTCATTACACTCCAGAGAGAAGAAATACAGCTCCATCCACCAGAACATCGACACAAGCTTCCCTAACCAGGAAACCTTGACAAGCCACCTGTACAAACCCACACACAGCAAGGAAACGCCACAATAAAGAGAACTCCACAAACTGCCAGAATACAGAAAGAACACCCCAAACTCAGCAATTTAAACAAGATGAAGAGACAGAGGAATACCCAGCAGATAAAGGAACGGGATAAATGCCCACCAAACCAAACCAAAGAGGAAGAGATAGGGAATCTACCTGATAAAGAATTCCGAATAATGATAGTGAAATTGATCCAAAATCTTGAAATTAAAATGGAATCACAGATAAATAGCCTGGAGGCAAGGATTGAGAAGATGCAAGAAAGGTTTAACAAGGACCTAGAAGAAATAAAAAAGAGTCAATATATAATGAATAATGCAATAAGTGAAATTAAAAACACTCTGGAGGCAACAAATAGTAGAATAACAGAGGCAGAAGATAGGATTAGTGAATTAGAAGATAGAATGGTAGAAATAAATGAATCAGAGAGGATAAAAGAAAAACGAATTAAAAGAAATGAGGACAATCTCAGAGACCTCCAGGACAATATTAAATGCTACAACATTCGAATCATAGGGGTCTCAGAAGAAGAAGACAAAAAGAAAGACCATGAGAAAATACTTGAGGAGATAACAGTTGAAAACTTCCCTAAAATGGGGAAGGAAATAATCACCCAAGTCCAAGAAACCCAGAGAGTCCCAAACAGGATAAACCCAAGGCGAAACACCCCAAGACACATATTAATCAAATTAACAAAGATCAAACACAAAGAACAAATATTAAAAGCAGCAAGGGAAAAACAACAAATAACACACAAGGGAATACCCATAAGGATAACAGCTGATCTTTTAATAGAAACTCTTCAAGCCAGGAGGGAATGGCAAGACATACTTAAAATGATGAAAGAAAATAACCTACAGCCCAGATTATTGTATCCAGCAAGGATCTCATTCAAGTATGAAGGAGAAATCAAAAGCTTTTCAGACAAGCAAAAGCTGAGAGAATTCTGCACCACCAAACCAGCTCTCCAACAAATACTAAAGGATATTCTCTAGACAGGAAACACAAAAACGGTGTATAAATTCGAACCCAAAACAATAAAGTAAATGGCAACGGGATCATACTTATCAGTAATTACCTTAAACGTAAATGGGTTGAATGCCCCAACCAAAAGACAAAGACTGGCTGAATGGATACAAAAACAAGACCCTTACATATGTTGTCTACAAGAGACCCACCTCAAAACAGGGGACACATACAGACTGAAAGTGAAGGCCTGGAAAAAGATTTTCCATGCAAATAGGGACCAAAAGAAAGCAGGAGTAGCCATACTCATATCAGATAAAATAGACTTTAAAACAAAGGCTGTGAAAACAGACAAAGACGGTCACTACATAATGATCAAAGGATCAATCCAAGAAGAAGATATAACAATTATAAATATATATGCACCCAACACGGGAGCACCGCAGTATGTAAGACAAATGCTAACAAGTATGAAAGGAGAAATTAACAATAACACAATAATAGTGGGAGACTTTAATATCAAAGTTTGTGTTTTTAGGAAATACATTGCTTTATTGCCAGACATGAATATATTAAAATTCATGGGACACCACTGCCGATGGTAGAGTTTACAATTTCATAAGATTTAATTCTTCCTTTGATTTCTTTCTGATTCTTATTTTATTTTATTTTTTTAATAGAAATGTACTTATTTTAATTGGAGGTTAATTACTTTACAATATTGTATTGCTTTTGCCATACATCAACATGAATCCGCCACAGGTATACACATGTTCCCCATCCTGAACCCTTCTCCCTCCTCCCTCCCCGTACCATCCCTCTGGGTTGTCTCAGTGCACCAGCCCCAAGCATCCAGTATCATGCATCGCTTATAAGAATGTGATCTGTGGTATCCACAACAGAAGTATATATAGAAAAAAATTTATAACAGAATTATAAAATTTTGACAGATAGTCTAAATGTGCAATGACGGGATATGTTCATACCTGCTCAGAAGAGCAAATACAACCTATGGCTCTGTCTCATGAACATATATACAAATACTGACACATTCATCCTAGATGAACTGCTGGAAAACTTTTCTAAATGCACCTAATAAAAGAAGCATTCACCAAAGTTAAGGGCAAATATAAAATGTTAATTCATCAAAGGAAAACACCAATAGAATAATGGACCAGTGTAATAAAACAATGATATATTTTATCATCATATCAATAAGGCAATTGATATAAGATAAAATCCTGTCAAGATGAAGTGGTTCAAGCCCTGTGCAACTATACAGAATAATATTATTATTATATTATTATAATAATATAATCATTATAATATATATAATTATATATATTATATCATTATAATAATAATAATATTCATTTATTATAAAAAGGATGCTGAATGGCCGAGTATCGGACAGGTATAAAATGAATGATTTTAGGTTGAAAAATTTAATATCAGACAACAACAAACAAAAGTAACACCAACTAAAACAGAAAAAAAGAATACAATTGTCTTTGTATGTTACAAATGGTTCCAGTCCAAGTGTACATTACACTGGAAGGTAATTAGGATACCAATGTCATATTTGTCTTCTTTAAATTTTTTTTCTCTAAAGAAATTCAGGAAGTTATCCCTTCCTGAGTAAATCAGACATGGGAAACTTCAATGTGCAAGATGCATCATCACAATGATCTCAAGAGTACATTCTACTGACCAATCCCTTGCTCCTTCCCTACTCAGCACCCACCCTTCCTAAAGCTGTTTGCACCACCACAGAAGGCAATGAATCAAGGTAAGGAATATTTCTTGGCTAAGGTTAAATGGGAAATTTTTATTTCCTCGCTACCACATTTAAAGAATTCTGCTTTTTAATTGAGAATCATCATCTATGTTAAAATACATATCAACTGACCTAACGCAATAAGGAATACTGAGTAGTATGAGACAAACTACATAAAAAATAAAACAAATAACATAAATAATAAAAACTAGAAATATTAAACACATTCATCCTAGCTACAGGAACAACAAATACTTTCCTTGGTAAACTTCATGATATGACATGAAATAGGCAAATTCTGCTATACAAGCTACATATCAATAAATATTTGGATACAAATGAGAAATAATTGAAAAAAATCAAAGTATATGTATGTATCTATAGAAAATATTAAGTAGGTAAAATTAACAGATTCTACAATAAAAGATGACATCTTACATAACAATTATTTTTTAGAAGAATGTAATAGAAAATTATATCTCACAAGAACACAATTCCACTATACTAATTAAGAGAAGAGGCATCAAATGAGAGAGGTTAAATGCTTAATACAGACACACATCAGTGCTAGAGGTATATTTACAATTATAATAACTGTATATTACTGACACATAATATAACTGAAATTTTAGTGGAAGAATATAAGTATTTCAAGAAAACTAACTACTTGGTGTGCAAACCATTTTAAAGACAAAAGATCTCAAGATAATGTCTCTTTAAGAGATCTCAAATTATGCAACGTTCACTGATAAATTTAAAGTTCAAATTCTACCCTATCCAGTTCCTCAAGGAATCCTGAAAAGGTGCAGACAAAACCCCTGCAGCCTCAGAGCCATAACTGAATCACTCTTGCTTTAATAATCCTTCTGTCTCAGCTTAACTCCGATACATTAGGACTGGTCCCTAATGGCAATGAAGGACTTACAAATGAGGAGCAAATGGATCTATCATGGTATCAGAAATAACAGTTCTAATCAATATGGACAACATTTGGCCAGGTTGGGAAGGAGAAGCTGAAGTAGGAATTCCTTTGCAAGCTGTTTATTGATTGAATGTTCTCAGGATAAAGAGAATCAAAGAGCAAAACAGAGCGGACAATGCTGCTAAGCAAGGATGTGATCGCAAATGGAATAGCATAAGCCTGATCCCAGAGAAAGCTGGAATATAACTCTCCAACAGAACTATCTGGTGATAAAAAGTATTCTATCTTCACTAATACAATCACTGCTACCCACATGTTGCTGACTGAGCATTTCAAGGGTGGCAGCTAAGGAACTGAAGTTTAAATTTAAATTTAATTCAGGTTAATTTAAATACCTAGTCATTTAAATGTGACTAGGTACTGGTATACAGAATAACAAGCTGTGGAGCATGCATTGTGTCAGATGAAGTTCCACCTTGACAAAAAGGCAGCCTTTTATATATCCCAAGGATCTGTCATTGACTGCAAACTGCCCCATCCAAGTTCAGGAGACCTCCTGGCAATGTGGCTCCCATTCAACTGATGGCAATTTTCTGAAGAAAGGACAGGCTGTGAAGCTATCAGCCAATACTCATGACAAATATGGTGTGGACCGGTGCACCCACCAGCCAGTAGAAAAGATCTGAACTGGACACCGAAAGCACTCATACAAAACCTACAGTCCATTCATACAAAACGTAGAGTCCATTCATAAGTGTGTGCAAGGATGAAAAGACAGTCAGCAGTGTACAATACACATCACCTCAGTGCAAGGCCATCAGAAATTGTCATTTGCCTAATTCACCAATGAATTAAACATTCAGATCACCTTGTCTGACCCACGTTTCTCCTCTCAAATTGGTATTTCTCCTCAACTAAAGAATGATCATTTTTCATTACCAATAAATTCAAAAATGCATTGACACAATAACCACAAAATGGACCTTCATTGTTGTAATTATCAAACTACCATTTGGAAGATTACATATGTTCACTTCTTTGAGAAAATGAACATTTTAAAACTACAGATATTGACAATACACTTTAAGAAACATTCTGTTATTTCACAGTAAATAGGAGCTGGGGAAAAAATGAAAGTGTATAGTCTAATATTTTCACATTCACATATATGCTATTATTCAATTACTGAAGGACACGTTTTATGACAGCCAAATATCCTGAATTTAAATTGTTCAATATATCCATGCTGCTGCTGCTGCTAAGTCACTTCAGTCGTGTCTGATTCTGCGCGACCCCATAGACGGCAGCCCACCAGGCTCCCCCGTCCCTGGGATTCTCCAGGCAAGAACACTGGAGTGGGTTGCCATTTCCTTCTCCAATGCATGAAGGTGAAAAGTGAAAATGAAGTCGCTCAGTCGTGTCCGACTCTTAGCGACCCCATGGACTGCAGCCTACCAGGCTCCTCCGTCCATGGGATTTTCCAGGCAAGAGTACTGGAGTGGGGTGCCATTGCCTTCTCCATCAATATATCCATGCTGCTAAGTCACTTCAGTCGTGTCCGACTCTGTGCGACCCCATAGACGGCAGCCCACCAGGCTCCCCCGCCCCTGGGATTCTCCAGGCAAGAACACTGGAGTGGGTTGCCATTTCCTTCTCCGATGCATTAAAGTGAAAAGTGAAAAGGAAGTCGCTCAGTCGTGTCCGACTCTTAGCGACCCCATGGACTACAGCCTACCAGGCTCCTCCATCCATGGGATTTTCCAGGCAAGAGTACTGGAATGGGGTGCCATTACTTTCTCTGCAATATATCCATACTGAGACATAATGAATATACTACAATAGGATGAAATGTCTAGGAACACAAAGTTGGCTTCCATAAGGAACACTTCAGTTTAGTTCTTTAATTTGATAAATTTCTATAGGAACTTCTGTTTCTTTTGCCAACTGACATGTATGTTACTCAATTTAGCCTTTAAAGAACACTTGCAACTGAAAACAAATGAACTTACCAATCCTAAAGTACCACAGAGATCGAGTTCCAGTCCTCTCAGTTTTATTCCCCTTATGTGAGTGTCCTAAGCTCGTTCCCTATCTCATCTCCAGTTTCGCCTTTAATACAGTACTGGGCATTGGAACGTGGGTATGTAGACTAAGGATGCAGGCTGTATGAAATGAGTACATACGTTGACTCTATCAGCATTGGAATATCCTTAAGTTTTCCTTAAGCAAGAAGATGCTTTCTCTTCATAACTTCAAATACCTTCAGAGGGTACTGAAGATCAGCATTGTGTCTAGCTGGTAGGATGACATAGGAAGGCAATTTCAAACTCTCAGGATTCCTTCTGAATATACTGTCTTGGCTCTATGATGGACAGCTCATTATGAAAGCATGAGATTGGTATGAACCTGCAGTAAAACTGGTCTGGTGAAAACTGTTTACCTGGCTGAAGCCTCTGGGGAATGAATGGCCTGTACTGTTAATTAGCTGATGTTGCCTAGCTGCCCAGAGATGACAATCCTCAGGGAAAATGAATATCAAGGAGAATGCAAGAAATACCTAATCTGCCTCTTTTATATTTTCTCATAAATAACAGAGGTCAGATAACTCCCTAGACTTCCCAGTTATCTTAGCTCTCCTCTTTAAATGGTTTAGATATTTTACTAAATACTTGAGATTTTTTCACACAATTTCAAAAAAAAAAAAAAAAATTCTGCATATAGAAATAAGAACTCAGTTACTTAACTTTAACGGTAAATTAATTTCACCTAATATTCATTTTAAAATTCTTTTTTTCTTTGTTTTATAATTAAATTTATTTATTTTTAATCGAAGGTGAATTGCTTTATGCTATTGTATTGGTTTCTGCCAAATATCAATATGAATCAGCCATAGGTATACCTATGTCCCTTCCCTCTTGAGCCTCCTTCCCCATCTCACTCCTCTAGGTTTTACAAAGCCCGGGGTTGAGTCCCTGAGTTATACAGCAAATTATAACCAACTTCTAAGAGATCACAGAGTTAAAGTTTAGGCAGATTCTAATCTTTAAGGTAATATATTAAACAGCAACACCCACATTTTACTCCCAAACTTCTAATGTGGCTAAGGAAAAATATCATCTCCTCTAGGACATTGTTCAATTTCTATCAAGAATTGCAATAATTTACTTAAACAAACAGAAAAACTATTGACTTTTTAAATGGAACTGCCATGGTTTCCTTCAGTTCAACTCATCTTTGCATTTACAATACAAATTTCTTGAGTTAAACAAGATAGCTATAATTGTTAAAGTAAATTGAAAGAAACTTGAAGGGTATTGTGTGTATTGGAGTTTGAAGATCAATCAATTTCAAAACAACGTATACACTTGACTCTATAAGGAAAAGGCAGGAATGCTTAACATCTGTCTATGGAAGGCTTTGGCCTAACCAGCAAATGCAGCTTCGAAAATTATAAAATCTCTTTTTCCCACTAGAACATATTTTTTCAGAGGAATAGACCACTGCTAGTTAGTAGTATAAGCTATCTCAGAGAAAGCTATTTCGGTTTGAAGCATGTTGGTTTTTATATGTTATTAGTCAGAAAAGCACAGAGAACTTCAATAATTAACTTATATTTTATAACCAGCCATTTCCCATATAAATATAAATCCTTTTTGTTAATAATATTCTATGCCTAAGGAGAAACTATCTCTTTCTTAAAATAGTCTTAATTAGAATTTTCTCAGTAATCTCTCCACTATTTAAATCCCAACATAATATTTATAAGGAGGCCGAGGAAACACCAATATGGCAAAGGGTGTCCAGAGATAGAATCACAGACCTGCTATTAAAACTTCTTCCCAGTTCAATCTTGCTGCTGCAAATATTAATTGGCAAAATAATGTTGGATAATAATTTGACATTATCTAGGAATGCTTACCTGAAATTACATGCTTTTTTTTCTATGTTGTTTTTCAAAATTCTTGTTTTATATTGGAATATAATACAACAAAAGCATGATCTATTTTTTAAAAAATCTACAAGTGACGATTCATCAAAATAAAATCATTATTAAAGACCCTGTTAATAGGATAATAAGATAAGCTAAACACTGGAAGAAAATATTTTCAAACTGCTTCTCATAGACAACACTCATATCTAGAATATACAATGAACTCTCAAAACTCTACAATAAGAAAATAACTCAATTAAAAAACATGTGAGCAGAGAACTCACCAATGTAAATATACAGGTGGTAAAGATGTCTTTATGAAACATGAAAACATGTTTAGCATCACTAATCATCAGCAAAATGCAGACTAAAACCATGAAGACATATCACCACCTACCTACTAGAACAACAAAAATCAAAAATATAGGAACAAAATCAAATGTTGGTGAGATTGTGAAAAAGTTGAATCACTCATACATTACTAATGAGAAAATAAAATGATGCAGCTACTTGATAAAAGGGCTTGGCTGTTTCTTTAAAAACCGAATATCCACTTGCCATACAGCCCAGTAATCATGCTCTTGGGCATTTATGGCAGAGAAAGAAAAATTTATTCCACACAAAATCCTGTGCACAAGTATTCATAACAGCTTTACTGTAACAGCAAAAAGCTGAAAACAACCGAAATATTCTAAACAAATGATGGTGCACACATACCATGGAATACTACATAATAATAAAAAAAATAATCTGTTGATACACACAATATCTTGGATGAATCTCAATGATATTATGTTGTATGAAAATAAGTCTATGTTAATAGGTGAAATATGATCCCATCTATATAACACCCATGAAATAACAAAATAATAAAGACAGAGACCAAATTAGTACTGCCCAGGAGTTAGGGATGGTTTTACACAGGGTTTGGGGTTGGGGGCATGGGGGGAGCTTCCCTGATAATTCAGTTGGTAAAGAATCCACATGCAATACAGAGGACCTGGTTCGATTTCTGGCTTGGGAAAGGCTACCCACTCCAGTATTCTGGTCTAGAGTATTCTGGTCTAGATCATGGCATCAGGTCCCACCACTTCATGGGAAATAGATGGGGAAACAGTGGAAACAGTGTCAGACTTTATTTTTCTGGACTAACAGAAGCAGAAGATATTAAGAAGAGATGGCAAGAATACACAGAAGAACTGTACAAAAAAGATCCTCACGACCCAGATAATCATGATGGTGTGATCACTCACCTAGAGCCAGACATCCTGGAATGTGAAGTCAAGTGGGCCTTAGAAAGCATCACTACGAACAAAGCTAGCAGAGGTGATGGCATTCCAGTTGAGCTATTCCAAATCCTGAAAGATGATACTGTGAAAGTGCTGCACTCAATATGCAAGCAAATTTGGAAAACTCAGCAGTGGCCACAGGACTGGAAAAGGTCAGTTTTCATTCCAATCCCAAAGAAAGGCAATGCCAAAGAATGCTCAAACTACCACACAATTGCACTCATCTCACACACTAGTAAAGTAATGCTCAAAATTCTCCAAGCCACGCTTCAGCAATATGTGAACCGTGAACTTCCTGATGTTCAAGGTGGTTTTAGAAAAGGCAGAGGAACCAGAGATCAAATTGCCAACATCCGCTGGATCATGGAAAAAGCAAGAGTTCCAGAAAAACATCTATTTCTGCTTTATTGACTATGCCAAAGCCTTTGATTGTGTGGATCACAATCAACTGTGGAAAATTCTGAAAGAGATGGGAATACCAGACCACCTGATCTGCCTCTTGAGAAATTTGTATGCAGGTCAGGAAGCAACAGTTAGAACTGGACATGGAACAACAGACTGGTTTCAAATAGGAAAAGGAGTTCGTCAAGGCTGTATATTGTCACCCTGCTTATTTAACTTCTATGCAGAGTACATCATGAGAAATGCTGGACTGGAAGAAACACAAGCTGGAATCAAGATTGCCGGGAGAAATATCAATAACCTCAGATATGCAGATGACACCACCCTTATGGCAGAAAATGAAGAGGAACTAATAAGCCTCTTGATGAAAGTGAAAGTGGAGAGTGAAAAAGTTGGCTTAAAGCTCAACATTCAGAAAATGAAGATCATGGCATCCGGTCCCACCACTTCATGGGAAATAGATGGGGAAACACTGGAAACAGTGTCAGACTTTATTTTTCTGGGCTCCAAAATCACTACAGATGATGACTGCAGCCATGAAATTAAAAGACACTTGCTCCTTGGAAGGAAAGTTATGACCAACCTAGATAGCATATTGAAAAGCAGAGACATTACTTTGCCAACAAAGGTTCGTCTAGTCAAGGCTATGGTTTTTCCTGTGGTCATGTATGGATGTGAGAGTTGGAGTGTGAAGAAGGCTGTGCGCTGAAGAATTGATGCTTTTGAACTGTGGTGTTAGAGAAGACTCTTGAGAGTCCCTTGGACTGCACGGAGATCCAACAAGTCCATTCTGAAGGAGATCAGCCCTGGGATTTCTTTAGAAGGAATGATGCTAAAGCTGAAACTCCAGTACTTTGGCCACCTCATGCGAAGAGCTGACTCATTGGAAAAGACTCTGATGCTGGGAGGGATTGGGGGCAGGAGGAGAAGGGGACGACAGAGGATGAGATGGCTGGATGGCATCGCTGACTCGATAGACGTGAGTCTGAGTGAACTCCGGGAGTTGGTGATGGACAGGGAGGCCTGGCGTGCTGCGATTCGTGGGGTCACAAACAGTTGGACACGACTGACCGACTGATGTGATCTGATCTGATATAGTAGCGGGGGTCAAAAGGAGTCCGATGCTGACTGAGTGACTTTCACTTTCAGGGGAAGGGAGGGACTAGAAGTGACTATAAAAGTGTATCACAAAGGAGATGTGTGTGGTGATGGGATAAATCCATACCTTGATTGTGATGGTACATAAAGGTAACTAAACGGGGGGAAAATTACATAGACTTAAACACACACATTGTACCTATGTCAGTTTCCTAGTTTTTAATTGGTATTATAGTTGTATGATGGGCTTCCCTGGTAGCTCAGCTGGTAAAGAATCTGCCTGCAATGGGGAGACTCTGGCTCAATTCCTGAGTCAGGAAGATCCCCTGGAGAAGGCGCAGGCTACCCACTCCAGTATTCTTGGGCTTCCCTGATCTCTCAGATGGTGAAGAATATGCCTGAAGTGCATGAGACCTCAGTTTGATCACTGGATTGGGAAGATTCCATGGAGGAGGGCATGGCAACCACTCCAGTATTCTTGCCTGGAGAATCCCCATGGACAGAGGTGCTTGTCAGGCTACAGTCCACGGGTTTGCAAAGAGTCAGATACGACTGAGCAAATAAGAACAGCACAGCATAGTTATATAATATAAAATCACTGGGAGAAAATAGATCAAATGTATCCAAGACTTCTCTCTACTAACTTTGGACTTTCCCATCAATCTGTAATTATTTCAAAATGAAAAGTCTAAAAAGAAAAAGGACTTGAACAGAACAAGAACTAGAGAATGAGGGAAAAAAAGGGACAGATAGAGACACAAAGCAACAAGAATGGCAAGGAGAGAGAAAAGGAGAGAGGAAGCTGTTCAAAAGGGTAGAAGCTTCCTGTTCACTCATGACATACTGGATCCAGATCTCCTCCCCTCCTATGGACACAATGAATCTGCAGTTTTACACAGAAAGACTTCTTCGAAAAGAAATGTGGAAACTAGCTGGGTGAATCCTATACACAAGGTGAAAAAGAAAAGCCCAACTAAAATCATTAGAAGATAAAAAATAAATAAATCATTAGAAGAGGCAGACACAAAATCTCTATATGAAACCCACCCTTGGAGCCACAATATAGAAGCAGGTGGGAAGTCACCACCGTCGGTTTCTCCCGGAGGAATAAAGTGTCCCACATCTGGGACCCTAACTTTGAAGACTTCCACCTGAGACATGGACCTCCAAAACATAGAGCTCTGAAAGCCAAAGAAGCTTGTGTCCATGAAATCCATGAGGCTATAAGGAACTGAGAAAGAGTTCTTAACAGGCTCACCCAGGCTCACTGTGGCTGTCTCTCCAGGGAACAGCACAGAGACACAGACCGAAACCTCCAGCTTGTGCCTGAAAGAAGCCTATTTCCTTACCCTAAAAGCTAAGACTTCTAAAACATATCTAGGGGCCAACTGCAATTCTCACAAAACACCTGAGAAGCCAACAGGTGCCATCATCGTGCTCTCCCTCTGTCCCGCCCCAGGTCACACGTGTCTCTGTGAAAGGAGCTTGTGCACCTGTGCGGCCGCCCAGGTTTTGTGGCTGCTGCCAGAGGACACACTCTTATCGTGTAGCCCAGGCCCCCTCCAGGGCTTGCGTTCCTGGGTCCAACAGGACAGAAGCAAACTAAGGAACAGCTCCTAACTGGCTGCCTGTGCCCCGCACCTCCCCCTCTCCTCCCACTTAGGGCTAAATATGGAAGGAACAGACAGAAACTCGCATCTCCCAGTCTTCTCCTGAAACAGGTGAGAGGTAACAAGCAGGAAGGTCAGGGGTCTCCAAACGGAGGAAATAGGCTGCAAGTGTCAGTTTTCTCTCTCCCTTAAGAGGCAGGAGGAAACAAACTACAAGTGTCAGACTTTTTGCTCTTAAAATTCTCTGTTGCCATGACGACACCTTGTTCCACCTGAATTTAACTTTTCTCAAACCTTGAGCTAACGAATGCATTTTTCCTATGGAAATATTTTTCTTAAACTATGTTAATGAAACCATGTTTTTTTGCTTTGGAATTTGCCTTTCTTCAAAATGGTTCCACCTAACACTAACTTTTGGCTGATAATCAGTCAACAAATCAGTATTCATATCAATTGTTTTATGGCTAGGGCATGATACACCTCCTGCCATCCTATCTCAAAAATACATATTGCGGGAGAGGGGCCTGGTGAAACTCCATCAGCCTTCAGGTGTCTCTATTATCTGATCAACAGCTTTCTAACAGAGAAAAAGCATCCTGCTAAACACTAGAAGAGGGACACTCGGCATCCCTCTTCTGATGTCTATGTCAGAAGCTTTCTCTGTCCCTTTTTATACTTTAATAAAACTCTGCTATACAAAAGCTCTTGAGTGATCAAGCCTGGTCCCTGGTCCCGAAGTTAAATCTTCTTCGGAGATCACAAATCTCACATCATTCACCACTTCACATCATTCATAAGCTTTATACTTACATATTTGAAGTTATTACCTGATGGTCCAACTTCCAATCAGCCTCCATCTGGATGCTGACTGAGATCCTCTGCTTTAGAATATTAAGAGGTCTTGACAAACCTTCAAATGTTGGGAGCCACTAAGAATAAGGTGGAGCAGAAATATTCCACAATTGTTGACAAGCTACACCCCTGCCTGAGAGAGAAAGCAGGGGACAGAGACAGTAGTAGACAGAGAAAGACTCTTCTTTAAGCTACTAGATTTTCAGGGTCTTCTTCTTATAGCAGCTTAGCCTTTAATTCAACGAATAGAGTTTTCCTCTCACATCTCTGGATTTTCCTCCCAATCTCAAGAAAAGTCTTAAAATTCTCTATTACCTAATCATTAAATATTGAGGTACCTCAAACATTGGTCTTCAGTCTTCTTCTTTCTCTAAAATCAATCCTCATGTAATGTCCTTCATTCTTTTGGTTCCCAGAAGTAATGACCATTAGCAGTTCCAGAAAATGAAAATAGAATCTGGGTAATAAACTCTAACCTTTTTTTTGTCTTTTCCTTGGTGCTTAGTCTTGTTTCACTTTCTTATAGGGTACCTGGTACAGAGGCCTTGTGCCCTAAACTTCAGCTCAGACGACTGTGTGCAGAAGCGCTGTGAATGACACAATTCTAGATGGCGGCTGCAGGCCGTGTGCAGAGACGCTGCACCTGGCCCTGGGGTGTGGAGCCACAGGCAGCGCAGCTGCGCCTGCCCAGGGAGAACCCTGCGACCTGCTTCCCAGTGATGAGAGACCCCAGTCACGCAACCTGAGGATGGGCTGTCCAGCAGAGGGCATACTCTAGATGGTGAGCTCCCATGTCTCCCATTTTATGACTAAAGGATAAAACTTCCCTTTGCCTCTACTTTTTTTAAAATATTATTTATCTTTATGTATTTAATTGACTGTGGCAGATCTTAGTTGTGGCAAGCAGGACCTAGTTGCCCAAGCAAGAATCAAACCCAGGTCCCCTGCACTGGGAGTGCAGAGTCTTAGCCACTGGGCTACAAGGGAAGTTCCTTCCTTTGCTTCTGAGCTGAACTCTGTCTTGTTCTATTGACACGATCAACACCCAGCAGAAGGACCATTTTTAGGGCCCAACTTCAAAGGGTTGGTAACAGTTGCAAATGTCTTTGTGAGTCAAAAACTCCAAAATTCTTATTTATGACCAGAACATTTTTATAGGCCACCAGACTCTTGGTCATAGCCTAGGCTTTTTTTTCTCCCAGAAAAGAGAATTTGAAACAAAGGTTTATGCAAAAGCACTTAATGCAGAATGAGATACAGCATCAGGAGTGAAAGAAAGGGAATACAAGCAAAGAAAAGCTGACTTGTCAAGGATACATTATCAAATTTGCCGTTAGTATGGAGTAACTAGGTGTTCAATCACGTTTGTCCCCCTGAAGCATGTCTTAGGAGACATCCAACAGATCCCCAGCTCAGGAGAAGAAAGGAGAAATAATCTGCTCATCAGTTCCCATTTCCCATTAGTCAAATCTTCACTCTGAATCTGAGTAGTTCCATGTATGGCCCTTCCTGATGACAGACCCCTCTGTGTCCCCACTTACTGATTTGTTCTCTTTGTTTTTTAGTGTTTGGCCATGCTGCATGGCATGTGGACCTTAGTTTCCTGAGCTGGGATGGAACCCTTGACCTCTGCAGTGAAAGCGAGGACTCTTAACCACCGGGCCAACAGGAAAGACCTCCCACTGATTGGATTTTTTCTTTTGTTTTTGCTGTGCTCAGTTTTTTGCCGCTCTTCATTGCTCCATGCAGGCTTTCTCTAGCTGCGGTGCAAGGGCTTCTCATTGCCGTGGCTTCTCTTGTTGGGGACCACGGGCTCTAGGCCATGCCGGCTTCAGTAGTTGTGGCTCATGGGATCTAGAGAGCTGGCTGGGTAGCTGTGGTGCATGGCCTTAGTTGCTCCGCATCATGTAGGAACTTCCTGGACCAGGAATGTAACTTCTGTTCGTTGCATTGGCAGCAGGATTCTACCACTAGACCACCAGGGAAGGCCCTACTTATTGTTGACTGGGAAAAGAGGCTATGGAAATACACTGTGACCTCCTAGACTCTCCATGTGGAACAAAGAACAGACCCTAACAGTTACTATTTATGGAGGTAAACAATTCACAAAGAAAGACAGGACAGGCAAGCAGGAGAGTAGCCATATCTTAAACAATAAATTGGTCACAAGGACTTGGAAATTGGCCTTCTCCATATGAACATTCCAGGCCATCATACTGGAAGATAAGAGACCACATCAAAGAGATGGAAGCCATGACAACTGTGGCAATCTAGATCAGGAAGCACTAAGTAGACCCAGAAGCCTACTGCAGGCATTTCAGTGAGTCCAGCCGAGACCAGAAGAACTGTCCAGCTAAACTTAGCCCAAATGCTGACACACATAATGGTGAGATAAATTAATGGTTGGTGTTTTAAGCAACTAAGTTTCGAAGTGATTTGTTATACAGAAGAAGCTAACTGATATCTACCCTTTGGCATCTGAATACATGAGTTGTAGCAGTAACAATTCTTAGGAAATGATAAAATGTTAATATTCCTTACATCATTGCGGTGGTTTCCTGTTCTTATTTTGGCTGTGATTTCATGTAGTATATTCATATGTCATTTTGGAAATAGATGTGGAAATATGTACCTAAAAGGGAGTGCAAACAAGAAAAACCCTGGAACTTAAAAAACAATAACTACAAACAGATGCTGTCGGAACACTGAATCAGCGTCTCTGGAAATTGAAATGAATACATGAACCTAGAATTTGAACACTCACTTTTCAAAGGGAATGAAAGAAACAAATTCCCTGCAGAGTTGCCAAAGGAAATTTTAGATGACTCATGGGGCACATACATATATATCTGAATAGTTCTGGCATTCAAAGTCTTTCCATTAAACTGTCTTCTTCAGCTATCATCTGGAGTAAGAGTCCTTCCAAAGCACCTTCTTCATCGCTCCCTTCACATCCCTGTTCCTCAGCGTATATATGAGGGGGTTGGTCATGGGGATAATGACAGTGTAGAAGAGAGACATGAACTTGTCCTGATCCTGGGAGTCACTGCTGCTGGGCTGAAAATACACATAGATGGCTGTGCCAAAGAATAGGGAGACCACCGTGAGGTGGGATCCACACGTGCCAAATGCTTTTCTCTGCCCTGCAGTGGATTTTATTCTTAAGACCGCCCTGACAATCCGACCATAGGAGAACATGATTAATGAAACAGGTGTGAGAAGAATGACGACACTGCCAAAGAAGGTCACATACACATTCATGGTGGTGTCAACACAGGCAAGTTTGAGAAAAGGAGGGATCTCACAAAAGAAGTGGTCTAATTTATTTCTCCCACAACGAGGTAAAAGGAAGATGAGCACTGTCTGCAATAAGGAGTTGACAAAACCAGTGATCCATGAAGCGGAAGCCATCAGGGCACACAGACGGGGGTGCATGATTACTGTGTAGTGAAGGGGTCTGCAAACAGCTGCATAGCGGTCAAATGCCATAACTCCTAGGAGAATACATTCTGTACATCCCAACGCCAGAGAGATGTACATTTGAACTACACAGCCACCAAAGGAGATGGATTTGTCTGCTCTGCTGAGATTAAATAGGAGCTGTGGAACAATGCTAGTCGTGTAGCACATGTCCAGAAAGCTCAGGTTAGAGAGGAAAAAGTACATCGGGGTGTGAAGACGTGGGTCCAAGTAGGACAATGCGATGATGGTTGTGTTTCCCAGCAAAGTGAAGATGTAGAAGATCAAAAGGACCACAAAGAGGACAAGCTCAAGTTGAAGTCTGTCAGAGAAGCCCAGTAAGATAAATCCAGCAAAAGAACTTTCATTTTTCTGTTCCATCCTTTGTTAGCACATGGCTCCTGTCAAATCAAGCGTTTAGCAATTTATTAAAGTTATCTTCCAAAAAAGTGCAGAGATGAAGAGGAAAATCTATCATGTTCAAAGACATGGTCATGTGATTTTATATGCAACTATTTGAATAAATGATGTATTCATTTAAACTGATATATCTTAAGTCAATTAGTTCTTTACTATTCACAAAACTTATATATTGAAATTAATATAAGAAAATAATAATAATAAAATCAAGTAATGAACCTTGGTTTGCATCGATCATAGATAAAAAATGCTTGTTTTAGATTGAGTTTAATAGGATGAAAGTATGATGATTATTTATGTACATCTTAGAGAAAGTGGGAATGAGGGAAAATTAAGGGAAAGTGATTAGAAACAGTAAGAAAATGTAGACAAAGGGAGAAAGTTTATTTTAAATATGTATCTCATAATTCTACATAACTTGATTTGCACATACCTCACATGTAATAGAATAATACAAAATTACCTCTAAAATGCATTCAGATATAGAAATTTATGAGCTAGAATGTACTTACACAAAGGATTATATTACATTCAATGTATCACTAAGATACTTCCTCATAAATATATTCTGGCAAAAGTTATCTCTACTCCTAATGCATTATATTTGTGAATGCTATATCCTTGTCTTTTTGTATAGTAGTGAAAAATAAATTGCTCAGAACCTGAAAACACTACTTTTGATTATAGTGCTTAACTTTTGTCCTTGAGATACCTAAAATTACTACACCAATTTAACAAGAACTCCAAAAATTTATTCAATGTGCATAAGCAGTTCACAGGCTTCCCTGTTGGCTCAGTGGTAAAGAAACTGCCTGCCAATGCAGGAGATGCAGGAAAGGCAGGTTCAGTCCCTAGATTGGGAAGATAACTTCAAGAAGAAAATGGAACCCACGTCAGTAAAGAATCCTGGCAGGCTACAGTCCATGAGGTCAAAAAGTGTTGGACTTTACTTAGTGACTAAACAACAAAAATAGTCACTTCACAACAGAATTTCAAACTCCAGTGACCAGAACTTACTCTTCTTTCTGCTGATTTCAGTGTCATATATTACCAACAATTAAAATGCCTGGAATTCCTATAGGAGATAGGATTATTCACTATCAACATTCTAATGACAATGAGGAACACATAAATGAGGAGGCAATGGATCTATCACAGTCTCAGCAATAACACTTCCAATCACTATGGACAGAGTTTGGCCAGGTTGGGGAAAAGAGGCTGAAATGGGAATTCCTTTGCATGCTGTTTATTGAGTGAATGTCCTCAAGACAAAGAGGGAAGCAAAACAGAGCAGACAAATGTGTTAAGCAAGAGATGTGATCTTGGATGGAATAGCATGAAAGTGATCCCATAGAAAGTTGGAAAAGGACTCTCCAAATAGGGCTATCTGCTGATAAAAATATTGTGTCTTCACTTACACAATCACTGCTACCCACATGTTGCTACCTGAGCATTTCAAGCGGGGCAGATAAAGAACTGAATTTTGAATTTAATTTTAATTCAGGTAAATTTAAATACCTATTTATTTAGATGTGACTAGTTACTATTATACAGAATAACAAGCTATGGAGCACGGGTTGTGTCAGATTTAGTTCCACCTTGACAAAAAGGCAGCCTTTTATAAATCCCACCAGTCTGTCATTGATGACAAGCTGTCCCAAACACATTCGGAACTTCTGGCAGTATGGCTCCATTCAACTGATGGCAATTTTCTAAAGAAGGAAAGGGCTGTGAAACTATCAGTCAATACTCATGACAAATATGGTGTGGATCAGTGCAGCAGCCGGTAGAAAATATCTGAGCTGGACACTGAAAGCATTCATAAAAAATGAGAGTCCATTCATACAAAATGTACAGTCCATTCATAAGTGTGTGCAAGGATGGAGGACAGTCACCAGTGTACATTACACATCACCTTGTCATTTGCCTAATTCACCAATAAATTAAACATTCAGATCACCTTTTCTGGCCCATGTTTCTCCTCTCAAATTGGTGTTTCTCCTCAATTGAAGAATGATCATTTTTCATTAACAATTAATTCAAAAATGCATTGACACAAAACCACAAAATGGACCTTCATTGTTGTAATTATCAAACTAGCATTTGGACAAT
This sequence comes from Bubalus kerabau, assembly GCF_029407905.1. Lineage (NCBI taxonomy): Eukaryota > Metazoa > Chordata > Mammalia > Artiodactyla > Bovidae > Bubalus > Bubalus kerabau. The sequence continues at coordinate 21,797,841 of NC_073626.1, forward strand.
TACATACATTCATTTCTTTGAGAAAATGAACATTTAAAAACTACAGATATTGACGATACACTTTAAGAAACATTCTGTAATTTCAGAGAAAATAGGACCTGAGGAAAAAATGAAAGTGTATAGTCTAATATGTTCACATTCACATATATGCTATTATTCAATTACTGAAGGACATATTTTATGACAGCCAAATATCCTGAATTTAAATTGCTCCATATATCCATACTGAGACATAATGAATACACTACAATAGGATGAAATGTCTAAGAACAAAATGTTGGCTTCCATAAGGAACAGTTAAGTTCTTAAAGTTGATGAATTTCTATAGGAATTTCTTTTCTTTTACCAACTGACATGTACATTACTCAATGTAACCTTTAAAGAACACTTGCAACTGAAAACAAGCTGACTTACCAATTCTTAAAGTGCCACAGAGATTGAGTTCCAGTCCTCTCAGTGTTATTCACCTTATGTGAGTGTCCTAAGCTGGTTCCCTACCTCATTTCCAGTTCCTACCTTTAATACAGTGCTGGGCATTGGAAAGTGGGTATGCAGACTAAGGATGCAGGTTGCATGCAGTGAGTGCATAAACTGACTCTATCAGCACTGGAATATCCTTAAGTTTTCCTTAAGCAAGAAGATGCTTTCTCTTCATAACTTCAAATACCTTCACACAATACTGAAGATCAGCATTGTGCCTAGCTGGTAGGATGACATAGGAAGGCAATTTCAAACTCTCAGGATTACTTCTGAATATAATGTTTGGCTCTATGATGGAGAGCTCATTATGAAAGCATGAGATTGGTATGAAACTGCAGCAAAACTGGTCTGGTGGAAATGGTTTACCTGGCTGAAGTCTCTGGGGAATGTTTGTCCTGTACCATTAATTAGCTGATGTTGCCTAGCTGCCCAGAGATGGCAATCCTCAGGGAAAATGAATATCAAGGAGAATATAAGAGGAAACTTAATCTGCCTCTTTTATAACTTCTCATAAATGACAAAGCTCAGATAATTCCCTAAACTTTCCAGTTATCTTAGCTCTCCTTTTTTAATGGCTTAGATATTTTACTAAACATTTGACACTTTTTTATACAATTGCAAAAAAAAAAATTCTCCATATATAAATAAGAATTCATCAGTTACTTAATTTTAGATGCAAATTAATTTTTATCTAATATTCATAAACAACTTTTAGGGATCACAGAGTTACCAATTCAGTTCAGTTCAGTTGAGTTGCTCAGTCGTGTCCGACTTCTTGCTACCCCATGAACCACAGCACCCCAGGCCTCCCTGTCTATCACCAACTCGTGGATCTTACCCAAACTCATGTCCATTGAGTTGACGATGCCATTCAGCCATCTCATCATCCTCTGTTGTCCCCCTCTTCTCCTGCCTCAATCTTCCCCAACATCAGGGTCTTTTAAAATGAGTCAGCTGTTAGCATCAGGTGGCCAAAATATTGGAGCTTCAATATCAGTCCTTCCAATGAACACCCAGGGTAGATCTCCTTTAGGATGGACTGGTTGGATCTCTTTGAAGTCCAAGGGACTCTCAAGAGTCTTCTCCAACACCACAGTTCAAAAGCATCAATTCTTCTGAGCTCAGCTATCGTTATAGTCCAACTCCCACATCCATACATAACTACTGGAAAAACGATAGCCTCAACTAGACGGACCTTTGTTGACAAAGTAATGTCTCTGCTTTTGATATGCTGTCTAGGCTGGTCATAACTTTCCTTCCAAGGAGTGTCTTTTAACCGGTTAGGCAGTGTCTACCTAATCTTTAAGGTAAATATATTAAAGGTCAACCTCTTGAGAAACCTGTATGCAGGTCAGGAAGCAACAGTTAGAACTGGACATGGAACAACAGACTGGTTCCAAAGAGGAAAAGGAGTACATCAAGGCTGTATATTGTCACCCAGCTTATTTAACTTATATGCAGAGTACATCATAAGAAACACTGGACTGGAAGAAGCACAAGCTGGAATCAAGATTGCCGGGAGGAATATCAATAACCTAAGATATGCAGATGACCCCACCCTTATGGCAGAAAGTGAAGAAGAACTAAAGAGTTTCTTAATGAAAGTGAAAGAGTAGAGTGAAAAAGTTGGCTTAAAGCTCAACATTCAGAAAACTAAGATGGGCATCTGGTCCCATCACTTCATGGCAAATAGATGGGGAAACAGTGGCTGACTTTATTTTTCTGGACTCCAAAATCACTGCAGATGGTGATTGCAGCCATGAAATTAAAAGACACTTACTCCTTGGAAGGAAAGTTATGACCAATGTAGACAACATATTAAAAAGCAGAGACATTACTTTGTCAACAAAGGTTCTTCTAGTCAAGGTTGTGGTTTCTCCAGTGGTCATGTATGGATATGAGAGTTGGAGATGTAGGCCTCCAAAACATACCTCTGAAAGTCAATGCAGTTTGTATCCATGAAATCCATGAGGCTCTAATGAACTAAGAAACAGGTTCACCCAGACTCACTGTGGCTATCTCTCCAGGGCACAGCATACAGACACAGACTGAAACCTCCAGCTTGTCCCTGAAAGAAGCCTATTTCCTTATATTAAAAGCTAAGACTTTTAACACATATCTAGGGGTTAACTGTAATCTTCACCAAACACCTGAGAAGCCAACAGGTGCCATCATCATGCTCTCCCTCTGTCCCACCCCAGGTCACTGGTGTCTCTGTGAAAAGTTTGTGCACACGTATGGCTGACCAGGTGTTGTGGTTGCTGCCAAAGGGCACACTCCTTGATCACCTGGTTCAGTGGCTTGTGTTCCTGGGTCCAACAGGACAGTAGCAAAAAAGAAACAGACTGTAACTGGCTACCTGCACCCACGCACCCAGGGTTCAATGTGGAGGGAACAGACAGAAACACCCATCACCCAGTCTTCTCCTGAAAGAGGTATAATTGCATATCATGTATGAAACGAGTCGCCAGTCCAGGTTGGATGCACGATACTGGATGCTTGGGGCTGGTGCACTGGGACAACCCTAAGGGAGGGTATGGGGAGGGAGGAGGGAGGAGGGTTCAGGATGGGGAACACAGATATACCTGTGGCGGATTCATTTCGATATTTGGCAAAACTAATACAATATTGTAAAGTTTAAAAATAAAATAAAATTTTAAGAAAAGGAAAAAAATAAAAATAAATAAATAAATAAAATAAAGTCTTTAAAAGAAAAAAAAAAAAAGTTATTGCCTCAGGTTCTGGTATATTGCTTATGACGGCAATGATTACCTTGCTCTGAACGAGGACCTGTGCTCCTGGACCGCAGTGGACAGGGTGGCTCAGACCTCCAAGCTCAAGCTTGAGCAGGGCCGTGCTGCGGGGAACAGTAGGAACTACCTGGAGGGCGACTGCATAGAGTGGCTCCACAGACACCTGGAGAACAGGAAGGACACGCTGCTGTGCACAAGTACAAGGGGCACGAGGCCTCCCTGATCTCCCCTCAGGCTGGACCTTGGTTCCAATGAGGAGAAGAAAACGGGTGCTTGTAGAAATAGGGCCCCGGCTTCTCATCAGAAGAGGGAGAAATCCACCCAGGTTTTCATATTCTGTACAAGAGAGTGACTCGCCAGTGGCCCCACTTCTCTGAAGGACAATTAAGGATTCCAGTCTCTGAGGAAGAAGCAGGAAACCATCCCTGAGATAACTAGTCAGCGGTGCCCCTTCACCCTGGGTGCCATCTTGTGAACCATGACTGTCTCTCATGCCAGTTCTCACCCTGAGAACATGTTTAGGGGCCTGACTCTAGCTTTTCTGAGTCATTTGGCCTCCATCCAAGTCAGGACCATTACTCTGTATTCACTCCCTTACATGGTACCCCCTACCTTGGCTCTCACCCTGACTCCAGAACTTTCCAAGAACTCGGGAACATGCCCAGACCTCCGAGTCCAGGCTGGTGTGTGTTGTTTGTGCTGCTTCTTTTCAAACCCACTGTCCTATTTATTCTCAGGATGGTCACAGGATGCTGCTTCAGGGACCCATGGAGGTAACACTAAATGGGAATTTTCTGATTCATCCTCCATCAGTTCAGTTCAGTTCAGTCGTTCAGTCGTGTCCGACTCTTTGTGACCCCATGAATCGCAGCATGCCAGGCCTCCCTGTCCATCACCATCTCCCAGAGTTCACTCAAATTCACATCCATCAAGTCGGTGATGCCATCCAGCCATCTCATCTTCTGTCATCCCCTTTTCCTCCTGCCCCCAATCCCTCGCAGCATCAGAGTCTTTTCCAATGAGTCATCTCTTCACATGAGGTGGCCAAAGTATTGGAGTTTCACCTTTAGCATCATTCCTTCCAAAGAACACACAGGGCTGATCTCCTTTAGAGTGGACTGGTTGGATCTCCTTGCAGTCCAAGGGACTCTCAAGAGTCTTCTCCAACACTACAGTTCAAAAGCATCAATTCTTCGGTGCTCAGCTTTCTTCACAGTCCAACTCTCACATCCATACATGACCACTGGAAAAACCATAGCCTTGACTAGATGGACCTTTGTTGGCAAAGGTCCAACTTTTGAATATGCTATCTAGGTTGGTCATAACTTTCCTTCCAAGGAGTAAGCATCTTTTAATTTCATGGCTGCATTCACCATCTGCAGTGATTTTGGAGCCCAGAAAAATAAAGTCTGACACTGTTTCCACTGTTTCCCCATCAATTTGCCATGAAGTGATGGGACCAGATGCCATGATCTTTGTTTTCTGAATGTTGAGCTTTAAGCCAACTTTTTCACTCTCCTCTTTCAGTCTCATCAAGAGGCTTATTAGTTCCTCTTCACTTTCTGCTATAAGGGTGGGGTCATCTGCATATCTGAGGTTATTGATATTTCTCCCGGCAATCTTGATTCCAGCTTGTGCTTCTTCCAGCCCAGCGTTTCTCATGATATACTCTGCATATAAGTTCAATAAGCAGGGTGACAATATACAGCCTTGATATACTCCTTTTCCTATTTAGAACCAGTCTGTTGTTCCATGTCCAGTTCTAACTGTTGCTTCCCTACCTGCATATAGGTTTCTCGAGAGGCTGGTCAGGTGGTCTGGTGTTCCCATCTCTTTCAGAATTGTCCACAGTTTATTGTGATCCACACAGTCAAAGGCTTTGGCATAGTCAATAAAGCAGAAATAGATGTTTTTCTGGAACTCTCTTGCTTTTTCCATGATCCAGCGGATGTTGGCAATTTGATCTCTGGTTCTTCTGCCTTTTCTAAAACCAGCTTGAACATCTGGAAGTTCACCCTAGATCCTCCAAAGACACGTGTGACCCAGCACCCCATCTCTGACCATGAGGTCCCCCTGAGATGCTGGGCCTGGGCCTCTACCCTGATATCTCACTGACCTGGCAGCATGACGTGGAGGACCAGACCCAGGACATGGAGCTTGTGGAGACCAGGCCTTCAGGGAATGGAAACATCCAGAAATGGGCAGCTTTGGTAGGCCCTTCTGGAGAGGAGCAGAGATACAGGTGCAAAGTGCAGCACAAGGGGCTTCAGGAGACCCTCACCCTGGGGTAGGGAGGAGGCTGGGGTGGAGCTTCTTCTCAGATAAAGCTGAAGCCTTTCTGGACCCCTTCAGCAAGGTCTGGACTCAAACATGAGGTCTGGGCCCCTTCTCTTCCCTCTACAGAACCTCCTCAGCCCGCCATCCCCAACATAGGCATCATTGTTAGCCTGGTTCTCCTCGTGGTGGCTGTGGTGACTGGAGCTGGAATCTGGAGGAAGAGGCGCTCAGGTAGGGAAGGGATGGAGGTATCTAAGTTTTCTTGTCTCACTGGGAGTTTCAAACCCAGGTAAAAGTTTACCTGCCTGGTTATTGGAAAGTACCCTCCACACACACATGTGGAGTCTGAGCTCCATGCTAACAATGACCCTTTTGTAAAGTACATGTGAAAATGAAAGACAGATTTTTCACCTTATAATTCCAGTTCGGGGCCTGAAGATAAGAGGGAAGGGTCCCTGCTGAGGACAGACCTCCAGAAGGGTAGTTGGTCCAGTCACCCCAACAGCACCTTTCTTCATTCTCCTGCTTTTGTCCTGGATTTTGGTCACAGTTCCAAAAAGTTCTGTGGGGTCCAGGACTAGGGGGTTCCTCTAGGACCTCATGACTCAGTCTTCTCTATGGCCTCTCATGTGATATTTTCTTCTTGCAGGTGAAAAAGCAGGGAGCTACACTCAGGCTGCAAGTAAGTACAGAAGGGATGTGATTCCTGAGACCCTTGTGAGGGTGCAGACAGGAGGCCATGGGGGACTGACCCTCCTCAAAATTCCTCCTCCAGTTTCTCTCCTGTCAGTTCTGACCACTTCCTGGTCTTGTTCTCCCCCAGGCAGTGACAGTGCCCAGGGCTCTGATGTGTCTCTCACGGTTCCTAAAGGTGAGACCCTGGGGCGTCTAGATTGGGAGAGGGGTTGGGGCAGAGAGGACACACTGGGTGGCGGGGGTCTCTGAGTGGGACATGTGAGCATGTGGGGGGCTGTGGAGAATGTCAGCCCTTACATGGCTGACTGAACTGCTTCCTGATTCTTTTCTCTCACAGTGTGAGACAGCTGCCTTGTGGGGACTGAGTGATGCTCGGTCCCACTTTGTGATGTCAGATCCCCAGACCCCTCTTTCTGCAGCTGCATCTGAATGCATCTGTGCTCCTATTAGCATAATGTGAGGAGGTGGGGAGACTGGTCACACCTGCCCACTACACCCCCTCCCCACCCTGACCTGTATTCTCCTCTCTGATCCACTGTCCTGTTCCAGCAGAGACAGAGCTGGACCCTCTCCATCACTGTCTTCACTTCGTGTGGACTGAGTAATTATGTCATATTTCCTTTGAAAATAAAATCTATTTATATGAATGTTTTTTCTAACTGGTGCTGTGAAGGTTTGTAGGGATAGCAAGGGAGAGGATTCTAAAGTTTGAGAGAGGAAGTACATGGAAGCACTGAGAACCTTCCAGAATTGTTATGCTTGCTGTGCTCAGTCTGTTGCAAGTGGGACAGGAGGAGGCTGTGAGGAGCTGAGCATGGTCCGGGCCTGTGCCCAGTCAGTGGTCAGTGTATCGTGGCTTTGATGTGGTCAGTCTTGCTTGGGTCATCTTCTCAGCTGCTTTGTCTTTGTCCTTTCAGTGGCTCCCTGTCCCACCAGGCCCTGTATTCTTGTGAACTCAGAACTCACCTGGGCCTAGTCCTGTCTCTAGGACCATAGGCAATGAAGACGTCCCATAACCAGGTCAGCCTAGCTCATGCTAGGTCCTGCCTGCATGCCTTTCTTTGTTTATGTGTTTATATTTTGCTTATTTAGTTTATTTTTGAATAATGACTGTTCTTTTTCATGTGTAGAGTTCTGGTCTCATTCTGCCCTGGGTGTCCTCATCTCTGACAGCAGCAGGAGTCATTTTCACTAATGATTATCCTCACAAGACAAAGGGGTCCCTGCACATAGGATCTCAGTGGTATCAAGAGAGAAATTCTCATCTCTCCCAGATCTAAGACTTTTTTCTGGATTCCTCTTTCCATTCTTTCTGCATCCTTTATAAGGAACCAGATTTGGGGATTAGCATAGAGGACAGACCCAGTTGTTTCACATCTTGTCTTAATTCTTGCTGGATTTCTACCTTCTCTGCAGCTTGGTCCCTCTCTCTGCCCTTAGATCTAGTAATCCTAGTGCTGGCTTCAATCAAAGCTCATGGGGATTTATAAAGCAGCATCTGATAGATTCACAGTAGGTTGGAATATAGGACCTATAAACCTGACATCATCTTTTCTGAAGAGAAAATATCATTATGTGTAGAGTGCAGACTGATCTTTGTGGGAGAGATGGGAGATCAGCCCTTGTGGGGAAAATACAGGCAGCACTGACATCAATGTGAATGGACGTTGTGCTGTAGCGGCCAAGAGGGAGCACATGGCCTGAGGTCACAGTAATAAAGACACAGTCTCTAGAATAAGGAGGCGCTCCACACTGATCATTCATTCAACTGATACTTGTTGTGTGCCAGAGAAATGACACACTATTTTTGCATCTAGAAAACCTCAGTGAACTAACAACAGACACACCTTGTTGGCCTTGTGAAGTGTGTTCTGGTGAGAAGGGGCAGAGTGAGCCTTGTAAGTGAGGGAATGTTTGCCTTAGAGGTTACTGAGTGTTTTGAGGAAGCATATGTGTGTAGGGACAAGGAAGGTGGCTCTTTTAACCATGTGGTTAGTGTGGGCCTTATTGAGAAGGTGACCATTGAATAAAGATGTGAAGGACATGAAGGAATGTCCACACAGATGTCAGAGGAAGTTCTCTCTGGGCAGGGGAATCTCCTGTGCAAGTGCACGTGGGCAGGAGAGTGTCTATGTTCAAGAAAGAGCCAGCAGGCAAGTGCGGCTGGAGGAATGAGGAATTGAGATTAGATCCCATGTTTCACCAGATCATATAGACCTAGATGATATTACAAGGGTGTTGATGTTGTCTGAGTAAGATGTGGATTCATACGATGCTTTTCACAGAACACAATCCATAGTGACTACTCTTTAGAAGCTTCAGTCTGGCTGCTATACATAATCAGGAGGTGAAGGGTGAGTGATTCACTAATGGAAACTGTAGGAAATGGTGAGGTGACCAAGCTGGAGATGCTGGTGCTCACCTAGACCTCTCATTAAATCTAGACAGTTTGCAGTAGAGCCTGAGAATCTACCTTCATAACAAGTTTGCAGCTGATGCTGCTGACTTTCAGATCACATATTTAGTAGTGAGGGTATAGACCAGGATTCCCACATGGCTGTGCCTCAGCCTCCCCTGTAAGACTTGTTCATAAGGGATTCCTGGACTCCATGCCCAACACTCTTAGAAACTAGGTCTAGGAGGAGACCTGAGTATTTACTAAGAAGCCTGACAAGCACTCCTCATGCTTAGTCAGGTTTGGATCCACTGAGGCTTGTGATCAGAGAGTGATCAGGATGGGGAAGGGCTTAAATCCACATTTAAATGGGAAGAAAAAGTCAAGACATTTTCTGGGAGATACATGTTTTCTCTTCTAAGCAGGATAGGCAGCTGGACATTTTAGAAAATAGTCTGATATCATAAAGTCTCTGAGTTGCTAAGAGAGCAGATCTAAATGCTCTCACCACAAAAAAAATGGTAATTATGTGACATCATACAGGTGTAAGCTAAAGTTCTGCTGCTGATCATTGTGAAATAGAGAAAGTATCAAATCACAGGTTGTACACTTACTCAATATTTTATATCAATCATATCTCAATAAAGCACAGGAAAAAAATATCTGAAAGTTTCCCTACATGATATTCTTATAAAGTTCTTTGTGGGAAGAAAAAGGATTTCAATTTGTTGCAAAGGAGAGAAAGAGAGTGAGATTTGTGGTTTTATTTCAGGAAAAGTCACAGAACAGCCTGAGGATTCACAGCCAGCTCAGCATCCACAGTCTCTCCCAGGTGGGGAACCACATGGGAACCACTGCCCCTGCACGGGGAGCAGAAGCCACTGTCACAAAACAGACACTCCCTTAGCTGGAGGATGGACTCTGGTGCTAGGCCTGCTGTCTCTGCTGCCCTTGGCAACTCAATGACACTACCACGATTCATGCTGTGTAGATCAAAACCTTCAGCGTGATGCCAGCCTCTCTGCTTCAGTTCAGTTCAGTTCAGCCTCTCAGTCGTGTCCGACTCTTTGTGACCCCACGGACTGCAGCACGCCAGGCCTCCCTGTCCATCACCAACTCCCAGAGTTCACTCAAACTCATGTCCATCAAGTCGGAGATGCCATCCAACCATATCATCCTCTGTCGTCCCCTTCTCCGGCCGCCTTCAATCTCTCCCAGCATCAGGGTCTTTTCAAATGCATCAGTTTTTCGCATCAGGTGGCCAAAGTATTGGAGTTTCAGCATCAATCCTTCCAATGAATATTCAGGACTGATTTCCTTTAGGATGGACTGGTTGGATCTCCTTGCAGTCCAAGGGACTCCCAAGAGTCTTCTCCAACACCACAGTTCAAAATCATCAATTCTTCAGCACTCAGCTTTCTTCACAGTCCAACTCTCACATCCATTCATGACTACTGGAAAAACTATAGCTTTGACTAGATGGACCTTTGTTGGCAAAGTAATGTCTCTGCTTTTTAATAAGTTGTTGTGGTTGGTCATAACTTTTCTTCCAAGGAACAAGCATCTTTTAATTTCATGGCTGCAGTCATTATCTGCAGTGATTTTGGAGCCCCAAAAAATAAAGTCTCACTGTTTCCACTGTTTCCCCATCTATTTGCCATGAAGTAATGGGACCAGATGCCATGATCTCAGTTCTTTCCGTTTCACTGTGTCCTTATTTGGAGTCCATGTGACTGGAGGAACCTAGTGCCATGTCCACCTGGAGAAATGTTTAGGAAAGAAGCTTTTCTCCTTCATAGAGATAGGTGATCTCAGACTCTGACCAAAATGTTTACATGTAAAATTCCCTTCAGTTGGGAAGTGGGTATAGATTTGAAGGTAGAGGTGAAGGTTTTCATTGTTTAATCTTCAAGTCAGGTCTGACTCTTTGTGACCCCATGGACTGTAGCCTGCCAGGCTCCTATGTCCATGGGATTTTCCAAGCAAGAATACTGGAGTGGGGACACCATTTCCTCCCCCCAGGGATCTTCCTTAGCCAGGGATTGAACTCAGGTCTCCTGCATTACAGATTATTTACCACTGAGCCACCGGGGAAGTCCCAGAGGAAAGGGTAAGGAATGGGGGAAAAGTGACAAATTTCAGTATTTGAACCAGTGATCTAGACCAGAACTTGATCTAGTACATTCTAGGGACTTGGGCATGGCTGGATGAATGAGTGACTACCATATGACATCTTTCACTTCTCTAATGTTCTGTGATGGGATCCAGCTTCTAGATAAGTGGAGTCCATTTTTGAATGATGAAATGATTACTCAAAATGTCCTTTCCTTGCCTTTGTCTCTTTCTAGGATTAAAAAGCCAACATCTATGGATCTTCATGGGTTATCTGCTAAGTCACTTCAGTCATGTCTGACTCTTGCAACCCTATGGACTGTTGCCTACCAGGCTCCTCTGTCCATGGGGTTCTCCAGGCAAGAATATTGGAATGGGTTGCCATGTCCTCCTCCAGGGGATCTTCTCAACACAGCGACCATACTCGCATCTCTTGCAGCTCCTGCACTGCAGGCAGTTTCTTTACTGCTGAGCCACCGGAAAAGCCTGTGTGCGTGTGTGTGTGCGTGTGTATACCGATATTTTATATTGCTTTATATTCCTTTGTACATGAACATCTTACTGGAGAAAATATCCATAATATTTATCAGTTTATCAGTTTGTGACCCCCATCAAAGTCTTAAAAAATTACTAGTTCAGATACCAAACTACTAATTTCACCAAACTACCACGTTTATATTTTGGCCAAAACAATTATTTCTTTTGTGTTGTACTTATGGAAACTTTGTACACTTTATTACTTTTATTTGTTTCCCTGGAAGAGGAAGCCTTAAAATCAAGCCTACCGTGTTACTGGAAATGGACTCTCCGTGACCTGTTTTTTCACTCCTGCTATTTTTCAGGTGCCTGAATATAAGTCTACCTGAACCATGGGGACTTGGTCCATGGAGAGCTAGTGATTCAACTATCTTAGCAAATCCAATTATATTTTTTCTTTTTTTTTTCATCCAACAAGAAGCCAAAATATTTTTGATAGAAACAGTACAAATTTCAAACCCAGCTGCAGTTACTCTTTTGAAACACCAAAAAAGGTCCTCTTTTCGGATGGTTAATTCCATATTAGCATTTACAATATCATTACTGTTGTTCCTCAGAGCTGGGACAACATTTGCTCTCAACACATTTGCTTGTGACATGACCAGTTCTACACCCTTCACTTCCACATCTGCCACATCTGTTTCAACAACCTCTTTCTGTTCACTCCCTTCTTGGAGTCTGTATGTTTTCTGGAATGGTTGAGACAGCTTCACCTTGAACTTTTCATTCTCAGCAGCTACTAACTGTGCTTGCTGAGATAAAGCCTCAATCTTGGCTTTAAAAAAACTGTGTCAGTATCTGATGCTGACAATTACCAGTGTGGATTGAAATAAGGTAGAAGTTTACTTGCTTACACTCACTTTCAATGCCTGTATGTTTCTTATTGTGACCTGATAGCAAATATCTCAGAAACGAGCACTGGCTCACAGAAGAGATAAAAATATCATTTGTTGAGGTGGACTTGTACGCAGGGACCTACCCTGGCACCAGAAAAATAGCAAGGGTGAAAAAATAGGTCATAGAGATTCCATTTCCAGTAAAATGGTGGGCTTGGTTTTAAGGCTGCCTCTTTCAGGGAAGAGTCTAGTCTAGTCTAGTCTAGTCAAGGCTATGGTTTTTCCAGTGGTCATGTATGGATGTGAGAGTTGGACTGTGAAGAAAGCTGAGCACTGAAGAATTGATGCTTTTGAACTGTGGTGTTGGAGAAGACTCTTGAGAGTCCCTTGGACTGCAAGGAGATCCAACCAGTCCACTCTAAAGGAGATCAGCCCTGGGATTTCTTTGGAAGGAATGATGCTAAAGCTGAAACTCCAGTACTTTGGCCACCTCATGCAAAGAGTTGACTCATTGGAAAAGACTCTGATGCTGCGAGGGATTGGGGGCAGGAGGAGAAGGGGACGACAGAGGATGAGATGGCTGGATGGCATCACTGACTTGATGGACGTGAGTCTGAGTGAACTCCAGGAGTTGGTGATGGACAGGGAGGCCTGGCGTGCTCCGATTCATGGGGTCGCAAAGAGTCGGACACAACTGAGCGACTGAACTGAACTTCCAGGGAAACAAAATAAAAGTAATAAAGTATAAAAAGTTTCCGTAACTACAATATGAAGGAAATAATTTTTTTAGGCCAAAATGTAAATGTGGGCAGTCTCCAGAGAGAAAATATGTTTTTATCCTTAGGGTGTTAGCCAAATCTGGAAAAACCTTACCTCTGATTTTCTCAAGTTTATGAGCTATAACAGGAAATATAAGCCAGAGCTTATTTGTGTGGGGAGCTAAGAGGCATCCCCTCCTTGAAAATCCAGAAACCAGGATTCATATCCTCAGGGAGGATGTAGAGATACATGCATGCATGCATGCTCTGTCACTTAGTAGTGTCCAACTCTTTGCCCCCCCATAAACTATAGCCCACCTGACTCCTCTGTCCATGGGATTATCCCGGCAAGAATATAGGAATGGGTAGACATGAGTTTGGGTGGGCTCTGGGAGTTGGTATTGGACAGGGAGGCCTGGCGTGCTGCAGCTCATGGGGCTGCAGAGTCGGACACGACTGAGCGACTGAACCAGACTGAACTGAACCATTTCCTCCTCCAGGTGTCGTCACAACCCATAGATCGAAACTGCATCTTCTGTTTTGGCAGGGGGATTCTTTACCACTGAGCCACCTGGAAACTGTAGAGATGTTGGAAGCATGAAACATGCTGATGGGAATATAAAATGGTGCTGCCACTTTGGAAAACGCTCTGGAAGTTTCTCAATGCTTGAACACAGATTTACTGTATCAGTTCTGCAGATTATCCTACTCAAGGTGGACCCACAGTGACAAAGATTGTTCAGTGACTGTGCAGCCCATGTGTGACCACGTCCAGGGCGTAGGGCTCACTACCTCGTGCTCCTGCTTCTCTCACCTGGAAAGTCCCTGTGCAGACAGACTCTGAGATGCACACAAGTGTCCCTGCCTCCTGGGTCCACACCTTGTAGACTCTCCTCCCCTGAGTGTGGATGGGAGCTGTGACCTGCTTCTGACCAGTAGAATATGGCAACAGGGACATCACTCCTGAGGTTAGATCACAGAAGAGCAAAACCCCATCTTGCTGGCTGACTTTCTACTTGTCTTCCCTGCTTGCAATCTCTGATGAAGGAAGCAGCTGGGTTGGAAACATCTTTGTTTCACGAAACAGAGGTCAGCCCCCTACCGCAGAATACTAAGGCCTCCAGTCTAACAGCTCACAGGAAGCCACTTAGTGTTCTCCCCTCAGGCAGCCCTTGCCTTTCTTAAAGATACACATTCTGCTTTCTCTTTACAGCACAATGTCAAGTTCTCTGGCTATCCTAGTTGCTTTCCTCTCGCTCCATCCAGGAGGCCCCAGAAGGGAGCAGCAGGCAGGGTGGGAGGAAGTGCTGGTGAGCAAGGGTGTGGCCAGACCCCTCCTTGGAGAGATGTTCCCAGGGAGTCAGTTGGAAGAAGAGCAGTCAGGGCAGTGAGATGGGAAGGAGAAGAGTGAACACCCCTGGGACCTCAGGTCCACAGGAAGCTGTGTTTCAGGCTGTGAAATATCACAGTGATGAGGAAACCCTGCACGGCGCCTGCTGGTCTTCCCCCTTCAGCATCTGGAGAGCCCAGCTCACACCCAGATGCAAACACCGCTGACGGCCCACAGCCCAGATGTGAGCCCCCCTTCCCCCACCTCCAGCGAACACACTCCATCAGCCAACATAGGCCCAACTCTCCTGTCACTTCAGACCCTGGGACCATCTGTAGTGAGTGTGGGAAACACAACAGACTCCCCACCAGCCTCAGAGCCCAGAGGAGGTGACCCTTAGTGAGGCAGGTGGACAGTCTATGGGAGTCAGCACAGCAGAGTAAGTACACACTCGGACTCAGTGGTCAGACTGTTTCATTAGAATCATGGCTCAACCAACTGACAGTAAGTCAAGCTCCCAGAGATCTGTTTCCTTGTCTGCAAAATGGGCTTAAGAGCTGTCCCTATCTCATGGACTCTTATGAGATTTAAATTAACTTATGTAAATACCTTAAAAGAGTACCTGACATGTTTATTAAGGGAGAATCCTGGGAAGGAAGAGAGCTCAGGCATGTGGCTCCTATTTCTTTCTCCCAAGAGGATGAGGATAACTTCTCCCAACACTCATTATCTCAGCCTCTTCTTACTTGTGTGCAGAGGGAGAACAGTCCTGTCTCTTATATCCCCTGAGGAGAAGGCCACCAGGAGAGGCCAGGGTGGGGCCAGGATGAGAAAGCATCAGAGCAATGGACACCCACATACATTACAGCAGTGGGAAAACACAGCTGTATATTGGTCATTTTTCAGTGCGTATACAGCTCTTGGAGTACAGCATCCACACATTTCTGGGTGTTACCTCTAAGCTCACACATTACCTGAGGCTTTAAGAGGTCCTTCCAGGGGCTTCCCTGGTGGTCCAGTACTTAGGAATCCATCTGCCAATGCAGGAGATACCAGTTCAGTCCCTGGTCTGGGAAGATCTCATATGCCACGGGGCAGCTAAGGCTGTGGCCACAACTGCTGAGCCTGCTTATTCTGGAGCCCTGTTCCGTGACAAGAGAAATGACTCCAGTGAGCAGCCCACATACCACTACTAGAGAGTAGCCCCTGCTCTCTGAAACTAGAGAAAGCCCACGTGCAGCAACAAAGACCCAGCACAGCCAAAAATAAACAAAATTAAAAAGAGAGAGAGACCATTCCACTGTTACATTAGCTGAGTTCGCAGGGATGGATATCTGATAAGACAAGTGAGTCCTGACCATGTGATGTCTCACCTCCTTTGCCCCCAAATGGGTCCTTTTTTATCTCAGGCAACATTGATAGATCATGAATTTTAAGTCCAAGGACAGTCAGTATTGCTGACAGAGTGCTGCAGGCAGGGAAGATAAAGCCTATATTTAGTGAATGTCTACTCATGCCAGAAAAGGTTATTTGTTATTCATGTAATAGTTGATATTTGCTGTCTCAGGGCCTCTTGGGGGAATGATGTGTTACAATCTTTCCTGAAAGGCTATTAACAACTTCCACATCTTATAATTCCCTGAATCTCCTGGAGAATTGTCTGTCAGGTACATTATCCCCAGGGTTGCCACTGGGAAACCCACAAGGGGATGAAGTAACTATTACTAGAGTGGAGGAAGCTTGTCAAGATTGGGTTCCCAGAGGCTACAAAGAGCTATAAATTTCAATGTAGGGAAGCCCACATTGTGGTCACTCCAATTCTTACTAAGCCAGACATACGTTCTGCAAGAACCATTCCATCTCTCATCCTTGTACATCTGGGGGGCGGGAAATGCAACATTCTCCTGTTTTTGTTTTTCCTATTAGCCTGGAGGCTGACTTGGAAGAAAAAGTCTCATCCCAGAAGGTTACTAATATGAGCATCTGGTAAGTGCAATAAACTTTAATTGGTCAAAGCCACTAAGAAATGAGTCAGACTTGAAAATGAGCACTATGTGACTCTATCTCTTTCTGCAAATCTACTTTTTCCTTCCCAAGCTGAAGATAGGTTTCCTTTGCTGTTCAGTCCACACAGCTTGAAGTGGAAATAGATTAAATTCTAAATTTTCATATCTTCTCTGCCCAAGAACTAACCCTACTTCACCTGGCCATCCCCCACCACCCCTCAAAGACCCCTGAGTGAAAGGGCAGGGACTTTGATGGAAGGATGGAGAAATCACAGGGCCATATTCTCTTGGAGATTTCTCTTTAAGCTGAAGAGAAGGATCTACACACTAGAAGTAGCTACTGTCAAGGTAGAGGCCTTCTACACTTCATGTGCAAAGTGGTGAAAGTCATTGGTGTTTTGGAACCCAGAGAACTCAGGGCTGCATCAACATTAGTCACATTGGCAGCTCTGAGAGCATTGGTGCCTGACATAGCATCATTTTTGTCAAAGCAGGAACTGGCAGAACAGTAGTGATGAGCGACTTAGATCAGAAGGGAAGGAAAATAGAGGGTTCTATCCACCAGGGTGAGGGAAAAGAGTTCATGTGAGAACTTTCTGGGGACTCTAAATATAAATGGTGGCGAATGATAAAAGCAGAGATTTCTTTTGTGCCAGCCAGATGTAGAGGTGAGGGAAATTACAGAGAGAAGAAACCTCCCAAGAAGGACTTTTAATAATTTTCTTCCTTCTGCTTCTTGCAAAGCTCAGAGCCTGCCTTCCCCTCCATCTTTGCCCACTTGATATTCCATGGTAAAATGCTGTAGTCTCCACAGATAGTAGAGAACACTTTTCCAGTGAACATTTTTGAATGCCCCCTATGTGGCAAGAGCAATGCCAAGTGATATGATACAACTCTATCCTGTGTTTCCTGAAACTGTATCAGCCTGAAGCCCAAGAGTGATAATAAACAACAGGTTGTTTTTTCATCTACTGTTACGATCCCTGCAGTCTAAGGAAAATTGCTTTAATTATTTCTGGCAATTCCCCAGAAGTTCTTGCATGAGCTCTGTGTTCTCTGGAGTCCAAAGCACCAATGCCTCTCTCCATTTTGCCTATCTGTATGTAGAACACCTCTGTCTTTCTATTCAATTTTATTAATCAATCATTAAAAAATTAGTTTAACAGAATCCCTCCATTTTCTTTAGTTTCTGCCACACACTCTCATCCTTTTGGCTAAGACATAAGACAATGGGGCAGGTTAAAAACCAATAGTAGAATCAGAGATGTGTTGTCTTGCATTCTCTGGCATGCAGCTCACTCTACCCCAAAATCAGTCTGTCTTCATAGGCAAGTATAAGTATTGGCTTATAAAACTGAGTTTCTCTATACAAATATAAAATCTGAATAAAATCCTGTCTACATGCTCTCCAAAGTATCTTACAAGTGAAAAAGAATCATGAAAACAAAAGAACAAATACATAATTATTTATATTTATAGATCTTCCCTGGTGGCTCAGACAGTAAAGAATCCACCTGCAATGTGGAAGATCTGGGTTCCATCCTTGGCTTGGGAAGATCCCCTGGAGGAGAGCATGGCAACTCACTCCAGTATTCTTACCTGGAGAATCCCCATGGATAGAGGAGTCTGATGGGCTACAGTCCATGAGGTTGCAAAGAGTCGGACATGACTGAACTAAGTACTACACATATATATTTACATGTGTGTGTCG
Source organism: Bubalus kerabau (assembly GCF_029407905.1). Taxonomy (NCBI): domain Eukaryota; kingdom Metazoa; phylum Chordata; class Mammalia; order Artiodactyla; family Bovidae; genus Bubalus; species Bubalus kerabau. The sequence continues at coordinate 21,815,732 of NC_073626.1, forward strand.
GTCACTCATGTTCAACTCTTTGGGACCCCATGGACTGCAGCCCATCAGTCTTCTCTGTCCATGAGACTGTGCAGGCAAGGATACTGGAGTGGGTTGCCGTTTTCTCCTCCAGAGGATCTGACCGACCCAGGGATCTGACCCACATCTCCTGCATTGGCAGGCAGATTCTTTACTACTGAATCACCTTGGAAGCCCATATATATTTGAATACTGTATATTTTATATATTTATTATATATATTTTATATATAATCTCAATGGCTACTTAACTTAGAATACAAGTCACTATAAAATATGCATTGAGAACACATACTTCTATCTGATATAAGAAAGAACTTCCTAAGTCTTTAAGAAGTATATTCATTCATTTAACAAATACATGTTGATTGCCTCCAGTATGTCAGGAGGCATAGTGATTAAAAAAAAAAAAGACAAATTTCCTGATCTTATAAATCATCTATTTTATTGATGCAGATTAGAAAATAAATATGAAGTTATTTTTTAAGAAATAAGTAAATTCTTCATAATAACAAATGACATGAAGAAAAATGCAGGGCAATGCAATAGAGAATATCTTGAGGAAAATTTCAGTTGGGGCAGTCAGAGAATTTCAAGACAAGAAAAGCCAGATAGACATAAACTTTCACTGTATGTTAGGAAATTCTAAGGACGAGAAATTGAGCATGGTAAGAGAGAGTACTACAGAGGTAGGAAAAGGATTATGAAGAATCTTTTATGCCATAATGAGGAATTTGGAATTGGAGTTGAAGGCCATGGAAAACAACTAGAAGTTCTTAAGAAGGGAAAGTGAGGAAATTTTTGTTTTAGAAAGATAATTCTTTTGTTATTGTTCACTCAGTAAGTTGTTTCCAGCTCTTTGTGACCGCATGGACTTCTCTGTCCTCTGCTATCTCTGGAGTTTGCTCAAATTCATGTCCATTGAGTCAGTGATGCCATCCAACCATCTCATCCTCTTTCAATCCCTTCTCCTCCTGTCCTCAATCTTTTCCAAAATCATGGTCTTTTCCAGTGAGTTGGCTCTTTAAATCCGGTGGCCAAAAGTTTGGAGCTTCAGCTTCAGCACCAGTCCTTCCAATGAATATTGGGAGTTAATTTCCTTTAGGATTGACTGGTTGATCTCCTTGAAGTCCAAGGGACTCTAAAGAATATTCTCCAGCACCACAATTCAAAAGCATCAATTCTTTGGTGCTCAGCCTTCTTTATGATCCATTTCTCACATCTGTACATGACTACTGGAAAAACCATAGCTTTGACTATTTGGCCTTTGTCAGCAAAGTGAGGTCTCTGCTTTTTAATCCACCATCTAGGTTTGTCATAGCTTTCCTTCAAAGGAGCAACCATCTTTTAATTTCATGGCTGCAGTCACCATCCACAGTGACTTTGGGGCCCAAGAAAAGAAAATCTGTCACTATTTCAACTTTTCCCCTCCTGTTTGCCAAGAAGTGATGGGACTGGATGCCATGATCTTAATTTTTTCACTCTCCTCTTTTACCCTTATCAAGAGGCTCTTTAGTTCCTCTTCACTTTCTGCCATTAGAGTGATATTCATTAGGAAATATGAAAGAAAACTTGAAAGGAGGAAGACTACAGGAAGTAAAATGAATTTTAAGTTTATTACAAGAATTCAGATGAGAGATGATGAAAGTCTGACATAGGCAGTATAATTAGGAATGAAGAAAAGGAATATGAGTGTGCAAAAAGTGAGAATCAATGGAGCTTGGTCATGCGCTGGATGACTCAAGGATAATTCTAAATTTTCTGGCTTTTATTGAAAGCTCCTTAAGGGTAGAGACCATGCCTTTCTTGTCACCACTGTTTTTCAATGCCTAAAACAGTGTGTTAATTTGTGGTAGATGTAAAAATATATTTATTTAATAATAAGGTTCTTCTTCCCCAAAAGCAATAACAACAAGACTTAAGAATTGATTAGATGTACAGGTTAACGAAAGGTAGAAGTCCTGGGATGACTGCCAAGTTTTCTTTTCTTGAATAACTGGATACACTGTGGTGCTATTTATTGATAAAGGATACACAAAGAGAGGAACAGTCTTCAAGCAGGGAGGAGAATTTGATGGATTCAGTTTGGGAAATCTTAGATACAAGTGTCTATGATATCCAAGTTGACATTCAAAGAGCACTGGGAATATGAGCCTGAATATGAAAGAGAATTGCACTAGAGAAACAAATTTGGGAGAGATTGGCATACAGATAGTATGAAACCCATGGGAGTAAATAGACTCATCCACGAATATCTGTAGGATGAAAAGAAAACAAGGCATAAGATGAAAACCAAAGACATGCCAATATTTCAGGGATTGTCAAAAGAAGTAAATTCTGCAAAACAACTGGAAAGAAATAGCCAGAAATATTAGAGGAAATCTGAAAATAAATCCAAAGAGGAATAGAATTTCTCTAGGAGAGAATTCTAAGAGGTCTAAAAACACAAGGACTGAGAAGTGCCCACTGAATTCTTTCAAGAAGACTTGGCAGAGCAATTCATTGGAATTCCTGGGGCAGTAGACAGAATGACATGAGATGTGAAATAAGTAGGATGTGAGGAAGTCAGTTATGTGAGGGGTTGAGTCAGGGAAGAGAGAGTCAGGAAGAAGCCAGAAGTAGTCATGGATCTGGAAAGGGATGTAGAAGATGGAAGAGATTGAAGCTGAAAGTATGAGTCCAACAGAGCAGGAGAACATTCAAGCTATAGAAAAGAGAAGGAAGTTTTAAGAGAAGTGGGAAAGGCAGGGGGGGAGCATATGTGGAGGTGTCAATCTTTTCAGGAAAGAAAGATAATGCTTTTTTGTAAAAGGAGGGAAGGGGGAAAGGAAGGATAAATGAAGATGCAGACAAGTTTTCTGCATCATGTCAAGAAGTCAGGCACATCCATCTAGCAGTGGCTTCTATTTTCTGTGAAACTACCGTAAGTGAAGTAATTGATGTGAAGGGACGTGCTGGAGTAAAAAGTTTGAGAAGAAAGATTCAAAACAGCCATTGTGAAGACAAGAAAGAAACCTGCTTTACCCCTAGTCTGGCTTTGTCAACCATAGTTTGCATTTATTGAGTAATCACCATTTGCTAAAACCTTTGCATACACCAACTCATTTCATTTTCACAACAACCTTTAAGGTAGGTGCCATTATTATATATGAGAAAATTAAGATTTAGAGAAGTTACGTGACCTGGGGTCTCGTTTCACTGTGGCGAACCTCAGAGCCCACACTCTCCAGGATTTTTTCTTTTGGAGAGTAATCCATTCTTCTGAAATTATTCACATGTATATGTGAACATTTGTCCTCTGAATTATTTTCTATGATAATTATTTAATTTTCTTAATTATCTAATGACAGTATTTTCCGTCCACAAACTGATTTCAAGTTTCTTGGGTTAGGAGCTTTGTCTTCTATTATTTCATGTTTTCTGCAACTCCAAGAAATGCAGGAGCACAAGTATTAACAATACTTTATAAACATGAAGCCTTTTTTTTGTAATTATAGTTAAAATATTACAAAACTGTTAAAAGGGAATCTTTTAAATCAGCCACATTTGGGCATAACTTTTTCTGTGTTCCTCTTTAGCCTTACCTACTAAAGAAGAACAATGTATTCTATAACTGCATGTGTTATATAACTTTTAAAATTATTTATAAATATTTTCCTATGTTTCTCACAGTGTTCAGGTAAACTAATTTTTTGAGGTTTAACTTTTTACACTTGTCAAGCACATTACCATATTTTTTATTTTTATCTTAAAAAGATAAAATAGTTTGTTTACATCTTATGAATCTTAAATGGTAGATGTCTGACTTATTTCCAAGAACAATGGTTCATATGGGATTGGACAAAAAACTGTAAAATATTCATCATTTACATCTCCATGTTTGGCATGGAGTCCTTTACTGTGTCAGACTCACAGATGTGTTCTAACACACAGCTGACAGGCAGCCACACAAAATGGAGAATGTGCAACAGTTGGTATCAACATGGGAAGTAGGAAGAGAGTCTTTGCCTACTGTGGGGGATATACAGAGATCCTCAGAAACCTCAGAGGAGGAAACGTTCCAGTAAGTAAATCAACTGAAGAAATGGATGGTCATGCCTAAGGTCCACTGACCTCGGGCTTCCCTCGTGGCTCAGATGGTAAAGAATCTGCCTGCAATTCAAGAGACACGGGTTCAATCCCTGGATTGGGAGGATCCCCTGGAGAAGGGAATGGCAACCCACTCCAGTATTCTTGCCTGTAGAAATCCATGGACAAAGAAGCCTGGCAGGCCACAGTCCATGAGGTCACAAAGAGTCAGACATGACTGTGACTAACACACAAGGTCCACTGAGGCTTGGTAGAGAGCATCAGAGAGGAAATAGGATGGCCTAAAGAGAAAATATTTAGTAAATGAGACAAGACTAGGTGAGTATGTAAAAAATGAGAAGGGAACTTTTTTTTTTTCTGTCAGAAATATTTCATCCTCTAGGACTCCCCTGGTGGTCCAGTTGCAGGGGGCACGGGTTTGATCTCTGTCGGGGAAGTCCACATGCCGCAAGTTGCAGCCCAAAAAAAAGTCATCCTCTGGTCTTCATGCAGATACATTCAAGTAATGGAAAGGGAAAACCAAACCAGCATCTCTGAATTTCTCCTCCTGGGTTTCTCAAGTTGGCCAGAGCAACAAGAGCTGCTTTTTGCACTTTTCCTGTGTCTCTACTTAGCAGGGCTGTTTGGAAACATATTCATCTTGCTGGCCATTTCCTCAGACCATCGCCTCCACACTCCCATGTATTTCTTCCTCGCCAATTTGTCTGTGGTGGACCTCTGCCTTCCTTCATCTACAGTACCCAAGATGCTCCTGGACATCCAAACACAGACTCAGTCCATCTCCTATCCTGGCTGCCTGGTTCAGATGTATTTCTGTATGATGTTTGCCAACATGGACAATTTCCTTCTCACGGTGATGGCCTATGACCGTTATGTGGCCATCTGCCACCCTTTGCGTTACTCCACCATTATGACCCAGCACCTCTGCATCTCCCTCGTGGGTGGACCTTGGGTGATTGCCTTTTTGAACCCCCTCTTGCACACCCTTATGATGACCCATCTGCATTTCTGCTCCAACAATGTCATCCACCATTTCTTCTGTGATATCAATGCTCTCCTCACTCTATCCTGTTCTGACACCAGTCTTAATCAGTTCTTGGTTCTTGCTGTGGTGGGGCTAATCTTTGTGGTACCCTCAGTGTGTATCCTGGCATCCTACAGCCTCATTATCTCTGCTGTGATGAAAATTCCTTCTGTCAAAGGAAAATTCAAGGTGTTCTCCACCTGTGGATCTCACCTTGCCTTGGTCATTCTTTTCTATGGAGCAATCACAGGGGTCTATATGAGTTCCTCATCTAACAATTCAACTGAAAAAGACACAGCAGCATCAATAATCTTCATGGTCATAGTCCCTGTGGTCAATCCCTTCATTTACAGTCTAAGGAACAATGAGCTAAAGGGGGCTTTAAAGAAGATTTTAGGCCAGAGCAAAATCTTCTCCCAGTGATTCATTCTGGCTGAGTTCAACAGGTGGTAAATCCTAATGAGATCATTATTTTCATTCTCATCATAATTGAAAAGCTGTTACAAAATACTACTTTTGCTTTATTGACTACACCAAAGCCTTTGACTGTGTGGATCACAACAAACTGGGAAATTCTTCAAGAGATGAGAATACCAGACCACCTGATCTGCATCCTGAGAAATCTGTGTGCAGGTCAAGAAGCAACAGTTAGAACTGAACATGGAACAATAGACTGGTTCCAAATCAGGAAAGGAGTATGTCAAGGCTGTATATTGTCACCCTGCTTATTTAACTTATATGAAGAGTATATCATGCAAAATGCTGGGCTGGATGAAGCACAAGCTGGCATCAAGATTGCTGGGAGAAATACCAAAAACCTCAGATATGCAGCTGACACCACCCTTATGGCAGAAAGTGAAGAACTAAAGAGCCTCTTGATGAAAGTGGAAGAGAAGAGTGAAAAAGTTGGCTTAAAACCCAACATTTAGAAAACTAAGATCATGGCATCTGGTCCCATCACTTCATGGCAAATAGATGGGGAAAGAGTGGAAACAGTGACAGACTATTTTGGAGGGCTTCAAAATCACTGCAGATGGTGACTGCATCCATGAAATTAAAAGATGCTTGCTCCTTGGAAGAAAAGTTATGACCAACCTAGACGGCATATTAAAAAGCAGAGACATTTCTTTACCAACAAAGGTCCATCTAGTCAAAGCTATAGCTTTTCCAGTAGTCATGTATGGATGTGAGAGTTGGACTATAAAAAAAGCTGAGCACTGAAGAACTGATGCTTTTAAACTGTGGTGTTGGAGCAGACTCTTGAGGGTCACTTGGACTGCAAGGAGATCCAACCTGTAAATCCTAGAGGAAATCGGTCCTGAATATTCATTGGAAGGACTGATGCTGAAGCTGAAACTCCCAATACTTTGGCCACCTGATGCAAAGAACTGACTCATTTAAAAAGGCCCTGATGCTGGGGAAAATTGATGGCAGGAGGAGAAGGGGTCGACAGAGGATTAGATGTTTGGATGGCATCACCGATGCAATGGACATGAGTTTGAGGAGGATCCAGGAGTTGGTGATAGACAGAGAAGCCTGGTGCGCTGAAGTCCATGGGGTTGCAGAAAGTCAGACACAACTGAGCGACTGAACTGAACTGAACTACAGAATACCTAATTAAACTTGACACCTACCTCACTTTGCTACAAACTCTAGGAATGACATGATCATAGGACTTATCCACTTGAGTTCCCTAAGATATTAATAATGTGGGTAAATATTTAAATCTCTGAAAATCACAATACAAATATGCGATCAGCATTAAAATGCATCATTAAGACATCCCATATGTCTAGGATTAATGCAGGAATATACCATGGGGAAAACATAAAAGATAATTTCCCTAGGACTGCCCTAGAGTAGACAGGAATAGGTAATTACATTGTCATTCATGAAAAACAGTAGAGAACAAATGGGCTATGTAATGAAAGTTTCAAACCATGACTACAAGTTGAGGTAAGAAAAACAAAGACATTAATAAAGAGGTCAAGTAAGGCTTCAGTGAAAAGACAGTACTTTAATCTGGGTCTTAACCACAGATGAGTTTTACAAAGGAATAATGAAAATATTCAAAATATATGAGGAAGAACTTTAGGTAAGGAGGACCACGGTGTGTATGAGCAAATGTATTGAATAAATTAACCTTAATGCAGTGTAAGGTCCATATTGGGATTGGTGAGAATGGGGGATGGATTATTTCTCACCCCAATGTTTTATTCATGTTTTACAGCTATATTGCATGCATTTCCTATAATCAGTCCTTATTCCTTTGTGTTAAAAGTAAGATTTATATCTGTTGTCTATGTGTATACCTATATATCTTCATGATGCTCTACAAAAAATTACCTGGGTGGCTATTAATTACCAATTTAAATTTTAAAACTTTATGTGGTTATTAACTCTGAGATATGCATAGAGTTGCCTATATGAGTAGACCCTACCAGCAATAGAAAGCATATGCCCTTGTGAATTTTGATTTAAAAATCATATCTGATTTAACATTTTCTGTGTACATAATGTTCCCCAAAGCCCTGCAAAGAGCATTGTTCCATAGGCCATAAGTCCCATATTTTAAGTCATACCATCCAAAATATTTCCTCAAAGCTGGTTTTTAAAAATGTTCAATCATTTTTATGATGTGATCACTGAGAGACAGAAATAAAGATAAAAAGATAAAGATGAGCTAAAGATACAGGTTTTTTTCTTAAAAGACATCCTACTATAAACATGTATTTACTTATGATAAGAAGACCTTCTACAAATTACCTTTGTCATTTTTACTCCTTTATGATGAGAGATAGATCAGAAAAATTTGTTGGAGCATGTAAAGATCAATGCAAATAGCACTCGTGCAAAGACAGAAGCAACAGCAAAAATCAACCAGTTTACAATTCCCTGTCTCTTGAGAGATCTTTGTGGGTACCAGATATATTGGTTGCAAATAAGAAATTGATTATTCTTAATTAAACAGAAAGCTTAATGAAGAAGTACTGTTCATTATGAACTCAACAGGAATTCATAAAATTGCTGGAAGGGTTGGAGAAGCAGACTATCAATATAGGAAACTGAAAGAAATGGAAACATATGCTCTTGGCTTGGAAGAATTAATATTAAAATGGTCACACTACCCAAAGCAATCTACAGATTTAATGTGATCCCTATCAAATTACCCATGAAATTTTTCATATAAATAGAACAAATAATCCTAAAATGTATGTGGAGCCATAAAAGACCCATAAGTGCCAAAGCAATGCTGAGAAAAAGTACAAAGCTGGAGGCATAACCCTCTCAGACTTCAGAAAAAACTACAAAGCTGCAGAAATCAAAAGAGTGTGGTATTGCACAAAAACCATGAGGATGTGGAGAAAACAAAACCCTTGTACACTGTTGGTGGTGGAAATGTAAACTGGTGCAGGCACTGTGGGAAAGAGTATGGAGGCATCTCAAAAATCTAAAAATTGCCATATGACCCAGTAATTCCACTCCTGGATTTATATACAAACAAATAAAAAAAAAACACTAATTAGAAAAGATACATGCACCTCAATATTCACAGCAGCATTATTTATAATTGCCAAGATGTGGAATCAACCTAAGTGCACATCAATCAGATCAAATCAGTTGCTCAGTCGTGTCCGACTCTTTGCGACCCCATGAATCGCAGCACGCCAGGCCTCCCTGTCCATCACCATCTCCCGGAGTTCACTCAAACTCAAGTTCATCGAGTCGGTGATGCCATCCAGCCATCTCATCCTCTGTGGTCCCCTTCTCCTCCTGCCCCCAATCCCTCCCAGCATCAGAGTCTTTTCCAATGAGTCAACTCTTCGCATGAGGTGGCCAAAGTACTGGAGTTTCAGCTTTAGCATCATTCCTTCCAAAGAAATCCCAGGGCTGATCTCCTTCAGAATGGACTGGTTGGATCGCCTTACAGTCCAAGGGACTCTCAAGAGTCTTCTCCAACACCACAGTTCAAAAGCATCAATTCTTCGGCACTCAGCCTTCTTCACAGTCCAACTCTCACATCCATACATGACCACAGGAAAAACCATAGTCTTGACTAGACAAACCTTTGTTGGCAAAGTAATGTCTCTGCTTTTGAATATGCTATCTAGGTTTGTCATAACTTTCCTTCCAAAGAGTAAGCGTCTTTTAATTTCATGGCTGCAGTCACCATCTGCAGTGATTTTGGAGCCCAGAAAAATAGTCTGACACTGTTTCCACTGTTTCCCCATCTAGTTCCCATGAAGTGGTGGGACCGGATGCCATGATCTTCGTTTTCTGAATGTTGAGCTTTAAGCCAACTTTTTCACTCTCTACTTTCACTTTCATCAAGAGACTTTTGAGTTCCTCTTCACTTTCTGCTATAAGGGTGGTGTCATCTGCATATCTGAGGTTATTGATATTTCTCCCAGCAATCTTGATTCCAGCTTGTGTTTCTTCCAGCCCAGCGTTTCTCATGATGTACTCTGCATAGAAGTTAAATAAACAGGGTGACAATATACAGCCTTGACAAACTCCTTTTCCTATTTGGAACCAGTCTGTTGTTCCATGTCCAGTTCTAACTGTTGCTCCTGATCTGCATACAAATTTCTCAAGAGGCAGATCAGGTGGTCTGGTATTCCCATCTCTTTCAGAATTTTCCACAGTTTATTGTGATCCACACAGTTAAAGGCTTTGGCATAGTCAATAAAGCAGAAATAGATGTTTTTCTGGAACTCTCTTGCTAATTCGATGATCCAGCAGATGTTGGCAATTTGATCTCTGCTTCCTCTGCCTTTTCTAAAACCAGCTTGAACATCAGAAAGTTCACGGTTCACATATTGCTGAAGCCTGGCTTGGAGAATTTTGAGCATTACTTTACTAGTGTGTGAGATGAGTGCAATTGTGCGGTAGTTTGAGCATTCTTTGGCATTGCCTTTCTTTGGGATTAGAATGAAAACTGACCTTTTCCAGTCCTGTGGACACTGCTGAGTTTTCCAAATTTGCTGGCATATTGAGTGCAGCACTTTCACAGCATCATCTTTCAGGATCTGGAATAGTTCAACTGGAATGCCATCACCTCCACTAGCTTTGTTCGTAGTGATGCTTTCTAAGTGCACATCAATAGATAAATATATAAAGACTATATAAATACAATGGAATACTACTCAACCATAGAAAAGAATGAAATTTTTTTATCCTTTGCAGTAAGGTAGATAGACTTGGAGAGAACTATGCTAGCCAAATAAGTCAGACAGAGAAAGATAATATATATCTTTTATCAGAGAAAGATAATATATAATATGTATATGCAAAATATACATCTGTATATATCACATATGTAAAATCTAAAAAATAAAACAAACTTGTTACTATTGTAATAGCCACGCATTCCGGGAAACAAACTCACTCAGAAGGACAATGCAGATAGTAGAGTGCAGTTTATTACACCACCAGGCCCAAGGCAGAGTCTCCTCTTAGCCAAAGACCCTGATCAGCATTTGTGAAAATCTTTTATACCCCATGTGTACGTGTCCAAACCCACCACTCCAATTTCCTTGAGACTTACATAAAACAAAGGAAGGGTAAATACAATCACAATAACCCCGTCATTCATATGTTATGTGTTCAAACAGTTAATAATCAATAAGAATTTATGACCTGTCCAGAGGCAGGGGTGATTAGAGTAAGTTTCCTCTTAGGCGATGAGTAACCTGGATGTGATCTTCAAGATTCACCTGTCCAGAGGGGGTCTTATCCTTCTATTGTAGTTTCCATAGGCACTAAGCACAGAGTTCGGAGTCCTTTGGAGAGGTGGCCGAGCATGATCAGCATGAACAGGCCTAAGATGGAGTCCAGCTCTGTCTGTTTCCTCCTTCAGTATAACAAAAAGAAACAGACTCATAGATATAGAGAACAAACTAGTGATTACCAGTGGGGAGAAGGGAGGGAGAGGAGCAAGTTAGGGGTAGGGAACTAACAGGTAGATACTACTATATATAAAATAAATAAGCTATAAGGATATATTGTATAGAACAGGGAATATACTCATAACAACAGAATATTTTATAATAATTATAAATGGAGTATAACCTTTAAAAATTGTGAAATATGATGTTGTACACCTGAAACAAATTATATTGTAAATCAACCATATCTCAATTTAAAAATGTTTAATAAATAACTAAACAAGAGATGATAGTAGAAGGTCCACATTATGGAGAAATGATATTCTGATTTAAATATATATATATATATATATATATATATATATATATTACCCTGGCTGCTCTATTGAGAATGGACTATGGGTGACATAGGTACAAGCAGAGAGTTCACTTAACATGTTACTGTAGTAATCAGAAGAGATAATGGTGTATCAACCATTTTTAGGAGAAAACATGAACACAATGCTATCCTCACAACTGGAATATTATATAGTAATGAATATGACTTTAACTCAACAATATGGTTATATCTTAATAACATATTGAATGAAAAGAAACAAGTATCAGAATATCTTTGAGACAATGCCTTTTAGATCAAAACCAACTAAAATTAAAAGCATATACTTTTCGTTCATGAGTATGCACCAAACAGAACTATCTTTTCAATAAATCAGATCAGATCAGATCAGTCGCTCAGTCGTGTCCGACTCTTTGCGACCCCATGAATCGCAGCACGCCAGGCCTCCCTGTCCATCACCAACTCCCGGAGTTCACTGAGACTAGACACAAAATTTGTAATAGTGATTAACTCAGATTACAGGAGATACAGAAGGAAACAAGAGAAAGAGTTGTTGTAAAAGTTAAGTTACTGTCATATTCTAGTTCTTAGAGACTTGATGTATCTGCGTTGCACCCGGGGGGATAAAACAAGGATTCGGAAAAAAAGGTTTCCTGTAAATCCAAAGTTTGAACCGTTTGAACCGTTCCCCTGCTGCGTGAGCTTTCATTTCGGGGTCTAGACTGAAATGTCCTAAAGGAGATCAGTCCTGGGTATTCATTGGAAGGATTGATGCTAAAGCTGAAACTCCAATACTTTGGCCACTGATACGAAGAGCTGACTCATTTGAAAAGACCCTGATGCTGGGAAAGATTGAGGGCAGGAGGAGAAGGGGACGACAGAGGATGAGATGGTTGGATGGCATCACCGACTCAATGGACATGGGTTTGGGTATACTCCTTAGTTATGGACAGGGAGGCCTGGCGTGCTGCGGTTCATGGGGTCGCAAAGAGTCGGACACGACTGAGCGACTGATCTGAACTGAGACTGAAATGGGCCCATTAAAAAGTTAAGGATGAGGCTCACATGAGATGTAAAGGCAAGCTTACTGCTACAGAGAGGAGAAAAACCATCCCCTCCAAGCTCCGAGAGCTCCAAGACTGGCGAAGACGCCTGGGAAATGGAGTCCCAGACCCTGAGGATACCCGAAGGCTTCTGGGAAGTACAGTCCAAAGTCAGCCCGTCTCCTTCTGCGCAGCCTCAAAAGTCTCTGTGAAAGGAAGCCTTGAGAAGTCGTGCAGCGCCGTCCTTCCACCGGAAGTGTCCGATCGGAACCAGCCCTGTGGAAGAGGTGAGTCCGGGTCTGGGGACCCAGGTGTCCGGTCCTTTGTCTCCTTTAAACACCCAGTCCCTATCAAGTTCCCTTTGGGATTGCAACAGCCCTGTGACACTCTGGGCCTGGGACCTTAGAGGAATCCCGAGGAAATGTGGAACTAGGTTTGGCGTTGGGAAAGCGTTTGCGCCGGCCTATGTCTGGAATGGATAGGGGTTTCCATAGTTACCCCGCCGCGCGTGACGTCATCGTTGAGCGCTGCGAAGGCGTGGTCTGGCGGGCTGCGGGCCTTCCGGCTAGCTGAGATTTTGGGGTCACTGGGAAAAGAAGTGGCCTGACCCAGTTGGGCGAGGCGGGGAAGGGGTGGCATCTGTCTCGGGTCGACTGCGTTCTGCCAGAAGAAACTGTCCCAGGGTCCGCCCCAGACTCCTGCTCTCCTTCTGGGAGAAGTAACCCGCCTTTTTGTACGAAAAGTGGGACAGCTCCGGCATCCTCATGAAATTTATTCACACAGTAAATATTTAGTATTTCCTGTGTGCTGGGGATGCCTAGAAACTAATATTGAAACGAGTATCGCGTTTTCGAATGAGAGACCAAACAGCAAAGCAGGAAAGTTAGTTGGAAGACCGGAAATTGCCTCAGTGTGAGAAACATAAGGTGCTGTTGAGAGCCTTCGTCATCACGCACTGTGAATCCCCTGTTCCACTCTGTGACCGCTACTGGAGGTATAGCCCCCCACACCTCATACTTCTAACTCATCGTACACACCCGGAAGCTACCCATCCAACAAGAACCTACTACTCATCCAGCAGGAAACCTCCACTTTACCAGTTCTCCAACGTAACTAATTACTCCTTGAAGTAAAGTCTGTCAGTCGTGTCCGACTCTTTGCGACCCCATGGACTGTAGCGTACCAGGCTCCTCAGTTCACGGAATTTTCTAGGCAAGAGTACTGAAGTGGGTTGCCATTTCCTTCTCCAGGGGATCTTCCCAACTCAGGGAACGAACCCGGGTCTCCCGCAGTGCAGGCAGACACTTTACCGTCTGAGCCACCAGGAAAGCCTAAATTACTCCTTACTCTGTTGTAATATTTGTTTATATATTTACTTAGCTCCTCTAGGCTGCCGCCCCTGACCTCGGGCGTGGGGTAGCTCCCATCTATTTCTGCTTTATTGACTATGCCAAAGCCTTGAACTGTATGGATCACAATAAACTGTGGAAAATTCTGAAAGAGATGGAAATACCAGACCACCTGACCTGCCTCTTGAGAAACCTATATGCAGGTCAGGAAGCAACAGTTAGAACTGGACATGGAACAACAGGCTGGTTCCAAATAGAAAAAGGAGTACGTTAAGGCTATATATGGTCACCCTGCTTATTTAACTTCTATGCAGAGTACATCATGAGAAACGCTGGGCTGGAAGAAGCACAAGCTGGCATCAAGATTGCCGGGAGAAATATCAATAAACTCAGATATGCAGATGACACCACCCTTACAGCAGAAAGTGAAGAAGAACTAAAAAGCCTTTTGATGAAAGTGAAAGAGGAGAGTGAAAAAGTTGGCTTAAAGCTCAACATTCAGAAAAGGAAGATCATGGCATCTGGTCCCATCACTTCATGGGAAATAGATAGGGAAACAGTGGAAACAGTATCAGACTTTATTTTGGGGGGCTTCAAAATCACTGCAGATGGTGATTGCAGCCATGAAATTAAAAGATGCTTACTCCTTGGAAGGAACGTTAACAACCTAGATAGCATATTCAAAAGCAGAGACATTACTTTGCCAACAATGGTCCATCTAGTCAAGGCTATGGTTTTTCCAGTGGCCATGTATGGATGTGAGAGTTGGACTGTGAAGAAAGCTGAGGGCCGAAGAATTGATCCTTTTGAACTGTGGTGTTGGAGAAGACTCTTGAGAGTCCCTTGGACTGCAAGGAGATTCACCCAGTCCATCCTAAAGGAGATCAGTCCTGGGTGTTCTTTGGAAGGACTGATGCTAAGGCTGAAACTCCAATACTTTGGCCACCTCATGTGAAGAGTTGACTCATTGGAAAAGACTCTGATGCTGGGAGGGATTGGGGGCATGAGGAGAAGGGGATGACAGAGGATGAGATGGCTGGCTGGCATTACCAACTCGGTGGACATGAGTTTTGGTGAACTCCGGGAGTTCGTTATGGACAGGGAGGCCTGGTGTGCTGTGATTCATGGGGCCGCAAAGAGTCGGACAGGACTGAGCAACTGAACTGAACTGCACTTGCTTAGCTAGTCTTGTAATGCTCCTAGTGATTGTAAAGCACTAGATGCTCAAAAAATGTTTACTAGTTTGAGGTTATTAAGACATTTGAAACCCAGCTTTAGGGAGAATATATCAAATCCTTGCAAATTAGATCATTTTTATCTAGAGTTGTGGGCTGTTTTAAGTGGATAAGAAGTGATTAAACATCTGAAGACAAAACTTTCAGCTATCTGAGGGGGTAACATATGTTGTAGAATGAGATAATGCCCATAAAGTATTAGGCCAGTTCAGTTCAGTTCAGTTGATCCGTTGTGTCCGATTCTTTGCAACCCCATGAATCGCAGCATGCCAGGCCTCCCTGTCCATCACCAACTCCCAGAGTTCACTCAAACTCATGTCCATCAAGTCGGTGATGCCAGCCAGCCATCTCATCTTCTGTCATCCCCTTCTCCTCCTGCCCCTAATCCCTCCCAGCATCAGGGTCTTTTCCAATGAGTCAACTTTTTGCATGAGGTGGCCAAAGTATTGGAGTTTCAGCTTTAGCATCAGTCCTTCCAGTGAACACCCAGGACTGATCTCCTTTAGGATGGACTGGTTGGACCTCCTTGCAGTCCAAGGGACTCTCAAGAGTCTTCTCCAACACCACAGTTCAAAAGCATCAATTCTTTGGCCCTCAGCTTTCTTCACAGTCCAACTCTCACATCCATACATGGCCACTGGAAAAACCATAGCCTTGACTAGATGGACCATTGTTGGCAAAGTAATGTCTCTGCTTTTGAATATGCTATCTAGGTTGGTCATAACTTTCCTTCCAAGGAATAAGCATCTTTTAATTTCATGGCTGCAATCACCATCTGCAGTGATTTTGGAGCCCAAAAAAATAAAGTCTGACACTGTTTCCACTGTTTCCCTATCTGTTTCCCAAGAAGTGATGGGACCAGATGCCATGATCTTCGTTTTCTGAATATTGAGCTTTAAGCCAACTTTTTCACTCTCCTCTTTCACTTTCATCAAGAGGCTTTTTAGTTCTTCTTCACTTTGCCATAAGGGTGGTGTCATCTGCATATCTGAGGTTATTGATATTTCTCCCAGCAATCTTGATTCCAGCTTGTGCTTCTTCCAGCCCAGCGTTTCTCATGATGTACTCTGCATAGAAGTTAAATAAGCAGGGTGACCATATACAGCCTTGATGTACTTCTTTTCCTATTTGGAACCAGCCTGTTGTTCCATGTCCAATTCTAACTGTTGCTTCCTGACCTGCATATAGGTTTCTCAAGAGGCAGGTCAGGTGGCCTAGTATTTCCATCTCTTTCAGAATTTTCCACAGTTTATTGTGATCCATACAGTTAAAGGCTTTGGCATAGTCAATAAAGCAGAAATAGATGTTTTTCTGGAACTCGCTTCCTTTTTTGATGAGCCAGCACTACCTGGTAAACAGTTAACACGTCTAGAAAACATAAGTTAAATTATCTCTCTATATCAAAAGAATGTCCCAATAAATTAGTAAGAAATGAGACATACATCATAGCTCCAAACCCCCCTCCCACTTTCCTCCTCTGTCATTGCTAAATTTTTACCTCGTTTACACCCACTCAGACTCTTGTTTTCCAAGATTCAGTCTGAGCCTGTGAGCTTCATTTCATACTCTCGGAGAATTATCCTCAATATTTATGTTTAACTTCCCTTTCCATGGATCTTATCTAAACTTATATTTCCATTCCTAACTTCTTTCCATTAAAATCTCTTAGTATCTTTTGGAAATGTTTTTCTAAGTGAACGTCTCATTAGCATCTAAAATATGCAATATACAAAGCAATAGGAAACTCAAACTTAATTTCCCCTTTTATCCAATAAATCAACAAAAGTGAGAACTTAAGAATAAATATTAATAATGCATGGTCCTTAACCTCATGGGGCTCCAATCCATAAAAAAAAAACATTGAAAATAATACAAGATGATATGTGTTTTATCCACAGATGTTATGTGTTAGGAACCTAGAACTCAAAGTCAAGTTAAGGAATTCTTTCTCAGAGGTATTAGAATTCTTAGTCACTCCAGTTACACCCTGTAAGCTGGTCTCACCATCAATCTGCTGTTCATTCACATGTTCTCAACTCTTTACTCTCCCTTCCTTTTTGCCTTTCTGGATCTTTCTTATCCTTTATTGTTACAGGTTAAGCCCCACTACCTGTAGGAAATATTTGCACACATACACACACATTCTCCCCCTACCTCAGAACTATTAAGCTATTCAGTATCTCTACCATACAATCTGTTCAGTACTTCAGCTTTCAACATTTATCAAACATTTTCAGTGTGTGTCATGTGAGGCAGGTTTTATTATTTAAATGTTCAGTATCCATGTGTGTTTTATGTCATTTCTTTCCAACTCTTTTGCAAACTCCTTGGAAACTCAACACTATTTTTTAAAATTCTTTATATCTGTACATCAGAATACAGAAAATCCATATCGCATATTAACCAGATCAGCATCACCATAGGCAGAAGGCCAAGGAATCTGTTTCTAACAAAGTTCTCACATGACAGTGAGCCCAGTTCTGAATTCAGACTTTCTTAGAAATCACTGCCATATAACTTCTAGCCCAATGCTTTGCCATGTTAAGGTCTTAATAAAGTATATGTTTGTGCAACAATCAGTAGTCAGCTTGGTGAAACGTTTAGTAGAAGGACCTGAAAGATGGATATTTGCCTTTCGGTAGGGCTTCACTTCTGAATTACTTTATTCAGTTTTTCAGTTCAGATGCCAAACAGACCATTCCCAAGTGCTGCTAGGGCTTGAGGAACTGATATCTAATGATAAGAGTCACAAAAGATTGATAAGCAGGTCTTGGTGCAGTTTATTATGCTTTATTGGTAATCTCATAGGCCTCAATATCTAGGACATGGACTGAGCCATTAAATTCAGAAGGCAGAGAGAATTGTTGAGACAAAAGGAAACAGATTTATCCAAGATTTTGAGAGAAGAAGCTCATTACACTGAAATTGTTAACCTCGGCCTTTAAGGAAAGTTGCCTGATTTTTATTATTTAAGAAATGTCTTAATAATCCTAGTTCAATGTTCTGAATAATTATAACATTCTAAGCCTGTGTTTTCCCCACACTTTGAGGACAGTTGCCTCTTTATACCTCTGTCCTATTATGGTCCATCCTAGAGATGAACAATATATTTATCTCCACAAACAGTATTTATCAGGCCATTCTGCTCAGACGCTTTCACTGGCTCCCCAGTGCCTAAAATATAAACTCTGAATTCATGAGCATGACATTTGAAGCTTCCTTCAACAGAACCTTTGTCTCTATAATTTATTTATGCTAACCTACTGATATTTTGCCTTCCCACTTGTGTTCCTACTATTAACCAGTTGTTCAAGGTGTTCCTTGCTTGTAATTTCCTGTTTCTCTCTCCCAACATCCTAGTCAAATTCTATCCATTCATCAGAAGTTAGTTTTTTAATTAAGCTTTTCCTGACCATTGAAGCCTACTGTGCTCTTTTCCATCTCCAACTTATTGAGCACTTCTGTCATTTTTCTCTTTTTTGATGGTTTTTTTCTTTATGAGTAATATATAATTTAATTGCATGTGAAAAAGTTGCCTTATATTTATACTGTCTTATATTTAATGTCTGTAATTTAAATTATCTTATTTTTAAAATTAAATTTTAAGCTGGTTTTAGGTGGAAATTATCTAACAGTTGTAAGTCCACAAAACAGGTATTTCAGTGCTTTTAAATGCCCAGCCAATTTTTGTATAATGGAGAATGACTGTTTCTATGATGTGATCTTTTGTCTTCCTGAACAGTAATAGTAATCTTTTTAATCCCTCAGGAGAGTTCTTAAAACTAAAAAAGGCTCTTCACAGAGCAGAAGTGGGATTCTGATAATACAGTTTATTTCAAGATGGCAACTGAATCAAAGAAAGCTGCAGCTCAGAACCTTCAGGAGGATGAAGGACTTCTGATAGTGAAGATGGAAGAGGAAGATTTTGTCCGGAAGCAGGGTGCTTGCTTACAGAGGAATGACCCCCTCAGGCAGGAGCTCTGCCGGCGGCTGTTCCGGCAGTTCTGCTACCAGGATTCTCCTGGGCCGCGAGACGCACTGAGCCAGCTCCGGGAGCTCTGCTGTCAGTGGCTGAAGCCAGAAACCCAGACCAAGGAGCAGATCCTGGAGCTGCTAATTCTGGAACAGTTCCTGGCTATCCTGCCAGGGGATCTGCAGGCTTGGGTGCGTGAACATTACCCGGAGAGTGGAGAGGAAGCAGTGACTCTACTGGAAGATTTAGAAAGAAGCACTGATGAAGCTGTACTCCAGGTACAAAGGGGTTGGGAATCTAAGACCTCCAGGATGGATGGAGTCCCACATAGGGAGAAAAGGACCTGAGATTGAATATCTAGTGAGCTTTATGAAAAAGAAGTGAAAGTGAAGTCGCTCAGTTGTGTCCGACTCTTTGCGACCCCACGAACTGTAGCCTATCAGGCTCCTCTGTCCATGGGGTTTTTCAGGCAAGGGTACTGGAGTGGGTTGCCATTTCCTTCTCCAGGGGATCTTTCCAACCCAGGGATTGAACCCGGGTCTCCTGCATTGCAGGCAGACCGTTTACCATCTGAGGCACCAGGCTCCCAAAGTGAGCTTTGCAGGAACTCTTATTTAGTCCAGTGTTTATTTATGGCTCCTTCCCTCTCTGCTAGGTACTATGCTACCTTTTACAATTGAGGCAGACTTAATTCTTCCTTCCCCAGTTCTGTATATCTCTGCAAGATTCTCTTTGGTTTGGGAAGATGTTTAATTCCAACTGGGATTCTCTCATAAGCCCAAATGTACTTTGTTTTTCTCAGATTCCAGTCTGTGGACATGGACAAGAACCATTCAGGAGAAAAGTGGCACCTCTTGGGCCAGCACTTAGTGTCCCGTTCCAGCCAATGGACACCATGGCCCTTCGTGGTTCTTCAGAACCCCAGCTCCTACTGGACTGTGGTAAGGAGCAATGCTCTATGTGGTGCATGTCCCTGAAGTGCTGGGACAGTGAACCTCCCTTCTCAGACTATTCTTAGTAACTGCAGATGGTCCTTTCCTTTATTACTTAATAAGAAATAGAGAGCTCTTTTCCTTTTGTGTCATTGGCCATCCAAAAATAAGAGAGAGAGAACTTTGTTTTTTATCCAGAATGTCTCCTTTTTCATTTGTTCTTTTAGAATATTTCTAAAACATGAGATGTTTTCATGTTATGAGCTAATTAAAGGAAAGAAAATGAATGGGTTGAGAAAATGTCAGAAAATGAAAAAAGAAGCAAAAGTGAAAGAAACACATGCATAGAAATAAGACATGTTAATAGGGAAGCAGATATAATGATAGGAAAAAAGAGACAAATATGTGATGATACACTCAGAAATAGAATATAATTCACAGATACATAGAACAAGATCCATTTTATTGCCTTTTTATTTTACTTTTGGTTTCACAAAGCCCTCATGCTTTTATAGAAAGTTGGCCATACTTGTGCTGACTACCTCCATAGACTCCTCTTTGCTGTTCTAAAACTCATTGTTTAAAAGGTTCAAGGACTCAGTATCACTTTAGGTGTATATGGTCCCAAAAATAAACCCAAGAATAAATTACAGTAATTTTTAAGATTACCCAATTTCTGCTTTCAACTTTGTTCTGGAAACATTTCCATCCATCTCATCTAAAACTGTAAATTTTCCCATCCTAAGACCAGTACTGCCTAACCCCTTCTCCTATCCTAGCTTATTCTAGACAAAGTAAACCCTATGAAAAGAGGGGCAGCTTGAATTCCAGTTTAATATAGTTTAATATAGAGTCATGAGCACAGTATAGATTGATGAGCTAGAAGGTAGGATTTGTGAGGACTAGATCATAAATGAGTCTGAAGAGCTCAGATGTGTTGTAGAAGAGATTAGAATTTCTAAGTAGGGTGTAAGAATGACAAGGTTTAGTGATGATTAGTCTGGTGAGGGTATTTAGGATGACTGGGAAGAATAGCCGGAGAAGGCAATGGCACCCCACTCCAGTACTTTTGCCTGGAAAATCCCATGGATGGAGGAGCCTGGTAGGCTGCGGTCCATGGGGTTGCTAGAGTCGGACACGACTGAGCAACTTCACTTTCACTTTTCACTTTCATGCATTGGAGAAGGAAATGGCAACCCACTTCAGTGTTCTTGCCTGGAGAATCCCAGGGATGGGGGAGCCTGGTGGGCTGCCGTCTATGGGGTCGTACAGAGTCGGACACGATTGAAGCGACTTAGCGATTGTGAGGAAGAATAGCTCTGAGTGAAACAACAGGAGGCTGTTACAGTTACCTGAACAGGAAGTGGTGAGGTTCTAGGGTAACAGAAATGTAAAGAAAGGGAGGTATATAGTGGACATTTAGCAGAAATGAAAGAATTTTATTATCCATGAATGATAAAGAAGAAATGGAAAGATGGATTGGATAATAGATGGATGGAGGTTTTCCCCACCACATACACATACCTCAGAGTCCTTATAATTTTACTTGTCTCTCTGCATCTATGTCCTCATATACTTTCTTTAAAACAGTGCCTCCCTTTCACCCTGTAACAGTAGAAATATAGACCTAAAGTTCCCCAAGATCCTTCTCAATCACATTTCATAGTTCTCTCTTCTTACTTTGTTCCCCCCACCTCCATTCTTGCTGGTGATGATCCTCTTCCTAGTCTTCTCTACTGTTGTCTGCTCATCTCATATGTCTGTTTCCTCTCTCTGCCAACTACTGCATACATATGCTTTTACCAATTATTCTTTCTCTTCTATCCTCATCCATCACTCCTCTCATTTGAAAGGTCACGTTTTTAGAGTAGCCAAATAATGGCTACTGTGTAACTATGATTATTTGGCTCCTATGATTATTGTTACTATCTTGGGTGTATCTCAAAGTTTTACCTTCTTTTAGTTCAGCAAACAGGTATTTTCCTCTTTATTTTTTCATCATTTTTTTAGATAACACGAGTGAAAACAGTGAATCCATGCCAAAGCTGGACATTTATGAGAAAATGGAATCGCAGAGAATTGTATCAGGAAGAATTTCAGAATTTGTGTCAGAAGGATCTGCTGAGCCTCAAGACATCTGTAAGTCTGCAGGCAAGATAAAGAGGCAGCAGGAAAAAGACTCAGGGGAGTCTCGGAAATCATCATCTGCTCAGGATGCAGCTTTCAGTAAAATCCTCACCCACAAAAATACACTTACAGGCGAAATAATAAGCCATGATGGCTGTGAGAGAAACTTAAATCTGAACTCAAATGAATTTACACACCAAAAATCTTGTAAACACAGTACCTGTGACCAAAGTTTCAAATGGAATTCAGATTTTATTAAGCATCAGAGAATTTATGCTGGAGAAAAAATTCACCCATATGGGAAATCTCTCAAGAACCCAAACCTTATTAAACATGCAGCAGTTTTCACTGGCGAGAAGACCCATCAGTGTAATGAGTGTGGAAAAGCTTTCAGACATAGCTCAAAGCTTATTAGGCATCAGAGAATCCACACTGGAGAGAGACCCTATGAATGTAATGAGTGTGGAAAAGGCTTTGGGGGGAGCTCAGATCTTATTAGACACCAGAGGATTCACACTGGGGAGAGACCCTTTGAATGCAAAGAATGTGGGAGAGCATTCAGCCTAAACTCACATCTTATCCTGCATCAGAGAATTCACACCAGGGAGAAACCCTATGAATGTAGTGAATGTGGGAAAACCTTCAGAGTGAGCTCACACCTTATTCGACACTTGAGAATCCACACTGGAGAGAAACCCTATGAGTGCAGTGAGTGTGGAAGAGCCTTCAGTCAGAGCTCACACCTTAGTCAACATCAGAGAATTCACAAGAGGGAAAACCTATTCATGTAAAGAACTTAAATTCATAAGGAAATAGAACAGGAAAAATATTGAGTAAATAATAAATATCGGTTGAGATGAATGACTGAAAGACTAGAATCTCTTTATTTTGTCTCTCATTTTCAGTTTGCTGTTCTGCATATAATCTTTACTGCCATGTGTCTGCTTGCTAAAGTCAAACCAGAAGAGAAAAATTTTGGGGAGACTAATAAATGAGTCAGGCTTCCCTGGTGGCTCAGTGATAAAGAATCTTTCTGCCAGTGCAGGAGACACAGGTTCAATCTCTGGGTCAGGAAGATCCCCTGGAGAAGAAAATGGCAACCCATTCCAGTATTCTTACCTGGGAAATCCCATGGACAGAGGTGTGTGGTGGACTAGTGTACATGGGGTCACAAAAGGGTCAAACACAACTTAGAGACAAAACAATAACAAATAAATAAGTTAGTCTATGGCAATGAAAATAGAAAAAGAGGCCTCTTGGGAAATAACCAGAATTACAGTGTGGGGGAAAGAAGATTCAGGTAGAGAGAGCCAGATCATTATCATTAACTCTAGTTAATGATTCTCCATAAGAAGAGGTAGGCCAAGCCTCAAAATGGAATATGCAGACTCAAAAGGTAATGCAGAACAGTGCTTTTAAAGTATTCCTTTAAAAAATGAAGATACAACAAAACTAAATTAGTCATGTCAAAAACAAGGAGGTATGCAATGGTGGCATTCCAATATGTAAGCCCAACTCTAGCGGTCATGCCAGGAAGTACACAACCAGAAGAGCACTTAAAGCAAGAGGCCATAATCCTGAGACTAAAGGAAGACAGGGAGGGAGTAGAAGCAAATTAGGCAAGAGCTGGGGTTAGAGGTAAGGAAAAGTGTTCAAATTGAACTAAACCTTCGAATTTGGAGGACATACACAGTAGCATAACCAGGACTTTACTGCCATGCTCTGGGGGTTTGGGGCACCTTCCTGGGGTGGGAGGATAGTGTAGTTCTGGGGAGCTGTCTTGGCAGAAATAGGGTTCTCTAGCTACTAAAAACTGTGGAAGAGGGCTGAGGAAGTTAGTACTACAAAACTAGGTCCTGAAACTATTTCATTGCTGCTGGCTGCTCTCTCCAGAAAATCCCGGGAGGAGAGTATAGAAAGGGTTGGTATCTGAGAAAAGAGTGGAGAGGAATCTGCAACAAGTTGGAGCTCTACCAATGATTTCAGGATATAAAGGTGAATGAATCCTGCTTTACTTATTTTACCTGTTTGATGAGGTACCTTTTCACTAATGTGAGAAATAAAAACATTTAAGGTCTAAATATTAAATTTCATATTTTTATATGAAAACTAACTAGAAACAGAACCTTTACATTAGAAGTATGATAATCTAATGAACAAAATTTTCCATGAAGAGGCTTTATAAGAATAGCAATTGTGTTTCAATGACCTTGAACTATAGGATCTAGATAACCCAGTATTTGCTTTAAAGTAATGTTGAATTCATAATTTCTTTTTACAGGCACTAGGCTGATGCATCCTATCACATGACTGTACATGTGCTGTTATCTTTTCCATTTTATTTCCCATTTTATAGTTGAGAAACTGAGCTGTAAAGTAGCAGGCACAGGAATACGTAGTAAACAGTGGAAGCAGGATATAAACATATATATTATTTCAGAGCCAAACATATATATTATTTCAGAGCCCTAGTTCTTAACCTTGACTATGTCAATGACAATATGACTATGGATATAAAACCAGAAAATACTGTACTGGGGGATTGCCTGGCTGTCTAGTGGTTAGGACTGGGTGCTTTCACTTGGGGCAACCACATTCAGTCACTGGTCAGGGAACTATGATCCCACAAGTCTTGCCGCATAGCAACACAACTTCAAAGCTGGGGGAAGGGGGTTTCTATATCATCCTTTTAGAAGACTAATTGGTGATACATTTCAAAATCATGGTGTCAGTGGAGACCTGGTAGGCTGGGCTGACTTTGCCCTGGAGGCCCCAGGAAACAACCACCAAGAGCTTCTTCCTACAGAGGCCAGGCAGTAGCCACTGTGCCCAGGGTTAGCGGGCTTCTGGCGGGCTTGCCAGGCCCAGGCCTGGAAAGGGGTAAGAGCCTGTTTCCCAAGGTTTAACTTCCCTCAGGGCTGCTATAAGATGCTATGAGATGAGGCCAGCAGCTGTAGGCAGGGGCTGAAATTTCAAATACACAGCTGCTTTCCCACCCACCACCCCAAATCATGCACACATACACACACACGCACACACGCACACATGCACACACGGACACGTGCAGAGGCTCCTGGGAGAGGAAGGAAAGAAGACCCTCCTCCTTTGCCTCTGTCCTCCTCTCCTCCAGCAACAGCAATAGGAAGCTCTGTCTTCCAGAGACGTTGGCAGAGGCACCTTGTCAGTGGGGAGTGTGTATTCACACACAAGCATGCAGACCTGTCTGTTTATGTTGCTAGCAAACATCTGGACATAATTTGATCACTTACTGATCATGATCAGAAATCTTATCTGTAGATTTATTTGTAGTGGAGAACATCAACATGCTTGGTTTGGTATTTTTAATCTCATCACTTGTGGCCAAGCTTCACATTGTTTCCATATTACAAGTTGTAGTGTCTGTCTTACCTAGTTTATGCTTTCTGTCACATGTGACAATTCACCAGAATTGTCAGTTTTCCTTTTGAATTTACATTTTAATGGTTCATTGAATTAACATTTTAGTGGTTCATTCAGTGGTTTTCAAGATGACTAATCTTTCACCTCAGCTAAAGATTTCAGTAGGCATTTCTCTAAATTAATAATGATGTATTTCACCTTAGAAATGGCGCCAGGGCTTCCCTGGTGGTCCTGTGGTTAAGAATCCATGTTGCAATGCGAGAGACACCAGTTTAATCCCTGGTCTGGGAAGGTCCCACATGCCACGGAACAGCTAAGCCTGTGCCCCACAACTACCAATCCTACATGCTACAGCTACTGAAGCCTGTGTGCCCTAGAGCCTGTGCAATAAAAGAAGCTGCATTGGCTGCAGTCTTCTCTATTGAATATCAAAGGGAACATAAAAGTCTCCGACAGTGAAAGAAGAGGGCAACACTCGGGGCCATGAATATAGGCAACATGGGAGGAAATGTAACAACCAGGAGGTAGCTGCTAGTCAGAACTTTAGGCATTTCTGTTACCTGGAGGCACCTTGACACTGTGAGGCTCTGAACCAACTCTGGAAACTTTGCCATCAATGAATGATGCCACACCAGGGAACAGATCCTGGAGCTGCTAGTGCTGGAGCAGTTCCTGATCAGCCTGCCCCAGGAGCGCCAGGCCTGGATGTCAGAACACCAGCCAAAGGATGACAAGGAGCCAGTGATCATGTTGGAGGATTTAGAGAAAGAACTTGATGAAACAGGACCGCAAGTGTGATTAAATAGGGGAACATCGGGGAATGAAAGTCCTAGCCAGAGAGACAAGCATCCATACTACCATGGAAGCAGGTTGCAGAATGAAAATCTCTACTCACCCTGACTGGATATGATAGTCACTGTGTTTTTACTTCCTCTTGAGGATGGAATAAGACTGTGTTCACTCTTTCTCTATTCTGTGCCCTGGGAATTGTTCTCTAAGATGTCTTTCAATGGTATTAACTCTAGTTCATTCATTAAGTCTATCACAATCCTACCATATCTTGTTTCCAGGCTGTAAGAACCTGTGAATTCCAGGTGAAATTTTTCCCACATTTGTCACCCATCTCTTTGAAGCCTGCTCCACAATTTTCTCCCTTGTAAGGTTCCCCACTGTGTCTGCTAGATGTGTGGTACTAGCTTCAAAGCTGACTTATGCAGTCACACAGTGCCTTAGAGCTCAGAAATATCCTGCTTTCAGAAAGTCATGAGCTTGGTTTAATGCCCTGTTGTCACAGTCTTGAAATTCTTAACATAAAGTTAAACTTTTAACTTGTAGGACAACAGAGCATGTGCCTGAGCAGAGGATTTGCCCCCATTCATGTGTAGCATTTATAATCCCCCATGAGCACAGAATTCCAGTGGACCCATAATTTGTGGGAATTCAGCAAGACTCAAAAGTGAGTATGAACGAGAGAACAAGACTACTCTGAAATGTGCCACTTTGCTGCTGCTGCTGCTAAGTCGCTTCAGTTGTGTCCAACTCTGTGTGACCCCATAGACGGCAGCCCACCAGGCTCCCCTGTCCCTGGGATTCCCCAGGCAAGAACACTGGAGTGGGTTTCCATTTCCTTCTCCAATGCATGAAAGTGAAAAGTGAAAGTGAAGTCGCTCAGTCGTGTCTGACTCTTAGCGACCCCATGGACTGTAGCCTACCAGGCTCCTCTGTCCATGGGATTCTCTAGGCAAGAGTACTGGAGTGGGTTGCCATTGCCTTCTCCTGTGCCACTTTGGAATGAGAATTATTTTGAGT
Source organism: Bubalus kerabau (assembly GCF_029407905.1). Taxonomy (NCBI): domain Eukaryota; kingdom Metazoa; phylum Chordata; class Mammalia; order Artiodactyla; family Bovidae; genus Bubalus; species Bubalus kerabau. Next base: position 21,842,954 of record NC_073626.1, read on the forward strand.
TGAAATCTATCAACCTGGAAGACTGAGGAAATACTTTTACCTCTCCCTTAACTACTTGAAAGAATTTAGATAGGGAGCTTATGCTAAAAAAAAAAAAAAAAAAAGAGTTATTACCAGAGATGACTTTTTAAATCTGAAAGATCTATATATATACGGCACAGCAAACACCAAGTTACCAAACATCTGCTCTCCTTATCCTGTAAATTACCCTCCTGCCCTTTGAAGCCCAGACCCCTATTCCATTCATTAAGTCAGGATGGCATATAAACCCCTCTTATTTTCAGGGCTCCTATCCATACAAAATTTGATTTTTCTCCTGAGAATGTTTTATGTCAACTATAAGACCAACCAAAGAACTTAGAAATGTACAAAGAAAAAATTTCCCCCCAACACCTATTTCCTACTCCATTTACCAACTGAAAAAGCCTGCAGAGTGGAAGCATTCTGTACAAGTTACAGCCCATCAGCTGTTGGATTTTTCCAGAAGATTATGTTCTCTCCCTGGGATCCTAATTTTCTTAAAGAAACCTTTTGTGGTGTCTACCAAAGAAGTTTTGAGGCACTCATTCTCTGTGCCACTCGCAACAATTAAACTTTATTATGCAACAAATGAATTGCCACTCTGTTTAAGACAAAGGTGCAGGAATAACAAAAATGAAGAGTCTGACTTTTTTCCAGTAGTTTCAAGAAGTTCACTCACTCGCTGCCTAGAATAAAATAATAAGAATTCTTGCCTAAAGGTAAGAAATCGAATTACTAAATGGTTTTTATTGTAATTCTTATGAAAACAGGATGTTACTACGTGTTGCATTGTAACATTGCAGTGTAATATTTCCTAATTCCTGACAGGAGGGTTGCCCTTGCTGAAAAGGATACAAACTAGTATCCTGTTCAGTTCAGTTCAGTATCCTGTAGAGACCTCTAAACCTCTTCCCAGACACACTCGGGAGAGCTCCAGATATGCTACAAAATAACCACAGAGATTTTTCCAATTCCTGAACAGGAGCCTTAGGTATACAGTGGATACAAGCTAACTACAAGGAATTCCTTGAGTAACTTTATGCAGTTAGGAGCCCATTCAGTTCAGTTCAGTTCAGTGGCTCAGTCCTGTCCGACTCTTTCCGACCCCATGAATCGCAGCATGCCAGGCCTCCCTGTCCATCACCAACTCCCAGAGTTCACTCAAACTCATGCCCATCGAGTCGGTGATGCCATCCAGCCATCTCATCCTCTGTCATCCCCTTCTCCTCCCGCCTTCATTCCTTTCCAGCATCAGGGTCTTTTCCAATGAGTCAACCCTTCGCCTGAGGTAGCCAAAGTATTGGAGTTTCAGCTTCAATATCAGTCCTTCCAATGAACACCCAGGACTGATCTCCTTTAGGATGGACTGGTTGGATCTCCTTGCAGTTCAAGGGACTCTCAAGAGTCTTCTCCAACACCACAGTTCAAAAGCATCAATTCTTTGGCCCTCAGCTTTCTTCACAGTCCAACTCTCACATCCATACATGACCACTGGAAAAACCATAGCCTTGACTAGACGGACCTTTGTTAGCAAAGTAATGTCTCTGCTTTTGAATATGCTATCTAGGTTGGTCATAACGTTCCTTCCAAGGAGTAAGCGTCTTTTAATTTCCTGGCTGCAGTCACCATCTGCAGTGATTTTGGAGCCCCAAAAAATAAAGTCTGACACTGTTTCCACTGTTTCCCCATCTATTTGCCATGAAGTGATGGGACCAGATGCCATGATCTTCATTTTCTGAATGTTGAGCTTTAAGCCAATTTTTTCACTCTCCTCTTTCATCAAAAGGCTTTTTAGTTCCTCTTCATTTTCTGCCATAAGGGTGGTGTCATCTGCATATCTGAGGTTATTGATATTTCTCCCAGCAATCTTGATTCCAGCTTGTGTTTCTTCCAGCCCAGCGTTTCTCATGATGTACTCTACATAGAAGTTCAATAAGCAGGGTGACAATATACAGCCCATTAAGGGTTCATAAATATTCTACACATATATACATCTGATTATAATAGACTGAATTATGGGAAGACAGATAAAACAGATGTGCTGTTATATAACTTGCAAATGTCAATTGACCTTGAGCATATGCCTATTTGCATTCCTTTTCATTGATTGGTGGCAGGTACAAGCCCTGCAAGGAGATCCAACCAGTCCATTCTGAAGGAGATCAGCCCTGGGATTTCTTTGGAAGGAATAATGCTAAAGCTGAAACTCCAGTACTTTGGCCACCTCATGCGAAGAGTTGACTCATTGGAAAAGACTCTGATGCTGGGAGGGATTGAGGGCAAGAAGAGAAGGGGACAACAGAGGATGAGATGGCTGGATGGCATCACTGACTTGATGGACGTGAGTCTCAGTGAACTCCAGGAGTTGGTGATGGACAGGGAGGCCTGGCGTGCTGCGATTCATGGGGTCGCAAAGAGTCAGACACGACTGAGCGACTGATCTGATCTGATCTGATCTCTGACAAGCCCTATTTTGCACAGGGCATAACCAAAAGAAGAGACAGGAAGTACAAAAGAGGGGAAGCCAAGGAATATGCACTTCCTTGATGGCACAGATGGTAAAGAATCTACCTGCCGTGCAGATTCCTGAGTTAGATCCTTGGGTCTGGGAGATCTCCTGGAGAAGGGAGTGGCAACTCACTCCATTATTTTTTCCTGGAGAATTCCATAGACAGAGGAGCCTGTCAGGGACAGTCCATGGAGTCGCAAAGAGTCAGACATGACTGAACAGGTAATACATAAGGAGTATGTGGAGGCGACCTGCTCCTGTGTTTTGAGAGTTTGAGTCTAATAAAACATCTATCTGCTTGAGCTGAACTGAGCTGTAACTTGCCTGTTGCTTTGAACTCTTTAGTCCGTCCAGAGAAAGAAATAAACCAACCTGACAACAGTACTCCTGCGAATTACTAGTATCTCTAATTTGTAGAAGAAATGGGTTTATTAAAGTTTAGCTCATACTCCGGAGAACTCAGGATTCCAATACAACTTATGCTATGCTATGCTATGCTAAGTCACTTCAGTCGTGTCCAACTCTGTGTGACCCCATAGACGGTAGCCTACGAGGCTCCCCCGTCCCTGGGATTCTCCAGGCAAGAACACTGGAGTGGGTTGCCATTTCCTTCTCCAATGCATGAAAGTGAAAAGTGAAAGTGAAGTCCCTCAGTCGTGTCCGACTCTTAGCAACCCCATGGACTGCAGCCTACCAGGCTCCTCCGTCCATGGGATTTTACAGGCAAGAATACTGGAGTGGGGTTCCATTGCCTTCTCAGCCAATACAACTTGCCCAACTCCATATCAGAAGTTTCTAAGCACTATCTAGTCCGTGTCCTCAGCTGGACTGTAAGCTTCTTAGGCCAAGAACCATCTCCTTCCTATACTTTCGCTGTACTCCTGGCACGTGTTATAGTACTGAACAGCTCCTAAGCAACATTACATTGCATACAGCTGAAAAAGGTCTGTAACAGTTTCCTGTTTAAATGTCACACATTAAGCCTGAAAACTGTCATTTTAATTTGAGCAGCAGTGGTCTCTGGCTTTGCAGCCGTCACTGTGGCCACGTTGTAGGGATCCCAGGACAGGTCTGGGTCACGCATGCGTGGTGCGCATCCTGTCCCTGGCTGTGCAAACTTGGGCAGATCACTTTGCTCTTTGCTTGTTTCCGGGTTGTAAATTGAACGAACAACACCGTTCTCATCAATGAGCCTTAATCCTTCTCCTTTCCTTTCCTCTCCTTGCGGATCAAGACTCAGCGATTGTGCTGATGGCAATGCTGCGGACACATTCTGGTTGAGTGATGTGTCTGCCTGGTAAATATATTCAAGTTGATGGAGGTCGGGACGGAGTGGCGGATGCTGTCCAGAGAGGTAGGCTGGCAGGGAGGACGCGAGTACTCGGGTCAGTGAATAGGAACGGGGGAGTGGTGGTCGGAGGGGAAGCACGCCTGGGAATGTCCCCGCCCGCCGCCCCGAACAGGACAGGGCCTAGGAACTCAAAGCCGCGGAACTGGCGTTCAGATCCTCTTTTTAAGAGGAGGAGAGTTATGAATCAAAAAGCCACAGACATAGGTGTCCCCATGTGCAGACCTCGCGGGGGTCTCGGCCACACTAAACAGCTCGGACCTTTCCTCCGAAGCCGCCGGAAGCGGGGGCGCACGGCCGGGCAGGGTTCGCGGACGCACTTCCGCTGGCGGCAGGTCTGAGGCTCCGAGGTGCTGGATCGGTAAGTGCGGCCGCCTCCCTTGGGCCGGGATAAGACTGGCGGAAAGACAGCCGGACGTCGCGGCGGGACACCCAGGTCGGTCGGGCGCGGGTCGGGGGAGTCACTGCCTTGCTCTGCCGGCGCTGGAAGCGCCGGCGGAGACTCCACAGGAGCCCGCCCCTATGCCGGCCGGCGCTCCAGAAAGTTTGTAAGACTCGGACTCCTGGCTCACTGATGTTAACACGAGTTCTATGGGGGCCATCCGTTTGTCCTACTCGGCCGCCTACTCCCGGAAGCCTTTTATGATCAGCCAGGTCCTTGTGGCTTAAAGGATACACAGACAGTCAACATTTTCCAAGGCTGGGGCACCGTGATTTGCCGGTGCGGTAAACTGGAAAGGGGTTTGTAGTCTGGCTGGTTAACTTACTATATTGTCTTATTCGCTCGAAGATTTAAACTAGTAGAAGCCAAACGTGTAAGCGGGCTCCATATCCTTTATCTTGAGTTATTCCTGAAACAGTCTTTCTCCTACGGCTGGGAAAGTGGAGGTGTTTACCAAAGCTGCCCAGTGAGTAAAAGATGCTAGGTGCAGAGAAGGCACTAGAGGGCCTCCTTACGTGGTCCTCTGTTCTGTGTCCGGAACCCTAGAAGTGTACCTGAGCTCGAGGCGTCATGCCTGGAGCCAGCGGCTGGGTGACCAAGTCACAGTGGTAACTGCAGCACTCTAAACTGAGGTCTTACTAAGTGCCAGACACTGAATTTAATTTATTCTCAAAAAGACGCTATATAATAAGGTCTGCTGTTCAGTTAATCGCATTGTAACATTTTTCTGGTTTTGGAATTGTGCTGTGGTTATATAAGATGTTAATATTAGGGGAAGCTGAGTGAAGGTTATAGGGACTGTTGTGTACCTTTTTTGAAAAATTTTTAGTAAGTTTAACATTATTTCAAAATAAAACATTGTTTAAAAGCTTCTAAGGTGCCGGGGTCCAGCCCCGGCTGATCCAGGGTATTCGAAGGAGAGACGGCATAGGCGAGGGTCAGGAAACAACTGCTTAATTACACATTAATTAAGGATACAAAGAGTAATAGAATGAGGATAGCTCAGTAGGAAAATTCAGTGGAGAAAAGAGGCTGAGTAGCTTGGTTTACGCGGGAGACCAATAAAACTTCAAGACAAGAAGTTTGCACCACTTAGGTAGGCCACAGGCGTCCTTCCGTTCTCCCGAAGGAGAGGAGACACTGAGGCCTCCCCGGTCGGATCTTAGAAGCCCCCCCGGTCGGATCTTAGAAGCCCAGGCATAATTAGCAAGCATGGTGGGTTCCGCGCTCCAGATGGAGACTCAGCCAGAATTTGGGAGAGAGAGTGACATGGGGAGACCAAGTTTCAGTGAACAAGGCCCGCACTTTATTTTCCAAAGTAGTTTTTATACCTTAAGTTATGCATAGAGGATAATGGGGGAAGGGGTGGAGTCATGCAAGGACAGCAGTTCCTGGTTCTAATCTAAGCCAGGCTTTCAAACTTATCATATGCAAAACTTCAGGTGATTGACATCATCTTCTGGCCCGGAGGCCTGTTAACATTTTAAGAAACTTATTTTTCTCTAAAGGTGATTATTCCAAAGTCAGGCACCAGCCTCCAAAAAAGCATTGGACAAAGCTGCATTTTACATTTCTATACACCCATTATATCAATCAATACACTGCCAAGGACACAGTAGGTAAGGAGTATGGAGACTTAGCAGCAAACATTGGCCCAACAAGTGAAAAACCCTTCACCAATACAATTTCTAATCAGTCTTTTAACTACTCAAAGGAATCTGTGTTTAGGCAGTTTAGAACATCTCCTGCCTCTCACAGTTGGGAGGCTCTGAACAATCACATGTGGCCTGAAAAACCTATTCAGGCAGGCTAGAGGATTTCCAAAGGAGTTTGTAGGTTGAAACACTGTCACACCCAGGAATTATTAACTGGAGCTGTAAGCTAACTCTTTTTTCAGAGATAGGTAGTGGGGGACAGCCCCCCCCCCCCCCCCGTAAAGTCAGAGGTGTAGGTGAAAGCAGAAAGTAGGCAGACTCTGGTTTGGGGGGTAGATGCTCGAGAATTTCCAGGGGGACTCCTGAGGCTCGATCCTGCCTTTGCGTCTGCCGAGCCTCCTTCCTCATGACCTTTGTCATGGGCGGAGTTCCTCACGCTGGCTCCCGGCAGTGATAGAATTCCAGTTGAGCTATTTCAGATCCTGAAAGATGATGCTGTGGAAAGTGCTGCACTCAATATGCAATATGCCGGCTCCTGGCACTAAGGTATTTTTACAGAGGGGAAAAATTTGGAGATGTTAAGCTACCACATATTCATATTAGAAAACATGACAGGATTCAAGCCGAGGTCTTTTGGAATCCAAAGCCTATGCTCTTAATCACTGCCCACCATGCTAATCGATTGTTAGTCCACATTTCCCTAAACCCATAGGCCCTGCTTAAGTCTATTACATGAAAAACTGAAAGCATCTACACCCACACAGCCTGCTACCTACACTAAAATAATTTTAGTATTCAACTGTCTTCCCTAAGTGTGACTTCACTATTCTGTTTCTTTATCAACATAACTTTACTTGCCCGAAAAGAGTTGCTGATAATTATGTGTTTTAACAACTTGCCCCTCAGTCCATTTATGTGAACATCAAACACTTCAACTTTCAATATATAGGATTTAGACTTTTCAAAACCTTCAACTGAAAATCTTCACCTATACTACTGTATTACTATCCTTGCCCAATCCTTATCCTGCCTTGAAAGATCTGCTGTAAGCCCCCCAAACCTCATAAATATTCTGCATTACCTTCTCCCCTAGGAGGTACTAGCAAGACTATCAAAGTGCTCTCCATCTCTCATAAGAATAAACTTAGCTTGGTCATATCAACTAATTGTTTTGCTGTTATTTGGAGGATATAAGGCATCCAACAATATTCCCAGTATTGTCAAAAATGCTGTCTCTTGACAAACATTCCTTTTCCTATTTAGAAAAAGGTATGAATTGCCTTAAACTTTTATTTTTTACATTTTCTTTATTGAATTCTCTTTAATTTGGGGTTGAGCTTCCTTTTTCTTCTAGAACAGAAAGATTAAACTTAGTGTGTGAGCTCAAATGTTGAATCAGCCTTCCTATCTTTTTAATTGTGGTTTCTGTAACCCCAGGAGTGTGCCCTAAAGGATAACACTTGTAGCAACAATCCTCCTCTTGGCCCATTGGAGCAAGAATGGCCACTGTTTTCCTTCTAGAGGTTCCTGAAGAGTCAGTAAGGGCTCTTTGAAGTAACTAATAAAAAAGGGCATGCTGGGAATAAGAGATCTGGCCCAAAAGAGAGCAGCCAAAACAACCAGGAGTTATTCCACCACCGCTTCCCATAGTTCTGCTACCAAGAGACTCCTTGGCCCTTTGCAGTCTTGTGCCAGCTCTGGGTATTCTGCTATGAGCGGTTAAGGCCTGAGATACCCACCAAGGAGCAGACGTTGGACTTGGTGGTGCTGGCACAGCTCAACCATACTGCCTGAGGAACTGCAGGACTGGATACAGAAGCAGTCCAGAGAGTGGGGAGGAGACAGTTGCTATGCTGGAAAATCTGGAAAGGAAGTTAGATTAATCAGGCCAGCAGATAGGAAAGGGCCCTATGCTCAGTGGGGACAGAGTTGGGAAGTGGGCATCCAGGCTGGTCCCTTTTGGGATCTCTGGGGATCATTTACTCTTTGGGCCCTTCAGTTGCCTAAATGAGCTTGTTTATCCTCAGGTTTCAACCCACGCCTGGACACAGGAAGTGCTTTCTGAGACATCGGTACCTCTGGATCCAGCTAAGAAAGCAGCATATCTCCAGCCTCACACCATGGAAATCCAGCTTCAGGACCCTCAACACCAACAGGATTGTGGTTAGTGTTGACACGTAGGTCATATAGCTCCCCTGAAGACCATAGAATTATTCATTATTCAGCAGATGTATATTAAATACCTGTTATATTCCAGGCACTGTGCAAAGCACTGGGTGTAATAAACAAAGTGGGCATGATCTGTTTTCGTGGAGCTTACAACAATCTGATGACAGAGGCATTAAAAAATAACCACACAAATAAATATGCTGTGATAGACTGTATATGGGGAGAGAGGTCAGAGGTCAGAGAGTATGTCAGAGGTCTCTTTAAGAAAATAACACAGTAACTAATCCTAAAAGTAGAATAGGAATCAACCAAGTGAATAGTAGAGGTAAAAAGCATTATAGGCCAGAAGAGCATGTGCAGAATCAAGTGGGAAGGAAATTGGTGAGTTTGAAAGATGGCCAGTGTGACTGTCTCCAAGCTGTCTTTTCCTCCATTTAACACCTTTGTCACACAAAGCAAACCACTTTTCCCTGCATCATTTCTACATGGTTATAAATTCTGCCCTTTACTCTGGGCCCTAAAAATGTGATTACTGCAGGGAGAACATGGCTTGAATGGAATAATCTCTCACCTATTTTTCAGAAACTATTGATCATTGAGGAAGTGGCCACATCTCTCACCCTGAAAGAGTGGGGTTTGTTGGGACTCTACTCAGAGGAACTTCTGTAGTAAAGACAGGCAAAGGAATTATGGGATCATGCTTTCCTTGGATAAGGTCAGATGGGAGGCTAGGGTCTGCTAAAGAACCTTCTCTGTGTTAGTGCTGTTTTCTTGAGAATCTCAGTCTCAAATGACCCACAGAGTGTAGTTTCAGGTTTGACAGATTCCCAGTATTCTTTGTAAGAAGAGTAATAATGTCTCTGGGAGCTAAAGCAATTTCTGTCTCTTTTACCCTGTGTGTCTAAAGTCTAATCTCCTTGTTCTGCATGTCTGGACGTGTGATACTTCTCTTTGGCTGATCTCTCGTGTTTTAATTTTCCTAAAGGTCTTCCCATTATTCCTCAGCACACTCTGCACAAAGTTGTTTCATGGTTTCATCTTGATACCTGCCACTGCTGGCTTCCTGTCTTGTTTTGTTACTGCCACAGTTTCTGCTCTTTCATCCCTCTCTACCCAACTTGTGGCCTCCCTGATGAACCCACTCTTATCTGAGATCTTCTTCTACTGTTTACAGTGATTATTCATTGGATCCCTCTTCATCCTCCCTGATTTTTCTCCACTCTTTTCTTGAATCACTCCCTCCCCATCCAGTGGCTGCTAATCTTCCTTTGCCATCTCCCAATTTCCTCTTCAAATGTTGTGAAATCATTTTGTTAGTATATTGAAGCTGTGTATGTCTAATAAATGTTTCATTTTATTTCCTATATATTTCAGTGACATTTGAATACCGTGTTTTTTACTTCAGGTAATGTGATAAGAATAAAGAAAGAAGAACTGGATATAAAGCAGGAACTTACTGTAGATATGGAATCCCAAGAAAAGTTATCAGACCAAATCAATGGAGAGGCTTTTGAATGTGGAGAAACCCAAGAACATAAAGGATGGATGGAAAGATATCAGAGAAACACTTCAAATGAGAGGAGATACAAGTGTGATGAATGTGGGAAAAGATTCACTCTAAAGTCAAGCCTCATTAGACATAAAAGAATCCACCCTGGAGAGAGATCCTATTCATGTAATGTATGTGGCAAAACTTTCATTCAGAGCTCACAGCTTACTGACCATCAGAGAATACATAGCCAGTTAAAACCACATCAGTGTAATGAGTGTGAGAAAGGCTTTTATTACAGGGCACATCTTGTTCAGCATCAAAGGATCCACTCTGGAGAAAAACCTTTCCAATGTAATGAGTGTGGGAAAGCTTTTCATTACAGCGCAGGCCTTATTCGACACCAGAGGACCCACACAGAAGAGAAACCATACCAGTGTAATGACTGTGGGAAAGCTTTTCATTACAACTCGGGCCTTATTCGACACCAGAGGACCCACACAGGAGAGAAGCCATACCAGTGCAACGACTGTGGGAAAGCTTTCTGTCTGAGCTCACATCTGATACAACATCAGAGAGTTCATACTGGAGAGAAGCCATACCAGTGTAGTGAGTGTGGGAAAAGCTTCAGCCAGAGCTCAGGCCTCTTCCATCACCAGAGAAGCCACAGTGGGGAGAAACCATATGAATGTGATGAGTGTGGAAAGGCTTTCAGTCATAGTTCAGCTCTTGTTGGACACCAGAGAATGCACAGTGGAGAGAGGCCCTATGAGTGTGATGTGTGTGGGAAAGCTTTCGGCTATAGCTCGCATCTTCTGGGACACCGAAGAATCCACACTGGAGAGAAGCCATATGAATGCCATGTGTGTGGAAAAGCTTTCCGGCAGAGCTCACACCTCATTGTACATCAGCAAATCCACACTGAAGAGAAGCCCTGGTAATGTCCAGAGTTATGTAGAATTTTCCATCTACGCTCATTCCTGTGGGACATCAAAAAAGCACAGCTAGATGTAGGGAACTCTGTGATCACTATTGCAATTTCAGCAGTCACTCGGAAATACTTAAAAAAGCTGCAATAGACAAGCACCTGACGGTTTACCAAACAAGACACTGATGTTCTGCCACTAAGCACATCATGTGATGAACTAGGACATTGGAAGGGTTCATTTCATTATTCTGAAACTTTTCTTCTCTGAAGCAAGTGGCTCCAGCAATCTAAATGTTCTGTTAGACATATAACGAGATTTTAGAGATTACTACTGTTTCTTTTCTCCTTCCCTTTCCATTCTTCCCCCCTTTTTTTTTTTGGCTAAAGTATGAATTTAGAATTAATAGCTGATCTACACTTTAAAAAAATGAGTTTTTGGTTAGCTTGATAAAATACATTAGCCTATGAATTATATACACTAAAAATATTGTGTACTACAAAAGCCATTTTGTGATATTGGAATGAACTATGACTTGCATGGGTAGGATAGGTTAGGGGTGGTGGAGCAAGATTTATCTTGCAATTTCCCAATGACCTTTCACAACTTAAACCAGAGAGAGCAAACAGGCCAATGAGTTCTATTTAGCCTGTGCATGGATTTTTCTCACAAAGTATGATTATCTCTTGGTAATATAAAATTATTGCCACTACTTAAAGAGATTTTACATAAAATCTGACTTTCCAGATTCTCTTAGAAAAATGCATGATGTGGCAACACAGGCACCACATTCCCATGTGGGAACAATTGACTAAAGCTGACTATTGTCTAGCGAGACGTGGTCCCCACTGCCGCACAGCTTCCTATTGTCTTACATACCTCCCTTCATTCATTTTGCCTGTGTGACCCCTACCACTGCCTTAAGGGTTTCTCAAGGAGGCTTCAGGGCTCTAGGTCCCTTACCAACAAAACAGCTTCACTTTAATTAGTTTTATATATTGGCCTCCCAAATAAGATTTCTCTGAAGATTTTCTGCTAACAGTTTGAAGATTTAGATTAAATGATAAATTGTAAAATGTAACTTTTGAGCACCTGAAGGTAGAGGAAAGCCACTTTAAATTTTTCTTTAGATAGAATTTATAGGTAATCTCGGAGAAGGCAATGGCAACCCACTCCAGTACTCTTGCCTAGAAAATGGATGGAGGAAATGAAAATGCTTCTGCCATGAACGGAGGAGCCTGGTAGGCTGCAGTCCATGGGGGTCACTAAGAGTCAAACACGACTGAGTGACTTCACTTTCACTTTTCACTTTCATGCATTGGAGGAGGAAATGGCAACCCACTCCAGCATTCTTGCCTGGAGAATCCCAGGGACGGCGAGGCCTGGTGGGCTGCCGTCTATGGGGTCGCACAGAGTTGGACACAACTGAAGCGACTTAGCAGCAGCATAGGTAATCTATTGAAAGTCAATAATAATAGCTTCTAAAGAAAAGCTATGACAAACCTAGACAGCATATAAAAAAGCAGAGACATTACTTTGCTGACAAAGGTCCGTCTAGTCAAAGCTATGGTTTTTCCAGTAGTCATGTATGGATGTGAGAGTTGGACCATAAGGAAAGCTGAGTGCCGAAGAACTGATGATGCTTTTGAACTGTGGTGTTGGAGAAGACTCTTGTAAGAGTCCCTTGGACTGCAAGGAGATCAAACCAGTCAATCCTAAAGGAAATCACCCCTGAATATTCATTGGAAGGACTGATACTGAAGCTCCAATATTTTGGCCACCTGATGCAAAGAGCTGACTCATTAGAAAAGACCCTGATGCTGGGAAAGATTGAAGGCAGGAGGAGAAGGGGATGACAGAGGATGAGATGATTGGATGTCTTCACCAACTCAATGGACATGAGTTTGAGCAAGCTCCAGGAGATGGTGAAAGACAGAGAGGCCTTGTGTGCTGCAGCCCATGGGGTCGCAGAGTCAGGCACAAGTGAGCGACTGAACAACAAAAACAACAAACCAAATTCTTAGAGACCAGTTAATCAGGTGAGATGAAAAACATAAAAACACATGAAGAGAATCAACATTTAAGTGAAAAATTGAAAAAATGCAGGTCCAAAAGTAGAGATCATTTGGAGAAGAGAACTGTTGAAGTGTGAAGCATTCAGTAATAGAAGCAGCTGTGGGAAAGCAGTGGGTTAAGGTCTGAATGGGCAAGTGGGGAGGAGTGAAAAGAAAAAGTTAAGAAAGGAAAAGACGGGGATAAACTGAGAGAAGGAAAGCAGCAGAGAGAAGTTACGGGAAAAGGGGAAAGATCAGAGACTTTACAAAAATTTCAAACAGGAAATGGAAGCAATGAAAACATAAGTGAAAAAGCAATCTGTAAAGAAACATGAAGGGGAGATTGAGGATTTGCAGAGGCTGGTGTACTTGCTTTGATCATGGATCTCCCAGTGACTTTAGAGTAATAATCAGTCCTTTATTTCCATGCCATGTAGGCCAAATCCCTCATATGAAAGAACTGAACCTGCATTCACTAATGTCTTTACAAATCACTCAGGATCCTGGCCCTGTGTGGGTCTCTGAGATATGAGACACGGGACACTTCTCTTTTCTTTACCACACTCTAAGCCCCAACTTGTTGAACTCTGCTCAGCCTGGACTGTACTTTCTTAGCAAAACCAACAAAGCAGAAGGATTCTCTTGAAGACCAATAATATATTCTTGGCCTCTCTGGGATGCATTGTTGTTCAGTCACTAAGTCGTATCCAACTCTTTGGGACCCCATGGACTGTAGCCTGCCAGGCTGCTCTCGTCTGTGGGGTTTTTCCAGGCAGTAATTCTGGAGTGGATTGCCATTTCTCCAGAGGATCTTCGCAGTTCAGGGGTCAAACCTGCATCTCCTGCATTGGCAGGCTGATTCTTTAGCTCTGAGCCACCAGGGGAGCCCCTCTCCCTCACCTAACCAACCACAAATCATTATCTTGACTCTATTTTCAGACAATATCCAGGATCTTGCCACTTAACACTCCTACTGCCTCCAGGCTTGCCTATTCCATTAAGGAGGAAAAAGCATGTTGAGAGACAGTAATACCCATTATGAATTAAATAATATCTGGAAAAGGAAAAGCCCTTCACAAACTATAACGATAGTAGCTACCATTTGTTGAACGCCAGTGTCCCAGACACTGTACCAGGCACCTTATTATATATCTCATGTAAACTTTCCATCTCTTCTATAAGCACTATTATATCTCAAACAATGTCTACATATAATTTTTTAAATGAAAAGTTTTATTATATTACAGTTAAGCAGCCTACTAAAATGTTTATAGAAAAAGATCACACAACTATTTTAAACATTTAAAATAGCAAAAATTGGAAGTAAATGACAACAAAATGTCAACAGTAACTGCATATAGGTGATGAAAATAGATTCCTTTTCTTTCTATTTCTTTTATATTCCAAATGGAAAAGTTAGAATTCATCTATACATGTAAACTTTTAAAAAATTAAAGTGCTACAGAATATCTGAGCCTTCCTGGAGATGATTCTTTAATAGTTTTGTGTTTGGGTTTTTTGTTTTGTTTTGTTTTTTTCCAGTTATTTAATATTGACTTAGATTTATAAATTTCTTGAATGAATTTTGGAACTAATGGTTTTTCATTAAGATTTTTTAAAATTTCGGTAGCATACTTATTTCCTCACCTACTATTATTTGATGAGGAGATACTGATATTATCTGATGAGGAAACATTGATAATTTTTCTCTCAGTTGGATTTACCATGGGTTTGTTGTTTTTATGGGCTTGTTTACAATGATTTCATTCTTAGATTTATTTATTAACATGACTTTTTTCTATTTTCTAATTCATTTACTTCTCCATTTATCTTGATTTCTTCTCTAACCTTTTCCTTGGGGGTTTCTTCCTCATTCTTTTTCTGATTTCTTGAGTTGAATTCTTAGTTCATTTTGTTTCTGTTTAAACAGTGAAAGCAAGTGAGTGTATATATCTACCAAGTACTGATTTTTTTTTAGTTGTCAACTATTGTTTTTTCTGGGTTTTTATTTTGCTTTGTTTTGTTTGTTAGTCTTTCTGGGAGATAAACTAGAGGGGGAAGAGGGAAGGCTCTCCTTGTCATACACAAACTGTCTGCTTATGTCTTGGTAAAGAGGTCAGAGAGGCTTTATCCCAATAGAGGAAGGACATACCTAAACCAACAGCAGAGACAGGATTTTAACAGGATATTGGTGACAATGGATGGAAGCCTCATTTTGGTGTTCAACCACTCAACCACAGCCAGTGCTCCAAAGGACTGGTGAGTTGATTCTCTGAAGCTGACGAGTGACTGAAGCCAGGGGTATCTGAAGAATATTCAGACCTACTCAGGAAGTTCATGGCCTGAGGTGAGGTTTGTGTTTGAAAACCTGGTAAAAGAATTTGATAGAACAAACATTAAATAAGGAAGGAGAGACATGCTAATAGTCCGTCATGCACTGAAGGGGAAACAATAATACTTAAGCATTTTCTAGGTTTTCTACTTGCTCAGTTGGCTATGTGAGACATATTATGCAGAGCAGGGGTTATCCTTTGTCTAAATTTTATAAAGCTTACCTGATAGTTCATTTCTACACCCTTTCTAAATGTTCCACCTAGGTTTACTTGATTACTTATATTTACCCTTCAGAAGCACAGGGAAGTTGGATCTGATTTTCATCTTAAAGGAGTTACGTTCTTTTACAGAATAACTTATCAGACAAAGAGTCAGAGAAAAGAGATTGCAAACAGGAAAATTATTTGTAAGTTGTGAAAAATAAACAATGTTTTAAAAAATTATCTTTTTCTGTTTAGTATTAGGCTTTTATAAAAAAAATTTAAATATAGTGTATAAAAAAAAAGTGCTGGTTCTCTGTAAGTTTATCCCAAGTGATAATCATTGAGAACACATTTAAGATGATTATTTTACAAAAATGATCAAATCATATACTGTTTATTTGTTTACTCATATGCCTTTAGCATCTTGTAGTTTTTACTTTTAAAAATGATTGGGCATGTAGAAATTAAAATTCCCAAATGTTAGATGTTTGGGTTTTCCAATATAAAAAATGTTTGTGTACATGTTCAAACATTTGTAAAACTATTTTATATGGATAATTCAAAGCTAAGTTGCTGGATCAAGAGGTATGGACATACTAATTTTAACAGCTCTTGCCTTCCAAAAATATACAACTAACAGTGCCTCTATTTCCACATACTTTTCAATATTGAATATTATCAATCTTTGTCTTTCATAATCTTCAGGATTTTAGAAATCTCATTGTTCTAATTAAATTCTTTTATCAATTTTGAATACGTTTTAATAGTCATTGTTGTCTATCAAAAACTGTTCTAAAAATGCTGACTTATGTCCTTTGCCAATTTTTCTATTGGCTTGTTCATGTTCTTTTCTTTTTCAGGGATCTTTGCTTATTAGGAAAATCAGCCCTGTGTCTTTGAGATGTGTGGCATATTATATATATATATGTGTGTGTGTGTGTGTGTGTGTGTGTACACACACACACTGAGCTTATATTTTAGGGGGTTTTTTTTTCCCCCATTCAAAAATTCTAAATTTTTACATCACCAGTTCTATTTATCTTTCTCTTCGTGACTTTTCAGTTATGTCTTTAGGGTCTTTATGCCACACTTCCCCACTCCAAGGTAGCAGTAGTTTCACACTTACAAGTTCATCTTTAAGACAGGCAGAGAAATCTTTTTAATGCCAAAGTCTGATCATGCTACTCCTCTGCTCAGAAATTCTGAATGGCTTCTCCTTTTGGAGTACAAAGTAATACCCTTACACTCACCGACAATCACATTTCTCTCTCTTTACTCCCAACACCCTTTTGCTCCTTCAGCTCCAGACACAGAAATCTTTATGTTCTTAGATTATTTCAAACACAGTTCACTCTCGGCCTTTGCATTTTCTAACCATCTCCCAGAAACACCTTTGCCTCTGATGGCTCATTTACTCATCTTCCTGAGTCTTTGCTCAGAAGTCAGTGTACTGGTGAGGTCCTTGGTGACCACCCTATTAGAATTGCATTACTACTTCATTCTCATCCAAAACTCCATATTTTCTTTATTTTCTCCTGAGTACTAACATCTACTACCTAACAATATATTTTTCTTGTTTGTTTATTGCCTGCCTCACTCCCCATCCTTTCTGCCGCCCACCCCCTGAATTATAAATTCCATGAAGTCAAAGGCATTGTTCTGCTTTAAACTAAAGTTCCAGCTTGCAGAACATTGCCTGGCATGGTAGGTAAATAAGCAATATTTGTGAAAGAAAGAGAAGAAGGAAAAAAAACCACCTAAGTTTTCTTACCCATCATATTGGTAAAGATCAAAATATTTTGTAACATTATGTTGACAAGTATAGGTTAACATCACAAGTGGGTTCCAAGATTAGTAATTTGGCAATAACAAAAATACAAATGCTCCAACTCTGTGCTCTAGTAAATCTTTAGCTCTAGAAATATATACTATGGATATACCCTTATACACAAGAAGTTATGTGCAGAGTAATTTATTGAAAAAGAAAACAACCTACATAACCACCAACAGGGTCATTATTAATAAATTATGGCATAGTTGAACCCTATGTGACTATTTTTCTTTAAAAGAAAAAAGAGCAAAATGAAAGAAGTCTTTTATGTACAAATTACAGAATCAATTAGTAGAAGGAAAAAAAGTTGCAGAACTGCTACTCTGTGTGTGTGTGTGTGTGTGTGTGTAATTTACAATGTATTAGTTTTAGGTGTATAGCAGTGATTCAGTTATTTACATATATATATATATATACATACACACACACATATTATTTTTCAGATTCGTTTCCACTATAGGTCATAATTCTTTATAAATATTGTGAATGCATTACATATTCATATTGTTTAATAATTGAGTCAAAAAATTTGAGAGGGAATTTTTTTTTTTTTTTAAAGCAAAGAAAACTTCAGCCAGCGCTGAAGTCCCATAAATCAAATGTTCACAAGTGGGGTCCTCCGCGAGCTAGAACTGACTAGCTCTACCGAGGCGAGGCTTCCTAGAGCGGCCCGGAAGTGCCTGGCTGAAAGCAGCGGAGCGTCGATTGGTCAGTCAGTGTTTGTTCGGGCCGCCCCAAAGGTCGCTAGCTGTTCTCCGGGCGTGAGGTGAGTCTCTCCCGGCTCCTAAGTGGAGGAGGGGACAGGGCACAGTTGTAAGCAGCAACCCCCTCCCCACACCTCCCCCTTCCAGGCTGCCTCTTCAAACAGCTACGAGGGAGGACTAGGGCTTACATGCCCGGAGGACGGAGCTAAAGGGGAACACTGATTGTGAGCTGCTCTGCGAGGGTACTCTTATAACCCTCTTCCTAAATTGGAGCATGTACCCCCACAACCACTGAATCCTACTGACCGGTCCACCTCAGGTTGTGGAATGAAAAAGCCTCTTAACAAAGTTATTAATACTCAGCGTTTACTCAATGCTTGCTGCCAGGCCAAGGGCTTTGCCTACTTATTTACACATCAACCCTATGAGAAACCTGAGAATTTTTACAGATGAGGATCTAGTAATTTGCTTTAAATTACACAACAGCCCAGATTCAAATTCATCTTCCTGCTTCAGTGTTCTTATTTACAGCCTCGTATCAGACTGTTTGGGCTTCTCTGGTGGCTCAGACGGTAAAGAATTTGCCTGCAATGCAGGAGACCCAGGTTCAATCCCTTGGTAGGGAAGATCCCCTGGAGAAGGGAATGGCAACCCACTCCAGTATTCTTGCCTGGAGAATCTCATGGACAGAAGAGCCTGGTGGGCTACAGTCCATGGGGTTGAAGAGAGTCTGACATGACTGAGCAACAGATTGTTTACTCAGTTCTGGTAGCTTCCTTTTATTAGTGTTTGTGTTCACAGCAGTTATTGTCATTTCTCTATGGCAATAGGTTTTTCTCTGAGACAAGATTCTGAGAGATTCCCCTTGACTCAGTCCCAGATAGAGGATTCATCTCCTGAAAAACAGCCCAGAATGACCACATTTCTGGAACTTGAAGAACAAAAAGGACTTCTAATAGTTAAAGCAGAAGACCATTACAGGGGACAGGACTCCATCTCACAAAAGTCCAGTCCTCACAGAAGGGAACTCTTCAGGCAGCACTTCAGGAAGCTCTGCTATCAGGACGCACCTGGACCCCGTGAAGCTCTTACCCAGCTCTGGGACCTTTGCCGCCAGTGGCTGAGGCCAGAATGCCACACAAAAGAGCAGATTTTAGACTTGCTGGTGCTTGAACAATTCCTGAGCATTCTCCCCAGGGACCTGCAAGCATGGGTGCAGGCACACCATCCAGAGACTGGAGAGGAGGCGGTGACTGTGCTGGAGGATCTGGAGAGAGAGCTTGATGAACCTCGAAAGCAGGTAGGAAGGCGGTAATCATTTGGCTGTGAGTTTTCAGGGTATATGCACCCAGCCAAGGCAAAAGGCATATGCAAGAATACCTGAAAATATTTTAATATGTTACCCTAGAGAAGAATAAGGCTTAGGGACTGGCACTACCCGTGTCAAATAACTGAAGTGTGACTGAGTTAAAAGAGACACTAGGCCAATTCTATGTCAGCTTGGAAGGCTAGGATCAGTGAGAAGCTATAGGAAGGCAAATAGGTGTCAGAGGAAAACAAAGAATTTTCTAACATTCATGGTTACCTATACACAAAATGCTTCCCTGGTGGCTCAGATGGTAAAGAATCCGCCTGCAATGCAGGAGACCTGGGTTCAGTCCCTGAATTGGGAAGATTCCCTGGAGGATGGCATGGCAACCCACTCCAATATTCTTGCCTGGAGAATCCCCATGGACAGAGATGCCTGGTGGGCTACAGTCCACAGGGTAGCAAAAAATGGGACACGACTGAGCAACTAAGCACAGCACATACATAAAATAGGCTACCTTGTAATAAAAAACTCCCCTTCAAGGAGGGGTTCAAGTAGATAACAAGGATATTGCAGAACAGCACTGTCTGTGACCCATTCACATTTAATACCTATAATTAAATATACATTTAATATATGGTAATTAAATATAATGTGAACCATATATATAAATTTTTAGTAGCCACATTTGCAAAATATATTTATCCAAAATATGTAATCATGCAATCAATATTAAACCAGGTATTTTACATTCTTTTTCTTCAGTTTTCAAAATTTGTATGTATTTTACATATCTCAATTTGTATTAGCTATATTTCAGGTGCTCAGTAACCACATTTGACTCGTGGCTATCATATTGGACCACACAGTTATAGAAGCTGCTGCTGCTGCTAAGTCACTTCAGTCGTGTCCAATCCTGTGGAACCCCATAGACAGCAGCCCACCAGGTTCCTCTCTCCCTGGGATTCTCCAGGCAAGAACACTGGAGTGGGTTGCCATTTCCTTCTCCAATGCATGAGAGTGAAAAGTGAAAGTGAAGTCACTCAGTCATGTCCGACTCTTTGCAACCCCATGGACTGTAGCCTACCAGGCTCCTCCATCCATGGGATTTTCCAGGCAAGAGTACTGGAGTGGGTTGCCATTTCCTTCTCCTAGTTATAGGAGAAATGCCCCCATTTGGTGGAAGTTGAGTTCAATGATATTTAAGGTATCTCAAGTCCCAAGACTATGATTTTGGGCCTCTGCAGATCACTGTTAGAGACACTGAATTTTACTCTCCAGTGTCCTGAAGTGTAGATTAGCTTCTGTCCCTTCATTTTTAGTCATTATTGCCATTTGCAGTTAAATGATAATTTGTCCTCTTTTCTGTGGCCCTGGTTCCTGGCGCATGCTTCTTCTGATCTAGCTCTGAAGTTCTTTCTGTTCTTTCACAAAATCTACCTTACACATCAAACATACTTCATTTTTCCCAGGTTCCAGGCAATTCAGAAAGACAGGACGCACTTTTGGACAAGTTGGCCCCCTTGAGAAGGCCACATGAGTCATTAACTATCCAGCTTCATCCCAAGAAGACCTGGCAAGAGCAGAAATCTGGGGAGGCCCAAAGGAATGGTAAGGTATAGGCGTTTGTGTATATGAAGGAAGAGCTGGTTCCTTAGATTAGAGATGAGATTCCTCATTTTCTTCTTCTTTTTAAGTTTTTCTGCTTGTCCTTCACTTCATTGTGGAAGATTTTATCTCCCTTCCTCCCTTGACCTTATCATTAGACTTAGGTGCTATTTTTTAATGAGTCTTATGGGCAGGAGTTTCAGGAGGTAGAAGCTGAAAGATATAGACCATTTTAATAAGCTTTAGTAAGCTTAACTGTGTGGAATCTTCACTTATGTTCTGTAAGAAGCCATATAATAAGTTTCTCTCACCTTTGGGAAACACAGGACATGCACTTATAAAATAGTGCACAATAATAATTAACATGTCAACATGCTAAATTATATTGTGTATAACACAGAGGTTATTATTATAATGATTAATGGTTTGTCTGTGCAAA
The DNA here is from genome assembly GCF_029407905.1 of Bubalus kerabau. NCBI lineage: Eukaryota > Metazoa > Chordata > Mammalia > Artiodactyla > Bovidae > Bubalus > Bubalus kerabau. The sequence goes on from NC_073626.1 coordinate 21,863,995, forward strand.
ACTTTAAATTCTAGATGGTCTTTCCTTATGTTTTTATACAAATACTTCTGGACAGTTTCACTCTGCTTCTCATTAGTATAAGTCCAGAAAAATACACACTTTCTATACCTAAAATTGTAGAGGTTTACGTATGTGCTGCTACCAAAATAACATTTCACGGGAATACTATGCAGTTAAAATATGAATTGTATTTTCTAATTCTAATCAACTGAAAGATGCCTCATGAAATCTAGCTATCCTGTGAGGCCTGTGGATTCTTAGGGAAGTCCATTTTGTCTGCATTGAACAGTGTGAATATGACTTTTTTCTAAAGTACCACCCTGGCAACTTTTTTAATCTATATACCCCCCAACCAGGCTCCCCACCAAAAAACAGACAAGGAAAAAACAAAACAACTACCACACACACACACAAAACCTTGTAGAAATCACAAGAAATACATTTGAAGAAATGCCTCTCAATTTTATTAAAATAATATACTATCTGGTCCAAATCCTCATTTTACAGTTGAACAGATATACCCACAGTGGCTGTGACTTTTCCAGGTTTCCATAGGACTTAGAGGGAGAGCTGGGGCTCCTGCCTACTAGTCCAGAACAATATTTTAAAACCGTCATGGTAATAACCCAATAAAGCCAGTGTCTTTTAAAATAAATTTATTATTAAATAGACTTTTTTATGCAGGATCTTGTTTTAAAATTTTCATTCTATCCATATCAGCAAGATTATGAATATTATCTCTTGGCTAGGATAATGAAACTCACCTCTGTAAACATAACTTGGAATTATAATTGAGGTCATTTAATACAGAATTATCTTCATATATTAGAGAACTTGGAGAACTGAGTGTCTTGAAGTTCTTTCTAACACATTGTCAGGTATTTCAAAGGAAACTTTTTGGATATGCTATTAACCCACAACACTGACTCTCTGGTAGCAGTAAGTGATAGTCTCCCTAACTTTGTTCCTGTTTCACTTCACTCAGCATTTAACCTTGTCCTTTCCCTCTAGACTGTCAAGCAAGTTGTACATATGGTAATCAGATGATTTTTATGGACATATCCTCATCCCAGTGACCAGCAGGACTGGGCTTATCTGGAATGATAAGGCAATTCATGGATGTGCCAAAATAAAATTGGAAGAATGGCCCTGGCAGAAGATGCAGAAACGAAATAGTCCTAATCTTGTCTCTGAAACAGGATCTCCTAATATCATATTAGCCTGGGATTAGCTGGCAATTGGAAAAGATACATCAACAGAGCCCTGAAACTCCAGTTGGCCAAGTAAACTGCAGGTCCCTGAGATGAGAAAAGTTCACATTTGACAGTTTCCATACAATTTTATTTACATTGTTCAATTGCAGATATAATGGAGAGGGTTATAATTTGAATTGCTAACCCTGTATATTTTTTTATAATTCTTTTGAAGTCTTGGTGAGGGATTTTCTCCAGACTTTTCTTGAAGTCATGGGAGAGAGATTCATCCTAAAGACTGGTAGATTCCTCTGAAGGTAGTAACTGACCACAGGTGCCAACTCTTTGTGTTCTTAAAAAAAAAAAAACTCATCTTCATCAGTAAGCCACCAAAAACCAACTGTCAGTGCCTCCAGAATGTAAAAGCAGCAGCTAAGCCAAGGTGTTGATGTTTGAAAACACTTTCTTAATGGTATGGTGGTATCTCTAATTTCCATGATTTGCTTAATGATCATTAAACTACTAATACTAACTTAGCAATAGTTCTGCCACACATTATAATTTTCCACATGCTTTATCATACATTTCCTCATCTGATCAACAAGAGGTAAGGAGGAGGGTACAGAGGTGATATGGAACCAAATGGTTATGATCTGCCAACATTTAAACAGTTATCAGTAGAGCCAGGGCTGAAATCTTGACGTTCTGGCTCTAATCCAGTCCTTTTATTCTAACCAGAGATAAAATGGTATTTAGATTCCAAAACAATATCATTTTAGAGCAAATAACCAAACTTTTAAAAAAAAATCTATTGCCTGATTAAAAATATGTATTGTAAAGAGGAAGGTAAAATTTGAGGAAGATTTGGTAGCTTGGATATTGTGATGACAGTGAAAAGTGGAGTTCACTCAGTCCAGAGCCAGTGTTTTCCATACCCAGCCCAGGCACTGAAATGTTCTGGTAGCTCTTGCTGTTTCTCCCGTCATGCTGTGTGGACCACTGAAAACCATGTGATTAAATGATTGTTGCACAGTTGGGATTCCTAGACCTGTTGAGATGGAGGTTTCAGCATAACCAAACAGGTGACATCCAACATTAGACCACATAGGATTACCCTCTCCAAATCATTAAAACACCTACTTCCTTATAAAATTTATTGAGTACTTGCTGTGTGTCAAGTTCCATGCTAAGCTTGGGATTGAGGATATGGGATCAGGAAGAGGGAAAAGAGCACATCCAATTTAGGAGGTTAGGGAAGACTTCCTGGAGGAGACAGCATTTGAGATGGACCTTGAATAATAGGTAGGTCAGTGGCTCTCAAAGTGTGGTCTCTAGACCAGCAGTATCTATCATACCAAGAACTGCAAATTCCTGGGCTGCACTCCAGCCTTATCAGATCAGATGCTCTGGTGGTAGGGAGTCCAGCAATCTGTTTTGTTAAGCCATCCAGATGATTCTGATGCACAATAAAGTTTGAGAACCACCAAGCTAGGATTTAGACGAGATGATAGCGAGGACATCAGTTTCAGAAGAAAGGATTCAACCCAGAACATATGCCAGACCATCTACTGTCACTTCCTGCTTATCTTCCTCCCTCTATTTATCCTGACCTGCATGCTTTCTCTCCACTTTTGGCTATTATTTATACACACTTAGCTCCCTCAATGGTTCCTACTCAGTATATTCCTCTCAAATCCCTCATCCCATTACCCTCTCCAATCACTTTTACTTGGTTTTACTCCCACTTACTACCTATGTTTCAGACCCCTTAAATTTCTCCCAAAGTACCTCCCTCGCCTTCTTTGTTTTCTAATCTCTCTTTATCCTTCTTAATTATCTTTGGTATATCTGGAGTTCCCATTTACCACTCTGCGTTTGCACATGATTGCCTTGTCCACATTTTTGCTTTTTCTTCTCCTCCTAGTTTATTCCCAAATAATAATTCTGATGTCATTCTTAGTGGCCTCTTTGTAAATTTCTTCCCTTTATTGCCAATATATGTTTTGATGGTGCCAGTTATCTAATTTGTGCATTGTATGTGATTTTTCATTTTTATAACATATTTTTAACATTTACATGTTCTTTATTCCATGAGTTTCTTGCTTCTCAAACCTAGAATAGGACCTATTTGTATACTGTACATTTGTTACAGGTGATGAAACCAAGACTAAAACTGAAGAGTTGTCCCAGAAGGAAGATAAATCCAAAGACATGGAATTCTTTGGGAAGATAAATGACAGACTTAACAAAGATATTCTTCAATATCCTGAATCCAAAGATGCTTTTGAAAGTGAGGGCATTTTCGAGTGGAAACAGAGGAAAAGAAGATGCTATAAATGTGATGACTGTGGAAAAAGTTTCAGTCATAGCTCAGACCTTAGTAAACACAGGAGAACGCACACTGGAGAAAAGCCCTATAAATGTGATGAATGTGGAAAATCTTTCATTCAACGATCGCATCTCATTGGACATCATAGAGTACACACTGGGGTGAAACCCTATAAATGTAAAGAATGTGGGAAAGATTTCAGTGGGCGCACAGGTCTCATTCAGCATCAGAGAATCCACACAGGTGAAAAACCCTATGAATGTGATGAGTGTGGGAGGCCCTTCCGTGTAAGTTCAGCCCTTATTAGACATCAAAGAATTCATACAGCAAATAAGCTCTACTAATATGGTGTAAGTAACAAAAGTTCTTTAGCCATTCAGGCCAAATTAGTTATCAGAGAAATCTACCTTGGAGACCTTGAGTATCCTAAATGTAGGCAAAGCTTCAATCATCATTAAAAATTTCTCTGGCACCAAAGAATCTACCTGAGTAAAATTTCCTTTTATTTCTAAATTTGTCTTAAGAGTTGTACACCCTCGAAGTCTTAATGTGAAAAGTAGTTTGGAGCATTGAGACCATGTTACCCTTTTTTAGTCTGATGCTGATTCCAGATTGTTACCACAGTGTCTACATCTGATCTTGACCAGAGGGCAAGGATAAGAGTCAGGGAGGTACAGAAAGATTTAAGGGCAGAGACAGCCTGGAGTGATAGTGGCAATAAAAGAAAGTCCAGTGGGACCTGGGATAACTGCTGCCATAAGGCAAAGGAGGCATGATGTTAAAGGAGATCTAAGTTGTTAGTACCATGTAGGATTAGTCAGTGCCCTAGTAAGTCTGTAGAAACCCACAAAAAATTGATGAGGAAACAACCAGTTGGAAAGAAGATCTCTACAACCAGTTGGAAAGAAGAGCTCTGAGTCCAATCACAGCCACAGTTTCTGGAAATGAAGATGTTATATGTTAGACACTGTAATCCAGAATCACTGGGTTCTAGCAGAAAGCCATCGTGGAATGATGGCACCTGTTCTAAAAGAACCCTAAACATGGAAGGCAGTTTCTCAAATTGTTGTGAAACATGTATCACCTCTCCCATCATTTTTGGAGGGAGGCAAGAACTTGTAGTTTTCATGAACTAGTAGAAAAGACAGTGACAGTTAAGAGGCACCTAAAGGGAGTATGGGGACAGTTCTTTCAGACACAGGTGGACAGTTCTTTCAGACACAGGTTGGGGTGGTGGTTAAACTGGTGATTCTGAATGGGGAAGCAATAGCTATGAAGGTAAGAAATGGTTGACGGTTGGGGAGGAGGAGATGTCAGAGGTATGCACAGGCATTGGTAAAGAGAGAGGAAACAAGATAGAACAGAAAGGGATGGAATGAAAAGAGAATGATAAAAAAGGAATAAGGGTATAGGGAAAGGAACAAAGATAAGAGATGGTGATGGGGAAGAGAAAAGGGTGACAATTCTAATATTGACATCAATTATATTTGAAACAGTGGGGCACATGTCACAAGTCATGCAAAGGTGAACAGATAGCTTATCCCAAGGTCATTGAGTCATACATGCACATGTTATTTATGTTATCTTTATTGAGTCTACAGTCTCATCCTGTGCATGAAATTACAGTCTAACCAAAAAGTCCATCAACAGTGAAAACCTACTAGAAACTTTGAAATGCTTCAAAACAACCTGTTCTACCCTTAGTAATATCGCAAGAGAGATTAAGGTTCTAAAAGAATAGATCTCTCAGTCTTTCTTACTCAAATCCTCTAGAGCACAGTTTCTCAACCTTGGTTTTACTGACATTTTCACCCAGACGATTCCTTGTGAATTTGTCTCTGCACTATGGGATGTTTAGCAGTTTGCCTGGCCTCTACCCCTAGAGGCCACCAGCAGCCCCAACTTGTGACAAGCAAAAATTTCTTAAGAGATGCAAATATTCCCTGAAAGGCAAAACCTTTCCTCTACCCCACCAGCCTAGTTGAAGAATCACTGCTGTGTAGGAAAATAATCTGATTTCCATAACTGTTCCACATCATATAAGATTCAATTTAGAAATATATATGACCAGCACTGCTAGACCATTTTTCTACCCCACAAAATGATTCCCAGAATACCTAAAATCTATGCAGCACACATGCTAAAGTAGTCTACTTTAGGAAGCCATACCTCACTTAGTTTTGAGCACCAGAGGAATCTGTCCTCAAATATGACCTGTATAAAGAGCTTACAATTGCATTTTTCTAGACCTTCTTCCCTCTACCATACTTCTGATACTACCCTCTCCTTTGCCCCTTTTGACCCAACGATGAACAGACATTTTATCCTTTAACTATCTGTGCTGTCCAATACATTAGCCACTACGTACATGTGGCTATTTAGCGCTTGAAAGATGGCTATGCAACTGAGGAACTAAATTTTTTTTCACTTTATTTTAAACTTAAAAACTGATACTCGATTCAGTTATTGGAAAACCTTTAAGTATGTTTAGAGTAATTTGTATATATAGGAATCTATTTTTTCCACTGAATTTTATGCAATCTCAATATAGATCAAGTAGTTCCAATGAAAATTTAATAACAATTGAGATGTATAGTAAGTGTATAAACACTGGCTTTCAAAGACTTAGAATGAAAAAAGGTATTAACTTTCATTTATAAGTTTAGATTTTAAAATAATATTTTGGACATACTGGTTTAAATAAAATATAAAATTAATTTCATCTGTCTTTTAACATTTTTAATGTGGCTACTAGAAAACTTAAAATTACATAGGTGGATCACATTACATTCCTATTTATTGGAAAACACTGATTAAGATCTCATTCTCAGGGCAGGTCCAATTCACTACTATATTCCAAACCACCTCAATTCTGTACAGCTAAGTTCTGCTGTGCCAAAGACTATACCTATTTCTTTTTATTCGTTAATCTAATAAGTATTTGCTTAGTGCATGCTGTGTTCCAACCCTCTCTTCTAGGTATTGGGGCTATAGCAAGATAAGATCCCTACTTATATAAGCCTACATTACAGTAAAGGGAGACAAGACATATCAAAGAGGATTAATGGTATGTGGAATATAAACAATGAATTGAAACACAGTGACTGACTACTACAAGTAATCAGAAAAGGCTTTTCTGGACAGCTGACATTTTAACTGAAATATAAATGTCCAGCCTTGGGAAGTTCTGCAGAAGACCATACCAGGCAAAGGGAATGACTAATACAGCCTGTATGGTAGGAATGAATCTGATGTGTTTACAGGAAATGAAAGAAAGTCACTGGGTCTAAAGCACTGGCTTAAAAGAAATGTGGTATAAAGTTAGGCTAAAGAGGTGAGCAGGGGATATGTATTCTAAGCATGGGGCACCACTGGAAGGAAAAGACATGATCTGATTTATCTTTTTAAAAAACCCTTCTGGCCCCTTAGGGAACCAAGAGTGAGAAAAGAGAAGAAGAAAACCAGTCAAGAGCCTACTGCAGTAACCCAGATGAGAGAAGGCAGTGGCACTGACCAAAGTGGACATGAAGAGAAATAAACAGATTCAAGGTATATTTTGGAGATAAAGCCAGAACAATTTGCTAAAAGAAAAGAATGGTATACACCCCCTAAATTCACACACGAAAAGATGTTTAAATACTGGGTTAAACATTTGAAATTCCACTTTTGTACAGTCAAATAGCAATTTCAAATGATTTAACTTAGTAGAAACAAAATAAGAACAGAGAAGAATCTAGAGAGAAATGGAACAGGAAAAAGGACTCTGAAATTGTGTGGGGGCCTAATTAATTTGTGAAATGAAGATCTGTATACTTTTCTCCTTAAAACTCTCTGTGGAAGGCACCCTTTGTTAAGCTCTTTGTCTAGACAGAAATTGCCAACAAACCTGATTCAGAACACGGCTATAATAACATGTCTCAGTACAAACTTTCTTCTGGATTGCACATTTCCTAAACTGGTAAAATCGGGTTATCAGTGAAAGGCAGTAGAGCAGAGGTTAAGAGAAGACTGCCTGGGTATGAATCTTTGCTTTTCCTGTTTCTAATTATATGACCTTGGCATATCCATTTTCTGTGCCTTATATCCCCCATCTGTAAAACAGTGGTAACATGCTGTCTACTTCAAAAAGTCGGAATTACACAAGGGACCAAATGTCTTGGGTTTAGAACAGTGCCTGCACATAGTAAATACTGTTAGTATTAGGCTAGGCCAATAATACTTAAGTATTCTTAACTATTGTTAAGTCTTTTTGTTCATCAAAATGCATCATGTTCAGCATTTCTTCCCCTCAAAGCTGCTTAAACTTGTTGAGTGGTGTTTTATCTTCATGAATTCACTGCAGCAACTGTTGCTGTTATGTATGTGTTTTCCCGTAATGCTAACAATTACCCTAATTCTGAACTGTTCCTTAAATACCTAAGCCAATTCCAGCCCGGACGGTCCCACCCGACGGAGAACACCATCCGCGTCGCCCTCACTTGGGCTCTCACCCGCCAGCCCTCGTCTCCCGGCGGTTTCCAGCCCCTGGCTCTGGGCCCAGCTCACAGTGTCGTTTACCCGGCCGCAGAGGCCGGCCCCGGGAGCTCTGGAACCGTTAGCTACCGGAAGTGGCCGGGACGCGCGAGAGCGCTAGGAAAGGGGCCGGTCTTTCCCCGATCCAGAAGCACTGAGGGTGGCGCCTGGGAAGGAGCTCAGGACCCCGGGTGGAGGAAGCGGAGAACCGTCTGAGGGATCCGAGAACTCCGTCATTTAAGTGGGTTCTTGGGAGGGAAAGGAAGTAGGTCATCTTTCCAACATGAACTTGAAATAAGTAATGTTCTTCTATACCGTCCCTTCTCTCATTTTCGGTGTTTTACACACCTCATTTTTGGATTCCTAGAGAAGGCTTTCTGATTAAAGTGAAATCTGAGCCAAACCTTGAAGGATGGACAGAGTTAAGTGCAGAGTAGTAGGAAGTGTACTTCTACCAGAAGGGTCAGTATGAGCAAAAGTGTGATACTGAGTGAAATAGCAGAATCAAGCCACCTTCTATTAAGTCAGACATTAAAGAGATTTGCAGAAATATCAAATGATTCCACCCCTTATACTTTTTTTGAAAATACAGATAAATTTCATAAAATATTAAAGTAACATAAAATATGTTACCTAACATATAATGGGTACCTTACTGTTACTTTAAAGAAAAACTTTAATTCCTCAGCTTTAATTTCCAACACAGCAAATCTTGTTTTATATGACCCATGTAAACAAACTCTTTGGAGTCCTCACTAGTTTTTAAGAATATAAAAGGAGTCATGAGACCAAAATATTTGAGAATATGCTATTCCATACACTATATGAAGTGATGCTTCTGAAACTAAAATGTAGAGCAACTATGGAAAATGCAGGAACACCTTGAGGCCCTAGGTGTGGAAAATGTTTGGAGTCTTATTAGAAACATGTCATCTGCTTATACAAACAGGGAAAGTATGAGTGACCAGAGTCTTAACATTTTTTTGTGTTCTGGTGGGTCTTTCATTGCTGTTGGACCTAGTGACTCAGGAAGTTTAAAATATGTTCTAAACCCTGGTGTGGCTAATTCTAGTAGTGATTTAAAAGGGTTAAAAGTTTATTTTTCATAGTAGGAAGTCAATAGATAATATATCTGTACCTGAAAAATTCAAGAAATGGTAGTGTTATATTATTTTTAAATGTGGAGGTTAATAAAAAAGCAAACGGAAAGAGTTAAAGTGGTTGCCTCTGGGGACTAGATGTTGATAACAAAAGGAAAGAGTGAGGCCTGGTGTTTATCACACCATAAGCCTCAGAGTACTATTAATTTTATTTACTTTTTTAAAATGTCTTTATTAGTAAAATCCACAAATCAGATGTGCAACTCAATGAATTTTTATAATATGTGCAACCATGTAACTACAACGCCAACCCATAATAAACATTTTTTTATCTTCTGTCACCACAGATATTAATCTTGATATTAATTTTACTTAAATGCTCACACAAGGCTACTTTTATTCAACGTGATAGGTAGGAAGTTAGACACGAGTAACTGGAGGGGAGGCCTGGCTGAAAGGGATGCAATCTGATCTCTAAACTCCATCCCAGACACACCCAGGAGAGTTCACAGATATGCTACAAAATAACCACAGAGACATTTCGTCTCCTATACATGGGTCCTAAGCACAGAGTGGATACAAAATGACCAGAGACTTCCCCAAGTAACCTTAGGCCATTCAGTTCAGTTCAGTCTCTCAGTCAGGTCCGGCTCTTTGCGACCCCATGAATCGCAGAACGCCAGACCTCCCTGTCCATCACCAACTCCCAGAGTTCACTCAAACTCACATCCATCAAGTCGGTGATGCCATCCAGCCATCTCATCCTCTGTCGTCCCCTTTTCCTCCTGCCCCCAATCCCTCCCAGCATCAGAGTCTTTTCCAATGAGTCAGCTCTTCGCATGAGATGGCCAAAGTACTGGAGTTTCAGCTTTAGCATCATTCCTTCCAAAGAAATCCCAGGGCTGATCTCCTTTAGAAAGGACTGGTTGGATCTCCTTGCAGTTCAAGGGACTCTCAAGAGTCTTCTCCAACACCACAGTTCAAAAGCATCAATTCTTCGGTGCTCAGCTTTCTTCACAGTCCAACTCTCACATCCATACATGACCACTGGAAAAACCATAGCCTTGACTAGACGGACCTTTGTTGGCAAAGTAATGTCTCTGCTTTTGAATATGCTGTCTAGGTTGGTCATAATTTTCCTTCTAAGGAGTAAGCGTCTTTTAATTTCATGGCTGCAATCACCATCTGCAGTGATTTTGGAGCCCCCCAAAATAAAGTCAGCCACTGTTTCCACTGTTTCCCCATCGATTTCCCATGAAGTGATGGGACCAGATGCCATGATCTTAGTTTTCTGAATGTTGAGCTTTAAGCCAACTTTTTCACTCTCTTCTTTCACTTTCATCAAGAGGCTTTTGAGTTCCTCTTCACTTTCTGCCATAAGGGTGGTGTCATCTGCATATCTGAGGTTATTGCTATTTCTCCCGGCAATCTTGATGCCAGCTTGTGCTTCTTCCAGCCCAGTGTTTCTCATGATGTACTCTGCACAGAAGTTAAATAAGCAGGGTGACAATATACAGCCTTGACGTACTCCTTTTCCTATTTGGAACCAGTCTGTTGTTCCATGTCCAGTTCTGTCACGACCAAGATAATCATGATGGTGTGATCACTCACCTAGAGCCAGACGTTCTGGAATGTGAAGTCAAGTGGGCCTTAGAAAGTATCTCTACAAACAAAGCTAGTGGAGGTGATGGAATTCCAGTTGATCTATTTCAAATCCTGAAAGATGATGCTGTGAAAGTGCTGCACTCAATATGTCAGCAAATTTGGAAAACTCAGCAGTGGCCACAGGACTGGAAAAGGTCAGTTTTCATTCCAATCCCAAAGAAAGGCAATGCCAAAGAATGCTCAAACTACCGCACAATTGCACTCATCTCACACGCTAGTAAAGTAATGCTCAAAATTCTCCAAGCCAGGCTTCAGCAATACGTGAACCTTGAACTTTCTGATGTTCAAGCTGGTTTGAGAAAAGGCAGAGGAACCAGAGATCAAATTGCCAACATCCGCTGGATCGTGGAAAAAGCAAGAGAGTTCCAGAAAAACATATATTTCTGCTTTATTGACTATGCCAAAGCCTTTGACTGTGTGGATCACAATAAACTGTGGAAAATTCTGAAAGAGATGGGAATACCAGACCACCTGACCTGCCTCTTGAGAAACCTTAGGACATTCAGATCAGATCAGATCAATCTCTCAGTCAGGTGCTACTCTTTTCGACCCCATGAATCGCAGCACGCCAGGCCTCCCTGTCCATCACCAACTCCCAGAGTTCACTGAGACTCACGTCCATTGAGTCAGTGATGCCATCCATCCATCTCATCCTCTGTTGTTCCCTTCTCCTCCTGCCCCCAATCCCTCCCAGCATCAGAGTCTTTTCCAATGAGTCAACTCTTTGCATGAGGTGGCCAAAGTACTGGAGTTTCGGCTTCAGCATCATTCCTTCCAAAGAAACCCCAGGGCTGATCTCCTTCAGAATGGACTGGTTGGATCTCCTTTAGGACATTAGGAGCCTATTAAGGATTCATGAATATTCTGCATCTGATTATAACAGATAGAATTATGGGAAGACATAAACAAGACAACTTGCTGTTATATAACATAATTGTCACTCAGCCTTGAGTATATGCCCATTTACATTCCCTTTCATTTATTGGTGGTGGGTGCAAGCCCTACTTTGCACTGGGTATAACCAAAAGGAGGAACCTGGAAGTATAAAATAGGGAAGCCAGATCAGATCAGATCAGATCAGTCGCTCAGCTGTGTCCGACTCTTTTCGACCCCATGAATCGCAGCACGCCAGGCCTCCCTGTCCATCACCAACTCCCGGAGTTCACTGAGACTCACATCCATCGAGTCAGTGATGCCATCCATCCATCTCATCCTCTGTCGTCCCCTTCTCCTCTTGCCCCCAATCCCTCACAGCATCAGTCTTTTCCAATGAGTCAACTCTTCGCATGAGGTGGCCAAGTACTGGAGTTTCAGCTTTAGCATCATTCCTTCCAAAGAAATCCCAGGGCTGATCTCCTTCAGAATGGACCAAGAGGTCTCAAAAGGAAGGATGAGAAGGGTTCCTTTAGGAGTGTTGGACTAATGGAAGATCTATCTGCCTTTGTCTGTTGTTCTACTTTTTTTGGTCCATTGCTCCAAAAAAAGAAATAAACCAACATAACAAATTTTTTTGGATTTATCCAGAAATGGCAACCCACTCCAGTGTTCTTGCCTGGAGAATCCCAGGGATGGGGGAGCCTGGTGGGCTGCAGTCTATGGGGTCGCACAGAGTCGGACACAACTGAAGTGACTTAGCAGCAGCAGCAGCAGCATGTTGTTCATCTATCAGTGTTGTACTTAGTTGCTGAGTTGTGTCTGACTCTTTGTGACCCCATGGACTATATAGCCCACCAGGCTCCTCTGTCCATGGGGATTGTCCAGACAAGAATACTGGAGTGGGTTGCTATGCCCTCCTCCAAGGGATCTTCCCAACCCAGGGATTGAACCCAGGTCTCCCTCATTGCAGGCAGATTTTTTACCATCTGAGCCACCAGGAAAGCCTTATCTATCAGTAGCTGCTTTTAGTTTCTGACTGTATGATCAGTTTAGTTTCTGTTGTATCATCATAACAGTATTTGATTTTCTGTTCTTTTGATGAACTAATTTGGGCCTATTATGAATAATTAGGAATTATGAATAAAGCTGATATGGACTTATGGTTTTATGTCTTAGGTAAAAATACCTAGGGGTGAAATTACTGGGCTATAATGTAGGCATTATTTAACTTTATTAAAAATTGCTATTTTTCAAACTAGTTGTACCATTTTACACTCTCACTAGCAGTGTATAAGAGTTCAGTTGCTTCATATCCTCACTTCAGTTTAGTTGCTCAGTCGTGTCTGACTCTTTGCGACCCCATGGACTGCAGCATGCCAGCCCTCCCTGTCCATCACCAACTCCCGGAGTTTACTCAAACTCATGTCCATTGAGTCAGTGATGCCATCCAACCATCTCATCCTCTGTTGTCCCCTTCTCCTACCTTCAATCTTTCTTCAGTGTCTTTTTCCAATGACTCAGTTCTTCGCATCAGGTGGCCAAAGTATTGGAGTTTCAGCTTCAGCATCAGTCCTTCCAATGAATATTCAGGACTGATTTCCTTTAGGATGGACTGCTTGGATTTCCTTGCTGTCCTATATCCTTTCTAGCACTCAGTATTGTCAGTCATTTTCATTTTAGCCATTCTAATGGATGTTGACTCATCGGAAAAGACTCTGATGCTGGGAGGGATTGGGGGCAGGAGGAGAAGGGGACGACAGAGAATGAGATGGCTGAATGGCATCACTGACTCGATGGACATGAGTCTGAGTGAACTCCGGGAGTTGGTGATGGACAGGGAGGCCTGGCGTGCTGCGATTCATGGGGTTGCAAAGAGTCGGACACGACTAAGCAACTGAACTGAACTGAATGGATGTGTGGTGGTCTTAATTTTATATTCCCTTGATGAATAATGATTTTGAGTACCTTTTCATGAACTTATTGATAATTCATATATCTTCTTTGGTAAAGTGTGTGTCTATAACTTTTGCCTATTTACATTTATTTTCTTATGATTGAGCTGTAAGAGTTCTTTATATATTCTGAATACCAGTTGTCAGAAATATGCATTGAAAAAATATTTTCCATTCTAAATGGAATATTTCCATCCTAAATATTTTCCATTCCATTTTTCATTTCTAAATGGTGCTTTTTGCTGAGCAGAAAATTTAAATTTTGATGAAGTCAAATTTAGCAATTTTATCTGTTATTATTAGTGCCTTATGAGAAATCTTTGCTTAGGTTACAACACTATTTCATTTCTACTACCTATGTGTACAACTTTTATTTTTAAAAATTGTTTTTTAATGTAAAAGTGAAACAGCATAGTTCTAATCTGTTGACAGTTATTTTCAGTTTTCATCTCTGGTGGGAAGCAAAAACTATGAAATAACCAAAGTGTTTTGAAGGAGTTGAAACACTGTAACTTCTGTGTTTATTGTTATTTGTTTTATTGTGATGATTAGCTGACAAAACTCTTACAAGCAAATCAAAACTACTAAGGCTTAGTCTTGAGGACAGACAAGATATTTTTAAGTTAAGGTTGGGGACTGGATAGAAACATTGGTGGTGGTGGCTATCAGCAGGATCAGATAAGGAGGGAAAATTAAGATGAAGATTGGAGGGGCACCTGAAAACCCAGCATAAATGGATAGTTAGAAAAAAATGTTAAAGGAATAAAAATGGGGGGCCAAAACAGCAACAAAAGTAAGACATTTTTCATGTGAAAATAAATCAAGGAAAACCTCCTTTAAAATGGAGTCAGGAAGCCCTGAAGGAGAGCTCTCATGCATGTACTAGTATTACAGCCTGCATAACCAGTAAGAATAAGGAAAATAAATATTTAACAAGGTCCGTTTCCGCTTTTATGGAATTCTTTGTATAAAAGTCTGTCTGTTACAACTTCTTATTCATGATAAGAATATAACTTTAATTCTGATACAAGAGAGGGCATTTTTCACAAGGGAATTTCATCACCTGCTTTTAAGAAGAGCCCTCCCTGCTCAGCAGCAATGCACTGACCACTGCTTGAAGCTAATATGAAACGGCCATAACCTCCTTCTTCTCCAGCGAACTTTTATTCAAGACAGCCCTCCCCCAAACTAATAAAGTTGATCTTCCCTTTGTTTCTTGATCTTGCCTCTGAAACACCACGCCTTGCGTGACCCAAATAGCAATTCTCTGCTTTTCTTGCACAAACCCATTTTGCTGTTAAAATAATTGGCTGTTTGATTTTTTAGGCCACCATCCACAACCACCGCCCCCAAATCCTATGTAGTCTAAAAAGTTAAAATTGTAAGGGTGTATAAGGAAAGAACATGGATTTGAATTTGGGTTTTTCTAAATTTATGGTATTGGAAATAGGGTCTACCACTTAAGTTTATGTCATAGATTACATCATAATCCTAAACTTAAGTGAAGTCGCTCAGTCGTGTCCGACTCTTTGCAACCCCATGGGCTGTAGCCTGCCAGGCTCCTCCTTCCATGGAATTTTCCAGGCAAGAATACTGGAATGGGTTGCCATTTCCTTCTCCAGGTGATCTTCCCAACCCAGGGACTGAACCCAGGTATCCCGCATTGTAGGCAGATGCTTTTACCGTCTGAGCCACCAGGAAAGTCCCCTAAAGTTAATCCTAAACTTAACTCAGTACTAAAAAAGCTAAACTGCAAAGCAGGTTTTTGTAAGAAAACTGCAGTTCATTAAAATAGGAAAGGGTGGAACATATGTAAAGACTCGAAAGAATTCATATTTTCTATGAACCATGATAAACTGGAATTCCTCAAGAAATTTGCAGTCTACGTGGGAGGGTTGGATATGTTTATGGAGCGAGGACAATAAAGTCCAGGGATATCTAACCCGGCCAAACGCAAGTCTAGTTAGTTAGCATCATAAGGATCCTTAACGTGCATCCTTCACCGCTACCCCAGCTACCGCCTGCTCCCAGTCCTGGCCTCCGCAAGCCCTCGGATCAGCTCTCCGGGGGACCTTTACGTCCCCAGCAAGCGTTCGGAGCGGGGTCGTTGGGCCAAGTGAGCGAGGCGGAAGTGACACCACACTCCGTTATTCCTCACAACTTTCCCGGCGCCTTAGAGCCGCGTGCAACCCTGCGACGCGTAGACGCAAGAAGACAGCGAGGCCTAGCGTTCGGTCGTGAGGGGCGTGGTGGCCCAGTTGGCTCATTGGTCCGACCATAGAGCTTTCAGACCTCCAGGATTCCTAGAGAGCTCCGGAAGTGGCTTGGGGGCAAGATGCATGTTGGCCGGCGGTGTGCCTCTTCACGCCTGGAAATTAGAGGCTGGAGGGTCCTGGGCCGGCTGCTGCTTTCGCACCTCTCTTCTTGCAGCCGTTCCTGTGGGTCTGTCCACCGTTTGTAGCATCCTTCCCCACTGCGGGCCGCCCCTGGAACTCACGGTGAGTACAGTCCGGCCTTGGGCCGGAGGAAACAGGAACGCTTTGTGGCCAGACCAGGCCGCAGCTAAGGACAAGCCTGAGGGGTCTGGAGAGGGGCCCTGAGCCGAGGTCTGCGCCCCGGGGTGATTCGGTCGGTTAAGGGTCGCTTTGGTTGCCAGCGCAGGCCGAGTGCGCGTTCCCAAACTTTTTGCTAAGGAACCTTCAGTGAAGATACGCTTTCTTCATCGCTAATCGTTTGTGGTGTTATTTGCAGTCAGTCTTATTTGTCTTAAAGTATAAAACTGTCCCTTTGTTATCTTTTATTGACCACTGTCCACTATTTGGATTGTTTTTATTTAACAGTTTTGCATTTCCGTCACAATTGTCATTAAAATACATATATATAGTTTTTGGAAACCCCAGTTGTCCTTGGAAACCTGTTTTTCCTGCTTAGTTTCTTTTGCTCTCTGTAGTGTATTCAGAAAATGACAGTGTGTTGACTGGATAATGTACAACGAAACAGTTTTTGACGACTTTCCGGTAATATAAAATTCAACCTTATTCAGAATACTTTATTAAAGCTAGTTGAAGCAGATGCCTGAAAACTCTTTAGGAGGGGCCCCATTTCTGAAATTCAGGTGACTCATGAATAACTTTTGTCACTACCACCTCTAAAAAATACATATTTCTGTTTGATTAGTTCAGTTAAGTATACTTATGCAGTAATCACAGTTTTAGCAAATGCGTACATATTTTGAATTTCTGCTGTAGTTAAGTGTAAAATGTGGATGTTAAAATATTCAACTTACACAGCTTGAGATACTTATAAAACACGGTGTTTGCTTCACCTTGATTTTTAAAGCCTAGAAAATACCTTTGCTTGGTTTTATTTCAGCTCCCAAACATCCCAAATTAGACAAATTAGTCTAAAGGAAGAAAGCATTCTTTCTTCATCTATTAAAAAGGTAATGGTGTTAAAACATGTCTTCAGTAGTTCACAATATTATTGCATTAAAAATGAGAAGAAGCTTTAAAGATTTTTTTAATTTCCTAAATCAATAAAGTTGATGAAGTATCTTAGAAGAGGATGTAAGAAGCAGTCTTTATCCACACCGTGCTTACCAACTTAATTTAAATACAGGGGCATATACACAAAACTGAGAGGAAGGTGTTATATTTATAGTGGACTAATTTTGTAGTACATATCTTTGTACTTGGTTATAGGCTGTAACTTTCAAAAACTGTCTGATTGAAGAGGGACGAGACCAAAACAGGAAAATTAGCTACTAAAAAGAATAATGAAATGGATAATGGACAAGATTTGTTGGTTGATGTGGTTTGAAATATGAACAAACCTAACAGTTAGATGACTCCCATCAGTTTCACTGTTGAGACTTTTTAAAATATCGTTTAGTACTATACTACTATTTTAACATCAACAATGTAAAGTTCTTGAATGATGCACACTTAACATTGAAACTTTTTATAGCTAATATTGATGACTATTGATTATAAGGTGGAAGGTGGCCAGTAGTTCAGTAGTTAAAGATGAGCCTTGACTTTAGGAAATTTGTCTAAATTTCCTAAAACTATGACTATGGTAAAACTATGACTATGCATTCAAAACAATTAGAGCTTAGAATTCATGTCCCATAGTAATGGATTTATTAAATTTTTATTGACTTTTCAAATGAATTATTTTAAAAACCATGGATGTTGGTCCTGTGTGTTCAAAACAAAAGTGTCTCTCTTTACCCCTTGTCTCAAACCCTCCACAAAATCTCAGCCTTTTGCTAAGACAGAGATTTCATTCTTCCCTCAAATCTCTATACCAGGAAATTCCTCTACTTCTCTGTAAAGTTATTATCTATGAATTAAACCCTTTGTTGTTAATCACCATATTTAATTTTATCTCTTGCTCCCTGGTTTCTCCATCTGTACTTTGCTCGCCAAACTGTTGTTACCAGTCTGTCTTGATTTTAAAGATAACTTTTCAAAGTCTCTTCCTTTTCTGTCCACACTCTGTAAGTAGGGGTTCTTAACCTTCCTGGAGTTCTTTGGAGGATGTTTGATGTACGAACACTGAAAATGTAAACTTTTGTGTGTATGGGCTTTTTTATGGAAAGAAGTGCTGTGTTTCATTAGTTTGAGAGACTTTGAGCCAACCCTACCTTACTCTCTTGGCCTCAGATGCCTGAAAGATAGAGACACTGACTTGAAGACTCATGTCAGTAACAACATGTAATCTGATTTCTAAGTGCCGACCTCTTCTTTCCCTAGGTGGACTACAGGTCTGTGAATTTATCTTGATATTAGCATTTCTTGCCAATTGCTTTTGGATATGCCTCCTTTAGTTATACTATTCTCTATTCTCTACAGTGCTGCCTTCAGTTACATTTTCTCCAGGCCCTTGTCCACAATGTTGCCATTGTGATCTTTCTGGCCTACAAATATGTAATATAAGTTATAAAGAGATACAAAGAAAAAGATCACTGTCACAAAAACCATGACCATGGGCAGACATTTGCAGTACATACTCTATACAATGTGATAAATCCTGTCCCCACACCTTGCAAAAAATAACTTGGCAAAAAATGAGCACCTTAATCGTCCAGAGTGGGGGATATTGGCAGCTGAGGAGTGGGGGCAACAGGGAAGACCTGATTTAAAAGGTAACAGATAAGCTGAGACTTTTAAGTTAGAGTTCAGTGATTTATGCAACACTAGGGTTTATCAGCCATAACACTGACACTTTTAACCAGATCATTCTTTCTGTGGAGAATTATGTTATACATTGTAGGATGTTTAATCACATCTCTGGCCTCTACCTACTAGCTACTAGTAGCATCCCTTCCCAAATGTTTCCAGACATTGCTAAATATCTGGGATATGGGAGGAATTGAGAACCACTGAGCTAAAGAGCTCTACAGCAGAATGGGGATAGGAGAAAGCCACATTTGGAAAGGCTGTATGAAGGAGAAAGAAAAAAAAGTGCAAGTGAAGTAGCTCGGTCATATCCGACTCTTTGCGACCCCATGAACTGTAGCCTACCAGTCTCCTCTGTCCATGGGATTTTCCAGGCGAGAGTACTGGAATGGGTTGCCATTTCCTTCTGCAGGGGATCTTCCCAACCCAGGGATCGAACCCAGGTCTCCCGCATTGTAGGCAGATGCTTTTACCCTCTGAGCCACCTGGGAAGCCCTGTAAAGGAAAGTTTATAGCAGATAAAGCAAGACAGTTTTACGTATCATAAAGGGCCTTGCATTCCGTGCTGAAGAGTTAAGTTCCTTATTGAAAGATTTTAAGGAGGTGAGTTGTATTACATATGTGTTAAGACAGTCTCTCTAGTAGTGTATTTAGTTTGATAGGGCTGCCGTAACATAGTACCACAAACTGGATGGCTTCCACAGAAATTTATTCTCCCATAGTTACGATGGCCAAAAGTCTAAGGTCAATGTGATAGCAGGGTCATACTCTCCTAACTTCTGATTGTTACTGACAATCCTTGGCGTTCCTTGACTTGAAACTGCATAACTCCATCTCTACCGCCCTAGTTACATGACTGTCTTCTGTCTTCACATGGCCTTCTCTTTGTATGTGTCAATCTCCATGTCTCTTCTCTTATTATAAATATACTAGTCATATTGGCTTAAAGGGCCACCCTATTCCAATATATAAAAGCATCTGCCTACAATGCTGGAGACCCGGGTTTGATCCCTGGGTCAGGAAAATCCCCTGGAGAAGGAAATGGCAACCCACTCCAGTACTCTTGCCTGGAAAATCCCATGGACAGAAGAGCCTGGTAGGCTACAGTCCATGGGGTCGCAAAGAGTCGGATATGACTGAGCAACTTCACTTTCACTTTCACTCCAATATAACTTCATCTTAATTTGATTAAAACTGCAAAGACTCTATTTCCAAATAAGGTCAAATTCACAAGTACCAAGGGTTAGTACCTCAACATATTTTTTTTTGGAGGGACACAATTCAACCCACAATAAGCAGCTTTATGGAACATGAAGAAAAGCATAACAGGGCAGAAAGATCACTTACCACTGCTACTGCAGGCAAGAGTGATGCCAGATACCAAAGGTGAAAGCCATAGACATATATCCCACAAAGAAACAGGCCTCTGTCATTGAATAAGTGTAAAGACTCAGGCATTATATGTAAAACTTAACTGCTCAACAAATACTAATACAGTCTGTGTTGAGTATTATAAATAATAGTCCTCTAATCTTCTTCCATTCTATCAATAAAATAAAAGATAAATATCTCTACTCATAGGAAATATAGAATTAAGTTAGAAAGTCAAAACTCCTTTGCAACTAATAATACACAATTATGGCAAAAATAACATTGAAGTGATACTTGTGTAACAGATATGTAGACTAAGAGGGAAATCATTTCCAATTGGAATCATTAGGAAAGGATTTTAAAGAAGAAAGCATTTTATCCAGTCCTTTGAGAATAGGTAGTTTGAGTACTAATGAAAGAAATTAGAAAACTTAAATAAATAGACAGACAGACCATGTTTATGATTTGGGAAACAATACTGTTTAGATGTCACTTGTCTCTCAACTGAACTATAGAATCAACACAAATCCTATTCCAAGAGTTTTGTTTTTTGTTTTTTAGAAGACAGTTATAAAATTTATACCAAAAGGCAACAGAACTAGAAAAACTAAAATAATTCTGAAAATGAACAACAAAGTTAGAGGACTCTTAGTAATTTATTTCAAGATTTAAAAAGCCACAACTGTCAAAACAGTTCATATTGGCGAAAGGAATAACATATACGTCAGTGGAACAAAATCAAGATTCCAGAAGGAGATCCACACATACAGTCCATTGATTTTTGACAAAGACACTTCAATACGTAAAGTTTAATCTTTTCTGCAAATAATGTTGCAACAATTTGATACCTGTATGAACCTCCATCCATACTTCAAACTCTGAACAAAAACTAACTTAAAAGCGATTATAAAGCTAAAAGTAAAAATTTAAACTATAATCTTTGTGTCCTTGGATTAAGCAAAAACTTCTTAGATATGACAATAGTACAATCCCTAAAAGTTGACAAATTAAATTTCAAAAAATTATGAATTTCTGTTCTTAAAAAGGCACTGTTAAAAGAATGGAAAGGAGGAGATATTTGCAAGTCACATGTTTCGTAAAGGACTTGTATCCAAAATATGTAAAGAATTCTCAAAAGTCAATTATTTTAAAAAATCGAATTCTAAATATAGGAAAAAGTCAAAGAAGATGCAGTTGTCTCTTGGTATCCATGGGGAATTGGGTCCAGGACCCTCTTGGATACTAAAATTTGTTGATGCTCAAGTCTTACGTAAAATATAATAGTCTTTGCATATAACCTATGCACATCCTCCTGTATATTTTAAATCATCTCTAGATTACTTACAATCCCTAATAAAATATAAATGCTTTGTAAATAGTTGGTGATGTGTGGCAAATTCATGTTTTACCTTTTGGAACTTTCTGGAATTTTTTCCCCCCAAATATCTTTGATCCATGATTGATTGAATCCAGGAATGTGGAACCCATGGATTTGAAGGACCAATTATATGAATGGCAAATAAGCACAGGAAAGGATGCTCAGCATTATTAGTCAGTAGAGAAATGCAAATTAAAACCTTATGAAATTCCACTATGTCTTTTAGAATACCAAAATCTATGTGTATGTGTGTATCTATATGTGTATGTGTGTGTTTCAAATGCTGGTCAGAATGTAGAACAGTTGCAGTTCTCACATATTGCTAGTAGAATGCAAAGTATTATAGCCACTTTGGGAAACAGTCTGGCAGTCTCTCATAAAGTTATCCATATACTTACCTTATGACCCAGCAGTTTTTTTTCTGGATATTTACCCAGGAGAAATGTTCACACAAATGAATCAAGTACAATATGCTAGAAGATATGCCAGACTCAAAAGGCTACATACTGTATAATTTTATTTCTAAAACATTCTGTGTCATTAGTTTGTGGGACTAGGTTTGAGGGTTGCAAGTGTTGATAGGGCATCGGTTCCTTAGAGGTGCAGGACCTGTGCCCTAGAGAAGACTTTACAGAGCTTGAAATAAAGTCCATAGTAGAGGTTAGTGTGGAGACCAGGGGGTTGGTAGTGGGGTGGGGGGGTGGAGTACATGTGGGATAAGGAATGTTAAGTGGAGAAGAGGAAAGTGTTAGGACCTTTCTTGACAATACCGTTAGCTGTATTATGTGGAAATTAGTCTCATGTTGAGAGTGAGGGGCAGGTTAAGAGCTGCAGTGTGTCAAAACGGTATAGCTGGTATAGCAAATGCTGAAAGGAATCGAATCAGTAGCACTGAGTGTCAGATGAGATTAAATATGGAATTTCAATTAGACCCAGTCTACATGGTTTCCTGACTTTGTTTAGCCATGTTCCACATCCCCAGGAGAGAAAGCAGAAGGAATTCCCAGATGGAATTGGCATGGCAGAAGGCTAAGAAGGCAAGGAGTTATTTCTGGAGAGGATCACTTAAATGACATCCATGTCATGGTAGGGAACTTGTTAAGATATCTCAGTAAATTATTGTGACCTTTGGCTTGCCTTTACACTATTTGTCATTTTCTGTCCCCAAAGAAGTACCCTTAAAGAAGAGGCCCTCAGAAGGTTCTTCTCTTAAGAAGATAAAGAAACATAGTAGAAACGAGTCTCCTGAGCTTTTCTGGCCCTAAATGGCAGCAGAATCAAGAAAGTCTTTAGCCCCATCCCCACCAGACCAGGTTCCTGAAGAGGACCTTGTAATTGTCAAGGTAGAGGAAGATCATGGTTGGGACCAGGAATCAAGTCTACATGAAAATAACCCTCCTGGCCAAGAGCTGTTCCGCCTACGCTTCAGGAAGTTATGCTACCAAGAGACACTAGGACCCCGAGAAGCTCTGATCCAACTCCGCGCACTTTGCCATCAGTGGCTGAGGCCAGATTTGAACACCAAGGAGCAGATCCTGGAGCTGCTGGTGCTAGAGCAGTTCTTGACCATCCTGCCTGAGGAGCTCCAGACTCTGGTGAAGGAACATCAGCTAGAGAATGGAGAGGAAGTGGTGACCCTACTGGAGGATTTGGAAAGGCAAATTGATATATTGGGACGGCCGGTACGTAGAAGGAGGTGGGCATGCTGTGACTGTGAGAGTCCAGGGAGCTGGGTGGAGGGACATTGATACAAAGTGGGAGAATAAATGCTGAGCATGAGTTTTGTTATAGGAGAATGAAAATAGTTATATTGTGGCGTGGCTTCTATCTATAGAGTTCTTTTTATTCTTGGATATAAATCCATTTTTTTTTAATCCTCATAACATCCTTGCAGTTGTATTATTGTTCTGTTTGCCAGATGGGAAACTGATGCATAGAGAACTTATTTTCTAGGGGCAACCAAATAACTAAAGATAGATCTGAGGCCAGAACTCAGATTTCCTAGTTTCTTATCAAAAATTTTTTCCGCTGAAGAGTACTGCTTTAAGTTGCTGTTTATCATTCTTCTCCTTTCTTGAGAGTACAAAGTATCAGCATTTTGTGTATCAAGGAGGGCATCAGCAGAAATCTTTTTCTTAAGTGCTAAGCATAAATGATGCCTTTCTGTGCGAATCAGCATGTTTGTGTTCCTTACTGCCCCTTGGAAGTAATTAAGATTCTGCTTTTTCCTTCCCCCATATGTATTCCTTTAGATGTGCTTTTTCTTACATTGTTCACTTCATTTCTCAGAGGGATTCCTTGTAATGCAACTGTCGTGTTTCCAGGTCCCAGCTCGTCCACATGGACATAGGGTACTCTGGGAGGAGTTGATGCATTCAGAATCTGCACCAGAGCCTCCAGATACTCAGCTCCAACCTGTGGCAATGCAGCACAAATCTGCAGTTCTCCAAGAGCCACACGATAGAGGTGAGGAGCCAGATTTCACTGCTGAGGAGTGAGGAAGTGAAAAGGAAAGAAAGTACATTCAGGATACCTATCTAGTTCCTTGAACCAAGAACTAGAATCTGCTGTTTGCAGACTGGTCATAAGATCTGATTTAAATTTCACCTAGGCTTCAAATACAGACTGTCAGTCCCAGTGGTAAATTCAAGAACAAATGAAAGAATTTGGGGATTTTATAGCTTCATATGTTTCTGTTACCACAGTGTATTTACTGCATAGACATAGGCATTTTTAGATTTTGTTGGTATCACATGCCATTTTATTTGTATTTCAGTATGTCTTTTCTTAAACAAGAGCATTTTCATAGATACCACAATGAATTGATCACAGTTAGAAAATATTCATATTTTGCCAGCTGTCCCAAAGTTTTTCCAGAGTCTAGTCCAGGATCACACTTTGCAAATAGTTGTCCTGTCTCTTTACTCACCTTTTACTTGGAATAGTTCCTCAGCCTTTTTTTGCCTTCCATAATCTTGAATTTGTGAAGAGTACAAGTCAATTATTTTGTAGAATGACAACAATTTGAGTTTGTGTGATGTTTTCTCTTATTTAGATTCAAATTGTGTCTATTTGGCAGGAACACCTCACAACTGATTTTGTATCCTTCTCAGGAATATGACAGGAATTTGTCTATTGTTGGTAGTGTTTTTTTCAATGACTTTTTTAAGGTTGTCCTTGCTAGGTTTTTGTTACTGTTTTTCCCTTTGTAATTAGTAAGTAATTTCTGGGGATATACTCTTGAGTCTGTGTATCAGTAAATACCCTGGTCTTCATCAAACTTGTGTTGCTGAAACACTAGTTTTAGTATTTGTTGATGCTCCTTCATTGAATCAATGATTGCTAAAGTGATTATTTTCTATCATTGTTGTTCAGTCGCTAAGTCATGTCCAACTCTTTGTGACCCCATAGAGTTCAGCATGCCAGGCTTCCCTGTCCTTCAGTATCTCCTGGAGTTTGCTCAAATTCATCTCCATTGAGTCAGTGATGCCATCTAACCCTCTCATCCTCTATTGCCCCTTCTCCTCCTTTTGCCTTCAGTCTTTCCCAGCATCAGGGTCTTTTCCAGTGAGTTGGCTTTTCACATCAGGTGGCCAAAGTATTAGAGTTTCAGCTTCAGCATCAGTCCTTCCAATGAATGTTCAGGGTTGATCTCCTTTAGAATTGACTGGTTTGATCTCCATGCAGTCCAGGGGACTTTGAAGAGTCTTCTCCAGCACCATAATTTGAAATCATCAATTCTTTGGCGCTCAGCCTTCCTTATGGTCCACCTTTCACATCCATACATGACTACTGGAAAAACCATAGCTTTGACTATACAGACCATTGTCAATAAAGTGGTCTTTGCTTTTTAATATGTTGTTTAGGTTTGTCATAGCTTTCCTTCCAAGGAGCAAGCATCTTTTAATTTCATGGCTGCAGTTACCATCTGCAGTGATTTTTGGAGCCCAAGAAAAGAAAATCACTGCTTCTACTTTTTTCCCTTCCATTTGCCATGAAGTGATGGGACTGGATGCCATGATCTTCGTTTTCTGAATGTTGAGCTTTAAGCCAACTTTTTCACTCTCCACTTTCACTTTCATCAAGAGGCTTTTTAGTTCCTCTTCACTTTGTGCCATAAGGGTGGTGTTGTCTGCATATCTGAGGTTGTCGATATTTCTCCCAGCAATCCTGATTCCAACTTGTGATTCATCCAGCCTGGCATTTCAGATGATGTGCTCTGCATATAAGTTAAATAAACAGTGACAATATACAGCCTTGTTATACTCCTTTCCCAATTTTGAACCAGTCAGTTGTTCCATGTAAGATTGTAACTGTTGCTTCTTGACCCATATACAGGTTTCTGAGAAGACAGGTGAGATAGTCTGGTATTCCCATGTCTTTAAGAATTTTCCACAGCTTGCCAGTACACACAGTCCAAGGTTTTCACATAGTCAAGGAAGCAGAAATAGGTGTTTTTCTGGAATTCCTGTGCTTTCTGTATGATCCAGTGAATGTTGGCAATTTGATATCTGGTTCCTCTGCCTTTTCTAAGTCCGACTTGTATATCTATAAGTTCTCGGTTCACATACTGCTGAAGCCTAGTTTGAAGGATTTTGAGCATTACTTACTAGCATGCGAAATAAGCACAATTGTCCAGTAATTTGAACATTCTCTGGCATTGCTCTTCTTGGGGATTGGAATGAAAACTGACCTTTTCCAGTCCTGTGGCCACTGCTGAGTTTTCCAAATTTTCTGACATACTGAGTGTAACACTTTAACAGCATCATCTTTTAGGATTTTAAATAGCTCAGCTAGAATTCCATCACCCCCACTAGCTTTGTTTGTAGTAATGCTACCTAAGGCCCACCTGACTTCACACTCCAGGTTGTCAGGTCTAGGTAAATGACCACACAACCATGGTTATCTGAGTCATTAAGATCTTTTTTATATAGTTCTTCTGTGCATTCTTCCTTTCTCTTAATCTCCTCTGCCGCTATTAGTTTCTGTCCTTTATCCTGCCCATCCTTGTATGAAATGTTCCCTTGATATCTCCAGTTTTATTAAAGAAATCTCTAGTCTCCCATTCTGTTGTTTCCTCTACTTCTTTGCATTATTCATCGAAGAAGGCCTTCTTACCTCTCCTTGGTATTCTCTGGAACTCTGCATTCTGTTGGGTATATCGTTCCCTTTCTCCCTTGCTTTTCACTTTGTTCTTTTCTCAGCTATTTGTAAAGCCTCCTCAGACAACCATTTTGCCTTCTTGCATTTCTTTTTCTTTGGGATGGTTTTGGTCACTACCTCCTGGACAATGTTTTTATATTTATTTGTTTACTGTAATGGAGAGTGTTCCCTCCTTCCCCCATTTTATTTTATTCATTTTTTATTTATCAATATGTACTCATAAATTCATTTTTTTTCTTTCTGTTATTCTCTTTATTTTGATGCTTAAATTGTCTCAGAGTTGGCCATAGGAGGCCTCTTCGATCTGACTCCTGCGTCCTATTGACTTTTCTCCATAATTTTTGTGATTTTTCTTACTTTTTTATAGAACAAGATGTTCTGGTCTCATATCATACTTGCACTATGTTTCTTATTTTTTTATTTATGTGGTTTCATAGTTTGTTTTAAATTACTAGATTTTTAATGTTTCTAAAACAATTCTTATGTAAAATTCTAATACCTGTTGTGCAAGACACAGTAGTCCATTTTGATTTTTTTATTACCCTGTCTGATATCTATAGGAAGCAGATACTGGCAGTCATAGTAGACATTTCAAAAAAGTGATAGAGTTAGTAGAGATAGATTGGTTCCCATATTCAGTTTGACAAAAGATTAGGACCTAAAGAAATACTGTGTTCAAGCACAAGAATGGACTATAGCTTTGATGGTAGAGAAGAAATTGTAAAGCAATTCCTGTTAGGAAACCAGTAAACATTCTATTTTTGACAGGTAGCTTCAAGCTGAGTGGACCATCAAAGTACAGGTGTTTTGTGGGCAACCATAGGTATGGACACATAGTCCAAGACTAACAATTTCATATGCAAAATCTCTGGCATGCATATCTGCTGAAATATACAAAATTTTGGAATGTGTTAGTGCTGGTTCCTATAACCATAGGACAAGGCTGGTCTCATTCATATCTCCTTTCTCCTCTCAGCCATATCAGTTTCACAGAGTCCTACCCCTTCCCAGAAAGGAAGTCCTCGAGACCAGGAGATGACAGCTACACTGCTTACAGCAGGGTTCCAGGTGAGTGTGCTTCTTCTCATTGAAACCTCACAGCTCTACTCAGAGTGTTTGTGGCATCTACCCCATGTCTAGACTGTCTGTAGCAGTACTCACTTAAGAAATTGCTCCACATTCTAATGCATAGAGACAGATTGATCCTTGATTCTACCCCCCCACCCCCAGTAAATCTGATGCATTTTCCTGCTCTTCCCAGCCAACTTCGCAGATCCCTTTACATGGTACTTTCTCATGTCATGATCCTCTCCACCCCTGATGGGTCTCTCTGATACTCTGGGTTTAAGCTGTGGAATAGTCCCAGTCCCCAAATGAGCATCTTGTTTTGTTTCAGACTTTAGAGAAGATTGAAGACATGGCTGTGTCCCTAATTCGAGAAGAATGGCTTCTTGATTCATCCCAGAAAGATCCGAGTAGAGATAACAGGCCAGAGAATTATAGAAACATGTTCTCCCTGGGTAAGGAGAGCTCTGGTTGTTATTGTTAAAGATCTTTTGTTTATGTGTACAGTAGATTTGAGCTTTCTGAAACACATCAGATCAGATCAGATCAGTCGCTCAGTCGTGTCTGACTCTTTGGGACCCCATGAATCGCAGCACGCCAGGCCTCCCTGTCCATCACCAACTCCCGGAGTTCATTGAGACTCACGTCCATTGAGTCAGTGATGCCATCCAGCCATCTTATCCTCTGTTGTCCCCTTCTCCTCTTGCCTCCAATCCCTCCCAGCATCAGAATCTTTTCCAATGAGTCAACTCTTCACATGAGGTGGCCAAAGTACTGGAGTTTCAGCTTTAGCATCATTCCATTGAGTTTAAACTCAGGATCCAACAGAAAGAGAAAATATTGAGACTTCTGCATTCTGAAAGGAAACTTTTGTGGCCACTATGGAAAATAGTATGGGGTTCATTAAAAAACTAAAGATAGAGTTACCATATGATCCAGCAATCCCACTCCTGGATGTATATCCAGAGAAGACAGATGCTTTAATTTAAAAAGAAATGTACCGCCATGTTCAGTGCAACATTATTAACAATAGCCAAGACTTAAAAGCAACCTAAGTGTCCATCAGCAGATGAATGAATAAAGATGTGGAGGTTGGGTAGGTGAGTATGTGTGTGTGTATAATGGAATATTACTCAACTGTAAAAAGAATTAAATAATACCGTTTACAGCAACATGGATGGACTTAGAGATCATCACACTAAGTGAAGTAAGTCAGAGAATCTAAAAATAGTGAAATCCAAAAAATAGTACAAATGAACTTATTTACAAAACAGAAACAAACTTATGCTTATCAAGGAGGAATGTGGGAGGAGGGATAAATTAGGAACATGGGATATATGGGTTTAAGATACACACTACCATATATATAATAGATAAACAACAATATTCAGAAACTATATTCAGTATCTTATAATAAGCTATAATGAAAAAGAATTTTAAAAAGAGTATATATATACACATATATGTGTAACTTAATTTACCCTACACCTGAAGCAAACAATATTATGAATTTCCTGTACGTCAATAAAAAAATAACCAGAAAAAATTAATTTTAAAAAATAAAAGGAAACTTTTTTACTCTCTTATCTAGGACTTATCTTACAGTTTGTAACTGAGTATTTGTCTCCTGTCCAAGTACTAACCAGGCCCAACCCTGCTTAGCTTCCAAGATCAGACGAGATTGGGCGCATTCAGGGTAGTATGGCCATAGACTGGGTATTGGTCTCTTTGCCAGTTGGATACTGAAATCTTTTGGTGCTCTCTGCATTCATGTAGATCTCCCATATCATACTTAGACCCACTGTGCTCCTCCCTTTTAATGACTGGGGCGTTTTTCATTCCTACTCCACTCATTAGATCTTTTTGGAGTTCCATATTCCTTCTCACTCCCCAATTTCTGCTTCTCCTCAGGGGACCCCCTTCTCTACTTTAGTCCTCCTTCCAACAACCCTGTTTCTTGATGGCAGTTATTCCGTAGTTGGCGTATGTGGTACTTCAGTTTGTCCCTGCTCCTTTCTCCCCATATTAATGAAGGCATTTTGGAGACAGATGGAAGCTTTCCATTTACTCTTAACCTCCATGTGTATTTTTCTTTCCTCTATTTGATTTCTTTTTCCTAACATAAAGACTAGGAAGTGACATTCACTTGATGTTTATTACATTTTTATTCCAGGTGGTGAGACCAGGAATGAGAACAGGGAATTAACTTCAAAACAGGTAATATCTACTGGAATCCAGCCACATGGAGAGACAGCTGCCAAATGCAACGGGGATGTTATCGGGGGTCTTGAGCCTGGAGAAGCCCGAGACCTTCTGGGCTCATTAGAGAGGCAGCGGGGAAACCCCACCCAAGAGAGACGACATAAATGTGATGAATGTGGGAAGAGCTTTGCTCAGAGTTCAGGCCTTGTTCGTCACTGGAGAATCCACACTGGGGAGAAACCCTATCAGTGTAATGTATGTGGTAAAGCCTTCAGTTACAGGTCAGCCCTTCTTTCCCACCAGGATATCCACAACAAAGTAAAACGCTACCACTGTAAGGAGTGTGGTAAAGCCTTCAGTCAAAACACAGGCCTGATCCTGCACCAGAGAATCCATACTGGGGAGAAGCCATATCAGTGCAATCAGTGTGGGAAAGCTTTCAGTCAGAGTGCAGGCCTTATTCTGCACCAGAGAATCCACAGTGGGGAGAGACCCTATGAATGTAATGAGTGTGGGAAAGCTTTCAGTCATAGCTCACACCTCATTGGACATCAGAGAATCCACACTGGGGAGAAGCCCTATGAGTGTGATGAGTGTGGGAAAACTTTCAGGAGGAGCTCACATCTTATTGGCCATCAGAGAAGCCACACTGGGGAGAAACCCTACAAATGCAATGAGTGTGGGAGGGCCTTCAGTCAAAAGTCAGGCCTTATTGAACATCAGAGAATCCACACTGGAGAAAGACCCTATAAATGTAAAGAATGTGGGAAAGCTTTCAATGGGAACACTGGCCTCATTCAGCATCTGAGAATTCACACAGGGGAGAAACCCTATCAATGTAATGAGTGTGGGAAAGCCTTTATTCAGAGGTCAAGTCTTATTCGACATCAAAGAATCCACAGTGGAGAAAAATCTGAATCCACAGGAGTTTAGGGAAAAACTTGAGTCATAGATTGGGCGTTAATTCAACATTAGAGGAACCATGTGCTGGTGAGAGGTCTTGCACTGTAAAAAAAAAAAGGGCAGAAAGTTCAACATCATTACAATCTTATCTAGGGTCAGATTGATAGGGGTGGCAAAGTTAGAATAGCTCTTCAGTAGTTTGGGTCCAGTGCCTTGATACAAATTAATTAGCTTGACTATCTTAGGAGGTGTCTGATAGAATGGAGCTCCTGATGGTCTGATCCTTTAGAAGCTTAAAATAGCATTAGAGAAAACTGCTTGTGTGGCTTGAGGCACTTAACTTTGTCTTTTTGGTGAGTAGCTGTAGGTTTGAGAGTAGCTACTCCTAGTTCCTCTGCTTCTTCCGATCTCCTGTGATCCCTGTCTCCCATTTATTCCCCTAAAGGTGCATTTTGTGCTCCTAATCTGATCTAAGAAGCTGTTTTAGAGTTTGAAGCAGCCTCTGTATGAGACTTACACTTATATTTAACTTTCTGAGCTCCTAGTTCTAGGGAAATTTTTATAAACACTTAATGTATTTATGCTTAAGTGTACATTTTATTTTATTCTAATGCTCCTGATAGTGGAAATCCATATTCCCATGCAAACTCAGAATGCTATATTTTTAACAGCACTCCAGCATTTTTCTTCATATATCACCTTCACTGACTCCCCTGAGTCACTGAGCATCCATACGTATCCTTCACCACCCCCAGCCCCAGTACCTGTGTCAGCAAAGGAAGTGGACGCATTAGTGATGGTTGTGGGAATGATGCAGAGAAAGAGGTGAGTGGAGACTCAGCAGCAGCAGCTCGGCTGCTCTTGAGCATGGATGGCTATACCTTTTGGTAATTTGACTCTCCTTTCCACCTTCCCACTGTACACTGTGGTACAAATAGGTATTTATACTATCCTCAATAAGACATCACATGGGGGAAAAAGACAGGTGCTTGAAGAAGTCTTAAAAATCCTGCAAAGAATGTACACTCATCTCTTTTGGTCCATCACAGTACTGTTCTCTCAGGTTCCTGTCAGTCTGTACAAACCCCCTGACTGGATGGTCTGCCACTCTTGCTTGACCTTGAACCCACCTCCTTAGATGGCCTCAGCACCTCACTCACTCACTATCTGTTTCTTGCCATTAGCTTTACATATCTTCAGTGTTCATCGGTTGAGTACTTCACCTAACAATTCCTCTTTCTTCTGAATTCTGGTGCATTCCCTCTATAATCCAGCAAAGACATAATATTAAACTCATCATCACCAGGCACTATATTTCATATATGAAGCTTTCAGTATACCAAGGGATATTGTATAAAGTAATGAGGCTGGTTTAAAATTACCACCAAGAACTTAAAGAAGAATCCAAATTTGGGTTGTCTTTTTAAATTGGGCAGTTCTAGCTATTCTAGTAGTACTGTTATTCCAAGTACTACCACTCCTCTAGATATCTGGAACACACTCAAGATTCCCATTTAATACACCATTCAAGAAAAACACTCTATTACTCTTCAAATTTCATCTCATCTTTGACCATCTGGTTATGCACTTACTCACCATATTTGGAATTGAGTAACTTTTAGCTATTTCCAAAGTCACCTTTCAGAATGAGAATTGATTCCATTAATCTTATTCAGAAGAATATGACATATATTGTAATGAAAGTTCCAAGAGAAATTATACATTTTCACACTGTGACTATCCTGAACAAGGACTGTACTTACTAATAATGTTTTATGATTGATGTTTTTAAAAGTCAGTCATAAAATAATACATCATAGAGGTTTGCCTTTTGGATCATAAATTCCTTCTCTATAACATCCCTTCTGTACCCCACTGTGGCACATATCGATTACTAATCACATCAGAGTTATCTACACCTATTTCATTGAACCATTGATATCCACTTGTCATTTGTCATCCTAGTTTCCTTGGTTAACTTTTTCAAAACAATGCTTTTCTTATCTTTTATTTTCTTCTCTTCTCTTTTCCCTCTGCTTGTCCCTCTTTTTAGCCTATAGATTACTATTCCTAACTCCTTTGTACTTGAAATTACAAGAAACCAGAAACAAATCTAGTTGTCTCTAGATCTTTGCTCTCTGCTTCAGTTGTGCCTTACTTTCCGTAAAATACTAATTCTGCCTGAGGCCAATGTTACCTGTGTATAAATATTATACAAGATGGGTACGTTGTCAGAGGGAGAGGGTGTGTATGCATGTGCATGTATGCACACACTCCTCGCAAATAGTTCAGAGGAACAGTAGTCTTCCAGTGAAAGCTGTTAGCAGAGCACCGTGGTATTGAAATGACTGTAGATGTACCAGCTAACATCTCTTTACATTACTCAAAGTAATGTAATTACTCAAAGTAAAGTAAAGCCAGATTACTTAACTCTTAGAATTACTGAGCATCTGGCAGAAATTTAGAGAAAAGAAAATATGACCAGAAAGATGAGTATTATACTGGAATGCATGTGAGAAAAGACTATGGCTTGACAGAACAATATATGTCAAGGCTGATTCAGCACACCTATAGATGTAGCCAAATAGTTTAAGACAGCAGAAAAGGGCTGTTGTTTCTTTGTGGGCATAAGTAGAAGTCCTTTCTTGGTCTACAGTTTTCACTCTTAGCATTGATCTGTCTGTATGACCTTACTTTGAGCTCCTAATTATGAGTGACAGCACTAAATTCCTTTATCCTGCAGATTCTATTTTTATACTTGTAATCTGAAATTAACTGTTCACCAGTACTTTCTTCTCCCATCCTCAACTTTTTAAGACCTGGCATAATAAAGTGGTTCTTCTGTAACAGTTGCCATCCAACATGGTCCTAGAAGAGACATCTTAGGTTTCAAAGACTTTCTGCATTGAGTAAGGTGGTCGTGGTTGATTCCCATATAGAACAGTTAGTTTTATTCTTGGTTCTGAGGGTCTAGCTGTTGCTTTTATTTATTGAGCACTTACTGTGTACCAACCCTAAGTTATGTATTTCTTGTGCTTATGATAGATATTTTGATATCTTATGATATCCTCCATTTTATAGATGAGGAAACTGAGGCTTAGCTGAAAAGTTACTGGGGAAGGAAATATGCAGTATAGTGCAAATCCATTACAATTACTGGAAAATTGGTTGAAAATGTCATTTTGGTTTATTATTATATCATCTTTAAATGTTGATAATTTTGGTGCTTTGTAGTATTAGAAAGCTAAATTCTACAAGTAAAACATGTTTAAAACTTCGGAGGAAAAGCAGTAACTTATAACTCAAAATACACTTCTCCTTAAACTGCCCCAGGGAAAGTGGCATTATGGGGGAAAATGAAATATCCTTGTCTTAGCCCAAGCAAATGGACATTTAGGATTACAACAGTAAGTTCACCTACAGCATAAGATGTGTAAAAGCTTCAATTTTAGTGCTCATTTCCAACTACCATTTTCTTCTTATTCTATCATTCATGGTTTTTCAAACATGTCGTCTGTTGTTAAACCCCATTTCCTTATTAATGCATTCTTAAAACTCGTTTTTGGCTGTTGTACTCACTCCACTGAAATGTCCTCAGAATCACCAGTGGATAAATATTAATGCCTTTTCTTAGCTCTTATCCTTTTTTTTTTTTTGGGTCAACCCAGGTAACATGTGGGACCTTAGTTCCCTAACCAGTGGTTGAACCTGTGCCCCCTGGGATGCAGAGTGGATACAGAGTCTTAACCATTGGATTGCCAGAAATGCCGCAGTTCTTGTCCTTCTTATATTTCATAATTTTTGAATTGACCCTGCATCTCAGGAATTCTCCTTTGAGAATTGGTCGCTTTTCTTCACTTTTAGCTTTTCTCTATGCCTCTTTTTTTTCCTCCTGTCCACTGAAAAAAATATCCTTGTCTTAATTTTATTCACTACTTTTTCTATACTCCTCTTTATCCTTTTGGATTATTTATACTTCTATATTTCAGTAACTTAATATTTTCTACCCTATGGGTTGTCTCTTTAACTTGTGAACTTTTCCACGGGTACTTATATAACTTGGTATTTGGAGACAGAACTCATTACTGTATCCCCATTTTCCTTTTAAATAGGCATCTTTGGTTAACATCTTTATCCTTAACAGACTTACCACCCTTCCTATTTCTTATCCCAGAGTTGGAGTGGTCTTTTAGTCTTTTTCTGGTTTTCACTGTTCATGTCCAATATCTTGTTAAGTTGTTCCAATTCTTAGTTTTCTCCTTGAGGCTGGATTTTTTTTTTTTTTCCTTCCCTTGTTTCTGCCATTTCTTCGTATCCTTCTCTGCAGATCCATATCATCTGAGGCCCAGGTTATTGTAATTCTTGCTTTTCAGTTTCCTTGCTCCCAAGATCCCCACCTTGTTTGCTTCCAAGATTGTCCTCCTCAAACTCCATTTTTCTGATGTCTCATTTCACAAGATAATCAAGATAATTTTCACATCAGGTAATTCCTATCAGAGCAGTGATAGAACCTTGTCCTCTATTACCTTGTCCTCATGTTTAATCCGCCTGAGCCTCATTTCTTTCTAGCATATTCACCTTGATTCATCATACTCACACTTCTGTGACCTTCCACTGATGTCTCTTATAAAGCCCTTGCCTCTGTGCCTTTTTCATGCTGTTCCTTTTGCTTAGATTTCTCTTTGGCCCCAGCTCATGTTCATTACTCCCTTCAAAGCCTAGCTTCCATTATATCTTCTGAGTGAGCTCTCCCTAATGATTTCACCTCACTGAGACCTCCCTTACTCTGTGCTGCCTCAGCACTGATCCTTTAAGTTTGTAGTGTGGTCCATGCACTTACTAATATGTTGTTTTGTAATTATTTTCTAGCACTCTGTATTGTAGTTTCATGTTTGTATTTATTTCCAAAATTAAATTGTAAGCTCCTTGAGGGCAGGAATAATAACTTTTACATTTGTATCTCTGCACCCCTTAGTGCCTAGTACAGTGCTGAGCACATAGTAGGCGTTTAATAAATGCTTGTCAAATTATTGTGTGCATTATTTATGGTGTTCTATCTACAGAAATATTTACACTGCTTCCAAGGACATATGTCTCTTCATTTTATGCACAGACCCATTTCCATTATACATCAATAACTGTGTTCAAGATGGAAGACAAAAAAATTTAATGTTAGGGTATGTGTGAAAAGTTGAAATGTGAAACTTTTCATTTGTTCAGATTTGTTTGTTGGTTAAGAAGGAAAATAGGAAACTCTAAAGATTACTGCTTATCATTGCAAAAGTGCTTGAAAATAGGCTTTTTGTGTCTCAGGTAGACCATTGGTTCCTAACTGGAGAAATTTAACAATGTCTGGAGACAGTTTTGGTTGTACTATCAACGGATGGCTGGGATACCACTGGCATCTTATGGATAGAGGCTAGAGATGTTGCTAAACATTCTGTGTGCACAAGACAGCCCCCACAAAAGAAAACATTCCCAAGTTCTATATGTTTGATAGTGCCTGAGAAACCCTGGTCTAGGTATATTTAAGGTATATAGCAAAAGAAGAGAGAGAAAATACTAGATTTTTTTTTACAATTAGAAAAATCAGCTATGCCAAGCTTTATGAGAATCTGTTTATATATTTTATAATCTGTAATATTATGAAAGCCTTAATGTTTGGAGTTCACAGCAACATACATGTATGTTTTAAGGTTGCTCTCAGCATCAAATCTGCCTTCCAAAGTGGAAGGTGTTGTAGGAGTACAAGTCTAGTTTTAGCCTTCTGTATCTTGTTTTTTCCCATAAAATGAAAGATAAAACACTGGGGCCTATCTCTTTAGCAGGGAGCCTACAAATCAAAGATTTAGCTTTGGGGACAACACGTGACCCTTAACCACCCCTTGGGCAGCCACTAGACAGGAATGACTGCTAACTTCCCAAGGAAACCCCGAGCAGACCCACATAAAGTTTTTAACATACTCTCTTAATTCTGCTTAAGAAGACACATGTAGGGGGAAATATGGCTAGTCAGAAATACAATTAAGAAATTAGTGTAAAAGACAACTTTTTAAAAACTAGTCTCTTTTTGCAACTCAATGGTACTTTTGACAGATTTTATAAGGATCAATCCCAGAGTTAGAAAAGTATGTAATAAATCAAAGAAATAATTGTGCTCTGATGTGTTTAATTAGTCTGTAGAATGCTAGGTTTGGAAGTGACTTGAAAACATTTTCCAGTCCATTATTCTGTAAGGGACGGTCCTGTGGCTTGCACCAGGTGATGCATTAAATTAATGGTACAGGTGGAAACAGAATCCAGGCTTCCGGAGGCTTTGCTTCTTTGACTAGTTATGACCCTTGTTTTATGTTCTTGATTCATACAGTGCCATAGAATGTATTCATACTTAGTGCCGCCTCTTGTAGTGTTTTTATCAGCTTGTATGTCCAAACCAGTACACTGGTGTCCTGAGTTCTTTAATGAGCGCCTGAGTAGTCCAAGGGATTTTGCATTATTGCAGCCCCTTTTTGAAGGTCTTGCTCGCTCAGGTCGGCCCGTAATCTTGGAGAAAGCACATAGGATGTGCAGCATTGGCATTCAGAACATTAACGATGAAAACCGGAGCTCCTGCCGTCCAGTGTGTCGGTTTTAGGAATCCTGTAACACTGGAGATGTCCTTTCCCAGCTGCAGTCTTTAAATTCCAATATTCAAGGGTGGTCCTACCCTGGGTAAAATCAGGAAGTAAAAAATCACCTTTGTGACGGGTGAGGCAGGGATTGCGAATCTTGGTAAAACTCGGGTTAGGTGCTCTCACAAAAAGAAGCAGGAACGAAACCTGCAGCCAGCCCCCGAACCCACGACTGGCAGTCAGGATGCAAGTGAGGCCCCGCCCCGGAAATGATGAGAGACTTCCGCCCACGAGGGATTCTCGGAGCTGGTTGCTTCTCTGGCTGCAGTAGGGTCCTTTGCTCTTGGACGGTAGTGTGGTGGGCACTGCTCAGGTGCAATCCTTTGGATTCCCTCTCCCTGGGCGGGCCGGGGTGGATCGTGGGCGTGAACCTCGAGAGGCGGGACGGTGAGCAATAACCCCAGATGCAAACTCCCAGGGAAGGGTTTTTCTTAACGATTTACTGCTGCTGGAGTACACATTTGGAACTACTCTTGGGATTAAACCCCAATCTTTCCTGAGGTCTTCAGAGTTTTATTGAATCACATTAACAACGTGTACAGCTGGTACATTTGGAATCAATGACCACGAAATCCCTCAGCTTGCCATCCCAAACAAAAGGGAGAAACAGCAAATGATTGGAAATAAGTACTAGGAGATCTGAATTTAGAAGGTTTCCTCGTCCACAACTGCCTTCTGTGTCCATATTTCCCTTAGAATGCAGAATACATCTTTATTTCAGCTTGGCTTTCCTCTTTAGCAGTAATTTTTCCGTCCACACCTGGGCAGACCCGCCTTCCATCAAGGGCGGTGCTGTTCTCTCCTGACACACCTCTTCATCTGCTCTCCCAGTAGTGCTCCCAAGGAGATTCCTGTGGCACAGGGCCGCGCATGCTAATCCCAGTCTGTGATCAGATAGCCCTTTGCAAGTTAGCCCCTTATTTGACATGGCTTTTTAACCCTCTTCCATAACCCTCAGTAATTAACAGCGTAACAGCTATGGCAGTCTGCTTTCTCTTTGAGTAAATTAATGTTTCTTTTACAGAAGTATTGCAGAAAAGGGAGGCCCTCGCGAAGAATCTTACTGAATTGCAGACTGTCCAGTTACAAGAAAGCTGCCTGTCTGAATTTTTAGAAGAGCTGCTTTTGTTGGTTCCAAGGATTCTGTTACTAGAAAACTCTGCTCTGAGCTGGCTCCTGCAGCTCCTTTGACAATGACTGAGGCCAGTTCCTGACTCTTCTGCTGAGTAATTCCAGGTCTGGGAATGGGAGCCACATTGTGGGAAGCGGGTGGTGGGAGAGGGTTGGGAAGGTGGCTAATTTGGAGGACCTCAAGAGGGAGTTGGATAAACCTAGAAGATAGAGCAGCAAAGGAGAGGTATTTATTGTTATCTTAAAACTTTTAGCCTGTTAGTGATTCATATTTTTCCCTACGTTTTAGGCATGCAAGTCTAAAGTTGGACTGTCTATGCTTCCATTTCCGCATCTGTAAATGAGGATGATAAAAGCACCTGCCTTTTACATTGCATGAACATTATGTAGTACATAAGAAGTGCTATCTAGATATTTGTTGTACTTATTTCTTCCTCTCCTTACTTTCCTGGAACTTGCCCTCTCTGCTGATTTATTTGCTTATACAGTGATTCTCTCATAATTTCACGTGTATTTTTCTAGGTCCCACGTCTTGCACACAGTAAAGAAGTGATCTATTAGTAAACGTAAACTCTGGCAACAGAAGGAGAACCACTGTCTCTCCAGATCCTAGCCAGGAATATACCATTGAAATATTAATTATAGGGACCCTTCTTCCTATAGTAATCTCCCTACTGGAGAATCATCAAGTGTTAAACTTTGACATTCTGTAGTTTTCTGAAGATCTGGATGTAAGATCTCCCTTGCATCTATCTCGCTCACCAGTGCCACACTGTTTAATTACTGAGGCTTTGTAATACATGTTTAAAATTCTTTAGAGCAACTGCTGATAGGGCCCACATAGGGTCTCATTATTAAGGTGGCTCATTATGTTGACCTCGCAAACAAAGAATAAAATCACAGTGATCCTTGAGACTGACCAAATTGCCCAAACAACATACAGATTTCTCACTGGCGCCTACTTTCTCAAAGCTATGAGACCACCAGATTCCAGACCTCTGGCTATGTGACCACAGGACTCAACTACAGGCTAAAAATTAACCATCCCTTCAGAGAATTTTTCATTGGCAGGATATAAGAGAGACCCTGTCAGAAAGGGAGGACACTGGTTCTCTTTAAGGGCCAGTCACTCTGTCATTTCCCTCTAATAAATTTCCCTCTTCTTGCCTGACTTCCCAGCTTACTCTCTTTTTCTCTGCACTTGCCTTACAACTGCCCCTTCATTGCCCTTCTTCTTCAGCTTTTCCATGCAGAGTCTTGCTTGTTTCGTTTTCTATATTAACTTTAAAATCTACTTATTAAAAAGTTCATATTTTATTGGAATAGTGTTAAATTTACAAACCAATGTAAGAGTTACTTTCTGAGACCTAAGCCTTGAAGATCCATTCACTGATTGCCCTGGGTGGCAAGTGAAAAGAGTAGAGACTAAACAGATCTAGGTTCAAATTTCATCTCTGCTGTCTTATTAGTTGCCCAACCTCAGAAAATTTATCTGTTTCTCAGATTTCTTATACATGAGAGGATGACTGTAATGTCTGCCCTGCAAGTTTGTGTCTGTGTGTGCACAGTAGCTCAGGTTTGTCCCACTCTTTGCGAGCCCATGGATTGTAGCCCACCAAGCTCCTCTGTCCATCGTATTCTCCAGGCAAGAATACAGGAGCAGGTTGCCCTTTCCTCCTCCAGAGGACCTTACCCACCCAGGGATTGAACCCAGTCTCTTGCGTCTCTTACATTGGCAGGCAGTTCTTTACCACTGTGCTACCCAGGATTAAAAGAGCTAAAAAGCCTAAAATGCTTTTTTTTCTATATAAACAGAATCGTTTCCTCTCTTGCTCCTTTCAGAGATTCCTCTCACGAACCACTGAGAGGGAAGCCTCCAGGATCCTAGAGCGGACGACTTGGTGTCTGGGGCAGAAGTCGACCTCTGGAGGCCACTGCAGGCATCAAAGGCCCCTTGGTTCGTCAAACTACGGTTTTCCGGGTGAGACTTCTTCGACTTTTTCCTGGGTGTGGAGTAAGCTCTTGGGCGAAGGGCCCCCTAGGTGGGTGGTTACTAAGCTCTCCACCTGGTTGCCTCAGACCTGCCCCTCACTCTGCCGACCCTCCTCTCTCTGCCTCTTCTTCGCACACACCTCCCTTTTTTTCTCCCTTTTCCTTTCCCTCGTCCTTTTTTTCTGTCCTTTCCCTCCGACGCCTTCTTTTCCTGTCCTTTCCCTCCTCCCTGTCCTCTGGGTCGTTGCCATACTGGCACTGGAAATTCCCCTACAGCGTTTCGGAGTCCCGGAGG
Organism: Bubalus kerabau; assembly: GCF_029407905.1. Lineage (NCBI taxonomy): Eukaryota > Metazoa > Chordata > Mammalia > Artiodactyla > Bovidae > Bubalus > Bubalus kerabau. The sequence goes on from NC_073626.1 coordinate 21,904,976, forward strand.
ATTGACATTCGCTGGAGTGCCCCTCCTCGCTTTTCTGGCAAAGCCCTATTTTGGGGTGCGAGGAAGGGGAGTCGGAGAATGGAGACCTTTTCTCTTGACCCTGTGTCCCCAGCTCTGCTTTGTTGTGATAACTTCAGTAGCTCACCGACACTCGACAGTTTTATTTGGATATTCTTGAAATATTTTCATTTGCCTCAAAGAAAAAAACTCAGTTTAGCTGAACATTCATGAAAGTTCCTTTCTTTTGATATCTACATTGCGTTTCTCTTCCGCCTCCAGCCGTTTTCTTCTGTTTAAAAGATGAGAACAAATGTTCTTTTTTCTTGATACCTTTTCTTTGACGTTAAAAATGTTTAACTGATAACAACACCAGAGAGGTACTTTATACATATTATAGCCTTAAGATAATTCAGAAAAATATTGTATATATTGTCCTTTATAGTTGCTTAAGTCAATGTCAGCAATTTGGGGCTCAGAGGAAAAAAGACAGCGCACTGAAGCAGCCACAGGAAAGGCTAATTCAGGTGTGAGCAAGCTACAGACCAAAGGGGCTTTGGGTAGGACTAGGTGTTCTCCATGTTTTGCTAAGGACAAAGCAGCTTGCACCATATGCTCCATGGTAACCACATTTCTGGACTTTGGGCAAGGGTTCATTTGTTTGTGAACTGTGCACCAAGTGAGCCTTTTTCAGTATTGCCAAAGAGCTACTTACTGTTCAGAGAAACTTGATAAAACAGCATCACTTAGAAATAAATGGCACAGTTCCTAAGCCATGTGGAATGTAGTGTCCATGTGACAATAAACTTGTGACTGGTTTGTAGGTCTTGAATCTGAATTAAGGAAGTTAGAGGCTTAAAATATACATGTTTGTGTAAAGAAACATTAGAAAGATGCAGGAAACTAATAAAATTGGCTACCTGTGGAGGTGGCAAACAGGGGGAATCAAGGTGGAAACAAGTTTTCTCTGTACTTTTTAGATCATTTTAACTTTTGAATTGTATATTACCTGTTCAAAAACATAGACAAATTTTTTAATAAAACTTTTGGAGTAGATTCTGAGATCTGGTCATTTTAGATTTACAGAAAAATTGTGAAAGTAGTACAGAGAGTTCTTATATCCCCCCACATTTAGTTTCCCTATAGTTAACATCTTACCTTATGTAATATATTTAACACAACTCTTGAGTTACTATTGCATATTATTATTATTAAAGTCCATACTTTATTCACACCTCCTTAGTTTTTACCTAATGTCCTTTCTCTATTCTAGGATCCCATCCAGCATACCATGTTACATTTAATTGTCATGTCTCCATATGTTCCTCTTGGCTGTGACACTTTCTCACACTTCCCTTGGTTCTGATGACCTTGACATTTTTGAGGCATACTTGTCAGGTTTTTTGTAGGATGCTACTCAATTGAAATTTGACTGATGTTTTTCTCATTACTATACTGAGGTTAGAGATTTGGGGGAGGAAGACCACAGAGGTGAAATGCCATTCTTATCAAGGGTTCACACTGTCAACTTATGACATTGACACATAAAACAACTTGTAAAATGGAAAAAGGCAGAGGGTGATAATTTGTGGAATTTGAGTTTGAAGCAAAAGTTTTATTAAGTTTGGAGATAGAATTGATGAAGTATTGTTGTTAGGGTATAAGAGAGAGGGAACAATACAACAAGTTATCCACACATTGGTCTAAATTACAAAGATGGAATGGACCCTTCTTTGGAGAGATGGAGGATCAATTCTGTCACAATTCCAGAGGAGACAAAACATCCCTGTTTGCTAAAATACTGTCTGCCGTAGCCTCATCAGCTGCAGCAGTAATAGTGGTAGCAGTAGACAGAGCTTATTTAATCTCCATATCTCTCTTCCAACACAAATAGTGTGGACTTGTGAGTGGTAAAACAATGATGATGTTATTGTTGTTTTCCCAAATTAATTCAATATCAGTTGAATTTCTAACTTTTTGCCTTCTCTATTCCTGTGCTCCTTCATCTGTTCTACTATCTGCAAATCTCTTCAACTCCTATCTTGTTTCCCAATTTAATTAAATGTGACACAAAGTCTTTTTAAGTAGAAACTATGTTATTTTATATACTCACTTATAGCCCAGATTTCGTGTTTGAGTTGCCTTTTTAAAGTATATATTTAAATAGTATATTAGTCAGGTGTTCATTCCAGGAGTTTTGTGGTAGTACCAAATAATTAAACATTTGATTTGACCACATTTGATCAGTGTGTCCTAGGTTTGTGGAACATGTTTGAGAGTCCTAGTTAAGTCTTTATCACATCATATTGCTTTTTTAAGTTGCTCAGACATATCTGACTCTTCCAAACCCGTGAACTGTAGCCAACCGGGCTCCTCTGTCCATGGAATTCTCCAGGCAAGAATACTGGAGTGGGTAGCCATTCCCTTCTCCAGGGCATCTTCCCACCCAGGAATCAAACCCAAGTCATATTGCTTTAGCTGCAGGGAATAAATCGCATTTGAAAGGTGTGTTTATTGTTTCAGGAATCAAGGCCAAAGGTATGAACAAGGTGTTAATTCTGAAGGGAAGATTTTTGTAAGGATGGATCCACACCAGAAGGTCCCCAGCACATATAATGGGTATACTTTACAGATTCCTGAGAATGAAAAAGCTTCCTATAACTGGTATGAGGACCAGTTAGAAAGTCATGAGGCGAGGTCTGCAGAAGAAAGACGGTATACATGCAGTGAATGTGGAAAGAAGTTTGCTCAGAGCTCAGGCCTTGTTCGACATCAGAGAATCCACACTGGAGAGAAACCCTATGAGTGTGATCACTGTGGAAAAGCCTTCAGTGTACGCTCAACTCTCACTGTGCATGAAAGAATCCACACTGGTGAGAAACCCTATACTTGTAATGAGTGTAGGAAAGCTTTCAGTGTGAGGGCACACCTGATTATACATCAGAGAATCCACAATGGAGAGAAGCCCTATGAATGTAATGAATGTGGCAAAGCATTTAGTGTGAGTTCAGACCTCATCAAACATCAGAGAATCCACTCTGGTGAGAAACCTTATGAGTGTGATGAGTGTGGGAAGGGCTTCAGTGTGAGTTCAGCCCTTATCAAACATCAGAGAATCCACACAGGAGAGAAGCCATATGAGTGTAAGGAGTGTGGAAAGGCCTTCTATGTGAACTCAGCCCTTATTAATCATCAGAGGATTCATTCTGGAGAAAAGCCCTATAAGTGTGGAGAATGCAGAAAAGCATTCAGCCAAATCTCAACGCTTATTCATCACCAGAGAATCCATACTGGAGAGAAACCATATGAGTGTGATGAGTGTGGGAAAGCATTCCGTGGGAGCTCTAATCTTACTAAACACCAGAAAATACACGCTAAAGGAAAGTGTGATCAATGACTTACATGGTGAAGACATTACAAAGGCCTTTTTTTTTTTTCAAGTCAGAAGTTGTCACCAGAAGAAGGGTATGACAAAAGTTAATGCTTTAGTTGACACTTCAATTTCTTGGAATATCAGAGAAATGAGAAGTCAGTGAAAAATGACTTCACCATTATAATGATCGACTCAGTCTCTAAAATCATACCCACTTCTGAGAATGCAGCTTTACAAATCATAAGGTAAATAATGTAGTTTGTTGTGTTTTAGTGCAACCTCAGTATTTCCAACATAATTTTTACTTTTTTTATGTGCAAACATTTTGTTGTTATTGTTGGTACCAGTTTATAGATGAAACATTAAATTTTGAAATTGGAAGTGATGTTGGTTGGTGGAGACTAACATATCCTCTTTGAATCTGGAAATACTGGAGTCTTTTTTTGGTGCTGTCTTGGCAGTGAGACAATCCCCACACCTGTCCTGATTTCACATGACCCTTGCCTGCCGCTGTTCCATGGATGAGAATAAAAAGCACTGCAGGAGCCAGCAGTTTTTTCTTGTTGGGCCTCTTGCTAATGCTATTGCAGTAAGTAATTAAAGGCTTGACTGTGTTTCATTTTTCCTTGTGTTATAATGCAACACATTCTCACTGCTCTAGGATCCAGGCCAAAAGAGAGTATTTCTGCCTTGAATATGCTACACTTTTTGGCAAAAGAAAAACAGGTAGGACCACATGATGACTTTTAAACATCTACTCAAGAGGAGCATATATCATTCCCCTTAGGTTTTGTTAGGCAAAGCAAGTCAGCTAATCAAGCTTTTTTCCCCATCCATATGGTCAAAAAAAAGTAAAGCTTATATAGAGGACAGTGAATAACTAAGGAAAGTAATATAATCTATCATTGAAATAGTGTATCCACCATATTGGCCAATGTTTATGCAATGTTTTCTGTGCCCGGGCTTTCTCTGAGTGCCTTATATGTGTATTTTTCTCAATAAAAAAATGATATGACATACTACTATACAGTAAGTCCCCTACACATGAACCTTCACGTTGTGAACTTTCAAAGATTCGAACATGCATGCACATGTCCAGTTGATAGCTTACAGTGAATGGTGTTGGATTCGTGATCTCTGAAGAAGAAAATTTAGCTTCAGGATCAGGGACCAGGTTTGACCACTCAGGGCTTTTGTGTGGCAGAAGTTTTATTACAGAGAAAAAGGACAGAGACAGCTTCTGACATAGACATCAGAAGCGGGCAGAGAGTGCCCCCTCACTAGTCTTAGCAAGGGAGGTATATACTTTTTCAGTTGTTATTACAGTAAATCAAAAGAATGTCTCCAAAATTGTAAAGGTCATTCCCACAACTTACATTTTAAGATGACAGGATTAGAACTAACAATAGAAAGGTCTTACTAGACCCACTCCCACAATTTACATTTTAAGATTACAGTATTAGTCAGAAGGTTCTCAAGAAGGAGAAACATGACTCCTCAAGAACTCCAGACCCCTTTCTCCTCCTCCCCCTCCTCCTCCTCCTCTTCCTCCTCCTCCTCCTCCTCCTCTGGGAGCCTGGGCTTCTTACCAACCTACCTAAGCATTGACTTTCTCCCAGTCATGTAAGTTAGTTCACCTGTCTGATGTACATTGTCATGTATGTGCATCCTCTACAAGTGGTTATGCTTTTATGTACTTTACTGTATAGAGTACAGTAATATAGTATCTTTATTTCAAGCCCAAAATGTCCAGAAGCAAGCATAAAAGCAGCAGTGATGTAACTGTTGCTGTACTGTACTTTTCAAGATACTGTACTATAATATTAAAATGTTCTATTTTTTGTGTTTGTTTTTTATGTATTATTTGTGTGGAAGGTATTATAAACCTATTACACTACAGTATTATATAGCCGACTGTTAGTCGGATACCTAGGCTAACTTTGTTGGACTTAAGAACAAACTGGACTTGTAAACACACTCTTAGAATGGAACTCATTTGTATGTAGGGGACTTAACTATACTCCCATTTTACAGCTAAAGAAATTGAGAAACAGACATATTAAGTAATTTGTCCAAGGTCATGCAGCTAGAAATGCGAGCAGGGAACTGAAACCAGAAGTTTCTCTTAACCGCTGTGCTACAACCTTAATCTGAAGGTTGTTTACATACTACAGTGGGCCTTAAAAGGTTGGGAACATCCCCTGGAGAAGCAAATGGCAACCCACTCCAGTATTCTTTCCTGGAGAATTGCATGGACAGCAAAACCTGGCAGGCTGCAGTTCATGGGGTTGCTAGGAGTCAGACACGACTGAGCGACTTCACTTTCACTTTTCACTTTCATGCACTGGAGAAGGAAATGGCAACCCACTCCACTGTTCTTGCCTGGAGAATCCCAGGGACGGGGGAGCCTGGTGGGCTGCCGTCCATGGGGTCGCACAGAGTTGGACACGACTGAAGCGACTTAGCAGCAGCAGCAGCAGCAGGCTAATCCACCTGGCTGGGTCTCAGTTTTACATCCTTAAAAATAAGGAGAGAGGCCAGGTATTCTCTGATATCCCCTACAGCTTTGAGATTTTTATAATCTCTCCAAATAGATTATAAAATGCTTTGTTATGTGATGACTTCTTTTTTAATCTACTACTTTATGTATTGTTATGTTCATAAGAGCTCTTGAATAAATGAGTCTCTGCACCAGTTCCTCATTTCTGCTTTACATTAGTGATAATACTAATAATGAGTAGTTTGCATTTATCTAATCTGTTGCAAGTACTTTTTCAGGCTCCTTAGGTTAAATTATGGAGAAGGCAATGGCACCCCACTCTAGTACTCTTGGCTGGAAAATCCCATGGATGGAAGAGCCTGGTAGGCTGCAGTCCATGGGGTCGCAGAGTCGGATACGACTGAGCGACTTCACTTTCACTTTTCACTTTCATGCATTGGAGAAGGAAATGGCAACCCACTCCAGTGTTCTTGCCTTGAGAATCCCAGGGACGGGGGAGCCTGGTGGGCTGCCATCTATGGGGTCGCACAGAGTCGGACACGACTGAAGTGACTTAGCAGCAGGTTAAATTATTTCATTTAAAAGATTAGATGCTATATTTAGAGTAAAAGCAAAGCTGAAAAAAAGAAAATTGCTCTAAACATCCCTTTTGAGATCTTAGAGCACAGTAAAATAAACCCAAGAAACAGAAGAAAATACTGAAAAGCTGCAATTAAAGAATAGCAAGTGTATTTTCTTACTTAGAACTTAAGCACAGAAAGAGTTTTGTTTTTTGTAACTTCTCTCTGTAGGCTACTCTCATATATGTTACATTTGACACTTTTTCTGCCTCTGGGAAAAGGTGCTAATATCATGATCAACCTGTTCTTTCAGATGGTAACTCCTGGCCTTAAACAAGGAGTCTGTTTCAAAGCAGAATTTTCCAGAAGTCTAACACAGAAGGAGATGTTCAGAAGATCAAATGGGAGCATCATCAGGGGCTCCACATTGGACAAGTTCATAAACTTCTGAATAATTTACCCAAGTGAGGGAGGAGCCCCTTTGTGGACACACAATTTACTTTGCCTCAAACCAGGGAGAATAGTACTCAGATAAAAAGGCCTAAGAACACCTGGGAGAATTTACCCTGAATTTCAGTCCCTTGTGGCTCAGCTGGTAAAGAATCTGCCCACAATGCGGGAAACAGGTTCAATCCCTGGGTTGGGACAGTCCCCTGGAGAAGGGAAAGGCTACTGACTCCAGTATTCTGGCCTGGAGAATTCCACAGACTGTATAGTCAAAGAGTCAGACATGACTGAGCGACTTTAGCTTCACTCAGTCTTGTCAATGCTCCGGGTGTGGGAAATTCTCCGTTCAGCTTGTGTAGAGTTTCCAACTTCAACTGTAATAAAAGTAGCAGCCACTCATTGTAAAGGGAGTGGAAATCAGTCATTCAAAAATACCCCCTCCCTAATAAAATGAACCCTGGCACCCCAGCAGCCCTGACCAAGCACCAGCATGTCCAAAGTTAAAAAAAGCCTTATAGATCCTCAACTTGGAATGACCTTTGTGTAATCCAAGTTTCATGAAACAACAGAGAAGCCATCCTGAGAAGAGTTTCATGAGAATAAAGAATGTGGCAAAATCTTCAGACACTGGAATGATATTGTCAGACAAGAGAAACTTTAGGGATATCTTCAGTGTCAGAAGCCTTCTGTATGAGCTGCTGCTGCTGCTGCTGCTGCTAAGGCACTTCAGTCGTGTCCAACTCTGTGTGACCCCATAGACGGCAGCCCACCAGGCTCCCCCGTCCCTGGGATTCTCCAGGCAAGAATACTGGAGTGGGTTGCCATTTCCTTCTCCAATGCATGAAAGTGAAAAGTGAAAGTGAAGTCACTCAGTCGTATCCGACTCTTAGCGACCCCATGGACTGCAGCCTCCCAGGCTCCTCCGTCCATGGGATTTTCCAGGCAAGAGTACTGGAGTGGGGTGCCATTGCCTTCTCCGTGTATGAGCTTATACCTCATTAAACGTAAGCAAATTCATTTTGGACAGGAGCCTTATTTGTGTCATGAGTGTGGCAAAGCCTTTCAAGTTCTGTGATAGCCTTGCTAAACATCAGAGAATCCACACTGAAGAGAAAACTTAGCAGTGTAAAGACTATATGGATTCATTGTGTTTTAAGTCTGGTCACTCACCAAAGAACCCACAGTGGAGAACACCATTATGAATATAGTGAGTGGGGGAATGCCTTCATTTGGAAGCCAGAATTTATTACCAGAAAACCCATAAATATTAAAATGTGAGAAGACCTTCACTTAAAAACTTTATCTTATACACTGGAAAATCCATACTGGAACAAAACCCTATGTATATCATATATACATTATTTTGTATGGATATGTATATAACTGAATCATTGTGCTGTACACCTGAAACTAAATATGGCTTTGTAAATCAACTATAATAAAATAGATTTTTTTTTTAAATGGAGGACTTAGCTTGTGGTCAATGGTTAGGATTCCACCCTTCCAACACAGTGGGCATGAGTTTGATCCCTGGTCCAGTAACTAAGATCCCACATGCCATGCAGTACAGCCAAAAGGAAAAAGAAAAGAAAAGATACTGGCATCTGAAATATATAAAGAACTCCTAAAACTGAACAATAAGAATATAATTCAGTTTTTTAAATGGGCAAAAGATCTGAACAGACACTTTACCAGAGAAGATACACAAATGGCAAATAATCATGAATAGATGCTCCAAATCATATGTCATTAGGAAATTGCAGGTTAGGATACCACCACATACCTATTAGAATAGCTAAAGTGCTGCTGCTGCTGCTAAGTCACTTCAGTTGTGTCTGACTCTGTGTGACCCCATAGATGGCAGCCCGCCAGGCTCCCCCGTCCCTGGGATTCTCCAGGCAAGAACACTGGAGTGGGTTGCCATTTCCTTCTCCAGTGCATGAAAAGTGAAAGTGAAGTCGCTCAGTCGTGTCCAACTCTTTGCGACCCCATGGACTGCAGCCTACCAGGCTCCTCCATCCATGGGATTTTCCAGGCAAGAGTACTGGAGTGGGGTGCCATGGCCTTCTCCGAGCTGAAGTGCTGAACAGTGACAACTCCAAATGCTGATGAGGATGTGGAGCAACAAATACTCATACATTCCTGGTGGGAATCCAAAATGGTAGTCACTTCAGCAAACAGTTCAGCAGTGTCTTACAAAAGTAAACATACTCTTTTACTCAGCAGTTTTCACTCCTTGGTATTTACCCCAATGAACAAAAAACATGTCCACAAAAGAACCTGCACAAGGGTGTTCTTAGAAGCTTTATTCATAATTGTTAAAACGTGGAAGCAAGCAAGGTTTCCTTTAGTAGTTTCATGAATTAACAAACTGGTACGTCTAGATAATAGAATATTCATCAGTAAAAAGAAAGAAACTATCATGCCATGAAAGTCCATGGTGGGAGACTTCCTTCCCTGGTCGTTCAGTGGTAAAGACTCTGTGTTCCCAGTGCAAGGATCCTGAGTTTGATCCCTGGTCAGGGAACTAAAATCCCACATATTGCATGGTGTGGCCAGAAAAAAGAAAACTCATGGAAAAATGTTATATACATTTTGCTAAAGGAAGGGACCAGTCTGAAAAGGCTACAAGCTGATTCCTACTATTAATACATGACATTGTAGAATAGGCAAAAGTATGGAGACAGTGAAGATCAGGGGCTGTTGGGGTTGGGGAGTGTGGGAAAGATGAATGTGTGGAGCATAGGGAAATTTTAGGACAATGAAACTGTTTAGTATGATACTTGTAACTGTTGATGCATGTTGTATATTTTCCAAAACCCATAGAATGGACTACACAGTTTATATTAAACTTAATATTAACTATGGACTTGAGTTAATAATACTTTATCAATATTGGCTCACTAACTGTAACAAAGATACCTCACTAATGCAAGATGTTAATAATAGGGTTTGTATGTAGCCAGGAAAGGGGTTTGGAGGGGACATATGGGAAGCTTTTTCTATAAACCTAAAAGTACTCTTTAAAAACTATAACGTTTTTTAAAGCTAATTTTCAGCAAAAAGACATAACTGGGAATAAAAAGGGAAGTGGGAGCCAGTATCTGGTGTTCATATAACAGCTCATACCCAGAATGTAAAAAGAACTTTTCACTCATCAATAATAAATACACTACAAAAAGGGCTCGTAGCTAACTCGCAGCAACGTTGTGGGTGATTTAACCTTTATGGATCGGCTAGGATTTCTTCAGGAGGCAGCGGGAGACAGAAGGGAGTAAAAATTCAAACTGCCAGAGTCAAGTGCTGCCCCCACCTTGGCCAAACCAGGAGAAGGTAGCAAAACTCGCAATCAAGAAGATCACAGAGAGGACCACGCCTCCGTATTCCTAGGCGGGCACCGGAAGCGGCCTCGTGGTCCTGGGCGCCTTTTGCTCTGTGGTTCTGGTTCCTGGTTGGTCCTGCGAGATGGTGATTACAGTTTTCTCTCTTTTTTTTTTTTTTTTAATTTTTTTATTTTGTATTGGGGTTAACAAACAATGTTCTTTTTTTTTTTATTATTTTTTATTTTTAAACTTTACATAATTGTATTAGTTTTGCCAAATATCAAAATGAATCCACCACAGGTATACATGTGTTCCCCATCCTGAACCCTCCTCCCTCCTCCCTCCCCATACCATCCCTCTGGGTCGTCCCAGTGCACCAGCCCCAAGCATCCGGTATAGTGCATCGAACCTGGACTGGCAACTACAGTTTTCTCTTAACTACTTGCCAGGGCTAGTCTCTGGGGAGCGCCAGCCATCCCCAGAGCTGCGGGTGAGCGGTCGTACTTCTCCCCAGCCAAGCTGAAGAATTTCCAATCTCTGTTGTCCCGAGGGGCAGAAGTGGGACGGGGAGGGCTCTTTGCAGCGTGGGTGTCCTCTTCTCCACCCAACAAGTGCACACGGTGCTTGGTAATGAGCTTCAGTGACGATTTGTCTCTATCGTTAGATATGGATTTGTAGCTGGTTTTTTTGTTTGTTTTTTTTTTTAACTTTATAGTGTAGCACAAACGACTCAGATTTTGCTTGCTAATTCTCATTATGTCATACACTATGGATGCTGGGGGTGTCTCATCCGACGGCGAGGTGCTTATTGCTTTACTCCCTGAACGAAGACTATAACCAGTTTATGGAACTTGTGTTTTACTCCTCTGTATAAGTAACTTGATTCCTCTAAAGATGATAAAGGTTTTACCGGAAAAATAACTTTGGCTCTGCTCATGTGCTTTGACTCTACAGGAGTGTCCCAAAATCCATCCCTTCCTGCTGAAGCAGTTCTAGGAAGGGATGGTAGGTTATGAATATTCATGGAAGAAAGCCTTGGCAAATGGACTATGGTGATCCCACAGCCTCTGGCTCATGTGCTTTTCTTCCTGTAATGTAGTTTTTATAAACTAAAAAGTCTTTAAATTCTAAGAATGTGGCCTTATTTCCCATAATAGAAGTTCTGATACTAATATTTATGTCGCATTTTGTATATCAGCAGCAAAGTGCACTTTCTCAATAATTATCTGTTTTTGTGGGTCTCAGGAATACTGTCTTACAATATTTCACTACTCAGGAATATCACCTTGGCGGTGAGTCTGCATTACTAATAACATAGGTTCTTGACTGCTCTGGTTATTTTGCTGTTTTAATAGTGGGTTCTTCTCCCACAGGAGTTCTCTGATTCTAAGGTTCTTCCTGATTCCTGGGATGTAAGCCAAGTGAATCCTATCCTGAGCCGTTGCAGTCTCAGATGTCTACCAAGTTGAGAGAAGATCCAGTCTTGACTCCTGTGGTCCACACTCCAGAGGAACAGGAGGGTCTGAGAATAGTGAAGGTAGAGGAAGAGGAGAACCATACTTGGGAGCAGAAGCCTAGACAACTAGGGAATGTGCACACTTATGAGGAGCTTCTCTGTCAGCGCTTCAGACAGTTCTGCTATCAAGAGGCCCCTGGACCTCGAGAGGCACTGAGACGGCTCCAGGAACTCTGACAAAAGTGGCTGCAGCCTGAGAGGCACAGCAAGGAGCAGATCCTGGAGCGGCTGGTATTGGAGCAGCTCCTGAGCATCCTGCCAGAGGTGGTTCAGGCCAGGGTATGGGAGTATCATCCAAGGAGTAGAGAGGAAGTGGTGACTGTGCTGGAAAATCTGGAGACAGAACTTGAAGGCAAAGGACAACAGGTGGGAAAAGGGTAATCCATTGTTCATTTGTGAGCTCACCAGGGGTCTACCAGCAAAGACAGGGGCCATGAGTAAGCAAGAGGAGAGGGACTTATGACCATTATTTTCTGGGCTGAAGCATTATCTTTCTGTTTTCCCTTTAAAACCCTGCTGATTAAGACACTGGTTTCTTTATTCTACTTTCTATACCTGTATGAAATTGTATTTCTAATCAAACTCTGAGGTTTAGTTAGCTATTGCCATCTTTCTAGTCCTTTCATAAAACCAGCTCTACTGGTATGTCCTTAGGTCCAAGCCAGTGCATGTTACAAACAAGAAGCACTCTGGAAGGAAGTGAGACCTGCAAGCCTTACAAATCAGTCACTGATCATCCAGCTAAAGTGTGATCCTTGGGAGCACTTTCCTCTGCAAGAGAATGGTAAGCTTTACAGCATGAATCTTTGTGATCTTTTAGAAGCACTGAGCATAGTATCATCTGCTAAAAGTAGTATTTCTGGGGGAAAAAAAGTGGTATCTAGAAATAGCAGAATAAATTTAACACCAAAAGGTTATTTACAAAGTGAGCATATCTAGAGTTGATTTCACTTTGAATTGGGCTATGTGGTATTTTTTAACTGGGCTGTTATAGTGGTTTACAATTCTGTGAATCCAAATCATTATAGAACTGCCTTATGATCCAGCAATCCCACTGCTGGGCATACACACTGAGGAAACCAGAAGGGAAAGAGACACGTATACCCCAATGTTCATCGCAGCACTGTTTATAATAGCCAGGACATGGAAGCAACCTAGATGTCCATCAGCAGATGAATGGATAAGAAAGCTATGGTACATATACACAATGGAGTATTACTCAGCCATTAAAAAGAATACATTTGAATCAGTTCTAATGAGGTGGATGAAACTGGAGCCTATTATACAGAGTGAAGTAAGCCAGAAAGAAAAACACCAATATAGTATACTAACACATATATATGGAATTTAGAAAGATGGTAACAATAACCCTGTGTACGAGACAGCAAAAGAGACACTGATGAATAGAACAGTCTTATGGACTCTGTGGGAGAGGGAGAGGGTGGGAAGATTTGGGAGAATGGCATTGAAACATGTAAAATATCATGTATGAAACGAGTTGCCAGTCCAGGTTGGATGCACGATACTGGATGCTTGGGGCTGGTGCACTGGGACGACCCAGAGGGATGGTATGGGGAGGGAGGAGGGAGGAGGGTTCAGGATGGGGAACACATGTATACCTGTGGTGGATTCATTTTGATATTTGGCAAAACTAATACAATTTTGTAAAGTTTAAAAATAAAATAAAATTTAAAAAAAAAAAAAGAAAGAAATACTGATGCCCAGATCTACCATAGATTTACCACAGTGGGCCCTAGTATTATATGTTTTAATTAACTATTATAGAACAATAATGGTAGTTTATATTTTAAAAAGTCAAGTATTGTAGAAAGATATAAAATGAAAATAAAAGTTCCATTCCTAAGAATTAACAACTGTGGGCCTTTCATATACAATCCAGCCAATCCAGAGCCCAGTCCCCTAACTATCTCCTTTATCAAGCTTTCATACACCAGTCTTATCAGTAGAGTTATTTTATTCTTTTTAATGTTTAGTTTTCTGTTGCATACATGTATTGTAATTAATTTAATTGTCTCCTACTGATGTACATTTAGACTTTTTCCAGTATTTTTGTTATTTTAAACAATGATCAGTGGATGTCTTTATGTAAAAATCTTTTGGCCATTGTGTGAAAATATTGAAGGAAAAATATTTCTATAAATGCAGTAAGAAATTAACAGTCACTAGATTAAAATAGGCTATTTATTACATAGGCAACAAGGTTATAGTGATTACACAAGGTGATGGAGAAGGAATTGTGATTTGGGCTTTCTACTTGTATGCCTTTTACACTGTTGAAATTTTTACCTTGAGTATCTATTCTTTTTGTAATAAAAATAAAGAGCACAGTCTTTAGATTCAGATTAACTCCAGGCCAGGCTAGTCATGTGATCACAGACCAGTTATTTAATTTCTGTGTTTCAGTTTCTGTTTCTATTACCTAGCTTACTGTGTTGCTGTGAGCATCACCACAAACTGACTGATCACTTGGTGTTTTAGCTGTCTATTTCCATGGAACAAACCACTCCAGAACTTAGTGGCTAAAAGGAATGACCATTATGTTATCTCTTACAAGTCTGTGGATTGATTGGGATTAAGAGGGTGGTTCTGCTGCTGTATGTGATATCAAATGAAGCTGTAGGTATTGAGGACTTGCCTGGATTGTGATGCTCGAGATACTTCACTCACATCTCATAGCTTATCAGGAGATAGCTAGAAAACTGGGCTTAGCAAGATTATGAGATGGATGGGCCTCAGGTTATCTCATTCTCTCAGTCTCCATGTATCTCTTTAGTGGAGTAACTAGACTTCTTAACATGGTAACTCAGGGATCTCAAAAGCATCTTTTAGAATCTTAGTCCTTGAACTGATATATCATCACTTTCACCATATTCTGTTGAATAAAGCAAGTCACAGGGCAGTCTAGATCCTATGTGGGAAGGGGTTGGACTACACAAGGGATGAATACAAGAGGGTATGTTCATTAGGGGCCCTTTGAAGACTCTTGGGAAATTTACATTTCATTCCTGCCATTCTGAGTTTTTAGATCTGGACTGAGGCCCAAAAGCCTTTTATTTATTTATTTTTATTCTCTAAGACTCATAAGTACAGTAACTGTCAAACCCTTAGGATGATAGTTCTTGATTATTTAGCACAATCCTTGATGTTAATAAGCATTTAGTAATGTTATCAATTATTATTACTAACCTTACTTCCAAACCCTTATGTGGGATATGCAACTCTTAAATAATCGACTTGCTCTTTCAGCCGATAAGGCCAGGAATACAACTGGTGAATTTGCCCCAAAGCAGATTTCTGCAGAAAGGAATTCACTGGATGCTTTCCAGGATCCAAAGTGTGGAGAAACTTTTCAATATGGGGGTAAATCAGAACACCAAAAGGTCAACCCCACAAGAGTAAAACGACACGAGTGTAAGGAATGTGGCAAGGCCTTTTCTCAGAGCTCAGGGCTTGTTCAACACTGGAGAATTCACACTGGAGAGAAACCTTATAAATGCAATCAATGTGGAAAAGCCATCAGTTATAAATCAGCCCTTCTTTCACATTAGGAAATTCATAATAAAATAAAATGCTATCAGTGTAATGAATGTGGGAAAGCCTTTAGTCAAAACACAAGTCTGGTTCTTCATCAGAGGATCCATACTGGAAAGAGACCTTATGGGTGTAAAGAGTGCGGAAAATGCTTTAGTCAAAGTTCACACCTTATTGGACATCTGAGGATCAACACTGGAGAGAAACCCTTCAAATGTAATGAGTGTGAGAGGGCCTTCACTCAGACGTCAGGACTCATGGAACATCAGAGAAGTCACACTGGAGAAAAACCCTACATGTGTAAGGAATGTGGGAAAGCTATCCGAGGGAGCACCAGTCTTACTCAGCACCAGAGGATCCACACTGGGGAGAAGCCCTACCAGTGTGAGGAGTGTGGCTGAGCCTTCATTCAGAGGTCAAACCTTGTTTGTCATCAGAGGATCCACAGAGGGCAGAAGTCTGTGTCTATATCCTAAGCATAAGAAAGCCTTCAGTCAGGCCTTACTGAACACTTTAGAAAGCTATGCTGAATACAGACCTAATCATTTTGTAATAAATTGAAGAAACTGGGGATGTGGTGTCTTCATTATCATTGTTATTCTAGGTAGTCAAACTAGAAGACATTTTGGTATCATCCATCAGATTGAAAGAAGCTGGTAGCTTGCCACTGGAGCAGACCACATTTTGGGCTGAGTCTTTTATGGATGCTGCTATTTCTTTCTCCCATTCTTCTGATCCTTCTCCTTTGTGGTCCTTCAGCACTTTTGTTCCTTGAAGTCACTATCATCACATACCCTGAATATCCTGATGACACAGTGGCTCTCATATTTTGCACAGAGGACCACTGAGACTGTTAAGTGTGTATACAGTGCAAAGGAGAACTTTAGCAGGATGAGTGAGGAAAGTGACATTGTTTTTAAAGTTACCTAAATGAGGGGTAAGCTAGGTACTTATTTAACTAGGTAAGTTAAGTTTAAAAGCAACTACTCAATGACATAGCTTGCTGTTTTGTTTGCCTCCTCTTCACCCTATTGGTGAGAGAGGAAGTCCCACCCTAAGACTCTGGGGATGGCCAAACACCTGACTCTGAACAGATGGGATTGACAAGAGTTTTTTAGTCATGTGTACTCACAGCCTAGGGGAGGAGGGCCACTTGGGAGCAGAATAAACAAACAGGAGCTTTGCGATACAGGCTTCATAGTAATAAGATGAGGTGATGCCTGGTTTCCTTGGAAGGATGTGGTTGGCTTGTTTGAATAATTTCACTGGGGGTGGGGGGCAAGGTGGTGAAACCCAGTAGGTTGAGGACCAAGTAGAGTGTAGCTAGTCCAGCTGATGGGGAACTAGCCAAGTGGGGTTACTTCCTGCTGGGTGGGAGGCATATACAGCAAGAGTGGAGGAATTGATGGTTAGGCTTTTGGTCCCTTTGATGCTCAGAGGGCTACGTGGCTCAGTGGGAAAGAATCCACCTGACAATGCAGGAAATGCAGGTTTGATCTTTGTGTTGAAAGATCTCCTGGAGGAGGAAATGGCAACCCACTCCAGTATACTTGCCTGGAAAATCCATGGACAGAGGAGCCTGGTGGGCTACAGTCCGTGGGTCACAAAGATTTGGACACGACCGAGTACACATGCATGAGGCTCAAAGATGTCAAGGCAGCATATGAAATTTTAGGCCTTGCTGCTCCCTTTGTCAACTTAGAAAAAAGGCATAGTGTTTAGGAAAGAGTTAAAATGTGTATCTGTGCCCTCAAATTCTACTCTTTATTGATATGTCCTCTTTTTTCTCCCTTTCTTTCTTTCTGAATCCCAGTGATACCCACTCCTCCAGTTACCTCTAGGAAAAAATCTCAGAAATACCTTTGAGCATCCAGCATGACAGTTGGACTTGATTCTATGTTGGTAGTAGGATTGAAGAGACATCAGGGAGTATCTTTACTGCTTTTCCTACATCTTTCTGACTTTATGCTAAAAACCAGTAGTTATCTCAAGCTCAGCTCCATCACTGTCCTTCACACATAATCATCTGGATGTTTATGTCCTCACTATGCTTTGGTTTATCTTTGCAACCTTTGGAACAGGCAGTCTAAAAAACATTCGTATTGTCTTCTTTGAATGAAATATACTTTCCACTGTTGTGAGGACTTGAGAAACTGGAAAGTTTATAAGGTAGAAAGTGTATAAACGTGAGATATTTACTATATTCATATTTTTATGAGGATGGTATAAGTAAATAGCCACCCAAGAAAAACTCTGGAGGTGCTAGTTGTTCATTCTTACTACCATCATACCACTTCTATTTTATTCTGCCTTGTTTCGCGGCTCAAGTAGGAAATAACCTGAGAGCTATGAAATTTTTCATAAGCTGAAATGGCATAAAGCAGAGGGAGTTACCTTAGGACACATCTTGCTAACAAATGGACAGAATCGAGGTAAGGCACAGACACAGTTCAAAGCTATAGTGGCTTAATGCTGAGATGCTGAGTATAGTTCCCAGAGAAGGAGCCAGTGACATCACTCTTGCTGCTTGAGGTGCATGATGCCTTTCTACAAGGATGGGCAGCAACACAAATGCTCAACATTGTTTTCACTTTTCACCTTTTTTTGGTAAAATCCTCTTCAGCTTTATTTAGCAAAAGCAGATACTAATGTAGGTCTTTATTTGTAAAGGCAAAGTGGCATAATGCAGATTTTCAAAAGGCAGGGGATACTTGTATTTCTTGATTTAGTTTAAATACGAATACTAAAAACGTACTTTAAATGTCAGTAATTTGACCTTTGTGGCCTTCCTAACCTTAGAGTTAGGGACATGTTTACAAAAGATGTGTTATATTTATAACACATCTCTCCACAGTGACTTGGCTAGTACACATTTCTGAAGATACTGTGTTTAAAGAATGGTTATTGCCTACAAATGTGTCATGCATTTTAAGCATATATACAAGAAAAAAAATTATAATACAAAACAAAAAGGACAGATAAAGACAAATCAAAAACAATTCTGCCTGGGAGAATTAGGAAAGTATATAAAGGTGGACATTTGTTGGACATTAAGGATTAGTAGGATTTTGGTATTTTAGTCAATATTCTCAGAAAAAAAAAAAATATATATATATATATAGACTCAGACAATAACAATTGTCTGAGTCAATTCTTAAATATTTTTTTTTCTTTCTTTTTTAAGAATTGACTCAGACAATTGTTCAGTTCAGTTCAGTTGCTCAGGTGTGTCTGACTCTTTGCGACCCCATGAACCACAGCACGCCGTGCCTCACTGTCCATCACCAACTCCCAGAATCTATCCAAACCCATGTCCATTGAGTCAGTGATGCCAGCCAACCATCTCATCCTCTGTCATCCCCTTCTCTTCCTGCCCTCAATCTTTCCCAGCATCAGGGTCTTTTCAAATGAGT
Source organism: Bubalus kerabau (assembly GCF_029407905.1). NCBI lineage: Eukaryota > Metazoa > Chordata > Mammalia > Artiodactyla > Bovidae > Bubalus > Bubalus kerabau. Next base: position 21,923,657 of record NC_073626.1, read on the forward strand.
CAGCTCTTCCCATTATATGGCCAAAATATTGTAGTTTCAGCTTCAACATCAGTCTTTCTGATGAACACCCAGGACTGATCTCCTTTAGGATGGACTGGTTGGATCTCCTTGCAGTCCAAGGGACTCTCAAGGGATTCTCCAATACCACAGTTCAAAAGCATCAGTTCTTCGGCACTCAGCTTGCTTTATAGTCCAACTCTAACATTCATACATGACTACTGGAAAAACCATAGCCTTGACTAGACAGACCTTTATTGGCAAAGTAATGTCTCTGCTTTGGCTCAGACTGTTAAGCGTCTGTCTACAATGTGGGAGACCCAGGTCCGATCCCTGGGTTGGGAAGATCCCCTGGAGAAGGAAATGGCAATCCACTCCAGTACTATTGCCTGGAAAATCCCCATGGACAGAGGAGCCTGGTAGTCTACAGTCCATGGGGTCGCAAAGAGTCAGACACAACTGAGCGACCACTTTTCTAGGTTGGTTATAACTTTCCTTCCAAGGAGTAAGTGTCTTTTAGTTTCATGGCTGCAATCACCATCTGCAGTGATTCTGGAGCCCCAAAAAATAAAGTCAACCATTGTTTCCCCATCTATTTCCCATGAAGTGATGGGACCGGATGCCATGATCTTAGTTTTCTGAATGTTGAGCTTTAAGCCAACTATTTCACTCTCCTCTTTCACTTTCATCAAGAGGCTCTTTAGTTCCTCTTCACTTTCTGCCATAAGGGTGGTGTCATCTGCATATATGAGGTTATTGATATTTCTCCTGGCAATCTTGATTCCAGCTTGTGCTTCTTCCAGCCCAGCATTTCTCATAATGTACTCTGCATAGAAGTTAAATAAGCAGGGTGACAATATACAGCCTTGACGTACTCCTTTTCCTATTTGGAACCAGTCTGTTGTTCTATATCCAGATCTAACTGTTGCTTCCTGACCTGCATACAGGTTTCTCAAGAGGCAGGTCAGGTGGTCTGGTATTCCCATCTCTTTCAGAATTTTCCACAGTTTATTGTGATCCACACAGTCAAAGGCTTTGACACAGTCAATAAAGCAGAAATAGATGTTTTTCTGGAACTCTCTTGCTTTTTCCATGATCCAGCGGATGTTGGCAATTTGATCTCTGGTTCCTCTGCCTTTTCTAAAACCAGCTTGAACATCTGGAAGTTCATGGTTCACATATTGCTGAAGCCTGGCTTGGAGAATTTTGAGCATTATTTTACTAGCGTGTGAGATGAGTGCAATTGTGCAGTAGTGTGAGCATTCTTTGGCATTGGCTTTTTTGGGATTGGAATGAAAACTGACCTTTTCCAGTTCTGTGGCCACTGCTGAGTTTTCCAAATTTGCTGACATATTGAGTGTAGCACTTTCACAGCATCATCTTTTAGGATTTCAAATAGCTCAGCTAGAATTCCATCACCTCCACTAGCTTTGTTCGTAGTGATGCTTCCTACGGCCCACTTGACTTCACATTCCAGAATGTCTGGCTCTAGGTGAGTGTGAGTGATCACACCATCGTGATTATCTGGGTCGTGAATATCTTTTTTGTACAGTTCTTCTGTGTATTCTTGCCACCTCTTCTTAACATCTTCTGCTTTTGTTAGGTCCATACTATTTCTGTCCTTCATTGAGCCCATCTTTGCATGAAATGTTCCCTTGGTATCTCTAATTTTCTTGAAGAGATCTCTAGTCTTTCCCATTCTGTTGTTTTCCTCTATTTCTTTGCATTGATCGCTGAGGAAGGCTTTCTTATCTCTCCTTACTATTCTTTGGAACTCTGTATTCAAATGAGTATATCTTTCCTTTTCTCCTTTGCTTTTCGCTTCTCTTCACAGCTTTTTGTAAGGCCTCCTCAGACAGCCATTTTGCTTTTTTGCATTTCTTTTTCAGACAACTGGGGAACTACTAATTCCAAAATATATAAGGCAGGCTGGCAGGGAATGCAAGCAGGATTCCTATGTTACAGTTTTAAGGCAAAATTCCCTCTTGAGGATATCTCAGTTTTGTCTCAAGGACTTCAGCTGATTGGATGAGGCCCACCCATTATGGAAGGTAATATCCTTTGCTTAAAGTCAACAGCTTGATGATGGGAAGTCCCAGAGCAGACCTTTGATAGCCTTTTTGCAGACTGTGCCCTGCTGGTGATCTCCTCCATCTGGATGGCCTCTGGCCAACTGCTGTTTTGACAGCCTCCTCACAATAAACTGAGCAAAATTCCGAAAGAGATGGGAATACCAGACCACCTGAACTGACTCTTAAGAAACCTATATGCAGGTCAGGAAGCAGCAGTTAGAACTGGACGTGTAACAACAGACTGGTTCCAAATTGGGAAAGGAGTACATCAAGGCTGTATATTGTCTCCCTGCTTATTTAACTTACATACAGAGTACATCATGAGAAATGCTGGGCTGGAAGAAGCACAAGCTGGAATCAAGATTGCCGGGAGAAATATCAATAACCTCAGATATGCAGATGACACCACCCTTATGGCAGAAAGAGGAACTAAAAAGCCTCTTGATGAAAGTGAAAGAAGAGAGTGGAAAAGTTGGCTTAAAGCTCAACATTCAAAAAACTAAGATCATGGCATCCAGTCCCATCACGTCATGGGAAATAGATGGGGAAACAGTGTCAGACTTAATTTTGGGGGGCTCCAGAATCACTGCAGATGGTGATAGCAGCCATGAAATTAAAAGACGCTTACTCCTTTGAAGAAAAGTTATGACCAATCTAGATAGCATATTCAAAAGCAGAGACATTACTTTGCCAACAAAGGTCCGTCTAGTCAAGGCTATGGTTTTTCCAGTGGTCATGTATGGATGTGAGAGTTGGACTGTGAAGAAAGCTGAGGGCCGAAGAATTGATGCTTTTGAACTGTGGTGTTGGAGAAGACTCTTGAGAGTCCCTTGGACTGCAAGGAAATCCAACCAGTCCATCCTAAAGATCAGTTCTGGGTGTTCATTGGAAGGACTGATGCTGAAGCTGAAACTCCAGTACTCTGGCCACCTCATGCGAAGAGTTGACTCATTGGAAAAGACCCTGATGCTGGGAGGGATTGGGGGCAGGAGGAGAACAGGACAACAGAGGATGAGATGGTTGGATGGCATCACCGACTCGATGGACATGAGTTTAAGTAAACTCCGGGAGTTGGTGATGGACAGGGAGGCCTGGCGTGCTGTGATTCATGGGGTCGCAAAGAGTCGGACACGACTGAGCAACTGAACTGAACTAGTTCAATTCACTAACCTCTTTTCCATTTCTTGTCCTAGGATGGTTTCCCCAACTCCTGAACTTCCCACTGCCTTCTGAAATTTCAATTGCTTTCTGGCCCAAGCTCTTTCCCACATCTGTACTTATTTCTTCTCTACCATCTCTATTTTCTTAGTGTTTCTTCTTGGTTTCAGCATATTCACGAAGTCCTAAAGGATAGCCATCATGTTCCTTCCTTAGAGGGAAGGCCCGGTTCCCTCTTTGAGGGAAGCCCTGTTCTGGGCGCAGGACAGAGGAGATGAAAACACCCAGGAAAAGGCAGAGGGGAGAGAAACTGGTAGCGATGCCGACAGCCAACGGTCTACCTCCATTAAGGAAGAGGGCAATCATTTTTTTCTATGTCATCACCAAGCACTCCTCCCATACACTTTCAGTTAAGAAACGTATCCTGCCAGGTTCAAAAGAGCGAGTGTCCAAAACTATTTTTTTTTTTAACTCTCAGAGATTCTGTAACTGCTAAGCTGCTAAGTCGCTTCAGTCGTGTCCAACTCTGTGTGACCCCATAGATGGCAGCCCACCAGGCTCCGCCGTCCCTGGGATTCTCCAGGCAAGAATACTGGAGTGGGTTGCCATTTCCTTCTCCAATGCATGAAACTGAAAAGTGAAAGTGAAGTCGCTCAGTCGTGTCCGACTCCTAGCGACCCCATGGACTGCAGCCCACCAGCCTCCTCCATCCATGGGATTTTCCAGGCAAGAGTACTGGAGTGGGGTGCCATTGCCTTCTCCTCCAGTAACTGGGTTTAGTGGTATTCGTCAACGCCTTTAGTCCTGAACCGCTAGAAACGAACATGTAGCTTCCTTGCACTGCAAGGTAACCGGGAGACGCCGGGCACGTGCGCGGAGGCGGGACACGGGGGCACGCTCAGAGACGTGACCTCCTGGAGACGCCGGAAGCCGGGCGCGTCTGAGCGTCCAGTTCCGGGAGCCGAGTTCCAGCACTGCTGGCTGGTGAGTGTCTTGTGGCTTCCCTCCGCCTTGTTCTCGGGTTCAGCCCTGCGAGACCCCAGACTTACTGGGCCGCATGGAACAGCCAGCACCGGCCCTGGTTCCAGCCCGGGGACACCCGGTGCCTGGAGAGGCTGGCAGCAGGCATCTGTCTGAGAGACTTTGGAAAGGCTGGCCCCAAGCCCCTCATACAGGACCCTGTCCTGGGTTTGGGGGGGGTCCCCTTTTTGGCAACCGTGCTTCCCACGCTCTGACAAAACCAGGGCCACCACTACTGTATGAACGAAGTAGAATTTTGCTCTCTATTTTGCAAGATTAGCACGAAAACATTAGTAATTTTCTGGCTGTGATTCGTAACTTTTCCTTTCCCACAGGTTGGATCGTATGTACTCAAATGTGGAGAAACTGTGCCAAGTGATTAGAAATTTTTGTTTTAGGCTGGGGCCACATCCATGTACTTAACGCCGAATTTTGGAGAAATGTTCCATTAAGTGCAAGTCTTCATTCCACTCTACCCCCGGCAATTATATATTTTTACTTATCTCCTTCACATATTATACACTTTTCATATTGGTTGTGTTTATTTTACTGTTTCAACTAGAATGGACTCTCTGCTAATGCATTTCAAATACCTTGAACAGTTTCTGTGCAAGGTACGCTTCTAAAAAATATTTGTGGATTTAGTGAATTAATAAAACTAGTTATCTTGGTTACAGGTCGTCTTCTTTCTTGTGTGGGTTCTTCAAAGCATTTGCCATGTATCACTTTATCACTTAATTCTTATTACCCAGGGTGCCCTCAGAAGCCTTCAGTTGAAACTCCAGGCATGATGGCTGTGGACACAAGAAAGTCTGCTGGTCAGCTGTTCCAAGCCCCATGGGGTCAGCAGGGCCGTATGATGGTGACAGTGAAGCTGGAGGAAGACCACCCCTGGAATCAGGGTCTCAGCCTTCCAGAGACCCAGCCTCCTGCCTGGGAGATCTTCAGGCAGCAGTTTAGGCACTTCTGCTACCAGGATTCCCCTGGACCCCGGCTGGCCCTGAGCCAGCTCCATCCAGCTCTGCCATCAGTGGCTCAGACCAGAGACACACACCAAGGAGATCCTGGACTTGCTGGTGCTGGAGCAGTTCCTGTCCATCCTGCCCCAGGAGTTCCAGGTCCCAGTTCGGGAGCATCATCCAGAGAGTGGGGAAGAGGCAGTGACCATACTGGAGAATCTGGAAAGAAAGAGAAATGTACATATAGGAAGAGACAAGTGTGATGTGGTTGTGGGAAACTGGGAGCAAAACTTTCTCAAGTGTGGAAGCTCTGAGAACAGTGGGAAAACCTAGCATTCAGGAGGGAACTGAGCTTCTTCCTAAGCCAGTCCTGTAAGGAGGGGAAGGGTGGGAAACAGGAGATTCGGGGATGGAGTAAAGATGCTGAAGGCATTCTGTAAGTATCATGCTGTGTACTCTACTGGTCATTTCAACATTCAAAGCAACAAAGAACTAGGTGGTATCACACATGGAAACTAAGTTCAGAGAGGTTGTGTAACTTAGAGGAGACATAGCCAATAAATGAAGTGATAGAGACAGGATTTGATCAGACTTTCTGATCAAAAGGTAAGCATCACTTACCTTTCTGGCTACCCTTTAGCACCCTAATGCCCTGGTTTCTCTTCTAGTCTCTCCAGGGATGTTTCTTAGAAACTCCTCTCTGAGGTTTAGTTCCTCTTAAACTCAGGCCTAATGAATGCCACTTGTCTCTAGGTTTCAGCTTGTTCTCTGGAACAGAAGATACTTTTGCAGACAATGACCCTTCAAACACTAGATGAAGAATCTTCATATACCCGAGCTCAGCCCCAGCAGTCCAGTTCAAGGGCGAAAGACCTGAGCCCCAACCATCAGAGGAAACAGATGAGGCAAGAATTTCTCTAGGAAATTTGGAGTGAAATGATTTTTTGGTGAAGTATAACATGTTAATTCCTTGTAATGAGAGTTGTTGAAGGACATGACAAAGATGACATTTTAGGTAATAATGATTAAAAGGTGATAAGTCATCTCAGAACAGCTTCTGTAGTATGTTAATTTTAAATATCTGTAGTTGAATTTTCTGCAGATCGTCTGTAGCAAGTGTTACTTTCAAGTATTTTGATGCTTACATCCTTAAGTAGACTTTGATATGACATTAACATTGTAAAACTATATTGACTTTTTTGAAAGTTACCTCTTATTATTACCAGAGAAGTATATATGCATTGTAGAAAGTTAGAAAATACAGTTGCACAATAAGAAAACAAGCATAATATTCTATCATCCAGAGATTACAGTGACTTTTTATTATATATTTGAATATCTTTTATGTGCATGTATGTGTATACACGCATTCCTTTCACTGAAAAGAGATCATTTCTATGTGCTATTTTGTAATCTATTTTGTTCAGTTAATAATCTTCCCTTTTCCCTGGCAATACATTTTAATGTTATCTAAACTCAATACAAATTCAGATTGGTCCATTTTTTCCAAAATGTTTTTAAAGCTGATTTGTGCAAACCAGGATAGAATCCATGGCTGTGTGAGACATCTGGTTGTTGTGCCTTTTAATTCTCTTTTACTTTAGAACAGTTTCTCTTTCCCATTTTCCCTTTCATGGCCCAGACATTTTCATGACCCTGGGCAAATTTCTTACTCTGTGAAGCTTTCTGGTTGCTTCTTCATGGAATCATTTATTTTGCTGCCCATGTATGCTGTATTTCCTTAAAATGGAAAAAAGATTGAAAGACATGGCAATATGATCCCTCCATTGAACAGCTAATTTTTCCCCTTTATAACTGTGTGGTGTCACTTTGGCAGTATGTGATTGGCTCATTTCCCAGCAACAAAATACAAAATGTTTGAGAATTCTTCTATGGGTCAATCATTTTATTAAGTGTTGCAGAATGATTTTGTGACTGTTTCATTCCTTCTATGTTATTAACTGTTAGTCTTCTTTATAGTGAAGAAATCATCAACTCGTCTGTTTGATCACTTCATATTAGACAGACAAGATTGATGCTTAGTTTCCCCTCTGTATTTACCAATTTTCAAATTCAAACAATAGTTTAATAGGCACCTCAAACGACAACATGGGATTTTAGGACTTTCTTTGTGTTAATATCATTATGGGTTTAGTAATTTTCATTGAGTCAGTGTGTTTCAGTCTACCACAGTTATTACTTATTTTAAAGCTCAGATTGATACATCTTTGCCTAGTTTGGATGTCTTCCACCCTGTTCCTTACTCTTTTTGCCATGACCCTATGAATTTTGAATCCTTGCTTTCTGAACAAAATTAATTATTCCATGCTTACCGTGTACTTTCCCTAGACCCAGATTTGGTATCAACCCTTTCTGAAGGAGCTTTAGTTCTTCGTAATGGAGAACGCTATTGAAGTACAAAATCTGGATGCTGGGAGTGTTCTTTTTCCCTCGGGTAACAATACTTCTAGCACATTTTATGGGTGGAGCTAGATGTACTTTTTTTTTTTTTCCTAAAAATTATGAGTTCATATTGGTGTATTCAATTTTGTTTTACCACTACAATGTTCCATTATTTTTCTATATCATGTTTTGTCCCTGCATTTACTTTTGTGAATTCCATCCTTATGTTCTCCCTTGTTTTTAAAATTTATTTATTTTAGATTGTAGTAGTTTGTATCAGAAGTGTTCCCAGGAAGCATAAGCAGGGGAATGAGACAGAAGAGAGAAAAGTGTTCCTAAATGAGCAGATTCTCTTGGTTAATTAGTTGTCCTTTTTATTTTTTAATTTTTGAGCTGGCTGTATCGATCTGTGTATCTATTACTAATATAAATATTTGATGCTACAAATATTTCATTGAACACTGGTTTTGATGAATCCCAAATGTTTTGAAATGTAGCATTTTAGTTATTTTCTAGAAAATCTGAAACGTATTTTTCCTTTGAACCAACAATTGAAAGTTTTAAAATTTTCAGATCGGAGGGCTTATTTTCTGATTTTGTTACTAATTCTAGATTTATTGTTATCAGAGAATGTTTGTGTTGTTTATACCTTTTGGAGTTTATTATGGTTTTCCTATGACCCCAAAATTAGTTTTCATTAAAGGTCACTGCACATCTGAGAAGATGTTCTATTTTCCAGATACAGAAGTTCATATACATGTTTATCCATAGATTTAATAATCTTGTAAATCTTCTGAATGTTTATTTTTTGGTCCGTTTGGTGGTTTTTTTCTAGACAGGAAGAATGATTAAAGTCTCTTATTTGTTTTGTCTCTATCTCATCTATAATTTCTGCTCTGGAAAATTTGTTCCTTTGTTATTTTCTATATAATTATTCATGTCTGATCCATGATCACTATAAATTGTAATGTTTATTTATCGTGATATTTTTCTTTGTCTCATTTCATGCTCTTGGCTTGAATCTCACCTTTTTTCTGAAATTGAGATCATGATGCCTTTCTTGTTTGCATTTGCTCAGTTTTCTCTTGCTCATCCTTTATTCATAACTTTACCCAATCATTTTATCTTAGATGTGTCTCTTGTATATTTAGTGTAGTTGAATTTTTCTCTGCTCAATTAATGACCACAAAGTTAGCAATTAAACCACACACATTTATTATCTCATAGTTTCTATGGGTCAAGAGTCTGGGTATGTGGCTTAGCTGGATCCTCCACTTCTGGGTCTCCTACAAGGTTGCAGCCAAAGATAGGTTCTCACCTGAGTTGTGACTGAGGAAGGATCCACTTCCAACCTCACATGGATGTTGGCAGAACTCAGTTCTTTGTCAGTCACACAGACAGAGGGCCTTCCTTACTTCCTGGTTGCTGACCAGAACCCAGCTTCAGTTCCTTGCCACGTGGGCCTCTCTGTATGGTGGCATTCTTAATCAAAGCCAGCAAACCAGGAAGGAAGGGTGTCAATAGAGAAAGTCTTATGGTAGGTAGAAATTATAGTCTTGGGTAATCACAGAAGTGACATCCTATCAATTTTACCATACTGTATTGGTAAATCAGCCATGCTTTATTCTATCTCACTCCCACACCTCTATTACTCCCATTCCTTTTACTTGGCCTATTTCTCTGAATCCCTGACACTAAATAAAGATAGAAAGTGCCCTGTTAAATCTGAAATAAACATTAACCCTCCTAGCTCTCTGTCTGTTAAATCATTTTTGAGTTGCCTTTTCTCCTCAAATTGTGTGGTATGTTGTTTCAGATGGTGAGATGAGGACTGAGAATTTGACATTAGAAGTGAAACAGGAACCTTGTGAAGAAACAGAATGGTGTAGGGATGGACATCATGAAACTATATGTCAGCATGCCATACAGAGAGGAGACAATGAGCCTAGTGAAAGTTTGGAAATGCAGAATGGGGATGCCACAGGTGAGAAAATACATGAATGTGATGAATGTAAGAAAATCTTCACCTGGATGAGAGGCCTTTATATGCACAAGAGGATCCACAATGGAAAGAAACCATACTCTAGTACAGAATTTGGGCTTCATAGCAAGGAAAAGCCTTATCAGTGTAAAGAGTGTGGCAAAGACTTCAGTCAGAAAGCAGGCCTCTCTCAACATCTCAAAATCCACATTGTAGAAAAGGCTCATCAGTGTAATAAATGTGGCAGATGTTTTAGTCAAAGATCAATTCTTTCAAAACATCAAAGTCTCCACACTGAAAAGAAGCCTTTTGAATGTATATACTGTGGGAAAACCTTCTGCCATGGTGCAGACCTCACTGAACATAAACAGTTGCACAACAGAGAGAAGCCTTATGAATGTAGTGAATGTGGGAAAACCTTCAGGCAGCGTTCAAATCTTAGTGAGCAGCGAAATCACAGTGAAGAAAAACTTTATGAATGTAAAGTATGTGGAAAAGCCTTCACTCAGTATGCAGGACTTAACCAACACCAGAGAATCCATTCTGAGAGAAACCTTTTGAATGTCTTGTATGTGGTCAAGCTTTTAGCCGAAGCTCAGAACTTACAATACATCACAGAATTCACTCAGGGGAAAAACCTTATGAATGTGCTGAGTGTGGAAAAACCTTTAGAGTGAACTCAACCCTCATCATACATCAGAGAAGTCACACTGGGGAGAAGCCCTATAAATGTGATGAATGTGGTGAAGCCTTCAGTCAACACTCAGGCCTTAACAAACACAAGTTAGGAGGAAAGCACAGAAACTCTCCTAAACTAAGGAAATACACATGTGATGAGTGTGGGAAGACCTTCACACAGTTAACTGGCCTGAGAAACCACAAAAGAATCCATACTGGGGATAAGACTTACCAATGTTCTGAGTGTGGCAAGGCCTTTACAAGGGGAGAGCATCTTATTGAACATCAGGGGATTCACAACAAGAAGCCTTATCAATGTAAAGAGTGTGCCTTCAGTCAGAAGACAGGTCTTAATCATCATATCAAAATCCACACAGGAGAGAAACCTTTTGAATGTTCTGAATGTGGGCGAGACTTCAGCTGTAAATCAAATCTCAAGAAATATAAGATAGTCCACTCTGAGGAAAAATCCTATACATATAAATAGTGTAGGAAGGCCTATTAGGCAGAGAGCATTGCTAAATCCAACATCAGAGAGGCCACATCCTGCTAAGCCTCAGCAGTGGCGTGAATGAGGTAAAGCCTAGAAGCTCAGCTCTGATTAGTCACCAGAGAATCCACTAAAATGACTCCTTGCCAAGATGTCTGGTGACAACTTCAAGTAGAATTCAGAATTTTTTTCAATTGAGATGAAATGTTTCTTAAACTTCATTACTTAAAGAATGTCAGAGATACTGTGTTGAAAAGTTGTTTAAAAGTCATAAATGCTGGAAAAGTTGAGAATTTGGGAAAATTAACATCAGCAAGAAATTTACCTGTTATTACCTTTGTTAAATGCAGTGAAGTGTCAGTTAATACAATGAAAAGGTAAATAAGGGCTTCTGTTAAAAAATTATTTTTTATACTGAATTCATGAGTTTTTATGTTTTGCTTTTTGAAATCATTTTGATTTCTGAGTAGCCTTAGCCTAGTCTAATGTTGAAATTGCTTTTCACGGTACCAGTTGCAGTCACTGGAGTATCCAAGAGCTTGGAATGTGTGAGATCAGCTGTCTGTTTCTCTACTACCTTGTCTTCCTAACCAAGCCTCTGACCAGAATTGAGTGACCTGCAGACCCTTCCCGATCGTGACCTCTCCCCCGCAACCCGCACCCCCCCCCAAACTAGCATTTCCTGGTGAAAAAAGATGTGTTACATTCTAAGTGATGTGGAGGGCATAAAAGTTTGGGCCCACAGTACATCAAAATCTAGTGTGGCCATCATGGCTAAAGCCCAGAGCACACATTTTTTATTGTGAACACAGCTCCTTGAGCTCAAACAGACAACAAAAGAGAAGAGGATAAAGTAAGCCTTTCATTCCAGCATTTTCCATCTCCTACAAATTACATTAACACAACTGAAATCTCCTTCAGCTTCAGCACTGCCTATCTCCCTCAGTCAATGTAGTGAGGGACTTTGCTGAAGCTGGTAATAGCTTTCAAGCACTGGAAGAATATTTCCTCAGTTTTGTGACTGCACTTGACTTCTGTTGGATTTTATTATATTTTTAGGGCAATAGAATTCCCTGTCAAAAGCAAGAAAATCTGGCCCAACCATGGTAAAAATACTGGTTTATTTAAGTCCCTCTTAAGCTACCGAGTCTGCTGATTTGTCATTCTGTCGCTTTTTCACTCTACTGCCTTTAATCCTCTGAAAATAAGACTCAAAACTTTCCTGTTCACAGAGAATGTTTCCCCTTGTCTCTTTTTGTATTACTACCTCTCACTTCCAAGGTGAATAAAACTGTCATTTCTCTTTTAGGCCAATGATATTTAACTATCTTCAGGCTCCAGCCTATTCATATAAATACAGTGTTTTCTTAAATGGCAAATATGGAGCATTAAAAGTTATTAAATGTTGTGTCAGTCCTTGAAGCCCAAGTCAAGTGTGACTCATTAGTCCAACACTTTTTTTAGGTGTAATTTGCATATTCAGATCTACAACAAAATGATTCAATATTCATATATTATGAAATAATCACCACAAAAATGTCTAGTCAATATCCATTAATATCCATCAACATGGATAACATTTAATATCCATCAACACAGATAACAAAATTTTCTTCTTTTGATGAGAACAGTTAAGATCAACCCTCTTAGCAACTTTCAAGTATGCAATACAGTATTAACTATAGCCACCATGTTGTATATTACATCCTGATGACTTTATTTTATAACTGTAAGGTTGGGCCTTTGACCGCCTTCACCCGTTTCACCCCTACCCTCTCCCCCAACTCTGGCAACCACCTACCTCTTCTCTGTGAATTTTATTTTTTTCCTGTTGTTTTAGATTGCATGTATAAGTGAGATCATATGGTATTTGTCTTTCTCTGACTTACTTCACTCAGCATAATGTCCTCAAGTTGTTGGAAATGGCAAGATTTCCTTTTTCTTGGCTGAACTGTATACACACCCACATTTTCTTTATCCATTTATCTGTCGATGGGCACTTAGGTTGCTTTCATGTGTTGGTTATTGTAAGTAATGTTGTAGTGAACAGGGGGGTACAGGTATCTTTTTGAGTTGGTGTTTTTGTTCATTTGGGTAAATACCAAGGAGTAGAATTGCTGGATCATGTTGATGAATCTCCATACTGTTTCCCATAGTGACAGTACCTATTTACATTCCCACCAGCAGTGTACAAGCACTCTCTTTTCACCACATCCTCACCAACATTTATTTCTTGCCTTTTGGTAATTGCCACTCAAACAGGTTTGAGGTGGTATCATTGTGGTTTCAATTTGCATTTTCTTAATGATTGGTGATACAGAGCACCTTTTCATGTTACCTATCAGCCATCTGTATGTCTTCTTTGCAAAAATGTCTATTCAGATCCTCTGCCCATTTTTTTAATTGTTTTTTTTTTCTATTGAGTTGTATAAGTTCTTTATACTTTTGAATACTAACTCCCCCATCAGCCATGTGGTTTTGCAAATATTTTCTCCCATTTTGTAGGTTGGTTGTCTTTTCATTTTGTTGATGGTTTTCTTTGCTCAGTTCTCAGTTCAGTTCAGTCGCTCAGTCGTGTCCAATTCTTTGCAACCCCATGAATTCCAGCACGTCAGGCCTTTGCTGAGCAAAAGCTTTTTTAATGTAATGTGGTCTTTTTTTTTTTTTTTTTTTTTGCATTTTTCATCACTAAGACCAATATCAAGTAGATTACCCCTCATGTTTTCTTCTAGAAGTTTTATGTTTCAGGTCTTACATTCAACTCTTTAATCCATTTTGACAATTTTTGTGTATGGTGTAAGAGAGTGGCCCAGTTTCATTCTTTTGCTTGTGTTCCAGTTTCCTTAACACTGTTCATTGAAGGGACTGTCCTTTCCCCATTGTATACTCTTGGTTCCTTTGTTGTAAATAAATTGACCATATATGTATGGGTTTATTTTTGGGCTCTGTTCCATTGATCTGTATGTCTGTTATATGCAAATAACATACTGTTTTGATTATTATGGTTTTGTAATATAGTTTAAAATCAGAAAGTGTGATGCTTCCAGCTTCATTCTTCTTTCTCAACTTCACTTTGGCTATTTGGGGTCTATTTTGGTTCCATATGAATTTTAGGATTGTTCTATCTCTGTGAAAAATATCATTGGAATTTTGGTAGGGATTGCACTGAATCTCCAGATTGCTTTGAATTGTATAGTACAGTGTCAAAATCTAAAGTAGCTTCTCAAAAGATCTTCTTACCTCAGTGAAAATATTGGTTCCCAGCCTTCAGCACTGGGTTATCAACCAACACAAACCCTTGATAGGCACAGCCTGACCCATGGACAGTAAAATCTTTTAAGGATTCTGAAGACCCTCAATAAGGATCACTAGTCACTTCCAGAAAATGGAAAAAAGGATTTGAGGGGGATTCTGTTTTTTAACCCTTGGAAGGTGAGCTTATATTCTCTTTAAAGTGATGATAAAGATAAGTTTCAGGAATGTTTGTAATTTGTTTTAAAAATAAATGTAGGGAAGAAAACAAGTACTGTATTGGTTCATGAGACTCTGAGAAAGCAAGGCTACCATATGACCCAGCAATTCCACTCCTGCATATATACCTGAAAAAAGTTAAAACACTAAGTCAAAAAAATAACATGCACCCCAGTGTTCATATTTACAGTTGCTCAGATATGAAAGCAACCTAAGCATCAACAGATACATGCTTGCAGCAACATGGACCTGAAGGATATTAAGCTCAGTGAAATCAGAGAAAGACTATGATATTACTTACATGTGAAATCTAAAAAAGTAATGAATAATAAAAGGAACACAGAAATAGAGAACAAACTAGCTGTTACCAGTGGGGAGAGGGAAGCACAGAGGAGTAATATAGGGATAGAGGATTAAGCGGTACAAAGGTACAAACTATGGTGTATAAAATAAGTTACAAGGATATATTGTACTTATAAGTATCGTGTATAAAATAAGTTACTTATTTTATGATACTTATAAAATTAAGTAACAAGTAACATAACTTATAAATAAGTTACTTATGTTACTTATAAAATAAGATACTTATTAGTATCATGTATAAAATAAGTTACAAGGATATATATTTCTATAAGATTATATCAATATCTTACAGTAACTATAAATGGAATTTAACCTTTAAAACTTTTAAATTGCTGTATCATTCACCTGTAACAACATTGTACATCAACTGTACTTCAATTATGAAAATAACCTTTTTTTAAAAGATTGATTCATCAGAGCATTGATTCATTAGAGACTCTAGGAAAGCAATTCCTTCAACCACAAAGGTCTCCCTTGGCAGAGGGATAGGGGTCTTAATCTCAAGGTCCAAGCAATACCCAGGCAGTGTTCCAGCACTAGACCAGTTTCCATGAAACTCTTTCTTCATCCAGCTTCTTAGGATTCCCCGGTAAGAGGAAAAGTCAGCCACACTCCCCACCAGATTTTCCCAATATCTGGTCTGGAAACAGGAGGGGTGCAATCTGAAAGAAAGGTCTGGGGCCTTGGGAATGGCTGAAAGCTACTTGGATGGGTGAAAATTATGACCCTGCTAGGATCCAGATCTTAACATGGGAAAACGTTGGAACCTCTTCCTGTCATTATCCACCCTAATACCCCAACTTTGAGTTTGTCATCCCAGTATTGTCTAACACCTTGTTTATGTGGCTTGTTTACCTACTGACAGAAAGGGAGGGTATACAGCCAAAGAAAGGCTGCTTTCCTGGAATTTCTATAGACTATTTCAGAAACTCAAGCGTGCATCCCAGTGGGAGCGGAAAAGGTTGCAACCGTGTTACCACAGCCTAAATTTGCTACAATTCACACCGCCTTGCCTTTTCTTCTCCGTGCGCCTGGGGACACACAGTTCTCCGAGGAGGTGAACAGTTCCTGGTCCCCTCATTCCTCCAGGATGCAGAGAGGGCAGTTTTGAAATATTAGCTAAGATTCTCTTTCAGATGGGAAAGGTTCAACTCTGGGCAGCTGATTTGAATGGACGTGGGGATTGTGAGCAGGGATAGAAGAGCCAAGAGAAGCGCGTCATAGAGCTAGTTGTAATCACGGCTTTCCCCATCTAGAGAACCGAAGTCCAGAGCAACATCCTTCAAAAGCCTCCAGAAAAATCGAGGGAAGCCTTCACCTGCGCACTGAGCAGATTTTGTTTCCCGGCTTTTGGTTTGGTATTTGGCAATTTAGGTCCTAAGAATGGCTTCTGGTTTTCCCAGCGTTCTGTTTCTTTTTAAGACTTTTGACACCACTGGTTTCCCCTTCTCCCTTGCTTGTCAAGCCTAAAACAAACCAGTCAATGAAACTTGATCACGTCTCCACTGGATAATTTAAAGGGAAATAATTTGCAACCTCGTTTAAAATACTGCGTGAGAGGTAACAGCATTGGGCTGTGGAGACAAGAGTGCTCCGTTTAAACCTCAGCTGGGCAACTCTGCGTGGGACCCTGGGCAGGCACCCATCTTGAAAGGGCGGTACTGGGATTGCCTTAATTTTTTTTTAAAATTTATTTTACTTAAGTAAGGTTGATAGTGGCTCAGCTGGCAAAGACTCAGCCTGCAATGCGGGAGACCTGGGTTCGATCCTTGGGTTGGGAAGATCCCCTGGAGAAGGGAAAGGCTACCCACTCCAGTATTCTGGCCTGGAGAATTCCATAAACTGTATAGTCCATGGGGTCTCAAGGAGCCGAACACGACTGAGTGACTTTCACATTCACGATTGATTTACCACGTTGCATTAATTTCTGCTGTACTGCAAAGTAATGCAGTTAGTTACACACACACATATATATTCTTTTCTTTTATGCCCTATCACAGGATATTGAATATAGTTCCCTGTGCTGTACAGTAAGACTGTTGTTTATACATTCTATTTATAGCTTTGCATCTGCTAGGAATTCTCTTATTTAATAATGCGTGTAAAGCACTTAGGCTAGTGCTCCGCAGAGTAGGAGCTGTGTAGGAGTTTGCCATTATTATCATTACGCAGCTATAAAGACTTTAGAAGGTGGAAACCAAAATTTTTTAAACCTAGAGAGAGGTCCCCACCTCCCCCAATAAGAAGCATGACAGGTTTAATGCCACCAACTTGTGCTCCATGACCAACCGTCTGCACTTCCAGGGAATAAAGTAAAAGCTGAAGCTTAGAGCGCGGGTTGGAGGGTGGGGCGGGGAAGGAGTAGGGGTTGTTGCTGGCGTGGAGTCTACACTGTCGTTGGATGGAAAGGTTTGGGGAATGCGGGCGGGTGAGTACTTCTCACGGAGCTGTCAGCCTGTGGACCACAGATGTTTTTCAATTTCGCACTTTTACCTATATGCCTTTAAATTGTGGATAAGGAATTTCCTACAAATAGAGTATTAACCCCTACCTCATCTTTTCTTGTCAACACAGTTATATGTGACTTTGCTTATTTACTTATACGCTCCCTGACTGTTGGATGGCATGGTCATCCCTGATGGCATGGTTGAATGGCATCACCGATTTGATGGACATGAGTTTGAGCAAGCTCCGGGAGTTGGTGATGGACAGGGAAGCCTGGTGTACTGCAGTCCATGGGGTCGCAGAGTCAGACACGACTGAGCGACTAAACTGACTGACTCTGACTCCCTGACCGTTGCATTAATTCTTCCTTGTTTATTCAATAAAGTGAGGTTAAATATATTATAACTTTTATAATGGACATTTAAAAACACAAAGAAAATATAACGTAGTCTAATGTGTTCATCACCCAACTGTAAAAATTAGTATTTTTGCCAATCTCTCTCTCTAAATATATATGTATATGTATATACATATATGTATTTCCCAACCTTTTTCCTCCTGTATTTTAAAGAAAATCAAGGCATAATATCATTTTACCCATCAAGACTTCAATACATAAAGGAGACAGAATTTTAAAATATATGCCCTGCTCATTTATTTATGGACATGTCTAGTAGGGGGAAGATGGTTTCTTCAGATTTTTTTTTTTTGCTTCATCTCATTTTATTTTCATCAGTGTGTTAATTTTCTTACAATGATCATTTTGTTTTCTCCACTAGACTGCCAAGGAATTCCATCATGAATGTTTTTGGGGGTTTTCCCCCCACTGGGTTTTATTTTCTACTTGAATACAATTTAATGTAATTATTAGTTTATTGTTTATTTTGCTAGTATTACAACTACCATAATATCAAATGATTTACACGGCAATAACTATTTGTAAAACAAGTTTCTAAGCATTTCACTGATGTTAACTAATTTAATGTTAACTAATTTGATGTTTCACTAATTTAATACTCACCATAACTTTATGGTTTAAAAAAACTAAGATTATCAACCCAAAAGTTTTAATTAATTAAAAATATGCTTTCTAGTTACCTTAATTCTAATGCTTAGATTTGTTATTAAATTTATTAACAATAGTTATTGTTTTCTTACACTGACATTGGTGTAATAAGACCAAAACAAATACATTCCTTGACCTCTTGCTGTAGGGAGAGTGGTTTAAGTTAAACTTCAGTGAAACTCTTAGTTAACAGCAGAAATCCACCCTCACCCCTGAGCTTCCACTAGGAATAGTTCTGAAGTCACTGGTGTGAAATAAGGTTGCCTTTGAGTCTCTGAAAGGTAGGTGTGAGTGGTAGCAGATGACGCAAAGGGTAACAATTTACTCGCTCCACTCAAAGGAACAAATAAGATGGTTTTATTCGGTATTTTAGATGAAGTACCTCTAAGGGTTTTGTGCCCATCAATGGTATTTGGAAATTCAGTGAATCAGTTGAGAGAGGAGTTCCTCCCAACAAAGTTAAGGGCTGAGCTAAGAGATTTCATAGAGAGGAAAAAGGGACCAACATTTTTAGTAAAAAAGAACGTTTCAACCTTCAAACTTCCGCACTACATTTTGTTTTTCGTTGTGTAGTGTCTGACTTTTGAGACCCCAAGGCTTGTAGCCTGCCACGCTCCTCTATCAGTGGGATTTCTCAGGCAAGAGTGGGTTTGCCGTTTCGTTCTCCAGGGCATCTTCTTGACTCAGGAATCGAGCCTGCATCTCCCGCATTGCGGGCGGATTCTTTACCGTTAAGCCACCTTTAAAAGTACACGAACTCTTATGAGTGGAAAACGTTTCTTGATTGTCATTTTATCTCAGAGGTTGTCAGAGCCAGAAGGGACATTAGGGGTTACTCCATCCGGCCCGCACAGTGGGGTTTAGGAAAGAGCCACAACCAGGACCTGCACCTTGACTCCCGCATCTGGGATTATCTACCCACCCCACCGTTGGTTTTAGGAGTCAGGCTAAACCAATCTTGTGCTACGATGCAAACGAGTTCCCATTAGGACTCTCGCTCTTTTCTACTTTTTTTTTTTTTCCAAAACATGTTCTCCTGCGTTGCTGATTTTTCAGACTGATCAATGCCAAGAGAGGAAAACAAGACAAATGAGGGCATCTCCTGGCTGGCGAGCATATCACAAAAGTAAATAGAAAGGAATCGGGATTCTGGTACCACGTAGAAAACGGGAATCCTGGGAGTTCTGATCAAGAGGTGGGGAAATCGGTCCCTTCAATGCGAAATGCAGCGGTCGAGGGACCTTGTGAAAGTCGGTTGAGTATTTCCCGGGGACGCAGAGCTGAGTTGACAAGACAGTGTTGGCCTGCGTCCAACAACGTGTATTATGCTTGGTTTTACCTGTTATCAGGTATTTGCCAAGTAACTTCACCACTCCAAGCGCTGTCAATTACTGTCCGTTGTGAAATTTACTTTAAGACACCTAACTTACACTGTGGTTGTGACGATTAAGCCGGGAAAAGAACGATTAGATGCATTACTATAAAACGCCTGCCAGAAGATGTTGAAGAAGGAAGGCTTAACATGCGACGAGGTGGCCGAGTGGTTAAGGCGATGGACTGCTAATCCATTGTGCTCTGCACGCGTGGGTTCGAATCCCATCCTCGTCGACTGGCTGAGTTTGTGAGGGGTGGTTATTTGTTTTGGCGAGGTAATTCGTAACTGAGTTACTCATTCAGTTGAGTGAAGTAAATTAATTCCTTCTATTCCACCCACCCCACCCCCCGCCCCGCCCCGTTCCCGACTTCCTTAGTAGCATTTTGTCATAGCTGTGAACTTTGTTAAATGATACATTTGATTAGTGTTTCATTCTCCCATTCTCCCGTGAAATTTTCATTCCAAGTTTTGCTTAGCAGAGAGGAAATCACTGAAGAATTAATTGAAGACCATAGATAAGCATTGCCTAATAAATTTAGAGGAGCGTATAAAGTTGTTGATAGAGAAGTGTACACAAAATTATGGGTTATTTAAGGCATTATCAGGTTAATTTTATCTTTAGAGAATTTTTGTCTATTATCTTTTAACTTTAAAAGCAACCATTTCTAAGGATCCCTATCATTGACAAGGAAGAAGAATATGTATCTCTTAGAGATATGACAAAACTAAAAAGTACACACTACAATATTCTCAGTTAAAGCTAAGTATTTCTCCCTGAGAAAAGGTCATAAAAATCTGGGACTTCCCTGTTGGCCCAGCAGTTAAGACTCTTCACTTCCACTGCAGAGGGCACAGGTTTGATCCCTGGTCAAAGCACTAAGATCCCCGCATGCCCTGTGATGCACTCCCCCCAAAAGTAACATGCAGTTTCTACCTGCGACTTCCATCTTGACAGACTTTGGGAGGAAAAAATATAATGTATTTTTTCATTTTATTACTTATTTTATTTATTGCCATTTTGGAGTAAGTATTATGTTCATATGATTCCAAAACTATAAAAATCTATACAGCAAATTTTGTCACCAATTACCCTTCCCACCAGTAGGACATTATTGGCCCCAATGTGTCATTCCAGAAACACAGTATGCATATATAGTACTAAGCTCTCCAAGATACATTTTTATTGAAGTATAGTTAATTTAAAATGTTGTATTAATTTCTACTGTACAGCAAAGTGATACAGTTACATATCTATATTCTTTTATTCATATATTCTTTTCCATTATGGTGTATCACAATATCGTTCCCTGTGCTGTACAGTAGGACCTTGTTGTTAACCCTTCTATATATAATAGTTTGCCTCTGCTAACCCCAAACTCCCAGTCCTTCCCTCCCCAATCCCCTGCCCTTGGCAACCACAAGTCTGTTCTCTATGTCTTTGAGTCCATTTCTATTTTGTAAATGAATTCATTTGTATCATATTTTAGAGTCCACATGTAAGTGATGTCATATAGCATTTGTCTTTCTCTTTCTGACTTACTTCACTTATGATAATCTCTAGTTCCAGCTATGTTGATCCAATGGCATTATTTTATTCTTTTTATGGCTGAGTAGTATTCCATAGTATATATGTACCACATCTTCTTTAGCAATTCATCTGTTGGACATTTAGGTTGTTTCCATGTCTTGGCTATTGTGAATAGTGCTGCTTTGAACATATGGGTGCATGTATCCAAAATATAATGTTCAATGAAAAAGAGCATAGTGCAAGACAATGTATATAATGCTACTTATTTTAAAAGGTAAATATATCTGCATCTAAATATATACACCATTTTGCATATGTGTGTCTATAGCTATAATATAAATGTCTAGGAGATAAGCTGTTCTAGGGTGTAGTCATTTGTAAGATATTTTCCAATTTCCTCCATAGGGATTATATTAATTTATGCATGTGTGCCATCTATGGGGTTGCACAGAGTCGGACACAACTGAAGCAACTTAGTAGCAGCAGCAGTGCCTGCTAAGTCACTTCAGTTATGTCTGACTCTGTGTGACCCTATGCACTATAGCCTGTCAGGCTCCTGTATCCATGGGATTCTCAAGGCAAGAATACTGGAGTGGGTTGCCATGCCCTCCTCCAGGGGATCTTGCCAACATGGGGATGGGGAACGTGTCTCTTACATTTCCTGCATTGGGAAGCAGGTTCTTTACCACTAGCCCCACCTGGGAAGCCCCCCAACCAAATAAGTAGAAAGGAGACCAGACCACATCTGCTCCTGCAGCCCTATAAGAGGAATTTTTATTTCAACTAGCATTGTCACAGATCATCTAAATGGAAGCACAAGCACCCTCAGTGAGAAGGAAATAGGAGTCCTGATTTCTCATAAGCTTGGTGGCTTTTGTTTATTACAGATTTTCTGGGTATCCAATGGCAGTTTATAAATTGGACTGATTAATGATTTAATGGATTTTAGGGACTGTCGGTGAAATTGACCTTCTGTGGTTTTAGGGTGGAATTCATTCGATTGTTTTATTAGAATGAAAATTTTAAATGTCTGAATCAGAGGTCTCATGTTGGATCACTGGATTAGTTCCTATGCAATCCAAGAGATTACTCTAGTTCAGCAGTTCTCAAAAGTGTGTTTCTCCCAAGCAACACCAGCATCATCGTCACCTGGAAACTTGTTAGAAATACAAACTCCAGGACTGGGGCCCAACAATTTGTGCTTGAACAAATTCTGGGGTAATCCTGATAAATGCTGAAGTTTGAAACTCTAGTTTTATTCTGTTTTGTTTTGTTTTAAAACATGGTTATCCTAGTTGCTGTCCATCTTGGTAAAATCTTTTTTCCTCAAGACCCACATTTCTCCTGTCATTCCAGCATCAACATGAGTGTCTATCCTGATTTTTTCCCTGCTCTGCCAGGATTAATTGTTCTAACCCCTCCTCTACCCACACAGCTAGGACTCACAGAGCAAGCTAAGGTGGTGTTAAAGACACCGGCCAAAGACCACCAGGAACAAACCTGACAAAATCAGTGTAATTAATACAGCGACAGGATACTCCGGGAAACACCGCTCAACAAGAGAAGTGAGAGAAAACCTCCTTTATTAAGAACCTAGTTACTTTCAGTTCAGTTCACTTCAGTTCAGTCGCTCAGTCGTGTCCGACTCTTTGCGACCCCATGAATCGCAGCACGCCAGGCCTCCCTGTCCATCACCAACTCCCGGATGACTCTAAAGAGGCTCTAAAGGGAGCGAGAAGCGGGTCTGGGTTGATAGCAATTTCTGAGGAGGAATTAGAAGAAGCGCAGATTATCTGGGGATTAGGTATAGTCTTGAAAAGAGGGTGGTTTTAGGTATTCCAGTAATAGATGGGACGTAGCCGAGTGGGTCTGGGACATCGTAAGAAGGCAGTAATCACTCAAAGAGCGGACCGTGGTGGCTTTTCACAGTTGCTGCTTGATCTTGGGGAAAACACTGATTCTTGTTTACTTTGTAGCTGGGATTACCTGTATCTTTCCTCCCAGCCTGATAACAGCAGCCATCCCCACCCCCCTTCTTTTTTTTGTTGTTCTTTTTCAATCGTAGTAGGTTTTCTTCCTTTCCATCTAGACAGGATTTTACTCTTTCAGGGGAGGTTGCTTTGACTGTGGACTTTCAGGAGACTTCGGAGAGGAAGCAGGCCGAGATTTCCTCCTTTTAACCCCAGTCCAAAGCACCTAAGAGAGGAGGCGCGGGAGAACGGTCTGCAGAGGGGGACGAACTTGCGCTCCCGCCTTCTCTGCCTGCTGCTGCTTTGAGGCCTTTCCAGGCTAGGGTTGGCCTGGGGGTCGGTAAGGAAAGCAGAACCGAAGGCCGCCTCTCGAGAATTATCCCAGCGAACAGGGAGGTCGCTTCCCGCAGATGCCCCGCGGCGAAGAAAGCGCCCCCCGCTGGAGGTAGGCGATAGGGTGCCAGATGAAACACAACGCCCAGCTATATGTGACTTTCAGATAATGAGCAATTTTTTGTATACAAGTGTGGAAAACCTAGATAGTGGTTGCACATCTGTGAGCAGCCCTCAGGGCACGGCGGGCGGCGAGGAGGGTTCTTGACGATTCTGAGGCCAGAGAGCGTCTTCATCTCAAGAAATCTCACTCTCCCTTCCTTTTCACCGGTTCCCCAGGAATTTGTAAACTTCCAAAAGAAAATGCCCGTTTCTGACTTCTCCAGGGCTCGGGCCACTTGGGAATCACAAAGAGGCATTAAATGATGACTTGAGAACTCCTTCGCTTTGAAATATAACTCTCTCGTTGAAGCTAAACGTATTGTTATGTCGGAACGGGGTGTTACTCAAAAAGGGGGAAAAAATAAAAAGCGGGGTGGGGGGGGAGTGAGGGGTCAGAAACGAGCTCGTCCTAGTCACTTACCCGAGAGCCAAAGCTAAACTGGACCCAGAGGTCGCTTCGAGATATGATATGAAGGATATGAACTCCGATCGTCAGATTCAAAGACCAGAACGCTGTTACACAGTAGGACAGTTATCAGGTGGTGTTTGTGATGTTTAAGTGTAAAGGACTGGCAGCCTTGGCTGCGGCTCCTGCTCTCCCACTGCCTTGGAGGAATCCCCCGACCTGCGCCGTCTGCTCTCTCAGTCCCCCTTACTTGCTCCAGTTCTTTGGGTTCTTCATTCTCTTGCATCTCCAGCTCCCGCGGACCTTCAAATAACCTGGCTAGAACGGCGCGGGCATTGAAACGGTGTGAGTCTAGAGGAGATGGGTTGCCCCTTCCACTCCAGTTTCATTTAGTCCAGAGGTTCGCTTTCTCTTTGGGGAGAGTTTCTGCAACTCTCTTGGTCTCAGGGCACAGTCCAGTATGGAAAGAATGTTCATAATTTCAAGTTCAGGTAAAACTAAAAGATACTACCCTAATCAACGCTATGCAGAATAATTTTAAGAATCTGGATATGTGTATTTCTAGAAAATATAACATACGGAAATGACCCTAGGAGAAATAAAAAATCCGAACAGACCAGTTACAATTGAAGACATAAAGCTGTCAACAAACTACCCTGAAAAAATATCAGACGTAAGTTTCACAGATGAATTTTAATGAACTATTACAGAACAGGTAATTCTAATGCATTTAAAACTGTTAGAATATAGAAAAAGAAGAGAATATTCGATCTTGAATGGGGATGGGGAACAAATAATGATCTTTAAACTAAAATTGATTACCAATAAGAAAACCCACCTAGTTCTTCCCTGGTGGTGCAGTGGATAAGAATCCACCTGCCAATGTGGGGACACAGTCTTGGGAAGATTCCACATGCCAAAGAGCAAAGGCCCCATGGACCACAACTATTGAGCAGAGACAAGACCCATGCAACCAAAAAGCAATTAATTAAAAAAAAAAAACCACATATTTTTATTTATGCTGAATCCTAAATAAAATAAGAGTAAACAGAATCTAGCAGCACACAGAGGAGTAAAAATTTTTCTATGTTGAGATGGAGATGAGCATTAAAATTGCTTAAAATTTTAAAACTTTTAAACACAATTCTCCATATTAGCATATCTCACTAGAAACATCTACATTTAGTAGATATGGAAAAGGCATTTTATTATGTTAACATCCATTTTGATAGATTAAACATTTAAATAAAAGAATAGATATTTCCTTACTTAACCATGATAAACATATCTAACTTACATCAATACCATCCTGCTTTCAGAGGAAACATCTTATGCCTTCTCTTTGAAGTTAGCAACATGTTAGAAAAATGTCCATTCTGATTACTATTATTTTATATTGCTCTGCAGGAACTAGACAATGCATTTAACAAGAAATAAGTTAGAAAAGAGTTAAAATTATATGAAGGTATCCAAGGATTTGTTTATAAAACTAAATATACTTATAAAAATAAACAAGAGAAATCAATTGCCTTCACACACACAGAATGAAAGAAAAGATCTCCGTTTTCAACAGCAACAAAAGAGAGAAAACAGAAATAAATTTTGTCTGTTATATTCATTTGGTTTCTTTTTAAGTTTCCATATATAAGTGATAATATAAAGTATTTATCTTTCTCTGTCTAACTTATTTCACTAAGCATAGTAGCATCTAGGTCCATCCACATTTTTAAAATAGCAGAATTTCATTCTTTTTATGGCTAAATAATATTCCATTGTGTATATATACCACATCTTCTTTATTCATTCACCTGTTAATTGACACTTAGGCTGCTTCCACATCTTGACTATTATAAATAATGCTGCTATGAACATTTGTGTGCATGTATATTTTTGAATTAGTGTTTTTATTTTGTTTGGGTATATATCTAGGAATGGAATTGCTGGATCACATGGTAGTTCTTGTAGAAGGAAATGGCAGCCCACTCCCAGTATTCTTGCCTGGATAATCTCATGGACAGAGGAGCCTGGCAGGCTACAATCCATGGGGTCACAAGAGTCAGACATGACTTGGTGACTAAACCACCACCACCATGGTAGTTCTATTTTTAGTTTTTGAGGCACCTCCATATTGTTTTTCATAGTGGGTTCACCAATTTACATTCCCACCAACTGTGAAAAGGGTTCCTTTCCTCCATATTTTCTCCAGGTGTTATTTGTACACTTTTTGAGGATAACCATTCTGACAGGTGTGAGATATCTCATTGTGGTTTTCATTAACAATTCCTTGATGATTAGCAAGGTTGAGCATCTTTTCAGGTGCCTGTTGACCATCTGTATGTCTTCTTTGGAAAAATGTCTCTTCTGGTCTCCTGCTCATCTTTTAATCAGGTTGGGTTTTTTTGGTTTCTTTAGTTTTGCTTTGAGTTAAATGAGCTACTTATATATTTGGGCACTGACCAGTTATCAATCACATCACAGGCAAATGTTTTCTCTCATTCAGTAGGTTGTCTTTTTGTTTTGTTGAGAAATAAATTTAAGAGGAAAATACCAGGTCAATAATAAGAAAACTTTATATCTTGTTTACTGAAGCCAGATACGGAGAGAAAGTCATACCAATTTTCTCTACATGTTAGTGAAAGGGTTAACAGCTAGGCAGGTCTGCCTAGGGAGCCTGTGGTCCCCAAGCCCCAGGAGGAGACAAACTGGCAAGCTGCCAAAGTTTTTTACCCTGCATTCCTTTGCTCCCACTTTAACCACTTAGCAGGCCCCTTTAGTTTTGTGTTGCTATAAGGACAATGGGTTCTGCCTGAAAGTAACTTTTTTCCAACCTTGATCTGCCAATTGCCCAACAAAATAGTACATCTTGCTCATGGAAAAGTTTTTCTTAAGTTCTATTAATGAAACTATGTATCTTGTTTAGAAGTCTGTTTTCCTTCAAGACTTATACAATGTATCTCACCCATAGAGGACTCCCCTGTGCAGATATGTATATTGTGAGAGAGAGCCTGCACCTGGTGCAACTCTGTCAGCCTTGAGGTGTTTATCGATGATCAACAGCTCGCTAATGAGTATAAGATGCCTTGCAAAAACTGGCAAGGAGGGTACTCTCCTGCCCCCTTCCAGTGCCTATTGTTGGAAGCTTTCTCTATCCCTGTTGCTTTAATAAAATCTACCCAAAGCTCTCAGTGACAGAGACTATCTTTGGCGCCAGAGTTAAATCCTCTTCTAAGGTCACAAATCCAGCAGCACCATTCACCGTAAGCTATCATCTTGGGGGCTCATCCAGGATCCCAAGACAAAATGTCAGCTTTCATCTATCATTAGTCTAGGTGTTACTATTACGCCAATAAATATTAACATAAAATTTTGTTTTCAAACTGGATAAATACCTTCAAAAGTTTGTGTGAAAAGTAAACAAGCATTAGTAGCCAGGAAAATTCAGAAAAGAATAACAAGGAAGAACAAGCCTTTTGGGTTTTAAAACAAACTTCAATGAAAAAAACATTATAGTATGAACAGGCTAGAAAACCCAGAAGTAAGCACAAATATTTAAGAATTTGATAAAAATGGTATTTCAAGTCAGTGGAGAAAAGACAGATCACTCAATAAATTATACTGGGACATCTGGGTAGATCAGTTCAGGTCAGTCACTTAGTTGTGTCCAACTGTGGGACCCCATAGACTGCAGCATGCTAGGCTTCCCTGTCCATCACCAACTCTGGAGCTTGCTCAAACTCATGTCTATCAACTCCATGATGCCATCCAACCATCTCATCCTCTGTCATCCCCTTCTCCTCCTGCCTTCAATCTTTCCCAGCACCAGGGTCTTTTCCAGTGAGTCAGTTCTTCCCATCAGGTGGCCAAAATATTGGAGTTTCAGCTTCAGTATCAGTCCTTCCAATGAATATTCAGGACTGATTTCCTTTAGGATGGACTGGTTGGATCTCCTTGCAGTCCAGGGGACTCTCAAGAATCATCTCCAACACCACAGTTCAAAAGCATCAGTTCTTCAGTACTCAGCTTTCTTTATAATCCTACTCTCATATCCATACATGACTACTGGAAAAAACATAGCTTTGACTAGATGGACCTTCGTCAGCAAAGTAATGTCTCTGTTTTTTAATATGTTGTCTAGGTTGGTCATAGCTTTTCTTCCAAGGAGCAAGCATCTTTTAATTTCCTGGCTGCAGTCACCATCTACAGTGATTTTGGAGCCCCCCCAAAATAAAGTCTCTCACTGTTTCCATTGTTTCCCCATCTATTGGCCATGAAGTGATGGGGCCGGATGCCATGATCTTCATTTTCTGAATGTTCAGTTTTATGTCAGCTTTTTCACTCTCCTCTTTCACTTTCAAGAGGCTCTTTAGTTCCTCTTCACTTTCTGCCATAAGAGTGGTATCATCTGCATATCTGAGGTTATTGATATTTCTCCCAGCAATCTTGATTCCAGCTTGTAGTTCATCCAGCCCGGCATTTTGCGTGATATACTCTGCATCAATGTTAAATGAGCAGGGTGACAGTATACAGTCTTGATGTACTCCTTTCCTAATTTGGAACCAGTCTGTTATTCCATGTCTAGTCCCAACTGTTGCTTCTTGACCTCAATACAGATTTCTCAGGAAGCAGGTAAGGTGGTCTGGTATTCCCATCTCTTTAAGAATTTGCCACAGTTTGTTTTGATCTACACAGTCAAAGGCTTTGGCATAATCAATAAACCAGAAGTAGATGTTTTTCTGGAATTCTCTTGCTTTTTTGATGATCCAGCAGATGTTGGCAATTTGATCTCTGATTACTCTGCCTTTTCTAAATCCAGCTTGAATATCAGGAAGTTCACAGTTCATGTATTGTTGAAGCCTGGCTTGGAGAATTTTAAGCATTATTTTGCTAGCATGTGAAATGAGTGCAATTGTGCAGTAGTCTGAACATTCTTTGCCATTGCCCTTCTTTGGGATTGGGATGAACTGATGTCTGAGTAGATAGACATCTGGAAAAAAAAACAGAGTGCAATCCACATCTCATATTTTACAACTGAGTAATTTCTAGGTGGTTCAAGAATTTAAATAGGAAAAAAATAAAGCTGCAAAAGTCCTAGAAAAAACTACATGAGAATTTTCTTTTATAGTCTTGGCACAATGGAGTCCAAGAAATTTCTTGGCATCACAGAAAACATAAGGGATAACTACATTGGCAAAAATCAAAAAGCTTGATGAAGATTGGGGGTGATATCACTTTCAGATAGTGTTGGAGAACTGGAAATTTTCATAACTACTTTTGAAGGCAATTTAGTAGTCTATAATAAATGAATATTCTTTGACTCAGAAATTCTACTTTTAGGAATTTATCCTACAGATATACTCATATATGTGTAAGATGATGTATATATAAAAATATTTAGTACAGTATTATTTATAAATAGAAAATATTTGGAAATAATCTAATTGCTCATCAACAGAGGACTGACTAAATAAATCTATATAATAGAATATTATACATTATTATAATAATAATGGGTATGGGAAAAACTCCAAAATTAAACAAGCAAACAGAGGAGCTGTGTGCATAATATCCTACTATCTGTATAAAATAATGGAGTTAAATTATAAATAAATAATTGCTTCTACATGTATAAAATATCCCTGAAAACCTACAAAAGAAATCAAGAGCTTTGGCTGTTTCTAGGGAGTGAAATAAAGTGACTAGAGGTAGGAATAAGATGAAAATTTTTATTAAAAATTTCTTAAATTTGAAAATGTTTAAATAGATGAGAGAGAGACTCTAGTACATATCCAGGATCTCTTATCCACAATTCTACTGCTGCTGCTGCTAAGTCGCTTCATTCGTGTCCGACTCTGTGCAACCCCATAGACGGCAGCCCACCAGGCTCCGCTGTCCCTGGGATTTTCCAGGCAAGATCACTGGAGTGGGTTGCCATTGCTACTCCGTCCACAGTTCTAAAATCCATACAATTCTGAACTATTTTTTCCCCCCATAAATTTGGCAGTAAAACTCATCTGAGGGAAATCTCAAGGTGAACTGAACTGGGATTTTTTTAATAATCTTAAAAATCTGAATTTTCAAACATAATTACTCCCAAAGGTCTGTGTGTGATTATATAATGAACACCATATACTCACCTACAGGTGTTCATTTTGCCATATTTGTGCTCCCTCTCACACACTCTCTGCTGAAGTATTTTATAGTAAATTATAGACATCATGACATACCACCCTTGTTCTTCAGTTCTCATCTTTAATAAACAAAAACACTTTCCTGTGGAACAACGATATCATTGTCAAGCTCGGCAGAAGAGAAAAATCAAAGGGAAATGTTTCCATGTAGTCTCTTTTGTACTTTTTGTACTTTGAAACCATGGCTCTATAACTTATTCAATAGATAATGCAATTTTAAATTAGAAACAAATTTGGATGAGACCTTTAATAGAGAAAATTAGCCAGAAGCTATGGGATCTGTCAAACTATAATAAAAGGACAAGAAGGGATTCACAAATACCCAATTAAAAATAGAGATTGGGGGGAAAATCATTTCATGTTAATACCCACTAATTTGGGGCTGGCATCAATAGGGCTTTCATCAGGTCAGTACTGACAGAAACATGGCACAGAAAGCCAATCAACACCTGACACAAGTGTCTACTGCTTTGAAGTAAAATTTTGTTTTCTCTGTCATAGAGTATGTGCTCTGTTAGTTATGTCCGACTCTTTGAGACCCCATGGGCTGTAGCCCACCAGGCTCCTCTGTCCCTGGGATTTTCCCAGCAAGAATACTGGAGTGGGTTGCTATTTCTTTCTCCAGGAGATCTTTCCCACCCAGGAATTGAACCTGCCCATCCAGTGCCTCTTGCATTGACTGGCAGATTCATAGAGAGTCCAATCTAATCAATTTGACCCTAGGTGACTGGCTGTTCCTACTGGGATATTACACCTTATTGTGGTTGCAGCTCAACAGTGGTGATGTCTGGATTAACTTTAGTGAAAGAAAGCCTCTTTTTTTTTAGTCTATGCACATCTTCCATCATGGTAGTCAAGGTCACCATGTTCAAAGTTCCTTGACCAAATCCTGAAGTAGCTAAATAAGCAGTTGCTGACATCCATGGGGAGATCAGCTTCCCCACTTCTTACTGAAACCTCTCACATGGTGGGTTAGTGAAGATTCATACAGGACACAAATATTTTTACACTTGCGTCTATTCACCTGCCAGCTAGTTCCTTACTTTCTTTGCTACCAATCCTCCAAATATTTTCTCTTCCTTCTCCTTCTTCTTCTTTTTGAACTTATGATAAAACACACAGTAGAGTCAGTATCCCAATATGCCTGTTTCCAGGTTCAGATGACCCTCAATGTTTTTGCTAGCTGAGTAATCAGCATTTCTTCTTGTCCCTAAGCTGAGTGGCATTTTAAATATTTTCAGTACAGATTGCCAATTCTAAATTAAAAATAATCCCTTCTGTCCTAGGACACTCATCAAGGTACTGCTGCAGGGCAATCTTCCTCCAGACAGAAAAGCAGGATACAGACTTTCTCCTAGCTGTTTAACTATAAGGAAGTCCAGCGTGCTGTTCACTTGACCCTAAGTCGAATTGGCCTGAGTCCCATAGTTTATCTACTTAAAAATCACACAAACCAGTTATAGAGCCTAATCAACTGTCAATGAGATATTTAAGCATACAGTAACTGTGTTTACTTGTTGCACATGGGCATAAAAAATGGAAGAGAATCATATATTTAAAGCCCAAGAGAAGGTGAGCATTTATTCTCATTATATAGTTTTTAGGAAAGTTGTACTGAGGGCTTTGCACGTGAGGTGTATTGGAGAAAGTGATCAGAATTTGGGGCAAATTTTCTTCATGCTGGTGCTCTTAATGATTACACAGTTATTGGATATTTGGAAGAAGTTAAAGTAAAGGATGAAGCCTGAGTTTATGTAATGCCTTCAGGTGGCAACATTGAGGAAAACAACTAAAGAAATTTATACAGCTGCAGTTTTGGAGTTAAAACCCATCATGGAACCTCCATTAGCATGCATGCAAGATGCTTTCTTACTGCTTTGATAAAATAAATAATGAGGTCCTGTTAAAACAAAACATAGTTTAATCTATGAAATGCCGCTGTTCTAGTTGGCATAATAAAATTTAAAAATGACTAACTACTTATAATTGTACTCCTTTGTACCAGTAAACCTAATGTAACTGATTTTGGATTGATGTTGTATTTATTGCATTGGCCAAAAAATTTGTTCGGAACCCAATACTTTTTGGCAACCCAACAGTACTGGAAATCCAGACAACTGTTGGGGGTGGGGGGAGGGTGCGGCGGGAGGAAGGAAAGAAGACCTCTATCAATATGTAGGGGTCTGGGCAAATAAATTGGGAGGCAGGTGCTTGATGTACTATTACACAGCCACTAAATGAGCTAGACCAACATGACCCATAAAGATGTCTGAGATACATGACATTAAAACGTTAAAGTAAGTGAAGGGGGTGGGGGAAGCTAATTGTAAAATAGCTTAATGCCTATCTATCCATCTATCTCCTAATGTATGTGAGAAATCAGAACTATATATGAAAATTCCAAGCTAACGGCAGTTGACTGTTTACCTCAAGGAAGAGGGACAGGGGGGATTCCCACCATTTATTAATTTTGGCATTGTCTTGGGTTTTAAAAAACCGTAGTTCGTGTATTACTTTTTTTAATGTTTTTTTTTAATCATGTTCAATAATTATGGTCTGTGCTTCCTCTCTGTTTTTAGTTTAAAACCTAACAGGGGTGTACATACGTATGGAATTCTGATTATGTGATTCACCGTTGATATCCACATGGATGCTCAGGAAATTGGGGGAGAAGGAAAGAGCAACTCACTCCAGTATTCTTGCCTGGAAAATCCCATGGACGGAGGAGCCTGGTAGGCTACAGTGCATGGGGTCGCAAAGAGTCGGACACGACTGAGCGACTTCACTTTCACTTTTCCAGGTGAGGCAAGCGCAGCAGGTAGGAAACGAGACTCGGAATCCTAGACCGACCGGAAGCGCCTGTGCGCAGTGGGCCCCGCCGTGGGCTGGCTTCTTTCCCGCCGGGCTGCTGTTCCTGGCGCGCTGCTCCCAGTGCTGGGGCGGGACACCCCACCCCCTCGCCTTTTCCAGGTCTGCAGAGACAGCCCCGAAAGCCTGGGTGGAGAGGGTGTGGCTGAGAAAGGGGTGTGAAATGAACCTCGGCTCGGGGAGGGTGGAGGGGAGCGGGCGGTGGTCGAGCCTTGAGACCTAGAGCCGATCAGTCTCCCGGGCTGGGAATACCTTGCGCGGGAGAGGGTTGCCGGGACGAAGCGTTTTCTCTGTGAATAACCACAGCAGGATTAGTACTCAGGACAGGAAATGCCTGAAGTCTGGGGAAATCTGGGTACAAGGAAGTTGAGGACAAATTTGTAGACTTTCTGTTGCCTTCCTCATGGACAGCCGATGTGTGTAATACTCTCACTCTTTGGTTCTAAAAGCAGATAAAGGGGCGTTGAGTGGACTGATCTTCCAGTGAAGAATGTGACGTTTTCCAATTCCCTTTCCCATGGTTCACTGATTCCCAAACCTCGGAGTGCATATAAATCCCTGGGGAGCCTAGGGATTAAAAATACATTATCAGGGCTCCCTATCCTCCCCCTCCCACCCCTTAACCCTGGATTCCAATTCCCTAGATGTCTGCCCGAGGGCCAATAACGCTGAAATTCAGCTGCTGGGCTGCTCTTCCTGACATTTTGGAGACAGCCCTCCTGGGAATCAGGCCCTGCCTGGGTGTGACCAGACTTCTCCCTTGGGCTTCTGTAGATTCCTAGGACTGTCCTGATAAATAATTTAACCATAAGCAACCTCCTTAACTTCCCTTGGCCCCCATTTCTTATCTAGTGAAATAGTGGTTGTAATCAAACCTCAGAGGGTAATTGTGAGGATTAAATGTGGTCTTGTATCTGAAAGCATGTTGTAGGGTGTTGTGCAGTGTTGGCTGTTACTCTGAGAATCAGCGGAGCAATGTGGAAAACTCAGAGATTTGCAGTCTACCTAAGCTTTTCTTTCTGTAAATTTAGTGAAAATGAAACTGTCCTTAGTGGTTGTTTTGAAAATTAATTTTAAAAACTCAGGTAAAGATTTCAGTAAAAGTAAGTTCATTCATTTAGTCTAAGACAAGAAACAAAGTTTTCTTTTTTCTCTCTCTCTCTAATTTAACTTTTTTACAATGAGTCTGAACTTTTTAACCATTCTGAGTGATCTGTTTGGTCCCTAATTCTTCCAGGAACTCTGTAAGGTATTATTGCTATTTCTTTTTCACATTAAAAAACTGAGATTGGAAGAAGATAAGAAATTGGCACAAGATTGCACAACTGGTAAAAGAATCAGAATAAAACTGAAGTCTTGGTAACTTGAAAGTCTGCTTTTTGTACATTATGACCTTATCTATCCCATTATTTCATTCTTTGGTCAGCAAGTCACTACTTTCAGTGAAGAGGTTTAGGTCTATAACAATTGATTATAAGTTTCTATCATTAACTGTTGCCATTTTTCCACCTAAACAATGACTTTTACTGATTAAAAGGAGGGAACTTCCAAAGGTGTTTCTAACTCATAGCTCCAGCTAGAGGATGCCTTTTAAGCTATTCAAGGTCAAGATGAATAGACTCCAAGGAGATTTTATGCCTGGATATGCAAGCTCCCAAGGTTTGGGAAGAACTTCTGACAGAAAAAGTGGAGGCAGAAAGTCATCTCCAAATGCAGGAATCCAGACTGAAACACAGTAATCCACTGGCAAGAGAGATCTCCCGAAGGAAGGCACTTTCGACAGCTCTGCTACCAGGAGACTCCTGGACCAAGAGAGGCTCTCACTCAACTCCGGGAACTTTGCTACCAGTGGTTGAGGCCACATGTGAGCACAAAGGAGCAGATCCTGGACCTACTAGTGCTGGAGCAGTTCCTGTCCATCCTGCCCCAAGAGCTGCAGGGCTGGATGCGGGAACACTGTCCAGAGAGTGGAGAAGAAGCAGTGATTTTGCTGGAGGATCTGGAGAGAGAGCTCGATGAACCGCAACACGAGGTAGGAAGGGAGATTCACCAGGGAAAGAATATGTGTCGGTCACCAAGGGGATTTCTGTGTCCTCTGGTTTGTATCCCCTTGACTTTGGTGATTAAATAAGACCTTGCTTTCTGTGTCTTTCCAAAAAGTGTTTCTTTAGACAGTTAATTTCTTCAGAGTTCAAATCTTATATCTTAAAAAAAAAAATCGTGTTTCTTTGTTTCTAGATAGTAGCCTACAGACAGGAACAAGAAGTCTTTTCTAAAGGGACAGTGTCTCTGGAAGCACAGATGTCACTGGCCCTTCAGTCCCAGCCTAAGGAGCCCCAACTCACACGTGACCCTGCTCAGGAGCCCCATCCTATTGGAGAGACAGGTGAGGGACGGGATTTATCTGGTGTTGAACATATCCCACCTGATCAAGCACAATATATCCCACCTGGTCAAGCACAGATGGACAGAAAAACCAGAGCTGGGAAACCAGGGGGTGAGAAAATGCTCTACCAGCAATGCTCAGAGCTTCTGGAAGCTGCTTGTACTTGGGCAGGTTACTTAACCAGTTCATCAAGGTTTCTTCATCTGCAAAATGTCTGCTTAGGCTGCCATAGCAGAATATCACAGACTGACTGGCTTAAGCAACAAAAGTTTATTTTCTCATAGTTTTGGAGGCTAGAAATTCAAGATCAGATGCCATCAGAGTTGATATCTAGTGAGACCTCTATTCCTGGACTGTAGAGAGCTGCCTTCTTGCTATGTCCTCACATGGGCATTTCTCTCTACCCATGCCTGTGGAGAGAGGAGGAGAGAGAGAGCAAGAGACTATTCAGGTATCTCTTATTATTATTATAAGGACATCAGTCCTATTGGATTAGGACCCCACCTTTAATTACCTTAATTACCTCTCTGAAGACCCTATCTTCAAATACAGTTAAGCCTTCAACAGATGAATTTGGGATAGGTATGACACAGTTCAGTTCAGTTGCTCAGTCGTGTCCGACTCTTTTCGACCTCATGAATCGCAGCACGCCAGGCCTCCCTGTCCATCATCAACTCCCAGAGTTCACTCAGACTCATGTCCATCAAATCAGTGATGCCATCCAGCCATATCATCTCGTCCCCTTCTCCTCCTGCCCCCAATCCCTCCCAGCATCAGAGTCTTTTCCAATGAGTCAACTCTTCACATGAGGTGGCCAAAGTACTGGAGTTTGAGCTTTAACATCATTCCTTCCAAAGAAACCCCAGGGCTGATCTCCTTCAGAATGGACTAGTTGGATCTCTTTGCAGTCCAAGGGACCCTCAAGAGTCTTCTCCAACACCACAGTTCAAAAGCATCAATTCTTCGGCGCTCAGCCTTCTTCACAGTCCAACTCTCACATCCATACATGACCACAGGAAAAACCATAGCCTTGACTAGACGGACCTTTGTTGGCAAAGTAATGTCTCTGCTTTTGAATATGTTCAGTCAATAACAAATATGTACCTCAAAAGGTCGCTGTGAGCATTGAACACAATTTGTGAAAAACACGTGGCACACATTATGCTTAATATATTGTAACTGTTATCAGAAATTACCAGGGCCACCCTTGTCGATTTGGGTTTACATTTGCAGTCAAAGATATGAGATATACTTAGTAGATGGCAGACCAGATGAGAGAATCCAATGGAATAGACCTTGCCATTTTTTTGGTATGTAATCTTAGTGGCATCAGCACTGGGCACCAGTGGGTATAGAATTAGGTACTTGAGGCTGAGTCAGTCGCCTTCCCATTCTAACTCTCCCTGCACAATTGGCTCCAAATCCAATCTAATTGCCCACATATAACATCACAGCCTCTTACTGACTTTTTGTTATCCTTCTGGTAATCCATCCACAGCAGAGGTCTCCTGTTTTCATTTTCACATTACCCCATGTGTATCAAAGCTACAACTTCTCTTGTCGGTCTGTTTCCAGCTTCTATTTATTTCATTTACCCTAGCAATCACACAGTTATGATTTTGGGACACATCTCTTAATTTAAATTAAAACTATATTTGATGAGTAATTCTGTGCCCGCTGCAGACCTTCCTATGACTCCCATGATTTCATCTTACTAAAATTCCTTCTGGTTTCATCTTCCAACTTAATGGGCATCTTTCCAGTCAGTTCCTTTGTTACTTTCTTCTTCCCCTCCCCATGAACTTGGACTTCTCATTTTTCAGCCATTTTTTCCTTTCCTCTACCTTCCAAGCCTGCATCTAGAGCCCTGCTGAGAACCCTTCTTCCACGGCACATCTGAGTAAGTCCTTTATCCATCTATCCATCCATCCATCCATCTGGGCATTCATTCATTCATTCAACTAATATGTGTTAAGCATCTACAGTGGCTACAGGAGAGTATCCAGAGGGCTTCTACAGATCAGAGAGTGCCCCCTACAGCACTGCCTGTGCACATGTGTGTTGTACATTCAGGAAAAGCCCATTTTGTAAAAGCAATGTAGGAAGTACTTCAGATT
Organism: Bubalus kerabau; assembly: GCF_029407905.1. Classification (NCBI taxonomy): domain Eukaryota; kingdom Metazoa; phylum Chordata; class Mammalia; order Artiodactyla; family Bovidae; genus Bubalus; species Bubalus kerabau. Next base: position 21,961,093 of record NC_073626.1, read on the forward strand.
ACAAGGACCAAATCCAAGTTCCAGCTCTTCAGTTTTTTAGCCAAGTAACATTTAAAGTTACTTTATATCATTGAATTTGAGTTTCTTTTTAAATGCATACAGATAGTAAAGAATCCCCAAAATACACAAGTTTACATAGTAAAAACTAAAAGTTCTCCTCCAAGTCCCACTCAGCAGGAGTAACTACTCTTGTCAAATTGCTGTGTGTTTTCCAGATTTCTTTCTACATATAGTCTGTCTAGCTATAGACAGACTCCTTTGAATATCTTTAGTTCTTTTAAGAAGTGGGATACTAACGTGAACAGGTTTTGTGGTTAGTTTGATAATATACATGAAAGTGCTTCGTAACTCATGGAACACTGTATAATAATAATTATTAAAAAGTGGGAAATGTCTTGGCTTTTATATTCTACCCAGTCCCCTTGTACATTTCAGATGTAAATGTAAAGTTTGAGCAAAAGGACAGTACTGGTCTCACTTGTGGCCCATTTCTTCTCTGCAGACACATTTCTGTTTTGCAAACCTGTTGTCATCTCCCAGCTAAAAGGAAGTGGAGAACCTTGGTCTCATCCCAGAGGAGTCCTAAGAGGTACCTATCCAGAAGTGTGAGGGACAGTGCAGTTAGATGTTGGAGAAAGAGTCCAATGTTTTGGGTTTTTTTGAGTTGCAAAGTGGTGATCACACCTGGGGAACCCAAGACATCCTAAGGATTCACAGCAGCCCTTCTCCATCCTCACCCTCAACTCATCTAAATAGAGGCGGGCTAATTAGGTTGGTTGACTATTGTCCAACGTGAACCAGTCCTATGGAACAGCCTTTGCCTCAGCACCAGCCCCTGGGTCAGTCAGTTCAGGCCATAGTAGTAACATTGATTTTAATCATTTCTCTAAATATTCAACAAATATTTATTGAGCCACCACTGTGCACCAGCCAAGATTCTCAGGGAATAAACCAGAAAGATCTTGTTCCCATGGAGATAAGATTGTATATAGCAAGGGGGAGACAAATAATAAGCATGTAAATAAGATGATATAATTTGTTAGAAGGTGGTGTTACAGAATAAAGCACAAATAGAGCATACAGGGAATTTGACTGCTATGGATGGGGAACACAGAGTGTAATTTTAAGTGGAAGAATTGAGAAGGTGAGAATTGAGTGAAAACTTCAAGGAAGTGAGAGAATGAGCTTTGAGGTCAGAGTTTCCAGGAAGAGAGAAGCACTAGAGCTGAGGCTTTGTCCTGGGGCTGCACTCAGGATGATTACAGATTAGAAAGACGTAAAGTACTTCCTACAGCACCTAGAATAGGAGAAGCTCAGCACTTTTTCCGTAAATGACCAAATGAATGGAGGTCTACGCAAAATAACTTTCTTTAGAAAGGGTCACTGTGAGGCTCCCTGCATCACAGTGTGGAGGGAATTCTCAGGGAAGACTCCGGAGAAGCTACTCGGATCCTGACCATTCTCTTCTTGTGAAGAATATAAAAAAATTTCTTCAGGCCTCATCCATGTGGGGGACACCTAGCTGCATTTTGCCAAAGAGGGCAAACTTCCCTCGTTACCTAGAAGAAGGTGTTGCCACACTGGCCCCTCAATTTGTAACCTCCTTCCGACTCTGTGATATCAGGATAGAAGTACCTCACTTGGGACTTCCTTGACTGTCCAGTGGCTAAGATTCTGTGCTCTCAATGCAGGGACCTGGGTTTGATCTCTGGTCAGGGAACTAGATCCCACATGCAGCACCTAAGAATTCATATGCCACAGCTAAAAAAAAAAGATTCTGCATGCCACAATGAAAATCAAGGATCTCATGTGCCACATCTAAGAACCCTGCAGCCAAATAAATACATAGATTAAAAAGAAAAAGAAGCAGCAGCACCTTGCATTTCTGTTCACATAGCAACCCATTCATCACTAGGCTCAGGGAATAAGTGACATTTACCTGGTCTTTTTGTTTGTTTGTTTCAGGTGGAATGACCCAGACTGAGGACAGGGAGTTGGTGCTAAGGAAACATTGTCCTAAGAGAGTGGAACCATGTGGGAAAGTATCTTATGGACAGACCTGGGAGGAATCACAGCAGAGGCCCCAACATGGAGAAGTCAGTGAACATAAGGGTGGGGTAGAGAGGCACTAGGGAAGCCCTGTAGGAACCGGACCACACAGATGTGAGGAATGTGGAAAGAGCTTTGCTCAGAGCTCGGGTCTGGTTCGACATCAAAGAGTTCACACTGGAGACCCTATGAGTGTAATGAGTGTGGGAAAACCTTCAGTTGGAGTTCGGGTCTTTTTAATCACAGAGGAATCCACAATATTCAGAAACGGTACCACTGTAAGGAGTGTGGAAAGGCCTTCAGCCAGAGTGCCGGTCTCATCCAGCATAAGAGAATCCACAAGGGAGAAAAGCCATATCAGTGCAGCCAGTGCAACAAGAGCTACAGTCGACGCTCGTTTCTCATTGAGCATCAGAGAAGCCACACTGGGGAGCGCCCTCATCATTGCAACCAGTGTGGGAAGAGCTTTAACCGCCACTGCAACCTCATCCGCCATCAGAAGATCCACCTGGTGGCTGAGCTGGTCTAATACAAGCTATGTGCAAGTTTTCTGGATCATTCACCAAGTCACATGGGGTAGGTAAAGACTAGAAAACACCTTTCTTCCTGTCTCCACAAAATGTGTTTTGGTCTCAGTTCAGTTCAGTTGCTCAGTCATGTCTGACTCTTTGCGACCCCATGGATTGCAGCACCCCAGGCCTCCCTGTACATCACCAACTCCCAGAATTTACTCAAACTCATGTCCATTGAGTTGGTGATGCCATCCAACCATCTCATCCTCTGTCATCCCCTTCTCCTCCCACCTTCAGTCTTTCCTAGAGTCAGGGTCTTTTCAAATGAGTCAGTTCTTCACATCAGGTGGCCAATGTATTGGAGTTTCAGCTTCAGCATCAGTCCTTCCAATGAACATTCAGGACTGAATTCCTTTAGGATGGACTGCTTGGATCTCCTTGCAGTCCAAGGGACTCTCAAGAGTCTTCTCCAACACCACAGTTCAAAAGTATCAATTCTTCAGCAACCAGCTTTCTTTAGAGTCTGACTCTCACTTCCATATATGACTACTGGAAAAACCATAGCTTTGACTAGACGGACCTTTGTCAAAAAAAGTAATGTCTCTGCTTTTTAATATGCTGTCTAGGTTGGTCATAACTTTTCTTCCAAGGAGCAAGCATCTTTTAATTTCAGGGCTGCAGTCACCATCTGTGGTGATTTTGGAGCCCAAAAATATAGTCTGTCACTATTTCCATTGTTTCCTCAACTATCTTCCATGAAGTGATGGGACCAGATGCCATGATATTAGTTTTCTGAATGTTGTTTTAAGACAACTTTTTAACTCTCCTCTTTCACTTTCATCAAGAGCCTCTTTAGTTCTTCTTCACTTTGTGCCATCAGTGTGGTGTCATCTGCATATCTGAGGTTATTGATATTTCTCCCGGAAATCTTGATTCCAGCTTGTGCTTCATCCAGCCCAGAATTTTGCATGATGTACTCTGCATATAAGTTAAATAAGCAAGGCGACAATATACAGCCTTGTTCTACTCCTTTCCCAATTTGGAACCAGTCTGTTGTTCCATGTCCAGTTCTAACTGTTGCTTCTTGATCTGCACAGATTTCTCAGGAGGCAGGTCAGATGGTCTGGTATTCCCATCTCTTTCAGAATTTTCCACAGTTTGTTGTGATCCACACACTCAAAGGCTTTGGCATAGTCAATAAAGCAGAAGTAGATGTTTTTTTGGAACTCTCTTGCTTTTTCAATGATCTAGCAGATATTGGTGTTTTGATCTGGGGACATCCATAAAAGGAATGTTTCGGGTTTTGAAGGTGTTGATTTCCCTTTGGTTCCTTTGCCCTTTCCTGTTTCTTACTAGCCCCATCCCTCTTATTTATTCTCTTTGAGATGACTGCTAACCTTTTCTAAAAATGTATTAATAAATGGCAGTGCCACAGCCAACATACTAGGATGACCTATATCTGTGTTTAATTCCTAAAGATCACATAGAGTGCTGCTGATGTTTTACAATAAAGGGGTCTTTGGTGTTCCCTGTGACCAGTACCCACATAGTAAACACTGTTTCTGCCTATTGCTTCCCTCTGACACCTGCGTGATCCTCCCTTGGATCACTGACCAGCATTGGCTGGGTGCTTCGCTGTTCTCAGAGTGCTTCCATTTACTTCACCACAGTTGCTTCTCACAACAACCACACAGGAAAATGAGTAATATTATCCTGTCTTACAGATGAGGAATTGAAGATTCAGAAGATCCAAACCTTAGAGCCAAGGCTTAACCTTTGGACTTTTATTTTTAGTAAACTACAACTTATGGAATAATTTTAGACTTATAAAAAAAGTTGCAAAGAGGGAGTTCCCTGGCAATCCAGTGGTTAGGACCCAGGGCTTTCACTGCCATGGCCCAAGTTCAGTCCATGGTCAGGGAACTAATATCCCACAAGCTGTGCAGCATGTCACTGCCCTCCCCCCACAAAAGTGGTAAAGATAGAGTTCTCATGTACCCTTCACCCAGCTTCCCCTAATGTTAACATCTTATGTCAGGTCTTTTCAGTTAAACCCTTGACTTTTGAATCCAAATCTCACTGTTTACAATGTCGTGCTTCATATTGGTATTCTTAGATTTCCTCATTTAAGCTCAGTCACCCGAAATTCCCTTAGTGCTCTCCCATCCATCTTCAGCATTACAAAAATTCATCAGTATCCTGAGTATTAATATAAGACATCAGAGCATTGGATCATCATCCATAAGATGCTTTAAAAACTACCATCTTAAATCTTCTGAATCTTTCCCTTCTGTTGTGTTGCTTAGGTCTGGAGTTGTCTGCTGATGTTCTAATCTGATCTTGTGTCCATTTTTTTTTTCACACTTAGGATCCTGGTGAATGCTCCCAGTATTCTACATACTGTCCTGTATAACCCTATATTTTCTTTGGAACTGCTGAGTTTTCCATCTGAAATAATAATCCAGTATAAAGAAGGGACCTGTTAGGGGGGAGAAAATCTTCCAAATGAAATGCAAGAATATGAAGTTGGTATGTATCTGAAAAGTATATGAAGAGGGAATAATTTGAGGAGGGCATGATAAAGATGAAATCTGTGATGTCAGGGGCCAAAAGAAGAAGTAATGGCCAGACATAGAACAGGTATGTGGGATAAGGAAAGAAAAGTTCAGACGGTGGACATCTGTCAGTAGAAGGAATGAAGATGGGCCTAGGAACATACCCAGAATGGTCCAGAATGCTTATGGATGTGTCAAGATTTGATCATGTAGGTGAAATATGCAACAGACTGTCAACATGGTAACTGGGTAGATGGAGGACGACATGACCCTTTCTCTTTGTGTTACCTCTCTTTGAGCTGTGAATGTGCTTATTGTACAGAGATGGTATGAATCCCCCTTCCAATTACTAGGGATGATGCTATGAAGAATGAATGAAAAATGTTTTATTCTCATCAAGGAACTTTTGGGGGATAGTAGGGCAGCACCCAAGCTGGTCCAGAATTGACTTGAATAGTGCAAAGGATGTCACAGGTTAAGAGAGCTGAGACTGGAACTTCCAAGGCAGAATTTGAAATTTTGCTTTCTATAATGTATATTAAAGTGTTAGTTACTCAGTTGTGTCTGACTCTTTGTGACCCCAAGGACGTAGCCACCAGGCTTCCCTGTCCATGAAATTCTCTAGGCAAGAATACTGGAGTGGGTTGCCATTTCCTTCCAGGGAATCTTCCCAACACAGGGATTAAGCCCGGGTCTCCTGCATTGCAGACAGCCAGGGAAGCTCAGAGAAGGAGCTTCCTGGAGAAGGAAATAACAGTTCATGGTATCACAAGAGGCAGACAAGACTTAGCAACCAAACCATCACCAGCATTGCAAAGGAGGGTAAGAGCTAGTGGCCCTGGTTTTTATTGTGGTTAGGGGATGGGCCCAGGAAATACTTCTTATGCACAGATAAGGTAAGGACTTGCATAGCTTGAGGTGCCAACTGAGGAAGCACATTTCTTATAAACTTACTCAGATGTGGGGAGAAAGGAAGGGGAAAATAGGAGGTGAAAGCTGTCAGTGATCTGTCAAACATCAACAGCAGAGTCAAGATTTTTTTTAAATTACAACTGTTTAAAGAGAATCAATTCAGGAGATACTTTATCATGTGATTCTAGTTGCTCTATCCTTGTAAACTAAGGAGTAAGTATGAATTTAGCATTCAATCCATTTTTAAACAAATGTATATAACCAGAAAAAGCATCTGTTAAAAAAAAATCCATACCTGTCCATTTGACCACCTGAAACTGTCTCACTACTGCAGAGTGGCTCACCTCCCACTAAAGTCAGCTGAGACTTTCTAGAAGAGGTGAGCTCCCAGAGGCAGCCTGTCCCCTCACTCGACTCTTGAAGAGGGTGTGGTTTGTGGGACCTGAGGTGAAATTTCAGGGATTCCTAATCTGTTTGGAGACATACAACTCTTTCTTGCCTACTTCCTGCCAGAGAGGATCAGCTGGGACTTATGAGTAATTAAAAATGTTTAGATTCAAAAGGGTATTACTATGGTAGTCGTTAATTTTAATACACTGAGGATCTATAGTGTCCATCATATTTTCAAAAGGGTCCAAAAACTAAACAAAGTTAAGAACTACTGCTTGATTGGTGGAATGACAAGAAACAGCTGTGGTAGAGCCTTTTCAGAAAGAGCCCTGACTCCCACTTTGATTTTTTTCACATGTACACACACACACACACACACACACACATACACATGCACAGTCCCACATCAACCTTTTCATCGGCTCTCCTGGTTTACCAGGTTCTCTGTCCAGATCCTCCAGCACAATCACCATTTCCTCTTGACATTCTGGATGACGTCCTCACCCTCAGACCAGTTGCTGGTCACCCTGCCTATCCTGACACGATGATACCCAGTGCAGCAGAAGCCAGTGCTTTGGGAGTACTTTTAAGGTATAGAACTAATTGTTGAATACAAAGGTATTAATATCAGATGAGCTAGTTGAAGGCTATAAGCAGAAGATTCTCTGAGGCTTACACAGCAAGAAGTTAACTCAGAATTCAACCCTCAATTCAGAAAAATCTAGATGTCTTCTACATTCTGTTCACCCCTAGAAACCTTTCTTTGACTCACAGAATTCAGGTATCTAAGGGGGTGTTTCCAGGTTTGCCCCTATTCCTTTGGGAGAAAAGTAGAGAAATGGAGAGAGAAGGAATATACTGGACTTCTCTTTGAGATTACATCAAAGACTGGCTTTTATCACAGCTCATATTGTAGCCTTTCACAGTGGCAGTACCTATCCAAGTGATTGGTGTCATTTGCCACTTTCCAACTTCCTCAGATTCTATTACTTACTTTCCTGAATCTGTTTCCTAAAGTATGACTGAAATTCCAGTCTTATTTATGAGACTTTGGACTACCCAAGCCAGGAGAGTCACCATTGTTACCTGCACAACGGCTGATTGATATAGGTGAGGGGTACTGTTCATGAGAAACAATGTGTGTGTATGTGTGGGTGTGTGGGTGTGTGTGTGTGTGTGTTAGTCGCTCAATCGTGTCCAACTCTTTGCAACCCCATGGACAGGCTCCTCTGACCATATACTACTACTACTACTAAGTCACTTTAGTCGTGTCCGACTCTGTGCGACCCCATAGACGGAAGCCCACCAGGCTCCCCCGTCCCTGGGATTCTCCAGGCAAGAACACTGGAGTCGGTTGCCATTTCCTTCTCCAATGCATGAAAGTGAAAAGTGAAAGTGAAAGTGAAGTCGTGTCCAACTCTTAGAGACCCCATAGACTGCAGCCTACCAGGCTCCTCCGTCCATGGGATTTTCCAGGCAAGAGTACTGGAGTGGGGTGCCATTGCCTTCTCCGTCTGACCATATAGGTGGGTAAAAATCTTACTGGATAACTGAAACTCTGGGTACAAAGCTTCTATCCTAATTTTTCTACTAATTAGATGGGGGAACTTGAGCTCCCTGAATTTCTCTATGTTTTAGCAGAGAAGTGAGTCTTTTAGCTTTTAGGGGGTCTTTAAAATTGACCATGGAGAGGAGTTCATAAACTATTTTTAAAGAGTCTACAAATTAGCCATAATATCTTTTCTTTAATTTTGTTTGGCAGCGAGGTGACTGTTCCTCAAGAAATGAAAGCAGTGTGAGAGTTAAAATGTGTCTAGAGTGAGTTCTGGCTTTCTATGCCAGTATATGTATGTATATACCTTGAGGAAATTAGAATTATTAAAAAAACAGTTATGCATGCAAAGCTGTATCACCATAATATTGAAAGGGAATATATGTCTAAGGAAAATTCATAAGTAATGCTCCAAATCTTGAGATTTATGTGTATACATAATAGGGTCTTTGACCCAAGATTAAAAAAGCCCAAAAGGACATTAACAAGGACTGGTGGACATATTTTCTCAGATTTTTGGGGTCTGGAATTTCATTTTACTCTACTAACAAGCTAATTAGGACTTCCCTGGTAGCTCAGCTGGTAAAGAATTTGCCTGCAATGCAAGAGATCCTGGTTCAATTCCTGGGTTGGGAAGATCTGCTGGAGAAGGGATAGGCTACCTATTCCAGTATTCTTGGGCTTCCCTGGTGGCTCAGCTGGTAAAGAATCTGTCTGCAATGTGGGAGACCTGGATTCAATCCCTGGGTTGAGAAGATCCCCTGGAGAAGGAAAAGGCTACCCACTTCAGTATTCTGGCCTGGAGAATGCTATGGACTGTATAGTCCATGGGGTCATGGTCGCAAAGAGTCAGACATGACTGAGGAACTTTCATTTTCAACAAGCTAATTAATTTAGCCTGTGATTCTTTCATGGAATCTGGCATAAAATATGAGTTTCCTGGGTCAGAAAAAAGAATTTTATATGATTCCATGGAGGCCCAATGCCTTTCACATTTTGCCCTCAGAATTTCATTGTGTTTCTCCAGTGCATGGATGTCCACATCCTCCCCCACCTATAGCCATACTGTTTCAAAGTTGTAATTGTTTTTCTTCTCCAATTCTCAAAAACCTTCTTATGCATAACAGTCCTCCTTGGGTCTTCAGTGCTCCTACGTGTCTTGTTGCATGGGTTCAGGTTCTAAGGCCCTGATCATTACTTCTTTAACTAACCCATTTCTTATAGATCACAAGCCTAACACTTGTTATTCATAGATGGCGAGCAGCATGAGATCATCATATTTGCTTCAGTTACCCTTGCCCCCAAGTCCCAAGGAGGTGACATGATTGGCTCAGGTGGCTGCTATACACACAACGTGCCTATGTTGCATCCAGGAAATCTGAATTTACAAAATCCTCAGCTTTTAGAATAAGCAGTAAGTAAGCTTGCTAATCGGAGAAGGCAATGGCACCCCACTCCAGTACTCTTGCCTGGAAAATCCCATGGACGGAGGAGCCTGGTAGGCTGCAGTCCATGGTGTCGCTAAAAGTCAGACACGACTGAGCGACTTCACTTTCACTTTTCACTTTCATGCATTGGAGAAGGAAATGGCAACCCACTCCAGTGTTCTTGCCTGGAGAATCCCAGGGACGGGGGAGCCTGGTGGGCTTCCGTCTATGGGGTCGCACAGAGTCGGACACGACTGAAGTGACTTAGCAGCAAGCTTGCTAATTGACCATCGGGATATGTTATCTCATCTTTCAAGATTACCAACTACATAAACAATCCTGTAGAATAGACTGGTTAAAAAAAAAAAAAAGGTCAAGGTCTTGTCCTTATTCTTTTATTCCTTTATTAAAAAACCATCATTCTCACAATGTCCTATTAAAATTTATGTATTTATTCTTCTCATTGTTTATCTTTTGTCAGTCCCCACTGGAATATAAATTTCATGAGGTCAGAAATCTTTGTCCTATTTTGTCAATGTTGTATCCTGAATACCTAAAACAGTGTCTGGCTCTGAAAAGTGACTCAATTAACAAAATTGTTCATGTTCAAGACTCCTACAAGTTAAATAAAGCTGTTAAGTCCATGTGTATATCATTCTCAACTTTACAGTATATATTGACATGAGCACACCAGCTTACACATCCATCAGCCGTATATGAGTTCAAAATTTTTCACATTCTTATTAGCAAATATTACTGAAACTGCAAAATTTTGCTGAGGTATTGGTATGAAATGTATTAAAATTTGCTGGTTTTAGAAAAGGCAGAGGAACCAGAGATCAAATTGCCAACATCCGCTGGATCATCGAAAAAGCAAGAGAGTTCCAGAAAAACATCTATTTCTGCTTTATTGACTATGCCAAAGCCTTTGACTGTGTGGATCACAATAAACTGGAAAATTCTCAAAGAGATGGGAATACCAGACCACCTGACCTGCCTCTTGAGAAACCTATATGCAAGTCAGGAAGCAACAGTTAGAACTGGACATGGAACAACAGACTGGTTCCAAATGGAAAAGGAGTACGTCAAGGCTGTACATTGTCACCCTGCTTATTTAACTTCTATGCAGAGTACATCATGAGAAACGCTGGACTGGAAGAAGCACAAGCTGGAATCAAGATTGCTGGGAGAAATATCAATATCCTCAGATATGCAGATGACACCACCCTTATGGCAGAAAGTGAAGAAGAACTCAAAAGCCTCTTGTTGAAAGTGAAAGAGGAGAGTGAAAAAGTTGGCTTAAAACTCAACATTCAGAAAACTAAGATCATGGCATCTGGTCCCATCACTTCATGGGAAATAGATGGGGAAACAGTGTCAGACTTTATTTTGGGGGGCTCCAAAATCACTGCAGATGGTGATTGCAGCCATGAAATTAAAAGATGCTTACTCTTTGGAAGGAAAGTTATGACTAACCTAGATACCATATTAAAAAGCAGAGACATTATTTTGCCAACAAAGGTCCGTCTAGTCAAGGCAATGGTTTTTCCAGAGGTCATGTATGGATGTGAGAGTTGGACTGTGAAGAAAGCTGAACTCCGAAGAATTAATGCTTTTGAACTGTGGTGTTGGAGAAGACTCTTGAGAGTCCCTTGGACTGCAAGGAGATCCAACCAGTCCATTCTGAAGGAGATCAGCCCCGGGTGTTCTTTGGAAGGAATGATGCTAAAGCTGAAACTCCAGTACTTTGACTCATTCGAAGAGTGACTCATTGGAAAAGAATCTGATGCTGGGAGGGATTGGGGACAGGAGGAGAAGGGGACGACATAGGATGAGACGGCTGGATAGCATCACCGACTAGATGGACATGAGTCTGAGTGAACTCCAGGAGTTGGTGATGGACAGGGAGGCCTGGCGTGCTGCGGTTCATGGGGTCGCAAAGAGTTGGACAGGACTGAGCGACTGAACTGACTGAACTGAACTGAGTAACTAATGAAGTTAAAGATCTTTGCTTGTTTGTTGGTCACTCCAGACTCCTTATCTGTAAATTGCCTGTGCATAGTTCTTGTCAATTATTCTGTTTGACTGTTGGCTTTTTTCTTGTTTATTTGTTGATGCTCTTTGTATAATCTGGATATTGATCCTTGTTGGTCATATGGCTCGCAAATATCTTCCATCAGTCTTCTGTTTGTAGTTTCCATTTGTTTCTGGTATCTTTTGATGTGGTTTTAAATTTTAATGATGTCATATGTACTACATTTTTCCTTCACATTTTGTGCAGTCTGTGTATTTTATACTCAAGAGCATAAAGAAATGCTTCTAATATTTTTCTAAAAATGTGAAAGTTTTGCTATTTGGCTTTTATGTCTTTAAACAATTAGAATTTGTTTTATTTTTTCCATTAATCTCAAAACATTGCAGTGCCATTTATCAAATACTGTGTATGTACACTTATACACTGACTTGTGTACATTTATATTTATTTCTATAAGTAACTGTAGATTTGGGGACTTGAGTTCATGTTGATACCTTAGATTCCAATCCAACACTACAGGATCATTTTGGCCTTTCTCTTTTTCATGTTTGTAACTGCTTTTCTGACATGAGGAATCTGGCTCGTGGTTGCATAGTTGCAAGGAGAGACCTTTACACCATAAGGTTGCAGCTGGCAGCTATTAGCAGATATTGTTTTGAGAATGGCTGGTAGTATCCTTGAGTTTGATACAGTTCAGAAAATTCAAGTTCTCAGTGATGCAGGAATGTGTCTGAAACCATATTCACAATGCGTTCCCCGCCCCCACCCAGTTCCAACTGTGCCTGAACCACAGTTTCATATCTTGTCAGAACAAATAACATTGGCCTCAAAGGAGGTGGGGGGCATTTATCTCTATCTTCAAAGCGGACATTTTGAACAATAAGGTGAATGCATTTTTTTTTAATGGTTAAAGCAGATGTACATCTTGTAAGTCAGACTAACTTCCCCATGCCTCAGTAGGTGAAATTTTCTTCCATCACTATCTACAGTTACTATCCCCATTTATAGATTGGGAAAGTCAGGCACAGAAAGTTGAAATAATTTACCAAGGTCAGCCAGTTAGTACATGGTAAAGCCAGGATTGCTCAGATAACTTGGCTTGAGAATCTGCAGATCTATTATGCCAGATGGTAAATGAGGGCTAGGAAGAAACAAGAGCAAAGAAAGGAGATAACAGGACTAGAGAGTTTGTGGAAGTGGGAAGCCTGAAAGCCTGCTTGGCTGAGAAGAAGCCATGGAAAATAGAAAGGGGTAACTGTTAAGTGCAGAGGGTGAGGGGGAGGGGAAACTTGAGTTACTTTTGCAGGAGCAATCTCAATGGCTTTGCTGGCAGTTCGCCACCTACAGTGTGTTATGGATGAATGGAAATTGAGGACTAGAGTCAGAGATAGGAGGGCTTCCTTTCAAGTTTAATAGTTTAGCCTTGAAGGGGAGGAAAGAGAGTGGTAACTGGAGTGGGGCAGCACCCAGGGGCAGCCACTGTTTCTTCGAGCAAGGGCTTGGTAATATGTTCTGCTTCTTTGATGTTTCTGAGAGAAAGGGAGTGTCCTCCTGCCTGGAGCTCTGAGAAAACCCTGCTTTCTACTGAAGTTTAGTGACAGTTTTATGCCAGCTCTTTAGTCAAGCTTACATCAGAGCATGGTATAGGCCACAACAGCATCCTTACACGATCGAAAGATCTAGTCCTATTTTTTATGATTCAGAGCTTGTCATCCTTTCTTTCTCCTCCCCTAACTGCTTCACTTGGAGGTAAGGGCATGGTTGCTAATGGGTTAACTCGGGGACAACCACCGAGAGGCTCTTCCTAGAGGGTCCGGGAAGTGGTATTGATTCCCACTTGGGCTTCCTGTACCCCACAGTCTCAATTCTTCTCCAGCATCTGGAGGCTGTTCATTGCACCAAGACATCTTTGGGGATACTTATTGTGGGTTCAGGGTGGGGTGCAGAGGAGGACGCTGCAGAGGCACGGACTGCAGGGGGCAACCTGTGAAGCTGCTCCCCCGGTGTGTCCTCGCCCCTGGACACGCGGAAGGGGACCGCTGCAGTTTTACGGTCCTATAGTGATTGCCCACGTTTCAGTAATTTTTCGAAGACATATAGCTCCCAGGTAAAGTGAGGCTCAAGTACTGCCTTGGTCCACGATGGCTAGGGAATCGAAGGAAAGCGCAGCTTTGGACGCCCAGTCTGCAGAGGACCGGACGGGGATCCTGACCGTGAAGGTGGAAAAAGAGGACGCCTCCCTCTTGGCTGCAGAGGCGCGCGCCCCAGGCAGCCCGGCTCCGAGCCCCGAGCACTCCCGCCAGCGCTTCCGAGGCTTCCGCTACCCGGAGGCTGAGGGGCCCCGCGAGGCGCTGAGCAGACTTCGGGAGCTCTGCCGACTGTGGCTGCGGCCTGAGACGCACAGCAAGGAGCAGATGCTGGAGCTGTTGGTGCTGGAGCAGTTCCTGACCATCCTGCCGACGGACCTGCAGAGCTGGGTGCGGGAGCAGCATCCAGAGAGCGGGGAGGAGGTGGTGGCGCTCTTGGAGTATCTGGAGAGGCAGCCGGATGGGCCGATGCCGCAGGTAGAACAGGTTTAGTGTCTGCAAGCTGTGGTCGGCTTCTTCCTGAAATCTCAAGATCAGAATGAGGGGCTTTTCTTTAAGATCCAGAAATTCTCCGTCTCTTTTGGTACTATAAACCTCTTTGACAGTAAGGTGAAGTCTCTGGATTCCTTCACATAATAGTATTTATTAAGTACCTGAAGTAAAATATAAAGAATTAAAAGCAACTCAATTATATTGAAATACAGTTAGCAAAGTAGTAAATGTATGGTAAAGTTATATATGCGCTTTTAAAAATTAATGCACTGAAGAGTGAGATCGAGGGACAGGCCTAATAATTCTAGTATAATTTCAAAGTGGTGGTGAATATCTTTGTTTAACATTTACTTGGTTGTAATGTGGTGTGAAAACACCTCCAGTTTCAATTGGTGACAGTCTTTTGTACTGTCTGTAACATCTTGGTTTGTTGCTTCCGCTCATGATTGAATGAAATAATGAATTTTGCTTAGAGTCTAGTAAAAATAATTTTTCCTATTCATATTCATGGAATACTTAGGAGCAAATCTGTGGACCACAAGTTAGGAACCCCTGGGTTCGTATTTATTTACATCTTCCTGAATATTGTGTAAGACTAAGTTCCCTTTCGGAGAAGGCAATGGCACCCCACTCCAGTACTCTTGCCTGGAAAATCCCATGGATGGAGGAGCCTGGTAGGCTGCAGTCCATGGGGTCGCTGAGGGTCGGACACGACTGAGCGACTTCACTTTCACTTCTCACTTTCATGCATTGGAGAAGGAAATGGTAACCCACTCCAGTGTTCTTGCCTGGAGAATCCCAGGGATGGGGGAGCCTGGTGGGCTGCCGTCTGTGGGGTTCGCACAGAGTCGGACACGACTGAAGCGACTTAGCAGCAGCAGCAGCCCTGTAATAGAAGAATCACTTCAAGTTTCAGCTTCAGGCTTTTCATTTTTTATAGTTGTTGTGGGAAATTCTAAGCTGCACATGAGCTAATAATTGTGACAGTGGCTTGAAAACCCATTAATTACGAATGTCTGGAAGGAAACCTGCATTTAATGAGGACATACCATCACTAGGCCCTGTGTTAGGTGATTTCACACACTGGGTTCTTATTTGCTGGTTTGCAAAGCCCTGCAAGCTAGAAATTATCTTTTTTTTAGGATAAGAAAACATATTAGTGTTCTCTGAGAACTTAGCACCAGTTCCCAAAGAGTTTTCACAAAATCACAAATATAAATAATGAGGTAGCACAGAGTAATGGTAAAGAACGTGGACTTGGAGTCATTCTGCCTAAGCTGGGTGACCTTGGGCAAGTTGCTTTAACACTGTACCTCAGTTTCACCATTACAAGAATGCAGATAATAAAAATACCTAGCTAAGGTTGTTGCTATCTGCATTAAGTTAATATTCATAAAGCTCTTAGAAATAATGAATAGAAAGGAAATAGAAAGTACTGGGAAATAGAAAGTACTGGCACATAGAGAATGTGATAGAAGTGTCTGAATAAATAAATGAATGACTTTTAGGTCCCAGGTGGTGGCCAGGAGCAAGAACTGCTCTGTTGCAAGATGGCAGTGTTGACACCCATTCAGAGGCCACAAAATATCCAATTCCAGCCAGTGAAGGCTCTGCTCAAGCGTGAATCTCTGGGATCCAGTCCAGACAGAGGTGAGTGTTATCTTCTGCGCAGTATGAATTCTACAGACTTCACCCAGTTTCACTTAAGGATCCCCTAAGGGACAGATCTGTGGATAAGTGCTTTATATGCCCATCACAGATCTACTTCTCTTTGAGACTGAGACCAGCAGGAAATTTCAAACAATAGTGGAAAGCTTTCCTAATCAAAACTGACATGATAAATAAGACTTTATTAAAATTGGTGTTTGGAAAGAGTTGATTTTTTTTTAGCAACACAGTTATCTCCATTCATTCAACATATATTTCTGGAGGTTCCCTATGTGGTAGCCAGTGTTGGTGTTGTGGGTGTCAGGAATAGCATGGTCCGTAGCATAGATTTCTTCCTCCTGTGGAGCTTACATTCTAGTAAGGAGAATAGCAAATAAATTAATAATACACTTTCAGATATTGGTGAGTGCTATGAGGAACATAAAACAGAATGTGTAAAGCCTGTCAGAATATTCCAGAATTGCAGGACTTGTGCAAATCAAAGAGTGTAAATCTTCAAAACCTGTTACTAGAACAGGGTGAAAAATCACTTAGTAGGAAACTGCTATATTTTCCTGAGTGTTCCCCATGTGCTGTGAACATTTGGGCAGATTTCCAAGACAAATAACACTGGGATATGCCAGCCAACATGAAATCTTTATTTCTCAAAAGAGATCCTAGCCTAACCTATTTTCCGCCTCCTGCCAATTCACCTTTTATAGGAAAACCTGAAGTTCCCCTTTACTTCTCTTGAATCTGAGCAAGTTCTATATAAGCAGATTCCTATTTCCTTCTTTCTGGGCTCAGCCTAATCTGACTCTTCTTAGTCTTTTATAATAGAACTTAAGAAAAAAGCACTCTAAGCTTCTAAATAAATTTTAGCAAGAACAAATATCCTCTTATCCACTCTTTCCAGAATGTTCAAGATGAAAGACTCTTTAGATGGAATGCTTTGTTTTGCCTTTATGCTGCTTCCATTTCTTACCAAGGATCTGCCCACCAATTCTGTGCCTCTATGGAGCATACCACATCTCTTTAGGTCTAAGGATTTGAGCTGGCCAGGATCAGGAATTTTGGAAAGGCACACATGCTGTATAAACTTCTTTGTGGCAATTTATCTATGCAGTTTTTGAACTTGGATTCCACGGAGCAGGAAGGCAGAATGCCAGGGTAGATCTCATCCCAAGTGCTTTCCTCCTCAGTTCTCCAGGTTCCAAGGCTTGCCCCTGGGGGGCGCTGCAGAGAAGATGCCGTGATAGCCACCAGGTTCGCCCCAGGGTCCCAGGTGAGCTGGAGCCCCTCTCCCTCCCCCTGCACCCAGCACCCTTCACTACTGATGGGCTCCCCAGTAGATCTCTTTCTCCCCATTCCTCCTCCACCCTCATCCTATATGCATCTGGAGTTTTGAGTTTTCTCATCTATTCCAAGATTGCCATATGTCATTATTTTGGTGTTCACTTAAGAGGATTTTTCTGTTTCACTCCTAGCTGAGGGAATGTCTGTGCTTCTCGGTTCTTCCTACCCCATCTGTTTGGTCAACTCTTTCATCAACAAGATTTTCTTCTTCAAGGGAAAATTTAGCAAATACAAACTGAAGATTTTGTTGTGATGGTAATTTTTTTTTTTTAAGTATCAAAAACTGTGCTGCTAGTGAGTAATATAAAGTCATGCTCTGTCCCCTAGGGACTTAAAGGAACACAGAATGTGTGTGCTTTTAGTCCAAGATACTGAACAGCATTTGCTTAACCTGGATTTTAATTTCTTACCTGGTCTTTCATGTCCTGCTTGAAGACCTCAGTATTTGAGGCTCTGTAGAATCTATTTTCCCTCACCTCAGACCTAGATTTCATTGTATTTTAAAATCATTGCTATAAATAAGCCCCCACCCCTGGTTTGGCAAAGCACATCACATATATTTTGAAAAGTTTGGATATGGTTCCATTCCTTTCACTGCATTTGTCCTTATTTTCCAAACCTTTCACTTTCTGGACTTTTTTATATTTATGTGAAAGTACTTATTGTAATGTGTGTATTTCTTTCCTTTAATGGTTATTTTTTTGATGAAGATATTATTAGAGACAGGGTTAAGTAGGCATAAGTGTACCATACTTGTTTTTTTATAAATAGCCCATGTAAAGGGAATGTTCCTTCATTACATGTACCCAGTTTTGTTTTGTTTTTTTACTGGAGCATAGTTGATTTATAATATGTTAGTTTCAGGTATATAGCAAAGTGAATCAGTTATACATATACATATATCCACTCTTTTTAAAAAATTAATTTATATTTTGGCTGCACCACACAGCATATGGGACCTTAGTTCCCTGATCAGGGATCAAACCTGCACCCCCCTGCAGTGGAACTGTAGAGTCTCAACCACTGGACCATCAAGGAAATCCCTCTCCACTCTTTTTAGATTCTTTTCCCATATAAGCCATTACAGAGTATTGAGTAGAGTTCCCTATGCTATAAAGTAGGTCCTTACTAGGTATCTATTTTATATGTAGTAGTATGTATATGTTGGAGAAGGCAACAGCAACCCACTCCAGTGTTCTTGCCTGGCAAATCCCATGGACGGAGGAGCCTGGTAGGCTGCAGTCCATGGGGTCACTAGGAGTCAGACACGACTGAGCGACTTCACTTTCACTTTTCACTTTCATGCATTGGAGAAGGAAATGGCAACCCACTCCAGTGTTCCTGTCTGGAGAATCCCAGGGACGGGGGAGCCTGGTGGGCTGCCGTCTATGGGGTCTCACAGAGTCGGACACTACTGAAGCGTCTTAGCAGCAGCAGCAGCAGTATGTATATGTCAATCCCAATCTTCCAATTTATCCTTTCCTACCTCTTATCCCCTAGTAATTTTAAGTTTGTTTTCTACATCTGTAATTCTATTTCTGATAAGATCATTTGTACCCTTTTTTTATATTCCACATATAAGCAATATTATATAATGTTTGTCTTTCTCTGTCTGACTGACTTGTACTCAGTATGACTGCTTGGGGAGTGATTTTGGGCAAATGGAACTAAGTGGGATTACCTGTTGTTTTAGGGGCCATTTAAAATGGAAGATGTGGCACTGACTGTTTCCCCTGGATGGACACAGCTGGATTCATCTCAGGTGAACTTGTATGGAGATAAAAGGCAAGAGAACCATGGCAGCCTGACCTCCTTGGGTAAGTCTTATGGACATTGATTTCTTCTAAGATTTCCTGGCTTCCTTTGTATATTAGCATCTACTAGGCTATTAGAAGCTGTATGAATTATGTTTAGCATTAGAACCACCATATCTGAATCCCAACTACTAACTGGCTATGTGACTAGTTTATTAATCCTTCTGAGCCTTGCTTTTTCTAAAAAAAAAAAAATGTATTTATCTATTAATATTTGGCTGTGCCTAGTCTTTGTTGTGGCATGTGGGATCCTTAGTTGCAGCATATGAAGTCTTTAGTTGCAGCATGGGAACTCTTAGGGCATGTGGGACCTAGTTCCCTGACCAGAGACTCAACCTAGGCCCCCAGCATTGGGAGCATGGAGCCTTAGCCACTGAACCACTAGGGAAGTCCATGACCCTTGCATTTTTATCTGTACTGCCAGTGTTCTGGTCAGTTTAGGTGGGATGAAGTAGGTACAACCTCTAGTTTAGATCTGGCTCATAGTAGATGCTCAGTAAATGCTGATTTCCTCCCCTTCCCTTCCTGTTTCTAGCCCTGACAGGAGAGGAGAGCTGAGGGGTCTCTTTAGGAAATGGACCATGGAACCATAGGGCGAGAGCTAGAAGTGATCTAGAGACTGACTGCAGAGCCTGGCCTTAAAGATGAGGATGCGGTGCAGAGACACACAAGATTGCCTGGCTTGTCTGAGTTCACACAGCTCATTGGCAGCACAGTAGGGGCTCCAACTCAGATCTTCCAGCACTGATGCCAGTTTTACTTGGTGGACCCTACCACTGCCTGGGTTCCAGCCAGAAATGACTGCACCTTCCAGTGGTCACTGAATTCTGAGTTCCTGCTTTCCCTGTTTCTCACGGAACATTTCAGAAATTCTTTTACTTGCCTTGTTTACTCACCCCCTGCTCAGCCCTTTTAGTGTCTAATCCCAAGCACATGGCCCTGCCTTACTTTCATGGCCCTTCTCACTTTACAGAATTTAGAGCCTCTGTGTGTATCCCCAGCACAGTCTTCAGTATTTCTCACCACCTTCCCTCCAGTCTCTCCTTTCCCAGGTTGCACCCTTCTTCCAACAGCCCCATTCTCATTCTCAGGTCTCCCTCCTCCCAAACATCCCTGTTCTCCCCCTTTCTTCCCATCTGTATTCCCTTACATCCTCATCCTTGCCATATGCAGACCTCTGTAACTCTTGCCTCCCTGGGACTCATCACAAAGCTTTCCTCTGTGGCAGGACATAACTGACAGTTGCTGGCCGTTTGTTGTTCAGGTGGTGTGGTGCAACCGAAGATCAGAGAGCTGCCTCCAGATGAGGATCCTCCAACACAGGAGCCTGTGCAGATACCATGCCACCTGGGTGAAGCCACTGGCCAGATTCCTGCTTGTGCAGAAGGTGGTGAACAGGAGGGCAGGTTACAAAGAAAGAAAACTGCCTCAGGAAACAGGCGGCACTATTGCCATGAATGTGGAAAGACTTTTGCTCAGAGTTCAGGCCTGACTAAGCACAGGAGAATCCACACTGGGGAGAAACCCTATGAATGTGAGGACTGTGGCAAGACCTTCATCGGAAGCTCTGCTCTCGTCATTCATCAGAGAGTTCACACTGGTGAGAAGCCATATGAATGTGAAGAATGTGGCAAGGTCTTCAGTCACAGTTCAAACCTTATCAAACACCAGAGAACTCACACTGGGGAGAAGCCCTACGAGTGTGATGACTGTGGGAAAACATTTAGCCAGAGCTGCAGCCTCCTTGAACATCACAAAATCCATACCGGGGAGAAGCCTTACCAGTGCAACATGTGTGGTAAAGCCTTTAGGCGGAATTCACATCTTCTGAGACATCAGAGGATCCATGGCAATAAAAACCTTCAGAATCCTGACCCTGGACAGACCTGGGAGAGTCAGGAGAGGAAGGAAAGCCAGTGGGAAAATGTTGAGGCTCCTATGTCTTATAAATGTAATGAGTGTGAGAGAAGTTTCACTAGGAATAGAAGCCTTATTGAGCATCAGAAAATCCACACGGGTGAGAAACCCTTTCAGTGTGATACATGTGGAAAAGGCTTCACCCGAACTTCATACCTTATTCAACATCAGAGAAGCCACGTTGGGAAAAAAATTCTATCTCCGTGACCCATGTCTTACATGCCAGAGTTGATGTTCCTTCCTCATTGAACTGAAGCCACCCTGGAACCCTTGCTGACTAGAAAACTGAGCTGAGCTTTATTTCCCACCACATATCATCAGGTGTTTGTTAGAAAAGAGAGTCTGAGATGAATTCTCTTCTACAACCTAGAAGGTGATTGAAAAAAAACTTGTTTGATAGGAAGCTATGGGAGCATTGTCTGGAAGAGGTTGGACCTGAAATAGTTCTCACCTTTTAGACTTAAATGGGCTTCCAGGCTGTCTAATTAATCACTCTCAGCCAGCATTTTATGATGTCTTCTGGGTGGATGGCTCTCTGATTTGGGGGGCTGGTGTTCTGACTGCTCATTTTGCATATAATTAATCCCTCACCTGTTGGTTGGATCAGTGATGTCTTATCCCCACCCCACTGTGCCTTGTATACAGGTGCTATAAACATTTATTAAATATACCAGTGAAACGACCTTCATAGCTCTGAAAATCTAATGTCTGCATTGCTGATGACTTTTTAAGGCCATTTGTGCTTGTCTAATTCTCTGAGGGTCTAGATTCTGGGTCAATCTAGTATATTTATTGCCAAGTACATAAGATTGTCAGAGTTGGAGTAGTGTGTGTGTGTGTGTGTTAGTCACTCAGTCATGTCCGGCTCTTTGCGACACCATGGACTGTAGCCTGCCAGGCTCCTCTGCCCATGGGATTCTCCAGGCAAGAATACTGGAGTGGGTTGTCATTCCCTTCTCCAGGGGATCTTCCCAACCAAGGGATTAAACCTGGGTCTCCTGTATTGCAGGCAGATTCTTTACCGTCTGAGAGTTGGGGTAGAGCAATCTATATTTCTTCACCAGCATAGGAGTTATAGTAAGAATGCCTTAAACAGCTTCTTTATCATTAAGACATTGTGAGACTGTTGCATCCATACAACTCCAGTCTGTAGTCAGCATTAACGACATTAGTTCATATTAATTGTGCTATTCTTTAGGGAAAACCTTTCACATTCAGGTACATAAAAAACAATTGATCAAGTCAGATCAAAATGGTTATGTATCTTGATATAAATCCTACGATGCTCAACAGCTTGTTTCTCACTTTTTGGTTATCTTGGACCTAACCAAGATAAGACAATTGATATCCCTCTTTCCCAACTTAGACCCCATGGTGCATCAAGGCTTATGCCAGCTAGGCTTAAACTTCTTCCAGGCTAGAGGATTCACACCAGATATTTATAACAAGTATCATTCATGTTTTCAAAACTGCCCTGTGTTTGGGGAGAGGAAGACTGGGTCAGAGGCAGCCAAGGATGATAGAGACCTGAATATGGTTGGTAGGAGAAAATGTATCTTTTTGGAAACACATTGGGAGTCCTGGGATCTGACAGAAATGATTCCACAACGTCCAAAGTATCAACCTGTGAAGTCAAGGCTGTCAATAAGAATTTCTTGGTATCTCCTGATTTCACTCAAATCACCTTCTTTGAAGCTTTTCAAAGACCAATACCATCTTCATAGGTGCGAGTGCCCTCTCCCCAGCTTCCAGCTTTACCAGATTATGCCAAGAATGGATTCTGCTTTGATGAAATCCTGGACCAATTTTGTTCAGTCACCAGCAGAACGTTTTCTGTTCTCCAGTCCCTTGCTGGATTCCTGCTCTGAAGAACCCCAGGCTGAATAGGGACTTTGCAAACTGTAGGACTCTCCCAATCTCACTTCCCTTGGGTCTTTCATTGCCTTCATTATTCCCTCATTGGAGTATAATTTAAAACTAGTTTTCTAAGAACCTGCAGACTTTCTCCAGTTAACCTTTTCTAGCCTGTAAAATTTTCCTTTTATATTAACTGTATTTTGGGTACCTCCATAAAGCTTACCATTTCCTCTTCTCTCCTTACCTTTATTTTTCCTAAATGTTTGTTAATAGCCCTTATATTAAACACTGTTCTTTTTTTTTTTTTTTTGGTATTTGTGTCTTATGTCATGTGAAGAGATATACATGAGAACCTTTTACAAACCAGAAAGCATTATACACTTACTCAATGAGTATTATCTATTGAGATTAACAAAGGACCACTGTGCCTCCTTTCACTCTTTCTGCTCCTTCTGAAGCTAAAAATCTTCTCCATGGAGGATGGGAGGATTGTAGAATACTTTTCAGTGCCTGCTGTGCCTGACAATGAAGGGGATAAAGCATAGACACACACATGGATGCATACTTGGGCTTAGACTTTCAGTATAATAACATTGATAAGACTTACACATAAAAATAAGACAGTGCCAGAGTTGGGACTCCATGCTTCCACTGCTAGGTGCATGGCTTCAATCCCTGGTTGAGGACTTAAGATCCTGCATGCCATGCAGTACAGCCAAAAAAAAAAAATTGTTTTTTAAATAAGGCAATATCCTGATCAGTGACTTGTGAATGATGAACTGAATACTGTGAAAGTTCAGAGGAGAGAAATGTTACTTCTGCTGTGTGCTATTTTTATTACATTGACAGGCTGATACAATAGCTGCAGAGACTAAAGGAGTTATCAGATTTAGTAACTAAGGCAAGTTTGAAGAAGTAGTGCATTGTAAGGGTCTTCAGTGCCAGAGCAAGGGGCTGAAATTTTATTCAGTAGCACTGACATTTTTATGATAAAAATATTTAGGAAGCTGTCTGGCACTATTGTATGATTTCAGATTAAAAAATTATTTTTCTGATAGGCTTTTGGACACCCCACTTTCATATATAACAGATGTGTGTTTATAAATAAGTGAATTATAAAATGGGTTTTAACTCTAGCCAATTTAAAAGGATGGTCAAAAAATTATTTTCAGATCAAAATTAGACCCAGTAAAAGAATCTACTTAGTTAAGATATAATCAGTATATAAAGTGAAATAAAATATCACTTTTCATGTTTTAAAAAATTGTTTCTAGGAATTTTAGTATCAGCTGGCCATTCACTTCTCCAACTGAAGCAATGCTGAAATCCACCATTTTATTTTTCCTTCCATTTCATGAGTAAGTAACTAATTATAACTAATTTTTTTTAACTTGGGTAAAATGAGTAGTTACAATGAAAAAAGATTTTTGATGAATAGCCCTCGTAGATGTGCTCTTATTTTTTAAATGGATTTACTTGGCTGTACCAAGTCTTAGTTGTGGCATGTGGGATCTTGTTCCCTGACCAGGGATTAAAACTGGGCCCCCTGCATCAGGAGCTTGGCATCTTAGCCACTGGACCACCAGTGAAGTCCCCTAGAGGTGGTCTTAATTTTGGTAAATATGTGTGTAATCCTACAAAAGATTCTGTTTCTCTGCCTTCTTTAAAGGAAAAAATGAATAGAGTGCCAGCTTACCTCACAGAATTGTGAGGATCTATCCTACAAAAATGAAGTGCTGGGTAAATAATCTGAAAACATTAACATTGATAAAGAAATGGAGATTAAATGCTCTGTTAGCTGAAACCTCTATATATTGGAATGACAATTGTTTAATAGTAAAGGCTATCTTTAAAAAAGTGTCCTAACACTAGTATATAACAGTGTTGATCTTATCTTGTAATGATGTCCCAAGTCATCTGTGTGGTTGCATCTCAGTTATTCATATGAGAACTTTAACCGCTCAGTAAACTTTATTTACCTACATTTCACTAAACACACTTTTTAGTCTGTCTTTTGTTATTCCTCGTGATAGTTAAAATTGGGTCTGATGGATTCAAATGAGGAAACTTTTTTTCGGTCAGCTCTGTAGATGTGGTACCTATTTTGAATGTTGGAGTAGTGGAGTTGCTACTACAGAAATACTTGGGGATGATTATTTTCCTGTGAATTTTTTTATTAGCATATTATTTGTAGAAATATCCTTTTATTTCTGCATCTACTCACATTTCTCACTTTATCTATGTCATTAGCAATTCCTTTTTGTTTACTGCATCAACTGAGACCTTGGAATTTCAGCACAGCAAGCATTCCTGGTCTCTTTTCCCAATTAATAACTGAACATTATGATATATTCTTACCTGTTCCATGTATTTTGTTTATTAGGAATTGAGTTGTCATCCAAAAGCCTATGCACAACTTTCCAAATTCCTGTTTTTTTTCTAATTTCTAAGCTACTTCAAATTTTTGAGGGTCTAAAAAAAAATCTGAGCAATCCTAATGTAACTTATTTGTATAAAATAATAAATCATGTGATTATTCCTTTTGTCTCAGTGAATTCTTAAACAGCTAAAACACTGCATAATTTCCAGGCTGTTAGAAAATAACTATACTTACAGGTATTAACTAAAGTGTTAACACTTTGAACCATTTCCTCCCCTCTGTTCTCCAATTCTGCCCATCAGCATTGGGAGTCTGGGAAATGGAATTTGTAGCCTTTCTGATGCACTACAGTTCAGGGTATAGGACTGGTGTGGTGAAAGTAAAAGTTGCTTAGTTGTGTCCGACTCTTCGAGACCTCATGGACTATACGGTCCATGGAATTCTCCAGGCCAGAATACTGAAGTGGGTAGCCTTTCCCTTCTCCAGGGGATCTTCCCAACCCAGGGATCGAACCCAGGTCTCCCGCATTGTGGATGGATTCTTTACCAGCTGAACCACAAGGGAAGCCCAGACTGGTGTGAGGCTGAGACATATTTGCTTACAGATAATCTATAATACTTACCTTATCCATTGTGATATGTATGGTGAAATACATGTGACCATTCATTTATAATACTCCCTCCTATTTGCCAGTTTCTAAGGAAGCATAGAGTCCCTTGGACTGCAAGGAAATCAAACCAGTTAATCCTAAAGGAAATCAGTCCTAAATATTCATTGGAAGGGACGGATGCTGAAGCTGAAACTCCAATACTTTGGCCACCTGATGCAACAAACTGAATCCTTGGAAAAGACCCTGATGCTGGGAATGATTGAAGGTGGGAGGAAAAGGGGATGGCAGAGAATGAGATGGCTGGATAGCATCATGGAGTTGATGGACATGAGTTTAAGCAAGCTCTGGGAGTTGGTGAAGGACAGGGAAGCCTGGCGTGCTGCTGTCCATGGGGTCATAAAGAGTTGGACACAACTGAGTGACTGAACTGAAGAAATCATATTTTATGGCAGAGCACCATGCCAGTCCTTATCCCCTAAAATCACATTACTAAAATTCTACTTGGATCAAATGACCTAACTTTGTTCTGTTTAATTTCTCCATTTTATTCGTTGACCCTAGCATCAGGAAAACACCATTGCTAAGTTCTGTCAGCAGTGGCCACAGGACTGGAAAAGGTCCGTTTTCATTCCAATCCCAAAGAAAGGCAATACCAAAGAATGCTCAAACTACCACACAATTGCACTCATCTCACACACTAGTAAAGTAATACTCAAAATTCTCCAAGCCAGGCTTCAGCAATACGTGAACTGTCATCTTCCAGATGTTCAAGCTGGTTTTAGAAAAGGCAGAGGAACCAGAGATCAAATTGCCAACATCCACTGGATCATGGAAAAAAGCAAGAGAGTTCCAGAAAAACATCTATTTCTGCTTTATTGACTATGCCAAAGCCTTTGACTGTGTGGATCACAATAAACTGGAAAATTCTGAAAGAGATGGGAATACCAGACCACCTGGCCTGCCTCTTGAGAAACCTATATGCAGGTCAGGAAGCAACAGTTAGAACTGGACATGGAACAACAGACTGGTCCCAAATAGGAAAAGGAGTACATCAAGGCTACCCTGCTTATTTAACTTCTATGCAGAGTACATCATGAGAAACACTGGGCTGGAAGAAGCACAAGCTGGAATCAAGATTGCCGGGAGGAATATCAATAACCTCAGATATGCAGATGACACCACCCTTATGGTAGAAAGTGAAGAGGAACTCAAAAGCCTCTTGATGAAAGTGAAAGAGGAGAGTGAAAAAGTTGGCTTAAAGCTCAACATTCAGAAAACTAAGATCATGGCATCTGGTCCCATCACTTCATGGGAAATAGATGGGGTAACAGTGGAAATAGTATCAAACTGCATATTTTTGAGGCTCCAAAATCACTTCAGATGGTGATTGCAGCCATGAAATTAAAAGACGCTTACTCCTTGGAAGGAAAGTTATGACCAACCTAGATAGTATATTCAAAAGCAGAGACATTACTTTGCCAACAAAGGTCCGTCTAGTCAAGGCTATGGTTTTTCCAGTGGTCATGTATGGATGTGAGAGGGACTGTGAAGATAGCTGAGCGCCAGAGAATTGATGCTTTTGAACTGTGGTGTTGGAGAAGACTCTTGAGATCCCTTGGACTGCAAGGAGATCCAACCAGTCCATCCTAAAGGAGATCAGTCCTGGGTGTTCATTGAAAGGACTGATGCTGAAGTTGAAACTCCAATACTTTGGCCACCTCATGCAAAGAGTTGACTCATTGGAAAAGACCCTGATGCTGGGAGGGATTGGGGACAGGAGGAGAAGGGGATGACAGAGGATGAGATGGCTGGATGGCATCACGAACTCAATGGACATGAGTCTGAGTGAACTCCGGGAGTTGGTGATGGATAGGGAGGCCTGGCGTGCTGTGCTTCATGGGGTCACAACGAGTTGGAGACGACTGAGCGACTGAACTGAAATGAAGTTCTGTCTTAGCTTTCCTGTCACATTCCAAGTCTGCTAACTGAGCAGGTCAACTTAACTATAGAGAACGAAAATGACAGTAGTGTCTACACATTTTAAGATCGGGGGAAACAATCTTTTGCATGAAATATTTGCCATTTTAGAGAGCGAACAAAATGTATGCAGAGCGTGATTCCCAAACCACAGTTTCTGAAGAGATCACCTAGGTAAAGAGACAATCTGGACTGAGTTGGATGCCTCCCTGTGTTTCTGTGAATTTAAGAATACAAATCATAATTCCAGTCTTCACTTAACTCAGGCCGAGCTCAAATTTTTATTTTAAAATAAGTTCTGGGTTTTGCTTCCAAGTGGGACTTGGTAGTCATTAAAAAACGTATCTCTGCTATGAAAATAGTGGACGAGGTCCTTTTTAAGGGGTAAACAAGAGGAGTGGGAGAAGTGGGGAACCTTCACCAAGGGGTAAAGATAAAGAGAGCCGGAGTGAGAATGGTAGCAGAGAATGGTGTCAAGATGCTTAAAGGCAAATAACCAGGTAGAGAACGGAGTGTTTGAACAGGAGAGGGATTCACTGATGCGAATTCCTCTTCTAAATATTCCCACGGGGCTCAACGTGGGGAATGTAAATGCCCAAAACAGGCGTTGCCACGCCCTCTTCATCTGCTCTCCAGAAGAGGCCTCCTTGCAGCCTCACCTAAAAACGGACCTCACAGCCCACACGCGGATTAAGATTCTCGCCTGGCAACCGCCGGAAGCGGAAGTCGTGCGCTGGGACGTTGCTAGTGCGCCTGCGTGGGCGAGAATTGCCGGCCAGTCAGGAACTCTGTTGTAGCCGCCAGTGTGAAAGACCGGCCCATGGCGCCAGTGTTCCAGTCCAGCTACCCAGAGGACACCCCGGGCTCTGGGAGACAGCGACGCAGCTCGTCCGAGAGCCCGCCATCCGCACAGGCCAGACACTCCCCTTGGGTCAGCCGTACTCACTCCCGCGACCGCGAAGGCCTCAGGCCTTCGTGGAGTAGTCGGTCGGGTGTTGGAGCTTCTTACCCCTTTAACCGCCTTGGGTCTCGAGAGCGGCCACCCGGGCTCCGCAACTACGGCTTCTCATCCTCTGATTTCTCCAGTGGAGGGTACCGTTACCATCAACACCACTATGTGGGCGACAGGCAGTGGGCGGAGGACTGTGAGAAAGAGAAGGAGGAGAGCTATCGCCAGAGGCGGCTGAAAGAGAGAGAAAGGATTGGGGAGTTGGGAGCTCCTGAAGTATGGGGGCTGTCTCCAAAGTTTCCTGAGCCAGATTCTGATGAACACACCCCGGTTGAGGATGAAGAGGTAAAGACCAAGAAGAGCAGCAGTTCAGATTCCAGCTTCGAAGAAAAAAGGAAAAAGGCCGGTCGTTCAAAAAATAAAAAGAAAAGAAAGAAAAAATCCAAAAGAAAACATAGGACATATTCTGATAATAGTGACAGTGATTCGGACTCCGACACTAATTCCAGCTCTGATGATAAAAGGAGAGCAAAAAAAGTCAAGAAGAAAAAGAAACGCAGAGCTAAAAAGCCCAAGAAAAAGAAGACTAAGAAGACTAAAAAAGAATCCAGTGACTCAAGCTATAAGGATTCAGAAGGGGAGTTGCCAGAAGACGTCTGGATTGAGCAGTCAAAGATTGCAGATAACATGGATCTAATAGGTCCAGAGGCACCTATTACACACACCTCTCAAGATGAGAAACCTTTGAACTATGGCCATGCTCTGCTTCCAGGTGAAGGTGCAGCTATGGCTGAGTATGTAAAAGCCGGAAAGCGTATCCCACGAAGAGGTGAAATTGGGTTGACAAGTGAAGAGATTGCTTCTTTTGAATGCTCAGGTTATGTTATGAGTGGTAGCAGACATCGCAGAATGGAGGCTGTGCGCCTGCGTAAAGAGAATCAGATCTATAGTGCTGATGAGAAGAGAGCCCTTGCATCGTTTAACCAAGAAGAGAGACGGAAGAGAGAGAATAAGATTCTAGCTAGTTTCCGAGAGATGGTGTACCGAAAAACAAAAGGGAAAGATGATAAATAAGGACTTTTGTTCCATAGCAGGACTTTCAACGATTTTATATGACCAAAATTAAAAGGCTTTATGGTGCTACTGTACCAACTGTAAGTTCCTTAAGAAAAAGCTGCTTTTTGAAATTTCTTTAACAATGTTGTTAAATTTAACTGAAAAAGTAATATGTGTGCGTGTTTTTAAAAATATTCAAACACTATAGGAGGAGAGTCAGTAAAATGTGGGTCCTCTAGCCCCATCCCTAATCCTTCCCTCCTAAGAAATCTCTTTTTGGTATTTTCTTTATCTATCCATGAGTCCTGTTTAGGTACAAGCATGTGTATTGCAGGATAAAAGTTGGAGCTATTAACCTAAAGGGTTGTTGTTTACCTATTGTTCTGACTTTTCTCTCTTCCAGGGCTTCATTTCCTCATGGAGACATTCATTTACCCAGGGAAAACCAGGAGAACACCACGAAGAACAAAGGATTCAATTGAGTGTATACTTCTGGTTTGCATTTAACAGAGTTAAAAGTTAGTTTTATTGGTTCATTTTCCTCTTTTAGCTTGTTTCCCTTAAATAATAGGCTGCCAAAGCTCCTGAGTTTGGTTATGTATTTCCTGGTCCACTTATGAAAAGAGAAGGAAAATTTTTGTCTTGGCATTCCAAATAAGACTACTGAGACTCAGCCTAATTAGACTAGCTTAGGTCACATGCCCCGCCGCCGCCAACCCCCCCCCCCCCGCTTCCGGATATATCATTGCCCCGGAAATAGAATGACTTACTCCTGATCTGCCGAGTTGCTCACTCTATGGACTATGTGGGTAAGGAATGGATACCTGAGTATCCATATTAGAGTAATGTTAGGAAGACAGGGGTAGGCAACCAACAGGTGCCCACTACAGTTCTGAATGACTTTTAAAAATATATATAGTACTTGTGCTGAAAGCCAACATTTTTTTTTTAAAAACTTGGCTTTGACTATCAGAAGCCAAGGACCTGATTGAAAGAGTCCTGGGGTTTACCCATAAAAATAGACATTAAAAAGATAACAATCCAGAGTGCTTGGGTATTCCAACGAGTAGATTAGGTGCCAGCTAGACGAGGAAGAGAAAGAGCAAAAGGAGGAGGTATAAAGAGATGGTTGGTAGAGCTCATGAAAAGATCAGATCAGGAAGGACCACGTAGACAAGAGAGTTAACCTTGAGACACTGGTTAGCACCAGTGCTGGAAAGACATTTAGAGCAAGCTCCACTTGTGGTCTATGATAAGACCTTTATTGTCATCTAGTGATATCTGACCAAACTTAGACTTTCAGTACAAATGAAAACTATATAATTTGGATAAGCCCCTTTTCAAGCCACAAGACCCTGGAAAGCCCACAGAGCTGAAAGTGAAAGGATGTGGCTCTAGAATCTGGCAGGGCAGAGTTGATGTAGAGGAACTTTTACCCTGGATCACACTAGCTTGACACTGGATCACACTAGCTTGAGATTTTCCCAAAGAGAGTATGGTTGAGTATGTATAATAATCGTAATTCTTTTGTGTGTGAATTATCCACATTATATATTTGTCTATTTTCCTATTGAGTTTCTGATATTTTTCTTATTGATCATAAGAACTCTTCAAATAATAAATAAATCAGTTCTTTATTACAGAACTTGAAGATACTTTCCCCTTATTTGACTTTTGAATTGCTTTTTTGGGAGACACTTGATCATGTTGCCCTTTAAGCCCTAAAGACTCTAGTAGCCATTCAGTGAATTGTCTTTCTCATGTGAGGAAAAGATGTAGCTCAGAAACTGTGGCTCCTAAGTAAACCAAGGTAAGACTGGTGGACTTCTGTCCCTCTCTCTTTTGGCTGCACCAAGCTGCATACAGGATCTTATTTCCCTCTGCACTGGAAGCCTGGTGTCCTGACCCATGGATCCCTTGGGAATTCCTCATCTCTTTGCTCTTAACCTAATAAATTCAGCTGCATTTTTATGAAGATACTTATGAAGTTTTACTATCAAGCATGAGGGAGGTTTTTTGGTTTGAGATACGTGTATGTGTGTGTTTTTCCATATAAAGGAAGTATCCATCTATTCCTATTTTATTAGGAGTTTCCCCATTTATTCAGAAATGTTTGTTGAATTTTATTAAATGACGTTTTAGCATTTGTAGTTATTAGTCTATTAATATGCTGGTTTTAAAGTTATGGATTTCCTAGAATTAAACTATGTGTTAAGTTTATTAGATTCATTTGGAAGTTTTTGATTATTTAAAACAATGATTGACTACAAATTTTTCTATGCCATAATTCACAGTAATGAATGAGTATGGGTGGAAGCAGAGAGAATAGTGGAAAGAATCATTACAAAAAGATACTTGTATCTCATGGCTATAATGCAGTAGTGCCTCTACTTATCATATAGAAAAGGAAGCTTTTATTTTAAACATCATGGACCTGGACCTGATGGAAACATATAAATGACCATTTTGTTTACAGAAATGAGGATAATCTTAGAAAATGAAAATCTCAAGTTCAAAAATTGATTTGTATTATTAGTGAAATGTAGCTCTGTCTTGGTAAAAATGGTATTTTGATTTATTCTCACTTTATCTACCTGTACCGCTTCCAAAAAATACAGCCTACTTAAAAATGCACACCTTAAATTCTTTTAAAAAAGCTCTCCTTTGTCTAGCTTCATTGTGTTTTTATTTTCATGATATCCAATGCAATGACAATAATCTCAGCCTTGATAATATGAGTGACACTTAAGCCAACCATGGTAGGGAGTTTGAAAGTGGGAATAAATGAATTAGGATATATTTGCTTCCTTTTAAAATTGAAATTTATATTTACCTCTTGTATAATTTTTTTGAGGGAAAGCTCTTGAAAAAAATGAGATACGTATTTCCCCCTCAGGACAGAATTATTAACTTTTAATTAGTAAAATATTCGCATTGATTGGATTTGTTAGCCTAAGGAAAAGTTTTTAAGTATATACATTGTACTTTAACTTTTTTTTAAGTTAAACTTTTAAAAGATATTTTTAAGTTTTTGAGACACAAGGGGAAAAAGAACTCTCTTGGTAATGGAGTTTTTTTTTTCTGTTATGATAATTTCAGGCTTGAAACAATATGAATTGTGTGATAAAACAATGGTTAGTAAGATATTTGTTTCAAAATTAACCAACTGATTAAACCAGTTTGTTCAGATTTTTTAAAGGGTTTATTTTGTTCACAGGTAATAAAAATACAGTTTATGATGATGTGGGCAAAAGAGGGAATACTTCTGTTTTCTTTGGCAGAATTTATTTTGGTAGTGACACCACCCTACCCCCCACCCTTCACATACTTTGCAGAGAATAATGGTTGATTATTCTCTCCCATAGTAATAGACTGTAATTGAGGAGGACCCTATGGGATCTTCCTGGTACAAACACCTCCCTCCTATCCTCTGCTGTAGCTCCTCTCTGATGTACATAGATAATAGTATCTGATGCACTCTCCTGGGTTGTTTTACAGATGCTAACATTACCACCAAATGAAAGAAATGAAATACTTGATGATCATGCCTCTAGACCTACAGGCCCAAAGTACCAATAAGTTGACTCAGACTGCCTTATTTGCCTGGTTAAAGAATCTGCCTGCAACGCAGGAGACTGGGTTTGGATCCCTGGATCGGGTAGATTCCCTGGAGAAGGGTATGGCTACCCACCCCAGTTATTCTTGCCTGGAGAATTTCATGGACAGAGGAGCCTGGCAGGCTATAGTCCATAGGGTTGCAAAGACTCAGACACAACTGAACAACTAATACTTAACCTAAGTAGTAGTAATGTTAACCGCTCTGTTACCTCAATACCAACCAATCAGAGAACTGTGCAAGAGCTGATCAGGTTCCTGACAACCCTGCCTCCCTCACCTGACTTTTATTTTATTTTTTTTGCACATCCCTTGAATTTAATTCTAAGACCACATCTCAGAAAGTCAAATTGTGTTTTTCATATGTCCTCAGTATAGGCAACATCAGTGTCTTTCTGGGTGTTCCCTTCATGGTTCTTACAGCTGGGAGAGAGGTTATTTTCTACATGCTTTAGACTGATTCTTTGAAGAGGGTTGGTGGTTTAGTCACTGAGTCATGTCAGACTCTTTGTGACCCCATGGACTGTAGCCTGTCAGGCTCCTCTGGCCCTGGGATTCTCCAAGCAAGAATACTGGAGTGGGTTGCCATTTCCTTCTCCACCTCACCTGACTTTTAAAAAATGCTTTGGTGAAACCCTTTGAGGAGTTGGGGGTATTTCTGAGGACACACCAAAAGTTTTCCTTGCTTGGTCCTGCAATAAACCTCGCTGCTCCACAACGCCCACATTTTGGTTTCTTTGGCCTACTGCATCTGGCACACAACCTTGCGTTTGGTAACATTCCTTAATTTTTTGTTACCTTAAACCTTGCAAATATACATTCATTGTATATTTACATATGTACATACATACATGTTCAACTTAAAAACACATTTACATTTATTTTTGCCACTGTATTTGATAATTTTTTTAATTGGGGAGAATGGTAAAATATGTGTCTGTGTCTTAATTAGGTGAGTGAGCAAAGTGGAATACCGGCTGTGATAACACTAAAGTGAGCTGGCCATGTCCAACTCTTTGCAACCCCATGGACTAAGGCCCAACCAGGTTCCTCTGTCCCTGGGATTTCCCAGGCAAGAATACTGGAATGGGTTGCCATTTCCTACTCCAGAGGACCTTCCCAACCTAAGGATCAAACTTGTGCCTCTGAAGTCTCCTGCATTAGCACGGGGATTACCGCTGAGGTTGTTGATGGATAGGGAAGCCTGGGTGCGGCAGTCCATGGGGTCGCAAAGAGTTGGACACGACTAAGTGACTGAACTGAACTGAGGGCAACCTGCTACTGCTAAGTCGCTTCAGTCGTGTCCGATTCTGTGCGACCCCATAGAAGGCAGCCCACCAGGCTCCCCCGTCCCTGGGATTCTCCAGGCAAGATCACTGGAGTGGGTTGCCATTTCCTTTTCCAATGCGTGAAAGTGAAGTCGCTCAGTCGTGTCCGACTCTTAGCGGCCCCATGGACTGCAGCCCACCAGGCTCCTCCGTCCATGAGATTTTCTAGGCAAGAGTACTGGAGTGGCTTGCCATTGCCTTCTCTGGAGGGCAACCTGGAAAGTCCCAAAATACGCAAGGTCACGAATTTGCGTGTCATCTACATGAATGAAATAAATTTCGGGTTAAATAAATTTAAGAAACCTAAAAACACACCTGGACGCCCCTCCAGCCTTGGGGCGCCCCTCCCAGCCTCTGGACTCGGAGACCGGAGACCGCTCAACCAACTTAGCCTGAATTTGGCCTCCTCTTGGGAGGCGGGAGCAGGAGGCCATCGAGCCGCAGTCCTCCAGCATTCCTAGAGCGACAGTCAAGTGCGCCGCGGAGCGAGAGCGGCCGCTCAGTAAAGAGCTAACAAGCTGCTTGAAAGCTTTTGGCTTTTCCCGTGGGTCCTTGGAGGGGTGAGTGGTGATTGTGCTCCATTTGGGGGAGTAACTGCGGCCCGTGGGCTGGGGAGCAGCTGATTTCCTTGGAGGTGCGGAGAAGCCTTACCCCATGGAGGAGACTTGTGGACTCTGAGCGGGCGAGGACAGGAGATGTCAATCTTGGGGCCTAGGAGAGGAATGATGCTGTGGATCTTGTTCTAGAGGCACAATCTTCTGCATGTGTGTGTGTGTATATATATATTTATATTTATCCACTGAGCTCAATTTTAAATATGTATAAAGTTAAGCCCTAGAAGGTGACTTTTGAGCAAAAGCCTGAGAGAGGTTTAAAAAACCTACGTGGCCTTTGCGGACACGAATTTTCTAGTAAGGGGCAACAGCAGATGCAAAGATGCTAAAGCAGGAGCCTGCTTATCATACTCGAGGAGTAGCTGGGAGCCCAGAGTGGTTAGAGCACAGTCAACAAAGGGAAAGTGTGTAGAAAATGCTGTCAGAGAGATGGGGGTGGGAGGAGGCCTGTAGAAAAAGTGGGTATTGTGTAAGAAATTTGTTCATTTCTTGATGTGGAAAGAGTATTCGGAAGGTTTTGAGCAAAGAAAAAACACCTGACAGGTTTTTAAGCATCTACAGCTGGGAACTCAAGATGAGACCAGACTGGAGGGCAAGACTGGAATTGGGTGCTGGAGGCAGGAAAAACGCTGATTTCTCAGCTTGAAGGCTGTCAGGCAAGTGACTTCTCTTATTGGGGGAAAGCCGTTTTGTTCTATCCTGGCTTTCACCCGATTGGATGACGTCCACTTATATTAATGAAAGCCATCTGCTTTCCTCAGTCGACTCCTTTAAATGTTAATCTCATCTGAAACACCCTCACAGAAACACCCACTGTAATGTTTGGCCAAATATCTGGGTACCCGGTGGTGCAGTCAAGTTGTCAAATAAAATTCACCATCATAATACCAAACTGTTTTCTGGCTAACAATCATTACTCTCATGGACATTTTTTCACTTCTTTTAAGAATACAGTTGACCCTTAAACAACATGGGTTAGCGGCCCATAGTGAAGTCGGAAATCCAAGTATAACTTTATAGTCTGCTCTCTCTACTCACAGGGCCACATTGCAGATTTGGCCTATTTGAAAAAAAAAGAAATCCGTGTATAAGTGGACCCATGTAGTTCACTCTCCTGTTGTTTAAGGGTCAGCTGCGGCAGCATTGGTGTTTTGGATTGTAAATCCTGTTTTGACAAATAAGTATCAGCTGGGAGTGATACTGTATAACAGCGAACTGAATTTGGAACCTAACTGGACACAGCCACTAAGTGAGTGAGCCTTATTCATGTTGATTCAGAAGTGTGTGCCAACAATTGGCAGATACTATTTCACTTATCTCTAGAGTCACTCAAGAGTCATCAAAATCAAGAGTCCCCACATACCAAGAGCCTGTTCAAAAGATTGATGGTATAATTCTCTGAGTTGTTGTTTTTTTATTTTAAGGTTGTGCTGGGTCTTCATTGCTGGGCATGGGGGGTACTCTGCGTTGCAGTGCATGGGGTTCTCACTGAGGTGGTTTCTCTTGTTATGAGCACAGGCTCAAGGGTACATGGGCTTCAGTAGTGCAGCTTTTGGGCTCAATAGTTGCCGTTCCTGGGCCCCAGAGCACAGGCTCAACAGTTGTGGGACACAGGCTTAGTTGCTCCAAGGCATGTGGGATCTTCCCAGACCAGGGATTGAACCCATGTCTCCTACATTGGCAGGCAGTTTCTTAACCACTGAGCCACCAGGAAGCCTCTCTGAGTTCATTTTGACATGTTGAGTTTGATAGGCTTTTGTAAGGTGTCCAGGAACCGGATAGCCAGAAGAAAAATCTGTCACTCTTGAGAGGTCTGGGCAGAAAAATAAGGAAATCATTGGCATAAAGATGGTACATAACATACCTGTCCTCTATGTTACCCTCTCCTAGCTTAGGTCCTATTTCTCTTTTTCCTTTCAATGTCCTGTTTTTTGAAAGAGTAATTTTTGCTTGTGCCATTTTTCTCATTTTCCTGTGGCTGGGTGACTGTTCTCCCTATCCAATGACCAGAATTGCCTTTTCAGAGGTTGCAGTGACCTCTGTTTGTTTGTTTTAAATACTATTTATTTAATATTTATGGCTTTGCTGGGTCTTAGTTGTGACATGCTGGATCTTCCAGATGTGGCATGTGGGATCTAGTTCTCCAACCAGGGATTGAACTCAGGACCCCTGCATTTGTTGCAAAGAGTCTTGGCTGCTGGACTGTCAGGGAAGTCACTGACTTTTTTTTGTTTTTGTTTGTATGTTTTTTAGAAATACTAATATACTTATGGGCTCCCCAGATGATTCAGCAGTAAAGAATTCACCTGCAGTGCAGGAGATGCAAGAGACCCGGGTTCGATTCCTGGGTCAGGAAGATCCTCTGGAGGGAGGACATGGCAGCCCGCTCCAGTATTCTTGCCTGGAAAATCCTGTGGACAGAGAAGCCTGGCGGTCTACAGTCCATAGGGTTGCAAAAAGTCGGATGCTACTGAGCACGATATAGTTATGGACAAGGAGACATGGAAAGTTTTGGGGTTTTCTGTTTGTTTTGGTTTTAATTTTTGGCTGTGGATGCGTCTTCATTGCTGTGTGCAAGGCTTTCTCTAGTAGCAGTGAGTGAGGACTACTCTCTCCAGTTGAGATGCCCTCATTTACCTCAAAACATGTCTCTGAATTAGGTATTATCTTCATTTTACAAATGAGTAAACAGTGTAGTGACAGAGTTGGATTGGAACCCAGGCCCCTTGTCTCCTGGATTCTACTGTCTTTGTTTTTCTACCTTTCTGGTTGTTCCTTCTTACTTCTCTTCCTTACATGTAGGTGTTTCCCAGGTTCCAGCCCCACTTACCCTTTTCCCAGCCATAACTAACAACTACCCTGAACATGTGAGGTTTTCCAACAGCTCTGCGCTCAGGTTTTTCTCTGTCTGGAAAAGCCTTTCTGTATTTTCTTGTCTGACTTTCACATGTCTTTTACGAGTCAGAAGGGCTCACCTTCAAGAGGCCTTTTCTGACCTGCTAACAGGGATTAAGTGTCTTACCACTGAGCTCTGCTAGCATCCTGTGTCTACCTTCACCGTGGCACTTAATACATGCAACTGTAATTGCTTATTTACTTGATTTCTTGTGGGGCAGAGAGCTATAGAGGCCAGAGGTTATTTCATCTCTGTATCTCCAGCAACTAAGAGTGTGGCACCTAGACAATAAATGAGGTAAGTTGTGAATATCCTTATGTTCTTTTAGTTAATTCTGATACTGGCTTTAATGAATGAACATACAAACAGTTTTGTTCATTTTGTGTCTTTTGTCTCCCTCTCAACATTTGGAGAATTTTCAAATCTACTGAAAAGTTGTAAGAATAGTATGGTCAACACTATATACCCCTCATATAGCAGCTCTTGTCAACTTCCTGCTACGTTTGTGTTTTTTCTCTCTCCCTCTCTCCGCATACCTCTCCACAGACTCCCCTCTCCTTGCAACATTTGAAAATAAGTTTTAGTACCATCTCCTGAGAATAAGGCTATTCTCTTACATGACCACAAAACTGTATCCCACCCGAGGAGACTCTCAGATCTACACACTTCTTCTGTGAAGGGCCAGAATAGCTGAGCTTTGCAGGTGGTGCAGTCTCTGTGGTAACTCCAGTTGACCCTTGAACAAAAGGGTTTGAACTACATGGGTCCACTTATACGTGGGTTTTTTCAGTGCATATAGTACATGTATTTTCATTTTGCAGATCTTTAAGTGGGGGAAAGTTTGTGTTTGGTTAGAGATCATGTGGAGTCAAAAGAACTGGAGTTTGAGTCCTGATCCTGTTGAAGCTGTTTTAGCTTCCTACCCTTGCTCATTTATCAGTTCCTTTGTTTTTGCAGCAGAGATAGTAAGTAGCACACAGATTTTGGATTTTTGACTGAGCAGGGGTCAGTGCCCCAGTGTTCAAGTCCTCAGTCCTGCCTAGTGTATTTCTGAAAGCAGATGTAAACACTGTCTACTAAATGGGTTTGGCTGTATTCCAATAAGAAAAAATCAATCTTCCCTGTTGGCTCGGTGAGTAAAGAGTCTGCCTTTAATGTGGGAGACTCGGGTTTGATCCCTGCTGAGTCAGACGTGACTGTGCACCTAAGCAGCAGCAGTATTCCGGTAAAACTTTAAGTACAAATACAGCCTTTGGGCTCTATTTGGTTTGCCTATATATTATTCAGATTTCTGAATTCTTCAAAACATTTGTGTATATTTTTTTTATTCAAGAGCAAATTTCACTTATTACGTTTTGCTGTATCTCTTTAATCTAGAGAAATACCTGTCCCACACTCTTTATTTTCACGATGTTTTGAAAAGTGCATACCTCTTGTAGATAAGCTGCATTCTGGACATTCTGGATTTATCTGAAAGTTTCCTCATTATTAGACTCGTGTTAAACACATCTAGTAAAAATGCTGCATACGTGATTAAGGCACAAGGTCAGTTATCTTACTGTTGGTGTTGCTAGGTTTCATTTGACTGCCAGATGGCGCCATTCTTCCCTTTGTAATTCATAAGCAATCAGCGTGGTGAGTCTTTGAGGCCGAGATTATCCTTTCCCCTTACTCCTTTTTACCCAATGATTTCACCCATTTGTGGCCCTTGATTGAATCAGTTATTTCATCAAGGGCTACAGAATGGTGATTTTTCAAATCTGTTATTTATGCTGTTAGCTGGCAATCTTCTGTAAAACAGTCTTCTCATTTTGTATGGTTGTTTCAGAGAGAGAGAAGAAATGGATAGTAATTATTGGAAATGTATAAATCCAACAAAGGGGTATTGCTATTGCAGTTATTATCATTACTACTACTATTACTGTTTCTGGGATTCTTGTTATTACATTTTCAGGGGTATCCCTGAGGAGGCAGTCAAAAGAAAGTTGCCCAAAATAGAGCAGTCTGAAGGTGGGGATGGCGACAGCATGGGGAACCGTTCCTTCCCTGGCTCCTGTGAACCTGAAGAAGGAGGGGCTTCAGGTGGTGAAGGAGGATCACCTCTCTGCTCGGGAACGGGGAGTCAAGCTGCAGGGAAACGGCACAGGCTTCGGGCAGGAGCCCTTGTGTAAGCGGTTCAGGCAGTTGCGCTATGAAGAGACCACAGGACCTCGAGAGGCACTGAGCCGGCTCCGGGAACTCTGCCGACAATGGCTACAGCCTGAGACCCACACCAAGGAGCAGATCCTGGAGCTGCTGGTGCTGGAGCAGTTCCTGACCATCCTGCCAGAGGAGCTCCAGGCCCGGTTGCGGGAGCATCACCTGGAGAGCGGGGAAGATGCGGTGGTTTTCCTGGAGGATTTGCAGCCGGAGCTGGGAGGAACAGGACAACAGGAGGTAAGGGTCAGGTGTCTCCCTTTGCAAGAAAGCAGGAGTTGACACACTGGGCCAGAGCTGTAGCCATGACTTCAGCAGTGGGAGAACTGCTCAGCTTGGGTTCCGTTTCTTTGTAGTCTGGTTGTTTCTTGCTGGAGCTCTTACCTCAGCCACCCTGCCTCTGCTGGGAGGAAACTGAATGTACTCCAGGCTCTCCAGCCTCTTTTCTTTGCCCTTCTGTGGTTTCTCTTCGCTTCCTTTTCTAAACATTGAAGTGTTTTTCTGAACAGC
Source organism: Bubalus kerabau (assembly GCF_029407905.1). Lineage (NCBI taxonomy): Eukaryota > Metazoa > Chordata > Mammalia > Artiodactyla > Bovidae > Bubalus > Bubalus kerabau. Next base: position 22,001,826 of record NC_073626.1, read on the forward strand.
AGTTTCCACCTAAACCCACGTGTACCTAATCACCCCTAGGACCCAAACCAGGCAAAGAAACAGGAAGTGCTCATGGAGGAGACAGCCCCTGGAAAAGCCACGCCGGAACGGCAGGTCCAACCTGAAGGCGACGCTCCACAGCCCGAGAGAGAGAAGGGTAAGAAGACTGCATCTTCGCATGTGAGATTTGTGGTTCTGCCTGGAGGCCTTGCTCGGCACTCTTGGCATTTTGCTTTTTTGTTTTTGTTTTGAGTCAGGTTTATTGAGGTTAGTTTACATGCACTAAAATTCACTCTTTGTAAGTATACAGGCCAATGAGTTTTCACAAACATGAAATAATGACAGTTGTCTAATCATCACCACAATCGAGACAGAAAAGTTTCCATCACCCCAGACATTTCCTTTTTCCCTAACCCTTGTTTCTGTTTTTGAGTGTTTCTAGTTTGGTTTTTTTCTGTTTAATTAAAACTGAATCCTTCTCCTGTGTGAACCTTTACCTTCCTCTTCTCCCTGTTACTGGGGGGTGGGGGTGTGAATTAAAAAGGAGTGCTTGTTTCTCTCCCAAGGGAAAAAATGCCAGCCACATGATTGACTGCTTATTTTTTCTTACCACCTTTCAGTTATTGTAAATGACTACTGCCTTTTATTTCTAAATGTTGTCTGGATTTTCTTTTGTTTTTTTTCTTTTTGCTCTAGACTCTGAAATCTCTCTTTCTAATATTTATCCCTTTCATTCTTCTTCTCCTCTTTCCAGTCTGGTACAAGCCCTGTTTCTCTTTTTTGTTTTACCGTCTGTCATCTTGGTGCTTCCGCTAAAGTTAAATTACCTCTTGTTCATTCTCCACCATTTAAACACATTCATTACTGTTGCTCCCCTCCTTGAAGACCTTCAATGAACTAAGAAACAACCCATCACCTTCAGTCACTCCCAAAAGCTCTTAACAGAAGCCTCACCTAGCATATTCTGGCACTTGCGGACCTTGCAGCCTCATATTCCCTGACATAATCAGCTTGCTTCAGTTTGCTGGAGACTTTTCATTCCAACTATTCCATGTGCTGGGAAACCCCTTATTCCCAGACACACTGGGATAATTAGTCATCCTTGGTTCCATCAGCTCTTATGTGTGTTTCTCCTCATGCTGAGTCCCTTTCCTGCCTTGTCTGTCTGGAATACTTTTTCCTCACTCTCGCTGGCTAATTCCTACTCCTCCTTCACAGCTAGCTTAGATATCACTTTCTCTGTCCTTCCTAAATCCCCCCAAGTCTAGATCAGTTTCCCCACCTCTGCTGCTAAAGCTACCATAATATTAGAATTGCTGGTTTACTTCTCTTTTCCTCCTGCCAGACCTAAAGAACAGGGCTTTGTTTTGTCTCCTGAGTCTGCTACCATCCCATGCCTAGAGTAGACCTTCAGTATATATCTATTTGATGCATGGCTGATTTCAATTGTAAAGCCTTCTTTTACTTACTACCTGGTTCTCCTGCGCAGTTTCTGAGTATACTTCAAAATTCCTCTTCTTCTGGAAGCTTTCTGAGTAAAGTAGTCAAAAGAGAGAGGCCTACTTTTTCTAAACAGCCTTGCAGAAATGAATTTATGCCATGTAATCAATGATGAGTATATATTTTAAATATAAAAAGTAGATTTAGCAACAGTAGATTCTTGAAATTGTTCCTTACCTTCTAGATCTGTTGAAAAATGTTATTTTACACTCAGAGTTCAGGTTGTTTTTCAGTTTGGGAGGCCCCTGCATTCCCTTTTAGTTGTGTGTGTCATTCTGTCCTCACGGAAAAGGCTGTTCTCTCACTCCCTCCCCATGGGGCTATTCATCCTCTTGCCAAAGGCCTTTACACCCAATCAGGTTTCTAGTGTTTGTACTCTGCCTCCCCAACATGTGCTTTTACTTTCTCTGGTACCTCCTCCCCCCACCCTTAATTTTCACTTTCTCACTGACTCTCACTTTTGAAATGTTCTGCTTGCTGTCTTTATCTTGCTCACACAGAGTAAGCTTCATTTGTTTGTTATTAGTGCTGTTTAGACTCTCTCTCTCTCTCCTATTTTCTCCATCCACTTCTCCTTTTACTCTCATTCTGCTTTCCATCCCATTCATGCTCCTGGACTTCGTGCTCCTATCTGCTATTCCCTCTGACCCTCTCCCTGGTGTTTGAGCTAAGTTTTTATTCAGCAAACGTTGTTTATTATCTCTTCTGTGCCACATCTATAAGCAAATTCTTAAAGCAATGAACTATAATGGATCTACTGAACCACACAGGAAAGCAGTTTCTGCTGTCCAAGGAGATCGGGAAAGGCTAACACATTTTTGTGGACTTCATGTTACCCTCAAGGTCTTGTGGCCCAGTGTTTTTTTGATTTATTGGTGAGGACATTGAGCCCAGAGGATTTAAATCACCTAAGAAACACAGCTAATCAGTGATAAAATTGGCACCATGTCTGCATGCTTTCATTTCCAGTTCATTTCTTCATTTCTGGTGCTATCCCTTTCTCTTATTTGCCCTGGGTATTTAATTGACCTAGCTTTCTAATTTCCACATGGCAGACCATTATCAAGAACATACAGCCGTCAGCTATACAGCAAAGTGAATCAGTTATATGTATATCCACATTAAAAATTTTTTTTATTGGTGTCTAGTTGATTTACAATGTCATGTTAGTCTCAGGGATACAGTTTGGTGAATCAGTTATGCATATTCATATGTCTATTCTCTTGTGGATTCTTTTCCCACACAGGCCATTACAGAGTAGAGTTCCCTGTGCTATACAGTAGGTCCTTGTTTGTTTAATCTCACTTTTAAATACTTCCAATTGTATGCTCTTTTCAGACCCTGCAATTCTATATGCTTTTTCTTCAATTTTGAGACCAGTGATCTCATCCTTTTGCCTAAATTAATATAGCCATTATAAATTATTCAAAAACTTAAGTTTATAATATACTCTTATTTCCTGGTTTTGCCTGGTTGTTGATGTTTTATGGTAATTTATAGAAAACTAGATTAGCAAAAAGTTCTCAAAGATAAAATTGTAACAATCATTTTTTTCTTCTGTGTTACTGCTATGTCTGGCACAAACTTTACGTTATTTTCCCACTGCTTGTTTATAATTCTGTCTCTCCTTTAAAAAGAGTTCATAAAAAATAAATGAGTTTTTATCCTACTTGATAACCTCAGTGCCTACAGTAATGATTGGCATTTAGGATGGGTTTAGGAAGGAAGGAGTGAAGGCAGGAAAATGTTCAGTATTTTCTTCACTGAAGCCATAAGCAGATTTAAAAACAAAAAAGAACATAGAGCCCTGCCCTTTATGACTGTTTACTTGCTTGCTAACTTCTCTCTGTATGTATCTATGCATATGTATCACATGACTTCAAACCATTTAAAATAAGTCGTCTCTCACCATAATCCTCTCAAAGCAGCCACTGGGAAACATTTTCTTATGTATCATTCCATGTATGTTATATGCAAACACAAACATCCACATTTCCATTTTGCACACATGGCTTGATTCAGTTTTATCCTCCTAATTGCAGATTCCTTTTCCTGAGCACCAAAAAGCAAGTAATTGGTATTATATACTTAATGTTTCAGGGGAGGCGAAAAGGATTGAGAATGGGAAGCTGGTTGTAGAGACAGACTCCTGTGGAAGAGTGGAATCATCTGGGAAACCATCTGAACCCATGGAGGTTCATTACAAGGACTCTAACCTGGATAGGCAGCAGGCTGAGCCCAAGGAGAAGACTGACTGTAAATGCTCAGAATATGGGCAGGGGTTCTTCCAGCACTCAGACCTGATTAAGCATGAAAGTTCACACAAGAAAGAAAAATTCTGTGAAGCTGAAGTGTGTCAGAGTTTGAGTCTTCCTGGACATCAGAAAATTTGCTCTAGAGAAAAAGGTCATCAGTGTCATGAATGTGGGAAAGCCTTTCAGAGAAGTTCACACCTTGTCAGACATCAGAAAATCCATCTTGGTGAGAAGCCTTATCAGTGCAAGGAGTGTGGAAAAGTCTTTAGCCAGAATGCAGGCCTTTTGGAACATCTCAGGATCCATACTGGAGAGAAACCTTATCTATGTATCCACTGTGGAAAGAACTTTCGGCGCAGCTCCCACCTTAATCGACACCAGAGAATTCACAGTCAGGAAGAGCCCTGTCAGTGCAAAGAGTGTGGGAAAACCTTTAGTCAGGCCCTTCTCCTCACCCACCATCAGAGAATCCACAGCCGCTCCAAAAGCCACCAGTGTAATGAGTGTGGGAAAACCTTCAGTTTGACCTCAGACCTTATTCGACACCACAGGATTCACACCGGAGAAAAACCTTTCAAGTGTACTATTTGCCAGAAAGCCTTCCGATTAAACTCCCATCTCGCTCAGCATGTGAGAATCCACAACGAGGAAAAACCCTACAAGTGTAATGAATGTGGAGAAGCCTTCAGGCAGAGGTCCGGTCTTTTTCAACATCAGAGATACCACCACAAAGACAGACTGGCTTGATGAAGTGTCCTCTCCTTATGGACCATCAGAGACAGTACGTTAATAAGCAGCACTTCAGGAAAAGTCATTCTAGCCATTCTGGCAGAGAATTGGGGGCCAAGTTGAAGGCTTTCTGCCTGCACTCTTATTTTCCTTGTAGTCAGCTTTGGGCCACAATATTTTGACCCTAGATGGTACTGTGGGATCAAAGGTAAAAGCATTCTTCACTGCAGGACTTGTCAGAGCCTGTAACATGGTAAATGTGTAGTTATGTGTCTCCAAGTAGCAGAGAGTCTCATGATTAAGGGCTTGAAGTCATCAATGAGTCAAGTATGTATAGATTTATAGATTTAAGCAGAAGAAGAGAGGGTTGATATTTTTGCACATGCTGCAGCAGCAGTCTCCTATACAAAAAAAAAGACTTTGGAATACTACACTGAAAGGTACCTTTTAATTTTTTTTTTTTTTTTTTTTTTTGCTGCATTGCACAGCACATGGGATCTTAGTTCTCTGACCAGGGATCAAACCCATGCCCCCTGCATTGGGAGCGCAGACTTCCACCGGACTGCCAGGGAAGTCCCTCAAAGGTATCTTAAAGTGCAGGTTATTAATGGTAAACATTTTTCCCCACTGATTTTACTACCCCATCCCCACCCCAATCAGCAGAAACATTTTGGAAAGCAATGATGATCTAATTTTACCATTTCCCAGCCCCATCCCTGCCGTGTATACCTCATTGATTCAAATTAGAAACTAAAGTTTTATTTAGACTATGGAAGAGATTTGGTAAGTTATTTGAATGAACCAGGCTGAATTAATCAAAGTAGCAACTATCTTACTTGATAACTTCAGTATTAGTAGAGTGGCTGCTGCATAGCAACTTTGATAAATGTCTGGGGAAAGAAATTGGATTTTTTTCCTTTAATACTGATGATGTAACTTTAAAATGCTGTTTGTTCTGGAATTTTGAAAGTCAAGTAATAAAATCAGCTTGGAAGAGATCATGATCGTCACATTGTGAATGCCAAAATGTCATGGTAATGGTGAAGACTAGTAAGCTTAGGGGAGTCTGACTTCTGAATATGTCACCAGGGTGATAAACATCACTTGCTGATTGGTGGCAGCTGCTTGGGGTACTGCTGTCTGGAAAAGACTTCTTAGTCTGTCATGTGGGTGAGGAGACTGGTGAGCCCTCAGGTTTTGCTAAGGTTTTGTTCAGCTGCATATAATTTAAACACGAAAAATGGGAATAACATAATAAAAGTTTGTTTTTCTTTAAATAGAAAAGGCCAGAGACAGCAGCCCAGGCCTGGAAGGTGGTTCTCTGACATCACTAGGGGCCCCAGCCTTTGCCTTTCATGCCATCATTCCTTAAAGTCATCATATGATGATCCTTGATGGCTGCTGAAGCTCCAGCTATCACATACAAAATGTGGACAGAGGCAGAAGAACAGCGATGCCTCCTCGTCAGTCAGCTCCTTTTAAGCAGCTTTCCCATAAATCACTTCAGCACGTATATCATAGGCCAAAACTAAAGAAAGGGAAACTGGAAAGTATATCTTATTCTGGGTTTCAGACTGTCCAGCTGAAAATCAGGCTTCTGTCACTAAGAGTAAAGGGGAGAATGAAGGTTGAAATAGGCACTTAGGAGTCTTTGATCCACTTCCCACTGTGATCTGACTCAGTGCAAGCTGACCAGAAGCTACAGTTAATGCCATTTTCTGGAGAAGGACCAAATCTGCAGGAGAAACAGCTGTAATTTTTCAAGAAATTGAATTTTATGGAAAGTCAGTCATATTCCGTTGCTTAAGCCATAGGTATGTATCTTTTATTCTGCTTTTATTAGTAAAATTAAGTTGATACCAGGGAGTTTTCCAAGAGTTTTGAGGCATGTGCTGAGGTTAATGCCTAAATATTTAGCTCTATATCATAGTTTAGATCTGTTTGATTCTGCTCAGTTAAGGAAGTGACCTGAAATATCTTTATTCTCTATTAAAGAGCGATGATAATGAAAAGATTCAAAGTATGAAGAATTATATACCCTTCAGTTCAGTCGCTCAGTCACGTCCAACTCTGTGACCCCATGGGCTACGGCACGCCAGGCTTCCCTGTCCATCACCAACTCCCAGAACTTGCTCAAATTCATGTCCATCCAGTCGGTGATGCCATCCAATCATCTCATCCTCTGTCGCCCCTTTCTCCTGCCTTCAATCTTTCCCAGCATCAGGGGTTTGTTTTTTTTTCCAATAAGTCAGTTCTTTGCATCAGGTGGCCACAGTATTGGAGCTTCAACTTCAGAATCAGTCCTTCCAGTGAATATTCAGTACTGACTTCCTTTAGGATTGACTGAAGCTTCCACAAGCCTCTTATCCTTATCCCTCAGAGGGCAGAGAGAATGGAAACCATGGTTACAGAAAACTAACCAAACTGATGACTTGAATCACAGCCTTGTCTAACTCAATGAAACTATGAAATGCCGTGTTAGGGCCACCCGAGACAGATGGGTCATGGTGGAGAGTTCTGACAAAACGTGATCCACTGGAAAAGGGATGGTAAATCACTTCAGTATTCTTGCCTTGAGAACCCCATCAACAGTACATACCCTTAGCTCTCTGGAAAATTAATCTTGGCTTTTTCTTTTCATGATGATTCTATATTATAGGTATTATAAGCACCTTAAGTTCATTGACACTTTAACCTAATTCTTCCTTACAATTCCAAAGGAAGTGGTGCACTCATCTGTACCCTGGGGGCAGACCCATAAATAACCACCTAGGCACAAATGATGGATAGAGATATATTTAAATAATGTTTTCCTTATTCCTGGAAATTATAGAAACGTTGAACAAAGGGCAAATGTTAGATTCAATTGGGGTTTTGCTTAAAAAATAAAACATCCTAGACACCCTAAAATGCAGCTAAAAATCTACTCAGAACAGAAAGTCAGGAAGACTACTGTATTGCAGCGATATTGATTGGCCATTTCTGTTTGAGTTTACTTTTAGAGTTTTTAAGTAGTTTTACTGTCAAAAATGACCATCTTTTCACATGTTAATTGGTTGTTAATATTAATTCTGATTTTGAACCACCATGTTCACCTGGGCTGAATTATTCTATTAGATTCCCATTTTACTCTTAAACAGCAGTGCCCTTAAAAATTAAACAGGGGATTTAAATTTAAATGCACATGCCCTTTGACAAATATATTCCAGTATGTATTTACCCTAGAAATATATTCATAAAAGCATATAAAGATATTCAGTGGTGTTCTCTACGTATAAAGAAAAAATATAGTAGGGATAGTTAAGTAAATTAGCCCATACACTGGAATACTAATTGCTCTTAAAAGATAAACTGGTATGGGAAGATCGCCAAGTTAACTGAAAAAGATAAGATGTAAAACATATCATGATGCCAGGGGTGGTTTAAAATGCATACTAAACAAATGTTTGTTGAGTGCTATTGTGTGGCTGCGGAGAAGGCAATGACACCCCACTCCAGTACTCTTGCCTGGAAAATCCCATGGATGGAGGAGCCTGGAAGGCTGCAGTCCATGGGGTTGCTGAGGGTTGGACACAACTGAGCGACTTCACTTTCACTTTTCACTTTCATGCATTGGAGAAGGAGATGGCAACCCATTCCAGTGTTATTGCCTGGAGAATCCCAGGGACGGGGGAGCCTGGTGGGCTGCCATCTATGGGGTCCCACAGAGTCGGACACGACTGAAGTGACTTAGCAGCAGCAGCATTGTGTGGCTGGTGGTGTCCTGGGAGGGTATACGCAAAATACTAACAGTGGTTAACTGTGGGGAGTTGGGATACTTTTCATTTCAGTCTCTGTGCAACATGAGGGTGTGTTTTGTTTTTGTTTTGGGACTTTTTAATATATTTTGATATATTGATACATTATTAGCAGGCTTAACTAAGTTATATATGCAGTTATATGCAACTTGAGTTTTAGTTGTGTGTATTTGAATCTGTATATTTAAATTTTTTAAATGTGTGCTGCTTGCTCTACTGCAATGTTTATTCATCTGTCTCCCCAGCAGCCTGTGAGGACTCTAAAGACAGAAACTCAGTTTTGTCTTCATAATCTATTTGGTTTTTAATCGAAATAATTGCAAAAATGAGGGGTAGTTTGGGGATATCCGGATGGTCTATCGGAGACTATGCTACTGAGCCGGTTGGGCTGTGGCAGCTGGAGTCCTCCAGGCGCACCAGAGAGATGTGCGGCCGCATTCCTAGAGAGAGACACAGAGCCGGCTCCGCCGCAGCCCGGAGTCCTGATGGCAGGAAGTGGGGGCACGCCCACCAGGCAGGGTAGCTGAATTCTCTGGACTGGAGAGCTGCGCCTCCGATCTCCGATGGGATTTTTCACTGGGTCAGCTACGTCTTTGTTGTGCTTCATCCTTGAACTTTTGGTCTGTTAGCAGTTAAGACACTCATTCACCGAGTGCCCCCTGTATTCCAAGTGCTGGGGTGCGATCGCAGTAAGATACGTTCTGGGCCCGCGGGACGTCCTGGCATCCCAGTACGTCTCCGTGCATTCAGCAGGACATCCACCAGTATTTGCTGAATACCAGGTACGCCGGCAAAGATAAGACCCTGTCCTCAAGGAGCAAGGGGCGATGGTCGTGATGGGGGCTGTGACCTGTGAGTTGGAGAATGAAGCGAGTTGGTGAGGCAGGCTTGGGCTCACTTTTCCATGGGAATGCCCTCCGCCTGAGTGGCTCAGAGGACAAGATTGTCTGTACGTTAGGTTTGGGGGTGGCATTTGCGCTGGGCCTTGGGGATTTACGGTAAGAAGACTAATCGTGGCCATAAAGTACAAGGTGGGTGAAACAAATACGAGTATTAGCTGGCAGTGACACGAGGCGTTTGAGAAGACGATGGCTTTCTTTCAAGTAGGGTCTGTGTCTTTTATTCCGGGGATAGCTCCTGGAAAATAATGATGTGCTCGATAAATGTTTATCGAGTGGCAAACACGTAAGTGAAACTCAGTTCTAAGATCGAATCCTGGGGAATTTGAATTTAGTTCAACCAGGAGCAATTGAAATTAGCATTTGGGGGTGGGGGGGTTGTCAGATATGGTCGGAATTGTGCTTTAAGAAATACCAGTCCAGTGATGATGAAGTAGTGGAGCAGGAATACCACACAGAAAATATTGTGATAATAGTGACTGTCAATCATAATGGTGTAAAAAGGAAGATGAAGGAGTGGGTGCAAGAGGCCTTTTGGAGGAAGAACTGACTGGACCCAGGGTGATTATGTACACTATATGTAGGCTGGCTTTGAGCCTGAATACATGGAGGATGGTGGTGATGCCAATAAAAATAGAAAAATACAGAGTGAGTGCAGCTTTGAGGAGGCTAATTTCAGTTGGGGATGTGTTGAAATGACAGAGAAGGAAGGTCCAAGGCTGGAGGCATCCTGTGGCTTTTCAAGATGTGAGTCTGGAATGTGAAAGGCAAGTCAGAACCAGATAGATAAGAGTGTTCTTAGAACAGAGATATATTGAATTTTGATGAAGATAACAAAAGGAAAAATGAGGGAGAAACAGAAGTTGAAATATTTCTGCTGTTTATCTATTGTTACATAAAAAAATAATGCCCCAAACTTAGTGGCGTAAGACAACTTCAGCTTATTATTTCTTATGATTCTGTAGGTTGACTGGGCAGTATTACCGGACTTACTCATGTGTCTGGGGACTAGGCTCAGCTCCGCTTCAGCTGGGGCTCTGTGGTTCTCATCCACGTGACCTCTGCATGGCTAGCTTGGGCCTTCTCATGGCAAGGCAGTCTCATGGCTGTGTGCCAGGCACTACAAGAGCACTTCCTCTTACAGTGTCATATCTGCCATATTTTATTGGTCAGAGCAAGTCACAGACCAGCGCAGATTCAAGGGAAGGAAAAAGACTCCACCCCATAATGGGAAAAGTAACAAAATCTCATCACAACAGATCTTAGGCGATGGAGACTTGGAGACTTTTGAAAGTCTGCTTCACCTAAGGTAAAGTATTCTGTGAGAAAGACACAGAGATAGATGACCCTCCATCTAAAGTATAAGCTGCTCAGGCATTCTTATTAACCCTTCTTCTCTTATATCCCCTCCCTCTGGGCTCTACTCCCTTAGGAGTCAAGGTATACTTTATTGATAAAACAGGCAAGCAGGCCCAGTTTTTGAGCATCACTTAGAGTGGAGACAAAAAGATAAATGTGTTACATAGATTTTTGAAGCTTTTGTTATTTTCATGTTACTGATCAATACTTACGCCTCAGGTGTACATTTGCAAAAGCTAAGTGAACTGTTTTCTAAGCTTTTAAGATCAACATGGATGAAGTTTTGCAGGATTCCACTCCTGAAAATGGAGACAGCCTTGTGAAAGTGAAGGAGGAAGATCCCACATGGGAACAGACATGCAGCTCACAGGAGAGTGTCTCCCACACTCGGGAGCTTTGCCGCCTGCGCTTCCGGCACTTCTGCTACCAGGAGGTACCTGGGCCCCGGGAGGCTCTGGCCCAGCTCCGAGAACTTTGCCATCAGTGGTTGAGCCCAGAGACCCACAGCAAGGAGCGGATCCTGGAGCTGCTGGTGCTGGAGCAGTTCCTGACCATCCTACCCGAGGAGCTCCAGGCCAGGGTGCAGGCGTGTTCTTTGGAGAGTGGGGAGGATGCAGTGATAGCGCTGGAGAGTCTAGAGAGAGACACAGGAGACTCAGGAGAACAGGTGGGAAGAGAATGTGTGTGGTGGTGTGGGAGATGTAATGGCGAACATTTGTCTGTTAATTTTTAACTCTGAAATAATTTATAACTTGGGAGAGTAGTGCAGAGAACTGTGTGTACGATTCACACACATGTTAATGAAATGTTAACATTTGTTACAGCAATGTGCACCCTTCTTGTGTGAGCAAGTGCTCCCTCTCTCTCTATGCATACATATTGTGTGTGCACGCACACACCCCCATACAGCTTATGCAGTTTTTTTTCTTGAGCCATTTGAGAATGGAATTAGTTGGAGATACCTTTTATCTCTAAACACTTCAGTGTGTTTCTGAAGAAGAAAGACATTCTTTTGTATAACTGGAATATAGATTATCATGTTTTGGGAAATTAAAATTTTTATGATACTATCACCTCAGTAGTAGTCTTTGTTCAGATGTATCTGTGATAGCCCAATAGTGTTCTTATGACAGTTTTGCCCCGATTCCATCATCACACATTTTTTAGTTGCTGTCTCTTCAGTCTTCTTAGATCTGGAACAGTTGTTCAGTCTTGTCATGACAATGACATTTTTGAAGAGTACAGATCAGTTACTTTTTGGAATGCCCCTCAATTTGGGTTTGTCTTGTATTTTCTCACAATAAGACCCAGGTAGTACATTTTGGCTGGAATACCACAGAAGTGACATTGTGGTCTCCTTAGTGCATCACTTCAGGAGGCACACGGTGGTAGATCATCCTGTTAGTGATGAGGTTAAGGTGGTATATTTCAGATTTCTCCACTATCAAGTTACCATTTTCCCCTTTGTAATTAGTAATCTGTGGGAGACATTTGGAGATGGTATGCATATCCTATTTCTCATTAAACTTCCACACACTAGTTTAAGCATCAATCTGGGGTTTGGTTTTGTTTTCCAGGCAGGGGTTCTTTGCCTGTATTGTGTCTCTTCTTTGCTTAGCATGTAGAACAGAATCTGGCTTTAGTAGGCATTCAGTCCATATTTGCCAAATGAGTGAGTGAATGTGTCTTGCTACTTTGTCTTACTCACTACTTAAGGACTAAATGAAGCTTGGTGTTCCCTTGGGGAATGTTGCTAACTGCTGTTCAGTCCAGTTCACACCAGGACGCCTTTTCAAAGTGAATCTTTTGTCCGCAGGCTTCTGTCTACACTCTAGGACAGGACCTGTGCCTCCTGGTGACAGAATATCGAGGAACCTCTTTGGAGTGTCAGAGCCCCCAGCTCCTGTTGGGGGCAACCACCCTGAAGAGTGAGTCTCCAGAGTCCCCCCAGGAGACTTCCCAAGAAGTGAGTGGTGAGTGCCAGAGGGCGAAGTTAGTCAAGACATTGGGAACAGGCCACTGACAGGTGTGTGGCCTTCTACGTGAAAGCTTGTTTATCTGTGTTCTCAAGTTTTGTTTTTGTCTAACCCTATACCTCGGAGAAGGCGATGGCAACCCACTCCAGTACTCTTGCCTGGAAAATCCCATGGACGGAGGAGCCTGGTAGGCTGCAGTCCATGGGGTCGCGACGAGTCGGACACAACTGAGCGACTTCACTTTAACTTTTCTCTTTCATGAATTGGAGAAGGAAATGGCATCCCAGGAGATGCCAGGGAATCCCAGAATCCCAGGGATTGCGGAGCCTGGTGGACTGCCGTCTCTGGGGTCGCACAGAGTCAGACACGACTGAAGCGACTTAGCAGCAGCAGCAGCAACCCTGTACCTAAGCAAGCTTTTAAAAACACCTGAAATTGTAAAATGTTAGAAATCTAAGATCTTTTCAACACCCTTAATAGTTAGGAAAACCAAAACTCAGAGTATAAATGACTTGCCCAGGGTCAGCAGAGGCAGCATTGTCACCCGACCTTCTGGCCAAGATTCTCTTTACTATATGTCGCTACTCTACGTTTCTAATTCCACACCTGGAATTTAAATATTTACTTGGTAGCTTTCCATAACTTTGTCTTTTTCCCCATGGTAATGTTTTCTTCAGTGGCCTCCTTCAAGATGCATTCCCTGTCATTCGCAAGGGCTTTTTATACCTTCGTAGGCCCTCCCAAATATTCTGGAAGCTCTAGCCAAGGACCTGTGTGCCTACTAGTCATAACCCAAGCACATTTCTCCAGGGTACCAGAGACCAAATGAACGGAAGAACAATTCCCCAGGCTACCTGCCTTCCCTCCCCTCCTGCTGGAGGGTAGGGTTTATTTAGGGGAAAGGCGGAGGGCGGAGGGGGGGGGATTAGTTGGGGCCATTTTATGGGGTGTTTAAATTCAAACCAGGAAGTTCAGACTTGTAAAAAAGTTGGGTACCATTGAAGCCTTTTTTTTTTTTCCCGTAAAAAATATGATTTACAGTGACTGTTATTTGTGTATATTTGATATTTCATTCCCAGCAGTCATGGAACACTAGTTTAAAATGAAAACTACCAAGTACTTGAGTTTTGCTAGCCTCTTAATGCTCAGCTTTGATTCTTAGTGTCAGACAGATTGTTAAATTTTAGATATGTTGATGGAGAAGTAGAAAAGACCTTGGTATCATCTTACTCATGGCAACTTAAGCTCACTTTGTCTTGTTCTGTCTTTGGCAGAGATATAGATCAATGGGATCAGTGTGGTGTGTGTAGTGAGCATAATATGTTTGAAAACATTCTTCTACCTTCTTCCCAGTCTTAACCCTAAAACTTTTCCACCTCAGGAGGATGATAAGGAGCAATCACAGAGTCTGGTCTGATGTTTGCGCTCAGATTTCCCATTGCTCTTGATTTCTTTGCCCCTCTTCCATTTTCTGTTGCCATCCTGCCCCTCCTTAGCTTAGCCCTTTCTCTGACAGCAGACCTGCTTCACACTGTGCTTTTTAAGCTGTTGGTTTTCTGGCATATATGCATTGTGGGGAGATTAGGTAGTAATAGTGAATCATGGGCTAGGCTATTTTATTTTCCTAGCAAGCTTTATTCTCTCTAGTATGAAGGAACAGCACCAAAAAGATTCCACAGTGATTCACTGTTGAAGCAAAGAAAAGTAGTGCTATGTTCTGGGTTAGAATATCCCCTGTGCACTTCGTTTAGTAATTCTGGACTCCCTCTATTGTTACCGTCTTGGCAAACAGTGGTACATTACTTTGCATGGGGTCTTAAAGGGCTTTACAGAGGGCTTTTATGTTATCTCAGTCTTCACTGCCCCTGTAAAGTGGACTGTGTTCTCCCCCTTGTACAGATAAGGAATTGGAAAGAGTCTTTCTAAGTAACAGTGCAGTGACGTGCGGTCAGTATCACTGTTTGGATTACGGTTTCCAATGCAGCAGATTCTCAAAAGTTCTCCTAGTTTGCAGGTAGCATCTCTTCTGTGTATGACTGTGTGTCTGACATTTTTTACTGAAGTATAGTTTATTTACAGTGTTATTAGTTTCAAGTGTACATGTATGACTTTTTTAGAGCCATTTTAGGTTCATAGCAAAATTGAAAGATCTCTTGTCTCCCCCTGGCTCCCACACATACCCAGCCTCCCTCATTATCAACTCAATTTTTTTTATCCTCATTTTCTCTTTTCATTTTTCTCTTACCTGCTTTCCTGTTGCTCCTTGGTTTTGTCTCTGTTCTCCACTTCTTACCTTTCTTCTTCGTTCTCTGGTTAATGTTTCTTTAATCACCACCTTCTTCCCTCTCCTTATTTTCATCTGTGATTTCTGATTTTTCTTTTATGTCTGTGAAAGTGCATCACTGGAAAGCATCTCATGAGTTCATAAACACCACTTATTCTGTGGGTGGGAGACGCTAAAGCTCTAGAATTCCTGACAATGAAAACAGACGTGATGTTCTAGCTTAAGATCTGTATCTTAGTTCTTGGATGTTTAACAAACATAAGATTTAGGGTCTGGGTCCCCCATAAAGGGCTCTTGTAAAAGCTACTGTTTCTCTTCAGGACTCTTGTCTGCTCCGTCCACAAGGCCTGCTCCCCAGAGACCAGACCTTCTCCAGGAAGAGAATCCCAGAGACCAGGCTGCAGTACTGGGGTTGAACTCAGCCAGGTCCCAGGTGAGCAGGGTGCCCAGGCTGTGGGAACCTCAGTAGTAGCCCTCCTTCCCCCGCCCACCCATCCGTGGCCCTTCTCTTGGCTCACACTGGTCACCCTGAGAGCCTTTCAGGTGGCACAATCCCTCTGCCTTCACCTTGTCACCGAATACCACACACCATGTGCGCCTCATCCGGGAGCCCACACACACACACGCTGTTGCCTCATTCCGCACCATATGCGGAAGGCACATCAAATCTCAGGCTATAAGAATAAGGGACAGAGTGAGGCCCTTGGTTTCCGAAAGTGCCTCCACTCATTTGATGCCCAGTGACAGATGTTTTCTCTTTTGGGGAACCTCTGGTTTCTCTCCGCAGTCTGAGAACCAACCTCTTCCTCATATTCCTTTATATTCCCAGTGTTCTGCACATGCGCAATTCATACTTGGTGATGGTAATGGCAGTACTGTGTATCTTCTTCAGAGTGGACTCTTGTTCATTCTTCCTCTTATTTTTAGTGGTCCAGTCATTTTCCGAGTCGTTTAGTTTGTAAGTGTTTAACTCTCCCATTGAAGCCCTTTCCTCTGCGTTCGTTTCCTCCAGACAGGTTTTCTCGCAGTCCTCTCCTCACTAAGTTTTCGCCTGTGATTTCTAATTGGCTCTTAATCCTGTCAGACCCAGGGCCTCCTAGTCGTAATACTTTACCTTCCTGAAAACCAGTGTATAGCAAGTGAAATGTATAGCAAGTAAAACTTACCTTATGTATATTTAAATCAATGTAATTATCCTAAAATGTAACATAATGGAGAAACAAAATAATTTATTAAGAAAAAAAAGAAAGAATTCCCTGGTGGTTCGGGGGTTAGGACTTTGCACGCTCACTGCCTTGGGCCCAGGTTTGATCCCTCATCGAGGAACTAAGATCCCATAAGCCATGTGAGTATGAATTTAAAAAATGCAAACATTTGAACATAATAACTCCAAGAAATAATTAAATGTTTCACCATATGTAATCAAGTTTGAATTAAGTTGGAGTAAGAAGATCAACAGTCTGGGCAATGAAAGGGCAGAGATATGGGTGGTCAGTAGAATGAAAGTAGTGTTGAGTCAAATAATGAAAGAGCAGCCAGAGAAAGAGAAAATTAATATTAATTGAAGTAGGGCTAAGATGAAGTTATGGGTTGTATTGTGTCTGGAAAAGATATATTAAAGTCCTAACCCCAGGTGCCTGTGACTGATCTGATTTGGATATGGACTTTTTGTGGATGTAATCAAGTTAAGATGAGGTCATACTGGATCAGGGTGGGCCCTGCGTTCAGTGGTCAGTGTCCTTGTATGAAGGCCATGCGATGACAGAGACACACACAGAGAAGGCCATGTAAGGACAGAAGCAGAGACCAGAGTGATGCATCCAGGGGACACTGAGGACTGCTGACAACCCTCAGAAGGTAGGAGAGAGGCAGGACGCTACTCTAGACCTTCAGAGAGCAGGCCCTGCTGGTTGGTCCTACTGGTGTGCAGTGTGGTAGTCAGCACCCTTCACAACCAGTCCCTTTATCTTTACCATAGTGAAGACTAAGAGGCCATTTGTTGTCCTTGTAGACATCAGTGAAGACTGAGGAAGCAGCACCGGTCCTTGTCTCAGAGGAGTGGCCAGTTCCAAGTCTGGCTCGGGAGGAGGCTACAAACGTCAGTCTCATGGGTAAGGACGGGCGTCTGACTGGTGTCCACTTTTCCCATCATTAACCCTGACTCAGCCACCATGAACCCACATTTCCTACACACCCTTCTTTCCCCTTCTTCTGGGCTCGATCTCCACGCTTCTCTCAGCCTGTCATTTTGTATCCCTCACAATCACAGTACCTTCTATTACTAGACACTCAGCCTACTGATTCTTGCTGTTCTCTGATCATCCCTCTGTATTGCTTGATTCCCTCAACGTCTCCTCCTTTGCTCCCTTTTTCCCCCTTTGCAAGGGTCCCATGTAATTTGTCATTTTCACACATCCCTTAATATCTGGAAATTCCACAAACACCTCTGCCTTATCCCTTCTTCACATCAGAGGAAGTTCTCTTTACTCTGAGAACACTAAAAATTATGTGTAATTTTCTTTAAATAGTCTTTACCCCATTAGGCCTTCTCCCCTGGAAACTGATCTTTCTTAATATCTTCCCACACTCCACTACGTTTTTAGGATTGCTATGAGTATGTTCCTGGAACCTGTTGATTTTTGGTTTTAATTTGAAACATCCTATTCCCTACCCTGGAGATTTTTTCTAGATTCAGGTGGTAATGACATTTGAATTATCAATGTGTTATTTTAGCTGAAGAAGTTGTAACTAAAGACGGATTTTTTAACACAAAGCAAGAAACTTCTGAAGAAATGGAACGAGGTGCTGAGGCCTCAGGAATAGCCAGCAGGTGAGTGTCCATGTAGAATAGCTCCTACAAAAGTAAAAAATTGGAATGAAACCAGAGTAACCAGTTAGTAAACGTCCGCTTCCCTGGAATAATACAGAAAAAGTAACACTCACTTCTATGATCAGAGGAGGCCCCACACCAAGACACTGACCTGTCGGTATATCATAATTACATAAAACCTTCAGTTGGCACGTGGTTGCCTTCAAGAATCCTCTCTTCGTTCCTTGCCTCTTCACTGTTCCCCTGGCTCCCTTATGTTTTTGTGGAGCTATAGATACAGAAGCCAGAAAAAGAAGATAGAGAAGGCAGAGGATTGAGATAGGAGAGTGAGGGCTGCAGATGAGGCTGTTGTCATGATGGTTAAAGAAATATCAGATCTGGAAAAGGACTTAAGACAGGAAGATAGGGTATTTTCAGCCTCCATTAGGGGAGTCCTGAGCAAGAATCAAAAGGAGTGAAGCTGATAATGGACAAATTAAAGGTAATAGTAGGATTTGCACCAGTGACCTGGTGAAAACACCACCTGAGAGTCACCAGAGCCATTTGCCCACATAGCCAGGGTTAATAAGGTGGGACTGAGAGCAGCCCCAACAATAGTGTAGCTTGTGAACTCGCACAGTGGACAAAAGGGGACACAACAGAGCATACCCACAGGTGAACAGCCCCAGAGGAGAAAGGGCCTAATAACAGAAAGCTTCCTTAACATGAGAAAGGAGATAGTCACCCACATCCAGGGAGCACAGAGAGGAGAGTCCCATACAGGGTAAATCCAAGGAGGAACAAGCTGAGACCACACAGTGATCAAACTAACAAAACTTAAATATAAATAAAGATATTAAAGCAACAAGGGAAAAGCAGCACATTACAAGGGAATCCCCATAAGGTTATCAGCTGATTTTTTTAGCTGAAACTCTGCAGGCCAGAAGGAAGTGGCAAGATATATTTAAAGTAATGAAAGGGAAAAACCTACAACCAAGAATACTCTACCCAGCAAGGCTCTCATTCACATTTGACAGAAATCCAAAGTTTTACAGACAAGCAAAAGCTGTGAAAATTCAGCAGCACCAAACTGACTTTATACAAATGCTAAATGAACCTCTCTAGGTGGGAAACACAAGAACAAAAGAGGAAGAGAGGAAGGGAAGAAAAAAGACCTTCAAAAACAAACCCAAAACAATTTAGAAAATGCAAATAGGAACATATATATCAATAATTACCTTAAATGTAAATGGATTAAATGCTCCAACCAAGAGACACAGGTTGACTGAATGGATACAAAAACAAGGCCTTGTATATATGCTATCTACAAGAGACCCACCTCAGACTTAAGCACACATACAGACTAAAAGTGAGGGGACGGGAAAAGATATCCATACAAATAGAAATCAAAAGAAAGTTGAAGTAGCAATACTCATATCAGACAAAATAGACAAGAGACAAGGTCACTACATCATGACTGAGGGATCAATACAAGAAGACAACACATATGCACCCAACAGAGCATTTGCCTTATATATTGAGATGCTCTGAACAGCCATGGTCCTGGAGAAGGGAATGGCTACCCACTCCAGTATTCTTACTGGAGAATTCCATGGACAGAGGGTACAGTCCATGGGGTCACAAAGAGTCAAACACGACTAGGTGACTACACTTGCACTTTAACAGCCATGAAAGGGGACACGACGGCACAAGAGTAGTGGGGAACTTTAACCCCCATTTACAACAACAGACAGATCATCCAGACAGAAAACTAATAAAGGAAGCACAAACCTTAAATGAGTTCAGTTCGGTTCAGTCGCTCCGTTGCGTCTGACTCTTTGCAACCCCATGAATCGCAGCACGCCAGGCCTCCCTGTCCATCACCATCTCCCGGAGTTCACTCAAACTCAAGTTCATCGAGTCGGTGATGCCATCCAGCCATCTCATCCTCTGTGGTCCCCTTTTCCTCCTGCCCCCAATCCCTCCCAGCATCAGAGTCTTTTCCAATGAGTCAACTCTTCAAATGAGGTGGCCAAAGTACTGGAGTTTCAGCTTTAGCATCATTCCTTCCAAAGAACACCCAGGACTGATCTCCTTTAGAATGGACTGGTTGGATCTCCTTGCAGTCCAAGGGACTCTCAAGAGTCTTCTCCAAAACCACAGTTGAAAAGCATCAATTCTTCGGTGCTCAGCTTTCTTCACAGCCCCAACTCTCACATCCATACATGACCACTGGAAAAACCATAGCCTTGACTAAACGGACCTTTGTTGGCAAAGTAATATCTCTGCTTTGGATATGCTATCTAGGTTGGTCATAACTTTCCTTCCAAGGAGTAAGCATCTTTTAATTTCATGGCTGCAGTCACCATCTGCTGTGATTTTGGAGCCCAAAAAAATAAAGTCTGACACTGTTTCCACTGTTTACCCATCTATTTCCCATGAAGTGATGGGACCAGAGGCCATGATCTTCATTTTCTGAATGCTGAGCTTTTTTCACTCTCCTCTTTCACTTTCATCAAGAGGCTTTTTAGTTCCTCTTCACTTTCTGCCATAAGGGTGGTGTCATCTGCATATTTGAGGTTACTGATATTTCTCCCGGCAATCTTGATTCCAGCTTGTGCTTCTTCCAGCCCAGCGTTTCTCATGATGTACTCTGCATAGAAGTTAAATAAGCAGGGTGACAATATACAGCCTTGACGTACTCCTCTTCCTATTTGGAACCAGTCTGTTGTTCCATGTCCAGTTCTAACTCTTGCTTCCTGACCTGCATACAGATTTCTCAAGAGGCAGGTCAGATGGTCTGGTATTCCCATCTCTCTCAGAATTTTCCACAGTTTATTGTGATCCACACAGTCAAAGGCTTTGGCACAGTCAATAAAGCAAAAATAGATGTTTTTCTGGAAGTCTCTTGCTTTTTTGATGATCCAGCGATGTTGGCAATTTGATCTCTGGTTCCTCTGCTTTTTCTAGAACCAGCTTGAACATCAGGAAGTTCACGGTTCACATATTGCTGAAGCTTGGCTTGGAAAATTTTGAGCATTACTTTACTAGCATGTGAGATGAGTGCAATTGTGTGGTAGTTTGAGCATTCTTTGGCATTGCCTTTCTTTGGGATTGGAATGAAAACTGACTTTTTCCAGTCCTGTGGCCACTGCTGAGTTTTCCAAATTTGCTGGCATATTGACTGCAGCACTCTCACAGCATCATCTTTCAGGATTTGAAATAGCTCCACTGGAATTCCATCACCTCCACTAGCTTTGTTCGTAGTGATGCTTTCTAAGGCCCACTTGACTTCACATTCCAGGATGTCTGGCTCTAGGTCAGTGATCACACCATCGTGATTATCTGGGTCGTGAAGCTCTTTTTTGTACAGTTCTGTGTATTCTTGCCACCTCTTCTTAATATCTTCTGCTTCTGTTAGGTCCATACCATTTCTGTCCTTTATCGAGCCCGTCTTTACATGAAATGTTCCCTTGGTATCTCTAATTTTCTTGAAGAGATCTCTAGTCTTTCCCATTCTGTTGTTTTCCTCTATTTCTTTGCACTGATAGCTGAGGAAGGCTTTCTTATCTCTCCTTGCTATTCTTTGGAACTCTGCATTCAGATGCTTATATCTTTCCTTTTCTCCTTTGCTTTTCACTTCTCTTCTTTTCACAGCTATTTGTAAGGCCTCCCCAGACAGCCATTTTGCTTTTTTGCATTTCTTTTAGATTAGACCAAATAGACTTAATTGGTATTCAGAGGGCATTCCATCCAAAAGCAGCAGAGTACACTTTGTCCTCAAATGCACACAGAACATGCTCCAAGATGGATCACAATCTTGGGTCACAAGTTTACTGAGGCTTAAGAAAATTGAAATCATAAAAGCATCTTTTCTGACCACAATACTATGAGATTTGAAATAAATTACAGGAAAAAAACCTGTAAGAAACACAAACACATGAGGCTAAACAATGTTATTAAATAGCCAATGAGTCACTGAAGAAATAAAAAAATACCTGGAGACATAGGACAATGAAAACATGTTGATCCAAAACCTATGAGATGCAGCAAAAGCAATTCTAAGAGGGAAGTTTATAGCAGTACAGTCTTATCTCAAGAAACAAAAAAATCTCAATCTAGTTGCTTACACCTGAAGCAACTAGAGAAAGAAGAACAAACAAAACCCAAACTTAGAAGGAAATGAATCATAAAGATCAGAGCAGAAAGAGACAAAACAATAGCAAAGAACTAAAAGCTTGTTCTTTGAAAAGATAAAATGGATAAGCCTTTAGCCAGACTCATCAAGGCAAAAAGGAGAGGACTCAATAAAATTAGAAATGAAAAAGTTTCAACTGACACCACAGAAATACAAAGGATCATAAGAGACTCCTATTAATACAAGCAACTGTATGCCAATAAAATGGACAACCTGGAAGAAATGGACAGATTCTTAGGTACAGTCTTCTAAGACTGAACCAGGAAGAAATAGAAAACATGGGCAGGCCAGTCACAAGTACTGAAACAAAGTTCAATTAAAAAACTCCAAACAGGGCTTCCCTGGTAGCTCATGGGTAAAGAATCCACCTGACATTGTAGGAGACATGACTTGGATCCCTAGTCCGGGAAGATCCTACACGCCATGGAGCAACTAAGCCTGTGCTCTAGAGCCCAGGAGCCACGACGGCTGAAGCCCGTGTGTCCTAGAGCCGGTGCTCAGCAACGAGAGAAGCCACCACAGTGAGAAGCCTGTGCACCACAACGAAGAGTAACCCCTGCTCACGACAACTAGAGAAAAGCCTGTGCAGCAATGAGGACCCAGTACAGCCAAAGATAAAACAAATAAAAAATTATTTTTAAAAAAGATAAAACGGTCCCAAAGTGGGAAAAATATCCCCACAAACAAATGTCCTGAACCAGATGGCCTCACAGGTGAATTCTGTCAAACATTTGGAAAAGAGTTAACACCTAACCTTCTGAAACTCTTCCAGAAAATTGCAGAGGAACACTTCCAAGCTCCTTCTACAAGGCTATCATCACTCTGATACCCAAACCAAAGATATCACACACACAGAAAAGAAAATTACAGGCCAATATCACATGAACAATACTAGCAAATTGAATCCAACAACATTAAAAGGATCATATACCCTGATCAAACTGGATTTATCCCAGGGATGCAACATGGATTCTTCAATATATGCAAACTAATCAGTGTGATACACCACGTTAACAAATTGAAGAATAAAAACCATATGATCATTTCTATAGATGCAAAAAAAAAACTTTAGACAAAATTCAACACCCATTTATGATTAAAACTCTAGAAAGTGGTTTTAGAGGGAATCTACCTCAACATAATACAAGGCCATTATACAGCAAACCTACAGTTAGACAGCCCTCAGGAAGGGAGAAAATATTTGCAAACAAAGCAACTGAGAAGGGATTAATCTCCAAAATATGCAAACACCTCATGCAATTCAACATTAAAAAAAAAACCTCAATGGATAGTTAGGGAGTTTGGAATGGACATGTACACGCTGCTATATTTAAAACATAACCAACAAGGACCTACTATATAGCACATGGAACTCTGCTCAATGGTATGTGGCAGCCTGGATAGGAGGGGAGTTTGGGGAAGGATGGATACACATATATGTATGGCTGAGTCCCTTTGCTGTCCACCTGGAACTGTCACAACATTGTTAATTGGCTATTTCCCAATATAAAATTAAAAGTTTTTTTACAAAACAAAACAATGAAAAAATGGGCAGAAGATCTAAATAGATATTCCTCCACAGAAGACACATAGGTAACCAAGAACAGATGAAAAGATGCTCAACATCACTAAGTATTAGAGAAATGCAAATCAAAACTACAGTGAGGCATCAACCTACACTAGTCAGAATGGCCATCATCCAAAAACCTACAAACAACAAATACTGGAGAGGATGCGGAGAAAAGGGAACCCTCCTACACTGTTAGTGGGGATGTAAATGGTACAGCCACTATGGAGAACAGTATGGAGGTTCCTCACAAAACTAGGGTTGCCATATGACCCTGCAATTCCATTCCCAGGCATGTACCTGAGAAAACCATAATTCAAAAAGATACATGCACCCCAGTGATCACTGCAGCACTATTTACAACAGCCAGGTTATGGAAGACACCCAGATGTCCATCAGCAGAGGAATGTATAAAGATGTCATACATATATACAATGTTAGCCATAAAAAGGGATGTAATAATGCCATTTGCAGAGACCTAGGGACTGTCATACACAGTGAAGTAAGCCAGAAAGACAAATATTGTATAGTATCACTTATATGTGGAATCGAGAAAAATGGATGAACTTATCTGCAAAGCAGAAATAGAGTCACAGATGTAGAAAACAAACTTATGGTTAGGAATGGGGGAAGCGAGGGGTGGGATGAATTGGAGATTGGAACTGACATGTATACGCTACTGTACATAAAATAGATAGCTAATGAGAACCTACTTTATAGCACAGGGAACTCTGTAGTCAGTGCTCTGTAGTGACCTAAATGGGAAGAGAATCTTAAAAAAAAAAAAACAGTGGATATGTGTATAATGGATTCACTTTGCTGTACAGCAGAAACTAACAACGTTGTAACTCAACCATACTCTAATATCAATTAAAAAAAAAAAAAAAAGACTACATACACGAGTGGTGGTTGTGGAATGAATGAGTGTGTAGCATAGGTGCTCCTGAAGCAGAGAGACCAGATCATGAGCAGAAGGTGGGCTTCTGGGAAGACCACCAACTCCTTGGAGACTTGAGTAAATAAGAAAAAGGAAATAGCTTGGGGTAATTATACTGAAGAGCAGGGCAGAGAATGAGAATTCTTCTTGACATTTGTTCATCTTAGGCAAACAGGGACCACAATCTCAGTTAAAAGAGAAACCTCTTAAAGCTTGAGAAGTGAGATCTTTCATAAAGCTCGTGAAGTCTGAGCCAAGCTGTACTAAACGAAGAGAAGTAACACTGTGACTTAGCTCAGGACTATAATTAGAGAATACAAATCTGCTCATGTGTCTGTCAGGTACATTTACATCAGATAACAAACCATAACTCACAGTGCCTCTGAGAATCAAGATATCTTACTGTTGATGTGACAAGAAGTCTGAAGGGGTAGGCTGTTCTAGGCTTGAGACTCCACCATGATATCAGAGATTGAGTGACCCCCAACATCCTCACTCATTCAATAAGCATATTATCACTCATATTCAGAATCACATATAATACAGAGACCCTACCTTCAGTAAGTCATGTGAGGGTACAGCAGATAAGTGAACACAGAACACAATGCAGTATGACTTCATGCCCTGTAGCTATGATAGATCTTGCAGCAGAGAACCCAACTGAGATCTGGATACTGGAGAGGGTATCCCAGAAGAGGTAACATTTGAAACAAAACCTGACGAGTAAGCCAGCATTTACCAAATAAAGAGGAGGCAGATCAGAGAGAGAAAGAAAATGCAAATGCCTAGAGAGGCTAGAAGAACTGGGAGAGAAGAGTCACAGATCATTCTGAAGAGCAACTTCTGCCTGAAAAATTCTGGGTCCTCTGGAGTAGGAAAAGAGGTCATGTTTGGAGATACCAAGAACTGAGTACAAAGAAGATCTGAGAAGAGTGATGAAACACCCATTGTGGGGAACTGGGAAGAAAGGGACAAGAGGACATGAGAAGGATTTCTGGGCAGTATTGAGTAACTAGCTGAACTTCAGAGACCATCGTTATTAGCTGTTATCAGTCTACCTCATTGTGTGATTTCTGTGGCACTGCTCACTCCTGGATGAGGAATAGAGAAGACCAGGGAGGGGGTTGATCGGGTGCTGAATTTTGCTGGTCCAGCACTACAGACACTGGGGCAGGGTGATTGATGATCCTGGCAAGAGAGGGACTAAGGCAGTGGATCATGAAGTCTAGATGGAAGAGCAAGGGAGGTAAAATGAGGAGGGAATGGAGGAGTCAGAGTGAGAGGGAAGAACCAGTACCATGGGACAACTTTATGAGGGGCCTAGAGTGAAAAGAAATTGGGACCAGAGAGTGAGCTTTTGGAGTTTTCAGCAATGGAAAGTTCAGTGTAGTGAAGTGACAGGATTCAAGGAGGATCCCTGAAGTTGAGGATGTCAGGGGACTCTTAAGATGGATTTGTTGAATGGATCATACACACAGATATTAACAACATTCAGGATGATAAATGCTCTAAGCAGATAAATATATGTACTGTAAATTATATTGGGCTTCCTAGATGGCTCAGTGGGTAAAGAATCTGCCTGCAATGCAGGAGACCCAGGAGACTTGGGTTTGATCCCTGAGTCAGGAAGATCCCCTAGAGTAGGGCATGGCAACCCACTCCCAGTATTCTTGCCTGGAGAATCCAATGGACAGAGGAGTTGGTGGGCTACAGTCCATGGGGTCACTGAGAGTCAGACACGACCTAGCATAAATGCTCTAAACAGATAAATATATGTACTGTAAATTATATTACACCATACTTTTTTCACTGCTTTTTTCTCCCTTATGTCTTCTTAAATTAGACCATCTACCAACAGGACATTAGTAAATAACATGCAGATTTCTAGAATTTAAGAAGCTTGTATGAAATAATAGTTTTCCTCTTAGTAACTTTAGCACACTTCTTTGAGAAACCCATAAAAATCAGTTCAAGGGCAATCAGTCTGAGTTTCTGTTTTGTTTCTCCCCAAAACTGTGTATCCACCAGATGAATGCAGAACTAGAGGAGGCTAAATCCTTCTTTGTTCAGAAAGTCTGTTAAAGATGAGGGGGCTGAGTAAATAACCACCCATTTCTTTGTCCAAATTCAGAACCAATTGATAGAGACATAGGAGTAAAACAAATAGTTCTAGAAACCTCAGCTTTATGACTGACAGAAGCTAGACCAATAAAGCCGCTCAGAGGCAGAGCTAAATGGATGCATAGTGACTGCAGACCCTTTCCGCATAGGCCTTCCTGATCCATCTTGGCTGGGGGAAGGAACATGGAATGTCTGCAACCTGCTCATAAAGAGGACAGCCCAGTTCCTTCTCCCAGATTCAACAGTTAAGTCATGAAGAGTGAGTTGGAAGAAGGGAGGCCAGAAATGCTCAGTCTGGCCAAGCCCTCCCCACAGGAACACGAGGAGTGAGACGTATTCCCCACAGAAGAATCTTTAGGTGTCAGTGGATTTATCCTGTATCAGTAAATAAGACTGAGAATTTTTACAGCCTATGTTTTTTCTTTCTCAGAGACTGTGTACCCCAGACCCCTTGTGGTACCCCTGTTCCTGCTGAAAGGACACTTGTGCATTTGAATACTCTCAAGGACCGTCATCCGGGGGACTTGTGGGCTCGGATGCACATCTCCTCCCTGGAATATGCTGCAGGAGACATCACCCGGAAAGGGAGGAAGAAAGACAAAGCTCGAGTGAGTGAACTGCTCCAAGGCCTTGCATTTTCTGGTGATTCAGATGTGGAAGAGGATAACGGGCCTGAGACCCAGCCTGCTCCAAAAAGGCCAAAAGGGTCAGGTGTCCCAGAGAAGAACTGGACCAAAAGAGATATTAAACCCAACTTTCCATGCTGGTCAGCACTGGATTCTGGACTTTTGAATCTTAAGAGTGAAAAGTTGAACCCAGTAGAGTTCTTTGAGTTATTTTTTGATGATGAAACATTCAACCTGATTGTCAGTGAAACCAATAATTATGCTTCTCAGAAAAATGTCAACTTGGAAGTCACAGTTCAGGAAGTGAGGTGTGTGTTTGGTGTCCTGCTTTTGAGTGGACTCGTGCGGCGTCCCAGAAGGGGAATGTACTGGGAAGCGTCTGATGCTGACCAGAGCCTGGTTAGAGATGCAATCAGAAGGGATAGATTTGAATTGATTTTCTCATACCTGCATTTTGCAGATAATAGCCATCTAGATCAGAATGATAAGTTCACAAAATTGAGGCCTCTCATAAAGCAAATGAATAAAAATTTTCTCCTATATGCTCCCCTTGAAGAATACTACTGTTTTGATAAGACAATGTGTGAGTGCTTTGATAGTGACCAATTTCTGAATGGTAAATCTATTAGAATTGGCTATAAAATCTGGTGTGGTGCTACCACAGAGGGTTATCTGGTTTGGTTTGAGCCTCATCAAGAAGAAACAACTCTGATGGCAGGTAAGGATCCTGATCTTGGTTTCGGTGGAAACCTCGTGATGAATTTTGCTGATGTTCTTTTAGCAAGGGGTCAGTATCCATATCACCTGTGCTTCGATGGCTTCTTTACCAGTGTCACATTGGTGTCAGCCTTGAAGAAGAAAGGGGTGAGGGCCACAGGGACAATTCGTGAGAGCAGGACTGAAAAATGCCCCCTTATGAGTGCAGAACATATGAAAACAATGAAGAAGGGGTACTGTGATTTCCGAGTAGAAGAAAATGATGAGATAATTTTGTGTCGTTGGCACGGTGATGGTATTATCAGTCTGTGTTCCAATGCTGTTGGCATAGAGCCAGTCGATGAGATACACTGTTTTGCCAGTGACAAGGAGATCCCTCAGATAAGTCAACCATCCATAGTGAAACTGTATGATGAATGCAGGGAAGGTGTAGCTAAAATGGAGCAGATCACTTCCAAATACAGGGTGAGAATAAGAAGCAAGAAATGGTACTCAGTTCTGGTGAGCTATATGATTGACATAGCCATGAGCAATGCATGGCAGCTACACAGAGCCTGTAACCCAGGTGCCTCTCTAGACCTCGGGGATTTTCGGAGATACGTTGCACATTTCTACTTGGAGCATAATGCGAATATGTCAGATGAAGGCAGGTGAAACAGACACAATGAAGACATTAATAAAACACAGAAAAGTCACAACTATACAGCAGATTGTACCCAAAGCAAACAATGATGTATGTATACAATTAAATAATGTATACAATTCAATAACTAATATTTCTGTTAAAAATGTAGAGTTTCAAAAACTTATAACAAATGATCTGTAAAAATGTTGAAATCCGTTGGTACCTTGTGTATGTCTAATTTTGATATAAACATATGGGAAACCCTTTATTAGTTGCATTGAATTGATTATCCATTTAAAGAACGAAATCCTGCCTTTTTTTTTCCTGGTGGTTTTTTCTGGGGAATGCCATTTATAAATGCAGGCAGAATTTAATATAATCCCTATCAAATCACTCATTAAAATTTTTCACAGAACTAGAACAAATAATTCCAAAATTTATATGGAACCACTAAAGAC
Organism: Bubalus kerabau; assembly: GCF_029407905.1. Lineage (NCBI taxonomy): Eukaryota > Metazoa > Chordata > Mammalia > Artiodactyla > Bovidae > Bubalus > Bubalus kerabau. The sequence goes on from NC_073626.1 coordinate 22,030,683, forward strand.
CCAGAATTGCCAAAGCAGTTCTTAGGAAAAAGAACAAAGCTAGAGGCGTAACCCTCCCAGACTTCTGACAATACTACAAAGCTAAAGTTACCAAAACAATGTAATACTGGCACAAAAAACAGAAACATGGATCAATGGAACAGAATAAAGAGCCCAGAAATAAACCTACACCTATGATCAAACTTCGACAAGAGGCAAGAATATACAAAGTAGAAAACAGTCTTCAGGTGGTACTGGGAAAGTTAGACAGTCATATGTACATCAATAAGGTCAGAACACACCCTCACACCACATCCAAAAATAAACTCAAAATGGCTTAAAGACAAATATAAGACATGACATCATAAAACTAGAAGAGAACCTAGGCAATTTATTCTCTGACATAAATCATAGCACTTTTTCCTTAGGTCAGTCCCCCAAGTCAATAGAAATGAAAGCAAAAATAAACAGATGAGGCCTAATCAAACTTAACAAACTTTTGCACAGCAAATAGAAACATATAAGCTTTTGCACAGCAAACAATAAACAAAATGAAAAGACAACCCATAGACTAGGAGAAAATATTTGCAAATGATGTGACTGACAAGCCACAGATTTGGCTTAATTTCCAAAATATACAAATAGCTCATACAACTCAGTAACAGAAAAATAACTCAATTGCTAAATGGGCATAAGACCTAAATAGACATTTTTCCAAAAAAGACAAAAGTCCAAAAGGCACATGTGCAAAGATACTCAAAGTTGCTAATTATTACAGAGATGCAAGTTAAAGCTACGCCAGTCAGAATGGCTGTCATCAAAGAGCCCACAAATGGGTCTTTGCTGGGGCACAGTGAATAAGAATCCACCTGCCAATACAGGAGACGGGGGTTTGACCCCTGGTCTGGTAAGTGCCTCAGAGCAGCTAACCCCTTGCACCACAACCATTGAGCCTGTGCTCTCGAGCCCACGGGCCACAACTACTGAAGAACCCGCACGCCTAGAGTCTACGGTCAGCAACAAGAGAAGCCACCACAATGAGAAGCCCACACACTGCTACTAGGGTAAGCGTGTGCAGCAACGAAGACCCAGCATAATCAAAAATAAAAAATTTTTAAGACTACAGATAACAAATGTTGGAGATGATGGGGTGAAGGGAACCCTTCTACACTGTTGATGGGAATGTAAATTGGTGCAGCCACTATGGACCCTGGGCTTCCCAGGTGGCTCAGTGGTAAAGAATCTGCCTGCCAATGTAGAAGTCATGGGCAGATTTTCCTGAATTGTGAAAATCCCCTGGAGGAGGAAATGGCAACCCACTCCAGTATTCCTGCCTGGAAAATTTCATGGACAGAGGAGCCTGGTGGGCTACAGTCATGGGGTCACAAAGAGATGTAACTGAGTACACACTATGGAGAACAGTATGGAGGTTCCTTAAAAAGCTAAAAATATAATCCAGCAATCCCACTCCTAGGCATATATCAAGAGAAAAACCCTAATTCAAAAAGACACATGTACCCCAGTGTTCATAGCAGCACTATTTACAGTAGCCAAACCATGGAAGCAACTAAATGTCCATTGAATGGATGGATAAAGAAGATGTGTTACATATATACAATGAAATACTACTCAGCCATAAAAAGAATGAAGTAATTCCATTGGCAGCAACATGCATAGAACTAGAGATCATCATACTAGGTGAAGTAGATCAGAGAAACACAAAATCACTTATGTGGAATCTAAAATAGGACACAAATGAACTTATTTACAAAACAGACTCATTGATGCAGAAAACTTAGAGTTACCAAAGGGGAGAGAGTGGGAGAGGGATAAATTAGGAGTTTGGGATTAGCAGATATGCAGACAGCAGATATGAAACAGGTAAACAGCAATGTCCTACTGTATGTAGCACAGGGAACTATATTCAATATCAAGATAAATGATAATGGAACATAAAAATAACCACAGGATGGCACTGAATCCATAGCTGAAAATCAAGACAGATCCCATGAGGTCAGGAAGATCTAAATAAAACAGGTGTCAGAGGCTGATGACCTGAGCATTGGTATACCCACTTCCGATTGTGTGTAGGCAGGGATGTTGAAGGAGTGTTCTGTAAAGAGAAAACTGGAGGTGAAGCAGTGTATTTGAGTACTGAAGTGAAAAGTGTGTCCTATTGTGACTGTGGAAATTGGCAGCAGAAGCCAAAGGAGTCAAGAAAACAGTAAATAAGGAGAAAATCAGGGTAACAATAGAATCATCATGAGAAGAAAGGCAAGGGTAGCAGTAAAGTCGACATAAAGCCTATGGTGAAAACTACTAAGGAGATTAAATGAGTCCAGGATTCAAGTCATCAGAGCAGGTAACCAAAGGAGAAATACTTAGGGGCGGGGGCGTGGAGAGGGGAGTGAATGATGTAAACTGTGACTCTTTAGTGCTGAATTTTAGTATTGATGATTTAGACAGATCTCACTCATTTCTGTGTGACATACATTGCATTCCCTTCTCACCCTAACCTGTACCTTCCCAATCCTGGCTGGATGGCAAGTAGTCCGACTTGAATTCTTTCAACAGGCATGAAATTACCCACATGCTGAGGTGCAAATGTAAGCCATGCATAACAGTAACAGATTCACTTACTCCACACTCCGATGCTCAAATGTTATTTTCTTTAATGTTATTCCTTGTGAAATACATCATTAAGGTGGATTGGCTTCTGCTTTCAGTGGAATGTCTGGTATCTATGTGAAAGTGTTAGCCACTCAGCTGTGTCCAATTCTTTGCAACCCCATGGACTGTAGCCTGCCAGGCTCCTCTGTCCATGGAATTTCCCAGGCAAGAATACTGGTATCTACAAATACCCACTTACAAGAGTATTAATAGAATGCAGGTTTCAATTAAATGATAAAGGACTTCCCCAGCAGTCCAATGGTTAAGACTGTTTCCAATGCAGGGGGCATGGGTTCAATCCCATTGTGCCACATGGCCAATAAATAAACAAATGATAAATGACTAGTACAGATAGTGGTTGCTAATGTGGGCAGGAATTATTTACAGAATAAACTCTTATTTCACTTTCTATCTTGATCTTTAGAGCCCTCTGTCCATCCTCTACTTGGCAGTTATCAAAGGTTGTATTTATTATCTGCCCCTTCCAAATGTGTTCTTCTCAAGGGCTCCATAATTAAATACATAAATGACTTCAGTACCCACCCAGGGACCACAGATGTCATCTGTGATTCCTTCCTACCACCCACCTCTTAATCTCTCTTGAGTCTGTAGCTCTCTACCTGGCTTCCCTGACTATCATTTAGATCACAGTTCTGTGATATCCAGGGCTTCCCAGGTGGTGCAGTCGTAAAGAATTTGCCTACCAATGCAGGACACACAGGTTCGATCCCTGGGTCCAGAAGATCCCCTGGAGGGTGAAATGGCAAACCACTCCAGTATTCTTCCCTGGGAAATCCCATAACAGAGGAGCCTGGCAGGCTATAATCCATGGGGTCGCAGAGTCTGACACGACTGAGGGACTGAGCACACGCGTGCATACATACACACACACAGTGATGTAGCCTGGCTGCCTGAACACGTGTGCACGCATGCACACGCACAGACACTGTGATGTGGCCTGACTGCCCACCACAGCCTCCCTCCACCACCACCATGCCCCCCACCCAAGCCCTTCTCTGAACCACATCCACAGAGTTCTAAAGAGCAAATCAGCACCAGCTATGCAAGAGATAGAGACAGTGTGAGTAATATTTATAAAGCAGCATAAATGTGGCACTGGAAAGTCTTTGCTTTGGGCACATTACCCTCTCTGAGCCTGGCCTACACCCTTACATGACCCTCAAAGTGGCTCCACAGTTAAGAAGAATCAGTGACTCAAGGGATATGGTGAGGGACTCTAGTCCTAAGACTAAGGCAGAACTGGCCCAGGCTAGCTATACACACCAGTCTGTGCTCAGGAAGTGGTGGAGAAATAAGCTAGAAGGAACCTAGTTCTCTAAGTGCTGGAACAGAACCCTGGCAATCGCCTTCCTCCAAAGTTTACACGTGAGGACCTGAACTTATATCTTGGTGAAGTCATTACTCCTGGGGGGAGAGAAGGTTGGGTCTCTGTTACCCCTATATCTCCCAGAGATGGCTAGAGTCAGGCCCAAGGAAATCCTGGTAGAAGGGCTGTTTGCAGACTTCCTGCTGTGAGGGACTCTTCCCTAGCAGGCTAGATTCCTGATTCTATATGAAGCTGTTTTTTTCCACTTTGACTCATGTAGCCCTTTTTTGTTCCAGAGGGAACTGGCATGACCACAATTGGGACTTCTCTTGCTTCTCCAGATAGTCCAGATAATTTAGTGGCAAGTGCACTCCACCTGAAGTCTGGGATTCAGCAGAACTCCCATTCAATATCTTATGCTCCAGAGGTAGTCCCGTTTTTTTTAATGACACATATATATCCACACTGGAGAAGGCAATGGCACCCCACTCCAGTACTCTTGCCTGGAAAATCCCATGGACAGAGGAGCCTGGGAGGCTGCAGTCCATGGGGTCGCTAAGAGTCGGGCAAGACTGAGCGACTTCACTTTCACTTTTCACTTTCCTGCATTGGAGAAGGAAATGGCAACCCACTCCAGTGTTCTTGCCTGGAGAATCCCAGGGATGGGGGAGCCTGGTGGGCTGCCGTCTATGGGGTCACACAGAGTCGGACACAACTGAAGCGACTTAGCAGCAGCAGCAGCATATATACACACACATGTACATGTATACATATACACAAATGTACACACATTAATATGGATTACTTAATACATATTAATTATAGGATTAATATATAGACTATAAAGAATTTCTACACATCAATAAGGAAAAGTTAGGGAATTCCCTGGCAGTCCAGGGGTTAGGACTCCATGCTCTCACTGTTCAGGGTCCAGGTTTGATCCCTGGTCAGGGAACAGAGACCTTCCACAATCCACATGGTACAGCCTTGGGGAAAAAAAAGTTAAAAAGCCCAAAAGGAGGCTGGACAAAGGATATGAATCAAAAACTCACAAAGGAAGAAATGCAAATGACCAATAAACATATAAAAAGAGGCATAATTCCATTAATATTTGGAGATTAAAAATAAAAACAAGATACCATTACACACCTAACAGATTGGCAAGTATTTAAAAGTTTAATAAAATATTGGCAGGGATATGGAATGTAAATTGGCACAGCCAATCTGGATGCACTTAAATATCAAAAATTTAAATGCATAAATGATGTGATATGTTAATTTTATCATCACACTGTCCTTGAGAACTAGAAGACTTAACATGGGAGGAAAGTGTGGTAGGCAGGCTCTAAGATGTCCTCCAGTGACCACAGTTCCCAGTATTCAAAACCTTACATAATCCCCACAACCTCTAAATAGCTTGCTTCTAACCAATAGAATGGGCTTCCTTAGTGGCTCAGACGGTAAAGAATCTGCTTGCAATGCAGGAGACTTGGGTTCCATCCCTGGGTTGGGAAGATCCCCTGGAGGAGGGCATGGTAACCCACTCCAGGTTCTTGCCTGGAGGAATCCCCAAGGACAGAGGAGCCTGGCGGGCTACAGTCTATGGGGTCACAAAGAGGCAGACACGGCTGAGCAACTAAGCACACACAACCAATATATACGGTAATGTTGAGGGGATGTCACTTCTGTGAATAGGTGACCAAAAATACTGTGATTTCTGTTTCATAGCTGATGCTCACCCCTGGGGATTTTGATGACGCAAGCAATCATGATTTAAACAAAACAAAAACACAATCTATAGACTCCAAGAGAATAGTTGCACACTGATGTATAGAACAGTCTTATGGACTCTGTGGGAGAGGAAGAGGGTGGGATGATTTGGGAGAATGGCATTGAAACATGTAAAATACCATGTATGAAACGAGTTGCCAGTCCAGGTTCGATGCACGATACTGGATGCTTGGGGCTGGTGCACTGGGACGACCCAGAGGGATGGTATGGGGAGGGAGGAGGGAGGAGGGTTCAGGATGGGGAACACATGTATACCTGTGGCGGATTCATTTTGATGTTTGGCAAAACTAATACAATTATGTAAAGTTTAAAAATAAAATAAAATTAAAAAAAAAAAGAATAGTTGCAAATGATGTGACCAATAAGGGATGATTTCCAAAACAGACAAACAGCTCATGCAACTCAATAACAATAACAAACCCCAAACAACCCAGTCAAAAAATGGACAGAAGATCTAAATAGACATTTCTCCAAAGAAGACATACAGATGGCCAAAAGGCACATGAAGTGTTCATCATCACTAATTATTAGAGAAACACAGGTGATACAATGAGGTATCACCTCACACCAGTCAGAATGGCCATCATCAAAAAATCTACAAACAATAAATGCTGGAGAGGGTGTGGAGAAAAGGGAACCTTTCCACACTGTTGTTGGGAATGTAAACTGGTATAGCCACTATGAAGAACAGAATGGAGATTGCTTAAGAAACTAAAACTAGAGCTACCATATGATCCTGCAATCCCACTCCTGGGCATATATCTGGAGAAAAATATGGCTTGAAAGGATACATGCACCCCAACGTTCACTGCAGTGCTATTTACAATAGCCAGGACATGGAAAACCTGAATGTCCATTAATAGATGAATGGATAAGCAAGATGTGCTTACCATTGCACCACCTGGGAAGCTCCAGCAAATAAGATGCAATAGGAAAAAAGAAATGAAGGGGAAATCTAATAGAAAGAGACAAGACCTATCAGCCAAACACATTTGGCAGATTGCCAGAGTCCAGCTCCAGCAGCAAGGGATTCAACCTGAAGGGGTTAGCAGTGCCGGCAAGAAACTCAGGCAGCCTCTCAGTTTTCTTGGACTGCCTGTTTATTTCAAGCTTATGATTCTCTTGTATACTTTTACAAAAGCATTAGGTCAGAGGTTTGATATTTTTAGTTCCCATAGACCCAGATTTATTTTTCTCCAAAAATCATTCTTGCCCCTCAAAAGGAGCTCCTTCCTCAGCGATTCTTATCTGCTTTTTCTCATGTGTCCTTGTGAATACACTGTAACTCATGCTAATGTCTGGGCTGCATACCACATTCCTCAGTTTATTTCTTATTTTCTAAGTCCTGTTTGCCCCTAGTATCCTAAGCTCACTATTTCTTAGAAAGGGCTTCTAGCTAATAATATCTCTAAAGTCTCTAATTTCTATAAGCTATAGTAGAATATGCTAACATTACAGCAATCCTTAACTCTTTAGCTTCTATTTTAATTATTCCTAAGCCCTCAATTCAGCAAACTCCTTTGCCATAAACACTTTTCTTACAAATGGGCTTCAGATAGCAAGCAGTCCCTCCCATGGCCTCAAGCTGCGGCCTGTGTGCTCACCCTGGAACAGTCTTTTTTTAAAAGTCCTTGAACAAATGTCAATGATTAACAAATGTCAATTATTCTTTGAGCACAGCTGCAGAAGGCTTTATGCCTTCTCATGCTCCTCTCAAAAACAATAAGCACCTTAATATTCTCTTCAGTCAACTCAGCCAAGGAAAGGAAAAAACAAGTCAGAATCGCAAAGCCTAACTCCTTCATTCCAGGTCTGTGCCTACGGAACAGAGGGAGGGGGTTTAGGGCCGTGCATCCATTTTATCAGTAATGCCTAACGGAGCTCCCGACAGCAGATATCATGGGGGTCCCGATTTAAGCAAACATTTAAAGACATGCCCTTTGTGTCTTTCCACTTGGGCAGAGAGAGGTGAAGTAACTCACCTACAGCCACACCAGTGGACAGGAACCAACCACAGCACAGCAGCGCCCTGCCACCAAGAAGCAAGCGTGTCTCTCCTTCTCCCACCCTTCAGCTTTCCCCGTTCCCCTTCCCATCCAGCTCTGGCTGCCTGCAGAGGTCCTGCACCTGGTTGCATCTGGTCCCTGTGTCTCCCATCCTATCACCGTCATCATTAACATCACCAGACCTCCAGGAATCCATCCATATATATTAACATAAAGAACTGGAATGTAAACACTTACTAGGTATGTAATAATATAAGGTAATCACTCCCTGGGTCTCCCGCCCCACCATTAGCATCTCCTGACCTCCAGGAATCCATCCATTTCTTCCTCTTGTGCACTACCAGGGTATCTGTGCCACGCCCATTCCCATTGCTTCCAAGACAGAGCTAGTCACACAAAATATTTGACACCTGCTTAAGTGGTTTCACCTACGTTTTCTGGATAAGGGAGAACAACTTTCTGGGGGCTGGGGTGGGTTGTTGTTTTCAGTCACTATGCTGTGACTGATTCTTTTTGACCCCATGAACTGCAGCATGCCAGGCTTCCCTGTCTTTCACTATCTCCCTGAGTTTGCTTAAACTCATGTCCATTGAGTTAGTGATGCCATCCAACCATCTCATCCTGTCGCCCCCTTCTCCTCCTGCCCTCAATCTTTCCCAGCTGTGGAGGGTTGGGGGAGGACAAAGTTTCTGGACGAGAAAATCCCATGGATGGAGGAGCCTGGTAGGCTGCAGTCCATGGGGTCGCTAAGAGTCGGACACGACTGAGCAACTTCACTTTCCCTTTTCACTTTCATGCATTGGAGAAGGAAATGGCAACCCACTCCAGTGTTCTTGCCTGGAGAATCCCAGGGCCAGGGGAGCCTGGTGGGCTGCCGTCTATGGGGTCACACAGAGTCAGACACGACTGAGGCTACTTAGCAGCAGCAGCAGTAGGAAAGAGCACTAGACAGTCAGTCTCGAATACTTTGCTCAACTTCGCCTGCTTGGGAGATGACAATCACTTCATGTCGCCAAGCTCAGTTTACTCAACAGTGAATGTGAATGGTAAATAGCATGTCTTCCTCTTCTAGGGGGATGGTGAGGAGCACCTGTGAAACCCCAGGGGAAAGCTTTTTGGTCTACACCATAAGGCTTCTGCACCAGCCCATCCCCTTCCTGAGTCACCCTCCCACACAGCACCAACTCCCTCACCTGCTCCAAATCTTAGCGAAAATGCCTCCTTCTCAGTGAAGCCTTCCTTGACCACCCGAGATAATGAAACCCCACTCCTTTATCCTGCTCCCTGTTCTTCTGTTTCCAAAACACTTTATTACACTGTCATTTATTTATTATGTGCTGTACTTAGTTGTTAGTCATGTCCGACTCTGTGACCTCATAGACTGTTGCCCACCAGGCTCCTCTGTCCATGGAATTTTCCAGGCAAGAATACTGGAGTGGGTTGCCATCTCCTTCTCCAGGGGAACTTCTGGACCCAGGGATTGAACTGGTGTCTCTTCTGTCTCCTGCACTGGCAGACGGATCCTTTACCACTGCGCCACCTGGGAAACCTCATTTATTATACTTACTGTTTGTTGTTTTTCTCAAGCAGGGTTCCCTGATGTGTCCCAAGTCCCTGCAACAGTGCCCACTGTCCCAAAGCGGTGCTCAGCAGATGCTGCTGACTGGCTGGGTGCCCTGCTCACTGCCTGAACTTCCCTTCTTTTCTAGATGCTCCTCTGCTCACAGGCAGTGAAAATCCTTCATATCACCATCTTAAGGCTGAATGCCGGAGTGTGTTATCAGCGACTAGAACACTTTGGACTAGACTGATGAAAGAGAAACTGAAAAAAAAGCAACATCCCCCAATTCTCCCTTTGGTTTCCTTAGGTCGCAGGCCTGCCCTATCAGGCCCTTTCCTCCCATCTCTCCTCTCCTCCCCTGTGCTCTTCTTCTTTATGCCTTGCGCCTCTCTTTTATGGCTGCTTTCTCCTTTGTGGGCTTTTCTTTGCCTTTCTGGAAAGGTGAGACAGGAAAGGGCTGTCTGAGCCCTGGGGCTGGAATCTCAGAGGGACGAAACTGAAGGTCTGTGTTGAAGGTGAGTGTGGTCTGTAGTAGCACCCTAGCTAAGGACAGGCCGCTGAGTCCTTGTCCTTGTGTCCAGAGATGCTGCAGGGGGCGGGGGCAGGGAGGACTGCAGGTCTGCACTGTGCTTGTAAAACATGGACAGTTCTTTTCCCCTCACCCTGGGAGTTCCTGTGAAGGGAAGAGAGGAGGCATAGCGGAAGCTCTGGAGCAGCGGCTTTTTCCTAAAGCAAACATTTACAGGAACACTTAGACTTCCCAAGTGATGAATCTGCCTGTGCAGAGCAGAGAATGCTGCCTGGTTTCCCAACCACCTCAGCCACCTGCCCATTGCACTTCAGGGCATCTCACTCCTCTGAGGGTGGGGCTGGCAGTGGGGAGCATGCAGACATAGGGGTTGCAGTGGGAGGATGAGAAGGAAATGGATTTGCCTGACACCTCTAGCTGTAGAAGGACCATCAGGACTGTCTGGGGTCCTGATATTCAAATGTGCTCCATGAACCAGCAGCATCAGCATCACTGGGAGTTTGTTGAAAATGCAGATTCCTGGGCTCCACCATTACCTTTTGAATTAGAATCTATTTTAACAAGATTCCAGATGATTTGTAGATACTCTAAAATTCAATAAGCACTGTTCTGGGGACTTCCCTGGTGGTCCAGTGTTTAAGCCTCCATGCTTCTACTGTAGGGGGCATGAAGTTCCATCCCTGGTCAGGGAATTAAGATCCTGCATGCCCTGAAGTAAGGCTAAAAAAAAAAAAAGCACTATTTTAAATAGTCTGCATTTAGCTAATGTTCTGTTTCCAAATGAAACAGTCAAGGAATTTTAGTTTTTGTTGTTGTTATGGTCCCCAAGCTATAAGGAAAACCAAATATATATACACATATATATTTTTTACATATATATATATATACACATATATAGGCTTAACTTTTTTAAAACAAACTTTGAAGACATACTTAGCACGGTATATTTTTAAGTTGAACTTTTAGTTCCTTTCTTTTGAAATTCTGATGATTAACATTTTGATGGTGGAGAAAACTATAGTGAGATTGTCAGCAGAGGCATTTAACATTCCATTTAGTTCAAACAGGATACTTAAAATTCCACCTACATTCATGAGATGGTATTTCTTAGGTAAATCACAGTGTACATTTATTGAGTTATATTTTCAGTGCTTTACAAATCTGTATTAATCTCATGTATCCTATGAGAAGGGTACTCTTATCCCCTATTATATTTATAGATAGGGAGACTGTAGCATAGGGACATTTAATTAAACTGCCCAAGGTCACAGAGCTCACAGATGGAGAGGCAGGTACTGAACCTGGACAGTGTGGTGCCAGACTTGTGTGTTTAACCCTGACAGTAAATGGCTTGGACCTGCTGGTCTCCCCAGGTAAGCGTAAGCTGCCTGAGGTCAGAGGCTCCGTTTCTTTATAATCTCAATCATGCTGCTTACAGTGGCCTTCCACATGGCTAAACTTCGAAAGCCTGTGACAAAAAAGGCTATGAATAAAACAGGAACATTGCAAAGGGTTTATTATTATTGGCCTCATCACATGGCATGTGGGATCTAGTTCCCTGACCAGGAATCAAGCCTGGTAAGATTTGGTTGCTTTAAGGGAAATTGTTAGAAATGAACCAAGGGATAGGGAAGAAGGAAGCTGCCCAGCAAGTGCCCACATGCTCACACCCACAGTCAACCACTCAGGAAACAGCAGCACATGGTCTGCAAAAAAAGCCATGCATTCCAAAACAAATTTCCTAAGAGCAAAATAAGCCATTTGAATATCTTACTTTCCCAAGGATCACCTCACTGAAGGGCCCTGGCGGTCCATAGGGTTAGTTTAGTCCAGTTTGACAACAGTATGGACTCTAAAATGCCTACTGAGGTTGCAGTGATGACTGAAAGCTTTCCCACACTCATCACACTCATACGGTCTCTCTCCAGTGTGGCTTCTCTGATGTTTTATAAGGAGCGTTCGCCTACTAAAGCTTTGACTGCACTGACTGCACTGATAGGGTTTCTCACCAGTGTGGATTCGGAGATGCTGGAAAAGCCCTGCATTCTGACTGAAGGCTTTCCCACATTCATTACAGTGATAGCGCTTCTCTCCAGTGTGTATCCTCTGATGCTGAACAAGGTACGAGCTCAGGCGGAAGGTTTTCCCACACTCTTCACATTCATATGGTTTTTCCCCTGTGTGGATCCTTCTGTGTCTAATGAGGCCATTGCTGGCACGGAAAGCTTTCCCGCAGTCCTTACACTGATAGGGTTTCTCTCCAGTGTGGCTCCGCTGATGTTCAATCAGGCCTGACCTCTGGCTGAAGGTCTTTCCACATGCTTCACATTCATATGGCTTCTCCCCAGTGTGGATTCTCTGGTGCTGAATGAGAACTGAACTCTGAGTAAAGCTTTTCCCACACTCGCTGCACTTGTGACGTCCCTCTCCAGTGGGCTGTCCGCTGTTTCTCTTCCCTGCTCTCATGTTTACACATTTCTCTATATTTAGAATCTAAAGGAATATCTCTTTGGAGTCTGCTATTCTCAAAATGTTCCATTTCTTTTAAGACTTCCTGTTTTGATGTCAAGTCCTGGTTTTTAAGTACAGTTTCACCATCTAGAATAATAAATAAATAAATGTCATTTTTTTCCTTTATGAAAGAGTATAACCATAGGATGGGAAAGAGGAAGATTCATGTCAAATATTTAGGATCCAATTTTGGATCCTAAAACTGGCAGTGTAATGTAACAACCTAAATTGAGATATGGAGACAAAGTAAGGGGTAACCAGCACCTGCTGAAATGGCTGGAGGTCACCCAGACAAGGTGAGGCTTCCAGAGAAGATGTACGCAAGCAGGCACTGTGAAGGGCTTACTACAAAGCAGGTGCTGCTCTAAATGTTTTATATATATTAATATCTTCAAATGACTCTGACTCTGTACTCTCATTATTTCCATTTTACAGATGCATAAACTGAAGGCACAGAAAGTTACTTGACTTGTTCAATGTCACATAGCTTCTAAGTAGCAGTGCTTAAATTCCAACTGACACAATTTGGCCCCAGAGTCCACAGTCTCAACTATTACCCTATATTGGACCACCAGAGATCCTCTGAATGGACCTGAAAACGTCCTTACCTTGTTCTCCAAATTTGTGGACCCCAAAAGATTCACATTTGAGCTGCATCACCATGGACTGAAGCTGGAAAGCTGTTGATTCCTCCTTGGCCTTCAAATGCACTGCATCCCCTGAGAGCATTTCAGCAAGTCCATGTTCACAATCTGGGGCCTAAAGGCAGGTAGGTATATTTGGGTTCATAAGAGGAGGACTACTGGAACCTGGACTCACACTCAATGAGAGAGATCATATGGAACTGTATGAGACATTTTATGCAATTGCACAGTGGAAAGCCCAGAGTTTAATTCCACACCCAAAAGCAGAAGGGGGAGAAAAGAGTGGCCCAATGAGGTGTGATGGTTTAAAATATGTTTGTAAGCTCTTCAACATTATTTCCACTAAAAGGTGGAGTCTGATTTCTCTCCCCTTGAGTGAGAGCTGTACTTAAAATGGCTCATTTCTACTGAATAGAATGTATGGCAGAAGTCATTGTATATAACTTCTGAGACTAAGTCATAAAAACGTGAGGATTCACCCTTATCCTCTCTTCCTCTATTTCTGTCTCTCTCTCAGAGAAGCCAACTGACATGTTGTGAGGACACTCAATGAGCCCTGAGGAGAAACCCAGTAAAGACCCCTGCCAACAACCAGTGAGGAGCCAAGGCCGCCTACCAGCAACCATGGGAGTGAACTATCTTGAAAGTGGATCCACCAGCTGCAGTAGGTTTTCAGGGGACTATAATCTTGGTTGACATCTTCATTGCAACCTCATGAGAGATCCTCCTAAGTGGCTCCCAAAACCTGACTCAGAAACTGGGAGGTAGTATTTGTTTTTTTTAAGCCATTAAAGCTTAGGGGATTACTTGTTACCCAGCAACAGAGAACTAATACATGTGGCTACAACCAACCAACCTTGGTCACCAAACTTCACCCTTCATTTCATATTCTATGTCCAGAAGACCATCTTCCTCCTCTCACCTGGTTCTCTGGTTCACTGAGCTCTCGCTCCAGGTCTTCAACTGCAGCCACTGCCTCCTCCCCACTCTCGGGATGGTACTCACATACCCAGGCCTGGAGCTCCTCAGGCAGGATGGTCAGGAACTGCTCGAGCACCCGGAGCTCCAGGATTTGCTCCTTGGTATGTGTGTCAGGCCTCAGCCACTGATGACAGAGTTCCCAAAGCCGGCTCAGTGCTTCTCGGGGACCAGGAGTCTCTTGGTAACAAAAGTGTCTAAAAAGTTGGCGGGAGGCTTCCTGGCCAGAAAAGTTGTTCTCTTGAAGGTAGGGTTCTTGGTCCCAGATAGGGTCTTCCTCCACCTTCACAATCTTAAGTCCATCCTGTTCCCCTGCTGAAGCCATCCTGGGATTAATTTAGAAGGGCTCAATCCAGCCTGGGGTGGAGGTGTAACTGATTTAAGATCCTCTGATTTAATCTTCTTCAGGAGGATACACCTGATGAGAAAAATTATGTCTTAATGAAATAATGGGGAAAAAAACAGTATAAGAATAATAATATCATGCTATCATTCATGTTTATAAAAGGTATACATATGTATGTTTAGAAACTGAAATTTAAAAAAAGGCATATGGCAGAAAACATTACTGACCCCATTTCTTCACCCTTCCCTGTAGACATGGACTTTGTTGTGTGCTCCTGCTGTGATTCTGGGTTCAACACATGACCTGACTTGGCCAGTGTAATACTAACAAGTGGGACAGAAGCTAGTGTGATTGCTCTTGCACGCCCGTGTCTTCTTTAACTGCTAAGAGGATATACTGGCTTTCAGATGGAGCAGATGAAACCATCCTAGGTCACCTAACAGCCAGATAACCTCCCCTCCTCCCGCCCCGCCCCAACATGTGAGTGACTCCAGCTGAGATCTGCCGAGCTCACAGCTGACTGCAGATGTACAAGTAAGTGCTGCCTAGATCACCAAATGCCACAGACTCATGTACTAAATAAATGTTTATTGTTGTTATCCTGCCAAAGACTTGTAACTGTTTGTTACACCACATTACTATGGCAATGAAAAACTATTACAGAAGGATGGCCTCTGGGAAGGGACCTAGGATAAGACAGGAAGGACATTTTACTTTTCACATAATACCCTCTATATTTTTTCTGATTCTTGAGTCATTTGAAATAAAGTACTTATTCCAAAAAAATAAACAAAGGGACTTCCCTTGTAGTCCAAGGGTTAAGAATCTGCCTTGCAGTGCAGGGGATGTGGGTTCAATCCCTGGTCAGGGAACTAAGATCCTGCATGCTGCAGAGCAACTGAGCCCACATGCCACAATTAGAAGTCTGCATACTGCAACAAAAGAGAAGATCCCAAGTGCCGCAACTAAGACCCAAGGCAGCCAAATTAATTAAATTTAAAAAAGAAAAGAAACAAGAGGCTTTAACCAAATGTCTACAGAGCAAAGAGTAGGAAAAACATAATTCTGACAAAGCGTGAAGCAGTGAAACAGTGTGGCTTAGAAGCAAGTACATTTGAATCGGGCCTGAAATAACTAACAGAAATTAGGCAGGCAGAGAAAGGGCGCTGGCAGGAGATTCAACATCACAGGCCAAGCAAACAACAGACTCTAACCCTAACCCATTTAACATGCATCAGAGGATAAACAACAGAATGGACACAGCTGAAGAGTAACAGTGATTATGAGAATACTGAGACTTTACTCTGAATGCAACAGGATATTAAAAAATATGAAAGAGCAGTTAATGTTAACTGCTCTTTCATACATATTATATATATATACATATTATAATATAAAATATTAAGACACTACAACATTAATATATAGGAACTTCAGAAGAAAAGAATGTAGTGAATGACTAAGAAATAATAGTTGATGAGAAAAAATTAAGAATTTTCCAGAAATGAAGGCCTGACCTCTCAGATCAGGAGTGCACACCTAGACATAATAGAGTGAAAGTGAAGTCTATTGTGGATAGAGAGACAATCTTAATAGCTACCAGAGGAAAAGAATAAAGAGACAATCTTAATAGCTACCAGAGGAAAAGAGATTACCTATGAAGAAAACAGCAAAGTGCTCACTACCAGAGTCTAGAAGGCAATCGGAGTGGAGAAATGACTGTTAACACAGAATTTACCCCGAGCTAAATATAAGTAAATAGAGCAAAATGAAGTCATTTACAACCCACAAACACTTCCTACGAGAGTAAGTAAAGGATATAGAGTTCAGCAAAGAAAGGTGAACTCAGAAAGAAGGTATGAAATAGAGGAAACAACATAAGCTCAAGAACTGACAAAATATGGTGATAAATTTAAATGATTATGGGAGGAAATCTCTTGTATAACAATTTACTCACTCACATGTAAAATGATGTACATAAAAGCACTGTTTGTGAGACAAAGGTTGGAAACAACCCAAATGACCACCAAGATGGGACTAGGTAAATAAATTATAGTAATCCATATAGTTATCCATAACTACTGCTATGCAGTTTTTTAAAATGAGGAAGCTCTTTATGTACAGATATGAAAGGATGGGCAAGATCCATTTAGTGAAAAAAGCAGAGTAGAGAGCCACTGTGAAAAATATTAACAAAAGGGAAAGGGGAAGAAAAAAAATATACATATATATATTTGGATACCTGAGCAACATTACTTGTCCCTGGAAATGGGAAATAAGTGGTTGGGAGCAGGTATGATGTGGAATTTTTCAATAGATAGCCCTTATTACATTTTTTACATGAGAATGTTTTACTACACAAAAGGGGAGGAATATAAAATTAAAATTCTTTATAATAACAAGATGTGGTAGATGGTCAGTTCAGTAAAAGGAGTGTATTAATGCCTTTGGTGTCAGGAGAAATACTGAACAATAGACTTCATTTTAAAAATTCTAAAAGTAAATACACATCTTATAATTTAAGGGTAAATCAACAAGGAATTGAAACAAATGGAACTCTCATACATTGGTATGATACTTTAATGGGTACAACCACTTTGGAAAATTATTTAGAACTATCTCTTAAAGCTTGAGAATAAAAATGTTCTGCAGCTGTGGTATAAGTAGTCCAGAACTGATCTATTCAATTAACAATTCATTTCAGAGAACACATTTTTGTAAGTCCATCAATTAGTGACAACCCATAGCTTTCGAAAATCAGTTAGTCGGGAATGACTTGTTAAAATAAACAGCTCTGAGTGCCAACTAATGAACAACAGTTTGCCCCATGAAACCATGCCTCCACAGATGTCAGCCCACCGAACCCCATGTTTCTCAAAACCCTTATGTAAGAGCAGCAACCTCTTCTGTACCTAGTGAGGACTGTACCTAGGTCCTAGTGAGAGGATCTCTTCAGCTGTCTTTTCATTTCAGATACTGAGTGATGGTCTCAACATTTTTTGACAAGATGGATGTCTGTGTACCCCCTGACCCAGTAATTCCACTGTTGGATTTATACCCCAAAGAAATAAGTGCTTATGCCCACTAAAAGCTAAAAATACAGGAATGTTCAGAGTAGTTTTATTCAAAATAGTTCCAAACTAGAAATAACCCAACTGTCCCTCAACCCTCAACTTGCAGAATAAATAAAGAGTGGAACTGTGTTAGGCAGAATTCTAAGATTGCCCTATGATCTTCATCATGTTATCATGTCCCTTAAGATTGTTAGTTTACATGAAAAAAGGTATTATTAAGATGTAATTAAGTTTAGCAATCAGTTGACCTTAGGAGGTCTCTAGGTGGGCCTAACCCACTACATAACTCCTTTAACAGCAATTTTTTTTTAGCAGAAGAGGAAGTCAGAGAGTTGAAGCATGAGAAGGATTAGATTCACAACCACTAACTTGCTGATGGAGGGAGCCACCTGTAAAGGAATGCAGGCAGCCTCCAGAAGCTGAGACCTGTCCCCAGGGGCAGCCAGCAAGGAAAGGGAGACCTTAGTCTTATCATGGACTTCAGTTCTACAACTGAAAGAAACTGAATTCTGTAACTGGTTTAAGACTCTTGTATTTTCAAAACACAGTCAATAAATTTGGTGCCATTTACATTAACTACTCAAAGTTTTCCTATTTGATTCCTTCTGCTGTCCTGTTTCATGGCTCTGTTCTAGGGAGAAGGAGTCCCTGTGTTGCTGGAACTTTCACTCTAATGGGGAAGATTTAAAAAAATTAATTAACAGCAACAACAAAAGTAAGGAGGCAGATAAAATAATGAGCAGTTGTGATAAGTACTGTGAGGAAAACCAACCAGCATCAAGTTATCAAATAAATGTAGGACCTATTAAGATAGGATGATGAGAGGTGAGGTAGCTAATGAGCCCTAAGAACAGTAAGGACTGAGCTCTGCAGAGTAGAGGTGGGTTGTAGGGAGAGAACGAGCCCTAAGAACAGTAAGGACTGAGCTCTGCAGAGTAGAGGTGGGTTGTAGGGAGAGAACGGTTCAAAACCCCCGACAGGACATAGAAGTTTATTTTTTATTCTAAATGCACAGGAAAGCCACTGAAGGGTAAGTGACAAGGCTGGGTTTATGTTTTAAGAAGCTCTGCTACTGGATAGTAAGCGAGCTGAGGGAATGAAGATGGAGGCAAGAGTGGAAGAAGAAAAGGCAAGCATTGAAGGAGTGGAGGTAGAGGCTAGTGCACTGGATCGAAAAGACAGCCACTTAGGTATAATGTCAATATATTCATCAAATTAACTTTGAAAAAACATAACTGAAAGACAAAAGAGCTTAACTTTTGTTTGAAAAAAGAGCTTCAATCTTTGGGCAGATATTTACGAGCTGTGCTGAGAGCTGGGTATACACAGGAGTTTATAACTCATGGGGATAAAATTATAATACAGTGAAAGCCATAATCTTGAAGATGTGTACAAGGAAGTAGGGCAATTCATCCTAAATTCAAGATTCAGTTTCTGTGTATTGCATGATATTCACAAAGGGGACTCACTTCCAAAATATTCACCAAGTGCCTATATGTGTCAGGCAGCAAGTATATGATAAAAGAGTGATACAATTACAGAATCTGAAGTGTCCTCATCTTCCTTAATTGAACTAAAAAAACCACGAGGTGGCAGAAAGAGTGTAAAAGAGCGTTTCTCTTTTTTTTCTGACACCACACGTGTGCTACCCAGGGATCTTAGTTCCTTCACCTGGGTTCTAACCTGCCCTGTGCACTCCAAGCGCCAGGTCCTAACTGCTGGACCGCCAGGGAAGTCCTGAGCTTTTTTATTAGCTTCAGCATATTAGCAATTACAAAGAGACAATGAAAATAATAAACCACCTGCGTTGTAAAATAAATTCCAAAGGAAAACTGATCACAATGGCAAAGAAAAAATGAATAACTTAAATACTATGAGGAAACTGGCACATTCGGAAATGGAGATACTCTAGGAAAGGACTGGAATATCCTTCAACCAGGCAATAGGGTGGGGAGAAAGGAGGGGAAGGATTATTGTTCTTATTTAGTCGCTAAGTTGTGACCAAGACTTTTGAGACCCCCATGGGCCACAGCCCGCCAGGCTCCTCTGTCTATGGGATTTATTTCCCAGGCAAGAATACTGGAGTGGGTCGCCATTTCCTTTTCGACCCAGAAGTGGAACCCACATCTCCTATATTGGCAGGCAGTTTCTTTACCACTGAGCCATCAGGGAAGCCCAAGGGAAGGATAGGACTGTTTTAAATTAAGAGACTCAACTACATGCAACGAATAGTCTTTAATTGGACCCTAGTTGGTGTAAACCAATTGCAGAAAACACTTGTAGGACAACGAGGGTAAATTCGAATATGCAGTAGGTGTCAGGTAATATCAGGGAATGCGCTTTCGTTTAGTTGGGTGTGTTGATATCGGGGTTATGATTTGTGTATGTAAAATGTCCTTAAGTTTCAGAGATGCACATACGAAACTATTTAAGGGTGACAGGTCACGATGCTTGTAATTTACTTTGAAATATTTAAAGAAAAAATAGATGCGATGCTGTTTAATGTTAACACTTGGGCTTTTGACAGGGAGCGAAAGCAAGTTCCGGAAGCCCCTCTTCCACCTCCTCACCTCGGGTCTGGTCACAAAGCTCTGCCTCCACAAGGGGGTCTTCTCCCACGACTCCAGAGAGGGCAGGAGCGGGACCTCCTTCTACCCGAGGCGTGTGTCCAGGTGACCACGAGAGGCTGGCGGGGGCCACGCCCGCGCAGACGTCCCCTCCTCACCTATTCCAAGGCACCGATCTTAATCTTCCTGGGGCAGGCGAGTCGGAACAAAGTGCCAGAGACTCACCTTCGGGATCGTGGGAGCTCCAGGTCCGCCGCGCAGGCAGCATCACTCAGAAAACCTACAAAGGCCGGAAGTACGTCATCGTCCCGAGCTCCGTCGCCGAGCAGCCCTTTCCCTGCTAGAAGCATTGTACTCTCTAGGAGCTCCGGAGGTTAATGCCCTTGGTGACTACTTCATCACAAAGCTCGGAGCCAGAAATACAGCCCTAGGAGGGGAAACCCCCGCCCCCCGAGATTTCTGTGCTGAGTGGTTCCGAGCATCTAGAAGTCAATGGTCGTAGCAACGCAAAATGTTAGGGCCGGAAGGGACTTCATTGTTCCTCCAGTTCTGGTTGTTACCATCCATTCCTTCCTGAGGCTCTCCCCTAACTGTGGTCCCCTTAACACCACAAAGGAGAGATGGTAGCTGTGGTTGGGTTTTTTGTTTTTAACTCTCAAACTCTGTTTTCTGGAATCGCAGTCTAGCAGGAGAGACACAGGAACATAAACGAAGGAGAGGTACAGGCACAGAAACCAGTGTACAGCTGGTTTGTATGTGAAATGAAAGAAAAATGAAGTAAATGTAAGTCGATTAGGATAGTCCCTGGACCATAGTTTGGCCACCTCATGCGAAGAGTTGACTCATTGGAAAAGACCCTGATGCTGGGAGGGATTGGGGGCAGGAGGAGAAGGGGACGACAGAGGATGAGATGGCTCGATGGCATCACCGACTCGATGGACATGAGTTTGAGTGGACTCCGGGAGTTGGTGATGGACAGGGAGGCCAGGCGTGCTGCGATTCATGGGGTCGCAAAGAGTCGGACACGACTGAGCAACTGAACTGACCTGGACCATAGTAAATGCTGCAGGAACAGTATATGTTAAGGAGTTGAATTTTTTTTTAATCCATTCATTTAACAGATTCTCTTTGAAAGCATTCTTTATGTCAAAGGTTCCCTCTAAGGACTGGACATAATAATAATGAACACAGGTCTTGACCCTTATGAAGCTTAAAAGAAGAGTACCCCTCGCTCACCATAATTAGAGAAAGCCAGAGTGCAGCAATAAAGAGCCA
This sequence comes from Bubalus kerabau, assembly GCF_029407905.1. NCBI lineage: Eukaryota > Metazoa > Chordata > Mammalia > Artiodactyla > Bovidae > Bubalus > Bubalus kerabau. The sequence continues at coordinate 22,051,941 of NC_073626.1, forward strand.
GTACAGCCAAAAATAAATAAATAAAAATTTAAAACTTCTACAAGCTTGCTAAACTCTTTTATTAATTTGTTCAATTATCTTGGACTATTTAAACAATTGAGCATATTCCTTAAAACAGTTATGCACTGTAAAAAAGAACAGAATGTTGTACATCATCTAGTTATACAAAGGGTTAAGTCTCAACCTGCTGCAGTTGCCCATCAACAGCTGGGAAAAACAGAATGAAGCGTTCTGGGCCTTGGATAAAGGAGCCCCTAGATGATTAAGACACTCCAGTACTCTTGCCTGGAAAATCCCATGGATGGAGAAGTCTGGTGGGCTGCAGTCCATGGGGTCGCTAAGAGTCGAACATGACTGAGCGACTTCACTTTCCCTTTTCACTTTCATGCGTTGGAGAAGGAAATGGCAACCCACTCCGGTGTTCTTGCCTGGAGAATCCCAGAGACGAGGGTGGGGGGGGTGGGGGGGCGGGGGGGGGGCTGCCGTCTATGGGGTCGCAGAGTTGGACACCACTGAAGCAACTTAGCCGCAGCAGCAGCAGATGATTAAGATGGAAATCTAAGGAAGAATTTCAATGACCCTAGATTCTTGCATCTTTTCATTCATAGAAAAGCACAAAAATCATTAACTTGAGATATTTGTTCTTTGTGATTAGCAGTGATCTTTTACACGATGGTGTGATCACTCACCTAGAGCCAGACATACTGGAATGCAAAGTCAAGTGGGCCTTAAGAAGCATTACTACAAACAAAGCTAGTGGAGGTGATAAATTCTAGCTGAGCTATTTCAAATCCTAAAAGATGACTTTGTTAAAGTGCTTCACTCAATATGCTAGCAAATTTTGAAAACTCAGCAGTGGCCACAGGATTGGAAAAGGTCAGTTTTCATTCCAATCCCAAAGAAGGGCAGTGCCAAAGAATGTTCAAACTATCATACGATTGCATTCATTTCACATGCTAACAAGGTAATGCTCAAAATCCTTCAAGCTAGGCATCAACAGTACATGACTGAGAACTTCCAGATATTTAAAATGGATTTAGAAAAGGCAGAGAAACCAGAGATCAAATTGCCAACATCCGTTGGATCATAGAAAAGGCAACAGAATTCCAGAAAACAAGTACTTCTACTTCATTGACTACACTAATGCTGTTGTTGACTGTGTGGATCACAACCAACTGTAGAAAATTCTTCAAGAGATGGGAATACCAGACCACCTTAACTATTTCCTGAGAAACCTGTATGCAGGGCAAGAAGCAACAGTTAGAACCGGACATGGAACAATGGGCTGGTTCAAAATTGGGAAAGAAGTACGTTAAGGCTGTACATTGTCACCCTGCTTACTTAAATTCTGTGTGTAGTGTGTGCGGGCTAAACCTTTAGGCAGAGCAGCCACCCCCTTGGACATCACAAATCCACACCAGGGAGAAGCCATACCTGTGCAAAATGTGCGGCAAAGCCTTTATGTGGAATTCACATCTTCTGAGACATCAGTGTATCCATAGTGATTAAAAACCTTTAGAATCCTGACCCTTGACAGACCTAGGAGAGTCAGGGAAGGAAGGAAAGGCAGTGGGAAAATGTTGAGGCTCCTGTGTCTTATGAATGTAATGAATGTGAGAGAAGTTTCACTAGGAATAGAAGCCTTATTAAGCATCAAAACATCCAGGAGTGAGAAACCCTATCAGTGTGATACATGTGGAAAAGGATTCACCTGAATTTCTTTTCTTCTGTTCAGTCGCTCAGTCGTGTCCGACTCTTTGCGACCCCATGAATTGCAGCACACCAGGCCTCCCTGTCCATCACCAACTCCCAGAGTTCACTCAGACTCATGTCCATCGAGTCAGTGATGCCATCCAGCCATATCATCCTCTGTCGTCCCCTTCTCCTCCTGACCCCAATCCCTCCCAGCATCAGAGTCTTTTCCAATGAGTCAACTCTTCGCATGAGGTGCCCAAAGTACTGGAGTTTCAGCTTTAGCATCATTCCTTCCAAAGAAATCCCAGGGCTGATCTCCTTCAGAATGGACTGGTTGGATCTCCTTGCAGTACAAAGGACTCTCAAGAGTCTTCTCCAACACCACAGTTCAAAAGCATCAATTCTTCGGTGCTCAGCTTTCTTTATAGTCCAACTCTCACATCCATACATGACCACAGGAAAAACCATAGCCTTGACTAGACGGACCTTTGTTGGCAAAGTAATGTCTCTGCTTTTGAATATGCTATCTAGGTTGGTCATAACTTTTCTTCCAAGGAGTAAGCGTCTTTTAATTTCATGGCTGCCATCACCAACTGCAGTGATTTTGGAGCCCCAAAAAATAAACTCTGACACTGTTTCCACTGTTTCCCCATCTATTTCCCATGAAGTGATGGGACCAGATGCCATGATCTTTGTTTTCTGTTGTTCTAGTTGTCAGAGTTACAAATGCAAAGTTGTTCAGTCTGCCCTCATGAAGCTTTTAATAAATAATGCAAGATCTGTAGTGATATCCCATGTTCATTCCTGTTACTAGTGATTTGTATCTTGTCTTTTAATCTTGTTGACTTTATTAAAAGTTTATATTTTATTGGAAAAATTTTTTGAAGAGACAGCTTATGTTTTGCTGATTTTTCTCCTGTTTTCCTATTCTCAGTTTCATTAATTTCTGCTATTATCGTTATTATTTTCTTCTTTCTACTGCCTTGGTTTTATTTTGCTCTTGATCTTTAGTTTCTTGAAGCAGGAACTTCAATTATTGATTTCAGACTATTCTTTTTCTAATATAAGCATTTAGTGCTATAATTTTCCTTCTCATTTAGTGCTATAATTTTCCTTCTCAACATTTCTTTAGCTGTGTCTCACATCTTGTCATAGGTTGTACTTATTTCCCTTCAATTTATGTATTTTAAAATTCCTTTGAGAGTTCCTTCCTGACCAGGGCATTATTTAGAAATATTTTCCTTAGTTTCCAAATGTTTGGAGAGTTTTCTGTTGTCTTACTGTTATTTCATAGTTTGGTACCATTATGGTCAAAGAATATACTCTGTATGATTTCAATTACATAAATAGCATTTTTTCCCACAAAAAAGCACCCACCCCAGATAGTTTTACATCAGAATTCAACTTTCAAATACAAGATAATTTCAATGCTTTACAAATGGTACTAGAACATTAAAAACAAACAAAAAAGAACAAAAACTTAAAGTTTTTTTTATGATGTAGTAAAATTAAAACCTAACCATGAATGTAGAATAAAATGACAGATCTAAAAGATGACACCTTTTTATATGAATACTGAGTAAAAATACACTAAATAAAGTATTAGCAAGTAGAACCCATTAACACATTAAGAAAACACCATGACTAAGTGAAATTTATTCCAGGAATGCAAGGTTGGTTCAATATTAGGAAATCCTTTCATGTAATACAAGGTGATAATAAAATTAAGTGGAAAATGTAGTTTCTATAATGCTGAAAAAGTCTTTAATAGAATGCAGTCTGTCTTTTAAAATAAGTGACTATAGTATCTACTCAGAAAATTCAGGCATTTGCAGCAGATATAAACTCCTAACTGTGAAATAATCATTGCAATTTTTTGAAATCTGTGGTTCCTATATTTAATGACCTACTATAAAATCCATAAGCTTCATTCTCATAGAGATTGGGCTATACTGCCAAATTGCTGAAGAACAGCTTAGATTATTTCCTCTTTTATCCTGTAGGTTTTAGAACTGAAAGTAATGTTACTTCAAAATATTAGCCTCCAGGATATTATATTGTGTTATCTATAAAAGAAAATAACCTATTATCTGTCAAAGCTATATGTGAAATATCACTTTCTATCTTTAAAAAAAAAACCAAGCTGGGAAATATATACTCTGTGATCGACACCTCTATGGCCTTGTGTTAGAACACAGAAGCAATGCCAAATTTTAAAAAGTACTAACAATTCAATGACGTGGTTCCTTTTACTATGCTTACTGAAGCTTTAAAAATGTCATTTTTATGTCCTGGGGTACTCATACAAGCCTATTTAGCCCATAAAAATTAATTTACAACAAGCAGTAGACAATATTATCTACACTTGAATGAATTTAAGATGTGAGATTAGAGTGGGCATGGCAAAATACCATGTCCCCAACAGTCATCTTAGAGACAGTAGCACAAGTCCAGGGATGCAGGTAAACATCTTCATTTCAAAACTCCTGATTGTTCATATTTATAGACCTTTCAGGAGCAAAAAGAACTTATGACTTTCCCTTTTCTTGACTTGAGAAATTCACTGAATGTTCTTTGTGGCTACAATGGGCAATTTAAGATATCCATTCCCCATACATCTTGCCCATTTACATTAATTATATGAATTTTCCAGTATCATGGAGACTCTATTGTTGAGGCTTGATATCTGTCCATATAACTTCCTACAATCTTCTCATTTATAAGAGCCTCTCTAATATGGACTCCCTGATATTTTCTAAGGTCCAACCTCTGAAGACTTTTCCAAACCCATGACACTCAGTTTTTCTTTAGTGTGATCTTCTCCCCAATGCTGAATAATGCTATGATTCCATGGAAAACATTTCCATATTCATCACATTTAGTAGATCTGTCTCCCATGTAGAATCTATAGTGCAGTCAGTTTTGACTTCTGGCTGAAGGCCTTTCTTTTTGCTTCCTTCACATAATGTTCTAGAAGGTTTCCATGATGAATGAAGGCCTCCTTACAGTCATCACATGTATGCGGTTTCTCGCTTTTGCAGATTTTCTAAAGTCAAATATGGCTTTCCCACATTCTTTATACTGACAGCATTTCCTTTGTGATAGATTTCCTAGTGGGAAAGGAGGGACCCACTGTAAACAAAAGCCTTTACAAACATGTTGTTCTCAAGCATTTTCTTTGATATGTGTTCCCTAATGGTGAGTAATGACTCACCAGTGACTAAAACTTTTACTAACTTACTGCACTGGTGTAATTCTGCAGACTCCCCCCACATTACAGCATCTTCAGATTTTTATATGTGTTGGAGACAAGTCCTTATTTTCATTCTCAGTAACTCCATCTAAAAAAATGCACAGACAATTCAAATGTCAGTTGTCTCTTCTCCTGAGATCATGAGATTAATTATGAGAAACAGTGATAAAGATAAAACTCAGTTTTACCTAAAGTGCATGCTTTTTCAGGTTTCCTAAACTGCCAACTCAGTTTTGAAAAATACCCAAGAAGGCATATGAGGTTCCAGTTTGAGAAGCAAGAGCTGGGAAGAAAGAAACTGGAAGAGCATGGAGAATTTTCTCACAAAATGTGACAAAGAATCAGGAAAGTATAATCAAAAAAGTTAAGAAGAGATCAGTTTGAATCCACACATGAAAAAAAGAGAATATCACGAAACCAAGAGAAATTTAATTTGCTAAAGGGTAATTATAAGTACCATTTATACCAAATGAAATGTATTGAGGCCACTACTATAAACAAACAAAATGTTCCATAAATGTTTGTTAAGCGGATCCACAAGCAATGGCATATAATAAAAGTTAACTTGAAGCAACAGGTAAATTAGTTTCAAAAATCCATACTATTAGATTATTGTACCCAGCAAGGATCTCATTCAAGTATGAAGGAGAAAGCAAAAGCTTTTCAGACAAGCAAAAGCTGAGAGAATTCTGCACCACCAAACCAGCTCTCCAACAAATACTAAAGGATATTCTCTAGACAGGAAACACAAAAATGGTGTATAAATTCGAACCCAAAACAATAAAGTAAATGGCAACGGGGTCATACTTATCAGTAATTACCTTAAACGTAAATGGGTTGAATGCCCCAACCAAAAGACAAAGACTGGCTGAATGGATACAAAAACAAGACCCCTACATATGTTGTCTACAAGAGACCCACCTCAAAACAGGGGACACATACAGACTGAAAGTGAAGGGCTGGAAAAAGATTTTCCATGCAAATAGGGACCAAAAGAAAGCAGGAGTAGCAATACTCGTATCAGATAAAATAGACTTTAAAACAAAGACTGTGAAAAGAGACAAAGATGGTCACTACATAATGATCAAAGGATCAATCCAAGAAGAAGATATAACAATTATAAATATATATGCACCCAACACGGGAGCACCGCAGTATGTAAGACAAATGCTAACAAGTATGAAAGAAGAAATTAACAATAACACAATAATAGTGGGAGACTTTAATACCCCACTCACACCTATGGATAGATCAACTAAACAGAAAATTAACAAGGAAACACAAACTTTAAACGATACAATAGACCAGTTAGACCTAATTGATATCTATAGGACATTTCATCCCAAAACAATGAATTTCACCTTCTTCTCAAGCGCACATGGAACCTTCTCCAGGATAGATCACATCCTGGGCCATAAAGCTAGCCTTGGTAAATTCAAAAAAATAGAAATCATTCCAAGCATCTTTTCTGACCACAATGCAGTAAGATTAGATCTCAATTACAGGAGAAAAACTATTAAAAAATCCAACATATGGAGGCTGAACAACACGCTGCTGAATAACCAACAAATCACAGAAGAAATCAAAAAAGAAATCAAAATTTGCATAGAAACGAATGAAAATGAAAACACAACAACCCAAAACCTGTGGGACACGGTAAAAGCAGTCCTAAGGGGAAAGTTCATAGCAATACAGGCACACCTCAAGAAACAAGAAAAAAGTCAAATAAATAACCTAACTCTACACCTAAAGCAACTAGAAAAGGAAGAAATGAAGAACCCCAGGGTTAGTAGAAGGAAAGAAATCTTAAAAATTAGAGCAGAAATAAATGCAAAAGAAACAAAAGAGACCATAGCAAAAATCAACAAAACCAAAAGCTGGTTCTTTGAAAGGATAAATAAAATTGACAAACCATTAGCCAGACTCATCAAGAAACAAAGGGAGAAAAATCAAATCAATAAAATTAGAAATGAAACTGGAGAGATCACAACAGACAACACAGAAATACAAAGGATCATAAGAGAGTACTGTCAACAATTATATGCCAATAAAATGGACAACGAGGAAGAAATGGACAAATTCTTAGAAAAGTACAACTTTCCAAAACTCGACCAGGAAGAAATAGAAAATCTTAACAGACCCATCACAAGCACGGAAATTAAAACTGTAATAAAAAATCTTCCAGCAAACAAAAGCCCAGGTCCAGACGGCTTCACAGCTGAATTCTACCAAAAATTTAGAGAAGAGCTAACTAACCTATCCTGCTCAAACTCTTCCAGAAAATTGCAGAGGATGGTAAACTTCCAAACTCATTCTATGACGCCACCATCACCCTAATACCAAAACCTGACAAAGATGCCACAAAAAAAGAAAACTACAGGCCAATATCACTGATGAACATAGATGCAAAAATCCTTAACAAAATTCTAGCAATCAGAATCCAACAACACAATAAAAAGATCATACACCATGACCAAGTGGGCTTTATCCCAGGGATGCAAGGATTCTTCAGTATCCGCAAATCAATCAATGTAATACACCACATTAACAAATTGAAAAATAAAAACCATATGATTATCTCAATAGATGCAGAGAAAGCCTTTGACAAAATTCAACATCCATTTATGATCAAAACTCTCCAGAAAGCAGGAATAGAAGGAACATACCTCAACATAATAAAAGCTATATATGACAAACCCACAGCAAACATTATCCTCAATGGTGAAAAATTGAAAGCATTTCCTCTAAAGTCAGGAACAAGACAAGGGTGCCCACTTTCACCATTACTATTCAACATAGTTTTGGAAGTTTTGGCCACAGCAATCAGAACAGAAAAAGAAATAAAAGGAATCCAAATTGGAAAAGAAGAAGTAAAGCTCTCACTGTTTGCAGATGACATGATCCTCTACATAGAAAACCCTAAAGACTCCACCAGAAAATTACTAGAACTAATCAATGACTATAGTAAAGTTGCAGGATATAAAATCAACACACAGAAATCCCTTGCATTCCTATACACTAATAATGAGAAAACAGAAAGAGAAATTAAGGAAACAATTCCATTCACCATTGCAACGGAAAGAATAAAATACTTAGGAATATATCTACCTAAAGAATCTAAAGACCTATATATAGAAAACTATAAAACACTGGTGAAAGAAATCAAAGAGGACACTAACAGATGGAGAAATATAATACCATGTTCATGGATTGGAAGAATCAATATAGTGAAAATGAGTATACTACCCAAAGCAATCTATAGATTCAATGCAATCCCTATCAAGCTACCAACAGCATTCTTCGCAGAGCTAGAACAAATAATTTCACAATTTGTATGGAAAAACAAAAAACCTCGAATAGCCAAAGCGATCTTGAGAAAGAAGAATGGAACTGGAGGAATCAACCTACCTGACTTCAGGCTCTACTACAAAGCCACAGTTATCAAGACAGTATGGTACTGGCACAAAGACAGAAATATAGATCAATGGAACAAAATAGAAAGCCCAGAGATAAATCCACGCACATATGGACACCTTATCTTTGACAAAGGAGGCAAGAATATACAATGGATTAAAGACAATCTCTTTAACAAGTGGTGCTGGGAACTCTGGTCAACCACTTGTAAAAGAATGAAACTAGAACACTTTCTAACACCATACACAAAAATAAACTCAAAATGGATTAAAGATCTAAACGTAAGACCAGAAACTATAAAACTCCTAGAGGAGAACATAGGCAAAACACTCTCTGACATACATCACAGCAGGATCCTCTATGACCCACCTCCCAGAATATTGGAAATAAAAGCAAAAATAAACAAATGGGACCTAATTAACCTTAAAAGCTTCTGCACATCAAAGGAAACTATTAGCAAGGTGAAAAGACAGCCTTCAGAATGGGAGAAGATAATAGCAAATGAAGCAACTGACAAACAACTAATCTCAAAAATATACAACCAACTCCTATAGCTCAACTCCAGAAAAATAAATGACCCAATCAAAAAATGGGCCAAAGAACTAAATAGACATTTCTCCAAAGAAGACATACAGATGGCTAACAAACACATAAAAAGATGCTCAACATCACTCATTATCAGAGAAATGCAAATCAAAACCACTATGAGGTACCATTTCACACCAGTCAGAATGGCTGCGATCCAAAAGTCTACAAGCAATAAATGCTGGAGAGGGTGTGGAGAAAAGGGAACCCTCTTACACTGTTGGTGGGAATGCAAACTAGTACAGCCACTATGGAGAACAGTGTGGAGATTCCTTAAAAAACTGGAAATAGACCTGCCTTATGATCCAGCAATCCCACTGCTGGGCATACACACTGAGGAAACTAGAAGGGAAAGAGACACGTATACCCCAATGTTCATCGCAGCACTGTTTATAATAGCCAGGACATGGAAGCAACCTAGATGTCCATCAGCAGATGAATGGATAAGAAAGCTGTGGTACATATACACAATGGAGTATTACTCAGCCATTAAAAAGAATACATTTGAATCAGTTCTAATGAGGTGGATGAAACTGGAGCCTATTATACAGAGTGAAGTAAGCCAGAAAGAAAAACACCAATACAGTATACTAACGCATATATATGGAATTTAGAAAGATGGTAACAATAACCCTGTGTACGAGACAGCAAAAGAGACACTGATGTATAGAACAGTCTTATGGGCTCTGTGAGAGAGGGAGAGGGTGGGAAGATTTGGGAGAATGGCATTGAAACATGTAAAATATCATGTATGAAACGAGTGCCAGTCCAGGTTCGATGCACGATACTGGATGCATGGGGCTGGTGCACTGGGACGACCCAGAGGGATGGAATGGGGAGGGAGGAGGGAGGAGGGTTCAGGATGGGGAACACATGTATACCTGTGGCGGATTCATTTTGATATTTGGCAAAACTAATACAGTTATGTAAAGTCTAAAAATAAAATAAAATTAAAAAAAAATGTTAACATAAAAAAAAATCCATACTATTTTGATGTGGGGAAATAAGTAAACTGGAAAAATTACAGTGGGGAAAATAACTTTTTCAAGTAATATTCAGGATTAAAAGATAAGAAGAAAAACATTTTGAAGCTAAAGAAGTTGAAAAAGTCAAAACAACAAAACACAAACACCTCCACAAATATGAATAACAGCTTCTACCTAAAGAATTGGGCAATGAGGAGATGGGTAGGTGCACGGTTCCCAGGGACAAGATACTACTTACAATAGTTCTAAAAAGCTGCCTTTCAAAGATGTCTTCTTTCTCAGCAGATTTGCTTTCTCATCTGCTTTTCACTTCATAAGGCAATACTGTGAGAGTAAAACTAAGCATTTTAACAGGCTGGACGTGACACTTCTGATTCCAGGGTACTATCTTGCCAAAAGTGTATCTTGTTCTATCCTTGTTCTACCTGGACCCTAAAAGCAATGGGATGAAGAGATGGTCTTGGAAAATTGAATATGAAGCTAGTCCCTCAGTAAAAATACTCATACACCAACAACAATAAAAACCCAATATAGAGAGAGAAGGTTCCAGAGGTGTACATGAATAGCCAGGGGAATTAAAGCCCATGAAGGTGATACAGGGTTATGGCTCCAAATACATCTGATGGGTCCTTTAGTTCGGTTTTGCTGCTTTCTATGTTATTCCTTTCACTACTCAAGCCATAAATCATCCTCCCAACCCTTCCCGCTTTAAGGCTTGTCCATCAAGCTGTCTCTTTAACTTCTCCAGCATAATTTTTTTCCACATTCTGGATGATATTATCCTCCCTAGGTCTGCAGTTCTCCAGGCAGAGGTCAGGACCTGCTTTAGCACCTGCTCCTCGGTCTGCATCTCTGCTCTCTGAATCTGTGGGCAGAGCTACCCATCTTCTGACAGACCTGTGAGGTTCAAGTATCTATTTCCTGGTAGCAACAACTTAAAATTTGAAGAAAGATTTTGCTGTGCCAGTCTGATTCTTGGACAGGCACAACCCTGCCCTCTACCATCAGTCACTAGTAGAGGTCTTTTCTGCAAGAGGACTGCCATTCTGGAATAAGCGAGCTCAGAAGAAGATTCACTCCAGCTTGTGGTTCACATTGATTTTTCAGAAGTATTTCCTTGTAGCTAGTCTTCTTCCTGAGGCATAAAACAACACAATTAACAGAAACTCTGAATTTTATTTAGCTCTTACCCCCAAATTCACTTACCTGGTAATGCACTGAAAGAAAAAAGGAACTCTGTCAGAAAGCTAAAAAATAAATGAGTGGGAATGACTGCAAATTATTATCCAGCACTATCTGCCAAAACTCTTACTTCCTAAATGTTTAAGCTAATCAGGTTTGGGAGAAAGACAATGACCCTCTTCCCTTTGGTTCCCCTCTTCTGAGAATCTCAAACAGTAAACCATCAGAGATCAGAAAATAACAGTTATTGAAAATTGACTGTAAATTTAACTCATCTAAGATTTTATAATTCCATCTGACACATGAATGATACTGAGGCACAGAGGGATTAAGCTATTTGCTAAAAGTCACACAACCAGTAAGTGGACTCCTAATTTGTTCCTATTTATTCTAGGGAGAGTCATGAGTGGGATCATCTCAAAAGAACGCAACTTTCCTTTTACCAAACTGAGGTTCAGGACTTTCCTCTTTCTCAACATCCCCAATATCTTATTACAACTCAAGACTTGGAAACCATCTTTAACTTTCCCCTGCATATCAATCATCACACTGAACTTGAGCAGAGTCCCCAAAGGGCCAGATATACACGGAGTCAAAGCCGGAGTCTAGGAACCTGTGACCACCGACCCCTACAACACAAAGGCCGAAAGAGCTTGCAGTTCTAAGCCTTCAGCAATCAATGGCTGCCTCACCCTTCAGTCTTCTCTAGGAACCTGGAGGTTCTCTCCTATGGTTGCCTGGCAGCATCCCCGCCCCTGCTGAGCAGCGCAGGTTTGGGCAGCTGGGTTGGGTAACTCCAATGGGCTGCACTCTGAGGCTGGGGCTCGACAGTCTTCCCCCAGGGTTCACCTTCCCGCTACAGAACCTCGAAAGAGCAGCTCCCAAGACAAAAAGTGAACCCCCCTGGCTGCTAGTTGTAGCTGATAACTAACAAGGGTAGGTAGAAACAAAAGACAGGAAAATCTTTCCCAGGAAGTTTAAGCAATGTTTATCTCCTGCCGTCCACTGTTCATCAGAGTCCAGATAAGAAAAAGTAGAGCAGAGAGGGAGCTTTCATCTCAGTGGCAACAATGCAGCAGTCCTGGGAAATCTGCAGGGTGGTTACAGGTAATCTCTGGCCTGGGGCTGGAGCTTCTAGTCAGTCAGTCAGTTCAGTAGCTCAGTTGTGTCCAACTCTTTGCGATCCCATGGACTTCAGCATACCAGGCCTCCCTGTCCATCACCAACTCCCAGAGATTACTCAAACTCATGTCCATTGAGTTGGTGATGCCATTCAACCATCTCATCCTCTGTCCTCCCCTTCTCCTCTCACCTTCAAGAGGAGAGGAGTAGAGAGGAGAGAGGAGCTTCTAGAGGCCACACATTTGAGAGAACCCAGGGCAATAAACAAAGCAAATGTCTATAAAGCTCTTGAATCTCAAGTGGGAATCAAGACTGCCAAGAGAACTATCAACAACCTCAGATATGCAGATGATACCACTCTAATGGCAAAAAGCAAAGAGAAACTAAAGAGCCTCTTGATGAAGGTGAAAGAAGAGAGTGAAAAAGCAGGCTTAAAACTTAACATTCAAAAAACTAAGATTGTGACATCTGGTCTCATCATTTCATAGCAAATAGGGGAAAAGTAGAAACGGTGACAGATTTTTATTTTCTAGGATTCCAAATCACTTCAGACGGTGACTGCAGCCACAAAATTAAAAGATGCTTGCTCCTTGGAAGGAAAGTTATGACAAACCTAGACAGAGTATTAAAAAAGCAGAGACATCATCACTTCACCAACAAAGGGCCATTGAGTCAAAGCTATAGTTTTTCCATTAGTCACGTACAGAGTTGAAAGTTGGACTATAAAGAAGGCTGAACACCAAAGAATTGATGCTTTCAAATTGTGGTGCTGGAGAAGATTCTTGAGAGTCCCTTGGGCAGCAAGGAGATCAAACTAGTCAATCCTAAAGGAAATCAACCCTGAATATTCATTAGAAGGACTAATGCTGAAGCTCCAATACTTGGGCCACCTGATGCAAAGAACCGACTCACTGGGAAAGAACATAATTCTGGGAAAGATTGAGGGCAAAAGGAGAAGGGGATGACAGAAGATGAGATGGTTGGATGGCAAAGCCAACTCAATGGACGAGTTTAAGCAAACTATGGGAGATAATGAAGGACAAGGGAAGCCTGGAACGCTGCATTTCATGCAGTCACAGAGTCAGACACGACTTAGCAACTGAACAACAAATAAAGTACTTAGGTGCTAAGCACTGTTCTAAGCACTTTATATAAAACTCATTTATCCATATAACTATTATCCTATAACTCCCCAGGCAGAGGAAGGTACTTTAGCAATATTTTACATTATGAGGAAACTGAGGCCCAATGTCACTCAGCTAATTTGGCTACGGCAAGCTGTCGAGTTCCTAAATTGCCTCCTTCTTTATTGGAATAAAATGGTAAGACACATACTCTTAAATATTTCACTTAAGTGGGCTGAGCTGAGGCACTAGGTCAAAATGTATGAAATGCATATAAAGTGCAGACAGGAATAATGAAGCCCTGCATAAATCAGAGGTAAAGAATGGCCTCCTCTTAGGAATCCTTGGGGTACCCAGGACCAGGCCATTTGGGCTTAGAAAAATGACTGGTGGAGCAAACATATATTCCCAAAGATCACCTTGAACTGTGATGGGGGAAAGCTCTGGGAGCCTTGACTTCTGGGTTTTCAGACCTGGAAAAGGTCTTTTACGTGAGTGTGAAGAGAATCAACTGTTTCCAAGAAAGCAATGGATAACTTCTGGCTCTCAATAATGACCTCACAATGTGAGCTAGGGAGCTAATCAACTGAGAAGTTTAAAATACTTATCAAAGTTGGTTTTGTTGAAATCAAATTATATATATATAAAATCGGATTATATATATAAATACAATATATACTATATATATATCCATACCTACTTTATAAATATATTAAAGTACTATGTACAAGAATAATGTGCATGAACTCCTTACCAGTTATACCCAGAAACATTTGGAAGGAGAAAGATCCAAAGAAATTCTTATAAAAAGATGAACTGCTGGAGGAGCTTTATAATGTGAAATCTGCAGTGTAAAAGGTTGAAAGTTGAAAAAATTCAATTAAAAGTTTATCAAAATAATAGTTTAGTCGCTTAGTCATGTCTTACTCTTGCGACCCCATGGACTGAAGCCTGCCAGGCTCCTCCATCCATGGGACTTCTCAGGCAAGAATACTGTAGTAGGTTGCCATTTCCTTTTTCAGGGGATCTCCCCAACCCAGGGATCAAACCCACTTCTGCATTGGCAGGCAGATTCTTTGCAACTGAGCCACCTGAGAAGCCCCAATCAAAATGATTATCCTCTGTTAAATAAGCACACTCATTGCTCAAATAAATTCTGGGCTTGTGGAGTCAGGAAGAGTAACTGAAAGAAATATATAATATATACTTATCTATGGTTTTTTAAGTCCAAGAAATGGTACTAGCTACAAATATAAGATCGCTTTTAAAAACCCTCATCAAAGGCATTGATATACCCATAGTGAGTATTAGACAGTCAAATATCCCTTATTCTGTCAGAATAGTGCAGAAAACAATGATTCTAAGCTAGGAGTGTGATCCTTTCCTATAAAGAGACCATTTTTAACTTGAAACATCTCCTGCATACATCCTCATTCTGCAGGCAACAAGAATTAGATATTTACACTGGCCAAACTTCATCCAAGATTTAGTATACAAGAGGATGGGGATATTATCACTCTAGAAGTATTTTCCATAATATTGATAGTTGAAAATTTTTCTATAGGTAATAACTCAAAGAGGGCTTCCCTCCTGGCTCAGTCGGTAAAGAATCTGCCTGCAATGCAGGAGACATGGGTTCGATTCCAGGGTTGGGAAGATCCCCTGGAGAAGGAAATGGCAACCCACTCCAGTATTCTTGCCTGGAGAATCCCATGGACAGAGGAACCTGGCAGGCTACAGTCCATGGGGTCGCAAGAGTCGGACATGACTAAGTGACGTTCGCTACTATTAACTCACTAATAACTCAAAGCCCTGAATACCACTGCAATATGCAGTTTGTTCTGAAACAGAGTGGGTTCTGGATCTGCTGAGTTCATATCCTGGTCCCCCACATACTAACTCTGTGACCTCAAGTAGCTTTACTGACTTCCATTTCCCCAGGTAAAAATGAAATAGTGTGAGCAAAGCATTTAGTAATGTCTGGCCCTTAGTAAGCAGTTAGTAAATATCACATAATACTGTTAATGAATCCCTTCATCTATTCCTAAAGATTGCCAACAATAATGACTTTGTTTTAACTGTAACAACTCTAATGGTCAATCACTGGATATTAATGGAAGAGGCTACTTCCTTGTGACGACAGGAGTGCACAGCTTTTCTAAGTGCTTCCATCTGATCACTCTCCACCTCCATCCTCACCCACCATGCCCCAGGAAATTTCTCAATCCTACAGCCCTGGTCAACCCCTCCCCACATTTTTTCTTTTTTTATCAGAGGGGTCCATCTTCCTTCCTTTCAGTCCCTGTCTATTACACTCTCTGGAACCCTTTTGCGATTGTCAGGATATCTTTTCATCTGAAACCCATGTTTAAAGCTCACTTTACTTTTCATTGCTTTAGAAATTTGATTCTCCCCCAACCTCTCCAAGTGCTTTTGCCTTAGTAAACACTGTCTTGGTTCCATTCAGTTCAGTTGCTCAGTCATGTCTGACTCTTTGCGACGACATGGACTGCACCACACTAGGCCTCCCCTCCCTGTCCATTACCAACTCCCAGAGTTTACTCAAACTCATGTCCATTGAGTCAGTGATGCCATTCAATCATCTCATCCTCTGTCATCCCCTTCTCCTCCCGCCTTCAGTCTTTCCCAGCATCAGGGTCTTTTCAAATGAGTCAGTTCTTCACATCAGGTGGCCAAAGTATTGGAGTTTCAGCTTCAGCATCAGTCCTTCCAATGAACATTCAGGAGTGATTTCCTTTAGGATGGACTGGTTGGATCTCCTTGCTGTCCAAGGGACTCTCAAGAGTCTTCTCCAACACCACAGTTCAAAAGCATCAATTCTTCAGCACTCAGCTTTCTTTATAGTCCAACTCTCACAACCATACATGACTACTGGAAAAACCATAGCTTTGACTAGATGGACTTCTGTTGGCAAAGTAATGTCTCTGCTTTTTAATATGCTGTCTAGGTTGGTCATAACTTTTCATCCAAGAAACAAGCATCTTTTTAATTTCATGTCTGCAGTCACCATCTGCAGTGATTTCGATATTACCAAGACAGTGATAACCATCTGGCTTGGTTCACATCTGGTTTAGTCCACTTCAGTCGCTCAGTCATGTCCGACTCTTCACAACCCCTTGTACCACAGCATGCCAGGCCTCCTTGTCCATCACCAACTCCTGGAGTCTGCTCAAACTCATCTCCATTGAGTCAGTGATGCCATCAAACCATCTCATCCTCTGTCATTCCCTTCTCTTCCTGCCTTCAATCTTTCCCAGCATCAGGGTCTTTTCAAATGAGTCAGTTCTTCGCATCAGGTGGCCAAAGTATTGGAGTTTCAGCTTCAACATCAGTTCTTTCAATGAACCCTCAAGAGTGATCTCCTTGCAGTCTAAGGGACTGTCAAGAGTCTTCTCCAACAACACAGTTCAAAAGTATCAATTCTTTGGTACTCAGCTTTCTTTATATTCCAACTCTCACATCCATACATGACTACTGGAAAAACCATAGCCTTGACTAGACGGACCTTTGTTGGCAAAGTAATGTCTCTGCTTTTTAATATGCCATCTAGGTTGGTCATAACTTCCCTTCCAAGGAAAGTGTCTTTTAATTTCATGGCTGCAATTACCATCTGTAGTGATTTTAGAGCCCCCAAAAATAAAGTCAGCCACTGTTTCCCCATCTATTTGCCATGAAGTGATGGGACCGGATGCCATGATCTTAGTTTTCTGAATGTTGAGCTTTAAGCCAACGTTTCCACTCTCCTCTTTCACTTTCATCAAGAGGCTCTTTAGTTCTTCTTTACTTTCTGCCATAAGGGTGGTGTCATCTGCTTATCTGAGGTTATTGATATTTCTCCCGGCAATCTTGAGTCCAGCTTGTGCTTCCTCCAGCCCAGCGTTTCTCATTATGTACTCTGCATATAAGTAAAATAAGCAGGGTGACAATATACAGCCAGGTGTCAGCAATACATGAACCGTGAACTTCAAGATGTTCAAGCTGGTTTTAGAAAAGGCAGAGGAACCAGAGATCAAATTGCCAACATCTGCTGGATCATGGAAAAAGCAAGAGAGTTCCAGAAAAACATCTATTTCTGCTTTATTGATTATGCCAAAGCCTTTGACTGTGTGGATCACAATAAACTGGAAAATTCTGAAAGAGATGGGAATACCAGACTACCTGACCTGTCTCCTGAGAAATCTGTATGCAGGTCAAGAAGCAATAGTTAGAACTGGACATGAATAGACTGGTTCCAAATAGGAAAAGGAGTACATCAAGGCTGTCTTGGTTATCTTCAAATAGAAAGGAGAAGCTAATCAATCTTATTCTCATCCTTTATGTTATTTCTAAGCTGCTGCTTCATGATTCATTTGAGCTTTACACCAGCTGCTCTATTTGGCTGTTGTATTACTGTCAATACTTCTCTTGTGGACTGGCTTTACTTTCATATCACCTCCTGTTTTGTTGATTTAAAAATCCACATAAATGAACTGATTTCCTAGATTTCCCTGATTTCCAAGATCTTGTCTTTATCATGCCATCTATTATACATAAAAATGTACTCAACTTCGTCACAAGGTATTCTGTTACTGCACTCTCCAATTCCTTACCTAACATGTCCTCCACTTGCCCCCTCATAGCCTTCAGTTTTCTGTTGCTGATTTAGTTCCACTTGGTAACCTTTTACCTTTTCCTTATCATGGACTAGTTTGACCCCTTTGACGCCTACCTGGAAATCCCATGCCACTGCACTTTTTTTTTTTTTTTTTTTGGCACAACTGTATTTAAGCATAAGAAACAACCAGAACAAACCTCCCATATTTTAAATAAGTTATGAACTGTATTCTTCTATATAATAGGCATAGTCCATTGTTCTGGGTCTTTGTTTATGGTTCCTTTACAGTTCTCTTTACTTGAAAGGGAAATGGAGGAACTTGAGTGCATTGAGAGAACATGTTAAGCAGATGAACTGGAGAGACTGCTAATAACAGCACTGGAGAATAGAGAGCAAGTTTAAAATAACAATTGCATTCTACTGAGCAGTCAGATTAGAGAGTGAGGCTCTGACATTACTATGAAGAGTAATTTCAGTTTGGAGAACATGTTTGTGAAATCTGGTTAGATGACAAGTATGGACAAGCATCAGTTTGGTAGAGATGTTCTCATGAAGGTTCTTGTTACTAAGTCAAGGCCCCTCTAAATGGTCGAGTTTACATGAGAGGAACTTGAGACTGAGTAACCTTAGGGAATAGGCCTCATACATTAATACTTATGGTGGTTGGTGCTAGTGATAAAGAACCCGCCTGCCAATGCAAGAGACATATGAGATGTGGATTTGATTCCTGGGTCAGGAAGATCCCCTGGAGGAGGGCATGGCAGCCCACTCCAGTATTCTTGCCTGGAGAATCCCAGAGGAGGAGCAGGCTAGTCTATAGTGTTGCAAAGAGCTGGACACAACTGAAGCGATTTAGCATGCATCAATACTTACAGCTAGGGCCTTCAGGCTTAGTTCTAGGATCCCTGTTTCCCAGACATAAAAAATTAGGTTTTCAATCCTAGCTGCCTCAGTGCCTATGTGCACAAGTCCAATGTTGGTCTCATTATTAAATAAACAATCCACTTGTGAATGAATTGTTTTCCAAATGTTAATTTGCTTTCCTATGTTGTGAACCCAGAAAGTTTTCCCACAATCATTGTAAATTCTAATCCCAAAAACCAGTATGACACTTTATACGCCTAAAGTACTATTACCACTTTTAAGAGAAAATGTGTTCATAATTACAATTTAGAAAGCTAGGAACATATATATTTCTATAGGCCTAGGGACTCTTCTGGTTCAAATCCAATGATGATATTCTTATGTCTTATACAGGGATTATGGACAGAGGGACAGGAGATAGGGGCACTAGGGAAATGGGGGTAGAGTCTTTTACAGAAGGAGGAGGTGGATAAAGACAGGGCTGGGCAGAAAAGTTGTTAGGACTAGTTAAAGAGTGGTGAATTACCCTTCTTTTTTCTCCTCTACCTCTTCTGTCACTATCTCACCACTTCAAACCCACTGACCAGCTAAAAGTGAGAGACGAGGGGACTGAAGTTGGGTGGGGTGGGGTTGGAACGTAGTCCTAGGAACGAACTGTGGAGTTTGCTGTGGCAAAGCAGAAAGGAAAAGAAATGAACATCTCAGCAGAGATTAAATATGATTTCTGTAAAGAGATAAACAGACCAGGAGCTATATGTACTTCTGTGACTTGCCTGCTACCTAGTACAGTAATCATCATAGATTCTCATCAAAAACAGAATTTACTCAGTAATATAGGGGAAATGTCAACCAGTTTTCAGTTAATTTTTTTCCTGAAGCCTGAAGGAAAGAATCACTAATCTTTGGCTCTTTTAATATGCTCAAGAAAGTATACAAGTCAAAAAATTGTAAAAGAATTCAGAACACAGAGGTGGGAAAAAAGAGAAGTATAAAACAGACAACACCAGCATCCCTCCCCTAACACACACACACACACACACACACACAAAGCATGCACTCAGAAGATCCCTGGGAGCATTGGAATGTAGGTGGGTCTGTTTTGAAACATTTAAATTTGAAGGGCTAGAAAGGCCATCGTGAAGCCCTAATTTTTAGGCATGATGGTGGTCTAATTCCCTGTTCATTGTAAAGAGCTGCTGGCACATGTCCCCTGAAGGGCTTTCCTCATGCTAAAAATCTGCAGTGGCCTGTATTCACGCTTCCTCACTTCACTGGCAACTGATTCAATGCAATGTTTCTCAAATCATATGGCACATCAAGTGACGGTGGAGCTACAGAAATGAAGATTCTCAATCCCCATCTCAGACCTAATGAAGCATAGTATCTGCAAGTGGGACTCAGGTATGTTCAACAAGCACCATAGGTGATTCTGATGTTCACTGATGTTGAGGACTCACTCCTGTAATGAACAGTACTTAATGAACTGTAATGACCTGCACTTAGGCCTCTGGTCTCTTCCTTTGTGTAATACTGTAGCTGTGGCATCATCTCCATAAGCAAGAATATCCTCATTTTTACAATGGAGAATCATTTTAATTTATAGAAACATTTTAGAAATTAAATGAGAAAAATTCTTTACGTGTCAAAATATTCAGTGAAATTACTGGCATTCTGACCTCCCAGTGTCTGTCCTTGTGTTTCCAACACAATACCATCAGCTGCCCAACTGAATGAACTTTCTTTAGGTTGGCTTGTTTTGTCACTGGTGCTTGCAAACCACAGGCACTCTGATTAATATGTTCTATTCTAAATGTTTTCTCCCTTTTGCCTTTCAAATATCCCCATCAAACCTTTATCTTTAAAATCTTTCCTGACCACTTCAGACAACAGTGATCTCTCCTTCAGAATTTATAGCACTTACTGCTTGTCAAGTGCCACTTTAATTCTATAATATTTGAACATCAATTCTACTGTCCTGCAGCCTTAACTAAATAGGTGGACCTATTATCTTCGAAACTAGGTTGTAAACTCTTTTGAGAAAAGGAGCACACGGTGAATTTTTTATGAAATATCCAAGGTTTCCATATAGCTATAGTGACTAACATTTTGTCCTGATCATCTCATAGCTAGTATTTCTCCCTAGCCTGAATTCTGTGAGATCACACAGAACCAGATTTTTCTGTTCTGTGGGTAGTCTGATGTTGAATAAGAGCTGAGTTCTGTGTAAATGACTCCCCACACTCTTTACATGTATAGGGATCGCCTCTGTTATGAATTCTCTGGTGTTTACTAAGATCTGACCTCTGTCTGAAGGCTTTGCCACATTCATCACATTGGTAGGGTTTCTCCCCAGTGTGGATTCTCTGATGCTGAATGAGGCTCGTGATTTCTCGGAAGGCATTCCCACACCCATCGCATTTATAGGGCCTCTCTCCGGTGTGCATTTTCTGATGTTCCTTGAGGACTGATCTTTGAGTGAAAGCCTTCCCACACTTATCACATTTATAGGGTCTCTCTCCAGTGTGAATTCGTTGATGTTTTATAAGACTTGTCCTCTGAATAAAGGCTTTTCCACATACATCACACTTGTAGGGTTTCTCTCCATTGTGGATTCTCTGATGCTGAATAAGGCCACTCTGACTGAAGGACTTCCCACATTCCTTACACTGATAGCATTTTTCTTTGTGGTGGATCTCCTGATGGGAAACAAGGGAGGAGTTATAAACAAAGGCTTTTCCACACTCACTGCACTCATAGGGCTTTGCCCCAGTATGAACTCCTTGATGTTGGGTAAGAATTGAACGCCGACTAAAACTTTTATTACACTGAGTACAATGATAAGGTTTATCTCTTGTGTGGATTTTGAGATGGTGAAAGAGGCCTGCTTTCTGGCTAAAGGCTTTGCCACATTCATTACAGTGGTAGTGTTTCTCTCCTGTGTGAAGTCTCTGATGTTGATTAAGAGCTGACCACTGGCCAAAGGCTTTGCCACACTCATTACATTTATAGGGTTTCTCTCCTGTGTGTATTATTTTGTGTCGAATAAGCACAGTTCTCCCACGGAAAGTTTTTCCACATTCTTTGCATTTGTAGGGCCTGTCTCCAGTATGGATCCTCTGATGTTCTATGAAACATGAGTGTTGACTAAAAGCTCTTCCACAGACATCACATACATAAGGTTTTTCTCCTGGACAAATTCTCTGGTGTTTAGAAAGATCTAAGTTCTCAGTCAAACTTACTCCATTTTTATCACATGTAGGTTCTTTATCTTCCCTTGAATATTCAGAAGACTCTCCTGTTTTTTCTTCAGATTCATATGTTTTTTCATACCTAGCTGGTTGAGACATTTCATTTTCAAATTTGCTAGCTATATTCCCATATTGTTTCATTTCTGGAGAAACTTCGTGCTTTAAATTCCTATGCTCATTTCTAGTCTCAATATCTGAAATTAAAAATGAATCATACTCGTTAGTTTCTTATGGTTGCAAAAAGCAACTTTCATTAGGCAACATAAAATTATTCAAATGAAAAATTACAGAAGAACTTAGAGATCCCACATGACTATAAAATGGCACTAGAATACAGAACTAATAAACTCAAGCACTCCAAAAACTGTTAAGAAAAAGACCAGTAACCAAATAGGAAACTGGGCAAAGAAAAAAACTGATGGCTTCCAAGAAAGGAAATAGAACAGCTCTTAAACACAAGAAAAGATGCCCCCCCTCACAATAAGGGAAAAGCAGATTTAAACAATATTGAGTATAATTTTCACCTATTGGATTTGCCAAAAGCTTGATGTAACACTGTGCTCACGACATGAAAATCAAACATTGCCAGTAAGAGTGTAAATTGATCCAAGCTTTATTAGAGGGCAATTTGACAATATAAAAATTACAAATATATATATAACCTTTGACCTAGTAATTCCACCTAGAAGGAATTTATGCTACAGATATATTCACACATATGGTTATTTATCACAGCACTATTTGTTATAGTAAAAGAGTGGGGCCAACTTAAATGTTATTAGCAGGAGAAGACTAAGTTAATTGCATGATATAGTCATATTGTTGTTGTTTAGTCACTAAGTCCTGTCTAACTCTTTTGTGACCCCATGGACTATAGCTCACCAGGCTTCTCTGCCCGTGGGATCTCTCAAGCAAGAATACTAGAGTGGGTTGCCATTTTCTTCTCCAAGGGATTTTCCTGTCCCAAGGATTGAACCCTTGTCTCCTGCATTGGCAGGTGGATTCTTTATCACTGAGCCACCTGGGCTCATATATTTTAATATTTAGTCATATATTAATATTTAGCAGCTGTTAAGAAATAAAAAATGCAAGGTTCTATAATCTTAGTGATAAAGAGAGGAAAATATATTAGAATATGAGAAATATACATATATGGTTAAAAATCTCTAGGACACACAAGAAACTAGTAACAGTGACAATCTATTTCAAAATAGAGGTAAGGAGACCAAATGGCTATGGTAGTTGAGTGGCAGGAAAACTTTTCACTGGGTAAACTTTAGGTTATTACTTTTTTCAATAATGTGGATTTTCACCTGTTTTTAAAAAGTAAGTGAAAAAACAGAGAAAGTGGAAATAAGGAAGGTACATTCTTTCACCACTTCACCCACTTTGAACATTTTGCCACATCTGCTTTATTACTCCTCCTCTTTACAAGAGTAATATATGTATGCGTGTATATATATATAAAATATATATGTGTGTGTATGTATACACACATATATGTACCTTTCTCTGAACCATCTGAAAGTTAGCTGAAGAGATCAAGGGGCAAAGGTTTATTTACTGAAGGACACAGAATAAATTGCAAGACAGTGGTATTGTCTGGTAGGATAAAGGCTATACATAGGAAGGAAGTCAGTATAGAGGAAAATAACTATCAGAAGGACTAAACTAAGTGTTTTCAAATAAAATACAGCCAGGATTTAGAAAATAGTAACATAAAGAGAAAAAAAGTTTCAGAGTGATAAACCACGCTGCCTCAGGTCTATGCATGAGCCATCAGAGTTCTTGAGAGACCTTCCTGACTTTTGTGCTCACAAACAGCACAAAGTACAAAAGAGTCCCAGGGTCCTACGTTGGTTCCCATCTTACCCTTCCTCCCAAGATGGGTCTTCCTTCTTTACCTTGCTTCTGTTGGGCTTCAAGTTCTGCAGATTCACACTTTGGCTGGGCTTGCACAGACAGAAGGCACATTCTGGGTTCCTGTTCTGTTCTTAGAGGTACGATCTCCTGTAAGAACATTTCCTGTTCCTCACTGCGGACTGAGACCTGAGGCAAATGAGATATAGCTTAGAACCTTGCTCTGGTAACATTAAACAAGAATATACTATCCAGGGCACTAGCACCCAGCTCTCTGAAACTTGAAATAAACTTCTTTCCACATAACAGCCTGCCATAATCCTACTCAAGGCCAATACAAATGTCACCTCTTCTGGGAAATCTTCCCTTCCCCAGTTGGAAGTAATTTCCCCTATCTTGACAGTTAACGTATATTAAATGTACCACTTTTACATTTTTGTCTATGCTCAAAGAATTAGAGAAGTGACAAAGAGAGGGAAAAGAAGGTAAAAAGAGGCAGAGGCAGAAAGGAGTGGAAAGGAATTTATGGGGAAATAAGACAGAAGTGAGAAAGAAGGAAAGGAAGGGGTAAAAGTAAAGGGAAATAATGAAAGAAATTACAAAGAAAGACAAAAGGGAACAAAGGAGAAAGAGAAAGAAAAGAGGGTATGAGAAGGAAAGAGGAAAGGAAAGAGAAATCTCTCATATTCCTAATAGGCAATGCTCTTCTGAGGTTCCCATCCCCCTTCTTTCTCACGACCATCTCAAAAAAATCCTCTCTCCTTCACTTTACCTATCTCTACTCTCTTACTCTTCTCCTTTCCTTCTATCTTAGAGGAAGAAGTCTTTTCTTTTTTAAGGCTTGTATCTCTACTTTTGCCTTCAATCTCATCCCTTTCTGCTTCCCTTTGACCCTTGCTCCTTCAATTAACTCATTTACTCAGCAATTTCAAACACTCTGTAGCTTCCATTCCTCCATGGGCCCATTGCCTCTTGCACTTAAAAAAAAAAAAAAGAAAAAAAGGTTTTCCCAGCATGGTAGTATAAAAACAGGAATCGGAATCTAATTACATACTCTGTTTCTTGCTCAGTATCGGTAGCTCTGTCACCTTGGGCTAGGAATCATTCTGAGATTATATGACATGCATGTAAAGCACCTCACACAGGCATGTGATAGGCCCTCAAATTACTTCCCCATTCCTCTTCAATAGCTTGCCTAGTGGCTCAGACTTTAAAGAATCTACCTGCAATGCAGGAGATCTGGGTTCAATCCCTGAATCAGGAAGATTCTATGGAGAAGGGAATGGCAACCCACTCCAATATTCTTGCCTGGAAAATCTCATCGACGGACAGAGGAACCTGGCTATAGTCCATGGGGTCACAATGAGTCAGACATGACCGAGCAATGAACACACACACACACACACACACACCCTTCAATGGCTCAAGTTTGTAAATAAAAAATTACCATACACTGACACTATTTCTCTGACAGTTTCATTTTGTAATCTTTCCCTCAGAATAAGAGCCAAAATCAGCAGAATACTATCTCAAATGTACAGAAAAAGATGTTTTGCTACTTCAAATTTTGGGGTGTGTGTGCTCAGTCACTCAGTCCTGTTCAACTCTTTGCGGCACCATGGAATACAGTTCAGAAGGCTCCCCTGTCTATGGTATCTTTCAGACAAGAATACTGGAGCTGGTTGCCATTTCCTCCCCTAGGAGATCTTCCCAACCCAGGGATTGAACACACATCTCCCAAATCTCTTGTACTGCAGGCAGATTCTTTACCACCAGCACCACCTGAGAAGCCCTCAAATTGGGGGAGAAGAGAGCAAAAAAAGCCCAGTACAGTGAACTCTGCCTTCTGTCCTTGGATCTTTGACTAGGCCTCATAAACCACTAGCTACCCACAGCAAGCCTCAAAGGAAAGGACTGGTTGGCAATACAAATTCATCATGACTAAAACCAAGTTACTTCTGCCTACACCTAAGAATCGCATTCTTTCTTTTGGTTCTCTTCCTACCTCCCTGGCCACTCTCCAGTTTCCAGTCTGGTTACTCCCCTGATGCTCTTTTTGTCTCATGGCTTTAAATACCATTCATATTCCAGCAAGTCCCAATTTTGTATTTCTCAAACAGATTTCCACTCCCCACCCCCACTGAATCCCAACTCTTTATATCTAGTTGCTTGCTCAAACTTTCTACTTGGATTCTAATGAGAATCTCAAAATTAACACATCCAAAACATAGCTTTTGTTTCCTGTTCCTCTGCTCCAAACCTACGTCTCTCTCAGTCTTTACCATCTCAGTGAATGACGAATTCATTTTACCTGATGTACAAACCAAAAACCTTGGCATAATCTTTAACTCACTTTCTCTCATATCCTGCAACCTATATAAACACAAATCTTCTCAAGCTCTATCCTCAAAATGTATCAGAATCCAATTACATCTTGCCACTTCCAATACTATTATCCTAGTCAGGCACCAGCATCTCTTGCCTGGATTACTGCTTATAGCCATAGCCTCCTCAACTGGTTTCTCTGCTTCTAACTTTGTTCCCTATGTTCTCCTTCCCCTCCCCCAGGCCCAATGTAGAACTTTCCCAACATAGAAGCTAGAGTGATTATGTTAAAATTAAAAACTTTAAATTGGAATTAAAAGTGAGACTGGGGCTTCGCTGGTGGTCCAATGGCCAAGACTCTGTGCTCTCAATGCAAGGGGCACAGGTTTAATCCCTGGTTAGGGAACTAAGACCTGCATGCCACATGGTGTGGCCAAGAAAAAAGAGCAGCAACTCTCTAAACTTTTTCACTGGTGCACTCTCAGTGCCTAGTAAACAACAGATGGCCAATAAATATCTGCTGAATGATGCTGCTACTGCTGCTAAGTCACTTCAGTCGTGTCCAACTCTGTGCAACCCCATAGACGGCAGCCCACCAGGCTCCCGTCTCTGAGATTCTCCAGGCAAGAACACTGGAGTGGGTTGCCATTTCCTTCTCCAATGCATGAAAGTGAAGTCGCTTAGTCGTGTTGGACTCTTCGCAACCCCATGGACTGCAGCCTACCAGGCTCCTCCATCCATGGGATTTTCCAGGCAAGAGTACCAATTCACTTTCCCCTACGATCTTGAACTTGGTTAGGAGTGTTTCCGTTATACTAGTCTTTCAAGCTTGAAAATCCCTAGTGCTTAGCCTAGAATAGACTGCTGAGTAGAGTTCTCCATTCTTTCTTCCTTCTTTATACCTCCATCTGTATAATTTTCAATTAATTTTTACCTAAGATATGCCTCTTCCTTTGCAGTCACACTTTCATGATCCTATTTTCAACTTAGACCTTTTTGCCACATGGTCCTTCCCTCTTCAGGCTTTGTACTTCGATGCTAGATTATACTTCCTTTTCATTAGCACTGCGATTATCTAGCAGTATTCTTCAGCAACTAGATGCCAATAGTACCTCCCAACTTTAGGACAATCAAAAATGCCCCAAGACACTGCCAAATGCCCTTTGAGGTACTGGTTGAAAAACACTGTCTTTATCAATGTTAAAACAAAACAAAATGGTCCAACATAATTTGCCTCATTTTTTTTTTTTTTTTTTTTTTTGGTATCTTGGTTTTAGTAAAACTTACTTAGACTCAGAGAGAACAGATTAGGAGCTTCTGTCCTACAGAATGAAATCTAAACTCCAGAGGTTGATATTCAAGGTCCTCCAATCTCTGTTTTCAACTCTTGTACTGACATCTCACCTTTTCAACTCAACTGGGCTTTCAACCACTCAAAGAAACATGGGTCCCCTCCATGCCCCTCCCCCCTAACTTTCCACTCTGCTCCTACATCTCATTCCTCTGAGATGGTGACTTTGATTTCTCAATCTTTTAATCCTTTAATGGAGACAAGGCAGAGGATATATCTGCAAAACCTTATTTCTTAATTACTTGTGTTGTGCAGAAAAGATGTCCCTTTCAAGAGGCTGCTGCCCACCCTTTAATCATCTAACATTTTCTCTGTACTAGAAGTCTGTTTCTGGGCAGCATTTCACCAAACAGAATTTTGCAGCTTAATAAAGAAAATACACAATCTTTCCACAAAAAAGATATAAATAAGTTAGGATTACATTAACCAACGTTCTGTGACACTTAGGCCCCTTTCTGATGCACCAATTTTGTCAAGGATACATTTTGTGAAATAGTATCATTCTGGCCTAGAAATCCATAATTCACTTCTCAGACACCACATCTGTATTCTCACCTGATATCCTGGCTCATCCAACTCTCTCTCTAAATCCTCCAGCACAGTCACCACCTCTTCCCCACTCTCTGGATGCTGTTCCTGGACCCAGGCTTGGAGCTCCTCAGGCAAGATGGTCAGGAATTGCTCCAGCACCAGCAGTTCCAGAATCTGCTCTTTGGTGTGGGTCTCTGGCTTCAGCCACTGATGGCAAAGTTCCCGGAGTCGGCTCAAAGCCTCACGGGGCCCAGATGTTTCCTGGTAGCAGAACTGCCTGAAGTACCGTCGGAAGACCTCCCTGCTGTGGGTGTTGTTCTTTTGCAGGTTCTGATCCTGTGTAGTGGCATATTTATGCTCCTCCTCCAGCTCCTCTTCCTCTATCTTTACTTCCAAAAGTTCTTCCTGGTCTTTCTTGGCCTGGATAGACCAAGTATATGCCATCATTGCTATACAAAAGCTTATCAATGCTTCAAGCAAAATCTCCTGTGTCGTTTCTTTCTGGCTGGAACTGAGGGAGAAGCTATCATCATTAACCCAAACTACACCATAAACAAAAATTGCAAATTCTAAGAATTTAAATATGCACTTTGAAAGCTGCCTCCAGGGTAATCTACTATACTCAGAGAAATGCTCTGATAAAAAAGACTCAATAGACTAATTAAAAAAAAAGAATAAGTAAAAGGTGCTAAGTTGTTTCAGGATTTTCAGGACAAGAAAAGTAAGACTAAGAAGGAAATATTTCCACTTAGTAATAGAAAAAAGGAGAATTAAATGGAATAAACAAACATTTAGAGCAAACAAATTATAATAAAAAGCTGAGACATCCTTGAGTAGTTGCTTTTTAAATTCTTTAAAAACTCAGATGATGCATAATGGGAAATCATTGTCATAAAAGCTGCAGTTACATGAATTTATTTCTGCAGGGACTTAATCTCTCTGCTCCTGATTCTTTATCAAGCGAAAAAGCTGGAGACACTGGTTTTTCAGGCCCTCTTCTACCCTAGTATCTGTAATTCTAAATATAAAGGGATGCTTGAAAAAGAGGCCCTAGGACGTGGGTCAGCGCCTGTGACCGACTAGTATTCGGAAATGTCAGGTGGCGCAGAATCAAGAAGGGTACACAGCGCGAGGCAAGCCTAGGAGGTATGAGGCGCACAGCCGGGTCTCCCCCTCATTCCGGGCTGTGACCCCACGCTCAGAGGGCTGGGGACTAGCTTCTGCCTCAAGTAGCTTCTCGCGGACCCACCTGGGCAAGTTAGCACCGGAGGACGCCCCGCTCCAGCCTGGCCCGAGGACGGCCAGCAGCCCACCCGCCGCGTCCGCAGCAAAAGCTCGCTCAACCGCAGCCCCAGGAGGCCAGCAGAAGTTTCCCTCCCGGATTCAAGGGGGTGAAGTCTCGAACGGTTTCCGAGCCGGAACCCACCAAGAGCGACCCACAAAAGCCGGAAGCGGCCGAGGAGTACGGAAGATCTGGTCACTTCCACCGCCACTCTAGGAAGAGTGAGCTCGCTACTCGGTAGTTCTCCCGTGCACTCTCGAGAGGTGACTACGGAGGATTCACAGGCCCGCAGTTTCACGATAGTTTTCGCCTTCTGCTAGTCTTCCGCTTGCTAGTATCCCCATTCCTCCCAGCTGATGGGTGGTCGAGGCATGGCAAGCCTATCTGAGCTAGGTAAATCCTATGCTTTTCCACTCACGTTTATTTGGGTTTCAGCACCCTTGATACTAAAGATGTCTCAAAGGGATTTCTCCTGAGGTCTTCCAGACTCAGGAGGGGACCTCTTCTACACACTTCTCAAGGGTCAACCTGGCAGTTTCTGCTTACTTTTTCACCTTCTGCAGTTCCCTTTTATGCGCTAATGATAATGGATATACATCTGAAAACCCATAGAGTTCAATGGGAAAACTAAAGGATAATTTAATAAAAAGAGTCCGACTCGACTGAGCGACTTCACTTTCACTTTTCACTTTCATGCATTGGAGAAGGAAATAGCAACCCACTCCAGTGTTCTTGCCTGGAGAATCCCAGGGACGGGGGAACCTGGTGGGCTGCCGTCTATGGGGTCACACAGAATCGGACACGACTGAAGCGACTTAGCAGCAGCAGCAAAAATATAAAATTAACACACTGAAAGCAGTACTTTCCTATGTGCAAATAACCAGTGATTAAGTTACAAGATATAATGGAAGAGAATACCTAATTTATAATAGTAACGACAGCAGCAGCAACAAGAGAAAGAAAGAAAATAAGTGGGACCAAGTTTAAGAAAAAACTGCAAAACCTGTATGGGGAAAACCTCCTGAAAGGCCAAATGTATAGTTAGACAAATAGAAAGCCACATGCTAAAAAGACTGCTGAGAGTCTTGGTTCAAAAGACTCAACGAAGAAGTCAATCTTCTAAAATAAAAGTATCAACAAATACTGTTCTAGAGTTAGACAAATTGATTATAAAGTTCAAATGGGAAAATAAGAATAGCCATGATACCCTCTGAAGAACAATACTGAGGGACATACTTATCAGATATTACCACAAGTTATAAAGTCCCTACAATTGAGTGTGATACTGTGTAAGAACAGACAGAAATAGACCACACCCCAGGATTCTTGCCTGGAGAATCTCATGGACAGAGAAGACTGGCTGGTTACAGTCCATTGGGTCACAGAGAGTTGGACATGACTAAGTATGCACGCACCACACACTAGACTGAGGTACATATGGATATTTAGTAAATGACGGTGGCATCTCGAATCAATGGGGGAAATGAAGGGCTTGTAGATAAGCTGTATTAGGACAACTGATAGCCATTTGGTCAAAAGTAAAATTGCATTAATATCGCCCATCACATATCACAATCAGGATAAATTCCAAATGGATCCAAAAAAAATGTAAAAAATATACCTATACATGTATTAGAAGAACACGAGTAATAATTCAAACATCTGGGAACAGGAAACCTTGCCTCAATTTCCAAAAACAGTAAAAAAAAAAATAATAATAATAAGTAAATCTGCCTAAAAATAAAATGGATTGGTTATCAAAAAATACCACAAAGAAAAGTCAGAAGAAAAATGATACACTGGAAAAATGTTTGCAACATATCACAAAGGGCTAATATCCCCAATATATAAAGGGTTCCTAAAATATTTCCTAAAAAGAAAATAACTGAGGACTTCCCTGGTGGTCCAGTGGCTAAGACACCAAGCTCCCAATGCAGGGGGCCTGGGTTTGATCCCTGGTTATCGAACTAGATCCCACATGCCACAACTAAGAGTTCACACGCTGTAGTAAAGATCAAAGACCTCACGTCCCTCAACTAAGACCTGGCCCAGTCAAATAAATAAAATATTTTTTAAAAATAAAAGAGAGAAAGAAAAGAAAAGAACCAATAACCCAATGGAGAAAATGGACAAAGGAAATGAAGAGTTGACAGAATAAGAAATTGTAGCAGTGCTCAAATGTCTGTAAAGATGCTCAACTTCACTCCAAATATAAACATACAAACTAAAATCTACACTCAAGTACCATTAGTCATTTTATCAGACTGGAAAAAATTCAGAAGTTTGACAATATACTCTATTCATGAGGAAAGATGAGCTCTTATGCACTCTTAATTGGAACACAAAATAGTACAGCCCCTATTTGGAAAAATAGTAAAATGTAGCAAAATTGCTTACATAAGTTTATTCTTTGTCCCTGCAATAGAAATCCATCCGAAAGATATAATGACAGATCTACAAAATACATATGCATAAGGTTATTTATTTAGATAGTCAAGCTAAAAGACTGGAAACAAACCTAATGTCCATCAGTAAGTGACTGATTGAATAAACTGTGGCATAACTACCGAGGCAGCTATAAAAAGAACGAGAAGTATTTTGATGTACTGCTATAGAGTGACTGTTGGGTGCTGACAGCAGACCACTGGTGGTAGGTAGAATAATGACACCACCTGCCCCACCCTCACCAAGAAGTCTACTCCTCACCTAATCTCCAGAACCTGTGAATTTATTATGTTACCTGGCAAGAGGGAATCAGGTTGCAGATAGAATTCATCTAATTCTATCCAACTGACCTCAAGATAGGTTTTCTTAGTTGAGAATTAACTTTTTTGTTCCAATAAAGCTTGACTTCTGCACACTGAAACTTGAATTCAATATTACTTTCTCTACTCACAAAACACTATGCTTGTATTTTTTTTTTTCAGGTTTTAAAACTTTTTATTTGCATATTAAAAAATTGTGCATTCCAATAATTAAAATCATTTGAACAACAACAAAAAAAAATGGCACTCTGATTAAACTGCATTTTACAGCCCGCAGAACACCTTGGACCAGCTTTTTACTCTAGATTTCACTGTCGTCCCACCCAGCTTCCTCCTTCACCAACATGCAAGTTCTTTTCCTTCCCTGCCAGCCACACAGGCAGATGGGAGAGGCAGGAGCGGCCTACGTTGTCAGTAGTTCTCCATTCTTTGATGTGAAAAGGGGTAGCACAGTCATTTAAACTCGATCCAACCTCTTTGCATCTTACAAAGTTAAACAGCTAAAAGAAGTAAAATAAGAAGGCAATGCTTGTGGAATGTACAGTGCATACTGGCGGCGCACGCTTCATTACGACTCGCCTGCTTGCTACTCCTGTTCAATCGTTTCTTTCGAAGGCAGTGGATTTTTCTCTTGCGTTTCCGTTTTCTTCAATTTCGACTTATCGAACTTCTCAATCTCAGCCATATCGGGTTTGTCAGACATGGTTGCAGAGGGCGCGGAGCGAACTGAGAGCGAGTGAAGTCGAATCTGCGCTGTGG
The DNA here is from genome assembly GCF_029407905.1 of Bubalus kerabau. Taxonomy (NCBI): domain Eukaryota; kingdom Metazoa; phylum Chordata; class Mammalia; order Artiodactyla; family Bovidae; genus Bubalus; species Bubalus kerabau. Next base: position 22,084,902 of record NC_073626.1, read on the forward strand.
CCGCCGCCAAGTGCCCTGTATTTTGTTTTTTAAAGTTAAATTTTATTTTAATATAATTGTAGATTCATATGTTTTAACAAAGAATGCAGAGATCTCTTTACCAAGTTTCTACTAATAGCAGTATCTTGCAGAACTATAGTACAGTCACAACCAGAGCATTTACATTGTTACAGTCAAGATACAGAACATTTCCATCACTACATTAATCCCTTTTATGAACACACCTAATTCCCATCTTCTCATTAATGACTGGCGACCAGGACTCTGTTCTCTGCTTCTATAATTTTGCCATTTCATATTTATTTTTTCATTTGTTTTCTTTTTTGACAGAATTGTGCAGCTTGTAGGATCTTAGTCTGCCAAATCAAACCTGATTTGATCACTGCAGGCTCTCTGCAGTGAAAGCACGGAGTCCTAACCACTGAACTGTCAGGGAATTCCCACATTTCTCTATTTTCTTTTTCTTGGCTTCTTGTAGGTTACTTTAATAAGAAGTCATTTTTCCCTTTTTAATTGCATTTTGATTTATCTATTTTTAGTATTTTGTTGCTGTTCAGTTGCTAACTAGTGTCCAACTCTGTGACATCACGAATAGGCTCCTCTGTCCTCCACTGTCTCCCAGAGTTTGCTCAGAATCATGGCCATTGAGTCTGTGATGCTATCTAACCATCTCATTCTCTGTCGCTCCCTTCTCCTCCTGCCCTCAATCTTTCCCAGCATCAGGGTCTTTTCCAGTGAGTCATCTCTTCACATCAGGTAGCAAAAGTATTGGAGCTTCAGCACCAGTCCTTCCAAGGAATACTAAGGGTGAATTTTATTTAGAATTGACTGGTTTTATCTCCTTGCAGTCCGAGGGACTCTCAAGAGTCTTCTCCAACACCACAGTTCAAAAGCATCAGTTCTTCAGCACTCAGCCTTCTTTATGGTCCAACTCTCACATCCGTGCATGACTACTGGAAAAACCAAAGCTTTAACCATATGGAACTTTGTCAGCAAAGTGGGGTCTCTACTTCTTAATATGCTGCATAGATTTGTCAGCATTTCTTCCAAGGGGAAAGCATCTTTTAATTTTGTGGCTGCAGTAATCATCTGTAGTGATTTTGGAGCCCAGAAAAATAAAATCTGTTACTGCTTCCACTTTTACCATCTTTGGTAAATCTTTTTATACACTTTTTTTTTTTTTTAAGTAGTTGCTCTAGGTTTCCAGTTATATATACATGCTTATCACGTTCTATTGGTATCATCTTTTTACCAATTTGAGTAAAGTATAGAAACCTTACTTTCCTTTACATCTCTTGCCCTTCCCACTTATAATTCTCTTTATTAGCTATTTCCTCTAAATATATTTAGCACTACAGCAGACAAAATTACAATTTTTGCTTCAACAGTTAAACATAATTTAGAAAAATCAGGAGAAGTAGGAAAGCTTGCTGTATTTACCCATATTCTTTCTTATTCTCTATTTAGAGATTGTCCTTTTGCCATTTTTTTTTAAATGTAGGCTTCCTGGTGACAAATTCTACATCTTACTCATCTGAGGACGTCTTGATTTTTCTGTTCACTCCTGAGGGATGTTTTCACCAAGTACAGGATTCTGGCTTGATAGTTTCTTTCTTTCAGCTCTTTAAAAATACCATGTCAGTCTCTTCTGGCCTCATTACTCATAAGAAATCTACTGTCATTTGAATTTCCTCCTACAGATGTCATTTTTCTCTGGCTGCTTTCAAAATCTTTTTGCTGTCTTAGGGTTTGGGTAGTTTAATTGTGATGCTGTTTTGAAAGGATTTCCTTGGGTTTGTCCTGTTTCCATTTTGATCAGCTTCTTGAATCTGCAGGTTTACTTCACTTGCCAAAATTGGTGACTTTTCAGCCACTATTTTAAGTAATTATTAAGCCCCATCCTCTTTGGGACTTCAGTGATATGATCATTACATCTTTCTACAGTTGCACAAGTCCCTGAAGTTCTTTGGATCACTGTACTAGTTTCCTTTGGCTTCTGTAACAAATTACCACAAACTTGTGGCTTAAAACAACAGAAATTTATTCTGACAATTCTAGGGGCCAGAAGTCTACACTCAAGGCTCTGTCCAGAGACTCTGAGGTAGAGACCCCATTTCTTGTCTCTTCCACTCCTGGTCATCCCTTGGTGTCCCTGGGGCTCGAGGTCACACCACTCCAATCTCTACCTCCATCTTTACATCACCTTTTTCTGTGTGTCTAATTTCCCTCTGCCTCTCTCTCATAAAAATATTTATTATGGCATTCTGGACCCCTTCTGGATAATTCAGGATAATCTCCTTTTCTCAAGATCCTTAATCACTTATTTAGCCATATAAAATAATATTCACTGTTCTGCCACATAATATTTATAGGTTCTGGTGATTAGGAAGTGAACGTATCTTTGGGTGACTATTTTTTCAGCCTACTACCCTCTGTTTCTCCTTTTCCCCATCTCCAGCTTATTTTCTCTGTTGTTAGAATTGGGTTATTCCTGTTGTTTAGTCTTCTAGTTCAGATTTTCTCTAGCCTCCATCCTGTTGTTAAGGCCACCCACAGAGCTTTTAATATTATAACTGTATTTTTCAGTTCTCAAATTTCCACTTGATTTTTTTTTTTTACATTTTCTATTTACTTGCTAGGACTTTCTATTTCCTTGCTGAGGGTTTCTTTCTATATTTTCACTTCTTTTATATGTGTTCACAATTTCCCATTGAAGCTTTTTTTTAAAAACGTTTATCTGGCTGCACCAGGTCTTAGTTGCAGTACACCAGATCTTTGATCTTCTTGCAGCATGCAGGATCTTTAGTTGCAACAGAAGTGACGTGAAGTCGCTCAGTCATGTCCAACTCTTTGCAACCCCATGGACTATAGTCCACCAGGCTCCTCCGTCCATGGGATTCTCCAGGCAAGACTACTGGAGTGGGTTGCCATTTCCTTCTCCAGGGAATCTTCCCGACCCAGGGATCGAACCCAGGTCTCCCGCATTGCAGGTGGATGCTTTAACCTCTGAGCCACCAGGGAAGCCCCTAAGTTGCAATATGTGAGATCTAATTCCCCTACCAGGTATTGAACTGGAGCCCCCTGCATCAGGAGAGCAGTCTTAGCCACTGGACCACCAGGAAAGTCCCTCATCAAAGCTTTTTTTTTTTTTTTAATCATGATTGCTATAAATTTCTGTTAATTCTAAAACCTCTGTTAATTCTAAAACCTCTATTCGCTTGGTGTTGGCATCTCTTTTCATTCCATTTGCGATCTTCCTGGTTCTTGGTATTTTGGATTTTTTATTGCTATTTTGTACTGTGTTATGAGACTGGATCTTAATTAAACCTTAGGTTTTAGCTGGTTTTCTCTGAAACTACTGTGGCAGGGTAAGTAGGGAACGGTGACACTAAGGCAACGTCAGAAAAGGGCCAGTGAGGTCTGGACTTCTACCATCTCTCAGCAATAACTCATCAGCGCTCACACAGTGTCTGTGGTGACCACATGGAACTCAGAATTTCTACCCCTACCCAACAGTAAGGAGAACCTAAATGGCAATCAAGCAGAAACTTGGACTTCTACATTTACCTGACAGTAATGAGCTGCCACCCTCCTCTACTTCCCCTGCCACACTTTTGAATCTGTTTTCTTAGCCACAGAAAGGAACGAGCACTTCCCTTTGCTTTGCAAAACTGTGAGGATCACGTTATAGTTTTTATTTTTTTAAGAACTAAACCTCTACAAATATGTAATCATGACCATTACTATAAGAGCTTTTCATGAAAACTGAGAAACTGCTCAGTTAAGTTCACGAAAGGTATAAGAAACCATCTTTTAGCCTTAAGGGTCCATCAACTGATGGACACTGGAGGAGTTTCCCCGCTAGTAAATGCACCTCCTTCGAAAACCAGATGGTGCGCACAGACCCAGCCCTGTACCCTGTTTGTGTTTAGCTCTCTGCATCGCCGAAACCTACAGAAGCTCCAACATGGAAGCGAGTCCGGTCCTGAGGGATCTATGTAAGGCAAGGAAGAGGAACCCAAGCCAGGCCTAGGAAAAGAGGACAACACCCCCAATCCAGCCCCAAGATCTCTGCAGAAGTAAATGGCAACCCACTCCAGTATTCTTGCCTGGGAAATCCCACAGACAGGGGAGTCCGGCGGGCTGCAGTCCATGGGGTCTCAAAAAGAGTCGGACGCGACTTGGCGACTAAACCACAAATGGAGCATCCAGCCTCGGGATGAACCAAGTTTCCACCTACTCCCAGTTACAGTCCTGAGTCAACCAAGGAAAGGGGTATTTAAGCCAAAGCTCACACCAGGAACTGGAAATACGTCACAATGCTCAAAGGCATCTCCGTCGGTTCCTCAGCCGCCTCTCTAGGAAACTCAGAGGACCTGTCATTTTCGTGGTTGGTCTGGCAACTGAGTTAAATTCACCCATTCTAGTCCATCTTAGTTTGCTGATTCCTAGAATGTCGACATTCACTCTTGCCATCTCCTGTTTGACCACTTCCAATTTGCCTTGATTCATGGACCTGACATTCCAGGTTCCTATGCAATATTGCTCTTTACAGCATTGGACCTTGCTTCTATCATCAGTCACATCCACAACTGGGTATTGTTTTTGCTTTGGCTCCATCCCTTCATTCTTTCTGGAGTTATTTCTCCACTGATCTCTAGTAGCATATTGGGCACCTAGCAACCCGAGGAGTTCCCCTTTCAGTATCCTATCATTTTGCCTTTGCATATTGTTCATGGGGTTCTCAAGGCAAGAATACTAAAGTGGTTTGCCATTCCCTTCTCCAGTGGACCACGTTCTGTCAAACCTCTCCACCGTGACCCGTCCGTCTTGGGTGGCCCCACATGGCATGGCTTAGTTTCATTGAGTGAGACAAGGCTGTGCTCCATGTGATCAGACTGGCTAGTTTTCTGTGAGTATGGTTTCAGTGTGTCTGCTTTCTGATGGCCTCTCGCAACACCTACCACCTTACTTGGGTTTCTCTTACCTTGGACGTGGGTATCTCTTCACGGAAGTGCAGCCGCTTCTCCTTACCTTGGACGAGGGGTATCTTCTCACGGCCACCCCTCCTGACCTTGACCATTATATCTACTACTGTGGGCAGGAATCCCTTAGAAGAAATGGAGTAGCCATCATGGTCAACAAAAGAGTCCAAAATGAAGTACTTGGATGCAATCTGAGAAACGACAGAATGATCTCTGTTCATTTCCAAGGCAAACCATTCAATATCACGGTAATCCAAGTCTATGCCCCAACCAGTCATGCTGAAGAAGCTGAAGTTGAACAGTTCTATGAAGACCTACAAGACCTTTTAGAACTAACACCCAAAAAAGATGTCCTTTTCATTATAGGGGACTGGAATGCAAAAGTAGGAAGTCAAGAAACACCTGGAGTAACAGGCAAATTTGCCCTTGGAATATGGAATGAAGCAGGGCAAAGACTAATAGAGTTTTGCCAAGAGAATGCACTGGTCATAACAAACACCCTCTTTCAACAACACAAGAGAAGACTCTATACATGGACATCACCAGATGGTCAACACCAAAATCAGATTGATTATATTCTTTGCAGCCAAAGATGGAGAAGCTCTATACAACAGCAAAAACAAGACTGGGAGCTGACTGTGGCTCAGATCATAAACTCCTTATTGCCAAATTCAGACTTGAATGAAGAAAGTGGGAAAAACCATTAGACCATTCAGGTATGACCTAAATTAAATACCTTATGATTATACAGTGGAAGTGAGAAATAGATTTAAGGGACTAGATCTGATAGACAAAGTGCCTGATGAACTATGGACAGAGGTTCATGACATTGTACAGGAGACAGGTATCAAGACCATCCCCATGGAAAAGAAATGCAAAAAAGCAAAATGGCTGTCTGAGGAGGCCTTACAAATAGCTGTGAAAAGAAGAGAAGTGAAAAGCAAAGGAGAAAAGGAAAGATATAAGCATCTGAATGCAGAGTTCCAAAGAATAGCAAGGAGAGATTAAGAAAGCCTTCCTCAGCAATCAATGCAAAGAAATAGAGGAAAACAACAGAATGGGAAAGAGTAGGGATCTCTTCAAGAAAATTAGAGATACCAACGGAAAAGTTCATGCAAAGATGGGCTCGATAAAGGACAGAAATGGTATGGACATAACAGAAGCAGAAGATATTAAGAAGAGGTGGCAACAATACACAGAAGAACTGTACAAAAAAGATCTTCACGACCAAGATAATCATGATGGTGTGATCACTCACCTAGAGCCAGACATCCTGGAATGTGAAGTCAAGTGAGCCTTAGAAAGCATCACTACAAACAAAGCTAGTGGAGGTGATGGAATTCCAGTGGAGCTATTTCAAATCCTGAAAGATGATGCTGTGAAAGTGCTGCACTCAATATGCCAGCAAATTTGGAAAATTCAGCAGTGGCCACAGGACTGGAAAAGGTCCATTTTCATTCCAATCCCAAAGAAAGGCAATGTCAAAAAATGCTCAAACTACCACACAATTGCACTCATCTCACACGCTAGTAAAGTAATGCTAAAAATTCTCCAAGCCAGGCTTCAGCAATACATGAACCGTGAACTTCCAGATGTTCAAGCTGGTTTTAGAAAAGGCAGAGGAACCAGAGATCAAATTGCCAATGTCTGCTGGATCATAGAAAAAGCAAGAGAGTTCCAGAAAAACATCTATCTCTGCTTTATTGACTATGCCAAAGTCTTTGACTGTGTGGATCACAATAAACTGTGGAAAATTCTTCAAGAGATGGGAATATCAGACCACCTGACCTGCCTCTTGAGAAACCTATATGCAGATCAGGAAGCAACAGTTAGAACTGGATATGGAACAACAGACTGGTTCCAAATAGGATAAGGAGTACGTCAAGGCTGTATATTGTCAACCTGCTTATTTAACTTCTATGCAGAGTACATCATGAGAAACGCTGGGCTGGAAGAAGCACAAGCTGGAATCAAGATTGCCGGGAGAAATATCAGTAACCTCAGATATGCAGATGACACCACCCTTATGGCAGAAAGTGAAGAGGAACTAAAAAGTCTCTTGATGAAAGTGAAAGAGGAGAGTGAAAAAGTTGGCTTGAAGCTCAACATTCAGAAAAAGAAGATCATGGCATCTGGTCCCATCACTTCATGGGAAATAGATGGGGAAACAGTGGAAACAGTGTCAGACTTTATTTTTTGGGGCTCCAAAATCACTGCAGATGGTGATTGCAGCCATGAAATTAAAAAACGCTTACTCCTTGGAAGGAAAGTTATGACCAACCTAGATAGCATATTCAAAAGCAGAGACATTACTTTGCCAACAAAGGTCTGTCCGGTCAAGGCTATGGTTTTTCCAGTGGTCATGTATGGATGTGAGAGTTGGACTGTGAAGAAAGCTGAGCGCCAAAGAATTGATGCTTTTGAACTGTGGTGTTGGAGAAGATTCTTGAGAGTCCCTTGGACTGCAAGGAAATCCAACCAGTCCATCGTAAAGGAGATCAGTCCTGGGTGTTCATTGGAAGGACTGATGCTGAAGCTGAAACTCCAATACTCTGGCCACCTCATGCGAAGAGTTGACTCACTGGAAAAGACCCTGATGCTGGGAGGGATTGGGGGCAGGAGGAGAAGGGGACAACAGAGGATGAGGTGGCTGGATGGCATCACCGACTTGATGGACATGAGTTTGAGTGAACTCTGGGAGTTGGTGATGGACAGGGAGGCCTGGCGTGCTTTGATTCATGGGGTCGCAAAGAGTCAGACAAGACTGAGCGACTGAACTGAACTGAACTGGCAACTGACCCAACTTTGCGAGCTCAGAAAGTGTAAGTGAAAGCCGCTCAGTCGTGTCCAACTGTTTGCGACCCCATGGACTGTCCATGGAATTCTCCAGGCCAGAATACTGGAGTGGGTAGCCCTTCCCTTCTACAAGGGATCTTCCCAACCCAGGGATCAAACCCACGTCTCCCACATTGCAGGCCGATTCTTTACCAACTGAGCTATCAAGGTGCATGCTCAGAGGTTTCCTCCTAATCGCTAAGGCAGGCAAGTCGACGAGGGTTCATTTGTAACCTCTGGTGTCCAGGAGCCACTCAATCTGGGCTTGTATCTTTCTACCCCAATGAGGACACCTGGCCACTCTCACCAGATGTTGCACAGCCCTAGGGTCCCTTAGCACTGGGTCCTCTGAGCTTCCAGCCCTTAGGATCACTCTCCAGAAGAGTCTCTTAAGATACCAACTGACAGTTACCTTCACTCGGTTCCCAGGGTCAGAAGCAATAATCAACACCCACCTATGGAAAGAGCAGCAACAAAAGGGGCAGAGGATGACTTGCCCTCCACTGTTTTAATTCTTTGAATAACTGAGTCCCTCTGAGTAACCTAACCGCTGATTTTGTCCGTCTGGGGTGGGGCCGGGCAACTGCACTTCAAACAGCCCAGGTGATTCTAACACAGGTAGACACCAAGAAACAGTGACTTCATCATAGAGCTAAGGTTGCTAGCATGGAAATCTGAATGTGGGTCCAGAGACCTAAAAACATCACAGGGTAATTTACAGACTGTGTTCTTCTCCCAGTTCTCCTTTTCATGGACAGTATTAAAATAAATGAGAACCAAAGGCAGAGATTACCACTGCTTGAGACACCAGTACCTAAGACACTTGAAACAACTGAGATGGAGGGATTGCTAATACCTACTGTGAAGATGAAGAACATCACTTGGTAGAGATGTCTCTGTAGCTATCTTTTTATTTTTTATTTTTTCTCTTTGGACACCATTGTTGGCCAGAGTTTTAGGGTCTGATTTTGCCTTCTGATTCCTTTTTGTATTCCCACATTTTGGCCATCCTTTTCCTCTTTTCATCTGTTTTTTTGCTGATGCCTAAAATGTGTCAGGAGGAAAAGGGGACGACAGAGGATGAGATGGCTGGATGGCATCACTGACTCGATGGACATGAGTCTGAGTGAACTCCGGGAGTTGATGATGGACAGGGAGGCCTAGCGTGCTGCGATTCATGGGGTCGCAAAGAGTCGGACACGACTGAGCAACTGAACTGAACTGAACTGAAAATGTGTCTCAGGGCTCCAAGTCTAAGTGTTCATGAAACTACATATAATTCACAGTGATCTTTGTTCATAGTTTTTTTAAAAAACTTTTTTAATATGGCTAAAAAACAGATCACCATAACTAACCACTTGGGTTTCACTTTTCTCAAGTAGGTATGAAATGAGCTGAACTCCAAAATTTCTTTTTAAATCTCAGTATTTTTTTATTCTTGGAATAGGAGAATCAGAGAATGGCAACCCACACCAGTATTCTTGCCCAGAAAATCCCATGAACAGAGGAGCCTGATGGACTATGGTTCATGGGGTTGCAAAGAGTTGGACACAACTTAAGTGACTTGCATGCATGTATGCGTTCTCTGACTATATATTGAAAAGCTCCTACTATTCCTTTGATGATTCTACACTGCCTATCAAACAAAGACTCAATGCATTAGAAAAGTGTTCAAGGCCCTCAATCTGGCCCCCACCTACAATCTCCCACTCCTGCACTTCCCTGCAGGAACTCTGTGACCCAGACAAACTGGAAACCCCTTGCCTCTTGAACATGTCTTAAATTGGGGTCTTGCCTCACCCTAGTCCTTCTGCCAAAAACACTTTCCTCTATCCTCCATCTCCCTCTGCAAAGAATCTACATTTCTCTCCATTATTAACTCAACATTTAACCAATGACCCACATATGTTGGTATATATTTTATATTTAAAAATTCTAAAACAGAAAATCTTCATATTTTGTAAAATTTTGACCTTAGGTATACTTTTATTTAGAATCTCCTCAGAAATAACTTTTGTCTTACTAGGAAAATATTAAAAAATCTTCTACTAGAAGTTACTTTTTTTAAAGGAAACCATTGTCAGATACAGAAAATAGGAATAATTTCCAAATATAAAAATATGGACAGAGTCTTGATTCTCCTAGAGTCCTGACCTTCAACTCAAAATTATAGTGAAAGAGAATCTTCAGGGCTCTATCCACAACTCTAGGTAGGTTTTAGTTGCAAGATACTTAGCCATTTCTTCCTCTTTTTTTTTTTTTGGTTGCACCTAAGGCATGTAGGGAGAAGGCAATGGCACCCCACTCCAGTACTCTTGCCTGGAAAATCCCATGGACGGAGGAGCCTGGTAGGCTGCAGTCCATGGGGTCGCTAAGAGTTGGACACGACTAAGCGACTTCACTTTGACTTTTCACCTTCATGCATTGGAGAAGGAAATGGCAACCCACTCCAGTGTTCTTGCCTAGAGAATCCCAGGGATGGGGGAGCCTGGTAGGCTGCTGTCTATGGAGTTGCACAGAGTCGGACACGACTGAAGCGACTTAGCAAGGCATGTAGGATCCTAGTTCCCTGACCAGGGACAGAACCATGCTCCCTGCAGTGGAAGCAGAGTCAACCACTGGACCACCAAGGACATCCCACTTAACCATTTCTTGATGTAGTGTCCACTGTCCTAACTGCTGAAAGGGATGCTGGACTATCCTTCAAGAACCAATAAGCCCATTTAATTGAATTTGAATCAATATTTCTTATACCTTGCTCAATCATAAAACTGAATTTCTTACATCTTGCTCAAACATAAAACCAAAAATCTCTTTCAGATTGGACTTTTCAAGGGCACAGGGAGGGATGGATACTGGTCCAGGGAACGCCTGAAACAAGTTCAACACTAGAGACTTCATAGGTGAATAAAAGGAGCCAGGATGGGAAAAGAGAGAAGTGAGGGAAGTTTAGAAATGTAAAGAGATAACTAAGAACTTCTGGTCTGGAAGACTGGAATGATCACAGAAACAGCCAAGGTCTTCATGCCATTGTCTGTGTCCATGCTCAGTTGCTAAGTCATGTCCAACTCTTTGTGACTGCATTGCCTACAGGTTAGGTCAAATATTATTTCTCAAATAATGAGGAATGTGGATCCTAGATAAAAGAATTAGCATAAGAGAATTAGTACAATCAGTATCAGAAAACAAGGAAAGTTAGTTTTGTGAACTGTAAGTCATTTTAATTGCGTGAACCATCATTGCATTCTAAGAGTACATCTGTCTCTACAGCATATATAACATATTTTGTTTCTCGGTGTTTTACCAGCTGTTGAGAAAATTAAGAATTTTTGAAAAGCTATAAACAAAACAAAACAAAAAAACAAGCACAGAACAAATCAAACATTCAACCTTCAATTGCAAATGTAAAAACTCAGTTCATTAGAAATACTTCCTCTAAAATCCTAATCTGTTCATATTTTAAATATTTTGAAAGCTAACAAACATGCTGCTTCAGCATATTGGGGAAGCATTTAAAATACTTATGAACTCAGACTATAATAGTATATATACTATATTACTGTGTGCTCAATTGCTTAGTCGTGTCCAACTCTTTGCAATCCCATGGACTGTAGCTCCTGTGTCCATGGGATTATCAAAGCAAGAATACTGGAGTGGGTTGCCACTTCCTCATCCAGGGATCGAACCCACATTTCCTGTGGCTCCTGTTATAGCTCTGTGGATTCTTTACCACTAAGCCACCTGGGATGCCTATTATATCACTATATGGAGTATATATTTAACTTGAGAAGTTGATTTTATTGCAAACTTATCCTACTATATTTTCTTTAACTTCATCCTAAAATCCCTATGTATTTCTATTGGATATAATTTAAACCTCAAGACACAATAAACTATATACTCTTGAGGAAATTTAAGGTTTTCTTCTTCTAAGATTGTTGATAATACATACAATTAGTCACAGGTAGTGACACTAACAGTTTGAAATGTTAGGTTTAAGAATATATAACAGAACAAAATACATGAAATCAAAAACATCACCTATAACTTCATTTCTCAACATGAGCATTATGTGCAATTCTTATCATCCAAATCTTGTTTTCTAGCTCATGTGGAGGTTGTTAGCTTTTAAACAGAAAGAGTTTTACTTGGACCAAACTAGGGAAAAGAATAAAACAATATATAACATTCTGAAGTAGCAATTTTTCATCTGTAGGAGTACATTGAACTGTGCAGCACCAACAAATGATATATCACCAACTTGTAAACAGAATAAGGAAGCTTTCTGTTATAAGGCAGAAATATCTGAAGATTACACTGTTTCATGAAAACAACAAGATGTAGAAGGGTGTGAATAGTATGCTATCATTCTGCGTAATCAAGGGAATAAAATTATATATTCACATTTTCTTGTATTTACATAAAGAAACCCTGAAAAGTATAGAAACTAGTTAAATGACTACCTACAAGGAGAAAGATAGGGACCTTTTTTAATGTTGTTTTGATATTAGAACCAGGTGCAGAATGAATTATCTTTTTTAAAAAGTCCTTCTTAGTAAATTAAAATTTAAAGTTAAAAATAATCACTCATTACAAAAATAAATAAAATGCCTCAAATAAGAAATAAGTGGGAGGAATCTTTCTTGGGACTCTACTGTAAATTAAATAGGCTGTGCATCTATTGAAACAAATAAACGGGCAGGTTTGTTGAGCTAAAAAGCAAAATTGTAATGCCTCGTAAGTGCTCTAAGTTGCATATGGCAATACAATGCTTCTGATGGCCCGGCAGAAAGAGCACTGCATTAAGAGTAAGGAGAGAGGGTTCTAGTTCCAGCTGCATTAACTAGCTGTGTGATGTTACACAGTCACTTCTAGAGCTTCTGTATACATATCTGTTAAATAAGGGCATGCAGAAATGACACTGAGGTCCCTTATTGTGTTCTATTACTCTTAAGTTACCTGCATGTGTATATAACATTCCAATCCAGATTGTTAGCACCATAGATTTTCCACTTCTTTGTCTCCTGGCCTTAGTATAAAGCTTCGTAACACTCAGTGTTAAGGGAAAGGAGTTTTTTAATGTATGACTTTGGTAATAATCAATAAATAGCACTGAGAAGCATGGAGGCTATAAAAAGCAATCAGCATGAAAGACCGATCATACTTTTCTCCCTACTTCTGTATATGTCTGAAATTTTCCTTAACAAAAGGCTAAATAAAGAAAAACCCCAAAGTGCTCAAAAGTCACAGGAAAAATACAGTTACGCCTATATTTTCACAACAAAGATCTTAAGTGAGATATTAGATTTTTAATAATCAATTTCTTGGTTTTTAACTGAAGGCTGAGTTACTAAACCTCTATAGGGAGAAGCCTTTTGTGTATGGAAAGATACAAGTGCCCCCTTTTGTAGGTTAAAAGGCAAATTTTCCTATCTTATGCAAATAGAAACTAATCTAATAGTTTACATTATAGATTTTACTGAAATTATTTTTAAATTAATTTTTAAATACTACCTTTGACTTTTTGTATTCAGGTTGCATAGAATTTTTAAGACTTAAAATAAGTTTTAAAAAACTAGGATAAAGTTTTCCTGAAGCATATCTAGAAAACTTTTTGGACAGATATGTGTGAAATTATGAAATCAATGCAATAATAGTCAGTGTTGCAAAGTTATGGATGTCACTGACCAAAGAGACTTTGACAGTTGTATTTAAGATATTATGCATCTCTCAGCCTAAAAATCAGGACACTTTCACTGGCTTTCTCTGGAGCTTCCTATTACTAGAGGATTAAATTACTAATACTATTGTTCTCTCAGGGACAAAGTAAGAACCAGGACCCTGGCTTCCTTGCCCAGCAGTTTGGCATCAGGAAATGTTGCCCTACCTGTTCCAAGGAGCTAGCTGGATTCAGCCATGGGGTGGACTTTCCGATGCTGGATGAGGTTGCAATGGTAGATGAAGTTCTTGCCACATTCGTCACATTTATAAGGTCTTTCTCCAGTGTGAATTCTCTGATGCTTAATGAGGACAGAACGTCGACTAAAGCTCTTACTGCACTGATTGCACTGGTAAGGCTTTTCCCCCGTGTGGATCCTGAGATGATGAAAAAGCCCAGCATTCTGGCTAAAGGCTTTGCCACAAACGCTGCACTGATAGCGCTTCTCCCCAGTGTGGAGTCTCTGGTGCTGGAACAGGCCTGACCGCTGGCTGAAGGCCCGCCCACACTCATCACACTCATAGGGCTTCTCGCCCGTGTGTGTTCTCTGGTGCTCAATAAGGATGGAATTCTGGGTGAAGCTTTTCCCACATTCACTGCAGATATAGGGTCTTTCCACTGAAGAGCTTCCCCGTTGCCTCTCCAGTCTACCTTCATGGTCACAGGTCTCTCCATATTCAGGCACTGGAATAGTATTACCATTCAGTTTTTCAGGTGCCTCCACAAGAGATTTCTTTTCTTTAGACAGCTCCCTCTTTGGGGCTAACTCCACATTCCAAGTTCCAGTCTCATTGTCTGAAATAATAAATGGATTACATGAATGTTGTGTTCCCAAAGAAAGAAAAATACTGGTCAGGAGAGTGGGTGGAAGGGGACAAGCAACCATGTTTCTATTTACTTTCCCACTCTTAACAATTATACTTGGGCTTCAATGAGAAGATGCCCTGTATTACAACTGCCTGTTTATTGTCCACCTCTCCCACCAGACTGTAAACCCCCTAAGGGCAAGGACCATGTCTACCTTGCTCATGTTTCTCCAGTACCCAGCACAATGCCGGGCCCACAGTAGACAAGAAATAAACGTGCTGAATTGATGACCATTTGGGGAATGACTTAGGCTTCCTGAGCAAATTCTCATCCTCAACAATCTCCTGAATCAGGCACACCCCTCTCAAGTTCCACTGAGGCCACTCTTCCAAGGTTTGGAGCTGGCTACCTGATGACTCCTGGGCTGTTCCTAGAGCTGCTTTCTCCTTCACAAGCTCCTTTTGTTCATGATCATGGGCTGGGACCTGGCAAAAATTAAGGACAGTTGGAAACCAAATATCAGAGAAGATACTGCAAGGCCTTCTCAGGATCAATGTATAGGAAAAGATGGATCAAGAAACTGGCAAAGAGAAAAGGTGGAGAGATTAAAGAGTCTATTATAGATCAAGTCAGGTATAAAGAAATCCATCTTTTCCTCCTCTTCCTCTTACTTCACTGAAACCCCATGCTTCACCATACAAGCACAAATCCTTGTTCTCCCTTCTTCCCACCTGCTCTCTTGGTTCATCCAGCTCTCTCTCCAAATCCTCCAGCACAATTACCGCCTCTTCTCCACTCACTGGGCGGTGCTCTCTCACCCAGGCCTGGAGCTCCTCGGGCAGGATGGTTAGGAACTGCTCCAGCACCAGCAGCTCCAGGATCTGCTCTTTGGTGTGCATCTCTGGTCTCAGCCACTGATGGCAGAGCTCCTGGAGTCTTCGAAGAGCCTCTCGGGGCCCTGGTGTCTCCTGGTAGCAGAACTGTCTGAAGCGTCTACGAAAGATCTCTCTGGTATGAGGGTTATCTCTTGACAGGCCAGGTTCTTGGACCATTCTTGTATGGTTCCCCTTTTCCTCTTTTACTTTCACTGCTAGAAGTCCCTTGTGCATCTCTGGAGTCTGAAGGGCCAAGGCTGTGGCTATTCAGAAAAAGAATCTAATCTTGTAATTCCTTCTTGATCTTTTCTTCTGGAAATCCCAAAATCTAAAAAATAATTTGCAGGAAAGAAAATGAAGAAAATTCTTTTTGCTGGTAGGCACTGGAAGTATTTATACCCAAATCAGTAACTCTAATGAAGAACATGAATGCATGATTAATAATAATAATGATTATGCAAATACTGGTGAAGGTAATATAGGAAGGAAAACAAAACCAAAACAATGCCCCCTCCCTGAGTTTTATTGAACGGACTGTTTGATCATCCTGAATGAATCAGCTCAAATAAATCAGTTTGAATATACTGGGTTTCCATTTGAATGGCAAGATACTAGACTCAGGCAGTTTTTAGTTGAACGGAGGTAAACGAACATTTTGGTTCCAAGAAGTCACAGAAGACACTAAGAATCAAGGAGAAAAAGGAAAGAAAAAGGAGTAGGGAGGGAAAGAAAAGAAGATAAATAAATAGAATGAGGAACAATAACAACAAAAATGTGCCTGGGGAAAAGAAGCTGAATTCTTTGAAGCAGGTTAGGTCTGGAGGAAAGAGATGTCTGCTTGGAGCAGGAAAACCTGGAATTGAGACTGACCCCAGGTACCCCCTCCACAGTCTTGGGCGTCACCTTTTGCACTTTAGTCTACTTAATCTATAACATAGGAATCCTAAAGCCAACCTTGTCCACCTTTCTAGGTTGATATAGAAATTAAATAAGAGCACAGATAAAGAGCACAAAGAAGCAGGCAGTTTGGTAAACTCTAAAGTATTCTAAATTACCATGACCGTGGGGCTCCTCTGGTGGTTCAGTGGCAAAGAATTTGCCTGCCAGTGCAGGGGACATAGTTTCAATCCCGGGTCCAGAAAGATCCCACATTCTGTGGAGCAGCTAAGCCCATGGGCCACAACTACTGAGCCTGTGCTCTAGAGCCCATGAGCAACAACTATGGAGCCCAAGCGCCACAACTACTGAAGCCCGTTTCTCTGCAAAAAAGAGAAACTATAGAACTGAGAAGCTTGGGCACCACAGCTACAGACCAGCCCCCTCACTCACTGCTAGAGAAAGCCTGCATGCAGCAGTGAAGACCCAGAGCAGTCATATATAAATAGTCTTTTTAAAAAAATTAATCACTACTATTACTATTTTTCTTATAAAATTTTCAAATATTTTTTCTTATAAATTTTATTGAAAGATTAAATGAATATCCTAGTGATCTAAACACAATGGCAAAAGAATCAGAAAGTAGTCAACTGGAGTGGGCTTGGCTCATAGATAATAAAATGAAGGAAATGTTAGTTTTACTATTTTTAAAATACAGAATTTTAGCTCTTTCTTGCCTTTTAATTTCTTAGAAACGGTTTCTCTTTGAAGCTCCTTAAGGATGGAGAGTGGGCAACTGTATGTAAAATAAGTGCTAATAAAGAGACAAATGTCAGAATTTCCAGTGGTGGAATTTCCAGTGGTGATCCAGTGACTAAGACTCCATACTCCCAATGCACGGGGCCTGGGTTTGATTCCCGGTTGGAAAACCAGATTCCACATGACACATCTAAAGATCCTGCATGCTGCAACAAAGATCAAAGATCACGTGTGCTGAAACTAAGACCCGGAACAGGGAAATATATATAAATATTTTTTTAAAAAAGAGACATATGTCTATGACACTTAACCTTATGAACAATCTTAATCAGTACAGTAATTAATTAAGGCAATCTTCTGAAAGAAAAATAATTATGTGACCTAGTGATTTCCAAGCACCATTCTTGGGCACAGGCTTTCAAACTTTTTTGACCAGGGCCTTTAGTAAGAAATATTTTATATTATGACCCAGAACACATATACATGTGCATATGAGTATATGCTTGTGCATGTGTGATATACACAAACACAAAAATGGAAATAATTGTTTGTTTGTTTTTTTACAAAATACCATGTATACTTACCTTATGTGATATATACTCTTATTTTTAAAATCCTATTTTGTAAAATGAAAAAACAAAAAACCCTGGTCATAACCCACTATATAGATTACATGACCCACATAGGGATCATGACCTATAGTTTTTTAAATATTTTTGTTCTAATTTTAAGTAAAATTACTGTAATTCACTGTAGAAATAACCCTACATCATTCATAAGTATTGGCAAGGCATCACAAAATTTAAAAAACTAAGGATAGATTATTTAAGTTGTTAGTGAACATTGATCATACTACAACTAAAAGAAAAGTTAAATTCATATTGCCATTATTGGTTATAGTCATCAAAGAAAAAAAAAAAGCACATTGGTATAAGACAGCATCCTTCTGGGTAACCTGTGAACATTATCCCTTCACAAATTTCTAACATCTTTGGCTTGCTTGACTTCTATAGATCACCTCAGGAAGAGAGGAGACAGTTTCTTCTCAAAAGATAGGATCCCTGAGTTCATGTTTTCCCCCAACTCACCAACACTCTGACCACATTATCTTTTTCTGTTGAACTTTTCATACACTAATCCATTCATTTAGCAAATACTTACTCAGAGCCTACCATATTCCAGGTACTCTTCTGGGCTACAAACAAAAACAGTTTTCACCTCAAGGAATTTACAGTCTTATAACAATAATTGACATTTACAGTGCTTTTAATGCACTGGGCACCATTTTAGATGCTTTACATATATTAACTCAATTAATCCACAAAGCAACCATGATTTAAGGTACTATTATTAACCCCATATTGCAGATGAGAAAACTGAGGCATAAAGAGTCTATATCATTCACCCAAAGCGTCACAAGTAGTTAGTCGTGAGGCTACAATTCAAACCCAGAAAACCTACCTTTAGAATTCATATTCTCAATCACTATACCACTATCTCTTCTCTATGTAGGGGGAAGAAGGGGACAGGAGGTCAAAAGGGGGTCAGAGGGGACAGACGATAATTAAATGTATGTCAAGTAGTGATAAACCCTATGCAGAACAATAAATGCAAAGGATATAGTAAGAGGGAAGAAAAGTTTCCATTTTATGTGGGTTAGTCAAGGAAAGCCTTGTTGATAAACTATTATCTGAGCAGAGACCTGAAGGAAGTGAGGAGCAAATCATGGAACTACATGGAGAAAGACTGTTGCATGCACGGGAACATTGAGTTCTTGGAGGCAGGAGCATGTACGCATTTTTCAAGGAACAGTTAGTTAACCAATGTGGCTAGAAGAGAGAAGGCAAACAAGACAGGAACAGGAGATGAAGTCAGGTTAGGAACAGATCATGAAAAGCCATTACAAGGGTTCTGCCTTGTACTCTAAGAGATGAGGAAAGCTACTGGAAGTTTCAAGCAAGAGGGGTGATAAAATTTTACTCAGTTTTAATATAAAAATATAACTGGCTGCTGCTACAAAAGACTATGGGGAAAAGCAGAAGCAGGAAGAGAAGCTAAAGTAATAATCCAGGGGTGAGATGATGGTAGCATGAACCAGGTCTGCTGAGCTTGTTCTAGGGTGAGAAAGTTTTGGGGTACAAATTACTCAATTAACCAAGACTGGTTTCAAAGGAATAAACAACCACTTGTTTAGTCAACTTTTCAGACCCCTGAAAAATATCTTTTCCCTATTTGCTACCTACTCATCTTGGTTTCAAGTCAAAGTTTTTCTGTTCACAGACAATGCAACTGAAGCTTTGAGCTGCCAATAGAAAACCATTTCTGATATGCACGGGTGCTAAGTCGCTTCAGTGCTCTTTGCGACTCTATGGATTGCAGCCTGCCAGGTTCCTCTGCCCATGGGGCTCTCCAGGAAAGACTGCTGGAGTGGGTTGCCATGCCCTCCCCAGGTCATCTCAACCCAGGGATCCAACCAGCGTCTCTAATGTCTCCTGCATTGGCAGGCAGGGTCTTAACCACTAGCGCCACCTGGTGCTACTCTGGTCCATGGTGTTTCAAATCTTGACTCAGTTTCACTAAGATCAATTTCCCTCTTCTCTGTCATCTTTTCTAACTGATCAAAGCGCAACACCAGCGAGTGGGTGGGAAAACAGGTGTACACACACAAATGAAATGGCTGTTTCATCAGGCTTGCAGACGGCACACGTCCTCAAGTATATTCCTCTCTCTAAACTTAAATCCTAACTAGAAGTTCAAGATTACTAAGGTGTAAAAGGGGTAGCACCATATTCAAATATGGGAACTCACTTCCCTTACAATAAAGCTAATACAGAAAAAAAGAGCTGAGTCAGCACGGCAAAGGGTTTAAGAAAATGGACTCTGAAGTCAGACTCCCTGGATGTGAATCCTGACTACACCCCATTACCAGCTGTAAAACCCAGGGCTAGTTACTCAACTTCAGTTTCTTCCTGGGCCTTAAAAATGGAAAAAAAAAAAAAAGGTGGCGGGACGGGGAAGTAACATACTACTAGTGTCTACCTCATGAAGTTACTACAAGTAACGAAGTTAATATCGGGAAAGTGCTTTGAACAGTGCTGGCGGACATGGAAGTGCTATTTAAATATTCGTGTTTTGTTTTGTTTTGTTCTAAATCAACAGTTGGCAAGAGCCTATACATTCTTGAGTGAATCAGACTAAAAGAGGCTGTGGCAATGTTATAAAACTATAGTGCTCATTGTTTAAAATAAGCCCCCAGTAGAGAATGGCAGCCGTGGGAAAATACAAACCATTCTGGCTATAGGAACCTAATCTTATCCTAGGATGCGGGGAGAGTTCCGAAGGACATCGGTGCTAGGACCGAGTGTTTGAAGGGCTCAGGAACAGACGAAGGGGATGGGGGTGGGGGCACGGACGCTGACTTTCAACTAAGAAGGCCCTTCCAGGTTCCGGGGCAGCCTCCTCTGCCCCTCATCTTTCCAGCCAAGCCCTGGCCAAGAAGACCCGCTGCCTCCTCCCCACACCCAGTCCAGAGTCACAGCGCACAGTCCGGACTTTTCAAAGGCCCTGCGGTAGCCCGACTCCGAAGCTCACCGGGCAGCCGTGGCACCACCTTCGAATCCTTGACAATCTCAGCCTGGATAATGATAAACTACAAAGGCCGGAAGTGCGTCACACTGCGGCTCTCAGGGTGTGTTCCTTCTAGTAAGCCCGGAGGTTTTCACACCTCTGTGGTCGCTGCTCTGAATCCCCTGCTAGGCGTAGGGAGGCGCTGGCTTTCATAGTCTTTTTCAAGGGGCTGCGGGTGGGGTAATACAATAACTGTCCAACACAGTGTTTTCTGTACACTATTTCATTTACACGTACTAACTCAATTATTCTGCATAACAGTCCTGTGGGTTCGGTATAATTCTATCCGTTTCAGTTCAGTTCAGTTCAGTCGCTCAGTCGTGTCCGACTCTTTGCGACCCCAAGAATTGCAGCACTCCAGGCCTCCCTGTCCATCACCAAGTCCCGGAGTTCACTCAAACTCACGTCCATCGAGTCGGTGATGCCATCCAGCCATCTCATCCTCTGTTGTCCCCTTTTCCTGCTGCCCCCAATCCCTCCCAGCATCGAAACCTAAGGCACATTCTGTCTACATTTATCAATTACTATTTCCTGCAAAGAAAGCTTTGTGTGCACCTTATTTTCTAGCACAAGATATTCCAGGCTCATTTTATACTTTTCCTGCCTTAGACCTGGAATCTGCCATTGCTCCATGAAGCTGTGGTTCCTTTTAATGTAGAATGATATACAGAAACTAAGATCTGAATTTTGAATAATAAACTCATTGCTACTGGGATAGATCATTGTTTTTAGGCCCTATCATTAGACCCCCTTTTTTTTTTAGTAACACATGCGTGCGTGCTAAGTCGTGTCACTACCGTCCAACTCATTTGCGACCCTAGGGACTATAGCCCACCAGGCTCCTCTGTCCATGGGGATTCTCCAGGCAAAAATACTGGAGTGGGTTGCCCGGCCCTCCTCCAGGGGATCTTCCTGTCCTAGGGATCTAACCCGCGTCACTTACATCTCCTGCATTGGCGAGTGGACTCTTGACCACTATGGCCACCTGGAAAGTCATCATTAGACCTTAGGGCTGGAATAAAATATACATATGGCAAGGATTTTATAAAATATTTCCAATTCAAATACAACATCACAGACTGCTTTTTCATTTTCACCATTGCACACATGATCTTCCCTTCTTCCACAGGAAAAAAACCCTGTTCCCAACAACATCCATATAGTCACTCAATTTGGTCTTACAATATATATTTTTAAAATTTTCAAAATTAATATATAAACATCATTAGCAATAACACATCTACTATGTACAGTTCTAAATTTCTTTGCTTGCTTTATTTGTTCTTGAATTGTATCCCACTAAGGGAGATAGAGTACATATACATAACTTATTTGAATTCTTTTCTCTGTGTAGTTATATTATAAACTTGATATACAGTTAGTCATTTATTTCTGTTTTATTCAGTTTCAAGATTTGCTCTCCTTTCTTCCTTCTCCTTTCTGAATATGAAAAACAGTTCAAAATTAAAATTACATAAAAATATATATATTCAGAGTTTTGTTTCAATCCCTAACTCTTTTATCTCCTATATACTCTTGCCCCATTTTTATTAGTTTTATCCTTTCCTTCTTCCTACTTCCTTCTCTTATCCCTTCCCTTCCTTTCTTGTACAAAAACAAACTTTTACTGCTTTATATCTATAAATAATGTTATATATACCCTTTTGCATCTTACTTTAATAGAATAAGCTCGTGCACGTGCATGCTCAGTTGCTTCAGTCCTGTCCACCTCTTTGCGACCCCATGAACTGTAGCCTGCCAGGCTCTTCTGTCCATGGGATTTTCCCAGCAAGAATACTGGAATGGGTTGCCATTTCCTTCTCCAAGAATAAGCTGGAAATCATCCTAAATCTGTTGATGGAAATAATCTTTTTATTTTACTGTGACATGGTACTTCACTGCATTAGAAAAGGAAATGGCAACCCACTCCAGTATTCTTGACTGGGAAAATCTCATGGACAGAGCAACCTGGTGGGCTACAGTCTGTGGGGTCACAAAGAGTCAGACACGACTGAGCAACTAAGCACACACACTATTGTTTTTTTAACCAATCTTTTAGGGAGGGTATTTGGATTCTTTCCAGTATTTTGCTTTAACAAATAATGCTGCAATGAACAATGAAAAGAGAAGGGAGATGTCTTTGTAAGTGTTGTATCATTTTGCACTTTCAACAGCAATGTGAGATAGTGCCTGCTTTCACACAACCTCCCTAATTGTATGTTTTCAGGCTTTTGAACATTGCCGATCTGATAGGCCATTGGGTACTGTATGCAGGTCAGGTAGCAACAATTAGAACTGAACATGGAACAATAGACTGGTTCCAAATAGGAAGAGGAGTACGTCAAGGCTGTATATTGTCACCCTGCTTATTTAACTTCTATGCAGAGTACATCATGAGAAATGTTGGGCTGGAGGAAGCACAAGCTGGAATTAAGATTGCCAAGAGAAATATCAATAACCTCAGATATGCAGTTGACACCACCCTTATGGCCGAAAGTGAAGAAGAACTAAAGAGCCTCTTGATGAAAGTGAAAGAGGAGAGTGAAATAGTTGGCTTAAAGCTCAACATTCAGAAAACGAAGATCATGGCATCTGGTCCCATCACTTCATGGCAAATAGATGGGAAAACAGTGGAAACAATGGCTGACTTTATTTTGGGGGGCTCTACAGTGGAAACAGTGGCTGACTTTATTTTGGGGGGGCTCTAAAATCACTGCAGATGGTGATTGCAGCCATGAAATTAAAAGATACTTACTCCCTGGAAGGAAAGTTATGACCAACCTAGACAGCATATTAAAAAGCAGAGACATTACTTTGTCCACAAAGGTCTATCTAGTCAAGGCTATGGTTTTTCCAGTAGTCATGTATGGATGTGAGAGTTGGACTATAAAGAAAGCTGAGCACCAAAGAATTGATGCTTTTGAACTGTGTTGTTGGAGAAGACTCTTGAGAGTCCCTTGGACTGCAAGGAAATCCAACCAGTCCATTCTAAAGGAGATCAGTCCTGGGTGTTTATTGGAAGGACTGATGTTGAAGCTGAAACTCCAATACTTTGGCCACCTGATACAAAGAGCTGACTCATTTGAAAAGACCCTGATGCTGACAAAGATGGAGGGCAGGAGAAGGGGACGACAGAGGATGAGATGGTTGGATGGCATCACTGACTTAATGGACATGGGTTTGGGTAGACTCCAACAGTTGGCGATGGACAGGGAGGCCTGGCGTGCTGTGGTTCATGGGGTCGCAAAGAGTCAGATACAACTGAGCAACTGAACTGAACTGAAAGAATTACAAACTAAATGCTAAAATCCCTGTTAAAAATGAACTCACAGTGCCAAATGTTGGCGAGGATTATGGAGCAATGGAAATGTTCATAAGAGTGAAACTGGCAACACCATTTTTGGGAAATTCTTTGGTATATCTACTGAAGTTGAACGTGTGCATATTCTACGACACAGTAGTTTCACTTTTAGTTATATTGCTGCCAGCAGAGTATATATATTGTATATATATTTACATCTGAAGACACACTTAAGCCGCATTTTTTATAGTTCTAAACCAGAAGCAATCCAAAAGTCCATTAACAGCAAGATGAGTGCAAAAATGGAAGTTTATTCATAAAATGGTATACTATGAATGATGGAAGTGAATGAACTACAGCTACAAGCCAAAGTGATAAATTTCACAAACGTAATGATGAGTGAAACCAGACACAAAAGATGCATATTTCATGATTCCATTTATATCAAGTTTAAAACAGGGAAAAGGAATCTCTGTGTTAGAAGCCACAACAGGGAGTAAGAAAGGAATAGTTAGGGAGGGAGCACAACTGGGGTCTTCTGGGGAACTGGTAATGTTCTATTTTTTGATGTTGGTGGTGGTTGTGTGGGTGATTTCACTTCAGGAATTTCATTTAGCTGTACACCTAAGATTTGTGTACTTTTTAAATATATATACTATATTTCAATAGTTTTTATTTTTTTTTAATCAAACCATTTCTACAGATGAAGAAACTGAGAAATAGATTTAAATTATTTTTCCTCAGGCTTTTAAATATTATTATAATTATTGAAAAATATTGTCATTATTGAAGTTTAGTGAGTTTAAGGACACTCCAACTCAGGAGTTTCATCAGTTCTCATTCTCCGGTTTCCTCTTTTCCTTCTCCTTATTATCTTCCTCCCCTCTTGATAACCACTAGACCACTGTATCTCCAGGTTCTCATTTTGTTCCTTGTACCTGTTATCATTCATTCATCCATCTATTCACTGATCTTTTAGCACACATTCATTAAGAGTAGGTACATGCACTTTAGAACTCAAAATGCCATGACTTTATTTAGGACTGAGGCAGGCTGTTGATTACCCACTAAATAAGTAGCTCCTTTTTATTAGATATCAGAAGTCGCATTTTTTGTCTGTGTCCATTGGCACCTGGAATAAAAATTAACTGAGCAATGAAGTTTGGAGAGCTTCCTAACTGGTGACCACACTGAGATGCAGGAGAGGCATGCCCTGAAAGTGAATGGATGCTCTGCCCACTGCTCCTCCCTGTCATATCTTGCCCTATGCATATCTTGAATTTGGCTATTCCTGAGTTATATTTTTTATAATAAATTGGTGCGTGTGTGCTAAGTCATGTTTGACCCTTTGAGATCTATGGACCACAGCCCTCCAGGCTCCTCTGTCCATGGGATTCTCCAAGCAAGAATACTGGAGTGGGTTGCTGTGCCCTCCTCCAAGGGATCAAACCCATGTCTCTTAGGTCTCCTGCATTGGCAAGTGGGTTCTTTACCTCTAGTGGCCTGGGAAGCCCCCCCAAAAAAGTGCTTTTCTGCCAAAACCTGGGATTGAACAAGGGACCTTTAGATCTTCAGTCTAACACTCTCTCAACTGAGCTATTTCAGCCCCAAGATAAGTTGGTAAAAGTATGTAAAATGTTCCCTTGAATTTTGTGAGCTATTCTAGCAAATTATCAAATCTGAGGAGGGAGTTGTAGAAGCCCTTGACTTTATAGTTGGCTGGTCAGAAGTACAGGTGGCCTGAATTTGTTATTGGCTTCTGAAGTGGAGGTATGAGAGCAGGTAGTTAACTAGATGTGAGCTGAGAAAGGGGGTGGGAGCAAGAGCCAGGTGACTGGAAACGGTCCATCTTGTGGCAACAGGAGTCCTAGAGGCAAAGAAAGGCTGCAATAGATGGACATTTCTGGTCTCTGAATGTCACCTTTTGCTCATTATGCCCTCATTACAATAAAGTTAGCCTTGCAGAAAAGAAGTACCCATTAGGCACTGACACCATGACACTTCTGCTCAAGACCAAAGAGGGGTGAAAATCCCTCTTCCCCTGGGGAAGGTAGAGCTGGGATGAAAATCAAGAGATTTGACCCAAAACCCCTGCCTCTTCAATGAATATTGTCTGTGCAATCATTTTCACATTCCATAAAACCAGCTTGCAGGAGGAACTCAGAGCAGCTGCTCATCTGATCCTGCCCACTCTCCCTCCTGAGAGTATACTATTGCTTAATAAATTCTCACTTTGCTGTCTTAGCTTCCCTGTTTCAACTCTGAATTCTTACTGCAACAAGAAGAGAACCTATTCTCCAATAATAAAATTTTGTGGAATTGAGCCCTTAATCTGTGAGGTCTATGCTAACTCTTAGTAGTGTCAGAATTAAATTGAGAGGGCTTTCCTGGTGGTTCAGTGGTTTAAGAGTCCACCTTGCAATGAAAGGGACACTGGTTCCATCCCTAGCCTGGGAGGACCCCACGTGTCCAGGGAAACTGAGCCCATGCACCACAACTAATGAGCCTGTGCTCTGGAGCCATACTGAAGCCTATGCACCCTGGATCCTGTGCTCCACAACACAAGAAGCCGCTGCAATGAGGAGACCTCTCACTGCAGCCAGAGAGAGTAGCCCCCACTTGCCGCAGCTAGAGAAAGCCTGCACTGAGCAAGGAAGACCCAGCACAACCAAAAAATAGAACTGAACTGTAGGACATCCAGTTGGTTTTAGAGAACCAGTTATTGTGTGGAAAAAACCCTACGTGTTTGGTATCAGAAGTGGTAAACAGAACACACAAAGGTTTTCTTGACTTGACTTTTGAGCATGATTTTGATGGAACATCTATTTAAAGGAGGATATATTTCACGTTATTGTTGAGCTTTCCTATTCAGAATAAAGCATCATATTTTCTTGGACAAAATGGCCCTCCTCAGAAGTCTCCTCAAAGCTCCTTTAACATCCTTGTTCCTCAAGGTGTAGATGAATGGGTTGGTCATGGGAGTAATAACACAGTAAAACAGCGTCAGAACTTTGATAAGGTCTTGAGGGCTGTCCCCTGAAGGCTGCATATAGATGTAGATGCCAGGGCCATAAAATAAAGACACCACCAATAAGTGCGAAGAACAAGTGTTAAAGGCCTTAAGTCTCCCACCAGCAGAAGGTATTAGAAATACAGCTTGTGCAATATAACTGTAAGAGACAAGAATCATAGAGAGGGGACCCATTATCAGGAAGGTGGCCACCACTGCTAAAGTAAGCTCGTTGACTGTGGTGTCCACACAAGCCATCTTAATTAGGCCAGGCAGTTCACAAAAGAAGTGGTCCAGTTCTTGGTTCCCACACAGGGGCAGCTGGACTGTGAGTGTGGACTGCAGTAGTGAATTGGCCAGACCAATGAGCCAAGCAGTGCTGGAGAGCTGCCGACAGAGCTTGTGGTTCATGATTACAGGGTATCTCAGAGGCTTACACACAGCTACATAGCGGTCTAAGGCCATGGTGCCAAGCAGGACACATTCAGTACAGCCTAGCCAGTGAAATACATATGCCTGGGTCATGCAGCCTATATAAGTGATGTTCTTGTTGGGTCCGCCTAAGTTGAACAGCATTTGGGGTACAGTTGTGGTGGTGAAACAGAGGTCCAGGAAGGAGAGGCCTGTGAGGAAGAAATACATAGGACTTTGGAGTTGGGAATCTAGTTGGGAAACCAGAATAATAGCAATGTTTCCCAATAGTGTGAACATGTAGGAGATTAGGAGGGCAAAGAAGAGAGGAACATCCAACCATGGATATTTGGTAAAGCCCATGAGAACGAAATCCTCTGGAAAACTTTCATTCATGTGCTTCATTGAATTTTGATGAGAGACACCTGCTAAAATCAAGAAAAAGAAGGATGACTTTAAAAACCCTGATTTGGTTCTTCCCTAGTGATCCAGTGGCTGAGACTCAGATATTCCAATGCAAGGGGCCTGAGTTCAACCCCTGATTAGGGGATGCCACAACTAAGACCTGGCATAGCATGCATGAATGAATAAAAACATATCTTAAAAAAAAAACCCTGAGTTGGCAGAAGTTTTGACGATACCAGGGGGAAAATTATACTTTTATGGGGGAGCAATGAGGTATATCCTCAATAGAACCATTAAGGAATATAATAATTAATATTAAAAGTCACATTTGAAAAAATCCTCTCAGTAGAGAAAGTGGCTTCATTTTTTCCCCCTACATCAATACCCTATGTGATAGGTTAGTGGACATTCATCCCTTGTTTTGGCTCTTATGTATGTGATTAAAGAGGCCACTGGGAGGCGGTCTTCTCCTAGCTACCTTTCAGCTAAATGAGTGTGCGACCTAAGAGGTGGAGGCTTGGGTAGGTGCTTAGATCATGAAGATAGAGCCTTTGTGTAAGGGGTTAGTGCTCTTATGAAAGAGAACCCACAGTGGTTCTTGTCCTTTCCACCAGACAAAGTTACAGCTATAAGGTGCTATCTATTAACCAAAAAGTGGGCTCTAATCAGACACTGAAACTGCCAGTGCCATGATCTTGGATTTCCCAGTTTCCAGAACTGTGAGATAAATGTTGTAAATAGGTCTCCTGGTCTCTGACATTTTGTTACAGCAACCCAAATGGACTAAGACATATGTCATCAGGGAAATGCAGATTAGAACAACAATCAGATTCCACAACACACCTATTAGAGTGAATGAAATCCGGAACAGTGACACCAAATGCTGGTGTGGATGCGGTACAATAGGAACTCTCATTCACTGGTGGGAATACAAAATGGTATGGCCACTTTGGAGGACACTCTGGCAGTTTCTTACAAAACTAAACATACTCTTAATCATGTGATCCAGCAATCACACTCCTGGGTATTTACCCAAAGGAGCTGAAAACTTATATCCACACAAAAGCCTGCACAAAGATGTTTGTAACAGCTCTACTCATAATTGCCAAAATTTGGAAACAACCAAGATGTCCTTCAGAAGGTGAATGGGCAAATTAACTGTGGTACATCCAGACAATTCAGTGCTAAAAAGACACAAGCTGTCAAGCCACAAAAAGACATAGAACTTCGAACGCTAATTACTAACTGAAAGAAGCCATCTGAAAAGGCAACATAATATACTGTATGATTCCAACTATCATACAGTATGTTTGGAAAATGCAAACCTATGAAGACAGTAAAAAGATGAGTGGTGGCCAGTGTTTAGGAGGAAGGGAGGGATGACTAGGTAGAACACAGAGGATTTTTAGGCAATGAAACTACTCAGTATGATATAATGGTGTATGCGTGTCATTATACATTTTTCCAAACCCACAGAATGTACAGTACCAGAGGGAACCATAACGTAATTATGGATTTGGGCTGATTATGATTTCCTGGGTAGGTTCATCAGTTGTAACAATTGTACCACCCTGGTGAGAGATGTTGATAAAGGAGGAGGTTATGCATGTGTGGGGAGTAAGGGTTATATGGGAAATCTCTGTACTCTTGCTCAGTTCTGGGTGATATAAAACTGTTCTAAAGATAAAATATTAAAAATCCTAATACTTCCTTACTGAGTGGGATGCAGAGTAAAAGGAACAATTCTCTTCATGGCCCTCTCCACCAAGTAAACAGGGTTAAGATTGCTGCAGGCTCTGCCAGGGCAAGAAACACTACAGGTCCTTGCTAATTTGGGGCGGAAATTTGGAGACAGTATACGAGAATGAATTCTGAGATTGTTAGACCAAAAAAATTAGTTATGAATTTGTTATCATTGTTACCTTTATCAGAGAGGCTTGTTTCAATTTACTGGCTGGAGCCATGGGTATGATTTTAATTTTTTTTCTGTTGTTTTAGTTAACACTAAAACCTGGGTTTAAAGGGTCCCACCTAAATGATGTTGACTTGTCAGAATTCCCTTAGCATATAGTAGAAGGACCCTGAAGACATGTGTGGGTTATGTAATATTTGCATTAAATTGATTGATGAAAACAGACTGGTGATGAGGACAAGATTCCTTGTAATGTCTCCAAAAACAAACAAAAACAACAGGAATTGTACAATTTGATCATCTATGAGAACTCAGAGATTTATTTTTTAGGTAACAATAGGTCATTACATGATTCCACTGTGGCTAATGTTTATAAGGTCGTGGAAGTGTATACACTCCACAGTGATCAAACCAAAAAGATATAAGAGGATCTGGAGAGTGAAGCATAGATCTCCCTCTCTCACTCTCACTTTTGCTCTCTCTTTGTTATGTCAGGGTTAAAAGTTCTCATTTTTTGTAGTAAGTAATAAATCATATTTAAAAGTAAAAATGCACATAGAATAAAAGCATGTTATTAAGAAGTATGGGTAAATAGAAGAAAACACTAAGTTATTAAAAATGTGTTACCTCAGGAGAATGGGAATTGAGAGTGAGAAATGATGAGGAAGGGAACTGCTATTTTTCATTGTAACCCTATATATTATTTTATTTTTTTAACTGTAAACATATATGTCTTTAATATAAAAGAAAATTAAGTACGAAGGAACGGAAGGGATCTGAATATTTACCAATGATGGTGAAGGCATTGAAGGGATATGCATTATTTGAAAGCATGGAAAGCACACCTCATCAATTGTTGCAGCACAGGGTCCACAATGTGAGGTGGTGGAAAATCAAGTTGTAAAAACAGCTTGGGTCCAGGATATGGAAAATCTTGAATACTAGGCAAGGAATCTAATCAAATTCATTTTTTAAAAAAGAAGAGGTGTGAAATGATTAGAACAGCGCTTTAAAACATTTATTATGACTGAATAACGAGGGATTCAAAAAGAGACCAGAAGCTGGGAGGTTACTACAAGAGTCTATCGGAGAGAGGCTGAGTATGTTAGCTCTGATAGTGGCAGTGGGAATGAACAGCAAAGTAGGAATGTCGGAGAGAGGAAAGAGCTGAAAGAACGTTTGAAGTTTCAATCTGAAGTGCTTAGAGAATGAAAATTCAGTTAACAGAAAGAAGCATGTATATGAGAATTGATAGGAATACATGATTTAACCAAGAAAAGAGCTCAGAAAAAAAATAAATTTAAAACTTGACCTATAATAACTGGCCCTGAGGATCCATTCACTAGAGGATGGATTCTGGCTTCACCCAGACACCTCTAGTTCAACTTGACCAACTACCCATTTATAAAATATCATACAGCTACCTGAATTCATGACTAGGATGGTTTGTTGTGGTTGTTTAACCACCAAGGACAGGGACACAGACAGAAAGAGGCAGAAGCAGAGGCAATGGAGTATGTCTCCAGAAAAGATAATAGACTACATTTGCCAGGAAGTTCATACATTTGAGTATAAAATGGCTGAAAACCAAGATCCCATTGCCCCCACTCCACTTTGCAAATCCTCATTTTTTTTTTAACCATTGGTTATTGTTTATATTTTTTAATCCTCAAATTTATCTTCAGAGTACTGGCCTTCATTCATTCATTTTAAAGCAAAAAGATAAAGAATTTATTACTGAGAAATTCTTTCTGATCTTCACATTGGGGTGTAACAAAAATGACAGTATTGGTCTTTAGAGAATTGCTTTTTGGTGGCTGACCTGCCTTCTGATTCCTCCCCATCTCCTAGATAATTGGATTTTTTTGGACATAGTTCTGGGATTAACATAATTTTGAACAAATGACAACCATTGGTCTGGCATAATGAGAAACCATTTAGCTCATAGAGGTATCTTATCCTGCCTGATCTTGTCCAAAACTCAGAACCTTCGTTTTCTATCTCAAAACAAAACTGAACAAAACCCAATATCATCTAGGATGGTGTGAATAGAAAGAGACATCACTAGAACTTACCTCTTCTTATTTGAATTTGTATTTAGGAAATGTCTTTAGCTATAGAAGTTTAGTCAAGAGAAAGGTTGCAAAAGGGTTGGATTCCAACAATCCTGAGAGAGGAAAGCAAATATGATAAGGTCAGGGCTTCAGTAAAAGTCACTAAGGGTCTCCATATGCAAGTAGGGTGAATGTGATTCTGGAGGCATCGAATAATCTGTATTGGTTCCAAATTTGATTTAAAGGCAAATAAAACCAGTTTGCACCCAGTGTGCCAGTGATCCCACAGGGGCTGTCATTGGTGAATTAATCTCCTTGGAGATAGTGTCTATCTTTTGTTTATACTTTTGGTCACGATTGAAGATTGCATCAGTTCTTCCACTCATTAATTCCATCTTAACAGGGCTTCCCTGGTGACTCAGACAGTAAAGAATCTGCCTGCAATGCAGGAGGCCTGCATTTGATCCCTGAGTCAGGAAGATCCGCTGGAAAAGGGAATGGCTACTCACTCCAACCCACTCCAGTATTCTTGTCTGGAGAATTCCATGAACATAGGAGTTTGGCTGACTACAGTCCTCGGGGTCACAAAGAGCTGGTCATGACTGAGACACTATCACTTTTCACTAGCTGACTAATACACTATGTTTAAATCTAAAGAATCAGGGCATGAAGAGAGCATGTCCAAGGCAAAAAACAAAAACAAACAAACAAAACCAAAACCAACCAAATAACAGAGTCTAGGAGATGGAGAAGATTAATTCAGTTTGTCTATATGGCCTGCTCATTTTTTCATAGAGAACCTCCTACATAGACTTCTGAGGTTTTATATTTTCCTCCTCCCTAAGTTAAATGCATTAAGCAACTGTTCACTGGGCTGATTATCTTCCAGCAGAAAACAGAAAGTTATCTCGGGATCCCCAACCAATAGGACTAAGGATTGAGATCAGTTTAAGTCGCTTTATTTTATTTAGCTCTGTGGCCAAAAACTTCATTCTTGACTCTAATGAAATAGAAGATAGATATCATGAGAAAAACATGGATTCCAGAATTAGATCTGAATTTGAAATTTAACTTTGTCACTTTGTTACCGTGAATATTATTCAATCTGTTTCCTCATCTTTAAAGAACTGATTATAACACATATTTGACAGGATTGTTGGGCTAATTAGATGACAGTATGTCTGGAAACTCTTGGAATGTAGCAGACTTCCAATAATGGTAACTTGATGATAATGAGAGTAAGCAGATGTTCATGAATCAGTACAAAAGTGCTAAAGAGTATACAAAAGCGACCTCACTTTCAGTTCTGTTCTGTGTGCAATATTTTAAGCTGGATACTTGCAAATGTGATTCATTTACTTCAAAAATCACTTGGAGTGCTTGTGAAAAACACACATCTCTGGGACGTCCACCAAAACAGAATTAAAACCTCTGGGGATGAGTTTTAACTAGTTCCCAAGGCAATTTAAATGTATATTGGGCTTGGGAATCATTGCATTATAGAATCATTCTGTTGTTTTCTTTTTAATTATAAAATTAAAGTTTAGGTTCTAGTGGGGCCAATTTATGTATTCCCTTTGGGACTAAAGCCCTTCCATGAAGACTGAAGGAATATAAGCAAATGTAAATTACCATTATTATAATGTAGTAATATTTGGAAAATCATATATAAAACAGATAACATAATGCTGAGTTCCCTAAAATCACTAATAAGTTGCATGGGAGCTCAGAAATAGGCTTTAACAGTTGGTACAGTTTTGTCGCCACCCCCCACTCCCCACCTCCCAGTTAGAAATGAGAGAACAAATAAAGATGAAAAACAAAAGGCCATTTTTTTTGCTTCCATAAAGTGACCCACCATCTTCTCTTCCAAGTTTTGTTTGTTTGTTTGCTCGTTTCTGGCTCCAACCCTGCAAGGATGAACCCTCATCTCCTGCATTGGAAGGGCAGTGTCTTGAGGCCGGAACATCGGCAAGTTCTCACCTTTTCTTTAGAACTGAGAATTTTTGCAGTTACAGCTGCTTTTGCATGATTGAATCAAAATTTACAGTAATATCTAGTACACTGGAGAATTAGAAGCAGTGGGGAGTTAATGAAGAATTTGGGCCCCTATGAAGGGGGGAGAAAAAAGGCAGAGGCCCCACTGGGATTCGAACCCAGGATCTCCTGTTTACAAGACAGGGGCTTTAACCAACTAAGCCATGGAGCCCGCACGTAAGCCCATCTTATACTCGGTCTGTCCTTACCGTGAGATTAAATATTCTTGAGGCAGTTTGTGGGATTCAGAGCAGTTTACTATGAGAAAAAAGACAAACTTCAAGAAGACGTTTTGCTTACTTAGACGCGCTGCATAACAAATACAAGCTGGAAAAGTTTCGGGCAGCTTGAATGTTGGAACCAACAGGACTTAACTAATTCAATGGGAATCGTCAATAAAAGTCGGAGCTACTCACTTTTTCTAAAAGGGATGCTGCTACTGCTAAGTCGCTTCAGTCGTGTCCGACACTGTGCGACCCCATAGACGGAAGCCCACCAGGCTCCCCCGTCCCTGGGATTTTCCAGGCAAGAACACTGGAGTGTGTTGCCATTTCCTTCTCCAATGCATAAAAGTGAAAAGTGAAAGTGAAGTCGCTCAGTCGTGTCCGACTCTCAGCGACCCCATGGACTGCAGCCCACCAGGTTCCTCCGTCCATGGGATTTTCCAGGCACGAGTACTGGAGTGGGGTGCCATTGCCTTCTCCCTAAAAGGGATAAATTCTTCTAAAAGCAAACTTTGATGTTACTGCACCTCGACTTTCGTAACTAAGTTTCTTCATTCCAGTATCCTAAGTGAGGTGCTCTAAAAATGGAACTCCACTAACTAGTCTAAGCTCTTTAGACCGCCGAGTCGGGGCACCTAGCGTTCCTACACGTTTGCACTCAGCAAGCGGTGACTTGAAGGGGAAGGACCGCGAGCGGAGAAGGCGGCTGGAAGTGTAGAGTTAAGCTACAGTCAGGCATATCGCTCTCTAAAAATCCAAAAACGCCAGTGTCAAGGTGGTTGTAAAGACTCAGATCACACAACCACAGTTGTAAAGCCCCTTGGAGTGCTGAACGGGGAGAGGGCCTAACGGTCCCCTGCGCACCACAGAGTGTTCACTGGATCCACGTACCATCCTCCTTAGGTGGAGAGCCTTACAGTTCCAGAGAACCACCCACTGAACCCTACCCACCAAGGGCCCGCTTTCCAGAGCAACAGGTCCTCAACTCGCAAAGAAGGCAATGCCTTCTTCCCTCTAACCAGGTTCCTGCACTCCGCTATGACCCGCCCTTCCCTCTCCCAAGTCGCATCCCCGGAGAGGACAGGCCGAGATCTAGGTCTGAGGTTAGTACCTTGATCGCGACTTCGGTCCACCTGAACGCCCAGAAGGCGACAGAGGTAGCTGACCGAGGGGAATCGTGGTAGGATAAAGCAGGTGAGGCTCGCACGTGGGCCTCTGATATTCCCAAGTGTAGGAATCAAAGCTCCTATTTTGTACAAAGGAAGCAGAAAAAGCAGTCTATTTAAAACTACAGAAGTTTCTTAATATGTTTTTGAAATGAGAAAAATGTTTAATTAAAAGCCCTTTTGGAGGTAGTGTGGGATCCCTTCTAGGATGCAGAATTAAGTCTCTAATTTCTGTAGAAACATGGGTTCAGACCCCACTGCCATATCCCAGGCCCCACACGTCCGCAAACGGAACCTAAGTAAATAGACTCTTCCTTAAAAGCTAAAGGAAAACTCCTGCTTCCGGAATTAGTTTAGATAAGTAGAGTTCTTTCACCGAGGGCAAGTAGCTAAAGGTGGGGGGAGGGGGGCGGTGCAGCTCAGTCGTGTCGGACTCTTTCTGACCCTATGGATTGTAGCCCACCAAGCTCCTCTGTCTATAGGATTCTCCAGGCAAGAATACTGGAGTTGCCATTTCCTTCTCTAGGGTGGGAAACCTTCCTAATCCAGTCCTTTTCTCTGTCTTAGTTCGTAGAGTTTCCCAGAGACATTCAAACTAAAGAACTACAATGAAATATTTTCTATCAAGCAGACTGGTAAAAAAAACAAACAAAAATAATTGTTTGTAGTAGTGTTGCCTATTAGCACTTGAAGTCATTGTATGAGTTTCCTGTGGTTTTTGTAACTAATTACCACAGCTCAGTAGCTTTAAAGAACAGAAATTAATTTCCCCACAGTTCTGGAGGTCAGAAGTCCAAAGTCAGTATCACTGGGCAGAAATCAAGGTTTTGACAGGGTCATACTCCCTGTGGAGGCTGTAGGGGAGAATCTGTCCTTGTCTCTTCCAGCGTTTGGTGGCTACCAGCCTTCCTTGATTTGTAGTTGCATTTCCTCTGCCTTTATATTCACATCGTCTTCTGTTCCATAATCTCCCTATGCCTCTCTCCTTTAAGAACACTTGGCATGGCATTCAAGCTCCATCTGGATAATCCAGGATAAATTCCCCATCTCAAGATCCTAAACTCAATCCCCTCTGCAAAGACGCTCTCATTTTTAATTTTTTGCCATATAAGGTAATGTTGACAGCTTCCAGGAATTAGGATGAAAATATTTTTTGAAGGATCATTTTTTTTTCAGTCTGCCCTACAGAAGTAACATCCTGATTCCTTCACCTACAGACAAGAGATTAGCTGGTTATAACTTCAGTTTCTTTCTCTTAATAAAATAGGAATAATATTATGAACTTTCTTATATATATTACTGAGAATATAAAAGAACTATGACAATATCTGGGGCTCTGTAAGAATTTAATGGCTGTTAATTCTCAATGTCACAGCACTGTTCTGTGTGGGTCATGGTGTCAAGGAAATAAGCCCTTCCTTGGCTCTCTGGGGATAAATTAGTAACATTTAGGAAAGACTAAGACAAGAACCACCAAAATTACCATCACACACATTTAATTTAGCAATTGTATTTTCAAAAATTTCTCTAATACACACACTTATGAAATGCAGATATTATTTATTTGTGTTGTTTATATTGTTAAATGTGGCTTGTTAAATAAAAATATATCCATAACATGGAATATTTTTGAGACAAAAGGAAAATAAGCTATTTCTAAGCTGATATGGAAATGGAGGCTTAAAACTCAACATTCAAAAAACAAAGATCACAGCGTCTGGTCCCATCACTTCATGGCAACAAGATGGTAAAACCTTGGAAATGGTGACAGATTTTATTTTCTTGGGTTCCAAAATCACTGCAGATGGTGACTGCAACCGTGAAATTAAAAGACGCTTGCTCCTTGGAAGAAAAGCTATGACCAACCTAAACAGCATATTAAAAAGCAGAGACATTAGGTTGCTAACAAAAGTCCCTATAGTCAAAGGGTTTTTCCAGTAGTCAGGTATAGATGTGAAAGTTGGACCATAAAGAAAGCTGAGCACCGAAGACTTGATGCTTTTGAACTGTGGTGTTGGAGAAGACTCTTGAGAGTCCCTTGGACTGCAAGGAGATCCAACCAGTCAATCCTAAAGGAAATCAGTCCTGAATATTCATCGGAAGGACTGATCAGAAGCTGAAGCTCCAATACTTTGGCCACACGATGAGAAGAACTGACTCATTGGAAAAGACCCTGATGCTGGGAAAGATTGAAGGTGGGAGGAGAAGGGGATGACAGAGAATGAGATGGTTGGATGGCCTCATGGACTCAATGGACATGAGTTTGAGTAAGCTCTGGGAGTTGGTGATGGACAGGGAGGCCTGACGTGCTGCAGTCCATGGGGTCGCAAAGAGTCTGACATGACTGAGTGACTGAACTGAACTGAACTGAAAAGGCAAGGTGCAATAGAATAGATTTGAAAAGTGCAAAATATGAGAAAAATAATAGGCTTCTTCTGGTTTGCATGCAAAAAGCACATCTTTAACTTCAGGCGTTAAGTTATCATTCCTTATATGTTTGTGAGAGGAATCAGAAGCCAGTGCTGGAGTGGAATGAAATAGGATGAAGACTGATTTTCAATTAATACATTCTAATAACTATCAACCAATTTCTGCTTATCTAATAACTATCAAAGTTCTGCTTATTTCTTATCTGTAAGAACATTTCAAAACCATTTGACATACTCTCTTCCGTAGAAACTTTTAAAGGGGTCACACGACTGCTTTAAAGAAATGGGTCTACAATATAGAGATGGCAGCGGTGGGATTCGAACCCACGCCCCCGAAGAGACTGGAGCCTTAATCCAGCGCCTTAGACCGCTCGGCCACGCTACCACATAAGTGCCCCACCTCAAACTTCTTCTTAGCAGTTTAAAAGACTTGCACAAACCTGTGTTATTTTTCCTATTTTCCCCCTCTACATACAACTCTGTCATCTCATCCACGAATAAAATCCGCAAACAGGTTCCTACTTTAGGAGATTCACATTTGCCTTCTGTGCTATTTTTCTGATACTCGAAAGTAAAGGGAGAAGCAGCCAATGCATAATATCCCTCAAACTCGAAGTCATAAACTCGAATCAGTCATTTAAAAAAAAAAAAAAAAAAAAAAGGATGAGAAATCGCCGGCACAGCACCCACCGAAACTAGGGATGCAGAGATCAGGAGTCTCCAATTTGTCAACTGCGTTTGGGAGTCAGCAGTGGGAAGTTATTTTTTATTTCTTCACCTAGAAAACAGAGACGCTCTTCTCCCCGCTCACACGGAACTTAAGTCAGAGTTTGTGTGTCTGTGTGTGATTTCTTACTAAAGAAAACAACCGTGCAAACCGACCTACTTTTCGCTGAATGTGATCATGTTCTTAATTTACAAAGTTCAGGGAGGGGATTAGTTTGCTTTCAGTACGTGGTGTAGCATACTCTCCAAGCCCAGAGACGACTTGCTCTACCCGCTCCAACCTCACCTATGCGAACTTCGCGAGTCCCCGGGTCTCCTCCCCACATAATCCCTGTCTCCAGACGGCTCATCCTTTAGCTGAACAGCCTGATCCATTATATGCTGCACCGTTTAAGTGAGCCCTACTATGATCAGGGGAAGTGGTGTGTAATTCTTCAAAAGTTCTGATTATTTTATATACAGGGAAGAAATGGTCTTTTTTTTTTTTTAAAATGAGATTCAGTTCAGTTCAGTCGCTCAGTCGTGTCCGACTCTTTGCGACCCCATGAATCGCAGCATGCCAGGCCTCCCTGTCCATCACCAACTCCCGGAGTTCACCCAGACTCACGTCCATCGAGTCACTGATGCCATCCAGCCATCTCATCCTCTGTCGTCCCCTTCTCCTCCTGCCCCCAATCCCTCCCAGCATCAGGGTCTTTTCCAATGAGTCAGCTCTTCGCATGAGGTGGCCAAAGTATTGGAGTTTCAGCCTCAGCATCAGTCCTTCCAATGAACACCCAGGACTGATCTCCTTCAGAATGGACTGGTTGGATCTCCTTGCAGTCCAAGGGACTCACAAGAGTCTTCTCCAACACCACAATTCAACTTCAGCTCTCATCTTTCTTCACAGTCCAACTCTCACATCCATGCATGACCACTGGAAAATCCATAGCCTTGACTAGACAGACCTTTGTTGGCAAAGTAATGTCTCTCTGCTTTTGAATATGCTATCTAGGTTGGTCATAACTTTCCTTCCAAGGAGTAAGCGTCTTTTAATTTCATGGTTGCAATCACCATCTGCAGTGACTTTGGAGCCCAAAAAATAAAGTCTGCCACGGTTTCCACTATTTCCCCATCTATTTCCCATGAAGTGATGGGACCAGATGCCATGATCTTCGTTTTATAAATGTTGAGCTTTAAGTCAACTTTTTCATTCTCCACTTTCACTTTCATCAAGAGGCTTTTTAGTTCCTCCTCACTTCTGCCATAAGGGTGGTGTCATCTGCATATCTGAGGATATTGATATTTCTCCTGGCAATCTTGATTCCAGCTTGTGCTTCTTCCAGCCCAGCGTTTCTCATGATGTACTTTGCGTAGAAGTTAAATAAGCAGGGTGGCAATATACAGCCTTGACGTACTCCTTTTTCTATTTGGAAGCAGTCTGTTGTTCCATGTCCAGTTCTAACTGTTGCTTCCTGATCTGCATATAGGTTTCTCAAGAGGCAGGTCAAGTGGTCTAGTATTCCCATCTCTTTCAGAATTTTCCACAGTTTATTGTGATCCACACAGTCAAAGGCTTTCTATATTTTTTAAAGAGAAAATGTGTGGAAAAGTATCAAAGGAGAGTGCCTGAGAGCAATTTGAAAGTAGAGACTAGTTAGGATATATTCAGTCTACTACTATTGCTGACATCACTTAATCCATGATGGAGGGACAGGGATGTTTTTTAAAAGTAACTGAAATAGTCTGTGAAATATTTGGGATCTTAGGGTAAAAAGTACAGCATTTTGAAGGTAAACTTTTGTTACAAAGTGTTGCTAAATGAACTAAATAATGTAGAATTTTAATGAAGTAATCACATAACATTTTATCAATAATAAAATATTCCTGTTCAGTAGAAAACTGAAATTTTATCTGTGATTGTTAGTTCTGTAAAATCACAGATGATTGCCGGAAGCCACCACGGGAGATCCCACCCATGACAAAGGTCATGCGGAGAGAACCTGACAGGCAAAGGTGGATCAGGCCTCAAGGGACCCCCTGAATCTGCTCGAGCATCCACCCCAAAATCAAAATCTGTCTGTCTTACTATTTTGTGCCTTTCACCAACTCTTCTGACATTAACAGGGGCTATCCCCGACCACCTTTCTCTGGAAAAAGTCAACTTAGGGTTTTAGTTAATAAGTCTCCTGGGCATGAAAGGAGTATTTCTATTTTAACCCCTCTGTTGGCATTCTAGCTTGCCTGACAGGTTTATCCATACTCTTGCAATTAACACACTTGATTGTTCACAACTCCCCAACCTTGAAAGGCACAGGAAGCCAAAACATTCTAAAAATCCTAATGAGCATAGAGTCCTTTAAGGGATGAAAAATTATTAGAATAGATAGTACTGGTAAAGGGCTTCATTATTGGGCCAATGCTTGCTGCCAAGTTCCCATATCCCTTATCCATTGTGCACCTGGGAATGCGTTAGTTAACATAGTTGGAATGTAAGAAAAACAAGTAGTAGCCTTGGAATTAACCACATCAGACCTTTGAGCTAATTGGTTCTTTCTTTGTTGTGACCCACTGCACCTTTGCTCTGTGAGAATGCAACTGTTTAGTACTTTCTGAGGCTGGGAGAAATAAAGAAGAAACACTTTAAGGGAAAACAAGTTTTCTGGCTGATCAGCCTTTATCAATAAAGGGTCATAAAATGTTCACAGGCCTCCAAGGCCACAAGATAATGTACACAACATTGTTTATGGGAAAGGTATGCAGAAAAAATCCTGGTTTTGATAAAGACAAAACAGATGTAATGTTTGGGCTGACTCTATATGACTTTGCATCTTTCATTTCCCTCTATGTACAACTCAAGGTATAAAAGTTCCTTTTGAAAATAAAGTTATGGGCCTCGCTCACCAAAGCTTGGTCTCCCCGAGTCGTTCTTTTTTCCTTTTCTCTCTTTTTCTCTCTCTGTTTTTCTTTCAGGATGACTCCTTGGAACACAGGAGCTTTATTGGCTTTCTGTGTTAATCAAGGAAGATCAAGCCTCTTTCTCTTTGCTTTTTTTACTTTCCTTATTGCCTATGCCATCATCCTGAGAGTACCCCTGGATCCTGCTGGGGCTGGACCCCGGCAGATGATAACCACTCTGTCACTACACCTTACTAGCACAGGGCTTGACACATCATAGGTACTCAGGAAATTTTTAGTCAGTTGTATAGTACCCATACATTAAGGTAGGGGTTTTCATCCAATAAAAACTTACTGAAACCATACAATGTACCAGTCACTATTTTAAGTTCTAGGATGGGAATGGTGAACAAGAAAAATACAAAGTCAATGCCCTTGTCAAGCTTATATTCTAGAAGAAAAGACAGACAATAAACAATGCAGGACACTGGGGTTTGATCCCTGGATCAGGAAAATCCCCTGGAGAAGGGAATGGCAATCCACTTCAGTATTCTTGCCTAGAAAATTCCATGGACAGAGGAGCCTGGTGGGCTATGTAGTTGATGGGGTCACAAAGAGTCGAACACGACTGAGTGGCTTCATAGTAGTCATAGTTAAGTGAGCCCAAGTTCTACTGCTTCTCATCTACTGAGTAGCCACAAGCCTATCGGCAAGTCACTTAAACTTATTTGGTTTTACTTTTATCATATGTAAATGATATGACAATAATAAAAGTTGCCTACAGTGATAGACGATAGATGGCCACTACATGTAACACACATATAAGAGTACCTTGCCCATAATATGCACTCAATACAGTTTGCTATCATCATTTGTATCATTTATTAGTATTCATTGAACAACGTTTTTGTATGTCGAATTCAGTCTTTTAAATAATACTGTGAAATATTATCCTATTTTACAGATAATGAAGTTTTAAAAAATTGACATATTCTCAAAAAAACCAAGTGAATTATTTTTCCTAACTTAATAGATGGCACACACAAGATTTACACTTCAGTCCTACAATATCTATTTTAGGACATTTTTCACTTTGCCTGATTGAAATCCAGTGCATTGTTTCTCCATTTTCAATCATCTCACCTCATTTCTTCCACCTTATCTCGCCTCTGTTTACATTATTCTGGACTTTTAGCCAGAATAGAAAGGCCTTCAGATCATGGACTTGGTCAGACATGGATTTTAAGGGGAATACTGGCAGACAAGGAAGATGCAGACCTAGATAAGGATACTCCAGCTTTGCCCTCAGCAGAGCTAAGCATATTTCTGTGTCCTCACTGTTTCAGTCTGGAAATCTTCCAGCCTGTGGACCCAACTCAGGCCCCTCGTATCTGTATGCCACTTTCTACACACGTAGTTGTGAAGTAGGGCACAGTGAAATCTAATGAAGTCTGATGTCTGCCAGAAGTAAGTGGTATTTAAAGCATGTGTGTGTGTGTGTTAGCCACTCAGTCATGTTCAACTCTTTGCGACCCCATGGACTGCAGCCCACCAGGCTCCTCTGTCCATGAGATTTTCCAGGCAAGGATACTGGAGTGGGTTGCCATTTAAATCATAGTGGGAGAAAAAAAATTCACCGTGTTGCATATTTATTCGTGGATGAAATCCTGAAATAATTTGGTCATTATGACGTACTCAGAGCAACAGTATATATGCCACAGCACATACTCTTATCTTGCACTCTGTTTGAAAAATATAACTTCTCAGAAAATTTGTATAAACATGAAAGAGAATCGATAGTTCTACTGAAACCTTCTTGCCTCAGAGCCTTCTTAGCGCAGTAGGCAGCGCGTCAGTCTCATAATCTGAAGGTCCTGAGTTCGAACCTCAGAGAAGGCACAGTAGTTTTGTGACTCCTACATGCTTTCATTTGAGAAAGAAGCAGGGTAAGGAACAAAATTCCCTATCCCACCAATCAAGTTCTGTGTGAAATCTAGGCCCCAGGACTAACTCCCTGTCAACATGATGCGATTATAAATGGAACTGTAGTCCTTCAAGAAGTTTAGCTGATTTCTTTCGAACCAGGTTCCTTAGGCAGCAAAGCAGTTTTTCAATATGTTTCCTATAACCATATATCTGGATTAGCTGTCTCTGCTGCACTAGAAAATTAGCAAAAATTTATTACCTTAAAATAGCATACTGCCAAGTCACTTCAGTCATGTCCGACTCTGTGCGACCCAAGAGAAGGCAGCCCACCAGGCTCCCCCGTCCCTGGGATTCTCCAGGCAAGAACACCGGAGTGGGCCACCACCTCCTTCTCCAGTGCATGAAAGCGAGAAGTGAAAGTGAAATCGCTCAGTCGTGTCCACCTCTTAGCCACCCCATGGACTGCAGCCCACTAGGCTCCTCCATCCATGGGATTTTCCAGGCAAGAGTACTGGAGTGGGGTGCCATTGCCTTCTCCATAAAATAGCATAAATTTATTATTTTACAACTCTGGAGGTCAGAAGTCTGAAATGGGTCTTGTGGGATTAAAATCAAGGTGTAGCAGAGCTGCCCTCTCTCTAGAGGTCTTGGGGAGAAATTACTCCTTGCTTTTTCTAGCTTCTAGAGGATGCTCCTATTCCTTGACTCATGTTCACATCACTCTGACCTCTCTTCTGTTGTCTCATCTCCTTCTCTAACTCTGACCCAGCTACCACCCTCTTATAAGGACACTTTGATTACATAGAGCCACCCAAATATCCAAGATAATCTCCCTATCTCCAGATTTTTAATCACATTCCTTTTGCCTGGCAAGATAACATATTACCCAGGTTTTAGAGATTAGGAAATGGGCATCTCAGGGTGGGGGGTGTGAGACATAATTACACCTACCATAGTCTACCTGCTGGTCCCCAAAGATTCACACTTGTGTCACATGAAAAAAATATTCACTCCATTCCAATTCTCCCCAAATCTTAACTCATTTCACCATCAACATATCTAAATCTTGTCCTTTCAAAACTTCCAAATATCATCACCTAAATCACCCAGA
Organism: Bubalus kerabau; assembly: GCF_029407905.1. Classification (NCBI taxonomy): domain Eukaryota; kingdom Metazoa; phylum Chordata; class Mammalia; order Artiodactyla; family Bovidae; genus Bubalus; species Bubalus kerabau. The sequence continues at coordinate 22,128,974 of NC_073626.1, forward strand.
TTTGGAATGAGTGAGGCTCTGTGTATAATCAATTCTTATTTTATTTTATTGATTGCTTCTTTATGTGCTAGATATCCTTCTAAAATATTTTATGTGTATTTACTCCACAAGTCCTCCCATTAACTCTGTTAGGTAGGCTTATTACTATTTCTCTTTTATACATGAGGATAGTGATGCCCATTGAGAGAAGGCAATTTACCAAAGCTCCCGTAACTAATAAGTGGAACAGTTGAGATTTGAGTACAGGCAGTGGGAACTAGTTAAATAAAGCCCTAATCAAAATGAACAGAAGTGAGATCCAGGCATTGTTGGGGGAAAGGGCATCAGTTTTCTATTGCTACTCAAGTTCTTAGAGTAATAATAGTAGCCACTTTGTAACCATTTCTAATTAAAAAGTTAAAAAATTATATTTTAACATGTCATTGATTTTATTAAAGAACAGATGACACACTCTGGTTAGTCCAGCTCTATCCTATGCTGTCCCCATACTCTTTCATTGCTTTATTCTTCTCTGCAGACTTCATCAGTATCTTATATGCTTACTTATTTTATATATTAATTTTCTTTATTTTTCATGTCATCCCCAGCAGAATGTGAGATCTGTGACAGCAGTGCTTTTTGTTAGCTTTGTTTGCTACTGTATTTCCTGCCCTTAGAAATATTCCTGGGGTGGTTACTGGAGGCAGCAGGGATGAGGGGTGGCAGGCAAAATGAGTGAACGTGGTCAAAAGGTGCAAACTTCAATTTATGAGATAAATAAGTCCTGGGGATGTAATGCACAGGTTGGTGACTATAGTTAACAATATTGAATTGCATATTTAAAAGTTGCTAAGACAGTAGATCTCAAAAGTTCCCATAATATGGGAAAAAATGTAACTGAAAATAAAAGGAAAGACAGACAGAAATATGCCTGGTATATAAAAAACCAGCAGCTTACATTGTTGAATTAATTGATGAATCAATAGGAGACAAAAAGATAAGGAAGCTCCGTAAGTCTCTAGGGCTGAATCTAAGTTTCCTTAGATATCTGGCAGAATTCTTCAGCTTGCTCTTTTCACAGCGACTTTGTCCAAGCTCTAGGGTGTTTGTATCTAGGACATTTTTCCTTCAAGTTTATCATCATTCCTGAAATACTCTAATGTTTTCCTTAAGAGAGATAGCATGGGAATATACTGTTCTTCCTCATATTCCCTTCAAAATGTCAAGCACGACTCTGCAAACATCCTAATTTTCCTTTGTAGCTAGTAATAGGTTCATTGTTCATTATCTTATTTAATGAAATCAACTGTAGAGCTAGAGATTGTTAGAGTCTAGAGAGATTTACACATATCTTTCTCTCTGGATACTTTAAACAGTAACACACTGTAGGTGATCAAAAACATTTTACCACAGTTTAATGCAAAACCTATTTGAAAAGTGATTGAGGTATAAAGTCACATGCAGTATTAGGTGGCTTGCATTTGAATTGTCATCTCCTAAGAATGTACTTCTTTTTAAAAGTAAAGAATATGAGGCAGCTGCGATCAAACAACCTATAATATATCTGATAGAGTTCTAGGGCTGTTAACTTTCGTTGAGAATTTGTGGAGGATCAGTAAGAAGACACAGTTAACTAGCCAAAATAAAATTTTCAGGAGTTTGCCCTACCTTCGAAAAAGGTAAGGCCCTACTGGGAATCGAACCCAGGATCTCCTGTTTACGAGACAGGCGCTTTAACCAACTAAGCCATAGAGCCACCTGAGAGCCTACAGGAGTGTAATCTACCTCATTTTACTTTGCCCCAATAGGGCGCAGGAATGGGGGAGCTTAAGGAAAAAAAAAAAAAAAAAGACTACACTACCCTGTAGGTGGCTCTGAGATGAACTGAGAAAGTAGCATTGACATATATAAACACTATCACGTATAAAGTGGGAAGTTGCTATATAACACGGGGAGTCCAGCCTGGAGCTCTGTGATAACCTAGAAGAGTGGGGGATGGGAGGTGGAAGGCTAGGGGGAAGGGAGGCAAGTTCCAAAAGGAGGGGATATGTATATAATTACGACTGATTAGCATGGTTGTACGGCAGAAACCAACAGAATATTGTAAAGCAACATTCTCCAATTACAAAAATAAAAGGTTGACAAATAAGTTTGAGCAAATCAGCACGAGTTATGAGTGAAAAGTTTCAACAGGTAGGAAAAACTAAGAACCATTTTGAGTAGTACTGAAGAATTGCTACACAAGAAGCCATTTCCTAACTGGAGGTGCCGGGGATTGAACCCGGGGCCTCGTGCATGCTAAGCACGCGCTCTACCACTGAGCTACACCCCCTACAATGTCACCTACTTTGTGAAAAATATTTAATGCCAATCGCTATCTGCATTATTTTTCAAGAACCCTAGCCTAGTACAGGAGAAGACAATGGCACCCCACTCCAGTACTCTTGCCTGGAAAATCCCATGGAAGGAGGAGCCTGGAAGGCTGCAGTCCATGGGGTCGCTGAGGGTCGGACATGACTGAGCGACTTCACTTTCACTTTTCACTTTCATGCATTGGAGAAGGAAATGGCAACCCACTCCAGTGTTCTTGCCTGGAGAATCCCAGGGACGGGGCATCCTGGTGGGCTGCCGTCTATGGGGTCGCACAGAGTAGGACACGACTGAAGTGACTCAGCAGCAGCCTAGTACAACCCAGCTCTGTTCTGGATAATCTTGTCCATGCATTTGCCCTCCTCACATGAAGCTCTTGGCTCTACAGGAGTATGAAGAGCTAGAAACTAGAGTAACATCTACTGACTTGCAGTGGTTTATTCTGTTCTACTCTAGGGATATAGTTGATTTAAGGAAGGTTCCTTACAACCTTAAAGAAGAAACTATTGCTTTGAAGATTACAAATTTAGAGCAATGTAGTAACAAAGTAACTAGGGAGGAAATTTGTAAACTAGGAAAGGTCAGTTAAGATTTTTGTTTTACAAGTCACTGATAAATTAGAAATCTGAACAACTTATTTCTAGACAAGATGATTGAATTACTGGGTGTGAGTGAGGAGGTGGCCAGCATAAAAAGATCCCCAACTTTTTCTCTGAGGATGGTAAAGAGTGGTTATGATGTCTGTCAAAGACCTTGGGGACTTCCTGAGCTTAAGTTTGACTTGAGAGACCAGTGTCCAAACAAACTAGTCAGACACTTGTTGAATAAAAATTATAAAATCTCATGTATTTTGGCTAGAGTAAGACTCCATACAGGCATTGTGATTTCATTCATAGAAAAATCTAGGGCCATTTTGTGATCATCAATGTTGCCTGAAAGACTGGTGAGCTAGAAGATACAAGTAACCACATCTTAAAATAGGGCGATTAACTCTTGATTGCTGTCATGGCTCCGTTGTTTGAATAGGAAGGAAACTTTGGGAGCAGTGACTGAACACCAGGAACTGATCACCAGATTCTCTACCTTGTAGAATACTGTGGCAGAAAGCTAAGGGAACAAAAATGTAGCCAATGGCTTCACTGGGATGATTTTTTCTTTCATTGAAATTACCTCAAAACCCCATGTTCTTCTCTATAGAGAACATACATTGTTTTACCCATCAAACTAGAGGAACTGGGGTGAGTGTTTCAACTTTTTTCTTGTTTTATGCCATTTAATTGATTGGTTCCAAACTTTTCTCAAATCTAGGAACAAGTACACTTGAACTGAATCAAGATGTCTTCTCCCAGTGAGTAATAGATGATGCTAACAAAGTAATGCTCAAAATCCTTCAAGCTAGGCTTCAGCAGTATGTGAACTTCCAAAACTGAGGAAGTTCTGGAACTTCTGAACCAAGAACTTCCAGATGTACAAACTGGATTTAGAAAAGGCAGAGGAACCAGAGATCATATTGCCAACATCTGTTGGACCATAGAAAAAGTAAGGGAATTTCAAACAAAACATCTACTTCTGTTTCATTGACTACACTGAACCTTTGTGTGGATCAAGATCAACTAGAAAATTCTTCAAGAGATAGGGATACCAGACCACCTTACTTGCCTCCTGAGACACCTGTATGCAGGATAAGAAGCAACAGTTAGAACTGGACATGGAACAATGGACTGGTTCAAAATTGGGAAAGGAGTACATTAAGACTGTATATCATCACCGTGTTTAAACTTATATGCAGAGTATTTATCATACAAAATGCCAGGCTGGATGACTCACAAGCTGTAATCAACAAAAGCTATGGAAAAAACATAGCTTTGTCTATAGGGACCTTTATTGGCAAGGTGATGTTTCTGCTTTTTAGCAGGTTTGGTATAGGTTTGTCATAGCTTTTCTTCCAAGGAGCAAGTGTCTTTTAATCTCATGGCTGCAGTCACCGTCCACAGTGATTGTGGAGCCCAAGAAAATAAAATCCTCAGATATACAGATGATACCACTCATGGAAGAAAGCAAAGAGGAACTAAAAGCCTCTTGATGAGAGTTAAAGGAGAGTGAAATAGTTGTCTTAAAACTCAACATTCAAAAAACTAAGATTATGGCATCCGGTCCCATCACTTCATAGCAAATAGATGGGGAAAAAGTGGAAAAAGTGACAGATTTTATTTTCTTGAGCTCCAATATCACTGTGGATGGTGACTGCAGCCACAAAATTAAAAGACGCTTGCTCCATGGAAGAAAAGCTATGACAAACCTACAGGGTATATTAAAAAGCAGAGAAATCACTTTGCTAACAAAGTTCCCTGTGGTCAAAGCTGTGGTTTTTCCAGTAATCACGTACAGCTGTGAGAGTTGGACCATAAAGAAGGCGGAGCGATGAAGAATTGATATTTAGGAATTGTGGTGCTGGAGAAGAGTCTCTTGGACTGCAAGGAGATCAAACTAGTCAATCCTAAAGGAAATCAACCTTGAATATTCATTGTAAAGACTGATGATGAAGCTGAAGCTCCAATACTTTAGCCACCTGATGAAAAGAGCTGACTCATCGGAAAAGACCCTGATGCTGGAGAAGGGCAAGAGGAGAAGCAGGTGACAGAGGATGAGATGGTTGGATGGTCGCATGGACTCAATAGACGTGAGTTCAAGCAAACTCCGGGAGATAGTGAAGGACAGGGAAGCCTAGAGAGCTGCAGTCCATGGGATCGCAAAGAGTCGGGCACTACTTAGTCACTGAACAACAACAATCCGGTTGTTGGCTCAGTGGTAAAGAATCCTCCTGGCAATGCACCAGACGGGGATTCCATCCCTGGGTCGTGAAGATTACCTGGAGATAGAAATGGCAACCCAGCCCAGTATTCTTGCCTGGGAAATGGCAATCCACCGCCGTATTCTTGCCTGGGAAATCCCATGGACAGAGGAATCTGGTGGGCTACAGTCCATGGGTTCGAAAAAGAGTCAGTCAGGACCTAGCGTCTAAACAACAACAATCCAGTTGTTAATCTTTTGCCTTCCGAAACTATGCTGTACTATGCCAACTCCAGGGAGATGCTTCACTTTCTAGAACGCGTTGAAGGCAGAAAAATAGGACAGCAACGGTAATAGGCAGGTGGAGCGTTAGACAAGGGTATTTCTGTTATCCCAAGGAAAAGAGTCACAGAAACTCGCGGCTAGGAAATAAGTGATAAAGACTATTATATGTATTTTTTTTAATATATGTAATCTAAAAAAAAAAAAAAAAAACTTCAAGGATTTGCAGCAAATAACGGGCCATATGTGATAAAGTAACTCATTTGAGGTACCTGAAGGCGCCAGACTGGTGGGAAGAGGAACCTGCATCTTTCGGGTGGAGCCGAGGGGCTGGACTCAGGGGCCATCTTCCTTCAGCTACAGGTGTCAGCCCGTGCAGTTTCTCTTCAAATCCCGCGCTGTCATTCTCAAGCGCACGGTCAAAATCTGTCGTGACATCTTTCCACCCGGAGCCTTTTGAGACGGGTGTGGAGGTGGGAGTGGGGGTAGGGGTCGGCAGGAACCTCGGCAGCTTCCGCCTCAGGAAATTTGGTGAGCGCTTGAAAAAGTCCAACCCGGAAAAAGACTGTTCACTTCAGTTCCCCCCGACTTCTTGTCCTCCTCTCTTTCTCTCGGACTCAGGTTGTCTTGAAAATCAGCTCGTAGAAAAGGTAACGCCTTCTCCCCTCTAACCCAGTCCCTGCACCCCGCGGTGAGCCCCTCCCCCTCCCCGGTGCCCTCCACCCTCGGTCGCATCCCCTCCCCTTCCTGGGGGGCACGAGCAGAAAGCCGGACTAGGGGGCGCTGCGCACAGGTTCGTAGCTACGCGTCCCCAGCAGACCCCGTGTGGGTGGGGGAAGGGCCGTGGGAGCTGGGGTGGGTCTGGGGGCCCCAAGGACGGGCGGGAGCTGAGACGACTGAGGTGACGTGGGCAGGGAGGCCCGGGACAGGGGAGGAGAGACCCGAGGAGCGGTCCAGACTCCGTTCTTAGGGTGGGAACTCTCAGAGCCCGGGTGGGTGCGAAGATGCGCATCACGGATCCCAGCCCTGAACTTTGGGAATTAAGGCCATGAACGTATTCCGCGAAAAAGGGCGTCTGTCGCACAGATGTTTCTTTCCATATCTTTTACAACAGGTTCTTTAAAAGGTCGGGCCTCGAATTCCAGGTGGTTAGAGATGAGGGGGCTGGGAGTAGGGAGGGGAACTCGTCTGTTTTCCGGTTGCGGTCAAGAAATATAACTTCTTTTCGCTGACCCCTTAAACTCTGCCGGCAAACCTAAGACTCTTCTCAGGGTCGTCACAGTTCCAAAGCCAAGTCTCATTATCCTCAGCTGCCATCTTCTTCAGAGAATTTCCTTTAATCTAGGGGGGCCGTCTCACATTGGTTATGCCTCTGGGGTCGGAGGGTGAGCCCATAGCTAATGATTGATGGACGTGAGTTACAAAAGTCCATCCCTCTTCCTTCACGGTGGAAATAATTATAGTGCAATTTATCTGAAACGAAACTCCATCAAATTGCATCCTTACTTCTCTCCCCTACCCTGTCTTTCTTCACTGATTCCCTTAGACTACTCTCTCAATAAATTATGTGTACCTGAATCCTAGTCTCAGCTTCTGTCTACTGGGACCTGAAGCCAAGTCAAGGAGTATTCATGAGATCACAAAGATTCAATGTGCTGTGGAAGAGACTTTGGCTACTCTTTATCAGGTTTGGGGAATCCAGCTTCCAGAACTACCATGGGGACTTTGAAAGCCTAAGAATCACACAGTCCACATGGAAAATACCACATTTCTGCAGCATCTCTCATGGGGGAGACTGTATTGGGGTCTTACTTCCAGGGATGGGCTGCTTAACAAAATGGGAAAGGACAGTTTGAGAAGGTCTGAGTCCTGGTTCTCTGGGACTTTAGAACAGTGTCCCCAGGGACTCTCCTCAAAGGTTTTGTGATTAGCAGAGCCTTACTGATTCTAGATGCCTGCTGGATGGTGTGTTCCGGTAATTGATTCCTGTGACAACACTGGTTTTGGAACCAATTAGCTCAGGTCTTTCCATGATAGATTGTACGAACCTCTGGTTCAAAAAAATAAAAAATTCACAGCAGAAGTAGTGCCAGTAATGAGAATGATGATCACCATGATAGTCACAGTTAAGTTTTAACTGCTGTAACAGACTAGAGTTCCTGAGACCCTCCTGGGCAGTCTGCCCCTCCCAGAAGTTTCTGCCTGTGGCTTTCTCTGGGGCTAAGATCTGTTACATGGATTGGTGAGGAAGGGAGAAGTGGAAAGTTGTATCTCTTGATCTTCTCTTTTTATAAAGACTACCATCATCGTCATCAGAAGCAATATTCTGATCAGGACTGCTGCTTTCACACCTGTCTCTCACCTCCCCTCATCTCCCAGTGCAAGGGATTTTTTTTTTTTTTTTTTTTTCATTTCTCTGGTCTTGGCTATCCCCAAAACAACTTCTCTTTTTTCTCTTTAGGGCCAGCCACTGGAGGACATAAGGGGTATGACATCTGGACTTTCCAGAGCAGTGGCAGGATTGAGACCTCCTAGACTTTATACCACTCAAGTGCAACAGACTCAGGTGAAGCCACAGTTCTCCTCCTTCATCATTTTAGGTCTTCACTGTGGAACAGGGGATGTTGCTCCCCTGGGGCATCCACTTTTGTCCAATTAGTTTCCTGGTTTGGGCTGGACCAGTATCTTGAGAAGATTTTATACATTGTATCATCCCATCATCCTCCACCCACTTCCTGCACCTTGAGTATTCTGATCTGAAAATAGTGACAGATTTGGAACCCTTCTGAGCACTGTTCAGGTCCTTGAGGGTTCTCAAGAACTGCAGAGATTTCAAGATAACTAAGAAACGAAACACACATTTTTCAACACCACTGGTGCTGGTTCTCCAATCCTGTCACTGCCCTAAAAACACAGTGCCCAGTAAAAGATGTATGGTGTCTCAAATCCTGTGGGTTATGACCAAGGACAGGCTTCCCTGTGGCTCAGTGGTAAAGAATCCCCCTGACAATGCAGGAGATGCAAGAGATGTGGGTTTGATCTCTGGATCAGGAAGTTCCCATGGAGTAAGAAATGGTAACCCACTCCAATATTCTTGCCTGGAAAATTCCATGGACAGAGGAGCCTGGTGGGCTACAGTCCATGGGGTCACAGATTCAGACATGTTCAAGGACATTCAGTTTTTTTTTTTAATATATATAGTTTTATTTATTTTTGGCTCTGCTGGGTCTTTGTTGCTTCGAGGGTTTTTCTCTAGTTGTGGCAAGCAGGGACTACTCTCTAGTTGCGGGACCTGGGATTCTTATTGCTGTGGCTTCTCTGGTTGGGGAACATGGGCTCTAGGGTGCCCAGGCTTTGGTAGTTGTGGGTTCCTGGGCTCTAGAGCACAGGCTTAATAGCTGAGGCGCATTGGCTTAGCCACTCTGTGGCATGTGGGGGCATGTGAGATCCTCCTGGATCAGGGATCAAAGCTGTGCCTCCTGCATTGGCAGGTGTATTCTTTATGCCACTGAACCACTAGGGAAGCCTCAGCTTTTTTTTTTTTTTTTTTGGCTGTACTGGGTCTTAGCTGTGACACACAAGATCTTCAATCTTTGTGGCAGCGTGTGGGCCCTTCAGTTGCAGCATGTGGGATCTAGTTCCCTGACCAAGGATTGAACTCAGGCCCCCTATCTTGGGAGCATGGAGTCTTAGCCACTGGACCACAGGGAAGTCCCCCCCAGCTTTGTTTTTTTTAATCCATTTTTTTTTCTTACACGATTTTGAGTTCAAGAAGACAAAATATCCAAATATTTTGAAAATATTTTCCATTTCTCATGTGTGTCTATCATCTATGAATATTTAGAGTCTTAAGAATCACTTTCCTGGTCATTTCTGGCTTAGTCTGTCAATTTTCATGTTGCTGTATAAAGATTAAGTCAGGGATCCCATCTATTTAGGTACAAACCAGAATTATATTTTATATTACTCACTGATACTTATATTTTGTGTACTTTTTAAAAAAAGACCCTTTAAAGTGCAAGTAGCTGTGTTAATAGTAATTTGTGAAAAGAGAAAGAAAAAAACACTGATTTTACTCTTCATACAATCTTTTCTTTCCTGTTTCTGATATTCTGTAATTTGTCTTCATATAAAGATTGAAGTTTAATTATAAAACAGCATGGGCTAGATAGGGCTTCCAGTATATTCTTGACTCCTCTGATTAGAAGTGAGGTTTGGTATGCTTTTCTTCTACTTTTATATGTTTTTAGATTTTTAACAGCGAGCAGAAATTAATTTTGTAAACAAAAATGGATGCATGTTTGTTGAGAGAGAGAGAAGATTCAAGAAGGGACTCCCCAGGGGATCTGAATGAGGAAGTACAGGGGGCTGTTCGTATCACAGCAACTCTGTGCAGCCAGTCCCACCCAGTGTTTTCGGATGAGCCAACAAAAGGTCTAGAGCACTATGAGAAAAAATACTTGAGAGCTAGGTGAGCTAGATACTGAAGGAAGCAGAAATAAAGTGAGAGGAAGAAGTGGTATGACTCCACACATAATATAGGACTGGAAAAACACCACGGGAAACCAGCTGCTGCAGAATTCTTTTTAATTGAGACAGTGATAAGGATGAGTTTAAAGGGTGAGGAGAGAAACCCATCGTTCTGAATGAAGGAACATCCCTGCCCAGGTGCCATGACCTGAATGCACTAAGGGACAGGCACCAAGGAAGGTTCTGGTTGGGTCCTGCCCACAGGGGCTTTGGGACCCACCATCATGGAGATGCCCCTCAGCTCATGTGAGATGAAGTTTCTGCTCTCACTCTGCCTTCAGAGATCCTACAAGAGAACTCAGGGTGTCAGGGGATAAATGAAAACTAACTAGGGAGAGGAAGAATTTAACAACGCATGCCTGTCTTGGAGGAGAGAGGAGGCTATTAAGGAGATGCTGAGAGTCTTGCTGCCAGTTTCTGCTTTTCTTAAACCTTCAGCATTGGGAAAGGATGGATGTCAGGACTTCTGGGGACTGCGTTTTTAGGGACATGGGTAGTCCCTATTTATAATATGATTTTCCTTTGGAATGGAGTGGAAAAAATTTGGTATTTTGAGATCAGAGAGTTGGGAGACAGGTTTTCTTTTCCTTAATTGTCTCTCTCTCTCTCTCTCTCGCTCTATCTCACACACACACATTTGGGCTGTACAGGATGGTTTGGTCATATGGAGGCTGGGTGGGAAAGGACTCGAAGCAAAGATGGGATCCTTAAACATGTTCTTCAGATGGGAGGCAACTTCTGACGGTGTCTGGCCCTTCCTATTCGCTTTTGAACTGCTTCAGGTACTCCAGCATGTCTGATTTAACTGTGCTGACTGAAGCCCGGTGGTACCAACGCATGACAGGGACGCCATCAGGCCCCACTAGAAACTTCTCAAAGTTCCAGCGAATGTCATGGACCTTCATGGGCTCCCAGAAGAGCTGACTTGATGAGCCCAAAAGATCAGAGGTTGGAGGGCAGGCGTTCTGGAGCAGAGAGAGAGAAATCGACAATGTTTTTTCTGTTTCTGTGTGGTCTCGTCTTATCCCCACCCCTAGAATGTCTACTCACCAGTATGTATCTCAGTATATTAACTAATTGACATGCTCCTAATGAACCATAGACATTCCAATACATCATTACCAGTACAATCAACAACCAAGAGTTAGTATGATAGCAAACAGAAAAGTTTATTCCTTTCTCTGTTTCTCCCTCAATCCCATGATTATATCACAGTGCTTCAAAGAAAGACTATCTTCTGTTTTTGTTTTTGTGTGTGTGTGGATTTTTGTTTGTTTTTTTTTTTTTTTGGTAACTCATAACACTTCTAAAGCTTCAGTTTCTTTAGCTACAAAAAAGGGGGTCCTTCTGTTCTGGGTTTCTGTGGTTCTAATACTCTGTGACACTCTTTATTACCTATTTCTGTGTTTGTCTCCCTGATTAGATATGAATTCTTTCAAGGAAGAAATTATGCCCTATTAACATTTGTTAACTCATTGTGTAGCACAGTTCTTGCACATAACTAAAGATTTGATAAATGTTGAATAAATGAATCATTACCATTCAGTAAGAAAAGTTAGTCTATATTAGAGCAATCATATTTATATGTTTCCATTACTTGAAGCTAAAGCTTCACGACAAATATTGCCACCATCCATGAACTTATCTGAGAATTTCTTTCCAAGGAGTCCAAACTCAATCCTAGACTTGAGCCCCATGCTTTCAGGGCACTGTTACCTACCTGACCAATTCTTGCCAGGTTTATGCTCACTTACCTTCAGGAAGGTAAAGACCTTCTGTTCTTTTTCTCCATTCACATCCCCTTTCTCAAAGAGCTGAAAATTGGGAACAAAGCCACCACCTGGACGTACATACCTGCAATGAACCAGAACAATCCTGAGACCATTCAAATTAAGAAAAGGGTGGATAATAATGGCCACCACAATTTGGCCACAAAGTGAAATTAGAGATAAAGAAAGAGAGGTCGTAGACAGGGAAGATGAGGAAAGAGTGGTCTTTGGGAATCAGGACTTCATGCATATGCTTTAAGGAGCCAATAGAGAATTCCAAGAAAATTGGAAGCAGGATATTCCTCAGCCATAAAAAAGAATGAAATGCCATTTACAGCAACATGGATGGATCTAGAGATTATCACAGTGAATTAAGTGAATTAAGTCAAACAGAGAAACACAAATATCATATGTTAACACTTATATATCGTATCTTTTAAAAATGGTACAAATAAACTTATTTACAAAACAGAAATAGAGTCACAGATGTGGAAAAGAATCTTATGGTTGTGTGTGCTCAGTCCTATCAGACTAATTGCAGCCCCATGGACTCTAGCCCACTAGGCTCCTTTGTCCATGTAATTTTCCAGACAAGTATACTGAATCAGGTTGCCATTCCCTTCTCCAGGGGATCTTCCTGACCCAGGGATCAAACCCAGGTCTCCTGCATTGCAGACAGATTCTTTACCGTCTGAGCCACCAGGGAAGCCCAATGTTATGGTTACCAAGGATAAACTGGGAGATTGGAATTGACATATACACACTACTATATATAAAATAGAAAAGTAATAAGGACCTGCTGTATAGCACAGGGAACTCTATTCAATACTCTATAATGACCTATACAGGGAAAAGATCTAAAAGCGTGGATATATGTACATGTATAACTGATTCACTTTGCTATACATCTGAAATTAACACAATATTGTAAATCAACTATACTCCAGTAAAAAATATTTAAAAAGAAAATTGGAAAGCAATATTTTAAGGTTAAAATTCTTGATTCATTTCTATTTCCTAGGCTTTCTCCTTTCATGTGCTTCTTTTCATTAGATTTCCTGTAGTCTTATCATTAAACAACTCAAAGTTAGAATTGTTGAGCACTACCAGCAGGGCATAACTGAATTCAAGGCATCAAAATGATGTTCTTGAACCAATTAATCTGTCAATCACCCCAGAAGTCTCCAGAATGAGAAGCCTCTAGGTGGAATGTGGAAGGAAAATTCTAACATGGTCTTGCAGGGTCCCAAGCAGGCACTTACTTGAGCCCCATAAGGATCTCTGAGTTCTTTGCTGGCTCTTGTTTTCCAAATTGATTGCAGGGAAAGCCCAGCACAACTACACCAAAAGGCTTCAGCTCCTCCTGTAGTGCATTCAGTTCTGTAAGCAGAGGGTGAACAGCATGGGTAGCTCTATCTTGAGCAGTAAAAGCAGTATCTGTCTATCACATGAATAAGCTGAGGACTATGAAGGGAAAGATTCAAGATCACAAAGTTTGAGGAAACAGAGCGAAAGGCTAGAACACAGATTTCCAGAAACACATCCAAACAACTGCCTTTTATCTTGTGCAGAAGTTCCCATAAGTGGCTCCACTTCGTCATCCAATAGGAGCCCTTCTTTAAAAGCACAGATTGCTTAAATTGGTGTGTGTGTGTGTGTGTGTGTGTGTTTTGGGGGTGGGTCCCGTTTGATTCTGAAGAGAAGTCAGATTTAAATGCCATTGCCTTCCTTAGTTGATTGATCAAAAAATGTTTTAAGGAATGGCAAACAAAATGGACATTCTATCCCCATCCTCCCACTCTGCCCCATGGTGACACAGTGTTACACTCCAGTCACCCTCCCAGGAGCACTCTTTGGTGCTCTAACCTGGGAGTTATAGAGGGAATCAGAGAAATGCTAAGTCTAGCTCCAGAGCATTCTTTTTGTCAGTTCCAGTGACATAAATGCTGCCATTTCCCTGAAAGACTCATTGGGATTCTAAGGCTACAAACTCCTTTGAAAACAAACTTTCAGCTCTTTCCCACTGTCAGGAAGCTTCCCAGTGTCTGTCTGGACTTGTGCCATTATTTCCAACTTCAGCCACTTTCAGTTCAGATTTACAGACTTCATGACCAGCACCACCAGTCCTAATCAGACTCAGCTCTATCTGCTGGCATCTCCTCTTAGCCCTCACTCCAATTAAACAGTGCATAGACGGTAACTACGTTTCCTCTTCTCTGCCATTTGGAAGTACCTGCAGAACCCAAAGGTATTTTTCCGGAGGCTCAAAGGTCAATCTTCTCTCCTGTTACCAGAAGTTACCAGTGAGAAAGATAAAATTAGCCCCTGAAAGCTAGATTCTGGCCTGGGACTCATAGCTAGAGCTTGTTGTTCTCCTCCTGAACATAAACAGTTTCACAGAAGATCAGTTTCATACAAGAGACCTTTAACCAGACAAAATATGAACATTATTCAAATCACAAAAATGACCAAGTATCACCCTATTCTTACCAATCTAAGTGATTGCTGTTTATCCTTGCTTTATTCCTCCTACTCTGTAGATATGATTTATTAAGATACCAATCTCTTCACTGTGCCCGTTTTCTCATTTCCTGCAGCATCCAATCCAGAACCGAGCTTCAATCCCTTGAACCCTTCCCCAAATCATGTAACACAAGCTCAGATCCTCAAATAAGTCCTTTCTATTAATAACATCTTCTTACTGAGAAGCCCCATGGTTCCCTACAGTATATGTTTTCCCTCAGAACGCTGAGCAACAAACTCAAATACAGATACAGTCCTGGTGGTCTTTGCTAAATCTTTGGGAGAATCTTAGTTCTCAAATCCCGAGATAATTCTCCTAGCATTTCTAAGGAGCAGAGCAGTGGCAGGATGTAGGGGATAGAGTCACATGATCACCTACCTTCCCCCAGCCCCTTGTTTCCTCCCAATAACAAATGAGCAAAACCTTCTGGAGTTAGGACTTCCCTGGTGGCTCAGACGGTAGAGGGTCTGCCTACAATGCAGGAGACCCGGGTTTAATCCCTGGGTCAGGAAGATCTCCTAGAGAAGGAAATGGCAACCCACTCAGTATTCTTGTCTGGAAAATCCCATGGATGGAAGAGCCTGGTAGGCTACAGTCCATGGGATCTCAAAGAGACACAACCCAGCGACTTCACTCTCACTTTCTGGAATTAGACTATGGCCATCTGACAAAGCTAGTTCCAAGAGAGTTGAAACATGAGTTCTTACCTGGATACTGAGCTGTCAAGCCTCAATAGGTGGCCACATTGACAAATAGGACATGCTTGCCCGCATACTGCTTGAACTGGATATACTCCTCACCATTGAGGGTGAGGGCTCCATACTCATAGATGGTGCCTGTCACCCCCTTATAGCAATCCACCTGAAATATAACAAAAATAACCACAGTGATGTGATGATAAAGCAAATGATAATCTCTAACATCTATGGACTTTTTGAAACTCTAAGAACAGAAGAGAATATTCCAAGTAATATTTTTAGTTATGGCTAATGCCACAACTGGGACTTTACAGGTGGTTCAGTGGAAAAGAATCCGCCTGCCAAGCAGGAGACTCAGGTTCGATCCCAAGATTGGCAAGATCCTCTGGAGAAAAAAATGGCAACCCACTCCAATATTCTTGCCTCGGAAGTTCCATGGACAGAGGAGCCTGGTGGGCTATAGTCCATGAGGTCACAGAGTCGGACACGACTTAGCGACTAAACAACAATGCCACAACTAGAATTTATACCTTCTAATTTAAAATCTTTTTTGCAGTGGTGGGACAAGCACTTTATAATCATCTTTCCATTCCTTGAATCTTAATACAATTTACTGCTATCCTCCGATTGATGATTTACAGTTTACCTGCACTCTCTTCCATATCCTAACACCCCATTCCAGTCATCATATCTCTTTGCAAATATTTTTAACAGATTTTGGCAGAGTTTCTCACAACAGAAATATGTTTTATATAAATGTCTCATCTATATGTTCTCACATTGTAGTTTCCTTCCCCAGAGCCCAGCAAATAACTTGTTCCTCCTCTAGATCCCAGAGGCATTTTCCAAAGCTTTGCCAGTAGGGGCTTATTGGTACCTACAAAATTCATCCTCAGTGCCCTTTCTTATCTCTGTGTAAAATAGGAAGCAAAGAGATAGACTTCCTACCTACAAGGATGGCAAGGGAAAAAAAGCCGACAGGATCTGGAACAAAAAGCTAAAATGCCTCAACAATTTCTGGCTGTCTTTATCATGTATGGATGCCACCTTGTGAACTGGCATGTAGAATTCCAAGAATACTGCAGCTTGGAAGAGCCTGATCTTTCCTTCTTGGTTTTCAGTTCTGCTCCAATTTGCTTAGGTCTGTTTGAAGAGATCAGGATACCCTAAAACACAGCCTTTTACTCACAAGATGATATTCTATGGCAGAAATTCCAACCCAATCAGGCAGCAGCTGCTGACATAGATGTGGATGGCCCTCAGTAGATGCTTGTTTTGTTTTTTTTTTAAATATCAGAGAAGAGAGATGATCTTACTACAGCTACCAGTCTTGATATTACATTTATAATAGATTCATGTTATATACACCATTTTACAATTCACATGAACCCAATAATAGAGCACTTGAAGTGTGGTTTGAGGACCTGCACAAGTATCATCTGAGAACAAATTAGAAAAGCAAATTTGGACTCTACTAAAACCTACCGGATCAGAAGCTTTGGAGGTGTGACCCAGTAACCTGTGCTTTAACAAACTTTCTAGGTGATCACTGCACTACAAGATAGGTTTTCTCCAACTTTTAGAGAGGAAAGAAAGGGGTCAATAAAAGATGTCTAACTGGCTTAACATCGCAATGAAGCTGTGTTTTTGAA
Source organism: Bubalus kerabau (assembly GCF_029407905.1). Lineage (NCBI taxonomy): Eukaryota > Metazoa > Chordata > Mammalia > Artiodactyla > Bovidae > Bubalus > Bubalus kerabau. The sequence continues at coordinate 22,145,568 of NC_073626.1, forward strand.
TGAATATGCCCAATTTTAAACTTAAAACTTGTTGCCTCAAGTCATTTACTTCAGCTGCCACTTTGCATCCTAAGACTCATATACACACCCTTAACAGGGTGCTGCTGGCAGCAAATGTGGACATTTTTCCTGGGGTGAGGGGGGAAGCATTGGGTGATTTGGAGCAGTACCAAGACTTAAAAGCAAAGATCTTACTCTGATCTGAGCTCTTGCCACATCACTTCCCCTGAAATTAAAACCAGCAAGCAACTCTCCTCGCCTTTTGCCTTTTATTATTCCCTTAAAGAAAAAAAGCGCCCCTCTTTCCTGACTCTGGAACTCCTTAGGGCACATTTTAGCACCAGCTTCTTTTTCCACCTGCCCAAGAGTTTCAGTTTCTCCAAGAGCTGCCAGTTCAGCCTCCTTCTCAATCCAGTTACTACTTCATATCCCTGTTTCCTGGACCTGCAAGATTCCCCAGTGTTCCAGACCAGGGTGGAGGGGATGGGTTCTGGGCTATCCAGCGGCCACCAGGGGCAAGTGGCAAAGCAGAACGCAGAGAGAGCAGCCTTCGTCCTTCATCCACTTTTCCACTTTCTGCCCAGTGACCCACCAGGCTAAGGGGAGATGATCCACGTAAAGACAGGCAGTTTAGGAGAGCCTCTGCCTCAGAGAACAGCAGTGGCAATGGCAGACGTCAGTTAGGAAAGGCTGGGGAGATGAATCTCGTCCTTCCTAGGAGAGAAGAAGGGAGAACTCCTGGCTTCCTTGGCAGCCTAGTTCGCCATCGGTGCTGGAATCCACCTGGGTTCCCTGCGGGACACTTACCTTCATCTGTTGCTGCTTCAGAGTCAGCTGAGCTAAGCCGACCAGGAACAGTGGGAAAAGACATGAGGCCCAGAGCTGCAGGATCATGGCTCGAACTAGGAGTTCCAGGCAAGTCTCAGATCCCTAGGGATCTCAACCCCTTTTGAGCTCCCGGCAGGGACCAGTTTGAAGATTCATCCTCCAATCACAGAGTAGCATTAACACACGGGCAAACCTCCCTCCACCCTATGATCCCTCCCCCTTCCTCTTCTTCCCCTTCCCTAACATCCACCTCCCCACTCACTGTCCCGCCCCAGACCACAAGCCCTGAAGGCTCAGTGCACCCAGTACCTCCCCTTGACAGGCCACCCACTGGTGGTTCTGGCACCTGTATCCTGGCAGGTGAAGGTGGAGGCTTTCCCCTTTGGAACTTTAAATACTGTCTCTACCTTCTCTAAGTGCCTGGCAGTTCCCAGGTGCCAGCTCTGCACCCAGGAAGTAAAGTCACCACCACTGAATCAGAATCTGCTTTTTAAAATCAAGATTCTTATGTAATTTATATGCAAACTGAAGTTTGAAAAGCATTGTCCCACATGACTATTAATCCTCAGTCCTGTCCCCTCAAACTTTCCTCACTTAGTCCACAGCACACTGTATTTTCTAACTATGAAGTCCAGCTGTGGGCGCCTGAGTGTCTCAGATACTCTTGAACCTGTCCCCTGGAGAAGGGCTTGTTAGTGCAGGAGTAACACAAATGATGGGTACACATTCACAGGGCAAATAGTCTAGGAGAAAGCTCTAAAATATGAGTTAAGGAACTTCTCTGGAGAAGGAAATGGCAACCCACTCCAGTATTCTTGGTGGGAAAATTCCGTTGACAGAGGAGTCTGGCAGGCTACAGTCCATAGGGTCGCAAAGAGTCAGACAAGACTAAGCATGTAAGCAGGGGAATCCTCCTTGGTTGCCTTGGGCTTGACTAAGCTTCATTCGTTATAAATAATCATCTCTACCCTCACTTACTCCATAAAACTATTTCTAGTAAGGTCCTAATAAGGTAACAATCTTAAATTTGTTGGAAAGCATTAATGTTTGAATTGGTGAAGAGTCAGAGTTATTTCTCCCACACATCCTCACTCCCATCTGCTCCCCTCCAGCTTTTCTCTGACAGCCCAGCTTTACCGAACTCCCCTGTTTATTGAAGTGATAACTTCTTCCTCTTCAGTGCTAAGCCCTTTTACATCCAGTCCCTTCCATCTGCCCTGCCTCTTCCAGGTTCACACAAAAGGCTTTCTCTGCTCCTGAAACCGAAGTCTGGATGGGGTTGAGTTCTCATGAACTCTGTTGGAAGATAAGCTTTCTGTTATCTCAAATTTCTTCTCTAAGACCTTATAATCTGTGGCCTGCTCAGTGATATCCGATCCAGCCAAGCAGGTCCTCAGGCATTTGCAGCCATGCGAAAGTGTCCTCCTCTTGACACAGGCCTACACACATTCATGAGCTCCTTGGCCTCTCACCATTCTCGTTTTTAAAAGTGGCTAAACCTTAGACTATGATATATACCGATGATAAGGGTATTGACTAGCTCCTTATCTAAGAAAAAGTTAATGTCTCTGTACCTTAGTTTTCTCATTTGTAAAATCAGGGTAGTAACAGTGTTTACCTCCTAGGGCTGCTTTGAGAATGGAATGTGATTCTAACTGTAAAGAACTCAACCCAAGGCCTGTAACATTTAAGCAACTATTTTTCATCCATATGTTTATCTTTTTGCATGAGAAAACGGAAGCTCACAGAGAGAGTGACATCTCAAAGATCACAGGTTAGTAACGGTGAAATGAAAGCAAACTCTTGACTCTTACCATGGAGTCCTCGCTCTGGTTCCACATGGATCATCAGTTGTTGCAACTAAATCTTCACTGTCTGAGGTGATTTACATTTGCTCTTTTTGCAATAACTAGCCCCTGAGTGGAGAAGGCAATGGCAGCCCACTCCAGTACTTTTGCCTGGAAAATCCCATGGACGGAGGAGCCTGGTGGGCTGCAGTCCATGGGGTCGCTAGGAGTCGGACACAACTGAGCGACTTCACTTTCACTTTTCACTTTCCTGCATTGGAGAAGGAAATGGCAACCCACTCCAGTGTTCTTGCCTGGAGAATCCCAGGGACGGGGGAGCTTGGTGGGCTGCCATCTCTGGGGTCACACAGAGTCAGACATGACTGAAGCGACTTAGCAGCAGCAGCAGCCCCTGAATGGTGAGGAGACACTTCAGAAGAGACCTTATCAGTAAGTCAAATGGTCTAAAATCCCAACTGCCCAGGTTCCTATTCCAATATTCCTCATAAGCTTTTGAGCACCTTGGGTCCTGGCCTTTGAGAATAGAAGGTACAGAACACACTGAGCAGGAGGAAAGGAGGCAGACATGGTCCAGTGGCTAAGAATCTGCTTTCTAATGCAGAAGACTTGGGTTGTACCCCTGGCTGGAGAACTAAGATCCCACTTGCTGTGGGGCAACTAAGCCTAGATGCCCAAACTAGAGATCCCACTCAGAACAACTAAAGATCCCGCATGCCACAACTAAGACCCAACGCAGCCAAGTAAATGAATATTTCTTTTTAAAAAAGAAAGAAATGACTGATGCAAGAGCAGAGAATCTGTATAAACCAAATTTGTCACTTCCTTAATTTACTACCCCAAGCCCAGACTCTTTAGATTTTTCACTGATTAAGCACCCAAGCCCAAATTTCTTTGTCCTGTCAGTTCCTCACAAGTTTATTGTCTTTGTCTGAAAAGTATAAAAGCTGCCTGCTTTGTTCTGAGAACACATTTCTATAAGACCTCCTTGCATACAAATTAAACTGTTTCTTCTCCTGCTGTCAATCTGTCTTGGGTCGCTTTTTTTTAGTCCAGCCACAATCATTCAAGAGGGGTGGGAGGAAGGTTTCTCCTCCTCACACTTCCCAGATCTTTTCCAGTCTCTCTTCTTCTACACCCAGCTTTTATTCTATGACTTTTCTAAAGGTCTGTTTTGTTGACATCACTCTTATATTAAAACTAATTTGATTCCTCCCTATTCTTACACTTTCAATTTTAAATTCTCCCATGGAGCACTCACCCTTCCTGATTTGACATTAGTTAAAATTTGCAGGTGTATCCTTCCCTCCATAAATGTTATGTTTCTGGCAGATTGAACTGTCTTCAACACTCAAAATCCATCTATTTAGGTATTGATTCTTGACCTTTTAGATAAAATCAGGGGTAGTATGTTGGGGTAATTTTTAAAAGATTTTTTTTGATATATGAATTACATGTTTTTATTTAAAATGATGCAGTGCAATTATTAAGCAAGACCTCAGAGGCCTGAGTCACAAATCAGGGTTCTGGGGAGCTTGACCAGGCCTTCAGTTGGACTCAAGGTCAGTCTTGCTGCCTTTCTCAAATAGCCTAGTTAGGGCTAGGGCAGAAAAGACTGGGAGATGCAGATCAATTTGTCTCAACCACTATTTCTTTGGCCCAGTCAGAATGAAGCAGTTTAGATGACATAGGATTCTTAAGAAATGATTTGTACAAGGTTACAGGATGTTACAGGCTGAGTTATATTCTCCCCAAAAGATATATTGAAATCCTTCCTTGCAGGACCTCAGTATGTGACTTTATTTGAAAATAGGATCTCTGCCAATGTAATTAGTTAAGATGAGGTCATAACTAGAGCAAGATGGACCCCTAATCCAATATGACTGATGTCCTCATAAAAAGTTGGCTTTGTAAAGGATGTCCTGTAAATGGAGACACAGCTTGGAGTTGAGCTGCCACAAGGCAGGAGATGTTTGGGCTTAGCAAAAGCTGGAAGAGGCAAGGAAGGATCCTTCCCTACAAGTTTCAGAGGGAGTATGGCCATGGTGACTCTGTGAGTTCAGACTTCTAGCCTCCAAAACTGTAAAACCATCCACTTCCATAGCTTTAAGACACTTAGTTTGTGGCACTTCCTTATGGCAGCCCTAGAAAACTAATTCTTGCAAGTAAGTTTCAGTTTAGAGATAAGAACTGAGTTTTCTCTGGTTTCCGACAAGTTTCATCCATTGCCTTATATCTACCCCACATTCACCATAAAATTCTTTCATTCTCAGTTTCTTTGATCATAAAGGAAGCAAGATTCTTTATTACTTCCATACAAGCCTTCATTTTACTTCCAGAATGAAATTACTACTTTATTAACCTGAATCTCAACTTAGAAATTCAAGCCTATGCTTGATTCTGCCTGAAATATTTTTTTGATTTACTTTATCTCCCTTTGTACATGGGCCTTCCTCTCAGGACTCTAGGGATTTTCTTCTCTGCTTTGCCAAGGAAAGACAAAGACTCTCATTGCAGATTTGCCATAATTTTGTAATACCATCCCTTTTGTATTGTAAATAATATTTTCATATCTACCATCTCATCTTGCCCTCACTATCAGAGTAGAAATTACATAGGGGAGGCATACTTTCCTCAATTGATAAATGTAAGATTTAAAAATAGAGAGTCACTTAACTTCAAATCTAACTATTTTTGTCTGTTTTAAAAATCTCCTTTGACTTCTTTAAATTCATTAACCACACATATTAAGAATTTGAGTGTGTAACAGGGAAGAACAAACCTGACTCCATATTGAATCTATTTCTTTAAGTTCTAGACTTTGCACTCTATAGCTAATTGCCTCCTGCCCAGCCTTGCTAACTCTGTATATATGCGTGTTAATCATAAAATGAATGTGGCCAGTAGCTTGAAGTATAGAAGAATAGTCCCCTTCCAGCAACTCTGCCTCCCATGCCTAAACTTTAAAACTTTTGCTTAGCTTGTAGGTATACTAATCATTAGAAAGATAATTTTCCCTTGCTTGGTGACCACTCATCCACATAGAGATAAGGAGTTGTAGAACAGGAAATAACATCCATTTTGTTGAATATTTATAGTTGCAACATGGCCAGCCCTATGTTGAACAACTCAAAAACAAAGGATTACCATGTCGCCTCCAAGATCTGGCAGGCACCAAAGAGTCTGCAACAACTCATCACCTCTTGACCTCTCTCCCTCCCATTTATTCCTCTTTGTAGCATAAAAGAAGCTTTATTCAAACCGAGCAAGAAGAGTTCTTTAGCACATTAGTCTGCCATCTTCTTCATTTGCAGACTTTCTAAATAAAGTCTCTGTTCCTTGCTCTAACACCTTATTTCTTTATGGTTTGGCCTGCTGTGTGATAAGTAGTATAAGCTTGGACTCGGTAACAAGATGAATGACAGTATGCTATACTTCCCTTTTTGTTACATTTTTATCCATATTTGTGTCTACTATTGCTCCATCCTTGAGGACGCCTCGGATTCAGGCTGGCCATGGCCCTAATCCTGAGTCTTCATTAAGGCAGCTGGCCCTGAAGCAAAGTACTCCTGTAGGCTCTGCCCCTATTGTCAAAATTTCTACCTCATCTGTACCAAGAAATAATTTTAGGGTCTGGTGAAACAAAAGGGATAATGTGTAAAGAAGAATGTGTACTTTCCCAGGTAAGGCCCAAGTCCATTATTTCTACCGTAATGTACCAGGGAGGTGCCACTGCATCCATGCACAGCCATGGGCATCTGAGACCCCACTGCACCCACAGGAGCCAAGCAACTCCTTTGGCCTCAGAATCAGACATCCCCACAGGCGTAGTCCCAAAGCTTCTGTGACTCAGGCCTTGTTACTCCCACAGAAGGAAAGACTGTGGCCATCTCATCAATACTGCAAACCACAATCCAGCAGTTAACCTGGTGGGAGGGTATTGGACTAAAAGATGACTGCCTTCATACTCTTTCACATTTAACAGTCTCATCTATTAGGAGATTCAGTTCTCTTGGCCATCTGCTGCTGCTGCTGCTGCTAAGTCGCTTCAGTTGTGTCCAACCCTCAGCGACCCCATGGACTGCAGCCTTCCAGGCTCCTCTGTCTATGGGATTTTCCAGGCAAGAGTACTGGAGTGGGGTGCCATTGCCTTGAGAAGACTGAGGAGTGGGAATATTGATCCAGAAAACTCTTAAAATTTTAGTGCTCAAGTACTGCAGTTTCCTTATTCATGTATGGAAAGGCAGAGGCCCAGAAACTGAAGTGATTGAAACTTCTGACCGGGGAAAGCGTCATTCAGTGGACCATACTTGGTCAAGTGAGGGGCAACTGAAAGAAGTGGGCCAAGCTGGACTTCTCCCATTTGATTTTTTGTCTTTTTTTTTTTTTTTTTTGCCCCACTGAACCCATGGGGGGGATCTGAGAATCCGTGCCCCCTGCAGTGGAAATGAGGAGTTCTAACCGCTGTACCACCAGGGAAGTTCCTCCCATTTGTTTCTTACTTACAACTGTTCAACACTAGCTGGTAGGTTCCTGCACTTCTCAACTGCTCTCAGGGCCAACTCTGTCTACTCCCTGAACAGCCTCAGGAAGAAAAGTCAGTAGAAATGAGAGATGCTAGGAGGAATTTGGTCCCAGAGATAGAATGGGGAGCGGAGGGATAAAGAGAGATGGGAGATAAAGGAAAAAAAGAGAGGGGGAAAGAACAAAGTATGAAAGAGAACTAACATGCACTGACTCCCTTCTTACTCTGTATCAGGCATATTTATACAGGTTTTCTTAATCATCACCAATATAACCATAAGGTTAATACTTTCTCCATTTTATAAATATGGATATGAATAGAGAGTAGAAATAGTTAATTTTCCTAAGTTACAGATCAGTGTCAAACTGGCACTCACATTCAAGTGTGTTCTGATTCCAAATCCAAACTCTGTAGTAGCCTAAATAATAGCATCCAAAGATATCATATTTTAAACCTGGAACTGGTAAATGTTATTTTATATATTTCATCAGCAAATATTTTGCTGATGTGATTAAGTAAAGGATTTTGAGATGAAGGGATTATCCTGGATTATCTAGGTAGGCCCTAAATATGATCACATGTATTCTTAAGAGGAAAGCAGATGGAGATTTTACTATAGAAGACAGAGGAGATGGAAGCTATAGGTTGGAGTGATGCCAAATAGGAGTCACAAACCTCCTTTTCTATTTTCTATAACATATTACTTATTTCCTTCTGATTTTTTACCAGAAGCATCCTTGAATATCATATTCCTACCAGTAGTTAATTCAAAGCATTCTAGACTTTTCCCATCATGTATTTCAAAATTATTCCAGCCTCAACACATTTACCAATTCTAAAGCCACATCAATATTTTTAGGTATTTGTTATAGTAGCACCCTGCTTTTAGGTACTAAAATCTGTATTAGTTTCCTTTGGGTGCTGTAAAAAGTTACCACACAGCTGATGACTTAAAAGAGCAAACCTTTGGTCTCTCATACATTCTAGAGACCAGAAGTCCAAAGTCAGTTTCATTGGACGAAATCAAGTGGGGCCTCTAGGGGAGAATCTGTTCCTTGCTTCATCCAGTTTCTCGGGCATCTGGCTTTCCTAGGTATGTGGCTTGCATCACTGTAATCTTTGCCTTCATGGCCATATTGCCTTCTCTTTTTCTGTCTGTAGTCTAATATTTCTCATAAAGGACTTGAGAACTGGCAAGATGATAATGGACTACCAAGCCAATTGTGCAAAAAAAGAAACTAACACTATTAACATTTATTTTCTCAAGAAGGGCTAGTATCTCTGCAGGTAGACTTGAGTTTCTGATTTGAAGGCCTCTTGTGTCTAGGGGGTCTGTGATTCTCCAGAGATCAATTTGGTGTTCAACAGTTCAATTCAATTCTGACACCAACTCCCAACTCTTCAGTTTAAAGGTCCAGTTTCACAAGACTGCCCCTACTTTAGGGACCCATTGTAAATTCCAGCCTGGGGGCATGCATCTACTAATTCAGTTCAGTTCAGTTCAGTCCTGTCCGACTCTTTGTGATCCCATGAATCACACCACGCCAGGCCTCCCTGTCCATCACCAACTCCTGGAGTTCACCCAAACTCACATGCATCAAGTCGGTAATGCCATCCAGCCATCTCATCCTCTGTTGTCCCCTTTTCCTCCTGCCCCCAATCCCTCCCAGCATCAGAGTCTTTTCCAATGAGTCAACTCTTCGCATGAGGTGGCCAAAGTACTGCAGTTTCAGCTTCAGCATCATTCCTTCCAATGAAATCCCAGGGCTGCTCTCCTTCAGAATGGACTGGTTGGATCTCCTTGCAGTCCAAGGGACTCTCAAGAGTCTTCTCCAACACCACAGTTCAAAAGCATCAATTCTTCAGCGTTCAGCTTTCTTCACAGTCCAACTCTCAGATCCATACATGACCACAGGAAAAACCATAGCCTTGACTAGACGGACCTTTGTTGGCAAAGTAATATCTCCGCTTTTTAATGTGCTATCTAGGTTGGTCATAAGTTTCCTTCCAAGGAGTAAGCGTCTTTTCATTTCATGGCTGCAATCACCATCTGCAGTGATTTTGGAGCCCCAAAAAACAGTCTGGCACTGTTTCCACTGTTTCCCCATCTATTTCCCATGAAGTGATGGGACCAGATGCCATGATCTTCCTTTTCTGAATGTTGAGCTTTAAGCCAACTTTTTCACTCTCCACTTTCACTTTCATCAAGAGGCTTTTTAGTTCCTCCTCACTTTCTGCCATAAGGGTAGTATCATCTGCATATCTGAGGTTATTGATATTTCTCCTGGCAATCTTGATTCCAGCTTGTGATTCTTCCAGCCCAGCGTTTCTCATGATTTACTCTGCATAGAAGTTAAATAAGCAGGGTGACACTATACAGCCTTGACGTACTCCTTTTCCTATTTGGAAGCAGTCTGTTGTTCCATGTCCAGTTCTAACTGTTGCTTCCTGACCTGCATATAGGTTTCTCAAGAGGTAGGTGAGGTGGTCTGGTATTCCCATCTCTTTCAGAATTTTCCATAGTTTATTGTGATCCACACAGTCAAAGGCTTTGGCATAGTTAATAAAGCAGAAACAGATGTTTTTCTGGAACTCTCTTGCTTTTTCGATGATCTAGTGGATATTGGCATTGTTGATCTCTGGTTCCACTGCCTTTTCTAAAACCAGCTTGAACATCTGGAAGTTCACGGTTCACGTACTGCTGAAGCCTGGCTTGGAGAATTTTGAGCATTACTTTACTAGTGTGTGAGATGAGTGCAATTGTGCGGTAGTTGCCATCTGTGGGGTTGCACACGGACACGACTGAAGCGACTTAGCATAGCATTAGCATTGAGCATTCTTTGGCATTGCCTTACTTTGGGATTGGAATGAAAACGGACCTTTTCCTATCCTGTGGGCACTGCTGAGTTTTCCAAATTTGCTGGCATATTGAGTGCAGCACTTTCACAGCATCATCTTTCAGGATTTGAAATAGCTCAACTGGAATTCCATCATCTCCACTAGCTTTGTTCGTAGTGATGCTTTCTAAGGCCCACTTGACTTCACATTCCAGGATGTTTGGCTCTAGGTGAGTGATCACACCATCATGATTATCTTGGTCCTGAAGATCTTTTTTGTACAGTCCTTCTGTGTATTGTTGCCACCTCTTCTTAATATCTTCTGCTTCTGTTAGGTCCATACCATTTCTGTCCTTTATTGAGCCCATCTTTGCATGAAATGTTCCCTTGGTATCTCTAATTTTCTTGAAGAGATCTCTAGTCTTTCCCATTCTGTTGTTTTCCTCTATTTCTTTGCATTGATCACCAAGGAAGGCTTTCTAATCTCTCCTTGCTATTCTTTGGAGCTCTGCATTCACATGGCAATATCTTTCCTTTTCTCCTTTGCTTTTGGCTTCTCTTCTTTTCACAGCTATTTGTAAGGCCTCCTCAGACAGCCATTTTGCTTTTTTGCATTTCTTTTCCGTGGGGATGGTCTTGATCCATCCTTGACCACCCCATGAACAGTATGAAAAGGCAAAATGATAGCATACTGAAAGAGGCACTCCCCAGGTCGGTAGGTGCCCAATATGCTACAGGAGATCAGTGGAGAAATAACTCCAGGAAGAATGAAGTGATGGAGCCAAAGCAAAAACAATACCCAGTTGTGGATGTGACTGGTGATAGAAGCAAGGTCCAATGCTGTAAAGAGCATTATTGCATAGGAACCTGGAATGTTAGGTCCATGAAACAAGGCAAATTGGAAGTGGTCAAACAGGAGATGGCAAGAGTGAACGTCGACATTCTAGGACTCAGAGAACTAAAATGGACTGGAATGGGTGAATTTAACTCAGATGACCATTATATCTACTACTGCGGGCAGGAATCCCTCAGAAGAAATGGAGTAGCCATCATGGTCAACAAAAGAGTCCAGATGCAGTACTTGGATGCAATCTCAAAAACGACAGAATGATCTCTGTTTGTTTCCAAGGCAAACCATTCAATATCACAGTGATCCAAGCCTATGCCCCAGCCAGTAATGCTGAAGAAGCTGAAGTTGAACAGTTCTATGAAGACCTACAAGACCTTTTAGAACTAACACCCCAAAAAGATGTCCTTTTTATTGTAGGGGACTGGAATGCAAAAGTAGGAAGTCAAAAAACACCTGGAGTAACAGGCAAATTTGGCCTTGGAATACAGAATGAAGAAGGGCAAAGGCTAATAGAGTTCTGCCAAGAGAACACACTGGTCATAGCAAACACCCTCTTCCAACAACACAAGAGAAGACTCTACACATGGACATCACCAGATGGTCAACACCAAAATCAGATTGATTATATTCTTTGCAGCCAAAGATGGAGAAGCTCTGTTCAGTCAGTAATAACAAGACCGGGAGCTGACTGTGGCTCAGATCATGAACTCCTTATTGCCAAATTCAGACTTAAATTGAAGAAAGTAGGGAAAACCACTAGACCATTCAGGTATGACCTAAATCAAATCCCTTAACATCTACTAATTGAAAGTGAAAATGAAGTCGATCAGTCATGTCTGACTGTTTGCTACCCAATGGACTGTAGCCTACAACGCTCCTCTGTCCATGGGATTTTCCAGGCAAGAGTTCTGGAGTGGGTTGCCATTTCCTTCTCCAGAGGATCTTCCCGACCCAGTGATCAAACCTGGGTCTCCCACATTGTAGGCTGATGCTTTACCATCTAAGCCACCAGGGATGTCCGATCTACTAATTGGTTAACTATAAATCAGGGAAAAAGAGAAGCTAAAAGCAAAGAAGAAAAGGAAAAATATAAGCATCTGAATGCAGAGTTCCAAAGAATAGCAAGGAGAGATAAGAAAGCCTTCCTTGGTGATCATTGCAAAGAAATACAGGAAAACAATAGAATGGGAAAGACTAGAGATCTCTTCAAGAAAATTAGAGATACCAAGGGAACATTTCATGCAAAGATGGGCACAGTAAAGGACAGAAATGGTATGGACCTAACAGAAGCAGAAGATATTAAGAAGAGGTGGCAACAATACACAGAAGGACTGTACAAAAAAGATCTTCAGGACCAAGATAATCATGATGGTGTGATCACTCACCTGGAGCCAGACATCTTGGAATGAGAAGTCAAGTGGGCCTTGAAAGCATCACTACAAACAAAGCTAGTGGAGGTAATGAAATTCCAGTTGAACTATTTCAAATCCTGAAAGATGATGCTGTGAAAGTGCTGCTCTCAATATGCCAGCAAATTTGGAAAACTCAGCAGTGCCCACAGGACAGGAAAAGGTCCGTTTTCATTCCAATCCCAAAGAAAGGCAATGCCAAAAATGTTCAGACTACCACACAATTGCATTCATCTCACATGCTATCAAAGCAATGCTCAAAATTCTCCAAGCCAGGCTTCAGGAGTATATGAATGATAAATTTCCAGATGTTCAAGCTGGTTTTAGAAAAGGCAGAGGAACCAGAGATCAACAATGCCAACATCCGCTGGATCATCAAAAAAGCAAGAGAGTTCCAGAAAAACATCTACTTCTGCTTTATTGACTATGCTGAAGACTTTGACTGTGTGGATGACAGCATACTGTGGAAAATTCTTAAATAGATGGGAATATCAGACCACCTTACCTGTCTCCTGAGAAATCTGTATGCAGATCAAGAAGCAACAGTTAGAACTGGACGTGGAATAACAGACTGGCTTCAAATCGGGAAAGGAGTACACCAAGGCTGTATATTGTCATCCTGCTGATTTAACTTCTATGCAGAGTACATCATGCAAAATGCCGGGCTGGATGAAGCACAAACTGGAATCAAGATTGCCAGGAGAAATATCAATCACCTCAGATACGCAGATGACACCACCCTTATGGCAGAAAGTGAAAAGGAACTAAAGAGTCTCTTGATAAAAGTGAAAGAAGAGAGTGAAAAAGTTGGCTTAAAGCTCAACATTCAGAAAACTAAGATCATGGCATCTGGTCCCATCACTTCATGGGAAATAGATGGGGAAACAATGGAAACAGTGACAGACTTTATTTTTCTGGGCTCCAAAATCACTGCAGATGGTGACTGCAACCATGAAATGAAAAGACGCTTACTCCTTGGAAGAAAAGCTATGACCAACATAGACAGCCTATTAAAAAGCAGAGACATTGCTTTGCCAACAAAGGTCTGTCTAGTCAAAGCTGTGGTTTTTCCAGTAGTCACATCTGGATGTGAGAGTTGGACCATAAAGAAAGCTTTTGAATTGATGCTTTTGAACTGTGGTGTTGGAAAAGACTTGAGAGTCCCTTGGACTGCAAAGAGATCCAACCAGTCAATCCTAAAGGAAATCACTCCTGAATATTCATCGGAAAGACTATTGCTGAAGCTGATACTCCAATATTTTGGCCACCTGATGCGAAGAGCTGACTCAATGGAAAAGACCCTGATGATGGGAAAGATTGAAAGCAGGAGGAGAAGGGGATGACAGAGGATGAGATGGTTGGATGGCATCACTGACTCAATGGACATGAGTTTGAGTAAGCTCCAGGAGTTGGTGATGGACAGGGAGGCCTGACGTGCTGCAGTCCATGGAGTCGCAAGGAATCAGACATGATTGAGCAACTGAACTGATATCAGGGTTTCCCTGGACCCTCTCCTCACTTTCGATAATTTACTAGAATGACTCCCAAAATTTGGGAAATCACTTTACTCAGATTTACTAGTATATTGTAAAGGATATAACTCAGGGACAATCAAATGGAAGAAATGCAAAGCAAGGTATGGAGGGTATGCGGAGGGTTTATCAACCAGGAAGCTCTCAAACTCTGTCAATTAGAGTTTTTTACAGAGCTTTCCTAACAAAGGCATGATTGATTAAATCAGTGACTATGAGTAATTGAATCCGTTCTCCTGACCTCCATTTCCTGGAGGGAGGGTGCGGCTGGACGTTCTAATTCTCTAATAATGACCTGGTCTTCCTCTCTATGACAAATATAAGCTATAACTCAGCTCTGACAAACCTAGACAGCATCAGATCAGATCAGTCGCTCAGTCGTGTCCGACTCTTTGCGACCCCATGAATCACAGCATGCCAGGCCTCCCTGTCCATCACCAACTCCAGGAGTTCACTCAGACTCACGTCCATCGAGTCAGCGATGCCATCCAGCCATCTCATCCTCTGTCGTCCCCTTCTCCTCCTGCCCCCAATCCCTCCCAGCATCAGAGTCTTTTCCAATGAGTCAACTCTTCGCATGAGGTGGCCAAAGTACTGCAGTTTCAGCTTCAGCATCATTCCTTCCAATGAAATCCCAGGGCTGATCTCCTTCAGAATGGCCAGGTTGGATCTTCTTGCAGTCCAAGGGACAATCAAGAGTCTTCTCCAACACCACAGTTCAAAAGCATCAATTCTTCAGCGCTCAGCCTTCTTCACAGTCCAACTCTCACATCCATACATGACCACAGGAAAAACCATAGCCTTGACTAGACGAACCTTTGTTGGCAAAGTAATGTCTCTGCTTTTCAATATGCTATCTAGGTTGGTCATAAGTTTCCTTCCAAGGAGTAAGCGTCTTTTCATTTCATAGCTGCAGTCACCAGCTGTAGTGATTTTGGAGCCCAGAAAAATAAAGTCTGACATTGTTTCCACTGTTTCCCCATCTATTTCCCATGAAGAGGTGGGACCAGATGCCATGATCTTCGTTTTCTGAATGTTGAGCTTTAAGCCAACTTTTTGACTCTCCAACTTTTTGACTTTCACTTTCATCAAGAGGCTTTTGAGTTCCTCTTCACTTTCTGCCATAAGGGTGGTGTCATCTTCATATCTGAGGTTATTGATATTTCTCCTGGCAATCTTGATTCCAGTTTGTGTTTCTTCCAGTCCAGCGTTTCTCATGATGTACTCTGCATATAAGTTAAATAAGCAGGGTGACAATATACAGCCTTGACAAACTCCTTTTCCTATTTGGAACCAGTCTGTTGTTCCATGTCCAGTTCTAACTGTTGCTTCCTGACCTGCATACAAATTTCTCAAGAGACAGATCAGGTGGTCTGGTATTCCCATCTCTTTCAGAATTTTCCATAGTTTATTGTGATCCACACAGTCAAAGGCTTTGGCATAGTCAATAAAGCAGAAATAGATGTTTTTCTGGAACTCTCTTGCTTTTTCTATGATCCAGCGGATGTTCGCAATTTGATCTCTGGTTCCTCTGCCTAGACAGCATATTAAAAAGCAAAGACATCACTTTGCCAACAAAGATCCATCTAGATAAAACTATGGTTTTTCCAGTAGGCATGTACAAATGTAAAAAGGGCTGAGTACTGAAGAACTGATGCTTGTGAACTGTGGTGCTGGAAAAGACACTTGAGAGTCCCTTGGACTGCAAGGAGATCAAACCAGTCAATCCTAAAGGAAATCAACTCATAATATTCATTGGAAGAACTGATGCTGAAGCTGAAGGTCCAATACTTTGGCCACTGATGCTAAGAGTCAACTCATTGGAAAAAAACGCCATGCTAGGAAAGATTGAAAGCAAAAGGAGCAGGAGGTAGAAGAGGATGAGATGTTTAGATAGCATCACCAACCCAGTGGATGTTAATTTGAGCTAACTCTGGGAGATAGTGGAGGACAGAGGAGCCTGGTGTGCTGCAGTCTATTTGGTCGCAAAAAGTTGGACACAACTTAGCAACTGAACAATAATAACAAAGAAATGTATTATAAAGACTGTGTAAACATATTTCTCTTTATATATTTATATAGTAATATCTATTTATGTTCAAATATACCAGTGATATAACATATAATTATATAATTTGTAAAAAATTAATAATCAGAAGCCTCAGTTAAATAGAGCTGGGAAACCAGAAGGGGGAGCTCTCACATTCTGCGGCCACAGCCGAGCCCAGCAGGAAGAAGAAAAACTTTTCTGGCAATTGAACTCAGCCAATGAAAAGCCATGGACTCTTTGTTTACTGTAGCCCTTCCAACTTCCTTTTCCTCGCTATAAAAATCGATCTCTTTTCCATGCCTGCGGGGACTTGCACGTGGCTTGCCATAGTTGCAGATCCTGAAATGCAATTCTTTGCTCATCTTGAATAGACTCATCTTTGCTAGAGAAGTATCTGGCAGCCTATTTGTTTCAGAACAACAACTCATATTTTAAACTCACAGCAAATTAAGGAAACAAGAGACCTTTTCAACCTGATAAAGAGTATCTAACAAGTAATCATTACCCCTTGAAATAATGTTCAAAGAAAGAATCTTTGTTACTACTTTAATTCAATATTGTATTGGCAAAACTGAGCAGTGAATTGAAGGCAAAAAAAAAAAAAAAAAGGAAATTAAATGTACAAAGATTAGAAACAAATGAAACTACTGTTAGCATACCTTGTAAAAGTGAGAGTCAGTCAGCTGTCTCCTGCTCTAGACTGTCCGTGCAATTCTCCAGGCAAGAATACTGGAGTGGGTAGCCATTTCCTTCTCCAGGAGATCTTCCTGACCCAGGGATTGAATCCCAGTCTACCTGCATTGCAGGCAGATTCTTTATTGTCTTAGCCACCAGAGAAGCCTGCCACCTTGCAACCATATAGTTTAAAAAGAAACAAGCAATAAATTATAATGTGAATTTAGCAAAGTTGTTAGATAAAATATAAATACAAATTTTATTTATATTTCTGTATATTATCATAAACCATTAAAAATAAATCTAATATTTATTTAATATTTATTTATTTTAATTTTATTAAAATAACATAAAATAATCAAATATCTACTAGTAAACTCAACAAAAGATGTACTAGATCTTTATGATGAGAAATATGTCTTAATTGCCACAATTTTCAAGAGCTCTAGGTTAATTTTGAGGTATATCATTAGGAGAGTAAACAATGTAAAAATATCAATTCTACCCAAACCATTTTATAGATTCAATACAATCTCAACCAAAATCCTAACAGACATTCTTGAGGAATTTGAAAAAGATGCTTAAGAAACTTTAGTGTATTTAAAAAAAAAAGAAACTGAAGTGTAAATGGTCAAAAATAGTCAAGGGACTTCCTGGGTGGTCCAGTGGTTAAGAATTCGCCTTGCAATGCAGGGGTCATGGATTCCATCCGTGGTCTGGAAACTAAGATCCCACATGCTGCAGGGAAAATAAACCTGTGCACCACAACTACTGAGCCCTCACGCTCTAGAACCTGTGCTCTGTGACAAGAGAAGCTACCTCATGGAGGAGACCACGAACCCCAGTGAAGAGTAGCCTCCTCTATCTTTAGAGAAAGCCCCCACACAACAATGAAGAGCCCCTGCACCACAACAGGGACCCAACATGCCAAAACATAACTCTAATAACAATAACATTTTAAAAAAGAGTCAATACAAAAAAAAAGACAATTTTGAAGAGGGTGGGAGAACTTGCTCTATAAAATATCAAAATTCATTTTTAAAACTACATGTTTAAAAGCTACATTAAGCATTATTTTAAGGATAAACAAGTAGAACAATGGAAAGAAATAGAGAGCTCAGAAATAGATTTGTGTCTATGAGGACTCTTGATTTAGGGCAAAGGATCTGTGTGTGTGTGCTCAGTCGTGTCCAGCTCTTTGCAACTCCATGGACCATGGCCCGCCAGGCTCCTCTGCCCATGGAACTTTCCAGGCAAGAAGACTGGAGTGGGTTGCCATTTCCTACTTCAGGGGATCCTCCCAACCCAGGGAACAAACCTTTGTCTCCTGCATTGACAGGTGGATTCTTTATCACTGAGCCACCTGAGAAGACCCCTATCATAAAGTACAATATAAAGTAATAGAAAAATAAAAGATGGTCTTTTAATAAATAGTGATGATTCAATTGGATATATATAGAAAAAAAATTAGAACTTTATTTCTACCTTAAACAGGCATCCATCTGCAGTTGGTTAAATCCATAGATGTGAAACACGTGGATAAAAATTGATTGTAGCAATTGTATTATGACATTTTCCATGAGGAACTTGAGCATCCGCAGATTTTGGTATTCGTAGGGGCTCCTGGAACCAATCTCTGGCAGATATTCAGGGATGACTATACCATTCACAAAATTCCAGTCCATCTAAGTCTTCAACTTCACTGCCGAAACAAGAAATATATGCACACCTTGGAGATACTGTGGGCTTGATTCCTTCCAGACCACTGCAATAAAGTGAGTCACATAAACTTTTTTTTTTGTTTCCCAGTGGGTATAAAAGATATGTTCATATTATACTGTAGTCTATTAAGTGTGCAACATAAACACTGGGTCTAAAAAAACCCAAAACCCAATTTACATGCTTTAAAAACTAGTGCTCTTTGAAAAATGGCACCAATAAATAGACTTGCTCAACTCAGAGTTGCCACAAACCTTCAGTTTATAAAAAACACAGTATCTATGAAGTTCAATAAAGTGAAGTGCAATAAAACCAAGGTCTGCCTGTGTAAAGGAAGAATGACACTTTGAGGAAACAATGAGACAAACAAAAATGTGGGATATTTATCAGGACAACTGAACTTCCATCTTCAAAAATGCCATAAAAGAGAAACTTACTGGGATTAAGAAGACATAATCAATATTAACACATGAACCTTGAGTGAATCTAGGTTGGAAAGAAAAGTTACTCAATCAATTTAAGAAGTATTGGATAAATTGCTTATTCTAAACCTGATCTGACTGCAACAAGGATAGAGACGATTGTGGGGGCAGAGCTGTGGATGTGTCTAGCCTTGCCCTTGTGACTTGGAAGAGGCAATCTCTCCACTTTACTGAGCATCTTCTTTTCATGTATAGAGTTGTGGCCTGAGAAACATGACCCATAAGACACATTAGAGCTTAAAATTTGTAAAATTTCTGTTTCCCTACTCTTATTTCCTAATAATCTAGGGGTAATGACTGATCAAATCAATTTTAAGGGTGTTCAGAATCTCTGAAAATCTAAGAAAATAAACCAAGAATGTCAGCCTTAGAAGGGACTTTGGTGATGTATTTTCTCAATGTCCCAGAGTTCTGTTGAGTTGTTGGTGATGGATTGCAGTGTGTGTTGGTGATATGGGCGTATTTATCTTCTCTCTGGGAGCAGCAATGGCCTGAGACACAGACCGGAGAATTTCCAGGTGGGAGGACATTTGAGTTTGAGTGGTGTGGGTTATTCCAATTCTTGTGGCTGTGCATGGACACAGAGCTCTCTCTCCCACGCCCTCCCCCAGCCCATTAAGACAGGGGTAACAGACAAGAACATCACCCAAGGGAGTACACATCCTTCCTCTCACTGCCTCCCCACTCCAACCTCCAAGAAGCAGAGTTCTTCCTGTAGCAGGTTGGAGGAGGAAAGCTTGGCCCGAGCGACAGAAACTTCAGAAGCCTGGGTGTCAGGGCCAGCTGTCTTAGTGAAGGCCCAGGGCCAGAATCGGCCTGGACCAGATTTTGAAGAAGGAGGCCTGGACCAGATTTGAAGAAGGAGGCCAGAAGGTTAAAAACACATGAGGATGAAAATTAAATGCAAAAGGACAGTGGTCTCTCTAAAACTTCCCTCCTTTTCCAAACATATATTTTATGGAGAATTGAACCTAGAGTGGAGAGACAAGTGGATTTGAAATAACTCAAATTTACAATCTAGGTCTATGCTATTAATGAGACTTTACCCAAGTCACTTTCCCTCTTAACTTCATTTTTCCATTGAAAATCTGAGTAAATAATGCTTGTTCTACCTTTATAACTGGCTGATTGTGAAGGCCAGATGAAATCCTTGATGTAAAAGAGATTTGTCAACTACGAATTCCCCTGTAAACATGAGCAATATAACTTTTTTTTTTTTTAATGAGCAATATAACTTTAAAATGGCAGGCTTAGGAGTAGACCCTATGTTTCACACTTGTAAGTCACATTTGCAACCCAAGAAAATCCTAGGGACCTGAATGAGGATCTCAGATGACCATGAAGATTGTCTAGTTCAGGGAAAATATCCAAGTAAATAAATGATGGACAAAAATCTCTTAATCATATTTGGGTGGTTGTGGAGGCTGTGATTGAATCTAGGTTGAAAAGGTGGACTACATCTCAAAAAAAGTTTAACTTGTTTCCTCTATGATCAAAGAAGCTAACAAAGAATCTACCTGCCAATGCAGGGGATATGGGTTCAATCCCTGGTCTGGGAAGATTCCACATGCTGCAGAGCAAGTAAAGCCCATGTACCACAGCTACTGAGCCGGCATGCTGTAACGACTGAAGCCCACGTGACTAGAGCCTGTGCTCCACAAAGGAGAGGCCACTGCACTGAGAAGCCTATGCACCACGACTAAGAGTAGCACCTCCTCCCCACCGCAACTAGAGAAAGCCCAGTTGTTTTATTTGTGTAGCAATAAAGAGCCAGCACAACCAAAGCAATAAATAATGATAAATGTTGACTCAAAAAAAAAATGAAACTAACATAAGGAACTTGGTGTTAATTTTCAGGTAGGATTAAGTGATTAACACAGGCTAAGACAGAGAATCTGAAAGGCTTTATTTCAGTCTTTAAATGGCCACCCATTAGTTGTGTGACCTTTGGCAAACAAGTTATCCTCATAAGAAATCTACCTCAAGGAAATATTGGAGTCTGACTAGGAAAAATAGGCAGTTGTTGAGACGTGGTTTTTTGTTTGTTTGTTTGTTTTTAATCAGATCTTATTGAGTAATTTAGAGAGATCTTATTGTGTAATTTAGATCTGGACTGGTTTTCAGACTTAATCTGTGGCTCAGGTCTAAACATTGCTACCTAAAAATCTTGTATGGTAAAAACTAATGAATTTGCTTTCTTGATCTTTCAATGGAAATAAATATATAGATAATTTGGGACAGAAAAGTGGAATCCCCGAGTAATTGGCCTCCAAGATCGAGAACTTAAATCCCAAGAGATATGATTCAGGGAATGGAGAGTATTTAGCTTGCCTGAAGACTGAGCTTATTGAGAGTGAAGACTAAGAAGGAGGCTGAGATCACAGGAGAATTTTGGATACCATGCTGGAGATTCTGGATTTGATTCTATAACAAATTGTTAGCCTTAATTGGCTCACTATCGGTGGGGATATCATGAGACAAGAGTTCAGCAGCTCCAGTGGCAGCAGGGGGAAGAGGAAAAAAGCATTGAAGGGGAAGAACTTGAAAGAGGGAAGACAAATAGGAAATGGCTTCAGCATTCCAGAACAAAAATGATATAATCAGACAGACTACGACAGGAAGTGCCCCTCATGTAGTCCCGCCTGCTGAGCTTGAGCTCCTAAACTTTTCCTTCTCCTAGCTGGAGCTCTTAATTCCAGGGAAACTAAAACAATGAGACACAGAGATGGGAAGGCAGAGATTTTAGGCCCCTTGATCTGATCTGCACACTCAGGAATAATTATGACGAATGCTTCTTTTCTGCTCTAGGAGTTAGTTATTGTGTGATGAACAAAGAGAATGTAGCTAATAAAGTAAGGAATTTATAAAAGAAGCAGAGTGTAATTTCTTCTTTGGATAAGTCAATCTTTCTATCTGAGCATCAGTTCCTTCATCTGTTAAATTAATGATGGGTATTTGCCTTGGGCTAAATCCAGTACTAGCTGTGACTGGACAAAGGCAGGAGGATCTGTGGGCGGGCAGCAGGAAATCTGTATAGCTGCCCTCAAGGGCTTTAGGAGCTCCTTAGCTGGGCCAGCAGTCATTGTTTGGGGCTCCTCCCTCTAGATTAGAGGCCTCTGAGAAGAGATCAGATATCTGGGATAACAAAAAGCCTCTGTTTTCCAAGAGAATTCATGAATGCCCAGACTCCACCAGCAGCAAGAATTAAACCCTACTCAGACTTCAGTTTTAAGGAGGGGGAGGCAGCTATTTATGGCTGGGGCTGGTTAAAAAAGAGTAAGAACTGGAAAAGAAGACTTTTGTTGTTCAGTCACTTAGTCGTGTCTAACTCTTTGCAACCCCATGGACTGCAGCATGCCAGGCTTCCCTGTCCTTCACCATCTCCCAGAGTTTGCTTTAAAGAAGACTTTATCATTTCAATAAACGTGAGAGTTAGTAAAGCTGAGCTCTCAGTGCAAATCCTATGGGAGGAGGAAGAGTGTGGGAGAGTGGTAAAGAAAAACAAATCTGATCCTCTGCACCTAATCCAAATATTTTTCAGCATCTCTTTGTTAGTTATCTCCTTAGAGCACAGTTCAGTTCAGTTCAGTCGCTCAGTCATGTCCCACTAGATGGACCTTTGTTGGCAAAGTAATGTCTCTGCTTTTCAATATGCTATCCAGGTTAGTCATAACTTTTCTTCCAAGGAGTAAGCATCTTTTAATTTCATGGCTGCAGTCACCATCTGCAGTGATTTTGGAGCCCCAAAAAATAAAGTCTGACACTGTTTCCACTGTTTTCCCATCTATTTCCCATGAAGTGATGGGACCAGATGCCATGATCTTCGTTTTCTGAATGTTGAGCTTTAAGCCAACTTTTTCACTCTCCACTTTCACTTTCATCAAGAGGCTTTTTAGTTCCTCTTCACTTTCTGCCATAAGGGTGGTGTCATCTGCATATCTGAGGTTATTGATATTTCTCCCAGCAATCTTGATTCCAGCTTGTGCTTCTTCCAGCCCAGAGTTTCTCATGATGTACTCTGCATAGAAGTTAAATAAGCAGGGTGACAATATACAGCCTTGACATACTCCTTTTCCTATTTGGAACCAGTCTGTTGTTCCATGTCCAGTTCTAACGGTCGCATAGTCAATAGAGCAGAAATAGATGTTTTTCTGGAACTCTCTTGCTTTTTCCATGATCCAGCGGATGTTGGCATTGTTGATCTCTGGTTCCTATGCCTTTTCTAAAACCAGCTTGAACATCTGGAAGTTCACAGTTCACATATTGCTGAAGCCTGGCTTGGAGAATTTTGAGAATTACTTTACTAGCGTGTGAGATGAGTGCAATTGTGCGGTAGTTTGAGCATTCTTTGGCATTGCCTTTCTTTGGGATTGGAATGAAAACGGACCTTTTCCAGTCCTGTGGCCACTGCTGAGTTTTCCAAATTTGCTGGCATATTGAGTGCAGCACTTTCACAGCATCATCTTTCAGGATTTGGAATAGCTCAACTGGAATTCCATCACCTCCACTAGCTTTGTTCGGAGTGATGCTTCCTAAGGCCCACTTGACTTCACATTCCAGGATGTCTGGCTCTAGGTGAGTGATCAAACCATCATGATTATATGGGTTGTGAAGATCTTTTTTGTACAGTTCTTCTGTGTATTGTTGCCACCTCTTCTTAATATCTTCTGCTTCTGTTAGGTCCATACCATTTCTGTCCTTTATCAAGCCCATCTTTGCATGAACTTTTCCGTTGGTATCTCTGATTTTCTTGAAGAGATCTCTAGTCTTTCCCATTCTGTTGTTTTCCTCTATTTCTTTGCATTGATCGCTGAGGAAGGCTTTCTTATCTCTTCTTGCTATTCTTTGGAACTCTGCATTCAGATGCTTATATCTGTCCTTTTCTCCTTTGCTTTTTGCTTCTTTTCTTTTCACAGCTATTTGTAAGGCCTCATCAGACAGCCATTTTGCTTTTTAGAGCACAGTTAGTTGCTAAATTCACCCTTCTAATCCCACAGCACTAGGAAACACATTAATCTTTGTTTTAGTCATTTTGCCTTCTAAGTCATCAGACAACAGTTTTCCCAAATGTTTTGTTGCAACATGACAGACTGCCAACTTTACAGTCTGTAGTAACTGTTGCCTTGCCCCTTTTCCTCTCTGAGAGGTAAGAAAATGGGATTGGATTGGGGACAAAAAATGTTTTTAATTAATATAAGAAGAGAATCATTACACAGCCTAATGATGATATAGTGCCATAAATTTAAAAGTGTGATTAATTCAACCCTTTAAATCTGAGATCCAAATTAAAAAAATAATTTTTTAAATTTCAAAGAGGTAATATACAATATACAGATGTTTCAAGAATAAGAACAATATGCATATTAAACATATTTCACCTATAGGGAGAAGGGAATAAAAAAAACAATGAAGTTTGAGTATGAATATAAAACAAAAGGGGGGGACCTTGCAAGAACAAATAATCATGAATTTAGGAGTATGATTAACTCAAACCTTAGCACTAGAGGCCCAGAAAGTCAATCCATACTGTAGATAAGAGGGAGAAAGCTATTGGTCAGCTCCTCTGCCATGAGGTTTGTGGGAATTAGATATATGTTATTTATGTGAGAAACTCAGCAATTCCAAGTGCTCAAAGCCTGTTACATAAACTCATCTATTCAAAATTTTGGCTGATACTATTGAGCAGTGGTTAGAAACTTTTGCTGAATGGATGGGGGTTCTTAGGATGGTTGAGAGGCAAAGCATTTTTATCCTTAGAGGAATGTGAGTCTCACTTCCATTATCCTTCTTGGGCCCTGGGGCTTCCAGGAGATTAACAGAAGTGTTTGTGATTTCCAATACATTTATAATCATTTCAAAATAAAAGAATTTTTAAGTTATTTACTTAAAAAAAAACATTGTATTTAAAATGGCAGATTATCCTCCAGAAAGTTGGTGGCTATTACTTTCTGCCTTCAGCTGGAGCATAAGAGACTTCTATACCAGACTGACACCTAGACTGGTCCCTCCATTCCTTTGAACTTAGGCCAATCTGATAACTGCAGAATGCAACTTTTCTGGTTTCTACCTCTTTGATCATCGGCAAGGGGGAGCACTGTATCCTACCACAGATGCCATTTGGTTTACCGTCTGGTGCCCAAGTTTCTCTTGGGCTGCTTGGTTTTTCTTACTGACTTATAAGCATGTGAAAACAATTAATGTATAGTGAACATATTAATGTGTAAAGATCTTTCCCTTCCTCAGGCCCAGTTTCCTTCTAACTCTCTTAGAGAGATCACATGTGATCCATTCTTTGTTGTTTTTTTTTTAAGCCAAATAATAATGTTAGGAATAGTATATGGAATATCCATGTCGTGCATTTTTGCAATGACTTTACTGAGATGTCTGGGGGACTGCATCTGCACCTAGACATGGCTATCCACTCAGAAAAAATAGACAGTCTTGAAGGAGTGTGGAGTGCTTGCCCTCACCTTTTCATAATTCTGCCAGAATTTATGTGAGTCCCAGGTCCTCATCGCACTAGTGAGCACTGAGTGCTCAAGGGGGTGTGTGTAGGTGAGGATGTGGTTTGAATTCTATGTCCTCTTGCCCCACTCACACCCTAGAAATCCTTGCCGCCCTGCGATTGGCCTACATAGGCTTGGGCTAGTCCCTGGCAGAGTATCAAAAGGTTACTGGGTGCCCAACAACCTCAGGCTCTCAGACCAGTGATCTGAAGATACTATCATGACTATACAGTTAAGGGCCTCTTGTCTTTTTCTCCTTTTCCTAGCCGGCTTTGTGCAGACAAATTCCAATCTAGAGAAGGTAAGTGACTTCCAGAGAGGATGGGACAGGCAGGGTTCAAAGGTGGAGTCTTGGGTCCTGCTCCAAGATCCCACCCTCAGCCCATCTAGTAAGGCTCTGACCTCTGCTTCCTCCCTCTGAACCTTTCTTTGCTTCTCCTCAAATCTTCTTCACTTCTATGGTGTTCCTTGAGCTGAATATGGGTAAGGACAAGAGAACCCTTTTACTGTGGTCCTTTCTTCCCTTCTTCTCCAGGTAGAGGTTGCCTGGACATCCCTCCAGCCACCCATCAGTATGCATCAGAGCTGGGTCTGAGGCATGGACTGTAGTGGGCATCAGAGTGAGGGAGGATTAGGGTTTGGAGGAAAGTTTGAGTTGAGTCATCTCAGACACAGCTAAGCAGGAAACATATGAAGATGTGGAAAAACGAATGTGGAAGTTTTAGGGATGGATAAAATCAGAGTTATCAGAGAAACATAAAACATATGGGAAAAAATAACTGCAGGCCAAAACAATTGGATCTGAAGTTAGAAGTCTTGAATTCTGGCCTCAGTTCTATTTCCAATTCATGGCTTATTGATATAATAAAAAAGTTGCCTTATTGATAAAAATGTGTGTATGGCAATGGCAGGGGCAGCTTAGGAAAGAACAGCAATAAATTAGAAGACCCAGAAGCAAAAAGCAATCAAAAGTTAGGGGCAAGCAAACTTTCATTCACATAATGGGTTATCATTTTTGGCCTTAGACAAGTCACTTCACCTCCATTAGTCTCTGCTTTCTCACCATAAATGTGTGTATAAGAGGATCTACCCACTTGTTCACCCAGTTATGGCGGGGGGCGGGGGGGCGGGGAGGGTGAGCAAAAGTTATCGTGCATATGATGTGGTCTATAAATGCAACTCTAGTAAGATCTTCCTTCCTCTTGATTAGATAACCTCTTGAGTGATTATCCTTATTTTTGAAAGTTGATACAGTGTTTATGCTAACTGGTGCTGGCTACTTGGGTGTGGAGACCCTTGGCTGTAGAACTTGCTTAATAAAGGCCAAGTCTGGAGATATTTGAGACATATCATGCAGACCCAAATAAATGTGAAATAACAATGAATATCAGGAGTAAGCTGAACCTAGAGGAGTCTTCAAGATCAGAGTCTTAAGGCCATGCATTCTGGTACCCAATATGATTTTCAGGAATTTTCAGCACAGTAGCAAAGGCAGGAAAAAGGCAAATTCTTAAAAACGTTTAGCTGGGAACTAGGCATAATGGAGATAGGAATGGATACTCTGATATAGTGTTCTCTTTATATATGTCTCAGTTTTGCTGGTGTGTATTTGTACGTGCATTTAGAGAAAGGTGCAAAAGCCTGCATAGAGAAAATGCCTCTCTCCCCAGGAGTAAAAGCTAAGTAGCTAAGTGTGCTAGGGATAGAATCAGTGGTAGAGTTTGGTTTGGTTTTGTGTTGGATCACTCCTTTAGGTGGGGCAGATGGTGTCTGATTAAAATATTTTATAGTCCTTGCATTTCCAGGGAGTCTAGTTTAATCCTAGTTTAAGTCTGGACCTTTCTTATTAGATTATGTCCTTCCCTCCTTTCTCTGGTCAGTACCTCTCTGCCTTTTTCTGACTGGGTGGTTTGGATGTTAGCTTTCTTTTCATACTTTGGGATTTTACATTCCCTATACTCCAGAAGCCATTTGTAGCAGCTTCCCTGATGTAGGGAAGGAAATCAGGATGTGCTGGCGAGCCCTGTGGAGTCAGCATATTTTGGGTACTGCATGGACTCTGCATGGAAAAGACAGAGGAGAGAGAAGATGAGATCTGCCTGTAGAGGAATTTAACCCAAGGACAGGCAATGAAAATTTCATGCTGAACTTATTTCTGTTATGTGGAACTTTGCTCAAATATGTTCCACAGATTGGATAAGGATTAAGGTAGATGGAGCTGGTGGTGAAGGTAGGTATTAGATAGCTAGAGCATGATGGGTAAGGAGTTGGGCATGTGATAAGTTGGATGCTGCCAGACACAGTTTAGTGACCTGCTTACAGATGGATTTTTGAGCTCTCCATCTCTTTTCCTGGCAGCTACCAAAAGTTAGAATTTCATAGTATTGGCTTATAAGACCATCATATGAGTAAGAGTGCATTGAGAGAGAAAACTACTCAAGGTAGGAGTAATATTAGATTTTAGAATGTTAAACCTGGAAGACTTTCAGGATCTAATAGGAATCTAGAAAAATGTCTTCATTTTTACCAGTGGGGAAACTGAGGGCCAAGGATGAAAATTTCTCAGGATCACAAGGAACTCTAACAATAGAGCAAGCTTCTGATTCCCAGCTAGAGCTCTTTCCACTCCACCATGCTGATGAGTTGGGCAGGAAGTCAGAGGACCTAGGGAAAGTTAAAGAAGTAATAAGGTTATCCTGAAATACTTGGGCAATTAAAAACCTTCTCTCCACTGAGGGAATCCTGGCAAGATGCCTTCAACCCAGAGACAAGGGGTAGTTTCATTTTCAGAGAAGCAAGAAAGGCAGTATGCTTTTCAGTTTGACTCCACTTACTTCCAGGCCATCCCATTCCAGCTCATGAATCTCTGCTTTTTTCCATTCATCCAAGCAGTTCCTGGTATTTTACCTCTGCAAAGATAATAAAGAGACTTGACTGCCTGTTCCTCAAAAATACCACTGCCTTTCAAGTCACAAGACCTACTTTCAATCTTGTCATTGACACATTAGATGACTCGTATTTGTTTTCTGGATCTCAGTTAATATATGTATTGTTCTTTGAATGGTTTGAAAGATTATACTGACATTAGGAATTATTATTACTAAAATCATGATTTTTTAAAATCTTCCAGATGGATTGCTACAAAGATGTGAAAGGCACCATCTATGATTATGACGCTTTCACTCTTAATGGAAAGGAACACATTCAGTTCAAGCAATATGCGGGCAAGCATGTCCTTTTTGTCAATGTGGCCACCTATTGTGGTCTGACAGCTCAATATCCTGGTAAGAGTTCATAGCCAAATTTCCTTGGGACTAATTTTCCAGCTTGTTATATTTTAAGTCATATTGGTATTATATTCTAATTTTATATTCTATATATCAAAATAAATACTCATGATCAAGTGACTTTATTCCCTAATGTCAGGAGTCAGCAAACTATGGTCCACAGGGCAAATCCAGTCAGCCTAATTTTGTAAATAAAGTTTTATTGAACACAGCCATGACCACTCATTTGCAGATTGTCTCTGGTTGATATTATGCTGCAAGACAGAGTTGAGCAGTATGAGTGTTGGTGGCAGAGGCCAGCTGAAATGACTAATCTGGACCTTCACAGAAAACGTTTGCTGACCCCGTCCTACGTCCTGCCTCTGCTTTGCTCCTGAGATTTCCAGGAGAACCAATAATGTATTTGAGAGCTAGCAGTCTCTCTGAAGATTCAAGTCTTCTTGGCAAATATACGAGGCAGGATTGATGTTTTTGAGACTTTTCCAGGTAACTTACAAAGACAGGGAAAAGCAAAAAGGGTTTTATACCTGGAGCACATTTAACTGGAGCGAGGGCTGGAGAGGAGACCATAAGAGAGGCGAACGCTTCCTCTCCAACCTCAGCACCTCCTTTAGGTGTAGCTTTTTCCCCTCTCTGTGCATTATTCAGGGTAGAATGTTATCTTTCTCATATCTTAGGCCATATTGATTAAAAGCCAAAAAATAATGAACAGGACTAATTTTTATCAGAAATAGATGCCTTTCTTATATTTGAACTAATAAGAACTTCATTTTTAAGTTTTTCATTATTATATTTTGAATAGGTACTGAACTGAACTGAACTATATTCACAAGGCTAAAAATTAAAGGAATAAAAAAGTTTAGAGTAAAAGGTCTTTTCATTTCTTTCCCTTCCCTTCTGATGACCAGTATTATCATGTTTACAAAATATATATGTGTTCTTTTTTTTTTTACTTTTCTATCAATTGATGACATATAATAAATGATGATGATGATAATCACTCAGTCATGTCCGACTCTTTTTGACTCATGGACTGTACCTGCCAGGCTCCCCTGTCCATGGGATTCTCCAGGCAAGAATACTGGAGTGGGTTGCCATTTCCTTCTCCAAACAAGTAATAAATAAAACCTGCCAATTTGCTTTTTTTAATTAATAAGATACCTTGGAGTTTGGATCATTTTCTCCCTCTGTTTTAAGATTGAATAGTATTCTATTGGACCATACTTCATTTTGCCAGCTTTAGGGATTTTTAAAATCAATTTATTCAGTTCCAACTCTGTATGTAATAGGTGCAAGAACTGGGGAATAGTTTCTCAAGAACTGGAAGACAGGTTTCCTAATTAATAGTCTGTTTCCTAGAGGAGTTATTATCTATAGTGACTAAAGACAAGAGGGGAGGATGTGAGGAAAAGTACTTAGGAACCATGTGGAAATAGGAAAGCAATCTTATATTGCAGAAAATAAAAATGAAAGGACTCAGAGGAGGTATCAGTTGACACTGTTGCCTGAGCAGACTGTTCAGTTAGGGACTGGCTAGTGTTTGTTACGGAACTGAAGAGGTCTGGCTCCCAAAGGATGAAAAGATGATTATAAAAGTCCGGGGAAACAACCTGAAAAACTTGGGGAAGAAGGCAATTGGAAGCTTGTGTTTTGGTATATCAGTGAGGGTTTTTAGGGAGAATGCATCTTTAACATCCTGAAGATTGTTAAAGAACACCAGAAAACTCAACTTGAAATTTCTCTGGTTCTTTTTGCCCCTGTCAGATTTACCCCCACTCCACCCAGGGTGAACTAGCCTGTGAAGAGGAGAGAAGTCCATTCTCATGTGTGTGTCTTTTCCTTTAAAAAAAAAAAAAAAGATTCAACCTACCAATTAACCAATCAGGGAAGGCAAACTGATGGTCAGTGATGTTTAAATGTGGTTTTGTTTAAAATTAAAATGAAATGAAATTAAAATTTTAATTTTTAAATTGTGGTACAAAAAGACAAATATAAAATTTACCATCTTAACCATCTTTTAAGAAGACTGTTCAGCAGTGTTAAAAATATTCATTGTTGTGAAACAAATGTCTAGAACTTTTCTATCTTGCAAAACTGAAACTCTGTATCCATTAAATAACAGCTCCCCTTTCTCCTTTCCCTCAGCCACTGGTAACCACTATTGTACCTTCTGTTTCTATAAATTGACTACTTTAGATACCACATGTATTTGTCTTACCTGCAGTATTTGTCTTTTCATGACTGGTTTATTTCACTTAGCATAAAGATTCATTCATGTTGTAACATGTGACAAAAGTTCCTTCCATTTTAAGACTGAATAATATTCCATTGTAAATGGATATACCACATTTTGTTTATGCATTCATCCATCAATGGACATTTGGGTTGCTTCCACCTCTTGATTTTTATGTATAGTGCTCCTGTGAACATGGATGTGCAAATATCTCTCTGAGATTGTTTTCAATTCTTATCATATATGCCCAGAATTGGGACTGCTGCTTTATGGTAGTTCTATTTTTAATTGTTTAAGAAACCTCCATATTATTTTCCATAACAGTTATACCATTTTACAATCCCACCAGCAGTGATCTGGTGAGCTTTAGAATAATAAAGATGACTGGGGAGCCACCTCAGAATAATGTAACCAGAAGAACTTCTGGAAAGGAATCTGGGCATCCCTATTTTTAAGGAAAGGCCCCATCTGATTCTGATGTGCTGCAGATTTGGGAAATACTGCACTATAACAAGGGTTTTTGCATACATGTCTGGAGATCTAGTATCTCATTTCAGCCCTGCCGTGAACAGTCTTTCTGACTTAGATATTTTCCCCTTTTCCTGGACCTCTGTTTTTCCCTCTGTAAAATGAGTATTTCCAAGGATCACTCTGTCTATATACACAAGGCAGGCTCTCTGGCCAGGCCACCATATTGTCCATTCTCTACCCATAGAACTGAATGCACTACAGGAGGAGCTGAAGCCCTTTGGCCTAGTTGTGTTGGGATTTCCCTGTAACCAATTTGGAAAGCAAGAACCAGGAGAAAACTCAGAAATTCTTCCAGGACTGAAGTAAGTGCCTACTTAAAACCCTATAGAGATCTGTCTCTGTCTATCTTTCCTCCATTTCCATAGGCACTTCCATGTTGGGGACTTCCAGGATGGGCAGTGGGTTAATAGGCTTGGGTACCTACTAACTGATTTTAAATTTGGCCTCCACTGATGTGAGTCTGGCAGTGTCAGAGATGCTTTCCCCTTCCCTGGGAAGTGAGACCTGGATGGATGGTGGAGGAGTGGGAGCACAGAAATAGCTCCTGGTGTTGCTGGTACAGAAACAATACAGATGGGAGACAGTGACAGCATGTGGAACAGAGAAAAATAAAGTGTCAGGGAGCCCAAAGTTTATCAATGGTCTTATTTTCCCTTCCCCGCCCTGTTTTCTATATTTCCACATCTGTTTCCCCTTTTTCGTAACCTCAAATCCTGGTACCCTATTATAATTTTCTCTCATATTCTGGAGCTTCCTGGGAACATTATGGTTCATTACAGGTATGTCCGTCCAGGAGGAGGATACGTACCTAATTTCCAGCTGTTTGAGAAAGGGGATGTGAATGGTGAAACAGAGCAGAAAGTCTTCACCTTCTTAAAGGTGAGCTAATTACTGACCTAAGCTGCTTCTTCCTTAATATTCCTAATGTAGAGTTGGTGTGGTAGAAATGGACACAAGGGCTCATGCCTGGAGGAGGGGTTGGACTCTTTGGAAGAGATCTCCTTATAAGCATAGGGACTAGGGTTAAATTTGTTAGTATCTGTGATGCTCTGGCTTTGTGGTACAAAGCACTGTGTACTTTCACTGGGACCACTCTCTTTTGTTCATTGACATTCATTCATTCAAGGAACATTTGTTGAGTGCCTGCTATCTATAAGGCAGTTTGCTAAACAATAAGGGTGTAAAAATGAACAGACGCAGTCCCTGTTCCTTGATGAGTTCACACTGGAGAAGACAAAAAAAAAAATGGCAGATGTAATACAACGTAATAAGTGCCTTTTATGAAACACTGGCTCTTAGATACAGAGAACGTGAGAGCTGAGAAGGGCCCTTAAAGATCATCAGAGTTCAGTGTTCTTAAATGCTGGACTGTGGGCCAAGGTTGACCCATGTTGAGATTTTTATATATACTGAAAAAACAGGGCAATGTAAGGAGGGTTTCATAAACATCAACTGATTTATAGAGCTGCCCTTTATTCTAAGATTAGGACACATATGTAATTTATTCTTATAATTATCTCTTTAAAACTAAATGAATAATGGTGTTTTAAATTTTTTTTCTTGTTTTTCAAAACAAAATGTTGGAGCTCCATATTGGCCTCCAAAAGGTATTTTCGAAAGATGACTGGCCCACGGAGCATCAAGATCTAGGAAACCACGTTCT
The DNA here is from genome assembly GCF_029407905.1 of Bubalus kerabau. NCBI lineage: Eukaryota > Metazoa > Chordata > Mammalia > Artiodactyla > Bovidae > Bubalus > Bubalus kerabau. The sequence continues at coordinate 22,178,500 of NC_073626.1, forward strand.
AATCTATTCCTTTTGTAGAAAAGGAAATTGAAAGCTAGAGAGGTGACATATCTCATTCATAGGAACAGGATTTTGTGACAGGGTCACAGGGAGAAGCAGAAAGAGGGAATAGACCTTTGCTATAATATCTACAACCTTCTTGGTAGTTAGCATGGTTGTGATTCAGACAATATATTAAGAATCATAGGAAATGAAAATATCTCAACATAAGAGGAAGTGGAGTATCTGTGGGTGAAAATAGCCTGGATCATCCATGAGCAGAAATGATTCCGTCATTTCTTTTTTCCATCTCTCTGCTGCAGCAATCCTGTCCTCACCCTTCTGAGATTATGGGCTCAATCAAACATATATCCTGGGAACCCATCATGGTCCATGACATTCGTTGGAATTTTGAAAAGTTCCTAGTGGGACCTGATGGCGTCCCTGTCATGCGCTGGTTTCATCGGACTCCAGTCAGTACAGTCAAGTCAGATATTCTGGCATACATGAAACAGTTCAAAACCAAATAAGAAGATCAAGTTGGGGGCAGGAGCCATCCTGCTTCTTTACCTGAAGATCTGTTTAAAAACAAAATCTTTTCTCTACATTCTCTTCCTAAATGCCCTCCACTTGACTAAATCACATATAGTGCCAAAATTCCCACTCTCTATCAAGTAGATTTATGTTCGGAAGGCTACTACTATTTCCCCCTGCACGAGTATGTGGGTAAGAGAAAAGAATGGAAACCCTAAACCCTCAGCTATCTGTTAACAAGTTTAATAAAATATATAGATATAGATATAGATATAGATATAGATATATACCTCCCTAGAGGAGGGCCTGGCAACCCACTGCAGTATTCTTGCCTGGAGAATCCCCATGGACAGAGGAACCTGGCAGGCTGCAGTCCATGGAGTTGCAAAGAGTCAGATATGACTGAGCGACTAAGCACAGTATATATGTGTAGATATATATATCTACACACATGTGTATATATATCAAAGGAAAATCATTCATCCATGAGGATAGGTCAATTTGGCATGATATCCTGAAAAAGAATGTTCCTACACATTCTGAGTTTTCCTTCTTTCTCTACCCTAAATGTGTAGAATTGACAATGTGGTGCATAGCCGTACAATTTAAGTTCTACTTCATAACATTTGTCTTCCCCTAGAAGAAACATGTAAAGTCAATTCCCAAAGATTTTCAGATCAGTCTTTTTCCATGACACCCCACCCATCCCTGCCTCCACTGATGTGTCACTCTTTTGTAGGAGCCTTAGATAGAGTGGGAGCAAGAAATCGCCTTACATCAAGGGAAGAGTATCTCCATGACAGTGGCAGTCAGAGCCTCTTTTTAATTCGGACCCTACAAAAATTTTCCTCTGTCTGATCTTTAGTGTATTCAGATTATGATACTTGGGCAGAACATCCTTTGAAAGATAGGCTTTCCCTTCTCAACCCTAGAACCCTTAGCTTCAGAACCAGCCCTGCAACTATCTCCAATAAAATGTTTCCTACAGTATCTGGAACCTGTGGTTGTTTTCAAATCCTATCTGGAACTCAAACTCATTTTTTCTCTGTCTTCTTCCTCACTGTGACTGTCACAGATGGTGTATTGACTAAATACCTAGACCCTTTGGATAGAAGATTTACCTTCCTACATCCTTGGAAGGTTGTTACCTGATGACTCTCAACTGTCACCCCTCTTTAGGAATTGTCTCAGGTCAAGGTCACATTTCATTTCCAAGGGCACCCTATATCCAATTATTGGTCTATGAGAGGTATAACAGCCAAGATCTGACTTCTCAACTCAGGACACATCTAAAGGGCCCATTCCAGGGGCGGAGACCCCCAGGAGTAAGCAAATGCCCTTTTGCACTTGCACTGCAGCCCAGTTTGTTCCTCCGACAAATTTTGATTCTTCGTTGCTTCTCAGGTGTTCACCCTGAGATAGTGCCCCAGTGAAGTTTCTGAATGCAAATCCCCATTTTGGAGTCTTTCCAGGGAACACAAAATACAGTAGTTGGTACCAAAGGTATCTGAGAAAGAAAATGCTAAGATGAGTTTTTTGGGGGTTTTTTTGTTTTTGTTTTTTTTGGTGTTTTTTTTTTTTTTGGCCACACCCATGCAGCAAGTGGGGATGTTAATTCCCTGACCAGGGATGGAACACATGCCCTTGAAGTGGAAGTACAGCGTCTTAACCACTGGACTGCCAGGAAAGTCCCTAAAATGAGATTTTTGAAGCTGGATTGTCCATCTGGTTGGCAGTAAAGGGATTGGTGGAACACAAACAGCCACTGGCACAAAGTAGCAATTTTTAAAACTTTCACCCAACCTGAACTGAGATGCTGTACTGATGGATATACAAACGCAAATGTGATGTATCAGGTGCTTGATAAATATGGGAGAGATGGTAATTATAATGTAATAGAATTCTTCAGTAGAAGAAATTGATGCCTTGGAGAGAGATGATTAAATGCTGAGGATGATATCTCATCAAATAAAGTGAAAATCTCTCAGTTGTGTCCAACTCTCTGGGACCCAGGCCAGAATACTGGAGTGGGTAGCCTTTTCCTTCTCCAGGGGAATCTTCCCAACCCAGGGATTGAACCCAGGTCTACCCACATTGCACGCAGATTCTTTTACCAGCTGAGCCACAAAGGAAGCCCATCAAGTAAAGGCTAATGTGAAAGCCAGAGTCTCCATAGGAGGGTATAAAAAAACTCTTATATCCTGCAACTCAAGGGCAAAAAAAGCTAAGGTTCAGCTCCAAGATTTAATCACAGGAATAGTAGGACTCCAAAATATGTTAAATTCTCAAACCGGATTATCTTCCATGCCTAAGTCATGGCCTCAATTGGAAAAGAACAGAATATTGAGACACTGGATGGAGACATCTGGTGGGATGCATTGTTGTTGCTATTAGTCGCTAAGTCATGTTTGACTCTTTGCAACCCCATGGACTGTAGCCTGCCAGGCTCCTCGGTCTATGGGACTTCCCAGGCAAGAATACTGGAGTTGGCTGCCATTTCCTTCTCCAGAGGATGCATTAGAACATCTCAATCTCCAGATTTCCCAAGATCCTTTGAGCTTTTTAGAAGTAGCCCAATCCTCCTTATCAAGGGTTAGTTAGTCCTTCTTCCTTGAAGAAATGCAGAGATCGCTCCTCTGCCAAACATGTACCTCTGCCACCCATTCGGCATCCTTCCATACACAACTAAATTCTAAGTGTTCTGGATCAAGGAGAGTAGAATGCTAAGTTAGTTGATGTAGAATACACTGATACTAGAGCATTCTCCCAAAGTACAGAATTTTTATACACTGGCAAGAACTCAACGTACTGTTACGATTCTCCTGCTTAAAACAGCAAAAGCTCTCACTAAATGTGGCAAGAATGCCAGGACTCTTGAGATTGATGGCAGAAAAAGGGATCAAAAACTCAAAGAAGTGGACATGCTAGAGTGGATTTACCATGTAATATTGGAAAACCCACTAGATGAATTGGTAACAGGAGAGCCAAAGGGTATTCTGTTGGGGGTGGGGGAAGGCATGTGATGGGAGAGGGACACTACCATTACTAAGAAGTTCCATGATGAGTGTCCTCTATTGGCCTTGTGCTGGTGATTCGAGATTCTGCTACAGAAGTGGCTTCACTGACAGCAATGGGAATTATAGGATCTTGAAGCAATTCAGGCCAGAAATAGCAGCACTCAACTGGTCAGAATCTGGTCCGTGTGTGCATGTGCATGCGCCAGGTGCGGGTGGGCAAAATTAATGTAATGAAAGACAATTTCAGAGAGGTAGCCAACTTTGTAGACAGTGTTGAGACGGTTAATAAAATACAGCATCCCTAGAAACAAAATAGATGGGCAGCCAACAAGCGTATTACTGTCTACACAGAAGAAATCAAGGATAATCAGAAGACTGAGGGTAGCTGCCCCAGTTAAAAATAAAATCACAATACCTTGCCCAGTTTCTGATCTTAAACCAGTTTTCAGATCTGACGTCTTGGACTAAAGGAGAAGCCAATTCCTGAGGACCCTGCAGTGTCACTGACAATATATAGAATATATTCCCCCCATTTCTTTCCTAAATGGACTTATAACCATTTACTCAACAATCATAGACTCAATAAAGAGAAAACCCCTCAAATTTCAAGGACTATTGGAAACAAGGTCCAAGTGAATATTTATATGGAAAGACCCAGAGTGTCATCATGGCCCCTCTGTTAAAATGGAGGTCATGGGGGTCCGGTGACAAGTGAATTTGTGTGTCCGGTTCACAGTGTGTCCACTCAGGCCATGGATCCATCTGGTGGAAGTTTCTTTTGTCCCAAAATGCATAACTAGAATGAAAAAAGCTGAAATGAACCCAAATATATTTCTCTGAGTATGAGACTTCAGAAAATTTTCAACTTACCACCTTTTTATTTTTCTTCATTTCCTTAGTCTGTATTGCATTTAATATAGTTTATTTAAACTTAATACATTTAAAACAGTGCTTTTTCTAAAGGAAATATTAGCTCTCTGAATGTTTCAGGATAGCAAAGTATTTTAACATTCTTAAGTTAAAAAACAGTGACTGGGTCGGGGTGGGACAGGTGGCATCTGAAGCAGAGGGAAAGTTGGCCAAGCACAGGGCAGAGCCGAGACAGAGGTGATGCAAGAAAGTAGACCCGCTGAGATGAAAAGTCCCCGGGAATTCGGAGAAATGAAAATGCATTGTGGTCTTACAGACGGAGTACACACTCCTGAGTGGAAAGCTTCCTGCCTTTGTGGAACCAATGTAATTTTTTTTCCCCATTCAAATGCTTTCAAATAAGTCTGAATTTAGAGAAGCCGTGGGAGTATGAGCGGAAAATCAAGATGGAGATGACTGCGACGCTCAACCGCGGCTGCGTCTCTGTGGGGAGAACGGCGGCAGATTGGCTGATACCAACTGATCAAAGACTGCTGTTGTGAATTGCATATCAGATTCAAAGAGAAAACCCCATATCAGAAGGCGCCATTTTATTCATAATATTGACTACCTTAAACAAGTCTTGATCTGTGAAAGTATATTCACTTACACCTCCCCAAACCTCTACCTCTCAGAGCTCCAGTGGCGCAATCGGTTAGCGCGCGGTACTTATAAGACAGTACGCTTGTGAGCAATGCCGAGGTTGTGAGTTCGAGCCTCACCTGGAGCAAATTTTACTACTCTCTAGCCATATGAAACAAATTAAATTTGAGGTCCCCACAAAGAGATCAACGGTTGGGATTTACATACTAGAGCTTCGTTGTGGGTTGTCTTCAAATTCTCTGTTTACGGTCGTGCATGGTTTAAGTACCATCCCGCTGATTTCGGTGCCTGCCTTCTTCCGACACTTTGGCAATTTAACTTTTGTCTCTTGCCAAGACTGTTTTACAGTAATAAACTACGTCTGATTTGTCAATTATGTGAAATGTGGACGCTTTTGGTTTTTAAACGTATCTCAGTGGAAATTTCCCTGTGTTTGAACCTGCTTTCCTCAGTTTCTCTACTCATCGGGTCTTCCTCTAAGGTGCTTATTACTCTTTATAAGTCCATGCTGCCTGTAGATATATCAGACACTCAGGAACTCAGTCTCAGAAAAGGAGTTGAACCAGGAGTCTGTGTGTGGGTCACTTAATCTCACCCTCTCTATCTTAAACATTATCAGAGTCATCCTGAGACAAGGACATGGAGCTCTCTGGCTTTACAAAAATTTATAATGGCATGTGTTCAAATGCTCAGCACTGTCCGTGCTTTTTCAGCTGCTGCTACATTTTGGAGTGCTTACATTCTCCCTGGCCCACCCTGAGCTGCCCACCAGGTAAATGTGGGTTCAAAACAAGGTTCACAGACCAATTCAGATTAACACTGGTAAAGAAGTGATAACGGATAATTTACTTACCAAGATATATCAATAGTGGCTATTCACAGTGTTGTTTTTAGTGTTAAATGAGATAACAAAGCATTGTTTGATTGATTGTTGTTGTTCAGTCACCAAGTCCTGTCGCAAATTCCCACTGTGCATGTCCCTTTGGAATATGATTGTGCAGCAGCTACCATCAAGAGGTGGAGTCTATTTCCCTCCTTGTATGTGAGCTGACCTTGTGATTTGGCCAATAGAATGCTGTGGCAATGATGTTGTGGGAGTGAGGTTGTGGGAGTTTCAATATTAGGGTTCAAGAGCCTTAAAACTTCTCCTCTTGCCATCTTGAGACCCTGAGATATCATGTGAAGAAATTCTACCTAACTTCCTGAAAGATGGAAGATCATGTGAAGAGAGAGTCCCAGTCATCCCAGCCATTCATTCCACATGACACCCCAGACAGTGAGTGGGAACATTTTGGACCATCTAGTGCCAGTCAGGCTGCCAGAAAACTGCAATCAATGAGTGACCACAAGCAAAACCAACAAAAGAATTGCCTAGTTGAGCACAGCCCGATAACTGACCTGCAGAATTGGAAACTAAATGTTGTTTTAAGTCACCCACAAAATTTGGGTGAGGTTTGTTATAAAGATGTAGATGACTGACATAAGCATTTAGCATGGAATTAGAATCCATAACAAGCAAACAGATTGATTTAGTGAGTAAAATTACCCATAAAGAAAAGCCCAAGTCTAGACATCTTAACTGCTAAATTCTACCATTTTTTTTAATTGATATTAATTCTTTACAAACTCATAAAAATTGGAAAAGGAAGCCATTATTACCCTGTTTATTTAACTTATATGCAGAGTACATCATGAGAAACGCTGGACTGGAAGAAGCACAAGCTGGAATCAAGATTGCCGGGAGAAATATCAATAACCTCAGATATGCAGATGACACCACCCTTATGGCAGAAAGTGAAGAGGAACTCAAAAGCCTCTTGATAAAGGTGAAAATGGAGAGTGAAAAAGTTGACTTAAAGCTCAACCTTCAGAAAACGAAGATCATGGCATCCGGTCCCATCACTTCATGGGAAATAGATGGGGAAACAGTGGAAACAGTGTCAGACTTTATTTTTTTGGGCTCCAAAATTAGTAAAGATGGTGACTGCAGCCATGAAATTAAAAGACGCTTCCTCCTTGGAAGGAAACTTATGACCAACCTAGATAGCATATTCAAAAGCAGAGACATTTACTTTGCCAACAAAGGTCCGTCTAGTCAAGGCTATGGTTTTTCCTGTGGTCATGTATGGATGTGAGAGTTGGACTGTGAAGAAGGCTGAGCGCCGAAGAATTGATGCTTTTGAACTGTGGTGTTGGAGAAGACTCTTGATTGTCCCTTGGACTGCAAGAAGATCCAACCAGGCCATTCTGAAGGAGATCAGCCCTGGGATTTCATTGGAAGGAATGATGCTGAAGCTGAAACTGCAGTACTTTGGCCACCTCATGCGAAGAGTTGACTCATTGGAAAAGACTCTGATGCTGGGAGGGATTGGGGGCAGGAGGAGAAGGGGATGACAGAGGATGAGATGGCTGGATGGCATTGCTGACTCGATGGACGTGAGTCTGAGTGAACTCCGGGAGTTGGTGATGGACAGGGAGGCCTGGCATGCTGTGATTCATGGGGTTGCAAAGAGTTGGACACGACTGAGCGACTGATCTGATCTGATCTGATTACCCTGATGCTAAAGTCAAACAAAGACATCACGAGATAAGAAAACTACAGACCAATATCTCTTATAAACATGGACATAAAAATTCTCAACAAAATACTAACAAACAAAATCCAGCAACAGATGAACATATTACAAAAGGGCCTGAGGAAACATTTGAGGATGGTGTCTGTGTTCATTATCTCTTTTGTAGTGGTGGTTTTATGAGTTATACATATGTCAAACTATAAGTTTAAATACATGCAGTTTAATAAAATTATGCCTCGATAAAGCTGTTTAAGAAAAAAATCATTACAGCATTCGGCATGAGCAGTTGTGGATTTTTTTTTCTTTCTTTCTCTCTTTCCTATACTGTGGAAGAGCTGTGTCTGGTTAGACTTATTTCTTAAGTTCGTAGTAAACGGAAGGACATGTAATTTTCTCAGTAGGAAGACTTGACAACTAATTCAAAATATTTCATAGTTTAAGACCATTTAAAATTTCAATTCCTACTTGAATCTAATTTGAACCGTCATATTGCTATATGAATGTGTCCATTACACCTAAATATTCAAATGTATTTGACCACGTTCTTTCCACTTGTGCAGAAGCTGCTCCCTCTTCATTATAATTTGCCTGACTGGTCTCTTCTCGTGGTTCCAGGTTTCTGTTTTAACCCTGGCTCCTCAGATACTGCTTAATGTTCAACTAATTCATCCCGCAATGTGTGGGAGAACCCACAGCTGGTCTCTGAGACCCTATAGAAAGACGGTGCGCCTCTCAGGTGGCATCCACGTGAAACCAGGAGCCAGCTGCTCTAAAACGTGGCAAGTTTTCCTGTCGAAAGGGGGCGCCATTTAAACTGACTTCCAAAAAGCAAATCTCAACATTTTCAGCGTCAAAGTACAGAGCGGCACCTGAAAACCAACGGAAGAGTCGTACGCTAAAATAAGAGACGTCCAGACACTGCCGGAAGAGGAGAGCAGAATTCCTTGACATTCGTGCCTTGTGGCACCCACCTCACTCACTGGGTCCACCCAACCCCCTGGAAGAGGCTCCAAAAGACCAGGGCTGGCGCTCTTCGCAATCCCAACACCTGCTTGCCTGCCTGACCAAGGACTCCTATAGTACAAAAGGCTCGATGGAGAGGGCTGGCGCCGACCCCATTTACTGAACCGCTTATACCCACAGGGAGATCTCTGATGCTATAATTTGGGATTTGAGAGCTGGGACGGCGATATCTGGGTAAAGGTAGCAGGAGTGTGAAAAATGAAACCACAACCACGAAGGGATTCGAACCCTCAATCTTCTGATCCGAAGTCAGACGCCTTATCCATTAGGCCACGTGGTCCTCCGCCCTTACGATGAAGGAAAATATTACAAGTATTGAGAATCTGGGCTATTCTTGTTACTGTAACTCATGAAAAGATGCCTTTCCCATCAATTTTACTTAAAAGGTGGTGTCATTGGTACAAAACCCAAGTAACTTCTTTTAAGAAGTTATGGTTAGAGACTAGGGCAAAATGGAAATTCCGCTTTTCTCCAAACTCCTACCCTTAGCCTGACACCAAATTTCTTTTCTGAACAAAATTTTACACTTGCATTGTAATGCCTCTTCAGTCGGTTGATTAACCTGTTTAAAAAAAAAAAAAAAAGAAGCAAAACAGGATTGAAATGTCTTTTGTAATCACGGCTACAAAGGCTCGATTTACCTTCAGAATGAAGACAAAGTCAAAATTAATACCCTATGGGAATAAGTGAAAATTACAACAAAAAAAGACCGCTCCTGGCATCCTCTCAGCTGGGCGCCCAATCCTGCCAAGACGCCTTCAATTAGGATTGAATTGAGAAGCGTCTTCCTAGGCCTAGCCCTTCTTGGAAACCACGAAGAACAGGCCCACTGAGTACCCTCCAGGGACACCTTAGTAAAAACCCCAACGACTGTACTTACTGAGCAATTAGAAAATGTCCCTCCTCTTGTGCAGCCACTGAGTTGCGGGGTTGTGTGACTGAGAGAGAAGGAACCATTCTTCAGGTTAGAAAGGTTGGATTTTGAGTCAGTCTGTTGTAGTTGTCTGTTTGCTTTCCAGCTCATTTCCCACAGCCACTCTCATCTCAGCGGATCTCGATCCCCCACTAGTGATGGTGCGGGCGAGGAAAACACACGGGTGGTGGGAAGGTGCGCGGGAGGCCTGGAGGAGTTACTCACACCGCCTACTTTGGACCCTATTCCTGAGGGTGCGGCGGGCACGGTGAAAGCAACCCAGCTGGAATCTGAGGCTTTTGGGGGGCCTCATTCCCCATTATTAGGAACTGCGAGGGCCTGATTTTGGTCTTCATCCAACCTGTCTTCTCAGAGCATTCCGGCTCCCAGCCCCGAAAAGTTGAAGTTACATAGATTTTTCACAATTTAGAGATGCTGGAGAAACAGCGGTTTCTCAAAAGCTTCTGAGCACCCTGAAGAGGCTGCTCTCTTTTGCTTGCTTTCCAGGAAAGCACCACCCCGGTTCTCTGGGCCACAGCAGGTCAAAGTGACAGACTGTCTGGGGTCTGTCCTTAACCCAGCCTTCAGTAAGCATTCCAAGAACTGAAATCTAAAAGATGAGAAAGGTTAGCAAAAAATAAAATTAAAAGCAAAAGAAGAGTATATCCAAAAGGTGGATCAGAATGTGCAAAAGTGTAAGAAATTTTGCCCAATTAATTTGAAGTTTTAAATGAAATCGTAACAAAAAATCAATTAAATTTCACTAAAGAAAAAATAGCAAATATGAAGTCCCAAACCATTAAATTAAACCATAAATACTCAAAAAATTTTCCCACAGAGAAAACTCCAAACCCAGATATTTTAATCTGAAAGTTCTATAAAACATTACAGGGAAAATAATATCAGTTGGACACAAATACTTTCAAATATAGTAACAGAGGGAAGCCTCTCCATCTCATTTTATAAGCCTACTTTCATCCTAATTAAATCAAAGCCAGGAAACATGAAGAAATTAAAGGGAAAATGTTTACCTCAGTACAGGCAGAAAGAGCATTTAATAAATTTCCGTGTCCACTAATGAAACAACAATCTGGAAATAGAAGGAAAGTTTTTTAACCTGATTTTTAAAATACAAAAATAATCTGCAGAAAACATAATACTGCTGCTACTGCTAAGTCACTTCAGTTGTGTCCGACTCTGTGCAACCCCATAAACGGCAGCCCACCAGGCTTCCCTGGGATTCTCCAGGCAAGAACACTGGAGTGGGTTGCCATTTCCTTCTCCAATGCGTGAAAGGGAAGTTGCTTAGTTGTGTCCGACTCTAGCGACCCCATGGACTGCAGCCTACCAGGCTCCTCCATCCATGGGATTTTCTAGGCAAAAGTACTGGCGTGGGGTGCCATTGCCTTCTCTGAGAAAACATAATACTTAAAGGCAAAAAATTCAAAACATTCTGTTTGAAGTTAGGAACACATAAAGTAAACCAGAAATTACCACTTGTATTCTCTTCCAGAAAAGACCCTGATGCTGGGAAAGATTGAAAGCAGGAGAAGGGGACAGAAGATGAGATGATTGGATGGCATCACCAACTGGATGGACATGAGTTTGAATAACTTCTGGGAGTTGGTGATGGACAGGGAAGCCTGGTGTGCTGCAGTCCATGGGGTCGCAAAGAGTTGGACACGACTGAGGGACTGAACTGAACTGAACTGATTCTCTACTAGACAAAAGGAAAGCAAAAAAATAAAAAGCTGTGATGACTAGAAAGGAAGAAACAGAACTGACTTTGTTTTTAACAGATCATGTTGGCAATCTACTGCAGTATTCTTGCCTGGAGAATCCCATGGACAGAGGAGCCTGGTGGGCTACAGTCCATGGGATCACAGTTAGACACAACTCAGTGACTGAACACACACACATACATATGCTTATGTACAAGATCAAACAGAAAAATTATTATAAATAGCGTCAGAGTTTTACCACATTTTCATGACAGCTATAAAAATTTAGTTATATGCAATAAAGAAATATCTAGAAATCACACAAAATGAGATATTATGATAATATTTCATTAATAAGGAAACATTCCAAAACAAATACAACATGGTTTCATCTATAGAAACTACAAACTAAGCATATTAAATAATCTATCGTGTTAAATACATATATTAGTAGTAAAGCTTAAAAGCAAGGGACTGAATAGGAGGGAGGCTCTAGAGGGAAGGGATATATGTATACTTAAAGCTGATTCATGTTGTTGTACAGCAGAAGCTAATACAAAATTGTAAAGCAATTACATCCAACTAAAAAAAAAAAAAAAAGAACTAAGGACTCAGTCATGTGCATGAGAAATCTTGGGAATAAATTATCCAGTCCAGTCAGAGGGCTGCATCCAGTTCCTGGCTGAAAAATTATCTGCAATCCCATGAGAGACCTCCAAGCCAGTACCACCCAGCTAAGCTGCTTCTAGATTTCTGATGCACAAAAATTGCTTGAGAATAAATGTTTATTGCTGTTTTAAGGTTTTTTTTAAAAAAAGGCAAGGGAATGATAATCACAAGCATTAATATAGTAGTTATCTCAAGTGAGAGAGAGATGTAAAGTGGAGTGGGGCAAATGGAACTTACAAAATAAAGGCAATGTTCTCTTTCTTAATTGGTGGCTTTGTTTTTCTTTTTAAATTATTTTTACTTGAAATGTAACAAACATGCAGGAAAGTGTACAAACAGAAGCATATACAGAATACTTATATTTATGTAGATGTATCTCTGAATATATATGTATGTGAGTGAAAGTCACTCACCAGAATACTGGAGTGGGTAGCTGTTCCCCTCCCCAAGGGGATCTTCCCAACCCAGGCCTCGAACCCAGGCCTCGAACTCAGGCCTCGAACCCAGGCCTCGAACTCAGGCCTCGAACCCAGGCCTCAAACCCAGGCCTCGAACCCAGGCCTCCTGCATTGCGGGTGGATTCTTTACCAGCTGAGCCACCAGGGAAGCCCATATGTATGTATATATAAATGTGTATATCACTGAATATTTACAAAGAGAACATGTCTATGAACTCTCACTCAGATCTTTTGTTCCAATTTATTGCCACTATTTCTATCAAATTGAATCAAAAATTAAGTTTTGTCACCTAGGTTGTCTGTGTCAAGAAATACCAGAAGCCCCTCTCATGTGCCTCCTAACTACTTTCTTCTTAAGGGTAATCACATTTTGGACTCTGATATCATCTACTAGCTTTGCACATTTTAAATAACATATAAATAGAATTTTACAATATGTACTGTCATGTCTGGCTACTTTTCTGCAGCACTATGAGGTTCATCCATATTGTTGCATTCAATGATGTTATTTGTATTTATATATATAGTCATACATATATATAATCCTATTGTATTAATATGCCACAATTTATCCATTCTAGTGATGGATATATGAGTTATTTTCAGTTTGTGAAAATTGTGAATAGGACTGTTACGAACACTTTTGTATATGCTTTTCTGTGGACTTGTACACAGATTTCTATTGAAAACTGTAGTTAAGAAATTGACCCCATTTTTTATATTTGCTGACAGCTTTCAAGACCCATCACTCTCACATCTAAGCCAGCCCATAAGTGCTTAAGCTCCCTCAGAGGGAAGATCAACCCATGCTAGTCCTGGTTCTCACTTAGGAATCTTCACTCCCCTCTCCCCTCCACAGCCTGCCCCCTTTCCCTGTAAAAACCAAAGCCCATCACCCCTCCTTGCTCTTATTTTTGGACTTACCTCAGAGCCTCTCCTAGTCTCCCCAGAAAACTTCATTATGTGAAAGATAAATGTTTTCATATCTCCCGGGTACATATGTAGCATTATCGATCTCGCCAATTTGAATCCTTTGGGTATGGCAACCATTTCATTTCAGCTGAATGATTGCAAGATAGATGTGCACTCATGAGTGGACTTACAGAGTCACAGCAAGTGACTTTACTACACTTCTTTTGGCAAGTGGCATATATGATTTCCACATATCTGTAATTACTTGTAAGAGAAATGGGCAACTGAAAATGGGAAAAAATAAAATATGACAAACTAGATAAAAAGATAGATGAAAAACAATTATCCATAACCAAACAAACTCGTCTGGTGAATGCAAGATTCTTTCGACTCTATTTCAATGCTATAGAAATGCTAGTGCCAGCTGGGCTAATGAAAAAAAATGTTGATTCAGGTTTTCTTTTGTTTACAGAAATTTTATTTTTTTAATTGAAGTATAATTGACCTACAGATCTATGTTAGTTCCAGTTGCACAATATGGTGATTTGATATTTCTATTACAAAATAATTACCATGATAACTCGAGTTACCAAAGATATTACTATAATATATGTGTATATATATATATATATATATATATTTTTTTTTTTTTTTTACTGTTTTCCTCATGCTGTACATTTTATCTTCATGACTGATTTATTTTGTAACTGGAATTTTGTGCCTCTTAATCTCCCTCACCTATTTCACTCATCCCTCCACGCGCCTCCCCTCTGACAACCACAGTCAATCCATGTTGCCCGAAACTGTGAGAATGTGCGTATTCAACACCTCTCTGACCCTTCCCGGGATGGTGACAACCATCCCATAATGGAGGTGAAGCAGGTTTATTTATTTCCCCAGAAAATGACCTTCGCCAGTTCATTTGCCCTTTTGTGACGGGAAGAAGAGGGTTGCAGAGATTTAAGATCATTCTTAGGGTTCTGCCTTTTTCGGGATCTGAAGGAGGCAGCTGGGTGGTACTGTAGTACTGAATCAGAACAGAACAGAACTGTAGTACTGAAATCTTCATCCTTTCTCAGGAACAAAGAGGCGTGCAAAATAGGCCCTACTGGGATTCGAACCCAGGATCTCCTGTTTACAAGACAGGCGCTTTAACCAACTAAGCCATAGAGCCAGACAAGGAACAACCTCCGAAAGAAACTTTAAATCAATTTTCTTTGTTACTTGGAAAAATATCCAGATCTTTTCCAGTCTTACTTATATACAGGTTGTACCCATTTCAGTGACTGAAGAAAGGGCTTGACAATGTGATGATTACTATGCCTCAGAGAGACATAGAAGTTAAAATGAGGCCACAGACACCACATCCGAGTCCTGAATTTGCGTAAAAATATTCTAATACATTATATTTCCATAGCACTTTGGAATTACCAAAATTTGCCTCTCTAAACATCAAAAGCAACCCCCAATACTGAGCATATTATCATTCCTATTTTATATTCAACTCCAAAAACGTTTAAGGACTTGTTCAAGTTTGCACAGATAGCGAAGAAGTGGAGTTAAGACGAACTCATTTTCTCATGCTAATTCATTAGCATCTGAGTCACCAGGAAAGCCCTCTGATGCTAATTCAACCACATTGTCAGCACAGCATTTTCTCATGCTGCAGAAAGAAACAACCCCAAGAATCATAGCAGCTTAAGTAACACACCCTGCTCCTGCTATTTGTCTTCCGTGACTCCGCCCAGGATGAGGGAGCCATCTCTACCTGAAACATTGATGGTCTCTTGACAAACGAAGAAAAAAAAATATGGCAAATAAAGAACTGTTTCTTTGTGCCCAAAAGTACCATGTCAATTCTGCTCACATTTATTATCCAGAGTGAAATAAGTCAAATCTGGTATCTGTGGAGTGAGGCAGTACAATCATATCCCAGGAAGAGGCAGTAAATACTTTTGAAAATTATAATTTTTCACAACTACCGTCTCATATAGTCTCATTTGTGAAACTCAGAACTTTTTTCTTTTTAAAAATTTATTTGTCCATTTCTTCCTCATCTGTGTTGAAAATGTTCAGTTTTGTGGCTTTTAAGTTTTTAGTTTGGGAAACATGAGTATCAGTTCGTAAAGATAAGCTGGGCTAATGTGGGCACTGTAGAAATTCAGTCAATATAATCTATCATTGCTATGTATTTGGGATGGGGAGTAGGAGAAAAGATGAAAGATGAAACCAGTTAGTTAAGAAGAGTAAGAACAAGGTAGTTCTTGACAGCAGCTGTACACCCATATACACTCATCTGAGACTGTGATTGACTACTTTGCATATGGCTAATAGTAAACACTATTAATAGTGAACACTACCACAATAGAAGATAGAACACTTCATCACCCCCCAGAATTCTCTCCGCGATATCTCACTTTTACTACTGTATTCAACTACTGTTGAATAAACATGATACATTTTATTCTGTGAAAGGATATTTAGGTTTTTTCCCACTGAATTTTTATAAGCATTTGATGGTTTTCCCCCACTTTACCCACTTAAACACTGCATCTAAACATGCACCTACAAAACAAACTTATCATCAACTTCCAACCAAACCACCCAAGATCAGTTTTACAAATTTAACATCTTACTGACACCCACCCTTGCATTCAAATTCTAATTCTACCCCTTGAATTCACTTCACTGATCAAGTCTGCCATTTCAAAGAAATTATTCCCGATCTTGAAGTCATTCTTTAACTTTAATAAATTAATAAAAAACAATAATAAAAATGCATACAATATACAAGACCAAAAATTTTAATGTTCGAATGAACAGATTTAAAATTACATCCTAATAACTATAACAAATTTGACAGGGAAAATAAGAGAAGTATAAAAAGTGTACACTTTAATATACTATGGGCAATTTATACACAGAATTGCTAATTTAATAAAAACTTTTCATAGTTCCATAATGCCTATATGTATACTTTGAATTAACACATTATAAAATCAGTATTTAAATTTTTTAATGTGATAAGTGAGCTTGCTTCTTGCTCGTTAATTTGTCTAATCTAGGTTGGATTGATGACAATGCTACTCTCAAGGGATAATGTATATTTAAACTGTTTCTATGTTTTGTTTTAATAACACTTAAGGTAGAGAACCCAGTCTCACAGAGGTATGTTGAGGGGAACAGAAGAAGAGATTTTAAAGCAATCTCAGCAAGCTCAGGATATTCATTTTTAACTTTTATCCAAAATGAAGCAAGTGATGCTGTATTTTCAAAATTCATTTTCAATCCTTCATCAGTAGCCAGCTTCAACAACTTATCCTGTAGGATTATAGTTAAATTTAAATTATCTTTTGATGAAAGAAATGGATTTTGTATCCATGAATTTCCTATGCGTGGATCTTCTTTTGAAGGAAAGTACAATTCAAAACAATCTAACAAATTTGTAAGATGTTCACTGACAACTTTTTGTAGATGTGCAATATCAAGATCATTACCTACTTCATTGATAACTGTTGTTAAATTATGGAACATGTCATAACAATCTGTAGAAACTCTTTTTTTCCAAGCTTTTAACTTTTGTTTTTGTCCTTCAATCTTATCTGCCATTGAAAAACATGTTGCATTTTTTCCTTGCATGCAAACATTAAGATCATTAAAAATACTGAAGATATCAGATAAATAAGCAAGTTTGGCAATCCAATTCACATCTTTGAAAAGTTGGGACCAAACTGGCTTCTTGCTTTGCAGAAATACTAAGAGTTCATTTCGTATTTCAAACAGTCTTGATAGAACTTTTCCCCAGGATAACCACCGTATTTCAGCATGCAATAACAGTTGCTTATGATCAGCTTCCATATTATCACACAATAAAGAAAATAATCTTGAATTTAATGCATTAGATTTTACATAATTCACAATTTTTACTATGTCAGTAAGCACACTATTCAGTTCAGCTGATATTTTTTTCATAGCAAGACTTTCTCGATGAATGAAGCAATGTGTTATTTTACATTCTGGTGCAAGTTCTCTAATCTGGTTAATCACTTCAGAATGTTTTCCTGTCATTGAAGCTGCACCATCAGAACACACTCCTACACAAAACTTAAATTCCAAACCACATTTGTTGACAACATAATTCTTCAGAGCTTCATACAGTTCTGAGCTAGTTGTGTTTGTTGGTAAAGAGGCTGAAAAAAAGAATTCTTCCTTTATATCATCATCATGTTCAAACCTCACATATACTAAAAGAATTATCATGTTAGCAATATCTCTGCACTCATCAAGTTGCAATGAAAAATACTTGGCTAGTTTTATTTGTTCTATGAGTTGGTCTTCCATATCATTCGCCAGTTCCTGAATACGTCGAGCTATGGTGTCATTGGAAAGTGGTACTTGAGCTACCTTCTTTGCTGCAGATTCACCCAACATTTCTAAGCAAACTTCTTTGATGCAGTCCTTCACTAGTGTCTCAGCAATTGTGTACGGTGTTTTAGACTTTGCAACCGGAAGCGCTACTTTATAAGAAGCCCTCAAAGCACTAATGTTTATGTGAGAAACATTGAACACATGCTTTGGTTGGTTTTTCAATTCATTACTCTTTCTTTCAAAGAATTCTTTTGGTTGTGAACTTATTTCTTTATGTTTTGAATATAGATGCCGCTTAAGTTTTGATGGTTTCATCGCTTCATTAGCCAGTACATCTCCACAAATAATACACTGTGGTTTCAGCACTTCACCATCAATTATGGCTATGAAACCAAACTCAATATATGAGGGATCATACTTCCGAGTAAAGCTAGTATGAACTCTTTTGGTTTTCACTCCCTCAAGATGACTTCCATTGTTACCATTTCTCTTGCTACTATTGCCATATTCAGAATAGGTGTGTCTTTTCTTCACAAAAAAGTCCAGTGAAGCTTGTTTTGTCATCTGCAAATTAGAATTAAAAATAAGCAATACAAATTTTACTTTCCTCTTTATTAATAATGTTAAACTAAAAATTAAAAACTAGGCTTGCATCATCAAAAAATCTACAAATAATAAAAGCTGGAAAGATATGGAGAAAAAGGAATCTTCTTCTACACTGTTGGTAGGAATGTAAATTGGTACAGCCACTATGGAGAACAGTATGGAAGTGCATCAAAAAGCAAAAAATAGAGTTATTGTATGATCCTGCAATCTCACTCCTGGGCATATATTCAGAGAAAACTATAATTCAGAATGATACATACACTCCAATGTTCATTGCAGCACTATTTACAATAGCCAAGACATGGAGGCAACCTAAAGGTCCATGAACAGATGAATGGATAAAGAAGATGTAGTACATATATACAATGGAATATTACTCAGCCATAAAAAAGAATGAAGTAATGCCATCTGCAGCAACATGGATGGACTAGAAATTATCATATTCAGTGAAGTAAGCCAGAAGAAGAAAGATAAATAAATGACATTGCTTATAAGTGGAATCTAAAAACAAGATACAAATGAACTTATTTCCAAAACAGAAAGAGACTCACAGACATAAAAACAAACTTATGTTCAGTTATCAAAGGAGAAAGATGGGGGAGGGATAAATTAGGAGATTGGGATTAATATATATATACTACTATATATGAAATAGATAACCAACAAGGTCCTACTGTATAGCATAGGGAATATACTAAATATTTTGTAATGACCTATAAGGGAAAAGGATCTGAAAAAAGAATGGGTGTGTGTGTGTGTGTGTGTATATATATATATATATATATGTATCAACATGTATATACATATATGTATATATACATATATAAACCGAATCACTGTGCTGTATACTTGAAACTAACATAATATTATAAATCAACTATACTTCAATTTAAAAAATTTTACAAAACCAAGCTTGATTAAAAACATAAAATTATTTTAAAATTAAGTTATAAAGATAAGTAAATGCTTACATTTTCTCAGTTTTACACACTTCTGGGTTACAGCTGACAAGCTAAATAGCATATCACACATTTTAATTTGAACTTATTATACTTGACTAATTTACAACTGCTATCACATGTGATTCACCTTGAGAGTTTAACATCAAAACTGAATATTCTATTTGAAAAGATGAGTTCATTAATCATGTGCTTGGTATCTGCAATGTCATATTGTTGTAATTTCCAAGTACTCTCAATATGTGTACTTACCTCATTATGAACTAGTATGACAGTTTGTAGACCATCACTGGTCTGAAGAACAAACTCTGAATACCACTGGCCCAAATCATGTGTAACCTTCATATTTCAAAACACTAACTTGAACACATATTAGTTCTACTTTATAAAACCTAATGATTGAAAAATCTCTTTGGCCTTATTTCACACTCTGCATTTTAATCATAAAACCAAACTTTCCCAACACAAACTCATGTCTCCCAACCAAATTATCATTCCCTGCCCTTCTTAAATATTTCTTCACTTGACCTGAGATGCCCTTTCTTAGCTTACCTTGCCACCCAAACTTACATACAACTAAAACAATGTAACAGTAAGTTCATCTGTTCCCAAACTTATCCTTCTGTAGAAACATACCACCAGGCATACCATTTGTCCCCTGGATCCTAGCTTTCTCATCCCCCCAAGAAATGCTTGACATCAGAAAGAAGAGATATTACTGCTGCTCACTCCAGAACAATAAACAAAGCAGCATCCAAGGTTATAACTTCCAACTTGAAAAATGAGTAGAGGGAGGACATTAAAAGTAATTGACCTTTTTTAGAAGAAAATATATCCAAGGTGGCCATCATTGTGCTTTAGTGTGCCATGTCAAAACTTTCTCACTCATCATGATCACAGTAAAGAAGAAAGAGGCTCTTGCCTTGCTTTGATCCACAACAAATTCTTTGATCTACACTCAAATTCTTACCCAATCTCCTACTTTGTCTGATGAAAACGGTGTCTCCGATGGCTTTAACATTTTGAAAGGTTGAACAGTCAAACTTCTTGGAACCTCATCATGTTTCCTTTTCATTGTAGTGGTCTGGTAGCAAAGACTACAAGTTATTTTGTTACAATAACCCTCAGTCTCAGGTTGAAAGGGCACTCCACAGATTGCATGGATGTTTCTACAACACGATTCACAACTGTTAGCACCTATGCATTCTTTTCCACAAACCACACATGATAAAAAATTCAGTCTGTTTTCAGGAATAGGTTTTTGGGCTACCTTAGGAGTAATAGAAATAATCTCTTCAATATCACTACTATCTGTTCCAATCTCAATGTTTTCTTCATACTGGGCTCTAAGAGTATTTTCTGATTCTTTATCAGCCTGTTCCAATTCATTTTCTGTGTTCAGGCTGGCAACAAGTTCTTCAGTTGACTGAGACTGAGAGAGCCCCAGTTTAGCTTCAGAGCTAAATGCACCCTCACATAGAGTCTGTTGCATGCCTCTGTGATGGGGTTGATTTTGGGTCATTTGAATAAACCACAAGAATTCACCCCAGTGTGATGAATTGTTAGTTTGCATCCAGGAGATAATCCGATTTTGGATATCCTCATTAACTTGATTTATAGAACTTAGGCTTTGGCAGGGCTGAGGATTCCCATGAACAATTTTAAGTTCTGGCCAAATATTACTAAGTTCACTGACAATCTGGCTTGAAAATTCCCTCCCACTGTCAGACTGTAGAACACTGGGTGCTCCGATAATTGTAAAAATATCTAAAAGAGCACGTGCAACCTCTTTAGGCCTTTTAGATTTTAATGACCGCAAAAAACTCAAGTTTGTACGAAAGTCTTGACAATGCATAATAAATTTATACTCTCCATCAGGATTCAACTGCATGTCTATAAGATCCACTTGGCATCTTGAGTTAACTTCCTTAATTGGCTTTGATGTTAGAACTTTCTTGAGTTTTGAATTTTTCTGTTGGCATGGTTTGCAGAGTGTCAAATATAGCATTATAACTTCTTTTGTGATGTTCTTGTATTTTGCTTGTAACTCTTTTTCCATGCGGGTACGTCCACCATGTCCAATGCTGAGATGTGTATCATGCAATATGTCAAATAAGTCCTCACTGTGTAAATAAAACCGTATTTTATCTGTTTCCCCGTTTATAGCCTCAATTAGCTTCTCATGACCTTGTACAATGATCACATCAAATCTAGCCAAGCGCCGGTAGTCAATTGATTCTTTTTTTTCCTTAGCCTTAGCTTCTTTTACTTCCCTGATTAATTGACAGTACTTTGCTTTAGAAAATATCTTGGTGTTATTACTCTTGTTTTCCAGTAACACTGCTAAGCTTCTGAAGAACTTTTCTCTCATGTTTTCTGGTTCGATTTCTGCTTCATTGGCATCTAAACTACTAAAGTTATCATCACCCATGTTTTGAGACATCATGGAAAGCCACAAAAATGATCCTAAAATATAAATGAGAAACCAATTAGAATATTTGGGAATATAATCTAAATACCATATTGCCCAAATAACCACTAGACCTTAGAGTAGAAGTAGATATGAACACATAAGAGGGGCAGCACAATTTTGATTAAGAAGTCTACCTTTGGAGGAATAAAGAGGGGTAGCCAAGAACAAAAAGTTCTGATAAAGAGTAGAAAGCCAGGTTATGACTTTCCAGAGCAGTATCCAGGGTTAACCTTAAAGTAAAGCACTGTTTTATGTAAAACATAAAAAAAATTGATGTTATTATTTTTTCATTTATTTATTAATTACACAAAAACTATTTTTTGGCTAGAGAAGTCTCAGAAATACAGTAATAGTTTTTTTCATAGAATGATAGTTTCTTAGTTAATTAACTTACTTATTTTGGCTGCATCCAGGTCTTAGTTACAGCGTGCAGGGGGGATCTTTTGTTGCAGCACCCCAACCCTCTAGCTATGTGGCAAGGCTCTGGAGCCCACAGGTTCAGCAGTTCCTCCATGGCATAAGGGATCTTAGTTCCCACGTGGATCTTAGTTCCCTGACCTCCACTGCAAGGGGACTGGACCACCAGGGAATGGATGCTTAACTACTGAACCATCAAGGAAATCCTAATAGGTGTTTTTGTCTTTTTTTTAAGTCTCAGACTATACCACATTTTGTTTTATTCAGTCATGTTAGCTGGTATAGCAACATCTGAGGCTTAAGTTGAAAGATCATATATTTACATCAGCTGCCTTTTGGTGCTTGTAAAGCTATAAACCCAATATAAATACCCTTACTACTGATTTTGATAAAGAAAGAGCAGCAGATGAACCTGAAGTAGTGAAAAATCTCTGGCTTAATATAACATATTAAAATAAATGTTTGCTAAGCTAAGTTGCTTCAGTCGTGTCCAATTCTGTGCGACCCCATAGACGGCAGCCCACCAGGCTCCCCCATCCCTGGGATTCTCCAGGCAAGAACACTGGAGTGGGTTGCCATTTCCTCCTCCAATGCATGAAAGTGGAAAGTGAAAGTGAAGTCGCTCAGTCGTGTCCGACTCTTAGCGACCCCATGGACTGCAGCCCACCAGGCTCCTCCATCCATGGGAGTTTCCAGGCAAGAGTACTGGAGTGGGGTGCCATTTAGACTATTCATAATAATAGAAACATTTAAATAAATCAAATTTGGCTAGTCTTAAGGAAGCTATTTTGAAAAATCAAAAAGAATAATTTGGAATTAGCATATAACCTCGAAAGTCCTATAGATGCTTGGAAAAAATACTTTTTCTCAAATTGTTTGATAATTTGCATACCAAATATTGAACCAGTAAATTGAAATAATTCTCAAATGTTCATAATTTCCAAAGCTTCAAAACTGTGTGTTTTGGCCTCATATAACTCTCAATTGTTCCAACAAGACCTCCTTGATCATTTAAGCTTACAGTGAATTCTCCTTTCTTGAAGATATAATTTATCAATAACATAAACTAGCACTGTAGTACTTTCTTCTTTCCCTGTTTCATATGTACAACTGACAAGACTATAAGTTTCTAAAGAAGCAGGGATCACTTTTCCTTCTAGTATTTCTTCCACTATCTAACATTTTATTACAAAGAAAAGTGTTGGATAGGGAGTTCCCTGGTGGTCCAGTGATTTAGACTTGGTGCTTTCACTGCTGAGGGCTGGGTTCAATCTCTGGTCAGGCAACTAAGATTCTGCAAGTCAAGCCTTGGGGTGCAGCCAAAAAAAAAAAAAGTGTTGGATAAAAATTTGTTAATTAGCTTTATAATGAAGATGACAACACTCCTGAAAAGTGCTATTTCAAAATGTGACTGAAAAGACCATTATATAGATAGTATTTCTTTCGACACTGATACATTTTGTATCATGCTATGGAGCCATGAACATAAAGGAAGGTAAACAAGGATAAACCAGGGGGAAGAAAGAAATACAAGGCAATGTAAATGAGAACCAAGAGAATATGAGCTTCAGAAATTAGTACAATCAATATTAGTAGGTCTATGATAAGCAGAAAATATGGAATTGCTAGGGATATGAGAAAAGAAAAAGTGATATCAATTATACTTAGGCCTTTTGGAAAAGACAGGTGCTCCAGAACCAAGCCAGCCTGCATCACTGCCTCTACCACACATTACACTGTTAATAGTCCTTAGATCTCTAGTGGACATGGACTTCAGAAATTCCATTTTCTTCCGTAGGATTTCTAAGTAATATTTCCAATCTTAAATAGCCATATGTAACAAGAATTGGGGAGCAGAGGCTATAGAAATGGGACCCATGGCTATACTGACAAGTGATCCACATTTATATACAGAGGCATCTCTGATTTACCTATCCACAGGTACTTAATTCCATTGCAAGTTATCCATGAAAAATACTGTGTTCAATTATTTTTTACATTATTGTTTGATTGCTTAAGTCAAGTTCATTAATAGCATTACACTACACTGATTGACCTTTCCTTCAGCTATATTCAGTAGAAGCTTCAATGGAATAAAGTTTGATAACCTTTCAATGAATGGGCCCTTCTCTCTCCCAAATCTCATCCTCTTTCCAAAGACTAAATTATCCTCACCATTATCTTGAAGGAGGTGTGACTCTGGAGATTCACATTCCATTCTGTCTTCTATAGACTGGAGATGGGTACCTAAGGACTCCTTTGCAGTATCCAGAAGAGTCTTTTCTTCCATAGGAACTTCTTGCTCATATGTGCCCTGTGGGACCTGGGGATAAATAGGTGCATTTGGAAATTAATATAATGTTAATAATATCACTGCATAAACCATAGCTAAACCTTAAAACATTTTTCTACTGAAATGGAAAGGATGTAAGAAGAAAAAGTCTTCACTGAATTCTTAAGAGGAGTGCTAGATAGAGTAAGAAGAGAAATAAAAAATGCTGGAACAAATAAGGTCAGAGCCATACAACAGAAATTGGACAGGAGTTGATATGCAAACCTATGGTTTTTGTTTTGGGGACTAACAATGGAAGCACATTAAAGGAATATTCCCTAAACTGTGATAACTGGGAGAAAATTGTAAATGAGTTTCAGTAGGAGCAATTTAAAGTAAATATTTGGAGTGAAATTATCTAATAATGACTAATGAACTATTTAACCAAGGAAGAAATCGGACAGTTGTTTTAGACCAAATGTGGAAAACATTAGCCCACTGTGTTATGTATGGATGCACAGGAAAAAGCCAATCAAAGTGGGTAACTGTGTTGGGTGAAAAGAAAATATTATTTTAGCCTTACACCAATCATCTAGTACTCGTGTCATAATTAAATTCACCCTATTGTCTCCAAAATATACAGTTGATCCTTGGACAATATTGGCTTGACCCTTAGGGGATCTATCTACAAAGGAATTTTTTTTCCAATAGCATATAATATAGTACTATACAATCCTTGGTTGGTTGAATCTGCACATGCAGGAGCAGATCTGGAAGAACCGTGTATAGGGATGCAGGTCAAGAAGCAACAGTTAGAACCAGACATGGAACAACAGACTGGTTCAAAATTGGGAAAGAAGTAAGTCAAGGCTGTATACTTTCACCTTGCTTATTTAACTTATATGCAAAGTACATCATGGAAATCCTGGACTGGATGAATCACAAGCTGGAATCAAGATTGCCAGGAGAAATATTAAGAACTTCAGATATCCAGATGATACTACTCTAATGGCAGAAAGCAAAGAGGAACTAAAAAGCCTCTTGATGAGGGTGAAAGAGAAGAGTGAAAGTTATTGCCACTGTCTTTAATATAGAAGCATGTTTGGGAATCCCTTGGTGGTCCAGTAGTTAGGACTCAGCACTTTCACTGCAGTGGCCTGAGTGAGATTCCTGGTTGAGGAATTAAGAACCAAGATACTAGATAGATAAACACACATACACACACACACGTTTACCTCCAAGTTATCTATATGGCACTGTTTGTTACACATTTGCTTACCATATTCTTGGGAAACCAGAAATAAGAACATATGTAAAGCTCTTCATGGGAAATAGATGGGGAAACAGTGTCAGACTTTATTTTTTTGGGCTCCAAAATCATTGCAGATGGTGATTGCAGCCATTAAATTAAAAGACGCTTACTCCTTAGAAGGAAACTAATGACCAAACTATGCCATCCAGCCATCTCATCCTCTGTCGTCCCCTTCTCCTCCTGCCCCCAATCCCTCCCAGCATCAGAGTCTTTTCCAATGAGTCAACTCTTCACATGAGGTGGCCAAAGTACTGGAGTTTCCGCTTTAGCATCATTCGTTCCAAAGAAATCCCAGGGCTGATCTTTAGAATGGACTGGTTGGATCTCCTTGCAGTCCAAGGGACTCTCAAGAGTCTTCTCCAAAACCACAGTTCAAAAGCATCAATTCTTCGGCGCTCAGCCTTCTTCACAGTCCAACTCTCACATCCATACACGACCATAGGAAAAACCATAGCCTTGACTAGTGAACTACTCATTTAAAAAAATAGAACCTTACCAGTGCCTCAGAAAGCTACTTTTGTCTGACCCTCTTCACTCAATGTATCTACTACTCTGACATCTATCATCAAAGATTCATTTCGCTTTTTGGACTTTACAGAAACAGAATCATATAATATATACTTTTGTCTGGGTTCTTTTGCTCAACATTATATTTGTGAAATTCATCCATATTGTTGAATGTAGCACTTGCTCATTCATTTTCATTATTGTATAGTATTCAGTTATACAAATACAACAAATACATCCATGACAACTTTTAATGGACATCTGTGTTGTTTAGAGTTCTTGGCAATTATAATAATGCTGCTATGAATATTATTTTGCATGTCTTTGAATGTGTTTCTGTAAGATATATACCTTGTAGTAGGTTTGCTGGATCATGGAGTATGGTTACACTCGGTTGATATTTCCAAAACGGTCATAACAACTTATTCCTATCAGTAGTACACAGGCATTCTACTAGCTCAACATCCTTACTCAAATTTGGTCACATGAATAGTGGTTACCAAGTTTGTTTTAATTTGCATTTTTCTGATCACTGTGTGTGTGTATGCTAAGTCACTTTAGTCATATCTGACTCTTTGCTACCCCATGGACTATAGCCCGCCAGGTTCCTCTGTCTGTGGGATTCTCCAGGCAAGAATACTGGAGTGGATTGCCATTTCTTCCTCCAGGGAATCTTCCCAATCCAGGGATCGAATCCACATCTCTTGCGTCTCCCGCATTGGCAAATGGGTTCTTTATCACTGTGCCATCTGGGAAGCCCAAAACAGACTTGCCTCAGGTCCCACCAAAATTTGAACTTGGATTCCTGGATTCAGAGTCCAGAGGGCAAAATACTGTCAGAACTATGAACTCTAATAATTCATATTCACCAAGCAGAACAAGATGTTCAAATAAAGCCTAGTAAAAGGTGTCAGCGGATGTCAGTATTCTGTGGGATGGCTTGAAAATTTGGGTCCATAAATACTGGAGCCCAAACTGCACATAAACCGGAAAATTCCAAAAGGAAACCGTCACTGATATCTGAATGAAAGCCAAGATGTACTAAAACATTATGGTGGGATTTAAGGAATTTATGTGTCATGTTCCTTTTCCCCAAGCTGGACACCATGTTATAAACTTACTTCCTCTTCTCAGACAGAACAAAGTATATAAGAAACCAATTTTCTTTTAAAATAAAAATTCATAAATGGTCGAGCCATTTCCCTTTGGTAAGTTTTTTCCTTCTCTGGTCTTAAGAATAAAAGGTCTTATGTAGATTTCTTTATATAGTATCACAGCATGCATCTCAGTTTGCCTAAATCTTTCCATAACTGAGGTAAAGGAGGTCCTGGAGGGAAAGATATAAGTCATCTGGGAGACAAGGAAATCTATTTATAATTAAACAATTTTATCAATTCTGTAAAGTTGGTATAAGCACAACCAGAACAACTCAAGACATGAAACAAAATATAGATATGGCTTACTGTGATGCATTTATCACTGACTCCTCCTCCTCCACAACCATGTACCCACACACATCTAGCCTCTTGATTCCTCTGCATTTCCATTTGAGAGACCAGTCCAAGGCAGGTGGGCCTGGTCTTAGAAGGAATGGGAGGAATTCCATTCAGCCTTTACCACAGAAGTGTAAAGGGTGCCTTTGGATGGCAAAAACAAATTACAAAGGTGAAATTACCTCAAACTGGTTATGACAGTCATTTGTCTTTCACTATATAACTCCTAGATTTTGTTTTTTAAGTTTCTAATAAGAAATTTGGTCATAAAATAGTGGAGTAAATATGGCTGTATTCATTAGAAATGCATGCATTTCTCAATTGATTATAACACCCAATGCGAAGAGTTGATTCATTGGAAAAGACCCTGATGCTGGGAGGGATGGGAGCAGGAGGAGAAGGGGACGACAGAGGATGAGATGGCTGGATGGCATCACTGACTCAATGGAGGTGAGTCTCAGTGAACTCCGGAAGTTGGTGATGGACAGGGAGGCCTGGCGTGCTGCGATTCATGGGGTCGCAAAGAGTCAGACACGACTAAGCGACTGATCTGATCTGATCTGAAACAAATTGGGGTTTATTTTTGTCATATGCTAAGAAATCCAGAGGAGGGCAGTTGCTGGCATTGATTCACATACCTAACAGTTGTCAGGGACCAGAGCTGTCTTCATTCATAACATATTGGTGGTCATCCTAACATTTGTCATCACGTCATGGTCACAAGATAGCTACCATAGCTCCAGACATCATATTCGTGTTCAAGACAGGAAGTGGGAAAAGGCAGAACTAAACACCCCACTCCAGTACTCTTGCCTGTAAAATCCCATGGATGGAGGAGCCTGGTGGGCTGCAATCCATGGGGTCACTAAGAGTCGGACACGACTGAGCGACTTCACTTTCCCTTTTCACTTTCATGCATTGGAGAAGGAAATGGCAACCCACTCCAGTGTTCTTGCCTGGAGAATCCCAAGGACGGGGGAGCCTGGTGGGCTACCATCTCTGGGGTCGCACAGAGTCAGACATGACTGAAGCGACTTAGCAGCAGCAGCAAACACATCTGTGCCATTTTATAAGGAAAATATAAGCTTCCCCAGAAACTCCTAGAAAATATGCTTATTTCTCTTTGGCCAGAACCATATTGCATGGCCAACTCTAGTACAAGGAAAGCTGAAAAGCATTTAATTAGGTACATAGCCAACAGTTAGGTAGAAAGCTTCCCCAGTGGCTCAGTGGTGAAGAAACCCTCTGCCAATGCAGGCAGGAGACACAGGGAAGATCCCCTGGAATGGGAAATGGCAACCCACTCCAGTATTCTTGCTTGGAGCCTGGAGAATCCCATGGACAGAGGAGCCTGGCTGGCTACAGTCCATGGAGTTACAAAGAGTAACACAACTGAACACAAAGACTCTGTCTGAGCTTCTAATTTTTCTAAGAGAGCCTGGATAGCTCAGTCGGTAGAGCATCAGACTTTTAATCTGAGGGTCCAGGGTTCAAGTCCCTGTTCAGGCGTTGCTCTCAAGTGTTTTGGATAGCTCAGTCAGTAGAGCATCAGACTTTCAATCTGAGAGTCCAGGGTTCAAACCCCTGTTCAGGCTTAAGTGAAAGTCCTTCAATCCTGTCCAACTCTTTACAACCCCATGGACTGTATAGAGTCCTGAATTCTCCAGGTTAGAATACTGGAGTGGGTAGTCTTTCCCTTTGGGCATAGACTCCCACTCCAGTACTCTTGCCTGGAAAATCCCATGGACAGAAGAGACCGGTAGGTTGTAGTCCATGGGGTCGCTAGGAGTCGGACACAACTGAGCAACTTCACTTTCACTTTTCACTTTCATGCATTGGAGAAGAAAATGGCAACCCACTCCAGTGTTTTTGCCTGGAGAATCCCAGGGACAGGGGAGCCTGGTGGGCTGCCATCTATGGGGTTGCACAGAGTTGGACACAACTGAAGAGACTTAGCATTAGCATTAGCATTTTAGGCTCCTCAGTGGCTCAATGGAAAAGAATTTCCTGCAGGTTTGATCCCTGGGTCCGGAAGATGCCCTGGAGAAGAGAATGGGAATCCACTTCAGTATTCTTGCCTGGAGAATCCCAAGGTCAGAAGAGCCTGATGGGCTACAGTCCCTAGATCACAAAGAGTTGGACAGGACTGGAACAACTTAGTGTAGCCAACATGAAGTATGTTTTTATGGAAGAAAGAAAGGGTGTACAATAGATACTGGGCTGGCAGTTAAAAGCATTTGCAACAATGGCATTTTCCCCTTCCTTCAGAAATCACACAGAGACAAAACAAAACAAAAATAGAAAAACATTACGCAGTTATGCAACTCTGACATTTAACCCTGAGTCATGTGAAAACCTTTCCAATATAATCAGAGCATAACCCTAAACATTACCCAGTATTAACCAAAGACAAAGTCCTACCAGAAGAGGAAAATTTTAAAGTGACAGGTACATGCTAAGGGGAAAAAAAAAAACCCAATACTGTTTATTTGAAACAGAAAAGGTGTGATGGCTAGAAGAAAGAGACTGCTTCTATAGGAATCTATGCAATAACATATGAACTCATGAAACAACATGCTTTCTGTAAAAGTACGCAAAAACTAACAGGATTTATGGAGAAAATAAAGTTGTAGGGTAGATTATTTAAATTTTACACAGCTTTTTCAGGAGGTATTAATAGAACTACAGAAATTAAATTTTCTGTAAATCCAGTAAAATTACAAGTATAGACAAAAAGACATATTAGATAAAAAAAATTAAGTATTTTTAAAATATTAAGTATTCTAAGGATTTTTACCTTAGAAAAGTGATGGTATCTTGTTAGAGGTATAAGGAAAGGGTGAGGCAAGGGTCAAGGGATATCATCATCATCAGTTCAGATGGACAAGCATTTGCACACTTTCCAAGAAATGTAGTGAAACTACAAAATATATAATGACAATTCTGGCTCATCATCTTGTTTTTATTTTCTGACACTGGCTTATAAAAAGATATTTAGTTTTTCCTACTTAAATATTTTCCTTCTTTCATAAAGAAGCTATTTCATGGTTCCAAATAGGACTTTATGCCATGAAGTGAAATCCTGCTGCATTCTACATTGTAGTCAAGTTATCATCTATCTATTGCAACTACTTCTCTATCATACTTAGAGCAGAAGATAACTGAGAAGTACAAAGCTCTTGTGGGGTAGATTGTCGAACTGTATCATCATCTTGCAGACTTCCATTTGAGCCTCAGCACCTAACTGTTGGAGCTCTTGTATACAGAGAGCTTCTGAATGAGACTGCAGCAGTTCCTCAATATCTCCACTCAGCTTTTTCAAATCCAACCTCCTCTGCAAGAGTAACATAAGTTGCTTTGATTTAGTGGAGCTCTTCTGAAGGTTTCAAAGCCTTTAGAATCATAAATTAAATCAGGGAGAAAAATCTTTTTTTTTGGCCATATCAAGTCTTAATTGTGGCACTTATGCTCTCTGTTGCAGCATGATGGCTTCTCTCTAGTTGTGGTGTGCCAGCTCCAGGGCACGTGGGCTCTGCAGTTTGCTGTAAGTGAGTTCTCTGGTTGAGGCCCACAGACTTTGCTGCCCCGTGCATGTGAGATCCTAGTTCCCTGACCAGGGATCAAACCAATGTCCCCTTCATCGAAAGGTGGTTTCTCGACCAGTGGACCATCAGGGAAGTCCCAATCAGGGAGAATCATACCACACCCCATGCAAGTAGGCTTTTGTGACATCATCTCAAGCCTCTATAATAATACCAATTTCGAGTTTAATGCTTTATCAATTCCAGAATTCAAAAAGTGTGTGTGCATCATCACCTGGTGTAGATGCAATAAACACCTTGAATGTTATCCTTAAATAATAAGCTTTAATGACTGTGATCACATCCTGATTAGAGGGCTGAAGAAAAGTAGTTGTATTAGGAGGTAAAAGAGAACTTTAATAGTTGAAGAAAGTTCATCAACTGTTGGAGGATGGCTTAGTGTATTACTGAGAATTACAAGAATTTTGAAAGAAAAGTTGTTTGTTCCTCTTGCAATATTTTTTAAAATCATCTACAAAACATCACCTAGAAGATAAGTAAATATCTGCCCTGCCATCCAACCTTTCTTGTAGACTTCTAGTAGATATTCAGGCTAATCTTTACAATTATTTTTAAGCCTGTAAGTTGGCAGAATAATATATTTCACAGGCTTTAGATTTAAATTCCTACTGGCATTTTCACCTAGCATCACCATCTTAAATACCAGACCTTCTGTTTCCCCCTTCAAGATACAGGCCCTTGAGATCACTAGCTCCAACAGAGAGTGGTTTCATCAAAATTAAAAACCTGATCTAGGTTATATACTTCTTTGTCAGTCAATTTTCTTAACACTGGGGGAAATGTCTTTTCAGCTTCTTTGTACTCACAGCTTCACCAGAGAGCTAAATATTGTGGAAATCATAGCAGTTCTTGAAGCCACTAAAGCAGCCACTATTTGCACTAAAGGAAGGCACTTCTGCACTTTTTTCTTAAGGTCTTATATATTGCTAATGTCTTCTCTTTAATTTTAAGAAAGGCTACTTCTCATTGCTTCTTTCTTTGGTATAAAATTCAAACAAAAGTTCTATTTCTTCCATTTCCTTATGCCTTGTTCTAACAAATTTTGTAGCAATTGCAGCTGTTCCAGCTAGATAACTTTCTTTTATTTTCCCAGCATTGTCTCTAATTGTTCATAAAGTTGACTCTTCTATTTCAGTTGCATGTTTTTTCATTTCTTTCAAAACATTTTATAATTTTGAGCTTTGATTTGTTAAATCTTTTCTTTCATGCTCACCAGCAGAAATTTTATCACCAGCACGCTTCTGTGGCACTTGCAACCCCCCCTTGCTTGTTCATTTTCTGGAACACAAAAAGGTTTAGCAAACATTGCACCAAAATAGGAGGAACTATGCACATAAGCGCTTCTAAAACAGAGACTGGGGCCAAGAGGAAGGATATGGAGGTGAATGGGCAGTATGTACATGTATGTCTTCACAACTTGCTGTACTAGGCTATAGTCATATACTTTGCATTCAGCTGCTCTTACTTAGGTGGCCCAAAACATCAACTTTCAGGGAAAACTCATACATGAGCTGACACAATTTCAGCATTACATTGACTTATTTCCCTATTTATCAGACTCATATGAAAGATTTTGCATTCCAGAAAAACATGTTAATAGATCATAAAATGTTAAAACGTTCTATACATATATAAAACATTCATATTAAAAAAAGAGTTCAGATAAATGTGTGGATAGTATTTTACAGAAATGGGAGTGTTTGACAATACCCATAATATTCTAAAATTACTGTCATAAAAAGCAAATGTATGCTCTTAAAAATAACCTCTAGTATGATGGACCTCATATACCAACAACCCCAAGTACTTAAAAGTATCTAGAAAATGATGCAATTAATCTCTTCATTGTACAGATGAAGTCATCAAAGTCCAGAGAAGGTGTGTACCTGAGGTTACACAGCTAATTAGTGAAAGAGCCTATTAGAGAACCCAGATCTTATGATTCACCATTTCCTGATATTTCCATTAAATGAGGCTACTTCTCTATTTATTTCTCCTAGAAGGTATTCCTTATATTCTTACACTGATTTGCTTCCATATAAGGTC
This sequence comes from Bubalus kerabau, assembly GCF_029407905.1. NCBI lineage: Eukaryota > Metazoa > Chordata > Mammalia > Artiodactyla > Bovidae > Bubalus > Bubalus kerabau. Next base: position 22,211,869 of record NC_073626.1, read on the forward strand.
AAAGTAGTGGGCATCATAAGAAGAGATAGCTACTTTTATCTCACAGTCACTGAATAAAATATACTTTCTATTCACAAGCACTAGACCAGGGTTTCCCATTTGGTTTCCCATTTCCTTATTAGAATCAGCTACCACCAACATAAAAATTGTTATCCCAGAAGCATGAATCTATTCATCTACACCAGTGATCAAATGATAATGCCCAGAATTCAAGTTTGCAGCAGTCAGTGTGAAGTGAACTCCACTCACTCCACCTTGGACCCACAGCAGTCAAATTCTCCACGAAAGATGGCACCTCTAATTTCTCACCTGCTGTCTAGGTTCATCAAGCTCCCTCTCCAAATCCTCCAGCACAGTCACCACCTCCTCGCCACTCTCAGGATGGTGCTCCCGTACCCAAGCCTGGAGTTCCTCAGGCAGGATGGTCAGGAGCTGTTCCAGCACCAACAGTTCCAGGATCTGCTCCTTTGTGTGTGTCTCTGGGCTCAACCACAGACGGCAAAGTTCCCTGAGTTGGCTCAGAGCCTCCCTGGGTCCGGGAGTCTCCTGATAGCAGAACTGCCGGAAACGTTGACGAGAGAGTTCCCTGCTATAAGACAAATTCTTCTGTAGGAAGGATGCCTGATCCCAAATAGGGTCTTCTTCTTTAACCTTTATTTTGATAATCTCCCCTTGTTCCTCTGAACCCTGCCCAGCCAAGGCTGGGATGGCCCCGGGGGCTGCTGCCATCCTTAGCTTGGCCTTGCTCCAACAAGGATCTAAGGAGATGTGTGATTTTATTTGAGGTCCCCACCCAGTCTTTGGTCAGAAAAGCTTTTTTTAATAAGAAAATCCTGTTGACACAAATTACAGACGCAGCTAAAAATTTTTTTTGTTTAGGTGAAAACAGGGCAGTTACTTGATCAATTCCATTGAAAGTGAAGCCATTCTCTGACAAGACCGGAAATTGTGAGTTCAGAACTATTCACTAAAGCTCCAGGAGCACAAATTGAGCGGCAGCTTGCTTGCGAGACAGAAAACTGAGGAAACTCTGGCCCTAAAGCCTGGGTCTACTATCCCCAACAAGAAAACCACACAGGTTTTCTTGAAACCTGTGAAACCGGCGCTCCGAGGCCCAGGCCCGGGATCGGGGGAGAGGGAAAGGGGCTCTTTCCACACCGCTAGCCGTCGGCGGGGAAGGCCCGATTGCCGCCGCGCAGACGCCCTCTCCCCTCCGCCACTTCCCCCTCAAAGGAGCTCGTATTGTCTCGAGCCAAGCCAGAGAAGTGGGCAACAGGCGACACTCCCGGGAGAGGCGGTGGCTCGTCTCACACACCCGCCTCAGACCCCAGCTCGTTTCAGCCAGGCCCCGGGAGCTGCGCTCACTTCCGGTCCGCTCTAGGATTCCAGGTGGTGCAACCAGCTCGGTGGTCGTGGTAAATCCGAGCGGTGAACATGAGGTCACAAGTGCTCCGTAAATTGTTCAGAGACTTTGCTCTCGAGTTACCCAGTTACCGGTGAAGAGTTTCACTGTGTGAGTAAAGCTAATGAGGGGGCTGCACTGGGTTTTCTTGTCACGGTGACAATCTGTCGCTGCACTAAGACCTGCAGCACTCATCGCCGCGTCCTAAAACAAAAGCAGAAGAGCATCTTGCCCAGTTAGCGAATTCGTAGGCTCCACCTGGCCTTTTCACGTTAGATGTGGGCCACTCTCTTCTTTCCCAGTAGCCGTAATTTAGACTCAAAAAGGAAATGTAAAATCTAGCTCCTTCTTTCCCTTTTATAGATGGAGGGAAAACTCAAGATCCATATAGTGAGCTTACCCCCTAATGACAGCAGTAGCTATTCCTGCTACTTCTGGCTCTGTGAGCCACGCTGTTAACAATCCTGGAAAACTGGCCCCAGAAAACTAACAAGGAAAATCTGGACGTGTTTTCAGAGTCTAAGAAGTCGCTAGAATTGGGCGACCAGAACATTTATACCTGGCTCAAGCTCCTTCAGACAGTGTGCTCTGCCAGGCAAGGTATTCAAAGAACGGATGTAGGTGAACAAAGAGAAAACTGTTTCAAGAGGAAGAGGCTGAGGCACCGGTGAATTCTGCTGGAGGTCTAAAAGCCCAGGAATCATGTCAAGTGCCAGCCTAATTCCTCTTCTTCCTCCCCACCCAGTCTGCCCCCCACGGCCTTGTGAAGAGCACTCAATAAATAATAGATGCCTGAGGAATATTTGTTGAATTGCTGAATGTCTTCCTTTTCCCATTCTTTTTCCTTCTACTTTGATCTCTATTAGTTACTCACATTTTGGCATTTCTGATTCAAGCGACTTTTAAGAATCAGAACGTTTCTTTTGGAGATCTTGAAATCAAAACTTCTTACTCTTGAGATCTGTAAATGTGCTGAGTGAGTCGCTAAAGTCGATGAAATTGTATATGACATTTTGTCCATGTGCCCAAGTCATCAGAACCTCAAAAGGACTGAGATGGATGGCCCCATCTCAGTTTCTCATTTTCCTAGTCACTATTAAGATATTGCATTTATCTTTTGTGGTTTCTCCCTAACTATTAATCCCTTGTAGTCAGGGGTTCTGTCTACTACTCTTTCATTTTCTGCACGATCTGATCACCACCATACTGAGCAGTCAGCACAGAGTAAACGCAACTTCTAAGTCGTCTACTGGAGGGCATTAATTTTGGGGGGTACATTTTTCACTTTCAATTACTGAAGCAATTATATCTCACAAAAGGGAACAGGACAAAATCTTAACCTATTTAAAACTGAGTATATAAATTCACAAACTATGACAAAAATTGGATCATGCTATACATTACATTTCAGCAAATTGCTGAGTTTTGCTTGCTAGTCTTAGACTGAATCTCTCCTGAAACTGCCAAGCCAAATCCCATTCTTTTTAGTATATTATTTCTATTGAATGGATAGGCATATTTTCAAGTTTCTGATTCTAAAAAACATTACAGTGAACCTGTTTAGATATATTTTTTAACATTTGATATTTTTATTTCTGTAGAATGGCTTTTTTAAAGAAAAATTGCTGAGTAGATTATTCTTATAGATACTGCCAAATTGCTCCTTGGAAGGGTGTTTATCATGTTTCACTAAGGGCGTCAAACCCCCCTCTAAGGCCGTGGAAAGTGTCGCCCTGTATGAACATATATTTTTGTAAAACTTGTAAAAGTATATTGTAATGGAAATTAGTTAAGACTGCAGCCTCTTTTTCCTCCAGTTTCCCCTCAGATACATCATATATGTCTTGGAGTAACTGTATCTAATTTTGTGTTGAGAATGTCTATTCTTTCTCTTAAAAAAAGAGCCTTGTGTTCTTCTTAAGAAACTCTTGTAAGTTTCAAACTTTACAAAACCTGGATCCGCCTCTGCTGGTCTTCTGAAAGTTAATTTATGCTCCCAACCGAAGCGGAAGAGAGAGTGCGTGAATTGTCTTGAATTATATTGTGCCCATTGCTTCTTCCCCAGCAGCAATAAAGCATCAGATTTCATTATCAGCGTGGACTCAATGAAACTTGATCTAACTCGTCTGGGTTGAAGCTACTGGAAACCTACTGTGGAGGGAATATTTAACTATAATTGCGGAGGGGGTTTTAACCTCACGGTTGGTCCCATGGTGTAGTGGTCAGCACTCTGGACTTTGAATCCAGCAATCCGAGTTCGAATCTCGGTGGGACCTCTCAGGGGAACATTTTATAGTTCGCGTCGGAACTGGAGAAAAAGTGTTCGCCTGCTTTACACAAATGTGGTCGTACTGGATTCTCCGACTCTGTTCGAACCAAAGTACCGAATACTTCGCCTGGGAAATAACAGATGGTTTAAAATCAAGCTTTCCAAGCGCACAAAGTTCAACAACAGGGAGGCTGAGTAGAAATGGTGGCGGTTCCCAGTAACCTCACGAACTTCTCAGGGGCCGGGCGGAACGGCTCCAGCAGCGCCAATTCCTTGATGCAGACAGCATCTCAAAATCTCCGAGGTACGAAGGCCTCCTCGCCGCCGCGCCGGCTCCTAAGCCGAAAATCCCGCGTACCCAGGAGCTGAGCCTCGGCCCGGAGAGTGCTTTCTTCGCTGTGACACACACGCCCGGGGTCACTTCTTATCCCCTCTTCCCTTTCCCATTTCACCCAGACAGTTCACGCTCGTCTGTCTTTTCTCATTCCTTCTTCTCGTTCTTATCATCCACCCCAAATGCAAAGCCGGATGGGAAACTCCTCGAAAACTTGCAGCCGCGGAGAGCGCGGTCCCTGCAGTCTAAGCAGAAAAACTCACCTCCCGACCGGTCGCTGGCCTCACTGCGCCGGGAGCAGGCGTTCCCGATTCATTACAAAACGCCCGCGTTTGAAGAGAGTAAAGTGCACAGAAAGTGTTGCACGCGGTGGAGGGGCCCGGAGAGGAGTGTAAATTCGGGTGAGAGAGGCTGAGGGTTAGTGGAACGCCCTTTGCCTTCGCGGTTCTCCCGGTGTCTTCCCTCTTCCGCCACTTGGACCCGCAGGAAATGGAGCGAAGCTCTGATCCAGACCTCTTCGGAAAGTGCCAAACACCTGCATCCGAAGCACCCAGGAAACAGTTTCCCCGAGCAGAGGCTCAGGGACAAGAAATGTCCCCCTGTAAAAGTACTCCGTGTGTAGACCGGAATCAAGTTGGAGATAAAGCTAATCAAACTTGGAAAGTCCGGTTAGCTCTGGGAAGACACTGTGCCGTTAGAGAGAGAAAGGTGGGCATGTGGGAAGAAAGATTTCCTTCAGCTGGGCCAGAACTAAATTAGGAGAAGACAGGTGTCTATGTTCTATAGAAATTAACCTCGTCTATGTCATAAGAAGCAACCCTTAAATCCAGTGATCTATTCTCAGGTTCCTTCTGAGACATTTTACTGTTCTCATACGTTGCAAACTACCGCACAATTGCACTCATTTCACACGCTAGCAATGCTCAAAATCTTAAGATGGGGAAACAGTGGAAACAATGACAGACTTTATTTTCTTGTGCTCCAAAATCACTGCAGATAGTGACTGAAGCCATGAAATTAAAAAACGCCCCTTGGAAGAAAAGCTATGACCAACATAGACAGCCTGTTAAAAAGCAGAGGCATTACTTTGCCAACAAAGGCCCATCTAGTCAAAGCTGTGGTTTTTCCAGTAGTCATGTATGGATGTGAAACTTGGACCATAAAGAAGGCTGAGCGCTGAAGAATTGAGGCTTTTGAACTATGGTATTGGAGAATTCTCTTGAGAGTCCCTTGGACTGCAAGGAGATCAAATCAGTCAATCCTAAAGGAAATCAATCCTGAACATTGATTGGAAGGACTGATGCTGAAGCTGAAACTCCAATACTTTGGCCACCTGATGCAAAGATCTGACTCATTAGAAAAGGCCCTAATGCTGGGAAAGATTGAAGGCAAGAGGAGAAGGGGACGACAGAGGACAAGATGGTTGGACGGCATCATCAACTCAAAGCACATGAGTTTAAGCAAGCTCCAGGAGATGGTGGACAGAGAATCCTGCATGCTGGATTGCACAGCATGCTGCAGTCTACGGGGTCACAAAGAGTCAGACATGACTGAGTACCTGAACAACAATATGTAACAAAAAATTTAAATCAAGTCCTACTCTCACCAATTACAATAACTCACTGAACTATAAATATTTCATTGACTCATTATGAATTACTGTTGCTTATGCAAGACTCTATGCAGAGTACATCATGAGAAACGCTGGGCTGGAAGAAACACAAGCTGGAATCAAGATTGCTGGGAGAAATATCAATAACCTCAGATATGCAGATGACACCACCCTTATGGCAGAAAGTGAAGAGGAACTAAAAAGCCTCTTGATGAAGGTGAAAGAGGAGAGTGAAAAAGTTGGCTTAAAACTCAACATTCAGAAAACGAAGATCATGGCATCTGGTCCCACCACTTCATGGGAAATAGATGGGGAAACAGTGGAAACAGTGTCAGACTTTATTTTTCTGGGCTCCAAAATCACTGCAGATGGTGATTGCAGCCATGAAATTAAAAGATGCTTACTCCTTGGAAGGAAACTTACGACCAACCTAGATAGCATATTGAAAAGCAGAGACATTACTTTGCCAACAAAGGTCCGTCTAGTCAAGGCTATGGTTTTTCCTGTGGTCATGTATGGATGTGAGAGTTGGACTGTGAAGAAAGCTGAACGCTGAAGAATTGATGCTTTTGAACTGTGGTTTTGGAGAAGACTCTTGAGAGTCCCTTGGACTGCAAGGAGATCCAACCAGTCCATTCTGAAGGAGATCAGCCTTGAGATTTCTTTGGAAGTAATGATGCTAAAGCTGAAACTCCAGTACTTTGGGCACCTCATGCGAAGAGATGACTCATTGGAAAAGACTCTGATGCTGGGAGGGATTGGGGGCAGGAGGAGAAGGGGATGACAGACGATGAGATGGCTGGATGGCATCACTGATTCGATGGACGTGAGTCTAAGTGAACTCCAGGAGTTGGTGATGGACAGGGAGGCGTGGCGTGCTACAATTCATGGGGTTGCAAAGAGTCAGACAAGACTGAGCGACTGAACTGAACTGATGCAAGACTCTGTAACAAATTAAGGTTACTAAGTTTATGAAAACAGATTCTTTTGGTTCCCACTATGGACACTTGAGTGTACCTCCACTTATATGATCTGTGATGATGCTAATTACAGGGGGAAATAACATTTCTGCTTGGGGTGGTGCCTTAGCAGGCATGCTCCTGTTTTCTTTCCACCTTGTTGATGCTAATATGATCAAAAGTACCCCCCTAAAATATTCTCTCTCTTCTGAATTGACCTAATGGCCTTCCCCATGTAGGAAGTTTCTAACTGCAGCCCCTCCAGCCTCTCCCATTTCTAGCCTGTGGTTCTCAGATATCTACAGCAGTGACATAGAAACCCAAATAGACACCTTCCTGGAAATGACATAACAAAAGGGAGAACCACTTCATCTCAAACACTGACAGAGAATTTAATGATGTAATCATTATGGTCATATCTAGCATCAAGGACTCATTTGTTGTAGCTCAAATTCAGTAACTCACATGTTATTCAAAGTCTGTAAATTACAAGTAATGAAAAATACCTGGCTGGAGGACCCAGGACTCAAGAGAAAGCCAATTAACAACTTCTATAGGGAGGCAGAATCAGTAACAGATACACCAGAGACTGGGAGAACACATGAATACTTCTGTGGGAATCTTACCTGCTGTTGGTCTCCCATCCCTTCAGGAAGCTGAAGGAATCCTTGTGGATATTAACAAGAACTACCTACTTGACCAAAATTGTATCAAGCTTCTCTGAGTCCTCTTACAAACCATCCTTGGCCTTCCCAGCATTTGGGCAAGAATCTTGCTTAGCCAGTTTATCTAGAATCCCCCTCAGCATCCTTGATATCCAATCAAGCTCCCCTTCTCCACTCTTGATATTTAATCAAATTCTTTTTAGTAATTTCCACCTAATGACTCCTTACTCTGCCCCTTTGGCTATAAATCCTCAGCTGCCTCTCTTGTATTTTAGATTGAGTTCAATCTTCCCTACTGCAACAGTCTTAAATAAAGTCTTCCTTGCCCATCTTCCTTCCTTCCTTAACTTCATCTAGTGCAATTTTTCTTTGACAGTTGCCTCAGAGAACTTATAGACATATCCTAGGAAAATTGCTTTTTCAGAAAAAAGATTTAATTCAGGATTTGAAGATACGATCAACATAGAGAATGTGTCCATTGTAGAGGACTGAATAGATTACAGATAGCCAATTTCCTGAGGATATGAAACAAAATTTTTAATTTTTCCAAGATATGAGAATGTGACTTGGAACCCTGATGGCAGGAGCAGCTTTCCTCGGCTGAATATTTACAGAAATAAAGAGAATTCTGGCTGATTAAATGTAATACATATATACCTCAACCAGATACAAGGCTTTAAGATCAACATGAGAAACATCTGGGTGCTTTATTAAATTACAGATTCTAGAGCACATTCCCTGACATCATAATTTAATAGGTCAAGAGTGAAGCCCAGAATTCTTCATTCGCTACACACACTTGAAGCAGCCTAGAAATCATACTTCAAATTGTTCTCACCTTAAAAAAAAATCAAAATTCAAATTAATTAAAGCAAGGAATATTCTATTTTTACAAGTGTAACAAATATTTTGTTGTAATGAGAGAAATGAAAATTAAATTACACTGCAATATCACTTCCACCTACTAAAATGACAGAGAAACCAAAGTTGGCAACATAGCATATTGGGGAGGGTGAGGGCAGCAAGGACCTCAGTCATTACTGTCTGGAGTGTAGATTAATAAAATTCCTTTACAGAGCAATTTGGAAGTATGTGTAAATATTTCAAAAGCATATATGCTAGGGCATAGCAAATGCCTTTTTAAAAATTTAATCTTACAGTGTTACAAATACACACAATTTTACATGTATAAGAATAATATAAATATCTATATATAATATTATATATTATTATATATAAATGTACAAAGTTATTCATTTTAGCACAGCTTATAAAAACAAAAGATGGGGATGGGGAACCTAAATGTCCAATAGAGGTCTGGTTAAGTAATATACAGTAACCCATATGTTGAAATATCATACATCCTTGGAAAAGAATAAACTGTTACTTTTTGTGATGATATGGAAACCTCTCCAAGATATATTGATTAAGGGAAAGAGGAAAGGCACAGACTAGTGTGCATAGTATGTTATCATTTGTGTTATCTGAGATAAAAAGCTATATTTATTTCATGTGGTATATGTTCATATATGCTTAATATGATTCTGGAAGAGATAAAATGGCTATTTGTGGGGAATGTAATTAGGTGGTTGGAAAATAAGAATGAATGCATAATTTTGCTGTATAGGTTTACATATATGTATACTTGTATATTTAAAATATTTTAATAATTCTAAGTTAAACTGTATTTCATATATAAAAATTAAATAAAATGATTTTATAAAATAATATAATATTTTAATATATGTATAAAAATACTTTCTCCCAAAGTTCTGACAAGATGGAGATGGAGATCACAAGAGAAGCTACACAATACTGACTTTCTTCTCTGTTTTGCTAATGGAGGAATCCTTGGATCTAACAGGAAATATTCTACTGGATGTATTTTCAGTTTTGTCTCTAAGCAGGTGCATACTCTCTTCATTAAAGCAAGAGATCCTTAGTAATAGTTAAGTAGTCTATTGGAGAGGGAGACAGTTAAAATTAGCAAACTTTGTGAAATATTGCAGTACAGCTAAAAATAGGCTGAAAATTTCCTACAACATATAATAATTTATTGTGTATACTTTTGTGGATGATTTTAGGCAATGTTTTTCTATATTCCTCAGTTAGCTACTCTTCCTCAAAAAAGTCCCTTGAGGAAGTTCCATTTCAGGTGATGACAAACACCATTCACATGGCAACTAGAAAGCTACTTACTAATACTGTTCTCACACAGCAGTTGTTCTGAAGGGACCAAAGAAGTCCAAAGAGAGCCTCACGACGAGGGTGGGATTCGAACCCACGCGTGCAGAGCACAATGGATTAGCAGTCCATCGCCTTAACCACTCGGCCACCTCGCCTACTGATAACAGAGTAAAATCATGCCTTCATCATTGCAGTTCTACTCTGGAGCACTGTATCAAATTGCCTTTTTTTTTCTCTCTTGGTTTAATCCTGATTCGATTCTTGTGATCAGATTTTTAAGAAACATTTCACAGCAACCATAAAACTGAAAATGACGCTTAGAATGGTCCAGTTACTTGGCATATACAAAATGACCAGGTAAAACCAGTACACTTCGGTGCTTAAACACCTAGATCCTTGTTGAACACATGAATAAATGAACATAGCCAGGATTTCAACCCTGATTTGTTGTCATGGCTCCAGTCATCTGCCATGTTTTCTCCCAGAGACTAGGGTCCCTCGGCCGCTGCACTCGGCAGTCGAAGGGCCGATTTACCTTCATCCTGATTAGAACATGTCCCAGGATACCTGTTTTCTGGAAAAGAACTAGAAACAATAAAGTTTGTCTCTGTGATTCTTATGTTTGCTTCTGAAATATACTGGACTGATAAAAAGTCGCCTTCATTTCTGCCTTGTTACCTTCTCTGGGGCTTGGCATTCATCAATCTGTGACATACAGCAACCAGTGAAAAGGTGGTTGGACAAAAGTAGAAAAACGCAAGCGTCTTGCCGGGCCGTTTTGGTTATAGAGTAGATTGGAGTCTCAGAGTGTGCGATTGATTTACCGCGGCTGCCACAAACTCGGAGAAGGGCCAGGAAGGGAAATCCTTGCTGCTGTAGGAGCCAGGATGCCTGCCTACTGGTTGTGGTTCTGTCCCACTCACCATGTGGCCTTGGGCAGGCCACTTCACCAGTTTCATATCCACTATCTCTGTCTCACCTCCACAATTCTCCTCTTTCTCCGGCAGGAGGAAGTTGAACTTGACAACTTCAAATAAACCAAGTATCAAGAAAGGCTTCCACTCATTAGGGTTCAACTTCTTTTCTATATTTAGTGCAGAATTTTGGAGATAAATTTGAAAAGACTCTCACATGCCAAAATGCTGTAGCTCTTCCTTCTCATGAAATCTCTGCTTTGGATCTTAACTTATGGCAAGAGTTATGCTTTATTTTCCTTCTTATGCTCCTTTACTGAATTTCATAGAATCTTCAACATACAACATACTCTGAACAAATTCTGTCTTACGACAGGTTTTGGCCCTTAAGGAGAAGGTCAGTTTCAGTTCCTCCACCTCTCTGCTCTTCTGGTACTAAATATTCACGCCCACAGTTGTATTTCTGTTGCTACCTGGTTTCAGGATAACCTCTCCTCTGCTGATCCAGGTGAAGAAGGCAATGGACTCCACTCCAGTACTCTTGCCTGGAAAATCCCATGGACGGAGGAGCCTGGTAGGCTGCAGTCCATGGGGTCGCTAGAAGTCGGGCACGACTGAGCGACTTCACTTTCACTTTTCACTTTCATGCATTGGAGGAGGAAATGGCAACCCACTCCAGTGTTCTTGCCTGGAGAATCCCATGGACAGAGGAGCCTGGTGGGCTGCCGTCTATGGGGTTGCACAGAGTCACTACTGAAGCGACTTAGCAGCAGCAGCAGCAGCTGATCCAGGCCAGCTTTCTGTAATTCGTGCTCTCAAAGTCTCCAGCTCTCAGCCACTCTAGGTAAGACTCCCACATCTAGAGCTCTATGACTAATCACCCTAACCTGCTCCCCATGCAAAAGCCAATAAAGAGGCAAGGTTGGAGGAAAGGAAAGTTTTGAACGCCAGCAAAGAGTAGGGTTACGGTCTCCTGCCCAAAGGCCAACTCCTCACCACTCACAACCAGTGGGCAAGAGGTTTTATAGACAGAGGGAAGGGGCTACATGCAGAAGCAGCACAGTCAGCTCTGACAGTCATCTTGGAATTGGTCATCAGTGGTTTGATCAGCATCATCTTAATTGTTTTAAGTACAGCTCATGTTTAGTTCCAGGGCCAGTTTGTTCCGGTTTCCTTGAAGCCAATTCTAGGAACTCTGGAAGCTTATGTCATGACTGTAGTCTGGTCATCATGTAGTTAACCTCTCCACCTGTTGGGGGTTTCAGTATCTACAAGACAGCTCACAGGATATGGCTCAGAATATTATCTATAGCCCTTGAGAGGAAACTAGGAGTGCAGTTGCTCAGTCTTGTCTGACTCTTTGTGACCTCATGGACTGTAACCTTCCAGGCTCCTCTGTCCATGGAATTCTCTAGGCAAAAATACTGGGGTAGTTTGCCATTCCCTTCTCCCCGGGATCTTCCTGACCCAGGGATTAAGGTCCTTTTAATGACTGCTACTGCTGCTGCTGCTGCTGCTAAGTCGCTTCAGTCGTGTCCGACTCTGTGCAACCACATAGACGGCAGCCCACCAGGCTTCCCCGTCCCTGGGATTCTCCAGGCAAGAACACTGGAGTGGGTTGCCATTTCCTTCTCCAATGCATGAAAGTGAAAAGTGAAAGTGAAGTTGCTCAGTCGTGTCCAACTCTAGCGACCCCATGGACTGCAGCCTACCAGGCTCCTGATAATTATTATTTAGTCTTGTTGGACTCTTTTCCTTTGTTTCTGCTTTTTTTTTCACTTCTCTAAACTTACTCTTTGGCTAAAGATTTTCCACAGACAAAAGGCAGGCGAGGACATAGGGGACAAAGGCTATAGGGTCTTGTTTTGTTTCAAAGATGTATTACAGCTTACTTTCAAATGGGAGAGAGAGGAAGCAAATGATAAATCAAATGGGGTAAAATAGTAACAGTCACTAATTCTAGATAAAAGGTATATGGTTATTTGGGGGGTATTGTTTCTTTTTTTTTTCAAATTTTTAATTAGTTTGAAATTGTTTCAGAGGGAGAGAAACTGCGCTGGACGTGCGCGAGAAATCGAAGGCTGTGAATTGGGGCCGGGCTCACTCTTTAAGATATAGGAGACTCCCCCCTTTCCTAGATCATCTGAGGTACTAATAATTCCTGATAGCTCCCTGATTCCTAAAGGGCTGGTCGCAGATAAACAGAAGCCAGTCCTGCCTTGCCTGCTTACCTTTTGTTCTAAGCAACAGCCCAGCCCAGCCTACCCTCGGCCAAGCTCGGCAAAGCAGGAGGACGCCAGAAATTTGCACGAGGTAAATGTTGCTCCTTTGGATGACCTGGGCGCCTACGTGATGCCAGGCACCCAAGCTCATGCTTCCAATTAGTCCTAAGCGATCCGTCCAGGACACCGTGAGCTCTCTGGGATGTTGCCTGCCATCACCACGAAACGCAGGGGATATATATATATATATATATATATATATATATATATATATATATATATATATATTTGGCTTCCGGAAACGCGGGTGATTTGAGGGTCTTTGTTCCAAGGAAGGTGGTGCTGGCGCGGATCCGCTTTGACTCCACCTCTGCTCCCTTCCCAACGCCACCTCCTCAGCGGGTACCCCAGCTGCCCAGCTACCTGCTTCGGTCTCCTGAAGCCTTACAGGAGGAAAGGGCAGGAATGGAGGTTGGAGAGTAAGAGATAACAGATAGTCTCTTTTCAGCCTCCTTCCTTTAGAATTTCATTCTGTTGTTTTCGTCTGAGGCCGCTGCGCGTCGATTTCGCAAATGGGCATTTCCTAGGCAATTTACTAAATCTTTGAGAAGCAAAGGAATTATGATTATAAATCACGAAAGGAATCCAAGGAAAACTGCTCGCAGCTGGGGGTGTAGCTCAGTGGTAGAGCGCGTGCTTAGCATGTACGAGGTCCCGGGTTCAATCCCCGGCACCTCCACCAGTTTTGAGCGGAATGTGTTTGTAATCAAGCCGCTTTTCCTTTCGTCTCGAAACCGGGTGTCTTCATTCAGTTTTCTATCTGTACTGCCTATGTGGTATCCAGTTTCTGCCCCGAGAGTGCTACCACCACCAGGAATGTCCAAGCGTTTTTGAAAGATAATTGGCCTAATTTATTTGGAGTCCAAGTTAAAAGCAGAAAAGAAGAAAGCAGAAAGATCAACAAGAGACTCTCACTTTCATTCACTTTCTCCTGAATTCTGAAGCGTTCTTAGAGCAAAATACACACTGGAGGTGGAATAGTAGAAAAATATCATTTATTTCTTCCTAATGAGCATCTGACTACCCCCTGCTTTCTTTCTTCTCTTGAATCACTTGATGTGGAAGCAGTGGTCCTCAGTTATAACTGCAGGGTTCTATGCATAGGGAAACAATAAAGTGTTGTCTGTCATCCTATGTGGTGCCTTCCCAGCCTAAACTGAATGACAGATTGAATGGAGACTGGCTGCTTCAATGAATTCAGACCATTGCCACTTTGCTAAGCTTGAGCGTGTGAGAGGTCAAGCATCTAAATATCTCCTGTTGAAAAAATTTCAATCAAAATAAATGACATGGGCTCATTTCAGAAATAAATTTGAGTGAAATTTATTTCACTTCTACTTTCACAACACAAATATCCCGCTGTGTGTCTTAAACAACCTAATAATCAGAGCTGATTTGCTTAGACCAGACCTAGTCTGAAATACTGGCTGAATATAAGAGAGGCAAAAAAAAAAAAAAAAAAAAAAAAAAAAATCAGTTGTCCCTTTTAAACGTGTTAATTTATAGGAATTAGTTTTTATTCTTGAAAATAATTCCATACAATATTTTTTAGTAAGTTTTTATGATCTGTATCACCAATTTAAGTCCTTTCAGGTATATTTGTGGTCACATAGATTTAAGTCTTTCATGACAAAGATATCTACTGTCTTTACTATTTTAATGTTGTAATGGAGGTACTAATCAAGGCATTTAGCATAAAACAGTAATTAGAGGAGTAACTAGTAGATAGGAGGGGATAAAGCTCTCTGTTAGGATGATATACCTAAAAACAACTCCTCAAAACAGAAAAGCTACTACAAATGGACAATTTAGTAAAGAACCTGGTTGCAAAATTAATACACATACTAGTGTTCCTAGACGCAGGCTTTGGAGGATTTTGGTTATTGATTCATTGTTTTGAAAGCTGACAAATGAAGGAAAAGAATCAAGTATTTATACCACCTCTCTTATCTGGAGGGTACTTCAAGATAAGCATACAGTTGATGAGGTAAACTTTTTCTCTGTAGAATAATCACTGCTAATACATGCAGAAGGAATTATAAAATTAGATTCAACATTTTGCAATTGATACTGCTTTAATGTATCTAGGTCACAATCAGCAATGGCTGCTACAACGATGAGGTAAAATTGGATGGGGGAGCTCTAGAATGCATGAAACAGGCTGACATACCTGAAATCAATGATCAATTTCTCACCACTAAAAGTGAGACCAGTACACATCATATGCCTCTTTCTCTAATAAATATTTGTATTATTTATTTGTAAAAAAAAAGGTCCAAAATTGAAAGTTAAAAATTTAGTTCTCAATATATATTTATGCTTTATATTTTATATGAAATACATTTTAATTTTTATTTTCATCAAAGAATGGCTTGTATTTCTTTTTTAAAAAGTTTTAATTGAGATAATTAGCATAAAACACGATATTAGTTTTGGTTATATATGGCTTCTGTTTCTTGAAAATCACTGTCAAGTATAGTTTTCTTTCAGCTTCATTGAGGTATAATTGACAAAATTGTAATTATACAATTACAAATTGTAAAGTTGTAAAATATATTTAAAGTGTAAAACCTGATGATATACATACAATTTTCTTAATAGGGAAGACAGAAGGTTTGTATTGTTATTGTTTCTTATAAAATTTGATCATGTCAGTAATCACTATGAAAGAGTGGAATAAAAAAAAATACGTCATAAAAACGTAACAATGACTTTTGGTCTACTAATAGGACAACTAGAGTGGAGCAAATATGGAAGACTAGTTTATGAATGTAGCTTTTTTCCCTTCAAAACTAGCTTCCGTAATTGAAGAAATGTTCTAACCTCCCTTGAGAATTCACTCTGCCTGTGCTAATGTCTTTCGTATGGTATATATTATTTAAAAGCAACTTTTCTTGATATATTGGAGCTACAATCCTTATTAAGCAGGGGTGGAGGGGCTTTGAGGAATACTTTCCCCATAACTCAATACACTTAACTTTAAAAGATTCCATTATGTATGCTTCAATATTAATCCTTACAAGGATTAAACAGTGAGAAGTCAGCTGAAACCGTAGTTCAGCTAAAGTGGAGATGCCGGGGATCGAACCCGGGGCCTCATACATGCAAAGCATGCGCTCTACCACTGAGCTACATCCCCACAACTGAAGAGGGAATTTTTTCCGTTGTTGACCAATAGTGAATACGGTTTATGGCTAGACGTTCTGTGCGCTCCTTCAACCTACACTCGTAGAAACATAATCAGGTAGATTTACTAAATACTTATTAAATAATACCATCCATAAATTCCCTGTACTTTCCCCTTAATATTCTTAGAATTTATCACGACTAATCACGTAGATTTGTTATTTGACTAGATGTTTCCTTCTCTAGCAAGATAGCTTCAATAGGGCAGAGCCTGTACTGTTTTCTCTCGTAACTCTGTATCAAGCCCTTAGCATAGAGCCTTGCAGATAGCGGCCACTCAATAAAGAGCTGTGAGAAATAAATTACAGGCATGTTCTGTTCAGGATGTATGTTACAGAACAGAGAATCTTCCATTGAAGTGTGTGTGGGAGAGGAGGATTCACAAATATATATACAAATGATTTCAGTATGACAAGTCCTCTGGCAAGGAAATGCTTATGTAACTATAGTGGCAGACACAAAGTATACCACATTCTTGGCCAGAAATTGATGGCTTCAGGAGTCTTCAAAGACAAGACTTGGCCAAGAGTTGTACTTGAGGATCAATTTGGCCTTGCAGGATAAGTGGCTGTTCTCACACTTCCACCATAGTTCTAGGCGCTAGTGGAGTATGAAGCCCAAAGTGCCCAGCAGCAATTTGCTCAGGCTTGTGGTGGGACTATGTTGGCCAACAGGCCTAAGGCAAGAGTTGCAGGTCTGAGATGCATTAGCTGGTTTTATTGAATTTACCCTTGGCAAACAGCCACAGAAAAATGAGATCCAGTTTGTCAATGGATGGGACAGCCCCAGCCTCTCAGTGACACTGAGATATGGATAGTGGACAAGGTGCTGACACAGGGTATTTGATAATTCTGCTGGAGACTGGATGGGTTAGAGCTAACATTGTGGACTTCCAAGCTTCAGAACTGCCTCTCTCTGGTGCAGATGATCACTGTGCTTGTTGGAGCAAATCGTTGAGCATTTTTCAGAATTGTTCACAGTCACACCTGCCAAAATCTGTCCTCCTGTTTTCACCAACAAAAACATAGTCCTTGCTCTCTTTCAGAGGTTTACTTTCAGCATTCAGAGCGCATATTAGGCAGACGAACATTCCTTGCCAGGTCTGTCTATGAATCAGCTTAGGTTGCTCCATTGACTTTCTGGTGTTACTCCTAGCATTTGGAGCTAGGTCACATCTCCAACTGTATCCCTCCTGCCTCTCAACCCTGCTATTTCCTGCCTTGGCTACTGTGCAGGGCATGGGCACAATTCCTCAGCTTCCATCCCACTCTTTCCTCTTGTTGCAGGTTCCTCGGCTTCACCTGGTTTACCTCCCCATGGAGGCCACTTGGCTACCATTGGAACAAGTCTTGTTCTGTCCCAGTCAAGGTGTTCCCGGGGCCTCTGGAGCACTGGAAATCTGGGAAATACCCAGTGCAGTGATAGTGCCCTACCTCTTCCCCAAATTCCTCTGGGTCCAGCTGTGTTGGCAAGAAGGGAGGGTAGGATAACCTACACTTTCCAAGACCTTGGGAAGGTCCCAAGCAATGTGTTCACCTTGTACATTTGAAAAATTTGCATCCATAAGATTTTGCCATAATCAAGTTTCGATTCCAAAAAGGGAGACTGATACACCGGCTGCCACATTCAAAGAGGCAGCAGGCGTGCAAATGATCCACTTCCCACCCAGGCAAGCACTGAGGAAATTGTGTGTTGGGTAACTCAGGAAGTGTGTCAGGGCCCCAGTATGGAAAGAATGGACACACTGGTGGCTCTTATTCCACTCCTTGGAGAATGGTGGTGCCAGGCCATTTTTAGTGGTAGAGTGATTTTTCCAGTGAATTGCAATAAGGAACAAGCCTCAGATGTGGTAACTATTACACTATTGCCTAACAGTCAATGTTCCCAAATTCTTAGAGGACCATCCTCCCAGACTTGAGCAGTGCCAGGTCGAAATGCCTGAAGGGTTCCACCTGCGGACTGCATTGACCAGCTCAGAAGGTGCTAACCTTTGTGCTTTTGAATCCAGTTTGTGATGAGTATCAGGGATTCCAATTACTCCCCACAAAAGAGGAATTCTTTGTAATTTTGGTCAAAAACTGAGTGATTTAGACCTTGTCCCTTGTTTCTGATCTATTGGAGGCTGAATAGTTGAGTGAAGAAGTGTTGTTGCGGTCCCTTCCTTATTTCTTTCCTTTGTCCCTTGTTTCGATTGGTAGTAGAGCTTGTTCTCACGCATGAGATTTGGGTTCAATCTCTGGTGTGTCCAGTTGTGTCCCATTGCAAAATAGTCTTTACCTGTAGATGTGTTTTATTTAGGCTTTTTGCTTTTCTTAACCTATTCTTACTCATCTTAACTTTCTCTCTCCTCTTCCTATAGCTAGTGGCTATATTCTTTAATGTTCAGAGGCTTTCAAATATCAAGAGAAATTTTCTGCTGTTTGTAA
The DNA here is from genome assembly GCF_029407905.1 of Bubalus kerabau. Lineage (NCBI taxonomy): Eukaryota > Metazoa > Chordata > Mammalia > Artiodactyla > Bovidae > Bubalus > Bubalus kerabau. The sequence continues at coordinate 22,230,105 of NC_073626.1, forward strand.
TTAGTATACAACTCATTCATTTTTAAAAATTAATACTTCAGGATATTCACATACTATTTTCATAATATATAAGAAGCTAAGTTAAAAAATTTAGATACCCCATACACATTTAAACATTTAGCATCTAGCTATAAAAATTCATGCCTAATATGTTAAATTGTTTTATCTGTAAATGTTTTCAAATTTTTTCTCTCATTTTATTACAATGAAGTTTAACAGTACAGAAAAGTTACATGACCTTTGTGGATCTATTTTATCTTTAAATGTTGGAAACACCTTACTACTGTGTTATTGTCATAGTATAGTAATGAAGCCGGAGAAGGCGATGGCACCCCACTCCAGTACTCTTGCCTGGAAAGTCCCATGGACGGAGGAGCCTGGTAGGCTGCAGTCCATGGGGTCGCTAGGAGTCGGACACGACTGAGCGACTTCACTTTCACTTTCATGCATTGGAGAAGGAAATGGCAACCCACTCCAGTGTTCTTGCCTGGAGAATCCCAGGGACGGGGGAGCCTGATGGCCTGCCGTCTATGGGGTCGCACAGAGTCGGACACGACTGAAGCGACTTAGCAGCAGCAGCAGTAATGAAGCATTCATCAATACCTCACAACAGTGCTTCTCAACCTTTAGCATACATCAAAATCACCTCTAGGGTTTTTAACATAGATTATTAACTCTGGACCCACATTCCCAGAGTTCCTGACTCATGGGTCTGTGGTGGAGTCTTAGAATTTGTATTCTTAGCAAGATCCCAGAAGATATGGTTGCTGCTGGTCCAAAGACCACACTTTGAGAACCACTGTCTCACAATGAAATCTGTTTCTAAAGTGTTGTAGCCTAGATTTACATTTGAATCTTCAGCATCTTTCTTACAATTTTTTATTTCATAGGATATAGGTAGGTTTCCTCACCCAATCTACTGAGTAGGATTTTCCTTCTTGGACCAGGCTGAGATTTATATGCATACTGACTGTGGATAATTCCACGCCTAGAACCTGAGATCGAAAGCAGCCTGCAGGGTGGCTGTCTCACAGTTCTTCCCCAGATTACAGTTTGGCTTTGTACTTTGCTGTGTTGTTGCTATTTAGTCACTAAGTCATGTCTGACTCTTTTACAATCCCATGGACTGTAGCCCTCCAGGCTCCTCGGCCATGGGATTTCCCAGTAGTGGGTTGCTATTTCCTTTTCCTTTGTACTACAACAAGAAATGTCCCAGTGCTTTGCTGTAGTCATCTATGGTTCTTTTTTTTTTTTTTTTTTTTTTTAATATCAGTCTTTCCAAAAGGCCCTTGATCTGAATGACTTTTATGCATGGTCCTGCTGGGGTAAAAGCCAATTTTACAGTTGCTTGTTTTAAACCGGGCCTTGTCAGATTCAAGAGAATCTGAAGGCTTTAATGAGATTGATTTACATAAAACATCTTTCCGACATTTAAGTCCTCTAAAATACTTGCACAACAACGTAAAATACACGTACATTTTTTTATGTGGAAAGTTGACCGCATATATTCATAAAGAAAAGTACCTGGGGGCCACACTAAGTTCCCAGGTTTGGGGATGTAGCTCAGTGGTAGAGCGCCTGCTTTGCATGCATGAGGCCCCGGGTTCGATCCCCGGCATCTCCAGTCTGTTACTCAGTATTTACTCAGTCGTGTTCTTACACTTTGGATGAACAGACAAAGTCGTTCTTCGCGTTTTGGATATCTCTGAGCAATTTAAAGTTTAAGCGATACTCTGCTGAAAAAAATGTACCTTGCTTCGATTGCCAAGGTCCCATCGGACTGATCCTATAACTCTTTTGGAGGTGAGAAGTGGGAGGGGTCAGAGAGCAAATCAGCCTGAGGCAAAGACTAAGTTGGTTTCCACTCCCGTCTTTTTTTCCCAAAAAACTCTTTGACCTTTGTCACAAGAGCTTCTGTCTTAGTAGGTCATAAACAAACATTTTATTTCTCATTCCATTTTAAAAGAGATCATAAAAGTACACTACTGGTATCAGTTCAGTTTAGTCGCTCAGTCGTGTCGGACTCTTTGCGACCCCGTGGGACTGCAGCACGCTAGGCTTCCTTGTCCATCACCATCTCCTGGAGCTTGCTCAAACTCATGTCCATGGAGTCGGTGATGCCATACAATCATCTCATCCTCTGTCATCCCCTTCTCCTCCTGCCTTCAATCTTTCCCATCATCAGGGTCTTTACAAATGAGTCAGTTCTTCACATCAGTATTGACGTTTCAGCTTCAACATCAGTCCTTCCAATGAATATTCAGGGTTGATTTCCTTTAGGATTGACTGGTTGGATCTCCTTGCAGTCCAAGGGACTCTCAAGAGTCTCCTTCAACACCACAGTTCAAAAGCATCAGTTCTTCAGTGCTCAGCTTCCTTTATAGTCCAACTCTCACATCCATACATGACTACTGGAAAAACCACAACTTTGACTAGACGGACCTTTGTTGGCAAAATAATGTCTCTGCTTTTTAATATGCTGTCTAGACTGGTCATAACTTTTCTTCCAAGGAACAAGAGTCTTTTAATTTCATGGCTGCAGTCACCATCTGCAGTGATTTTGAAGCCCCCCCCAAACATGCCCCCCTCCCCCCCCCCCCGCCAAAAAAAAAGCTTGTCAGTGTTTCCACTGTTTCCCCTTCTATTTGCCGTGAAGTGATGGGACCAGATGCCATGATCTTTGTTTTCTGAATCCTTGAGTTTTAAGCCAACTTTTTCACTCTCTTCTTTCATTTTCATCAAGAGGCTCTTTAGTTCTATGAATGAAGCAGGGCAAAAGCTAATAGAGTTTTGCCAAGAAAATGCACTGGTCATAGAAAACACTGTCTTCCAACAACACAAGAGAAGACTCTACACATGGACATCACCAGATGGTCAATACTGAAATCAGATTGATTATATTATTTACAGCCAAAGATGGAGAAGCTCTATACAGTCAGCAAAAACAAGACTGGGGGCTGACTGTGGCTCAGATCATGAACTCCTTATTGCCAAATTCAGACTTAAATTGAAGAAAGTAGGGAAAACCACTAGACCATTCAGGTATGACCTAAATCAAATCCCTTATGATTATACAGTTGAAGTGAGACATAGATTCAAGGGATTAGATCTGATAGAGTTCCTGAAGTAATACGGACAGAGGTTCGTGACATTGTACAGGAGACAGGGATCAAGACCATCCTCAAGAAAAAGAAATGCAAAAAGGCAAAATGGTTGTCTGAGGAGGCCTTACAAATAGCTGTGAAAAGAAGAGAAGCAAAAGGCAAAGGAGAAAAGGAAAGATATAAGCATCTGAATGCAGAGTTCCAAAGAATAGCCAGAAGAGAAAAGAAAGCCTTCCTCTGATCAATGCAAAGAAATAGAGGAAAACAATAGAATGAGAAAGACTAGAGATCTCTTCAAGAAAATGAGAGATACCAAGGGAACATTTCATGCAAAAATGAGCACAATAAAGTACAGAAATAGTATGTATGGACCTAACAGAAGCAGAAGATATTAAGAAGAGGTGGCAAGAATACACAGAAGAACTATGCAAAAAAGATCTTCATGACCCAAATAATCATGATGGTGTGATCACTCACCTAGAGCCAGACATCCTGGAATGCGATGTCAAGCGGGCCTTAGGAAGCATCAGTATGAACAAACTAGCGGAGGTGATGGAATTCCAGTTGAGCTATTTTACCTCCTAAAAGATGATGCTGTGAAAGTGCTGCACTCAATATGCCAGCAAACTTGGAAAACTCAGCAGTGGTCACAGGAGTGGAAAAGGTTAGTTTTCATACCAATCCCAAAGAAAGGCAATGCCAAAGAATGCTCAAATTACTGCACAATTGTACTCATCTCACACACTAGCAAAGTAATCCTCAAAATTCTCCAAGCTAGGCTTCAACAGTATGTAAACCATGAACTTTCAGATGTTCAAGCTGGATTTAGAAAAGACAGAGGAGCCAGAGATCAAATTGCCAATATCCGTTGGATCACAGAAAAACCAAGAGAGTTCCAGAAAAACATCTACTTCTGCTTTATTGACTGTGCCAAAGCCTTTGCGTGGATGACAACAAACTATGGAAAATTCTTCAAGACATGCGAATACCAGACCACCTGACCTGCCTCCTGAGAAATCTGAATGCGGGTCAGAAAGCAACAGTTAGAACTGCACCTGGGGCAACAGACTGGTTCCAAATCAGGAAAGAAGTATGTCAAGGCTGTATATTGTCACCCTGCTTATTTAACTTCAATGCAAAGTACATCATGAGAAACACCGGGCTGGATGAAGCACAAGCTGGAATCAAGATTGCCGAGAGAAATATCAATAACCTCAGATATGCAGATGACACCACCCTTATGGCAGAAAGTAAGAAGAACTAAAGAACACCTAAGTAGTAGATCCATACGATAGACCATTAGTAGAGAGCCTGAGAGTCATTGAGAATACAGGTGCAATGAGAACAGGTTGTGGAAATAAAAAGTTCCAATCAGTGAAGTTGATCTACCTTTAAGATGGTATCAGACTAAAAATTCTAATTTGTTGTTAAAACTAAGTTTTCAATTTTGAGATGAAAAACCAGCAGGCCCCGCTGGGATTCGAACCCAGGATCTCCTGTTTACGAGACAGGCGCTTTAGCCAACTAAGCCACAGAGCCAGCTATTAGAAAGCTCAAGCTTCCTTTCTGATCAAATGCTACTCAATTAGGTGAAAAGCCGTGTTAATTAGAGTTACTACTCACTCCGTGGATAGAAGAGACGGGCGGCTCCATGAAGTCGCAAAGAGTCAGACACGACTGAGCGACTGAGCGCACAGCCACACTGCTCACTCTCTTCTCGAATAAATCGACCTTATAGAACAGACAGACCCGCGAAGAAGACTCCTGGAACTTAAGCAACAAAACACATACTTGCTCTCGCACCGTAACGGAGAAAATGTACTGAGAACAACCATGGAATGGAAAAGAATGGATACGAGCTGAGTGTTCATTGTTCAGGAAGGGGCTTCTGTAAGTGAGGCCAGAGACGCTCTTATATTTCACCGGATTGTAGTAACTTAGAATCCTTAAGTGAGTGGATATTCTAAAAGTAGACGGAAAGGCTCATCTAGCAAAATAGGTCAGTTAGAACTTCAGTCCAATTGATGCCATTCCTGGTTGTTAGGAGATGGCACACTTGCGCACTGAAAAACAAAACAAACAACCCCAAACTTCAAACACATTCAGACGCTGCTAACAGCTGTCAGCTTGTGCTCGCTCTTGCTTAAGGAAGCAGGAGACTGTCAGCATAGAGGTGGTTAGGTCAGAGTTCACTTAGCGGTTTTCTGATTCAAATCCCAGGAGCCTTTGCCAGCCCGAAGCTGGGGAATGGCCTCCGTTCCTGCAGCTCCTAGAAGGCGCACAGACGGAAAAAAATACTGGCTTGGCTTTGGGAGGCATCAGACTCTTTCTTCTCTATATCGCCTTCTTCAAATGGATGTTCTTTAATATTAGTATTTTCCACATGGACCCTCAACTTGTAGAAGCTAAACAAACATTAACTGATTGTACAATCACGAAACTAAGAATCCATTCTTAAACTCTTAACTCTTGCATCCTGATTTTCTGCCTTTAATTGGAGCAAGACCACTGCTGAAAGGGAGTGATTTCAACTTAGCAGATGCCACTGTGCATCTACCCAGCTTCCAATGCCTCATCAAAATACAAAATGGAAGGACTGCAAAATTCTTTATTTAACCACGTAAAGGCTGAAAGGAGCTCTGAATGATAAGACCTTTGAATCCCAAAGTCTTATTGCTTTTTTGAGTCAAATGTTCTGATATTGCCATTTTATATCCTACTCAGAATGTTTTTCATGGCTCAGATGGTAAAGCATCTGCCTGCAATGCGGGAAACCCGGGATCGATCCCTGGTTCGGGAATATCTTCTGGAGAAGGAAATGGCAACCCACTCCAGTACTCTTGCCTGGAAAATTCCATGGACGGAGGATCCTGGTCCATGCGGGTCTCAGAGTTGGACACGACCGAGTGACTTCACTTTCAGAATGTTTTTATAGTGAATATAAACGTTTCTTGCTAACCAGGATAGTCACTTTTTAACCTAATCTATACTAACAAACTTCCATGATTAGGACTACACTTCTCCATTTATAGTTACTTTTATATTTTCTGAGTTTGGGGAGCAACACCTTCAGAATAATAATGGGCTAGGAATCATGGTACTTCTGAATTCTAGTTAGCTGAATTGTTCACCATCAGGACTAGGTAAATTTCAGTCTCAGAAGTACTGTTAGGAGGACAGTATTTAAGGTGAAGTATGTTCAACAAGAGTGATATTACTTTGTACCTACTAGGTGTCAGGTATTGAAATCAGCTCAGTTCAGTCGCTCAGTTGTGTCTGACTCTTTGCGACCCCATGAACTTTCCTGTCCATCACCAACTCCTGGAGCTTGCTCAAACCCATGTCCATTGAAATCAGTTCTATGGATACAACTAGGTACAAGATGGCCACAGATAATAGAAAACGAAACAAGAAATTTTAATGAACATCAAATATCATAATAAAAGAAGTACAAGATGACAGATGAACAGCTAACAAGGAGGTGTCAAACATACCAGACATATAATAAAAGGCGGGAAAAAAAGACAATGACTTGGAATAGTGATTTAAAATTTCCTCATCTTGTGGAACAATCATTCCAAATAACTTAGAATTTATCCTAAAAGAAAAATTTGGGGGAAAAATAGGACCCTTTAAGGATTAAACACAGGGAATTCTATGTGAGCAAATTAACTTTTCCCAGCATAATTTTTTTCTATCTCTTCAAGGTTTTTATTAATTTTTAACTTTTATTGGTGAATAGCTTATTTAGACGGAGAAGGCAATGGCACCCCACTCCAGTACTCTTGCCTGGAAAATCCCATGGATGGAGGGGGCTGCAGTCCATGGGGTCGCTGGGAGAGCGACTTCATTTTCACTTTTCACTTTCATGCATTGGAGGAGGAAATGGCAACCCACTCCAGTGTTCTTGCCTGGAGAATCCGAGGGATGGGGGAGCCTGGTGGGCTGCCGTCTATGGGGTCGCACAGAGTTGGACACGACTGAAGCGACTTAGCAACAGCAGCAGCTTATTTAGAATACAAAAAAATACAAATACTGCATTTTTATGCATCTAGCACGTTTGTTACTTTGTTCATTAGAACAAATAGTTAATCCTTTTGTTGCCACTTGTAGCAACTGTGAAATGTCTATTCCAGTCCCCTTATCTAACCTTCCTCTCCTTTGATCACCTCATACTATAGGAATTCAAAACATAATCATCTGATCTCCTTCCCTGAATATTTAAACTCTCCCAGATCTTCCACATTTTCATACGGTCCTGTTGTCCAGATTATGTCTTTGTAAGGAGAAGTGCTCTAGTTGGTTTCATTCCCTTGATCTAGTGTGCTCTCTCTTTGGATCTGAAGGGCCAATATAGATAAGAAAGAAGAGAGACTAGCTTTCTTTTCTACTTACATACCAGGACATATTTTATTTCAATTACTGAGAGGTTATTAGTCACAATTTAGGATTAAACTATGCAAGGATTGCCCTCCACTACAATGTAGGTCCACTGGATCTCATTTCTCTGCGAAATGAAATGAATAAGGTGCATTCTTCACTAAATGACCCTGGGTTCACATCTACTTTTCTCTAGCCATAAGACTGTGCAGAAATTACTAAATGGAGTCAAACTCAAGGTAGGCTCAAAGGAATTTCATTGCTGGTAAATAAAAGGAGTGTTTTTAGTCTTTTTCTTCAGTGCTAATGTATAAAGATTCACAAATAGAAGATTTTTCCCCAGCCCTCTGCTCTGTGTGTTCTTAGAAAATAGCTCCTTTTTTTTTTTTTTTTTTCTATATTTGCTTCTCTTAATATTATTTGGGAGAAAAGAAACCCTACAGAATGTGAGATCTAGTTTTACCTTTTAAAAATAGTCTTCACTTGTAATATTGTTGAAACCATTATTACGTTCCTCTTAGGGACCCAGAGTCATATGATAAATTAAAACAAGACTTGTCTTATGAAGTCTTAGCTCCAAGTTGTCAATATCAACTCCCTTTTCCTGAGGTAATTTTATTTCAGAAAATGTAGTGCCTTTCCTTGCTTTAGGTCTAGGTCAGAGCCATTTCAAATCACTGATAGATATCCCCAAATTTAAATTTTGGAGAGGAAAGCTTAGAGTATATTTGTTCTGTCCTGGAGGGCCCTAAATTATTAAGTGATCCACTTTCTTCCCAGTGATGAACTTTGCAAACACAGGGATCTCGGGAAATAGCAGTTCTCATTTCATAGTCCTTGAACAACTGTGGTAGAATAAAGAGAGAGAGAGAGAGAAGTATTTTTCTCTATTTAGCAGACTGCTATGTGAAATTAAGTTATATCCCCATCCATCACCCCATCTGCCCTTGACTTGGCCAATCTGGGGACTACTCATGTATCTATGACCACCTCAATCACCAGTGGTGTCTCTAAAATAAAGTTAGACTGAGAAAGGGATAAGCCTGCAAGTCTACCTCTCTTATGTCTCCTCCTACCTTTGTGGATATTTGGAAATAATTTAAATAGAGACTTTCTAGGCCAGTAGTTCTCAACTGTAACTGCACGTTCAAATCACCTATCGATCTTTTTAAAATGCTGGTGTCCATTCCACCCTCAGGACAAATTAAACTAGAACCTCTCAGTGCAGAATCCAGGCATCAGACAATTTTAGAGCTCTCAAGGTGATTCCAATGTGCAGCCAAGTTAGAGAATCACTGCTTCAGCTTGAAAGAAATTTATGAGCTCAGGGAAACTGTATTGATTTTTATCTTTCCTTATGCCTTCCATCACCCAGTGCACATTTTACCTACCAGATAAAATAATTTAGTCAGGACACTGTTCTTAAACTGCACCTAAACCTTTTTTATTAGTTAAATTAAGGAGGGTCTTTTCATGTGGTTTGGGATAGAGAAATCTTAAAAAAAAAAAAAAAAAACTTTGATGGAGTAGGTCATAGTCTGGTGACCTGAAGTGACAACAAAAGCAGGTAGTCATTACAACTCAAAACTGGTTTCTAGGCAGAACTGTTGATATCTCACAACTGCTAGCCTTCTCTGAGGGTATATGGAACACTGAAAATGGGAGGAACGAGGAATGAAATAGTTTATGAACTATTTCTTTATTGATGGCTTAACTGGTAAATGCTATGGCTACTATTTTAAGTTTGTCCAACATGTTCTAATATCTTTAGAGCTGTGTTGGAGCTAAACTATTGTAGGCTTGTAATAAATATTGACAAGAGCAGTTGTTCAGTAAATAACAGCAGAGAATGATTTAGCTAACAGAGTGCAAACCTCAGTGCACCACACTTTCAAAGGCCCATTTTAAGATCCATTCTTTAATCTTGTGGTTTTTTTCTTGGTCAGGAAGCACAAGCTTCCCCATGAACGACAGACCAAATCATTAGAGACCAACAGAAAGGATGGTTGCCCTTATTATCTTTTTAACACTGGACCCTTGTACCTCTAAGAATTTGGAGCCCTTGACCACAGCCTCCAAGGGCCACGTAGAGCTGCCCAGAGGCCTCCCTGAAAAATAAACAAAAGTACAGAAAATGGTTTTCTAAATTTCCTTCATTTGCTCATGTGACAGGGTGTCACGAATTGGAAATTGAGGCAAAAGCACCGAGATACAAGAAATGCTGCATTCCAAAGGGGACTAGCCCTTCATTAAAACAAAGGAGCTGGCCAAGGAAAGTCCTTACCCACATGAATGGTATAAAAGGGCTGGGTTTAGGAAAATAAGTTGATTTTTTTAAGAGCGTTGAAGTCAGTACCTTTAGAATCAGTGAGGCAAATTTAGAGATTACAAAAGAAATCAGTATAGAAGGAATTAAATCCACACTGGTATGAGCGCCGCGAGCTCACTGGCAAAACGCACTGAGGGGAAAACATGTCTGTATCAAAATGTTTCACTTTCACTCCTTTGTGTTCGATTTCTGAGAGAACTGTCACGTTTTGAGAAGCGAAAAGTATCCAATGCTTTCACAACCTGGGAAGAGTTTATTTTCTTTCTAGAGAGCTTCCGGTGAAATCCATCTTTCTTATTGAGCCTCTAAGTACGAAACCTGAGACTGGAGCTCAGCCTACCATCCCATCCCCCACTCCAAACCCCAGCAGAAAAGCTAAGTGAAAATCCTAAATCTTCTAATTTAGAGTTTACATGGATAACTGTCAACCTCCGCCACCCCCGCCCCCCGCCATGGAATAGCGACCAACGTCACTTTTTTTTTCACTTTGTGGAAAACGTCTCTAATCCCTGCTGAGGATGGAAAGGAATAAAATTTTAAAACAGAAAGATTACTAGCATAACCCAAGCAAAGTATAAGTACCTGGCGGCAAGAAGGGTTAATTTTTAGGTTTTACAGGAATGGACTGTGACCATTCTATTAGGAGGGAAGAGGTGTATTTCCGGAGCTGAAAAGAAACAAAAGCTTGGAGATGCTGGGGATCGAACCCGGGACCTCATGCATGCTAAGCATGCGCTCTACCACTGAGCTACATCCCCACTCTAACTAAGTCGGCTTTTCTAAACTATCTTCATGAAATAAAAGAAATTTACATTTTAAATTGTTTTGCTATTTTCTGAAAGATACAATTCCCACCCTTGATTTTATAGTACTGTATTACCAAGGAATTCCGATTAGCCTGTGTCTTGCAGATATTCAGAGACTGACGAAGATACAATGAGCTCGGAAATCTGAGTAGGCAACAGCCTCCCGGACCTTTCTTTTCAGAGCCCTTTTCTCTTTTGTCAAAAGATGTGTGAGACAAAGGAAAATTCCTTACAGGAAAGATAAAAAATAGTTTGCCAATGATTGTCTTTAATTATGAAACCTACCAACCTGTCTTCAATTCTGCATCCCATTCCTGGACTCCAGAAACGGCTATGCAACTATTTTTACAAAACAAGGAGCCAATGAAGGTATTTCTGTTAGAAAAGTAAATTCCTTCCACTTTTAGCAACTGAGAGGACTGAAGGGTGGAAGATGTTGGCTTGCTTCCTGCGGCCTTCTGATCCTCATTTAATCCAAAGAATACACATCAAATCCAGGGAACACAAATCCTCGGATCTTGCTCTGATTCTTCGGAAAGAAAAGCCAAAGTAAGAGATTTGTCACTTCTAACACTGAGGCAAACCCTCTGCTTCCATGATGCTTATCTTCTGCAGAGTGAGTGGTTCTTTAGAATTCAGACCATTCTCTCAACAAGAGATGCAAATCAAAGCCTAGTCTCCCGGCCTAGTCCCCAAATATGAAAACCTGTGAGCCAATCTGGAAGAATGAATAATAATGTCAAATAGAAACAAAAGGGAGACTGAGGATACAGCATGCTTACAGGCGTGGAAGTGTATGTAGTTCAGAATGGTTGGAACTGAAAGGAGCAAGGCAGAGAAATCAGCTTGACAAGATATAACCAGCATTTCTCATCCTTTCACCTTGCTAAGAGAGCCTAAATTTTATTCATATAGTAAGAATTTGCATAAACCATGAATCATCTGAAACAATTATGGTTTTTCCATTTCCTTTTGCCAGGGATTGTTTTCATGATAGAGCCATGACCCTCTGGTGGATAAGATGCACTAGGCAATCAGCCTAAAATTTTTGGAATTTTTTCCTTCAGGATAAAAAGAGAAACATGAGAGATGAACCACACATCTTAGTTTAGCACTGATATTTTATTTTCAAGAAAAGTTTTCTGTAACAGTCTGGAAGCTTGAGAGAAACAGATACAAATTATTATTATTTTTTTTAATAATGATTATTCCTTTGCAAGAAATGTAAAAAAAGGCTTTCTAGAAATATTAGTTTCCTATTGCTGAATAGCACTCCAAAATTCACAGCATTAAAAAAACTGATGCTTATTATCTCAGATTCTGTGGGTCAGAAACTCCAGTGTGGCTTGGCTGGGTAACTCTGGCCCCAGGAGTCAACTGAAGTTGAACTCCAGGTATGAACAGTGCATGCGGGACTCTGGAGCATGGACTGTGTCTGGGGGATCTGCTTCCAAGATGGCTGATTCACACGTGGGTAGAAAGCCTCAATTCCCCCTCATATATCTTGGTGACTGAGTCAAGTAGGAGAAGACCTCACAAGGGTGTGATTACCAGGAGGTAAGGATCCTCGGGGAGGGGGGGGGGGGGGTGGGGAGGGCCGTCTTGAAGGTTATCCTTAATAGTGTATCAGTACTTATTACAATACCTGATGTAAGTAAATTTGTGAACTAGTTTTTAAAAAGTAAATGTGTGGATGGATAGAGAGATAGATGCTTGCATCTCTGAAGGAATAAACAGGAGGACACTTTCAGCGGCTACTTAAGAGATTTAGAAGTGAGAAATCGTGAAATTTGGCTTCAATCCTCTTAACTCCATTAGAAGAAATGGAAACTGTATAAAAATGTATAAATTGTAAAAACGAACATTAAAAAGTTATAGAAAATCTGATTCAATATACAGCCGTTTAAAAAACTGAATTTAAACAAAATTTCCAATCAGAGACAAATGTACTGGCATGTTCTATGAAATCCTAAAAGAAACAATAACCTGTGTTGTATAAAATATTTCCCCCCACCCAAAATGGGAAAACTATAAATTATTTTAGGTTAGCATAATATCTATAAAAGATGCTTACTCCTTGGAAGGAAAGTTATGACCAACCTAGATAGCATATTCAAAAGCAGAGACATTACTTTGCCAACAAAGGTCCGTCTAGTCAAGGCTATGGTTTTTCCTGTGGTCATGTATGGATGTGAGAGTTGGACTGTGAAGAAGGCTGAGCGCCAAAGAATTGATGCTTTTGAACTGTGGTGTTGGAGAAGACTCTTGAGAGTCCCTTGGACTGCAAGGAGATCCAACCAGTCCATTCTGAAGGAGATCAGCCCTGGGATTTCTTTGGAAGGAATGATGCTAAAGCTGAAACTCCAGTACTTTGGCCACCTGATACAAAGAGCTGACTCATTTGAAAAGACTCTGATGCTGGGAGGGATTGGGGGCAGGAGGAGAAGGGGATGACAGAGGATGAGATGGCTGGATGGCATCACTGACTGGATGGACGTGAGTCTGAGTGAACTCTGGGAGTTGGTGATGGACAGGGAGGCCTGGCATGCTGCGATGCATGGGGTCGCAAAGAGTCGGACACGACTGAGCGACTGAACTGAACCGAATATCTATATCAACACCCAGTGGAGAAAATATAAGAAGGGAAAATTATAGGACCATTTTACTAATAAGCACAGAGGCAAAATGTATTAAAAAAGAGCAAACAGACTTCCAGTTTCTGGTTCCATATATAAGGTGCTTGAAAGTCACTTCATTCTGTCAAGAAGGAAAATCGGAACAGAGTGAAAAACCAACACCTCTTCTAGAATTTATAAGAGATGTGAAGACACAGGGCAACTGGCTGCCCCCAAGATTGGAGAGATATACAGGTAAATAAAGGGAGTCATGACTTACCTGAGCAGTGACTAACAAGTGGAAACCACAGAAAGAACCAATACCTGAACTGTTGATGATTTGCTTGAGGACCCAAGTAGGCAACTCTGATTACTAAAAACTCCAGGCACACTGAGTCATGGCCTGGGCAGGGTAGGGGTGGGGTCTCTACACTTTTGTGTGTTTTACCCCTAGAACTTTGACCAGATTCTCACATTAACCATCTAAAAAGCGGAAGGTGGGGCGGGGGTGGGGGTGGGGTGGGGCGTAATTCCTTCATGCTTCCAGCAGAGGGGGAAGAAGAGGAGCCACATTGAAATGTACCAGAGTGCTATTGTTCTTAACAAGGCCCGATTTCTAAAGAACCCATTTAACCAGACCTTAACCAACTGGGGTTTTGTCAGAGCCTAATTTACCCAGAAGAAGGGAAATACTCAATTCCAACTGTCTCTAGACTTTCACATGAGAGAAGGAAAAACACACTCCAGCATCCTGTGGCTATCCTGTCCCACCTAAGAGTGAGAGGAGACAACTGAGAAACAATTGTGAAGTTCACCAGCCAGAGACAAAAGGTCAATAAAAGACTGAGAGCTAATCATAGGTCTATAGAAAGCTTCTCCCCCAACACCTCACTACCGCATTACTAAATTCCTATTTATCCTTTTATCAAGTACACCACGTTGGGCTATCCAGAAAAAATTACAAAGCATATCAGAAGGCAAATAATTATTTGCAGAGACAGAGCAAGAAAAGAACCAGACATGGCAGGAATTTAAAACAACTATGATTAAAATGATAATGGATCTAACGAATAAAGTAGATAGTATGCAAGAACAGATAGGCAATGTAAGCAGAAAGATGAAAATCCTAAAAAAAAAAAAAAAAAAAAAAAAAAAAACAAAAACAAAAGAAATGCTCAAGATTAAAATACATAGTAACGGAAAGAATGCCTTTGATGAGCTCATTAGTACAATAGACACAACTAAGGAAAGACTCTGAATTTGAGGATGTATCTGTAGAAACCTCCAAAACTGAAAAACAGAACAAAGACTGGCGGGGGCGGGGCGGGGGCAGGGGGAAGGACAGAATATCCAAGGACTCTAGGACTTGTGTAAAAAAAATATATAACATGTGTAATGGGAATACTATAAGGAAAAGAAAGAAAAAAATAGAATACTTGAAACAATGACTGAGAATTTCCCCCAAATTAATGTCAGACAGTAAACCACAGATCTGGGAAGTTCAGAGAACACCAGAAAGATAAATGAAAAAAGAAACAACAACAACAAAACCTACATATAAGCATATCATTCTCAAACTACAGAAGATCAAATATAAAGAAAATAATCCTGAAAGAGGTCAGAGGGGAAAAAATCTAGACTATAGAGGAACCAAGTCTAGTGACTTACATGTGACTTCTAATTAAGAAAGTATGCAAACAAAAATAGATTACAGTGAAATATTTAAAGAAGAAAGCCACAACTTGGAATTCTGTGCCCTGAAAATTTTGAAAAATGAAGGAGAAATAAAACTTTCTCAAACAAAAATGGAGGGAATTTGTTCCCTGTAGACCAGTCTTGCAAGAAGTGTTAAGGAAAGTTCTTTAGAGATAAGAAAAATAATAGAAACTCAAATCTTCATAAGGAAAGGATGAATATCAAAGAAGGAATAAGGGAAGGTAAATAAAAACTTTTATTTTTCTTAGTTTAATTGATCTCACAGGTAAGTTTGTTCAAAATTGTAATAGCAACAATGTATTTGATTATGAGGTAATGGCTATATTGTATACATACTTATGTATGTTTACATGTAACTAAAATAAATGATAGCAGAGATACAATGGCTAGGAGGGAGGAAATTTTGGATTTTTTCCCTATTACAAGGTAGTTACACTACCTGTGAAGAAGTATAGTGTTATTGGAAGGTGACCTTGGATTAATTGCAAATGTATACTACAAACTCTAGAGCAACCACTAAAAAAAGTTAAGGAATTAACTGATAAACTAAGAAAGGAGAATATTAAAAAAATATATTTTTGTAGTTCCTCAAAAATTTTAAATAAAAACTAACTGCCACATAATGCATCAATGTAACATCTGGGTATACATAATGCATCAATGTAACATCTGGGTATACATAATGCATCAATGTAACATCTGGGTATACATCTGGTATTATATATATAATATTGTGATTTACAATAAGAAATATATATTTGGTCTCCATCCCTACTAATGGCAAAGAGCTCTTAAAATCGTTAGAATTTTCTAAGGTGAGAGGAGCAAAAGTATTTCTGTTATGTTAATGAGGTAAGTTTTGGCTTGCGACTAGAATTAGGAGCTGGTTGTCAGAACAGAGAACAGTCGCGCTATTAAGGGTGCCTAACCAACTTTGCCTTCTATTTCCACAGGCTATTCCTAACCTTTACTACATTCCCAGACCTCCTGCATTGGACTGTGACTAGCTCTTCTCCATAGAAATCTTGAGTAAAGCCAAAGATGCAGTGAGAAATGAAGAAATTTTTCTTATGGTCCTAGGGTGGATCCTTGAATACCGATGTACAACTACTACACCAATACTAAAACAGATGCTACCTTCTCCTCTCCTTAAAAGAAAAAATTACTAAGAGAAATTTTAATTATTTTCCAGTGCAAAGTTGGAATGGATAGAACCTCCTTTAATTGAGATAAATAAATCTTTGAAATGCAGCTGTATTCCCTCTTCCTGGCATTCATAGGATGGACTTACTTCTGAATTGTCTCTGGCTTTGTACTGCTTGCTGCCTAATAAAACATCCCAAGGAGGTTTCCAGGAAGTAGAGAAAATCGTGATGGTAGTTAACCAAACAGAAGACCAATAAACACATGTATGGAAAACTGCTATATTTAACGGGCAAGACAATGGCCCCCAAATGAGAAAGAGCTAAAACATTTTGATTTAACAATGCAAGGCCAAAGTCTAAATTAGACAGCAACAACAAAAGTAGACTGGCATGGAGATGCCGGGGATCGAACCCGGGGCCTCATACATGCGAAGCATGCGCTCTACCACTGAGCTACATCCCCTGGTGAAAACCCGCTGCTGGGTAGGATTCCTGTGCTTTTAAAAGCTCAATGCGTTTTGCACAATTTGGAGTATCTTTTTATTTCCAACCAGATAGTAACCATCATTGAGGATGAGTTACACTTAAAGCCGCTTTCGGATTCTATCCAAGTAATCCCCTTCGGAGATGCAGTGACAACATGCAACTCATATCGTTACTGAGAGCAGAGCCCAGTTTCATTCAGTAGCTTCAGCACAAGTGCTTTCTCTCGCGTTGGCCAAATCGAACCCCATGTGGAAATCACTGGGAGGTTTTTTTCAGAACTCTGAAGAATGGTCTACAAGCCAAAGGCTCATAGAAAATGAGATTCCCCCCTTACCCACCCCCTCCCCTCGCCCGCCCCGCCACCCCTTTTCTTTGTAGCTGAATGGTTGAATGGTCAAATGACTCTTTGGAGCTGCGTCTTTCTACTTGCTCTCGCTTGGAGGAAAAAAGATAAACTACAACAAAACCACAAACAAAAAATGTTCAGATTGCTGAAATTGTGAAAATTCTGCCCTAGTCTTTGTCACCAGAGGTAACGGTCTCTCCACAGAGACCTTCTAACTCTCCTGAAATCTGAGTGGTTATCTGTGAACTGTGGGTTCATGAAAAATCTTAGATTTAAGAAGCCCGAATTCCCTGTTTCCCCCTTTTCCTTTATCCACTGGCCAGCTTCTCGTTCCGCAGGCTACTCCGCGAAAGAATGAACCTGGTCAGTTCGGAGAACTCATCTGCAACCTAAAAACCTAAGACGGGTAGAAGGAAAAGATGTTTTTCCCCTACCCTTCACTACTTTATCATCCTAAATCCCAGATGAAAAATATTGGTGAGCCATCAGCCAATCAATGAGGGAAAATATATAAAGTGCTAAAATAAGCCTTTATTGTTTAAACCATTGAGATTTTGTGGATGCTTTCTTTAACATCATAATCAAGCCTATATTTAGTGAAACAGGGAAATTATCCCTTTTGTTATATGAATAGCAGTTTTATTTTCCCAATCTGAAATTTGTCATTGACTTTGCTTGTGGACTTTTCCTTGTTATAGAAGAGGCTTTGCTTTGTTTTGTTTTACTCTATTACTATCCAAATAATGCATATTGCAGAAAATTTGGAAAGTAAGAAAAGCATAAACGTACTAAAGAAAATTTACCTATGCTCTTACCACTCTTTCAGAAGCTCTCTTGAAACCAAATTTGTCAAATTTTCCTTTAAATAATTTTGGATTTTTGAATCATTATTGGAATAACCTTCCTCACTCCAAAGTTATTAAAAATTTTACTTGTGGTTTTGAAGTACTTCTAAAGTTTGTATTAATAAATCTCAAACACCATTGAGAATTCACCCTGCTGTAAGTTGTGGGATATTAAATCAAAAATTTTTTGTCCAGGTAACTACCCATATTTGCCATCTTTACTCGTAGTGGGAGATTATAACCCACTGGGCTCCGTGTTTACAGATCTAGCAGTCAGAAATAGAGTATTTACTCATAATATTTGAACTGTACAATTTATCTAACAGATAATTGTTAACAGATAAATCTAACCTAGAACTCCTGATGAGAACAGAGTTCCTAATGAAAATAGCATTATACCAACTAGGAGAATCTAAAGCCTAACTACAAATTCTTTGTTTTACTCCCCTCCCTGCTTTTTTTTTTCCCCCTGAAAGTTATAGTGACTCTTGTTCTTTTCAAAAGTGTATCTGAGTTTCCTTTCAGAGGTAAATTTTACCTTGTTTATGATAAAGACTTTTGTTGAAAATATGTATATCTGCATCTCTTTTCAAATATATATTTTATCTTTTTACTATGATGTACTCTGTCTTCAAAGCATGCACACACTTGAATAGCTTTTTTTTTAAAGTATATACCAACCTTCTGAAGTTAATTTTCTTGTGAACAGAAGGATCTCTCTCCCCAGTGACTCCCAAAGTAGTTTCTTGAAAATTGAGGGATTCAGAGTCTTGTGGAAATGTGACCACTGACTTAGAAAAATTTAAATATGGCTTTTTGCATACAAGAATAATGGGGGAAATACCCTGGAAGAAATAAATATCCAGTGGATTTTTCACCTCTAAGTCTTTTTTTTTTTTAGCCTCATGGGAGCAATTCTTTTTTTTTTTTAATTTTATTTTATTTTTAAATTTTACATAATTGTATTAGTTTTGCCAAATATCAAAATGAATCCGCCACAGGTATACATGTGTTCCCCATCCTGAACCCTCCTCCCTCCTCCCTCCCCATACCATCCCTCTGGGTCGTCCCAGTGCACCAGCCTCAAGCATCCAGTATTGTGCATCGAACCTGGTCTGGCAACTCGTTTCATACATGATATTTTACATGTTTCAATGCCATTCTCACCTCTAAGTCTTAACTCATGTATTTTTATGAGTGAATGATTTGGGTAGAAGAAAATCCTTGTCATTCACACACACACACACACACACACAAACCATATATTAGTCTTTAGGCATAGGAAAGACAAAGGATGGTGAACTAACACTGAATTAACACTCAGTCGTGTCCAACTCTTTGTGACCCCATGGACTGTAGCCCACCAGGCTCCTCTGTCTAAGAATGGTAGAAGGATATTAAATATTAGCACTTTATCAGAAAGCATTCAGGTAATCTTGCATAGTGGCAATTTACCAGTATTTGCACATAGCCTATCCCAGACTTTAGTCCTTAATAAATCCCCAAATAAAACTTACAGCTCCCACATTGTGCATTTTTATTTCAGTCAACACCTGTCAACAGAAGGGGAAAAAAAAGCACAATGTGAGAGTTTTGAGTTAAGTTTTATTGGGGGCAAAATGAGGACTATAGCCAGGGAGTCTCAGCTAGCTCTGAGGAACTGCTCTGAACAGGTGGGGCGGAAGATCAGTATTATATATGATTTTAGTGAAAGAGGGCACATGCAATCAAGCACACTTTTTGGCAGAGGTTTGCTGCTAGTCAGGAGGAGCAGATGTCACCATTAATGATTTTAGTGCTTCTCTAGATATAAGAAAATGTAAGGACTTGGGGACATAAAATCTCCTGAAAATATCTGTTTGAAGGCCTGTTCTGCCAGTTTTTTCCTGGAGCACAGAGTGCCTCATTCCTGATCTCCACTCTGAATTCCTTTCAGGGTGTGTTGAAGGTCAGTAGCTGCAGTGGCTAATGACTTAAATCCTTGGAGAGGCAGATGGCAAAGTGGCAATTTTTAGTTGGCATACTTCACAAATATGAGTGAAATTTTGCATATAGATTTTGAGTGTGAGTTACAGAACTGCTTTAATTTGTAAGAATTTTGCTCATTTATATATTTTCTTCTGTTTATTCAAATACATTAGTTCTTATAACTCTGTTGTCCAATATGGTAGCCACTAGCGCATGTGATTCTTGAGTACTTGAAATATGACCAGTCCAACTTATGTGCTATAAGTTTAAGATGCACACCAGATTTCAAAGAATTAGTATGAAAAAAAGAATGTAAAATACTTAGGTACTATGTTTATGTGGATTATTTTTTTCTTTCATTCTTTTTTTAATAGTTTTTTATTTTGTATTGGTATACAGCTGATTAACAATGTTGTGATAGTTTCAGGTTAACAGTGAGGGACTCAGCCATATATGTACATGTATTCATTCACCCCTAATCTCCCCTCCCACCCAGGTTGCCACATAACATTGGGCAGAGTTCCATGAGCTTGTTGGTTATATGTGAACTATTTATTGACATGATAAAGTCAGGTGTTGCCCTAAACATCGCAGACTGAGCGACAAGAATGAAAACAGCCATGAAATCTGGTGCAATAGGTCAGGGGACCTGCAGCCTCTATTGGACTGAGGTGCAGAGTCCACTCTGAGTCCAGCTTTTATTCCTAATGGCACACTACAAGACTTTTTTTGATCTTAACTTTCCCAAGACACCATGCTGACATAGTCCAGATCTCGTTTTTTACCCCAGGCCATTCCCTTCTGGGCTAGTCTCAGGAACAATCAGCAAGTGCGTAGGCAGCGTTCTTGCCTGCCGCTGACCCGCTGTTCCAAGGTCCATGCTTTCATGAGCCCAGTCATACTCCCTTCTGAGTCTGGCCTTGGGGTTTGTAACAAGGAGATTATTCTTAAGAAAAACATGAAAGATAATCATTAACACAGTTTCTTAATATATGCTGTTTTTCCAGGTGCTATTTCTGTGGAATTTCTCAAGGCTCTGAAAGTACATTATTAGGAATTCCCACTACAGTTAGGGAACTGTTGACCAAAACCACCTGCCTTGGCCAGGCCAGCATGCTTGAGTTGTCTCAGGCAACAGGAGTTCTAGATAAGGGAACATGGTGCTGCCACTGCAAACTAACTGGGAGAATTCAGAAGGGGCCAAAGGCTGGAGGAGATGACCAACCTTCCAGAGTCCTTCTCCCTGGGATCTGTCTTGGTTGAGTAATGTGCATGCCACCAGGGAGGACCCTGAGATTATGGACCAAGCAGGATGACTGTCTAGAGATAACACAGAAACTAACCCCATTACCATAAAACCTGAGACTACAGCCATGTGGCAAATCAGTTCTCCTGGGTTTCCTTACCTTGCTGCTCTCTACTTAGGCCCCCCTTCTGCAATAAAATCTCTTTGTCAGCACAATGTGCCTCCTCTGACATTTCCAAGTGTGAACGAGAGCCCACTCTTGGACCCTGGAAGCAGGTCCCCCTTCCTGTAACAGTAGTATTTTAGATATTTCGGATTAAATTAAATGCATTATGAATTTCACTTGTTTCTTTTTATTTTTTTCAATGTAACTTCTAGAAAATTTAAAAATTATATATGTGGTTGGCATGCATGATTCACATTATATTGAGCAGTGCTTCCCAATTTACCACACTTTTGCTGATATCAGAAATATACAAGACCCGACTTGGCATTGTTTTCTTCTGTCACAATGTAGAGTAATGATTTACCAAGGACACTGGACATGATCTTAGTTGTACTTTACACCAAGACACAGAGACAAACTAAAACCAGCCCCATTTCCCCATCCCACCTATTTCTCTCCCTCATTGAGACCAGTCACTTTTCTGTTTCCTATTTTACATTCTAGAGATCTGATGAATCTTTTGGACCAACTAAGAGACAAACTGTTTCAGACAAATGGAGTCCTTCCAAGTTCAAAATTGACTTCATGGGATTTCTGTGAAGAAGAACAAAACTCTCACACAGTCAGAGGCCAGCAAAAAGGAGAAAGCAATCACCTGACCTGGATGTCTAAGCATTTCCTGGGATTTCTAAAGAAGTTCAAGGAACATAATACTATCTGGAGTCCATGATCACTCTGGCTTAAGACACACTTTCCCGGAAATACCATTAATGAGTTCCCAATCTTCAAATCACAATAAGCCCTTTTACATTCTCTCTCTACACACTCTTGTCTTCCATGATAAGAAAAACCTCCTTAATCACAGATTTCTGCAAAGTTGCCATCTTAGGGGTTTCACTGTGGCTACCAAATACCTTCACAAGACTGAATCTTAAATTTGCAGGCACCTTCTTGTTCAATTGCTCAGTCGTGTCTGACTCTTTGTGACCCCATGGACTGCAGCACACCAGGCTTCCCTGTCCTCCACTATCTCCAGGAGTTTACTCACACTCATGTCCATTGAGCTTGTGATGCTATCTAACCATCTCATCCTCTGCTGCCCCTTCTCCTTTGCCTTCAATCTTTCCCAGCATCAGGGTCTTTTCCAGTGAGTTGGTTCTTCCCATCAGGTGGCCAAAGTATTGGAGCTTCAGCATCAGTCCTTCCAACGAATATTCAGGACTGATTTCCTTTAGGATGGACTGGTTGAATCTCCTTGCAGTCTAAGGGACTCTCAAGAGTTTTCTCCAGCACAACAGTTCAAAATCATCAATTCTTCCACGCTCAGCCTTCTCTGTGGTACAATTCGGCACATCCCTACAAGACTACTGGAAAAATCATAGCTTTGACTGTACTATTTGTCGGCACCTTAATCATGTTCAAACCCAAGCTCCTCCTCTTTCCAGGCTCGATCTAACACCCACAAAGCAAAAACACAACAGACTACCCGCAAGCAGAAAGGAATTCATTCTTCTCCATACCCATTCCACCATGAAGGAGTCCTGTTTCTGGCTTATTTGAGCGAATGTCTCAAAACCTTGTTTATTAGATTGCATACTAAGAGTTGATGACTTAATATTCAGGCAGTACTATGGCCCAGAGCAGAGACTGAAAACCTCTTTTGGACATAAAAAGGAAAAAAAAAAAAAAAAAAGAGAAATCGGGGAAACGCCCGAACAGGGACTTGAACCCTGGACCCTCAGATTAAAAGTCTGATGCTCTACCGACTGAGCTATCCGGGCTCACGAAAGCCAAAGTTTTCTGACGGCCTAGTAAGAGTGAGTTCATTAGATTATTTTCAATTGTGATCCGTGTGAAAAGTCAGTCCTGCACACGGTACCTCATATACTCAAGCCAAGAGCAGCCGGCAGAGGCCACTTCCACACTCACTAACCTGCTGCCATCACAACAGACATCAGGTTTGAAACAATTTGACTTCCCTCTGAAGAGCTCGCCTATGGAAAGGGCCCCAAGATGCTCTCAAAAGCCAACAGTTTGGGTACAAACGAGTGCGATTTTCTTATGGGACAGAAGTTTTCTGTTTACTTCCCTAAAATACACGGGACTTCAACACTTTCTTGTAGGTATAGGATGCAAAGAAAAGAGGTGGAGCTTGCACAGGTCCTTCCTACCCATTTACCCAAATCCTACTCATATTTAAAGATCCATGTATACACCCTCTTCTCCCTACTTTGCTGATTCCAACTCGCCTCCTTCCTTATCCTGTTCAAGCGTCGCCTTTCCGCTCTTGTCCACTATATTGCTTCCCGCGTGAGATCTTGCCAATAACTTGGTTCACTCCACCCAGGCTCCGGGTTTTTGACAATCCAGGTCAGGGTTTCCCAAACCTGCCAGAGTTTGAGTTTGCAGAGTTTCCTAATATTATAAATTACTGTCTGCTTTCGGACTTCATTCAAAATTCACATCCGGGTTACCTGTCACACAAAGTGGACGGAAAGTGTTTTTGCGCCTCAGTGCCTGAGGTGACAGATGCTATCTAGGCTGCTGCTGCTGCTACTGCTAAGTCGCTTCAGTCGTGTCCGATTCTGTGCGCTAATGCCTTTCACACAAGACGTTAAATGAGACTCCTTTCACATGTGGAGTCCCAGCCCACACATTTCCCCTGCTCACTCCTCATTCTGGAGAAAATTCTGTCCGAAAGAGGTTGTGTACTCTTTTTCCTCCTCCCTCCTCCTTTTGTCTTTCAAAAACAGAACCTCAAGAAGAAAAGCAGTTGCCAAGGGCCCGATCGCGTTGCTGCCTTAGGTATGCTGGACATGCACCGTCGCTCTGCATTTCTTGGCAGGTTGTGTGTGAATCCTTTCCGCTCTGTCATCTCTTTCCTTCCGGAAGGACCTAAATCCCGCTCTATCCGCCGCATCCTTACCCTCCTCCTTAGCAATACTTTTCTTCTTTGTCTTTTTCCGCGGTATTTTTACGGTCTTTTAGCAGTTTTGGAGTCGGAGGAGATTGAAGTTAGGGGAAAGAAGGAATTTGAAAACTCAAGAAAAATACCCCATTCCTGAGACGTTCCCTGATAATGGAATGGAAATGCCTTCCTGAGAGCTGGTGAAGATGGAGCAAACTTTGGAGCAAGCTGAGAGAAGCAGGAAGACACCTGAAGCAGAAACAACAAACTGCAGGGTCCAAATTCAGTCTAAAGTCGAAAATACATACCAATGATTCCTTATTCTCCAATACCAATGGGTCTTTTTAAGTCCTTGTGCTAGTCTCATCTCAGGGGCCTTCTCTTCCATAGCCACATGAAAATCCAGGTCTCTGACTGCTCAGATAACTAACTAAAGGAGCAAGGATATTACCATCACCACCACCCCAACCCACT
Source organism: Bubalus kerabau (assembly GCF_029407905.1). NCBI lineage: Eukaryota > Metazoa > Chordata > Mammalia > Artiodactyla > Bovidae > Bubalus > Bubalus kerabau. The sequence continues at coordinate 22,254,639 of NC_073626.1, forward strand.
CCCCTTTATTCTATCCTCTTTCTTTCTTTCCTTCTTGTCTTCCTTTTGCCGATTCTCGGCCCTGGAAAATGGTAGGCTGGAGGGAGTAAATATGAGAAAAGTTGACCAAAATACAGTTGGAGGTGCCAGGGATTGAACCAGGGACCTCGTACATGCGAAGCACGCGCTCTACCACTGAGCTACACCCCCCTGTACTCCTGCTCCTCTGGCTGTTTCATAAAATATTATTTCTGTCTTTTTTTTTTTTTTTTTAAGCTTGCCTAGAGAAAGTCTATCAAGTTAAACGTTAGTATTTCTGAAGTTTTTAAATATGCAGTCTAGTGGCGTCTTCCTGGCCTGCAGTTATTTAATTAACCAGGAACAAGCTGAAAGAATAAAGCCTTCTGAGAGATACTTAAAAAAAAAAATTCTCTTCTTTTCCCTTCATGCTCCTCAGTAATACTGTCAGTGGAATTTAGTGCTCAAGCTTCATGATGTGACTGACTTTTCCAAGTTTGTTGTTTGGAGTTCAGGAAATCCTGAATGAGCCAGACCTTTCTTTTTTTGTTTCCTTCAGTCAAATGTTCCTTGAGAAGACAGACATACCAGTGAGGATAACCCTTAGAGTGGAAACGTGTCAGGAGCAAATGGGTGTAAAGTTAACTTTGATGTGAGGAAGAAAAACTGAATAAGGGAATATGGAGAGGAAAGTGAGAAAAGTTTGTGCGAATACAGTTTAAGAGAGTAAAAGAAAAGAGCAAGAATAAAGGTGCTAGAAACTAAACCCAGTGCTTCATTTCATACATTCTACTCTCACATAATCTAAGAAATTCAGAAAAAGACTCATCCTCACTAATTTCCATTATTTGCTACTGGTTCTCCACGAAGAAGTCTAGAAATGAAAAGTAAGGATTTATCTATTTTAGAGGATCTTGTAACTGCTGTCATTCCCAAGTGCATGATCAGAGGAGTTGAATCATTTTAATAGTGTGTAGATCTAATTGGGGTGCTGTCCAACTTGCTGGGTGCATAGAATTGCAAGAGACAGAGAATGCAAGAGACAAAAGTTTACTCACCTTAGGTTTTCAGCTGGTACTCTTAAACATAAAGGCAGGGTGACTAGAGAAAAGCAGTGCTTACTAATGTGTGCAACAGGCATCACTCAGGAGAAACATAAACAAAAAGTAACTCAAAGTGCAAGTTTAGCACCTCAGCCAATGAAGTATATTCAAGAAAGAACAGTAAATTTATAGATAAAGGACAGGATTAAAGAAAGCAGTTTTTATCTTTTCAGGGCAGTAAACTGTGGGAAATTAAATACTGGGGAGGCAACTAGTGGACTAGAGTTTGTTTGCAGATTCCTCTAGTGCCTATCATTGACTCGATGGACATGAATTTAAGCAAGCTCCAGGAGTTGGTGATGGACATGGAGGCCTGGTGTGCTGCAGTCCATGGGGTTGCAAAGAGTCAGACATGACTGAGCGACTGAACTGAACTGAACTGAACTTGTGTCTATCTGGGCTGGTAAGAGTTTTTCTCCAGTAAAAGGAAGATTTATATCCTGCTTTTGGTCAGACATGGAAGAATAAAGAGAACTTTTTTGCACCTTAATTGTCTTCAGCTCAAAATAATTTTTATGTTAAAGAGGCATACTTTGGGGGACATTCTGGTTTCATACATAGTCATGTGCAGAAAGACCATGTTACAGCATGTTACCATACAGTCATATGTTAGAGATCGTTTGTCAACTTCAACTCAAAAGTGCATGAAGATCTGAGAAAGTATGAGTATGCCATTCTTCCTATATCTTGTTATATTAAAATTTTTAATTTGGTTGCTTTTTAACTGTACAGTTTGACATTATTAGTTTAAAAAGCTATTAAAATTGTGTTATTTATACTTAAACGTAATTTATTGCATTCTAAACTAGATATATTTCACTTTTTCTCCCCCCAAAATGAGAACATAGCTCCCAGAGATCAACACCAAGTAGAGTCCTGCAACTTAAACTGCAGCCCGTCACATGATGATGACTCCACAGAATCAGCCACTCACTACTGGAGGTGCCGGGGATTGAACCCGGGGCCTCGTGCATGCTAAGCACGCGCTCTACCACTGAGCTACACCCCCTCACTTATGTTCTACAAAAGAAAACTTAATGGCTTATCTATCTGCCTAGGAGAAGGCAATGGCACCCCACTCCAGTACTCTTGCCTGGAAAATCCCATGGATGGAGGAGCCTGGTGGGCTGCAGTCCGTAGGGTCGCTAAGAGTCGGACCTGACTGAGCGACTTCACTTTCACTTTTCACTTTCATGCATTGGAGAAGGAAATGGCAACCCACTCCAGTGTTCTTGCCTGGAGAATCCCAGGGACGGGGGAGCCTGGTGGGCTTCCGTCTATGGGGTCGCATAGAGTCGGACACGACTGAAGCGACTTAGTAGCAGCAGCAGCAGCAGCAGCAGTGTTTCCAGACCTTGAAATTATTACCACAAAGATTGCTTACGTACAGTTCCATTATTTCCTGAAACCCCTTTATTTCATTCTTTTTCTCAGCTACACGAAGAGAAGGGCAACTTCATGTTAGGCAGAAAGGCGTCATTCCTAGTATCTATTCACGTTTGTCAACCTACAAAAGGTGACTAGAAGAAAGAAAAGAAGAGCCTAGAATCAACGATACTTAAGGAACGACTAGGAGAACTAGCCTCATATTCTAATTTCTTCATACAGATCCCCACTAGAAGGAACCAAAGCCACTGTAAAAATTTGCTGTCACCTAGAATATCAATGTGTCAGAATGTAAGAAAGTGCTCAACGATTATAGCAAGCTCAAAACATCACAGTACCTTCTAGGCAATCTTGGAAACACTGAGCTTTAAAATGAATAATAAACAATACAGGAATACAAACTAATAGATAAAATAAGGCTACTGGGTCAGAAAGTTGACTGAAATACAAGGTCTGAATGAAGAGAAGGCCAGCGTGAAAGGATCCCTAACTTTTGCTCTGAGGATGGTAATAATGGCTCTGTTGTCCGTTTCAGAACTTGGAAACTTCAGTTTGAATTGAGAGGTCAGTGGCTCAATAGATTATTCAGAGACTTGTTGAATTAAAGTTCTAAAATCTAAAAATTAAAGTTCTAAAATTTTGGCTGGAGTAAGATTTCATAAATTCACTGTGAGTTTATTCATAGAAAAATCTAGAGCTATTTTGCGATCGTCAGTCCATTACAACATTCCTTTATGCACCCGAAGTAAACTCGCCCTTGGCGATCAGCTAAAAAGCTTAGACTGCCGAAACCCGGGATTGAACCAGGGACCTTTAGATCTTCAGTCTAACGCTCTCCTGAGCTATTTCGGCTACCTGAAAACTTACTCTCCTGACATTTCTTTTTTGTTTTTTCAATTTCAGTTTTTAGAAGATTTCAGATTCTCTTAGTGTAGCTGCCTAGTTGTCCAATGTATTTGCTTATTTGGAAAGACCTGGAATTGATTGCCTTCTATGTATGCCAACTGGAGCCAATTCCTGGTAGCATGGGATGAACACATAAAGGTAGGAAAATCTGAAGAGAGGTGCCAATGAGGGATTCGATGGAAAGATTTTCTACTCCTCTGCGTCCTGTCAGTTGACCCAGACACAGCTCAGATACTAAAGGAAACTAAGAAAAATGTTATTGGTAGCTCTTATTTCTCTCTCTTTTTTTTCATTCTTTCATCTCTCACAATCTCCAAAAATGGTGAGAAATAAAAGCCAATGATGCTGTGAATTTGCTAAAAGAATACCGCATACATAAACATTATCAGACTAACCACTTCAGTCAGTAGTCCCAACTTAACAGGAAAGCAACTGTCACAAAGTTAGAAAATTTGAAATGACAAATCTCATCACAACAGAATTTCTTCACAAAATTTTCTTCAAAAATAAAATTGAAACTATGACCAAATCAGTTTTTGATTCGCTCCTTTGTGATTCAGGCAAGGAAATCATTTAGCATTGTGAGGTAATAAATAGTGCACAGCATCATTTCATTTTCAAGTAGAAACAGAATATATGAAGCAAGGCTTTTGAGTCATTTTCGTGAGAAAGTAGCTCATATTCCCATGGCTCCTACACTTGGTACAATCCTCTATTCTTCAACCCACATCCAGAACTTCACAGGGAACTCCTGATAACTAAAGAAGAAAAAAGAAAAACCAGATCTGGTTTATAGATGATTCTGCTCAAATACTGGGACCACAGAAGTGTGAGCGGCTTCCATAGAACCTGTAGGCCAGTGAAGGTAAGCCCTCTCAGTAGGCATTACTTCAAGCAGGGTATGTGACTGTTCATTTTGCTTGGAAGGACAGATGTAGGGTAGATATCTACACCAGTTAATGAGAGGTGGCTAATAGTTTGGCAGGTGATTAGGGACTTGGAGAGAAAATTATTGAGAGAAAACTGAAAACGTGGTGACAGAGAGGTCTGGTAAATAGGCGGGTAGACAGAATACCCCAAATGTGCAGAGCCTAAGGATATTTGTTTTCAAGTAAATGCTCTACAGAGAGCAACCTCCTTGGAGGTAGTTGAACACAATGACACATTCTGTTGATGTCTGGAAGCTTCTCCTTGGCCACCACTGTACTTATCCAATGAGCTTGTGAACAAAGTAACCATGATGACAAGAACAGAGGTCATATATAGGCTCAGCAATGCAGACTACTTTTTTTTGGTTCTACATATGTATTTTAATTTTTTATTCATACTTATTTTAATTTTAAAATTTTAATTAGAGGATAGTTGCTTTACAATATTGTGTTAGTTTCTGCCATATATCAACATGAATCAGCCACAGGTATACACACATCCCCTCCCTCTTGAACCTCCCTCCCACACCCCACCCCATCCCACCCCTCTATGTTGTCACAAAGCATCAGTTTGAGCTCCCTGCATCCTACAGCAAGTTCCCAATATGTAGTGGGAATTCCTAATAATGTCCTTTCACAGCCTTGAGAAATTCCACAGAAATAGCACCTGGAAAAACAGCATATATTAAGAAACTGTGTTAATGATTATCTTTCATGTTTTTCTTAAGAATAATCTCCTTGTTACAAACTCCAAGGCCAGACCCAGAAGGGAGTATGACTGGATCATGAAAGAATGGACCTTGGAACACCGGATTGGCATCAGACATGAATGCTGCCTACGCACTTGCTGATTGTTCCCAAGACTAGCCCAAAAGAGAATGGCCTGGGGTGAAAACAAGGAGATCTGGACTATGTCAGCATAGTGTCTTGGGAAAGATAAGATCAAAAAAGTCTTGTAGTCTGCAATTAGGAATAAAAGCTGGACTCAGAGTGGACTCTGCACCTCAGTCCAATAGAGGCTGCAGGTCCCCTGACCCGTTGCACCGGATTCCGTGTTCTGTCTTCATTCTCATCACTCACTCCCAGACCATTTGGGCAACACCACTATCCATTTTACATACAGTAAAGAATACATTTCAGTGCTACCCTCTTAATTTTCTCCTTTCCCAACTGTGTCCACAAGTCTGTTCTCTATGTTTGCGTCTCCACTGATGCCTTGCAAATAGATTCATCAGTACCATCCTTCTATATTCCATGTACATGCATTAATATATGATATTTGTTTTTCTCTTTCTGATTTACTTCACTCTGTATGATGGACTGTAGGTTCATCCATCTCATTAGAACTGGGTCAACTGAGTTCCTTTTTATGGCTGAGTAATATTCCATTTTTTATATGTACTAAATCTTCTTTAGCCATTCATTTGTCAACGGACATCTAGGTTTCTTTTATGTCCCAGCTATTATAAATAGTACTGCAGTGAACATTGGGGCATGTGTGTCTTTTTCAATTTTGGTTTCCTCAGGGTATATGCCCAGTAGTGGGATTGTTAGGTCATATGGAAGTTTTATTCTTAGCTTTTTAAGAAATCTCCACACTATTCTCCATAGTGGCTGTATCAATTACATTCTACCAACAGTGCAAGGGGGTTCCCTTTTCTTCACACCCTCTCCAGCGTTTATTGTTTGTACATTTTTTTGATGATAGCCTTTCTGACTGGTATGAGGTGATGCCTCATTGTAGTTTTGACTTACATTTCTCTAATAATGAATGAAGCAACATAGACTTCTGTGCACCAAAATAATGTAGTTTAAACTACTACTAAGTGACTAAACTACCAACATCACAAACTTTGAGCCCTCATTTGGGGGCTATGATTCCACTGGGGAACAACTACCTACCCTGGTGTCAGGTTCCTTACATTTGACCACTTCTGTATTAGGGGCACAATGTATATCTAATCTCACTGGAATAGACACTTATTCTATACATAGATTTCCCTTCATGTCCCCCAATGCTTCTGCCAAAACCACCAGCCACGAATTTACTGAATATCTTATTCAACAGCACCTACAGCATTGTTTCTGAGACAAGAAGCCAGTTTATAGAAAAAAACAAAACAAAACCGGCGGCTGCTGCTGCTAAGTCGCTTCAGTCGTGTCCGACTCTGTGCGACCCCATAGACGGAAGCCCACCAGGCTCCTCTGTCCCTGGGATTCTCCAGGCAAGAGCACTGGAGTGGGTTGCCATTTCCTTCTCCAATGCATGAAAGTGAAAAGTGAAAGGGAAGTCGCTCAGTCGTGCCTGACTCTTAGCGGCCCCATGGACTGTAGCCTACCAGGCTCTTCCGTCCATGGGATTTTCCAGGCAAGAGTACTGGAGTGGGGTGCCATTGCCTTCTCTGATAGAAAAATTAAAAAAAAAAAAATCGGCAATAGGCTAATATTCTGGAATTCACTGGCCTCACCATAAGGCCGCTAACCCTGAAGCAACTAACCTGATTGGATGGTGGAATGACCTTTTGAATACTTAGTTATGGTATGAGCTAAGAGACAATACTTTTGGTGAGGGAGGCCATGTAATGATATCCAGGATATGGTAAATACTCTTCATCAGTGACTAATGGCAATGTATCTCTCTCATCAGGATCCATGGATACACGAATGAGAGAGAGGAAGTCAGAGTGGGTCTTTTCACTGTTATGGCCGGCCTCCGGACACAGGGATATTTTGCTCCCTCTCTATTCCACTGATAATTTTAATTTGAACTCCAAAGTCTTTACATGATTTTTCTGGTGTTTCTTTGTGATTGGAATTTATGAATAAAAGGCATGATTTTATTTAAAGAGATAAGAATCAGTGTATTAAGGGGGTGTATTGAGTTATGTCAAGGAAAGCTTGATAGCATAAAATCCTTAACTTTCCCAATGTGCGGTCAACTAACTTGTGTAAATTACTGAGGGGGCTAATTCCTCATGACAAATACCTGATCCTCTTTCAAAACTCTTGGAGGGATGAGTGACGCTATTTTGGGTAGACCGTAACAGTTGAAGATTCACAAACCACCTGCTACCGTTCAGTACCTTTTTCATTAGTAGTGGTCCTCGATAAATAGATATATCTAACTGGAGGTGCCGGGGATTGAACCCGGGGCCTCGTGCATGCTAAGCACGCGCTCTACCACTGAGCTACACCCCCAATCTTGCTAGGGTGTTTCATTCATATTAGACATTACTGAAGATTTGGTGAGTGAGGCAAAATCACTTATTGTCTTGTGAATTAATTTACAGGAGCTCTAGGCAGCCCACTCCACCCAAAGTAAAAGCCTTAACATCAGTTTACTTGATCAGAAAGAATAATGATCCATTGCCTACTATTTCTGGTGACTGTACAATATAATTATGGTTGGTGGTAGAAGAGTAGAGAAGCACAGAGAAGAGATTATCACTGGATAGGTTTGCTTCTCCTTGGTTCACAACTCTTTCATTAACCCGAACAGTTAAAAGAATAATGTCTTCTAAAAGATAATTGACTGAGAAAGTCTTACTTTTGCTTTTCCTTCTCTTTCTGTTCTTTCCCCTTCGTGCTCCTCAATGATGCTGCCAATGTCACTGGGTCCTCAAGCCTGATAATGTGAGTCTGTTGTGCTTGTTGCCTCAGGTTCGAGAGATCCTGTGTGAGCCAGATCTTCCTTTTTATTTTCCTTTTGTGTTAGACTTCAACAGTGATGATGAGGCCCTTGGAGTGAAATGTTACGAATTTAACTTTGCTATTGAGCAGAAAAAGTAAGGGAAAGTGGGGAAATTTTGTGCAGCACGGTTTAGAAGAGTGAAATAGGATAGTAATGGAGATGCTAGAAATGAAACATTTCATCAAAGATGCTGGCTGGGAAATGTTGGATGAACATGTGGCAAAAATTAAGTTAAATGAAATAATTTAGCATCCATATTAAGGAAGTTATTAATGTTAGAGAACACGAGTAATTTGCATAAGAAAGAAGCATAAGTATGTGAGGGGGTGTAGCTCAGTGGTAGAGCGCGTGCTTAGCATGCACGAGGCCCCGGGTTCAATCCCCGGCACCTCCACTTGAGAGACTTTATTGGAGACCTCAGTAAGCCATCGAGGAGAGTTTTTTGGCTTGTTTATTATTGTTCTCATTTTTGTCTTTGCTGCCTTTGGTCTTTTGAATGAGTCAATCAAAGTTTCCTGTCTTGTTCTTGTGCCACAGTTTTCTTTGCAGCTTTGGAATACAAGGATATAATTCGTGCGGGTGTACTCAAACCATTTGTCCATGTTTTTCTTAGCCATCTTCTCTCTAGCCATTTTGAGCAATCACAGCTGTGTTTTGGGGTACACACAGTGTATAGGATGCCTGCCCCCACCTCTACTATTCTTAGGTAACAGTATTGCATGATGACTTCAGGAATGGCCAAAGTGAAGCCAGATACTTCTGATCCTCATGCATCTTTGATGGAAATACCATTTGTGCTTAAAACAAAGATCTAGAGGAGGTCAGACTGTAATCGTTTGAATAGACTTTCTCTGTTCAAACTGTGGCTCTTCGGAACTCCCACTGGGAGAAGTGTAGTATATAAGCAGTAGAGAACACTGAAAATGTCCCAAAAGATCTCTAGAAGAAAACTGGGTTTCAGGAGACTTCTGCGTAAGAGTAAGAAACAAGAATGGAAGAGCTAAAGAATCTTCGCTCAGACATTTAAACGCTCGACCCTCAGGTCAAAAGTTTGAGGCGCTATCCAAGGTGCTGACGCTTGTATTCTTGGACTTATATTTAAAAGTGTTAGTTTGCTGTCAGGCTTACATTTCTTTCTCATTTGCCCCTCACATTCCAAAGCTAGTGTGCTAAAAAAATCTGTTGCTGCCTCAGATACAAAAGCCCAAAGTCCCCGCGGACCCTGCTTCTACGCTCAACATTGCTGTCACTACAGTCACGCAGGAATCCGGACGTGGCTTTCCAGTTGCTCTTTATAAAGCTATCAATTCCTGCAGTGCGTGCGTGCATACTTAGTCGCTCAGTCGTGTCCGACTCTTTTTGCGACCCCGTAAACTGTATTTCGCCAGGCTCCTCTGTCCATGGGATTTCCCAGGCAAGAATACTGAAGTGGGTTGCCAAAACTCCAGGGAATTTCCGGCAGTACTGCACCGCAAACAAAAATTCAGCTACGCAAGGGCCCTCCAAAGTGTTCAACCTGTTTATCCAGCGAGGAAAAGAGCAACTAGTATCTTTCAAACTACGATAACTGGAACAAAACAAACTGGATTCTCGTAGGACATAGGTTTTCACCTACTTCGCTTAGAATAAGGAAGACTCCTCTTGCGGCGAACCTGTCGACATGCAGAAGAGACAAAGACTTCGGATACATCCACATTCTCCCTTATCCGAGTATCAGTGGTGTATAATGCTCATTCTTAAACTTTCTTCTTGTGTCCTCGTTTTCGGGCCCTGGCTTGGCTGCTGCTTCTTTCCCCGCAGCTGTCTTCCCCTCCCCACTCTCCCTCCGGGATGCTCTCGCCTCCCCACCCCCTCTCTCCTCTCCATCCCCTCTCAACTCTCCAGTTCTCTGACATTAGTCTAGGAACAGCTGAACCTTGCTGCTTTTCAGTCATTTAGAGAAGTTTTAAAATTACATGATTTCCTGCCCTCTTCCACTTATGACAGGATTTCCTTAAAACAAACTAAACAAAAAAAGTATACGTGTTTGGGTTGACAATGATGCACAGTTGAATAAAGGCAGGAAACATCAACTTATTTGTGCCCCAGGGACAGATAGATTTTGAGGACCTACCCAGATGTGGGGAGGTCTTATAAAGAACTTTTCTTTTTGGCTTCCTTCATGTTCACCTTCTTGTGGAAAAACATTCTGTCTGAAACAGGCACAATATCGACGGGAGCATCTTTTCTCATCTTCTTTCCTGTCTTCTGTCCTTAAGGGTCTCAGAGCTAGATTTACAGTGTCCTGGACAGAATGCTGCTTCTGCGTTTCCAGACAAAGATGCTAGGCACAGTGCTTTAGTTATGACTGACTTGGCTCTTCATTTCATATCCATATTAGTTACACTTCACTCTTATCTCCCCACATGCACCTAAATTTCCTGAGTAGTTTTCATGGCACTGGCCTTTGTATTCCCCTCCACTATCTTTTATATTTTTCTAAGAGCGTTGCAGACAGAAAAGAAGTTGAACATTCAAAAGAATATTTCATCCTGATGTATGCTTGGTGGTGGACAGGAACTGCCACTCAGGAAGTCAGCTAGCAGCAGTCCGTGGAGGGTCCCCTACTTATGAAAGATCTCTTTTGTATTCAGACATTTTTCAATTCAGAAAGCAAAGTCTCTTCTCTTGAGGGTTTCAGAAACAGCTGCTGCTGCTGTTAAGTCACTTCAGTTGTGTCCGACTCTGTACGATCCCATAGAAGGCAGCCCACCAGGCTCCCCCGTCTCTGGGATTCTCCAGGCAAGAATACTGGAGTGGGTTGCCACTTCCTTCTCCAATGCATGAAAGTGAAAATTGAAAGTGAAGTCGCTCAGTCGTGTCCGACTGGTAGCAACCCCATGGACTGCAGCCTACCAGGCTCCTCCACCCACGTAATTTTCCAGGCAAGAGTACTGGAGTGGGTTGCCATTGCCTTCTCCTTCAGAAACAGCAGGGTAACTTAAATCTTGAAAAAGCCCCCAGTTAGTCATTCAGTCATGTCCAACTCTTTGCAACCCTATGCACTGTAGCCCACCAGGCTCTGTCCATGGAATTCTCCAGGCAAGAATACTGGAGTAGGTAGCCATTCCCTTCTCCAAGGAATCTTCCCAGGGCTCTTCCCTGATCCAGGGATAGTGGCAACTTGCCATATGGAATATCCTAGACACCTTCTGCAGGGGATGTAGCTCAGTGATAGAGCACAGTGTTTAGCATGCACGATGCCCTGGGTTCAACTCCAGCACCTCCAGAGCTTTAATCTTAGCCCTAAACTAAGGCTTCTGACTGATTTGCCAAGTGATTTAGCAGGGTATGCCAAAGATTTCATTTTATATGACCAATAAATTTTCAAAAATGGCAATGATTGATTCCACTGATACCTCTTTGTTTGATGACCTATGATATTCAAAAGTTTACAAGTATCTGAATAAAGGCAGGAAAAGTGAAAGTGAAGTCACTCAGTTGTGTCCAACTCTTTGTGACCCCCACGGACTGTAGCCTACTAGGCTTCTCCATCCATGGGATTTTCCAGGCAAGAGTACTGGAGTGGATTGCCATCTCCTTCTCCAGGGAATCTTCCCTACCCAGGGATTGAACCCGGGTCTCCCACATTGTAGGCAGATTCTTTTATCGTTTGAGCCAGGGAAGTCTGTTAAAGGCAGGGAATGTCTACTTATTTGTAGGTCACTTATTGTGACCTACATTTCCCACAAGTTTTAAAACTTGTTCAAATAAACCTTTATTTATTAGCTGCAACCAGTTCTAAACTATTGTAGCAGATTTCACTCCATGTTGTAATGAATTGTTTGTTCAACTTCTCACAAAATAGTCTCACCTGAAGTTTTTTCCAGGAAGACTACTCACACAGATTATTTCTTGTCACTTCAAACTGGCACTGGCTCCTTGAATAAACAACTAAATAATATTGGTATCAGGAGTCAAAGTCAAATCATTTGTCTTATTTTAAAAATCAACTATTGATGTTACTTCATAGATATAGAGAACAAACTAGTGGTTTCCAGGTGGAGGGAAGGGCAGTAGTAGGGTTGGGGTGTGGGAGGTACAAATTTGAGTGTAATAAAGGTTCCAGGGGAGCAAAGCTCATGGCTCAGGAAGTAAGGAACTTGACCGCAATGCAGGAGACCATGCTTCGATTACTGGGTCAAGAAGATCCCCTGGAGAAAAATGTGGTAATCCCCTTCATTATTTTTTGCCTGGAGAATTCCATGAACAGAGGAGCCTGATGAGCTACAGTCTATGGGATCGCAAAGAGTTGGACATGACTGAGTGACTAACACTTTCACATTGTAATAACTTAAAATGGAAAGTAACCTTTTAAATTGTGTAAAACTTTTTTAATAAAAAATTTAACTATTGATTTTTTTGTGAAGAAAGTCTGTTGTAATGAGATATGCCATTTTAAATTTTCTAATTTTTGTGACAGTTGCTTTCCCATCAGTTGAGAATTATTGTGATGAGTATGTAGTCTGGTAATGTTTATGTATATGAATGAGTTCTGTTTTGAGAGTGAGTTGGTAAGTCCAATTGGTTTGTAAGTCCAACAAAGTTAGCCTAGGCACTCAACGAATACAATCACTATATAGTACCATACTGTTATAGGCTTATAATATTTTTCACACAAAGAACACATAAAAACAAAAAATTAAAACATTTTTAATCTTATAGTATAGTATAGTAGTACAGTACAACAGCTGGCATACAGGAGGCTGGCATCAAGTGAGCAGGCAAGAAGAGTTATTGCCTGGAGGAGGGAGAAAAGGTGGGATAGGGTCGAGTGGAAGGATCATCAGCAATAGGAGGTGGAGGGGCAGCTGCAATAGCACTCATGTCTGACATTGATGGAACACATATTGGCATCTTTGAAAGTTTGCATATAGGGGACTTACTGTACATATATATTTTTCCAAACTTATAGAGTTATTGGATTCCATTTCTCAGCATTTTTGGAGACTTTCAAAGAAGGAGGATCAAGAGGAAGAGAAAAACAAGAGAACCCCCCCCCCCAAAAAAAAAAACAACAACTGCCTTTATGTTCTTTTAGTTTCTGAACTGGGTCTGGGTCAACTGACAGGATGTGGAGAAGTCGAAAGATTTTCCTGTGAATTGCTATTACTTCTCTTCTGCCTCCCTGTTCCACCTACCATCCCACACCAGAGGGAACTTCATCCAAGCAGCAAATATGGAAGAAAGAGTCCAGTTCTTTCTGGGCAGGCAAGTATATTGGACAACTAGACCATCAGGCTTAAAGAATTTGAAATTGGAAAAAAAGCTGAAAACAATCTAATTATTAAAAAAGAGAAGTCAAAAGCTGTTATTTCAAGTGGCCGAAATAGCTCAGTTGGGAGAGCGTTAGACTGAAGATCTAAAGGTCCCTGGTTCAATCCCGGGTTTCGGCAAACTATTGTTTTTAGTTAATATAGTGTATTCCATTAGCATGTTAAATATGTGCCACATTTCAGTCATGGAGGAGTTCATAACTGAAGCCCACTTTTAGATTTTCAACTTTTTTTTTTTTTTTTGCCAAGGTAATAAAGGTATCTTATGACCTCTTTAAGTTTACATAGTACTCCAACATATTAATACCCTGTGAGCAGTAAGCACTACTGATTTTAAAAAATAATAAAATAGTATGCAATAATGACGCTGAAAAACTTGGGCAATGGTCACTGAATCACTGTGATGTATAGTGTGAACAGCAGCAGTGGGAAGAGAAAAGGGTGCCACTTATCGTCTCTGTTGCAGCCACTCTCTGTTGTAGCTTGAAAGCAGCCATAGAAGATGTGTAAATGAAGTGCTTGTGTTCCAATAAAACTTTATATACGGACACTGACATTTGAACTTCATATAAACTTCATGTGTCAACTAACACTAGTTTTCATTTTATTTATTCAACCTTTTAATGTTCCCAAACCATTATTGTCTCCCTGGCAATAGTTTACCAACCACTAAGGAGGGAATCTCACTGTAAATACAACTTTAGGAGCAGGCAAGGTTTCAGTAGGCTTTTGCCAGTTAGAAATAACTGGAGAATAAATTCAAAGAGAAGGACCTCAGCCCCTAGGGATTTGAACTTTGTTTCCCCAATTAAAAAATTCTGGAAGCTTACCTAGTGAGCTATCATAATCTATAGATCTAGCTACTGGACATACATTTAACTAATTCATTTGATAGATATTATCGTAGTGCAAAGCTTCTTTGCATTCTCTTTATGGCAGGGAAAATCCCATTTGAAAGAGATGCTATAATAAATACCCAGCTCTCAGGAATGCTATGTTTTCCTCTCTCTTGTGTCTTCCATTCCTTTAGCCATCTCAAAACCAGAGCTGTCATGTCCCCTACAAAATGTCACAGCAGGGTTTGCAGACCATATTGCTGGACTTGAGGTATTTTATTTCATGGTGAGTATTGTGAGTTCATTGCTTTTTTGCTTCCCCATTTCCCCAGAGAATTGGAAACGGCTCAACATTAATTATGTAGGACTACTTCTTTCCCTATAAGTGATGACATTTTCAAAGAGGAATAAATCCAGACTAATCTCAAGTTGCCTTTTGACTTCAGGATTCCCATCTCAGAAGAAAAGATGTGGAGCAGGTGCGCTACAGGAAGCCTGCCTGCTTTGAAACTTGCCCTGCTACTTGCTGGCTGTGAGCTGTTGGCAGTTAGTTACTTCACCTCTTGGGGAGTCTATTTATCAAGGAGGTGATATAATCACGTAATGTAACCTATTGCTATTACTATAATATTATCCACTTTTTGTCCCCAGCTTTATCTTAAAGGCACCATTTTTTTTTTTTAATTTTGAAAGCTTGGGAAAAAAAACAAAACAAAACAAAACAAAACAAATATGCCATATTGACCATGGTCAGAATTCAACCTAGAGTTCTGTGAGCAGGATTTCAACTTGCTCTTGGGAAACCCACCAAGTTTCAATGTCTCAAAACTCAAACCTTCCTACACCTGGTGGTATGTAAATGATGCTCATTATCTAGCACTCACTGGGAAAACGCATCTTGATTCAGTTCAAGTAAACTTGCTCCTAAATTTGAGAAAAGTTTGAAAGCAATTAATTAAATGGCATAAAACAATAAAAAGGTGGAAATACCTACCCCTTAGGTTTGGGCATCCTTTTATGCTGGCCACCTCCTCACTCACGCCCAGTAATTCCAGTCAGTCATCTTGTCCGGAATAAGTTCTTCAAATTTCTGATTTATCCATGATTTGTAAAACAAATCTTACTGACATTTTCCAGTTTACAGATTTCTTCCCTAGATACTTTGTTACTGAAAGTGAAAGTCGCTCAATTGTGTCTGACTCTTTGTGACTCCATGGACTGTAGCCTGCCAGGCTCCTCTGTCCATGGAATTCTCCAGGCAATTCTACTGGGGACTTGTTCCCTTCCCCAGAGAATCTTTCCAACCCAGGGATCAAACCAGGGATCAAACCCAGGTTTCCCCCCATTGCAGGCAGATTCCTAACCATCTGAGCCACCAGGGAAGTAAATTTATAATCTTCAAAACAATACTTAGTGTCTTCCTTAATGTTGTAAGGAACCTTATTTAATTCAACTATATTCCTAGAGTAGAATAGAATAAACCACTGCAAGTCAGTAGATGTTACTCTGGTTTCTAGCTCTTCATACTCTCATAGAGCCAAGAGCTCCATGTGAGGAGGGCAAAAACATGGACAAGATTCTCCAGACGAGAGCTAGGTTGTACTGGGCTACGGTTCTTGAAAAATAATGCAGATAGCTATTGCCATTCAATTATTTTTCATAAAGAGGTTGTAATTGTAGGGGGTGTAGCTCAGTGGTAGAGCGCGTGCTTAGCATGCACGAGGCCCCGGGTTCAATCCCCGGCACCTCCAGCTGGAGTTTCTTGTGTGGCATTTCTCTGACGCTAACCAAAATGGCTCTCGGGAAATTTGTCACTCATAACTCCGGCAATTTTGTTCAAATTTATCTGTCCACCTTTTATTTTTTAATTGGAGAATGTTGCTTTACAAAGTTGTGTGGGTTTCTGCTATTCAACGAGGGGAATCAATAATAATTATATATGTTTCCCCTCCGTTTTGATCCTCCGTTCCCCCCTCCCCCTACTCTCCCCAGGTAATCACAGAGCGCCAGGCTGGGCTCCCTGTGTTATATAGCAATGCCTCACTAGCTATCCATTTGACACAGGATAGTACGTATATGTCAATGCTACTTTCTCAGTTCCTCCCATCCTCTCCTTGCCCTGCTGTGTCCACAAGTCCGCTCTCTACATCCGCGTCTCCATTCCTTCCCTGCAAATAGGTTCATCGGTATCATTTTTCTAGATTCCATATATATGTTAATATTTGATATCTGTTTTTCTGCTTCAGATTTGTCCGCCTTTTAAAACCATCCACTGTACTCACTGAGAAATCATTCCTATGTTGACTAAGGTCTTCACTACACAAAAAATTAACTACTGGAGAAAATTAGAGTTCAGAGAGCAGGAAAATCACTTAGACTATGCCCCCACCTCATCTTCCATCAAACTAGCTTCAGGAATCAGTTCAATGGAGTTTTCCCTGGATTTGGAGAAGGTTTAAAATTAAGAGGCTGGGAAATCTGAAGTGAACTTGCCCTAGTACTTTGGGTAACACAATTCGTCCTCTGGCATGAAGAACACAGGATTCTCCAGTGGTGAGATGAAGGAGAGACTGGCTGCGTAATTTCCTGGACACAAGGCCCTCTGAAATGCACTGATCACAGACAAATAAGGCCGGCCATGATGACAGGTATGGAAGCGAACACCCCAGCCAAAGAGGCAAGCCACTCTCTTGTGTCCTTGCCCTCTTCTAAGAGACTCAGAGTGGATGTTCACCAGTGTCAGGCTTGAGATGAGAAAGCAGGAGATGCTCATTCACCATGCAGATGTGCTAAATGGTCCCATCCTGTTTAAAAGGACAGGACCTGTCCTATTAAAAGGAAAGATGTAAAAAGAGTACAGGAAAACTTCTTTCTCCTTCTACTTGTCCTGTCTACTTGCTGGGTATGCTTGGGAGAGCATTACCTTTTGAAAATGTTGCTAATGGAGATACATAGCTGGAGTCCTAAGCACTTATGGAAACATCAAAGAACACAGATTTAGGACACTAATGTTCAGAGATGTAGGACAGTTGCTACATACTTGAGGGGCAATTCTACCTTTTCCTACAAGTAGTTTAACTTTGTGGTCCTATTAAAGATTTTGATGAATCAACATGAATTTGATCATACAATCCAGTTTATGAAGTAAAATAGCTTTTGTGCCTCACTTAAATCCGGGGGTGGGGTGGGGAGAGTGTTGTAGAGGGAGATTTGAGTGCAAAGCAAGAGATCTGAGAGAAAGAGAAAGGTTATTCTTGGTCACAAAAGAGGTGGGTTGTTTGATTTGTGTTAAAATTAATGTTTCTTTTTGCAAACAATTGGCTACTTCCAAGAAACCACACTGTCACATAAAGTGATTGGCCACTGTAAAAGTTTTATTTCAGGAGTCTGAGAACCTTGCATCTCTCCTGCCTCAAAAATTTGGACATTGACCAGATGCACAAAATTGCCAATTGTTCTCTGAATTAACTTAGAGGGCACATTCCACCCAAGGTAAATATTTTCACTCAAGAAGCACCCTATCAAGCTATTCCATGCCATTGTGAAGTCACCTTCACCAGGAAAGACACTCCTTCCACTTTCTCAAAGAGACTTGAGACCCACTCTGTCTGCCCATCCCTTGTATCTGGTGATTCAGCCAAACATGTTCTAGGATCGCGTTCTTGAAACTGGGAGAGTTGAATTACATTAAAGACTTTTCCTTCCAGCAGAGGCATAGTTACTGCTTACAGATCCTGTCTGGAGCGTCCTCACTCTGACATGCAAACCTTCCTAATAAAACTTTCTTTGGCACTGTGTTTTCCCCTGATCCTGTCACCACTCCACCATGTCATTTCCTTCCCTTTGACTGCAGAACGTAGCTTCTGGTTCAGGCTTCTCCACTTCAAAAGCCCTCACTATTATCAATGATTTCAGCATTTTAACTGTTGCTCTGTTTTGAATACATGCACACATAATCATGAGAGTGCCATAAAAATCCACTGGTTTTCCAGATTTTAAGTAAGTGCCATTTTAT
Source organism: Bubalus kerabau (assembly GCF_029407905.1). Classification (NCBI taxonomy): domain Eukaryota; kingdom Metazoa; phylum Chordata; class Mammalia; order Artiodactyla; family Bovidae; genus Bubalus; species Bubalus kerabau. The sequence continues at coordinate 22,272,817 of NC_073626.1, forward strand.
AAAAATCCCCTGGATCACTAATGTTATTATGACAAATATTAAATATCTACTCCTAGTGACATTTTACTGTTCATACTGTTCATGGGCTTCTCAAGGCAAGAATACTGAAGTGGTTTGCCACTCATTTCTCCAGTGGACTACATTTTGTCAGAACTCTCCACCATTACCCGTCTGTCTTGGGTGGCCCTACAGGGCATGGCTCATAGTTTCATTAAGTTAGACAAAGAAAGCCTTCCTCAACGATCAATGCAAAGAAATAGAGGAAATCAACAGAATGGGAAAGACTAGAGATCTCTTCAAGAAAATTAGAGATACCAAGGGAACATTTCGTGCAAAGATGAGCTCGGTAAAGGACAGAAATGGTATGGACCTAACAGAAGCAGAAGATATTAAGAGGTGGCAAGAATACACAGAAGAACTGTATGAAAAAGATCTTCACGACCCAGATAATCATGATGGTGTGATCACTCACCTAGAGCCAGACATCCTGGAATGTGAAGTCAAGTGGGCCTTAGAAAGCATCGCTATGAAGAAAACTAGTGGAGGTGATGGAATTCCAGTGGAGCTATTTCAAATCCTGGAAGATGATGCTGTGAAAGTGCTGCCCTCAATATGCCAGCAAATTTGGACAACTCAGCGGTGGCCACAGAACTGGAAAAGGTCCGTTTTCATTCCAATCCCAAAGAAAGGCAATGCCAAAGAATGCTCAAACTACCGCACAAGTGCACTCATCTCACACGCTAGTAAAGTAATGCTCAAAATTCTTCAAGCCAGCCTTCAGCAATACATGAACTGCGAACTTCCAGATGTTCAAGCTGGTTTTAGAAAAGGCAGAGGAACCAGAGATCAAATTGCCAACATCTGCTGGATCATGGAAAAAGCAAGAGAGTTCCAGAAAAACATCTATTTCTGCTTTATTGATTATGCCAAAGCCTTTGACTGTGTGGATCACAATAAACTGTGGAAAATTCTGAAAGAGATGGAAATACCAGAGCACCTGACCTGCCTCTTGAGAAACCTGTATGCAGGTCAGGAAGCAACAGTTAGAACTGGATATGGAACAACAGACTGGTTCCAAATAGGATAAGGAGTACGTCAAGGCTGTACATTGTCACCCTGCTTATTTAACTTCTATGCAGAGTACATCATGAGAAACGCTGGGCTGGAAGAAACACAAGCTGGAATCTAGATTGCCGGGAGAAATATCAATAACCTCAAATATGCAGATGACACCACCCTTATGGCAGAAAGTGAAGAGGAACTAAAAAGCCTCTTGATGAAAATGAAAGAGGAGAGTGAAAAAGTTGGCTTAAAGCTCAACATTCAGAAAATGAAGATCATGGTATCCGGTCCCACCACTTCATGGGAAATAGAAGGGGAAAGAGTGGAAACAGTGTCAGACTTTATTTTTCTGGGCTCCAAAATCACTGCAGATGGTGATTGCAACCATGAAATTAAAAGACGCTTACTCCTTGGAAGGAAACTTATGACCAACCTAGATAGCATATTCAAAAGCAGAGACATTACTTTGCCAACAAAGGTCCGTCTCGTCAAGGCTATGGTTTTTCCTGTGGTCATGTATGGATGTGAGAGTTGGACTGTGAAGAAAGCTGAGTGCCAAAGAATTGATGCTTTTGAACTGTGGTGTTGGAGAAGACTCTTGAGAGTCTCTTGGACTGCAAGAAGATCCAACCAGTCCATCCTAAAGATCAGTCCTGGGTGTTCATTGGAAGGACTGATGCTAAAGCTGAAACTCCAATATTTTGGCCACCTCATTCGAAGAGTTGACTCATTGGAAAAGACTCTGATGCTGGGAGGGATTGGGGACAGAAGGAGAAGGAGAGGACAGAGGATGAGATGGCTGGAAGGCATCACCGATTCGATGGACATGAGTTTGAGTGAACTCGGGGAGTTGGTGATGGACAGGGGGCCTGGTGAGCTGTGATTCATGGGGTAGCTAATGAGTCGGATACGACTGAGTGACTGAACTGAGCTGAACTGTGGTCCATGTGATCAGATTGGTTAGTTTTCTGTGATGGAGTTTTTCAGCCTGTCTGCCCTCTGATGATAAGAGGCTTATGGAAGCTTCCTGATGGGAGAGAGGGACTGAGGAGGAAACTGGGTCTGATGAGCGGGGCCATGTTCTGTAAATCTTCATTCCAATTTTCTGTTGATGGGTGGGGCTGTGTTCCCTCCCTGTTATTTGTGTGTGTGTGTTAGTTGCTCGGTCTTGTCCGACCCTTGGCTACCCTATGGACTGTGGCCAGCCAGCATTCTCTGTCTATGGGATTCTCCAGGCAAGAATACTGGAGTGGATTGCCATTACCTTCTCCAGGGGAACTTCCAACCCAGGATTCTTCAGCGTTTGAGCTACAGGAAAGTGAAGTCGCTCAGTCGTGTCCAATTCTTTGCGACCCCGTGGACTGTAGCCCACCAGGCCGTGGGATTCTCCAGGCAAGAATACTGGAGTGGGTTGCCATTTTCTTCTCCAGGTCTCCCGCATTGCGGGCAGATGCTTTAACCTCTGAGCCACCAGGGAAGCCCGTTTTGTTTGAGCTACAGGGAAGTCCTAAAAGAATTGGCAGCGGTGGGATTCGAACCCACGCCCCCGAAGAGACTGGAGCCTTAATCCAGCGCCTTAGACCGCTCGGCCACGCTACCACCTCACACCCTGGTGTTTTTCTGGGGCCAAACTATGGTGGAGGTAATGAAGATAATGGTGACCTCCTTCAAAAGGTCCCATGCACACACTGCTACACCCAGTGACCCCAACCCTGCAGCAGACCTAACAGAAGCAGAAGATATTAAGAAGCGGTGGCAAGAATACACAGAACTATACAAAAAAGATCTTCATGACCCAGATAATCACGATGGTGTGATCACTCACCTAGAGCCAGACATCCTGGAATGTGAAGTCAAATGGGTCTTAGAAAGCATCACTATGAACAAACTAGTGGAGGTGATGAAATTCCAGTTGAGCTATTTCAAATCCTGAAAGATGATGCTGTGAAAGTGCTGCACTCAATATGCCAGCAAATTTGGACAACTCAGCAGTGGCCACAGGACTGGAAAAGGTCCATTTTCATTCCAATCCCAAAGAAAGGCAATGCCAAAGGATGCTCAAACTACCACACAATTGCACTCATCTCACACACTAGCAAAAGCAAAGGAAAGTTGCAATCCCATGGACTGTAGCCCGGCAAGTCCTCTGTCCATGGAATTCTCCAGGGACGAATACTGGAGTGGGTTGCCATTACCTTTTCAAGGGGATCTTCCTGACCCAGGGATCAAACCTGTGTCTCCTGCATTGCAGGCAGAGTCTTTACCAACTAAGCTACACACTAGCAAATAATGCTCAAAGTTCTCCAAGCCAGGCTTCAACAGTACGTGAACCATGAACTTCCAGATGTTCAAGCTGGATTTAGAAAAGGCAGAGGAACCAGAGATCAAATTGCTAACATCCGTTGGATCATGGAAAAAGAAAGAGAGTTCCAGAAAAATATCTATTTCTGCTTTATTGACTATGCCAAAGCCTTTGACTGTGTGGATCACAACAAACTGTGGAAAATTCTTCAAGAGATGTGAATACCAGACCACCTTATCTGCCTCCTGAGAAATCTGTATGCAGGTCAGGAAGCAACAGTTAGAACTGGACCTGGGACAACAGACTGGTTCCAAATCGGGAAAGAAGTACGTCAGGGCTGTATATTGTCACCCTGCTTATTTAACTTATATGCAGAGTACATCATGCAAAATGCCAGGCTGGATGAAGCACAAACTAGAATCAAGATTGCCAGGAGAAATATCAATAACCTCAGATATGCAGATGACACCACCCTTATGGCAGAAAGCAAAGAACTAAAGAGCCTCTTGGTAAAAGTGAAAGAGAAGAGTGAAAAAGTTGGCTTAAAACTCAACATTCAGAAAACGAAGATCATGGCATCTGGTCCCAGCATTTCAAGGAAAATAGATGGGGAAACAATGGAAACTGACAGACTTCATTTTTCTGGGTCCAAAATCACTGCAGGTGGTGACTACAACCATGAAATTAAAAGACACTTGCTCCTTGGAAGAAAAGTTATGACCAACCTAGACAGCATATTAAAAAGCATTATTTTGTCAACAAAAGTTCATCTAGTCAAAGCTACGGTTTTTCCAGTAGTCATGAATGGAGTGAGAGTTGAACTATAAAGAAAAGTGAACATCCGAAGAATTGATCCTTTTGAACTGTGGCTTGGAGAAGACTCTTGAGAGTCCCTTGGACTACAAGGAGATCCAACCAGTCAATCGAAAGGAAATCAGTCCTGAATATTCATTGGAAGGACTGATGCTGAAGCTGGAACTCCAATACTTTGGCCACCTGATGTGAAGAGCGGACTCATTTGAAAAGATCCTGATGCTGGTAAAGATTGAAGGAGGGAGGAGAAGGGGATGACAGACAATGAGAGGGTTGGATGGCATCACTGACTCAATGGACATGAGTTTGAGTAAACTCTGGGAGTTGGTGATGGACAGGAGGCCTGGAGTGCTGCAGTCCATGGAGTCACAAAGAGGTGGACAGGACTGAGCAACTGAACTGAACCAAACTGAACTCACTGAACTTTTAATTCAATCTTCCTTCCAAACTCTTTTTGTTTTGAATTTTTTTCATTTTATGATGTTAATGCTACTTATGTTTTAAGTGTGTTGGTAGTTTAGTCACTTTGCAGTGGCTTCAATCTGATCTATTTTGGTGTATGGAAGTCCATGTTACTGAGCTATACATGACTTCCATTCTGTCACTGTGGCCATTCTTTTCATAATTCCACTGGGAAAAGACAGTGATGGCTAAGGAGAAGCTAAGCTTCCAAACATCAACAGAATTGGTTATCTTGTCCAACTGCTATTAAGATCCCCTTCTTAGGAGGTTTCTCTTGGAGAGCATTTACATGGAAAAGAAATATCCTTAGACTCTGCACATTTAGTAAAATCTATCCATCTGTCTGAGGAGCCTGGAAGGCTACAGTTCATGGGGTTGCAAAATCAGAACACGACTGAGTGACTGAGCACATCTGTCTGTGTCTTTCTCAAAACCTCTCCGTCCTCACTTTTCAGCAATTTTCCTTCCAAGCACCAGTCAGCCAAACTATTAGTCACCTGTCATGAATTAGTGTGGATCCCTATGCTGCAGCTATCCTTCCAAATAAAATGAACAGTTGCATGTCCTGCGTGAAGTCAGGCCCGCTGGGAGGATTGACTTCAACACTGGCCTCCAAAATTCAAAGAGGCCCACTAGGCTTACCTTTCTCACAAGTTTTATTTATTTATTTATTTTTTCTCACAAGTTTTAAAACCTTTTTCTGTTCCCTTCACAATTTCACCACTACCAGTTATAACATATTACAGTAGATTGTAATGAATTGTTTGTTCAAATTCTCACAAAAAAGTCTCACCTGGAGTTTTTCCACATAGAATGTTCACACAGATTCTGTCTTCAGTCACTTAAAAATGACATTGCCTCCTTGAATAAACAGCTGAATAACATCAGTAACATCTGTAGACTGACTCATCAAGAGACAATGAAAATGACACATCATTTGCCTTCTTTTTAAAATGAATTCTTGATTTTGCTTCCACTGTCCTCAATTCTCAGTCAACTATTTTTACTCAAAGATTAGTGGTCTTAAGTTTGTTTTCTGTAGGCATATTTCTTTTGGATACTATAAGTAAACACTTTAATTTCTTTGCCATGGTAAATGGGTTTCCTTGCAAGATTTACAAAGGAGCCAATCAGAGACTGACCTGATTGCAACCTTATCTTCATTAAAAACATTCTTGTGTGTGTGTGAAGAAATACTGTTGCAATGAGATGTGTCATTTCAAGTTTTCTAATTTTTGTGACAGTTGTTGTCCTGTCAGCTGGAGTATGGTGACAAGTGTTTAGTAGTCTGGTAATGCTGTTGTATACTCTATTCTTTTAGCAAATTTATAGCATCACTGGATAACATTTCTCATAATTTTTGGAGATTATGTAAGAGTATGGATCAAAAACAAGAGGAAAATAAGGGATTCTCCAAAATACTGCCTATAGGTTCCATTACTTCTGAACAGTGTCTACAGGATACAGAGGAGCAAAAAGGCTTTCCACTGAATATCTCCCTAACACCTCTCTTTAAAAATCTCCATTTGTACTTATTCATCCCTGCTGCCAGGAATTGTATCCAACTGACATACATGGAAAACAGTATATTCCAATCTTTCTGGGTGGGCAAGTATATTGGCCAACCGTGCTTTAGGAACTTGAACCCTTCCAAAAATCAAAGTTGACAATCTAAACATTGAATAAGAAAGGTCTCTGACCTTTCTTTTTCAGGTAGCTGAAATAGCTCAGCTGGGAGAGAGTTAGACTGAAGATCTTAAAGGTCCCTGGTTCAACCCCAGGTTTTGGCAAGCTCGGTATTTTAGTGAATACCGAGGATGATTTGTCTTCCTGTGAGAAAGGAGTAGATGCTCACTGGGATGATGCTCATGATACTTTAATTCCTTCAGTATGATAAAGCGCAGACATGATGCAGTATCATGGTTCCCAGTGTCATGGGAAGCCTGGCGTGCTGCAGTGCATGGGGTCACGATAGAGTCGGATATGACTTAGACTGGACAACAAGTGTCATGGTTCAGCCAAAGGAGCTCGAGGTCAGCTGTCGAGGTCAGCTTTCATTGTTTTTAAATGATGTGTAACTACTGCTAATTTTTTTAAATAATAAAATATTATGTCTGTGACACTGAAAAACTTGAGGAATCATCACTGAGTGACTGCAATGTGTAGTGTCCACAGCAGCAGTGGGAACGGAAAAGGTGCCATGTACCATCTCTATTACAACTACTCTACATTTTAGCCTAAAAACAGCCATAGATGATGTGTAAATGAATGAGGTTGTTGTGTTTGAATAAAACTTTAAATATGAACACCTAAATTTGAATTTCATATAAGGTTCATGTGTCATGAAATACTATTGTATTTTTTGACCTTTTAAAATAAAAAAAAAATGTTGCTCTTTCAGCAGCACACATATTAAAACTGGGAAGATATAGAGAAAGGGAGCATGGCCCATTGCACAAGGATGACATACAAATTCGGGAAATGTTCTAAAACCATTCTTTGCTCACAGGCAATAGTTTACCAACCACTAGGGTAAAGGGAAGGGTAAAGGATCCTATTGCAAATACTCAGAACTTTAAGAGCAGACAAGATTTCAGTTGCTTTCTACCAGTTAAAAATTACTGGAGTCATATCCCGACACCATCAATAACTGGAGAATAAGTGCAAACACTCCAGTACTGAACCCCTAGGGATTTGAACACTGTTTCCTTAACTAAAACTTTAAAAGCTCAAGTAATGAACCACCCAAACATACACCTAGCTACCGGATATATAATCAATTAATTCATTTGGTAGATTTTGTCCTAGTTGCAAATCTCCTCTACATTCTCTTCATTGCTGAGAAAACTCCATTTGGAAAAAAAGAAAAAAAACTCAAAAACTCTGTAATAGCTAGCTCTCAGGAATGCTTTGTTTTCCTCCTCCTTTTCTTTCTGTATTCTGTGTCTTTAAGAACCAGAGCTGTAGCATCTGCTTGGAAAAGTCACTGCAAGGTTTGTAGACATAGTGCCGGGCTGGCGGTGTATCCTTTCATCGTAATTATTGTGAATCCATCCTTTGTGTCTAATTTCCCCACCTGCAGTTAAATTCTCAAGGAAGCACACTACTCTTTCTCACATCCTTCTGCATTATGTTTTTCCATTTCATTTGCAGTCTGTGCAGGCAGAGGGGAATAAAATGGAAGGAGGGAGCATTTGAAGACTCAAGGATATGTTCCATAATGGGCTTTTCTGTGTTGATGGATGCAAGTGCTACTCACACATCCCTTGGCATGCAGCCCTTAGAGCCCATCAACTTTGGGAAGACTGAGTGTAACTATGTCCTTTTATTTGGGCTGCAGTGCCCCTCCTCATGATGAAGCTGTAAGATCAGACTTAGAGTAGGAGGTTCGGAAATAATGGAGCTGCACAGACTAAACTCTACTCTGCCAACTATTAGGTCCTCGAAGACATCCAGAAAAGGAAGGAAGGTAATTAGTCATGAAATTTTTCTTGGAAGCCACGCGTCTGGGTGGATGTAATTGAGTTGTGGAGAAATCACAGAGCTTGGAAGATGTCTGAGGTTTAAGGCTCCCCCCACCCCCCACCTCCAAGTCTGAGGGCTTCCCCAGTGGCTCAGTGCTACTGCTAATACAGGAGATACAGGAGATGTGGTTTGATCCCTGGATCGGGACGATCCCCTGGAGTAGGAAATGACAACTCACTCCAGTATTCTTGTCTGGAAAATCCCATAGACAGAGGAGCCTGGTGGGCTACAGTCCATGGTGTTGCAGACTCAGACACAACTGAGCACGAGGACCATGTCTGAGCCTCTCTTTTTTTCCTCTTTTTTCTTACTTTTGATTTTGCATTTCTTTACTCATCTTTTCCTGCTCACATTCAAGGGAGACTATCTAATTTAGTTGGTTGCTTTAAGCACTCAAGCATTTCTACTCCAAGGGCTTTGGAATCCATGACTACACCTGATTGTGTCAGAACAAGGAAAGCTGGGTGGAGTGAGACAACAAAGGAAGATACTGTTCATCCAGGGCAGTAATCATACCAAACTACAAACCAGTTATTGATTCACTTGCAAAAACAATTGAAAGAAGAGTGGAAAGAGAAAAAAATAAGGAGACCATGCACAATTTTCTACCCCAGTTTTCTCAACTGTCTTTCTCAAGAAACAGGTTGCAGACTGAGAAGCAGAAAGCCTGCCCACTAATTTTCTTCCACTCTTTCCTAATCTTCCAAGCTCTACTGAGGGCAACTCAGTACAGTCACCAGACGTTTAAGTCTGTAGATCTGAGTTATAGCTGCATAAGTAGACACTGCACAATAAATCCACTTCTTACATGGATGCTGTTGCTATCCAAACCTCAATTTATTAAAACAAGTATTCGGATCAATGAATGTAGAGTTTTCTAATGTGACTGAAATAAATTCTGAGATCCAACTGAGTACTTGGATCTGTTGCTAGAGTTTGATGATCAAATTTAGTCAATAACTCTTTCCTAATTCATATGTAGAAGCTTTCTGACCACAGACACTGTCCTCCATCTTTGAAGTGACTTGTCTAGAAAACTGAAATAAGGAGGATGGGAATTCCACGCTTTCAAATCTTTGTCATCATATATACATATATTAAGGAAACCTTGCCTCGTATACCTCAGAAAATCACACAGAAAACACTAGAGAAGTCAGCAGCTAAAGGCAGAAGGTTTTGCAGAGCGGGAGAATGGCCATCATCAGCTGCATAGAAAAAAGTGATCCCACCTCAGAGATTTCAGCTGCTTAATTTTATTCTTTCTAATTTCTGTTTCATCTTTCCTGTTATTGCATTCTTGGAGGGAAAGGAATTGGATGGATTTGTTCTCACTGCCAACTCTACTCTGCCGTCCCATATTTGCTCTTAAAATTTTCACTCCTTCAAAGGATAACAAAGAATAGGTACAGATATGAAGTTTTGTTCTGATTCTATTTGGAACAAAACTCACAAGATATGAAGCCTGTAGTAAGAACTGAGAACAAACTCAGAATGTGATAGAGCAGCCCACGTGGGACTCCACTCCAGGACTTCCAGTGGAGTTGAGCTCATTCATTCATGTCAAGGCAAGAAACTGTTGAAAACTACACTTTCTGTTACAAAATTCTAAGACAATAAATCAGCTAACTTAAAAAAAAAAAAAGACAATTCTTTGGCCAGATAAAGAAGATGCCAACAGAATGAATTATAATACCTCACTGACAAGGAGATCAAACCAGTCAATCCTAAAGGAAATCAGTCCTGAATATTCATTTGAGGGACTGATGCCAAAGTTAAAACTCCAATACTTTGGCTACCTGATGTGAAGAACTGACTCACTGGAAAAGACCCTGATACTGGGAGAGATTGAAGGCAGGAGGAGAAGGGGACGACAGAGGATGAGATAGTTGGATGGCCTCACTGACTGGTTGGACATGAGTTTGAGCAAGCTGGAGGAGTTGGTGATGGACAGGGAGGCCTGGTGTGCTGCAGTCCATGGGGTTGCAAAGAGTCGGACACGATTGAGCGGCTGAACTGAACTGAACTGACAGTTTTAGAATCTGATATCTGTGTAATCGACCCAATATAAAAAAGTTTTATGGAACCTTACCTTTACCAAGCTTTGAATACTGGTGGTTACTATTCAAGGAAGTTAGCACTAAACTTCTGGAATTAAAGCTCTTTATTCCATTTTCATCATGTGCAAGTTATCATCATTTCCCCCCCTGCTCAAAATTTTGTAATTCTCTCTCTCTAACTGTCTCATTACTATTGTTTCTAAGCCAAGCCTGGTTATTGTAAATGTGATATACTGTGGTAAATTCCCCAGCTTCTGTTGCCTGCCTTTCTTCAAGACTCCAGGAGTTGTTCTGCCCAACCTCCCCCTTTCCTAACCTACCTTTTCCAGATGAAACTTGTCACCAGGTTGCCTTATTTGAACTCACTCTACCTTCTTGATCAATTGCAGTTCTTTAACCTATCTGGCCATCAATATAATCTGAAGAAGTTTTTAAATTACAAAGATTTCTGCCTTATTTTTACTTCATTCAGGAGTTGCGTGATGGGTCCAAGAATCTATACTTTCATCAAGTTCTCAAGCTATTTTCCAGGTCTGGGTGCTATTGACGTTAGTCTATAGCATTTATGTAATTTTTCTCTCAACCTTGGAAGGTTGCTTATGGTTGACTTTGCTATTATCATAACATTAATGTTAATATATTTAAATTTTATCTATTAATAATATATTAAGCATATATCAAGTAATACTGATATATTTTCATATATATTTTCCAGAGAAAGTTAGGGATCTTGCACAGGTAAGAAAGGTCGGAATGAAACTGCAAAGTAGAACAGAAGATAAAATGACTTAGGATTACGTTAAAAATTAAAAAAAAAAAAATCTTAAACTCGTATTTCCCCTCTCTCTTCTTCCCCTCCGTCTTCTTAAAAAGAGACGAATATATCGTACTCACCTCAGACCCTATTCTGAAATACACTAATACGTAAGCATTCTCTGATAGAAGAAAACCAGATAAGAGTTACAACGTGGGCTCCGTGGCTTAGTTGGTTAAAGCGCCTGTCTAGTAAACAGGAGATCCTGGGTTCGAATCCCAGCGGGGCCTTCCTGGTGGTGACCTGGACGTTTCTCCAGGTATACCTTTTGGTCTTAAAATTCTGTTTTGGCAGGTTTTTTCCCCCTACCTTCAATCTCCTTCCACCCTCCAGCTTTGGACATAATAGGTAGTTTCCAAAGGTTTTGGAAACAAAATGGAACTGATTTTGGTACATCCGCACGATCCCAGACTATATTAAGAAAGCAAAGCGCAGGACCATGATTTTAGTACACTGCCTATTTTCTTGATGCTTCCTTTTGGATATGCAAACCACATCTTGCCTCGGGATTTTTCTTGGAATGTTATCTCAGGTATTCCAATCCTAATTTCATGTAAAAGTTAGGGCCTGGTACATATGTATGGGACAAGAGCAAAATGAAAATATAGGTTCCCCTACTCAAAAAACAGGGGAAAATTATCAGCAAAGATAGTAAAACATAAATTTAGCTTTATTTTTTCTTCACTCTTTCGACCTTTTATGGCATTTTAAAATTTGTTACTTGATGTCGCTATAATTAAGCAAAATTAGCATCATAAATTATAAGCATGAACTTCACTATCCATCTTGCACACCAAAACCCACAGAGTATTGCAATCGCTGTGCACACAAAGGAGAAGCATTTCCCTTGCTCAAGCTCATCGGAGGTCAAGTACAAGATCGGGAGGTTTTAGAATGGTTTTGTCCTTTCAGATATAACTAAAACACTCAGGCTGCCGAAACCCGGGATCGAACCAGGGACCTTTAGATCTTCAGTCTAACGCTCTCCCAACTGAGCTATTTCGGCTCCCCAGAGATGAATTTTCCAAAACATCTATTTTTTCAAAATTGAGATCGTTTTTCTACCCATTTTTAGAATGTTTCAGGCTTCTCAAGTGTTGTTAATGGTCCACAATATTTACCCACCCAAAAAGTTGTGAATGTCTTCTGTGTATGGCACTTGAATTCAATTCCTGGCGATGTGGGATGGTAGGAGAAGATGAGAGACAGGAAAGTCATAGGGATTCGTTGGAAAATTTTCTGCTCCTCTGACATGGCTCAGAATATTACAGGGAAATATATATTTTTAATTTCTTAGAGTTCCTTATTTTTTTTTTCTTTTTGTTTATTCTTGCACAATCTTCAAAGATGCTGAGAAAGGGATTAATTTTTGTTGATGTGGGATCAGTTTTCTGCTTCCTGGTGATGATTTCTAGTGAGCGGGTTGCTGTCTTTTACGCTAGTCCATCTACTCTGCCATAGTCTTTTGGCCTAGGTCTGACCCGGCTGAGAAGAAACTAAGAGCAGGAACAGCAACAGTTTGGATTCAGAATTTACTATTCTTGGGCAAAAGCCATTCATCAAAAAACTGATTTAAAAATTGTAGAAGTCTCCGAGTTAGCAGAATAGATATTCTGACAAAAATCTTGGCAAAGAATACAGAAAATGGGTTTATTTCCTAACATATGGAAATAAGAGAGGGTTGATACAGGGGGATGTAGCTCAGTGGTAGAGCGCATGCTTTGCATGTATGAGGCCCCGGGTTCGATCCCCGGCATCTCCATCTTTTCCCCCTGCTCTTTAATGTACATTATATATGTTCCTTCAGTCCTGCGGACTCTGCTCTCCTACTTTTCCACCTTTCCTTACTTTCCACCCCTCACATGGAAAGTAAATATTGTTGCTAGAACAGCAGAAGGAAGAAACAAAAGAAGAAAACAAACAAAAAAAGAATAGTCTTATACCACATCGAGGAATGTCACCAATTTAACCAACTTTTTCACCTGGACTATCTTAACAATACAACTTAACAGAAAGAAGATCCAATGTAAGATGGGGGGAAGGGAGTGGAAAGAAACCCATGTGCAATTTAGTTAGCCTGAATAATCCTAAAGATAGTAGTCATGAAAAAAAATGCCGGTGCTGTGAGCAGGATTCCAACCACTCCTTGAGAAAACACTTTGGACTGCAAACCAAATGCCTTAGATAGACAATTATTCCTGAACTTTTATCATATACCTGGAAGAGAACACATGAATTCCAACAAGGGCTCCTGTTTCTCCAGTAAGAGCCTGGAAAAAGACAAAGAAAGATCCACCACTGACCTGGTTTGATTTTGGAAACAAAGTGATGTTCGTCCTCTGCCATTAGAGAACACCTGACTTTAAAATAAATTCAAGTAACGGAGAGGTCTTGGCTTCTACAAAGTCAACCATCTCTCTGTTTCCTTCCCATCCTTTCCACTGAATTCTCGAAGAGTTGAGAAGCAGATGCTCAGCAGCAGGTGTGTGCTGTTGGGGCAGGAGACATTCCCTTTCAATAAACCAGAGCCCATGAACAGTATTTCTGCTCAAAGTTGTCCTTTGGGGACTGGTGGAATTGATGTTGTTTTCTTTTACAGATGGCTTAAGAGATGTACAGCTTCTGCAGAAATAATCACTTTACCTGGAAGCTGATGGTAGAAAATGGGACTTTTATTGGTCTTCTTCTAAGGAAAATTTAGGACAGCAATAACCAGTTTAAACCAAAAAAAGAATGAGATCAACCTAGATGCAATCTCATGTATTAATAATAACCTCCTTATCTATTAGAACTTTTTTCAGCCATGTCATGATGGTTCAAACCTGTAGCCCCTGCAGTGGAAGCAGTCTTAACTGCTGAACTGCTAGGGAAATTCCATTACCTCCATGTCTTAATGTGTAGCTTTAAGTTCTCACTCTACCTGCTTTGGGGGGCCATCTACTCCTAGCCACATAGATGTCCGAACCTGAGGTTCAGAGATGTCCACAGAATTCCAGCTTCAGGTTATATATATAATATTTGTAGGTAGACATCCTCAAGAGGCTATCTTGTAGGCATTTAAAATATGTTATGTACAAACCCCAACTCAACTTTATTTCCCCTTTATTGTCCCACCTTATGTTCCTTATGCAAAAATAAATCAACAAACCAATGATAACAACAAACAGAATTCCCACCACTTTCTCTATTTTTACTAGCTTTGTGAAACACATCCGTATCTGCATAAACCAATCTACTTGCAAGTCTTCCTAAGTGTTGGACTTCAAAAAGAGCCCTAATCCTGTATTAGTCTATAGCGTCCACCAAGTTTCTCCCTTGCCTTTCATCATCCAAATCACTGTTTTATTTATCTAGCTGATCCTTAAGAACCTTGAAAGTTGCCTTCTTGTTTCAATTAGGACAGAGCAAAACATCGCTGAATTGTATACATTTATGCTTTCTCATCATTCTATTGCAGCCCTGGATTTGTCCCCTCAAGACCATGCTTCTCAGAATCCAGTCAAAGCCAACAGCAGGATGTGAGAAGTGGAGCAACACCCTAACCTGCTCTGAAGACATTCCTGGAAGAAAGCCAAGTTCCATCTGGCTTCTGTATAAAAGTTGGAAACAGTGTAGGGGAAAAAGAAAAATGACTCCTCAATAAGAATCAGGCAATCATCAGTTACAGAAGATTTACTGAAGTATAGGGTCTATGTGGTATGTAGCTTACTAACAGAACATAAGCTAAGCATGTAGGGGAGTCCAGGGAATCTTAGACTCCATTATTGCTTTTTCCTTTCCTCATCAATACTGTATTTCAAGAACACATCCACCTTTCCCCATTTAAAAATTTTTCTTTTATCATTTTTACCCCTTGCTCACATCCAAAGTAAATCCATTACCCAAAAGAATGCCTTTAAGCTGATCTATTTCAACTCTATGACTCTGACATCTATCAACCTAACTGCATCAGCACAAGTAAGATAAGAGGAAATAAGAGAGTGAGCCCATGCTCCCTTTTGTTATATATCACAGTTTACCAAGGAACAGGAAAAAAAAAAAGGACACAAAAAGAAGGGAAAGAGGCTCATAGTCAATTTTTGCTAATGGATTCCTTTGTATTCTCAGCTGTGTCTGTGTCAATTGAAAGACTGAAGGCTGAGAAACAGAAAACCTACCCATTGATTTTTCTCTCCTCCCATTTCCCTCTCACATGGATTGTTGCTAGTAGTTGAAATTATCAAAGTTGGCAGGATATCAAACCCCAACTTTCTCAAAGTGAGGGAACAAGGCAACAACATCTTTCAAGGAATGTCATGCTTTTCAGACCTTAAGTAGAGAAAATTGTTAGTAATGACAGTAGAGACTTGGTCAACATAGCTCAGTTTGGAAGAGCTTTAAAGGTTTGGACTAAAATCGGGAATCTTTTCCCATGGTTTGAAAAGCCCATAGTTTGTGTCAAAACAAATTCTCCTTCCTGTAACATGTCTCCCTGATACAAATGCTTCTGAATTCACTTGCTCAAGAAAAGGGCTTAGAAGGCTAAAACAAGAAAAATCAGAATCGAGTGCTTCCATCGTCCCTGCCTTCACCAATAAATACTTTGTCCAGTATTTTCAAGCGATTAAATGAAAAGCTTCCTGGGTTACTTCCGTCAAAATCATACGAAACATCACGATAAAGATGTTCAGTATAAGGTTTCGGACTTGTTTTGGAAGCTGAAAGAACCCCAGTGAAAAAAGAGCGATCACTCTGCTCTTTCCTGCACCGTCACTTCTATCTGCTTTGCTTTCCAATTCGAGGACCGCCTCGAATTGTCGTGTTCTGAAGATTTCTAGGGTTCTTTTTTAGAAGTATCTATGTCTGTGGTAGGTTTTCGCATTATGATAACGGGTTCTCTCAGGGAAACCAGTTTGACAGTTTGCTAGGTTCCCCAATCTTGTTTCACCACCCTGCGTTTGCTCTTTCTTCCCCCAGACTAGAAAAATGTCAGTGATTTTTGTTGTTATTGTTTTTGGCTGCCCGGCTGCTACTGCTGCTAAGTCATTTCAGTCGTGTCGGACTCTGTGTGACCCCATAGACGGCAGCCCACCAGGCTCCCCCGTCCCTGGGATTCTCCAGGCAAGAACACTGGAGTGGGTTGCCATTTCCTTCTCCAATGCATGAAAGTGAAAAGTGAAAGGGAAGTCGCTCAGTCGTGTCCGACTCTAGCGACCCCATGGACTGCAGCCTACCGGGCTCCTCCGTCCATGGGATATTCCAGGCAAGAGTAGTGGAGTGTGGTGCCATCCGTTTGGCCGCCCTAGGAAACCCCGCGTCTTCGGCAGCGAAAGCACTGAGTCCTAGCTACTGGGCCTCATGGGAATTCCCTTGTCAGTTTTTGTTGTTGTTGTTTTTAAATTGATAGAACCTTAAAGCTTCCCCCCACCCAAGTCCTTTGAAAACAGCCCTTAAGAAGTGCGGGACCCCTGGCTTAAAATCAGAATTGAAGACAATCTCAGAACACGTGGTAGTGCGTGAGGGGAAAATGCGAGTCAGCTGGGAAAAGGACATTGGCCGAGCATCCCACCCTACCTGGTGTGGCGTTCAGTTCGGCTACCTCTGTAAAGCACTTCGTCTGAGCCGGTACTGCTGAAAATTTGTGTTGGAAATCTGTGACTTCTTCTGGTGAAAGAAAGCAATTTTCACTTATTTCCTCTGTGTGAACCTTGGAGCAGGCTAACAGGAGTGGGAAAGTCCTAGACTCTAGAAACTCCGTCAATCGGACTATAACTTTACTGAAGCCGCTAGTAAGTTCACAAGCGGTGGAATTAAACCCAATGGATTTTCTCCACCAGAAAATAAATCCAATATGAAAAGAAAAGTAATATTTTATAAATGACCCCCTAAGAGTGCTTCAATAGCAGGGGGTGTAGCTCAGTGGTAGAGCGCGTGCTTCGCATGTACGAGGCCCCGGGTTCAACCCCCGGCTCCTCCATCTGCGTTTTTTCCTCATCCACTCCTTTCATTTTCTTACACATTTTGTCACGTTCCTTTGTCTCTCTCTCTCTCTCTTTTTTTTTTTTTTTTTCAAATGTAGTCCAATGGATTCCCTTTAATATTACACCATTTCTACTCCAAGGACCTTGGTGCCATCCAACTCGGGCTTTCACAGAAGGAAAAAAAGAAGGAAGAGAAGAAAAAAAGGAACCACCCTCATAGGCGTCTCCTCTGTCAGAAGCACCACGTCTGCAGTCGTATTAACTGACCCATTCATTTTGGGCCCCATTTGAAAGGATCCCTAAATGGCAGGATGGGGAAAGGAAGGAAATAAGAACAATTAAGCAGTTCCTCGAAGTTTTCTTAGTTTTTGAGCACTGGCTGGTCTAAGAGGGGAGGAACAGAAAAGCTTTCCTCTGGTTTCCTTATGCCTTTCTTTCCCCAGCTCCCACCGCCGTGCCCACACCTGCCACTCCTGCCTGGCCTGCAGAGAATCCGAGATAGGGTGCAAGGCAACAGACCCCTAGTATTTCTTGGTGAGTGAGTGGAAGTTGGCCCAAGGTGAGGTGGCACTTAGCAAAACCTTTGCCATGCAAACGTTTAAAACATGATTTGAAAGAACTAGCTCACGCTCATTTTATTCCATATTAAATCGACTTCCACAGGAAATTTACACAAAATGTGTACTAAAAGACACTCTCTAACTCCCCACCACCCCCTCAACCAAAACACCTAACTAAAGTAAAATCTCAGAAACCCTGCGAACAGCAGATTTAGATTCCTTACCTTCTACATTTCCTCACTGAACTTCACTTTTATGTTCTTGTTATTAAATGAATTAACAACACCTCATGTAACACCATACTGACATCCCAGACGTGGCCAAAGGTGTTTGGGTGAAAATAAGAAGAGATATATAAGTTGCCTGTATTTAACAAAACAAGCAAACAGAAACCACTTATTTAGAAATCAGCACAAACTACTGAATATCATTGCTCTGCACTTCGTTTTCTGTGCAAGTTGAGTGTTGGGTGAATGTACAAAAATTCCATTTTTACCAAAGACTTTGCAAGATAACTTTTGTATTAGAGGAGGGCTTTCTAAAACATGAAGTCAACATTTTTTAAATAGTGTCTAATTTCCCACATTTGGAGAAACTAAAAGCTGACTCCTAGTTCATTCAAGATCACAAGAAAGCAGGAATCTGTCAGAAGCTCAGCTTCCTCTGGATTCAAACCCTGGATAGATGCTCAAACCAGCCAAGCCACAAAGCCCCTTCCCACCAGGGCCATCTCTGGGCTGTCTCCACTCAAGTATGTTGCAATACTGCTGTATAAACCATTTCAGGGCAAAGATTCAATGAATAAGTTTTCTTTCTCTTTTTTTCTCTTTTTCTTTCATTCTCTAGACTCCTGATACGGGCGAGTAGACAAAAGAGTGAAAAATAGCTTAGGCCACCTTTTTCCATTTTGCCAACCATGGATTCTCAGAGTATTTTTCCTTTTGCTCTTAATTATCCTCACTCTATTTGGTGTGCAGCCCTTCTACTCCCTTAGCAAATCTCTCAGGCAGCTGTCAAAAGCCATGAGACATCAGAAGTTCCCATAAAGAACACTCTGGTCACTGTAACCCATGAGAGAATCTATATTTTGGATGCATGTTTCCAGGAGAAGGGAGTATCTGAACCCTAGTACTGTGAAACCTCAGCCATGACATGCATGCCCATGTTAACTCAAGTGCCCTCCGCTGGAACTCTGAATGTGTTGCTCCTTCTCTTGGTTACCTCCTCCAGATGGCAGATTTCCCACATCATCACATCAAGGGACCTATACCTCCAATGCTTCTGGCTATGAACCCCAACTGGAAATGCTAGAAGAAAGGTACAAAAGAGCAGAACCTGAAAAGTTTCCTGGGGAATTTAGATCCAGATGGAAAGAGAAAACGGTTTCCAAATAAAAAACACTAAGTATATGTTGCTGCAGACAGTCACTCTAACAAACTCTGGAGCCCGGCAAAATTGGGTCAGTGGCTTTGTCTTGGGGACTTTGCCAGTTTTGTTTCTGAGATCCACAAATATGCATAAGAGGGGTATTAATATTTTGGAGGCTGAGCAAGAAAGGCTAAGAGAATTAACTTCTATAACAACTTTTCCACCCCCACCCAATGCTCTTGGACATATACTCGAACCTCAGTCATCCCAGAGGTATACTGAATAGATGTTTTCCTCCTGTTGCCAAAATCTGTGGTGACCAAATATGAGCTTTAGGAGTAATTCTAGATCATTGTGTCTTCTCTTTCGCTTTTTCTCACAAGGCAAATCTGTATTTTTCTGAATACTGGAATCAATTATATATCAACGTTTTTATTCCTCCCTTGCTCCTCCCCTTCCAAAAAAACAGCCTGAGTGAAGCTCAGTTGGCTCTGGAAAGTCCCTAAAATAAACCCTTTAAAAAAAAGTTGTTTCTTGTCTGCTTGGGTCTTAACTGCAGCATGCAGATGGGACCTAGTTCCCTGACCAGGGATGGAACCTGGCCCCCCTGCACTGGGAGTAGAGAGTCCTAGCCCCTGGATCACCAGGGAAGTCCCCAAAGTAAGATGACTTGTAAAACTAACTTGGTGAATAATATAGGCAGCCTGAGGAGACCCACTAACACAGAGATAAACAGTTTTAGACTAGAATGCAATGGTTCCCAAACCTGGGAACTGTGGGGTGACTTCATAAATATATGTATTCCCATCTCTACTTTATGGCCCCTGAGCTCAAAGAATCATGGGATGGGGGTGCAGGTGTTAATTTTGTTGCTCATCTAGGTTTGAGAACTGTTAACCCAGACAGTTAACAGTTTGAACTTTTGAACCGTGGTGTTAGAGAAAACTCTTGAGAGTCCCTTGGACTGCAAGGATATCAAACCAGTCAATCCCAAAGGAAATCAATCCTGAACATTCATTGGAAGGACTGATGCTGAAGCTGAAGCTCCAATACTTCGGCCATCTGATGTGAAGAACTGACTCATTTGAAAAGGCCCTGATGCTGGGAAAGATTGAAGGCAGGAAAACGGGACGACAGAGGATGAGATGGTTGGAGGGCATCACTGACTCCATGGACATAAGTTGGAGCAAGCTCGGGGAGTTGGTAATGGATAGGGAAGCCTGACGTGTTACAGTCCCTGGGGTCGAAGAGTCAGACGCGACTGAACAACAACCGAGACAGTGGAGCTGCGGGAACTGACGTGAGCTGCGGGGAAACAAGTAGCCAGGAGAAAGCGGCGAAGCGGAAAGAAAAGGGCAGGCGGGCAGGTAAAGTGAAGGAGAAGGTGAAGTAGTAGGCGATGAAGATGGAGGTTGGGGGGGGGGGGCGGTGTGGGGAGGCCGGTGGCTGTGGTTGGGGAGACAGAAAAGAGGAAAGGGCCAAAGAAAGCTTGGGACTAGGTCTTTACTACGCCCACTATTTGGTTGACCCGGGAGGTAATTTGCACCTGTGTTGCCTCTGTGTCTTCTGCTCCCTCTAGGGGTGCAGGAAACCAGAAGGTTCTCTTCCTCCTAAGGGAGGCAGCTTCAAAACGTTTGTGCCACAGAAAGGCCCAACCCACATTGCCTAAGACTGGCTTTGAGAAGGACTAGCTGCTCTTTCCAACACAGAAATAACTTTTTTCAACCATGGATTTTGGAAGCCTCTAAGTTTCGTGAGAAGTCTCTTTCCCATGGACAGTATCTTAAATACTCTTTCACCGAATAAAAACCTGGGAGCACAGCGCTCCATGACTGATGATTGAACCGACATTTTGCTGCCCAACCAAAGTTCAGTGTGTGGCGAGAGTGTATGGGCAAGTGGGAAAAGAAGGACGAAAAGGAAAATTTTCTCTGGATCCTTAAGTCTGTTCATTGACACACGCACAGCCGAGGGAGTGTTGGGGCAGGGGCGGGGAGTAATCTAAAGGAATTTTTCCAAAGGCCCCTTTCCGCTTTCTCTTTCAGTGTTTTTCTTCTTCCCTACTTCTACAATCCGGGATACTGAGATTCGATCCCTGGGTTGGGAAGATCCCCTGGAGAAGGGAATGGCAACCCACTCCAGTACTCTTGCCTGGAAAAACCCATGGATGGAAGAGCCTGGTGGGCTACAGTCCATGGGGTCGCAAAGAGTCGGACATGACTGAGCGACTTTCTTTCTTTTCTTAATAAAAAAAATGAAGTTAAGAAGAATGGACCGTGCATGGCGTGCTTGGTCCTCCGCCTTCAAGGAGACCGATTCTGAGCGAGCCGTTCTTGTACTTCAACGTCACTTGGTTCCTGGCTTTTATTGCACTGAAGTAACCTGATTGGGAGATTCAAGGAATGTCAAGCCCCATGATTAAATCTTGCTGCTAAGTCGCTTCAGTCGTGTCCGACTCTGTGCGACCCCATAGACGGCAGCCCCCCAGGCTCCCCTGTCCCTGGGATCCTCCAGGCAAGAACAATGGAGTGGGTTGCCATTTCCTTCTCCAATGCATGAAAGTGAAAAGTGAAAGTGAAGTCGCTCAGTCGTGTCCGACTCTTCGCGACCCCATGGACTGCACCCTACCAGGCTCCTCCGCCCATGGGATTTTCCAGGCAAGAGTACTGGTATGGGGCGCCATCGCCTTCTCCGATTAAATGTTACACAAGTTAAAAAGGTGTACGCACAGAAACCCCCGCGGGGGTAGAACCTCAACAGTGTGGGAGGCGCATGTTCGGAACTTGTGGAGGTGCTGGGGATTGAACCCAGGGCCTCGTGCATGCTAAGCACGCGCTCTACCACTGAGCTACACCCCCTTGCCTAATAGCACTAGGATACTGTCCCTTGTTATTTTTTTTTTAATCATTGTAGGAAGGCGTTGGTAAGATCAGTTCAGTCGCTCAGTCGTGTCCGACTCTTTGCGACCCCATGAATCGCAGCAAGTCAAGCCTCCCTGTCCATCATCAAATCCCGGAGTTTACCCAAACTCATGTCCATCGAGTTGGTGATGCCATCCAGCCATCTCATCTTCTGTCGTTCCCTTCTCCTCCTGCCCCCAATCCCTCCCAGCATCAGAGTCTTTTCCAATGAGTCAACTCTTCGCATGAGGTGCCCAAAGTACTGGAGTTTCAGCTTTAGCATCATTCCTTCCAAAGAAATCCCAGGGCTGATCTCCTTCAGAATGGACTGGTTGGATCTCCTTGCAGTCCAAGGGACTCTCAAGAGTCTTCTCCAACACCACAGTTCAAAAGCATTAATTCTTCGGCGCTCAGCCTTCTTCACAGTCCAACTCTCAAATCCATACATGACCACAGGAAGAACCATAGCCTTGATTAAACGGACCTTTGTTGGCAAAGTAATGTCTCTGCTTTTGAATATGCTATCTAGGTTGGTCATAACTTTCCTTCCAAGGAGTAAGCGTCTTTTAATTTCATGGTTGCAATCACCATCTGCAGTGATTTTGGAGCCCCCCAAAATAAAGTCTGACACTTTCCACTCTTTCCCCATCTATTTCCCATGAAGTGATGGGACCGGATGCCATGATCTTCGTTTTCTGAATGTTGAGCTTTAAGCCAACTTTTTCACTCTCCTCTTTCATTTTCATCAAGAGGCTCTTTAGTTCCTCTTCACTTTCTGCCATAAGGGTGGTGTCATCTGCATATCTGAGGTTATTGATATTTCTCCCGGCAATCTTGATTCCAGCTTGTGCTTCTTGCAGCCCAGCGTTTCTCATGATGTACT
Organism: Bubalus kerabau; assembly: GCF_029407905.1. Taxonomy (NCBI): domain Eukaryota; kingdom Metazoa; phylum Chordata; class Mammalia; order Artiodactyla; family Bovidae; genus Bubalus; species Bubalus kerabau. The sequence goes on from NC_073626.1 coordinate 22,295,523, forward strand.
CTGCATAGAAGTTAAATAAGCAGGGTGACAATGTACAGCCTTGACGTACTCCTTTTCCTATTTGGAACCAGTCTGTTGTTCCATGTCCAGTTTTAATTGTTGCTTCCTGACCTGCATACAGGTTTCTCAAGAGGCAGGTCAGGTGGTCTGGTATTCCCATCTCGTTCAGAATTTTCCACAGTTTATTGTGATCCACACAGTCAAAGGCATAGTCAATAAAGCAGAAATGGCAAGATAAACTCCTCCATTATTTTCAGTTCTTCCGTTTCTGAAACCTCTGGGCTGACTCTTGTCTTAACGGCTAGGGCAGGAGAAAGAGAAATTTATTCTGGACCGAAAAACCTTTAGATCTTTCCACAATTCTCTTCCCCATCAAGGGTGGTTTTCCCAACTGCCTCTTGTGCCAGTGCCAGTCCACCACGAGGGAGAGTCCCAGAACTGAATCTTCTGTTATGTCGTCAGATCTTCCCTTCTTTAGAAAGTCTTCCCCTGCCCACAGCTACCAAAAAGACGCAAAAAGTAGTACTTGGAATAAAAAGACGCGTTCCCGGAGTACAGCCGCGGGGACGTTGGTACAGGTGTGAATTAAAGACAAGAGGTGAATTAATTTACAGTACTTGACCGAAACAAAGAGTGAGGAGTATGTGTCTCAGGCAGTCTTGTAGTCTTGCAAACTCCTGCATTCAGCACCTGGACTTGGAATATGACAGCGACTTTGTTACCACGACGCTATAGTTTTGATTTTATAGACAGTACAAGAGAGGCCGCGGACAGAGGAAAGAGGAGAAATGTGAGCGCTCCTGTTGTAGCATCTCTCAGGTCAAATTATTTGCGCATAGAGGAGAGCGCAAGGGAAGCTGCGCGCAACCTGTGAAACAGATTCGCTTTTCCTAAAACGTTCCAAAGCTTGACAAATCAGCAAATTTCATCAGTCCCCAAGGCGCAGAAGGTCAACACTTTAGGCAAACATAGGTGCCATTGTTAATCTACAATTTTTGGACAAAAATTCCAAACCTTCTGGCAAGGGAGGGAATGGGGAAGAGAAGATAGGTGTCCGGATGGGTTATTACCATCCTGGAAAGACAAGCGGTTGGGAAGTGGAATCAGCAGAGGGAAGGTTGGAGAAGGGAGAGTGACTTGGTTCTTGGAGGGGAAAAGGATAAAGCTGATGCGGGGCAGAAAAGAGAAAGAGAGGCAAGCAGAAGAAGGAGACAGAAGAGGATCGTTTGGAGATGGGTCTCAATGGAGAGGCGCAGAGGTGGAAAGTGCCCAAGCGAAGCTTCGCTGCTGCACTTTCTGCAGGCCCTCGGGAAGAGAAGGCTCCTTCCTAAGCCAAGTGGTTTGAAAGACTGTCTCACAAAAAGATATGTCCCGTTTTGACCAAGATTTTATGATTCCGAGCGTGCTTTGCTCCATTTTCTGTCGCGGCAAGCACAGGTTGAGCATTTTCGAGGGCCCACCTGTGGTTGCGTGTATCTGGAGCAGTAGCCCCGGTATCCAAGGTTTCGGAAAGGCGACGTTCGTTGTTCGTATCCCCAGAGGGCAGCAGCTTCGAATTTAGAAACGGATTCCAGCTGCGGTTCTGTGCTTGGGCATTTCAACTGGCATCAACAGATTTTAGCATGTTTGGTTTTAAAATACAAAGGAAAGAATGGGGAGGGAGGTGAGGTTAAGTAGTAGCTAAATGTTTTGGGTTAAAATAGTAATAAATTCCCACTGAAACCATCGTATTCCCGGGTAGCTCAGTTGGACCCGCATCAGGACCTTAGTCAGAGGACCCAGGATTCAAGACCCCGTTCTGGTGTAGATTCTTTCACTTTCCCCATAATTTCATACATACACAAAAAAGCTACTGAACCCTGCTTTCGTTTGAGCCCGTTACTAGTCATATGCTTATTCTTTTGTTCTAGCCTCTGTTGAAGGTTTCTTCAAAATCTTCATAGAAATCAGACAGTGACATAGGTTCTATTCATCACCCTCTTGTTGAATGTGGGTGCTAACCACTACAAGAGCCCTGTTAGAAGTTTGCTCTCTGCAGCAAAACCTTTGCTCTAAATCCTTTTAAACACTCTCTTCTTTTGTAAGTCAAAAAGAGAGATCATTTTTGTTTTATAAAAAGTTTAAATTTGAACTTAGATATAAAGAAAAATAGAGAGGACATTGCGGAAAGTTTCCCTATACTCTGCACTCAGTTTCCCTAGTAGGATGATACATTGGCCAAATTAATGAACTAAAATTGATAAATTTTAGAAGATAGAATCCATAATCTTTTCAGATTGCCTTAGTTTTGCCCAGTACACCTTTTCTTTTCCAGGATATTGAACCAGCAGTGCTAGAGAGGATCTAGTCTAATGATTTTTAAATTGGTGAAATTTATCTCAGGGGACTTCCTCTTGCCAACTGTGAGGTTTCTCAAAACCATCCAAAAATGACACTGATTTTTTTTTTTAAAGACTATCTAGGGAAAGCTGATTTTTAATGTTGAGCAGTTGACTTCCTTCTGCATCACAGGCAGATTCTTTACCACGTGAGCCACCACCCTTCCGCATACAAGGTCACGTGTAAAAACCCCTGTATCTCCGTGTGTTTTCTCTACTCTGTAACCTAATCCTTCTTGCTGCACCTTTTCATTCATTTTCTCATGAGTTCCTTGCTCATATAACAAGAAAACCAATGATCCAATGCATTGCTTTTGCAGCTGTTCCAATACTAGAGGCTTTGGGTCCACGTAAGGTGGCTATTTTGGCAAAAGGAAGGGAAAAGTCTATCTTAAATCTCCACTAAGAAAAAGAGGTCCAAGGTAGTCCCTGGCGGTTCAGTGGTTAGGACTGCACTGCTTTCACTGATGAGGATGCAGGTTCAATCCCTGGGTGGAGAATTATGATCCTACAATAAGAAAAAGAGACCTACCCCAACTTTAAGGGGAAATTCACCTTCATTTCTACCACTTCTAGAGAAGGATTCTGAGCAAGAAAATTCAGGGTCATTATGGTATCAATAACTATACACGCCTTAGTACTTCACTACGAGGTATTATTTGGTGATTAGACACCAATGACGAAATGCAAGGTTATCAGTAATTAATGGGTATGCTAATTTGGCTTTTTAAAGACGCTTGTCCCATTTCAGGTTTTCTTTTCAAGGTCAGCGTTTAGAGGTCAAATGAAAACAGATTCCACTTCTTGTCTGACAAGAAACAAGCGACCACGAAGGGACTCGAACCCTCAATCTTCTGATCCGGAATCAGACGCCTTATCCATTAGGCCACGCGGCCGATTGATGAAGTCATGTTTTCAAATTTGAAAGCTGAAACATGGCATGTTTCTATTTTCAAATGTCTAATTTCAATTAAAGGACGATTTCATTGATAACATTTCCACCCCAAAGGGCATAAAACTGCATCAAATCCCTGACAATAATCACTTAAAATTAATAAATGGTAAGGCAATCAGAAGTGATGCAACCTTTGAAGGCTGTCTTGCCTAAGTCACTGAAAATGATGATGCAATTTAGACCAAAAAAAATGAGCCAAGAACTGAAGTCTGCAATGAAGGCGTGATGACAGCATAAGGAAAGGGAGCTTCAGAACTTGGTATGTTCTGACCTGTTCTATTGCAAAGACACAGAGGCACATCCTCCAAGGAGAAAAACCTGTAAGAAGAGTAGGAGCTAGAGCCTGGACTGAATGAGTCTGAAGAAACACCTTCTGCTGTTTCCTATGAAATTGTTTTAGTTAAATCCTTTTCCTTCTAGAAATGGGTTCAATGAGAAACATTAGATTAGATAATGGTCCCTTGTTGTTTTCCTGTGTGGAGAGACTGTTGGTTCTAGTAGAAGCTGAAGAGTGGAAATCCACACCACGTTGGGCCTGGCCAACAAGAGCTGTTACACTTGGTTCTCAGCCTCCCATCAACTAACTCCAAGACCCCCCCTTGCCAAAGGAATGCTTGAAGGCAGTTTCAACCACCAGCAGAAAGGGACCTGTTATAGAACATTTTCTTGCATCTTCAAATTCCTTCTTCAACTCTCTTTCTGCCTACAAAGGCTGCAAGAAAGATGTGCAAGACAGTGAAGAGGGATACAAACAGAAATAGTGTGAATGCTGTCTGGAGAAATTTAGATGAAGGACTTGGCAAGAAATGAAACTCTCTGTGTCTAGCAAAATGGTCTGAAACCCAGCAATGCTTTGTCTCGGAGACACAGCATCTCTGGTTCTGAAAACCTAGAGAAGGAAGACAAAGAAGAGAAGAGGAAGGAAAATGTTCGTGATGATTGCAACATCTCTCTCAAAGAGAATCTTTTTAGCACTGAGGAATATTCAAGAAATCTGACTTGGGAACTAAAACCTGAGAGATAAAATAAATTGGCCAAATGTGCAAATATAATTACTCAGGGAAAGCCTAGTAGCAAGAGCCTGGATAGCTCAGTCGGTAGAGCATCAGACTTTTAATCTGAGGGTCCAGGGTTCAAGTCCCTGTTCAGGCGTGCAGTCCTTTATTTTATCTTTATTCACACAGTAATGAGGTCAGGGAAAAGATGCCCTGCTTTGTATGAGTATGCATGCATGCTCAGTTGTGTCCAACTCTTTGCAATCCTATTGAAATTTTGCCCGTTGCTTTACAAGAATGAAATGATTGTTTGATGAATTTACCAACCCTAAGGGAAAGTCTTGGGAAATTGTTCAGACTACAGACTGCAGACCCGAAGGTTTGGATTTTATGTAGTGTTTAGAAGAGAGTCTCTTTTTTCAATTGACTGGGGCGGGGGAATCAACCAAGACTTCTGAACTCTAATAACAAAGATAAAGTCTTAAAACCAGAAACACAAGACACTTCAGCCAGCCATATAGAAAATCAACTCAAATGACAGCAGCTACATCAGAAATGATAGAGGTTAGAAAGAATGGCACATTTTCCAAGTGCTTACAGAATGGAATTGTCAGGCCAGAATACTATATCCAGGGAAAATATCCTTCAAAAATGGAGAAGACAAGATAGTCTCAGATAAAGGAAAACTAAGGTAATTTGCTGCCAATGAATTACCTTAAAATAATGGCTACAGTAAGTTCTCCAAACAGAAAATAAATGATAAGAGAAAAAATATTGGATATCAGGAAACAAACAAAAAAGCAAAAAACATGGTGAGTACAGTAAACTTTCCTTGTCTTGAGTTTTCTTAATTATGTTTGAAACAAAAGTATAACAGTTTTGAAGCAAAAGTATAACTCTGTTGTGGTTCTAAGTATATGTGAAAGAAATGCTTAAGACAATTATATTACAAATGAGGAAAAGTAAAGTGACAAAAAGGAAGGTGAGGTTGCTACATTTCACTTGAACTGGGAAAATGGTGACACCAGTACTCTCTGATAAGTTACATATCTGTAATGGAATTCTTAGAGTAACTACTTTTAAAAACATCTGCACAAAGAATACAATAAAAAATAGTATAGATAAATGAATATGAAATTCTAAAATATGTACAAGTGGTCCACAAAAAGGCAAGAAAAAGAGAACAAAAAATAAAAATAACAGAGAACAAACAAAACAAAAAATTAAAACTCCAGACTTAAGCCCTACATACCAATAATTACATTAAATGTAAATAGTCTAAGGGCACCAATTAAATCCACAGGGTAGATTAGAAAATATGATCAAACTATAAGCTGTCTATTTATAAAAATATTTACCTCAAATATATCCTGTAAATATATAAGCAGTTTGAAATTAAGAGGATTTTAAAAAATATGTCATGCAAATGTTAATCAAAAGAAAGCAGTAGCTCTATGAATATCAGATAAAGTAAACTTTATAACAAAGAAAAGACAAAGGAGGACTTTACATGATAAAAGTGCCCATCCACCAAGAAGGGCATAGCAATTCAAAATATGTATGCACCAAATCACAGAGCTGAAAAATATGTGAAGAAGGAGAAACAAAAACAAAAACCTGATAGAGCTGAAAGGGAAAATAGGCAAATTTACCAATAAAGTTAGAGATTTCAGTGTCTCTCTCAGAATAACTAATGGAACAACTAAACAGAAAAAGACCAAGGATATAGAAAAACTCAGCCACCAGAATCCATGTAGGTTCATCCAATACCAGCAGAATACAGACACTTTTCAAATCCATCAAATATCCAAGATAGAACACTATCCTGGGACATAAAACAAACCTCAGCAAATTTAATAAACTTGAAGGATACAGTGTGCTCTATGACCACAGTGGAATCGAACCAAAAGTCACAGAAAGATGAGGCAGATTTTCAAACAGTTGAAAGCTAAACAACACAATTCTAAATAACCCATAGAACAAAGCAGAATCTCAATGGATACAAGAAAAGAAAAAAAGTCTCGTATTAGTCATCTAAGTTTTCATTGAGAGAGCCAAAGGGAAAAAGAGCGAAAGAAGCCCAAAGCAAGCAGAAGGAAAAAAATAATAAAAAAACAATGTCGACTTAGTGAGGGGGGTGGGGGTGGGGGCGGGGGCGGTGTAGCACCATGGTCAGGAAATCCGGTATCGGTTTGTCTCCCAAGGTCTTGTAGCTCTGGTTCCGAGATCCACAGGGTCCAAGCTGAGGACAGGAACAGACAGCAGGATGATCCAGCGATTTTTTGCCCCTCTTAGTATATCCAGTTGGAGAAGGAAATGGCAACCCACTCCAGTGTTTTTGCCTGGAGAATCCCAGGGACGGGGCAGCCTGGTGGGCTGCCGTCTATGGGGTCGCACAGAGTCGGACACGACTGAAGCGACTTAGCAGCAGCAGCAACAGCAGCTATATATCCAGTACTCTTGCCTGGAAAATCCCATGGATGGAGGAGCCTAGTAGGCTGCAGTCCATGCGCTCGCTAAGAGTCGGACACGACTGAGCGACTTCACTTTCACTTTTCATTTTCATGCATTGGAGAAGGAAATGGCAACCCACTCCTAGGCACACAAAAACCCACACTGTTTTTGCCTAGAGAATCCCAGGGATGGGGGAGCCTGGTGGGCTGCCGTCTATGGGGTTGCACAGAGTCGGACACGATTGAAGCAACTTAGCAGCAGCAACAGTATATGAGGAATTCGGAATCCTTTACTGAACGAAAGAGCACCAGGGAGGAGATTTGGCCACTGGGCCCGACGTGCAAAATGAACTCGCCGTTTGCCAAATTATTTCTTGAGATCCCATTGTCCTCGTGGAAAGGGCAGAGCTTCCCACTTTCAGCCAAAATTTGGTGCGACAGCCAACTCAGGTACTAGCTTTGGAGGAAATTCTAAATTATCCTTGATGGGCGAAGCAAGAAATCGACCTTGTTTATCAGCTCGCTCCGTTGATTCTGAAAGTCAGCCAGGTTTGGCAGTTCTCAGCCTTTGAGGCGAGCGAGCTGAGCTGCTTGGGAAAGTTTATGCCAGGAGGGCGATTAGTGTGGGTCAAGGCGAAAGAACTTGAGAGCAGAATTCAGGGAATGATAAGGAAAGGCACGCTGAGACATGGTGGAGTCCGGGGCTGCCGCGGCCACAGGAAGGTGGAGGAGGAAAAAATTGGACAAACGCTTAGGTTGACAAAACATCTGGCTGGGAGGAGAGGCGGTGAGCTGCCCGTCTCTGCTGCTCTTCCTCTGGCTACATGGAAAGCTCCCAGGTCCATGCTCGATAAAAGCGAGCCTGCGGGCACTTTTCCGCAGGAAGATCCCCTTCGTTTTGCTCGATTGTCGCGGCTTTCGGAGCACTTAGTTGCTCTTTCCCGGCGTCGAGTTTCTGTTTTCGGTGGATCCGGGTGGTATTGGCGGTTTCCGATCGCGGGGCAGCCGGGCCCACAGCGTCCGGATGTGGTAGGAGTGGTAGGAGAAGCGGTCAAAATAGAAACAGGATCCACCTGCGTCTTTAGATTTCAGCACCAGAGGTATAGGTGAGAGTGAGTGTTTTTTTTCCTGTGTTGAGCTTGGAATGCAAGATATGAAAGGTAAGCCAGTAACCAAGTATCTTTAACTTGAAATGGTTTTCAGAAGCTCACTTAACTTCCCTCTAAATAGTTTGGTGTGTCAGTTGTCAGAACTTTAATCTCAGGGCCAACAAGTCCAGACTCCGTTCCGGTTAGAATCCGGTTCTCTGTCCCACTTGGTTTTTGTCTTCCTTTTGCTGTTGCAGTTGTCTTGGTGACGTCGAGGTTCACAGCAGGAGATGAGGGATTTCACCGAAACCCATTGGGTTATGTTTTTACTTTCTATGTGTACAGGACTATAAGGAGGAAAAGCTTAGGAGAGTTAAATCTGTATTGCTTGAAGAACAGTTAGAGCGTATTCCAGAGAAAAACAGAACCAATGCCTGGAGGTGCCGGGGATTGAACCCGGGGCCTCATACATGCAAAGCATGCGCTCTACCACTGAGCTACACCCCCTCACGGGCTACTTTCTTGCTAATACTTTTCTGGAAATTAATTTTGTTTCCTGAGGCTCTGGATTCCTGAGCCTCTTGACAGTAGCGTTTAATGCCAAGTTTTAGGCCGGAGACCCTCAGAAACCAAAAAAGGATATTGATACTCTAGCGTATAGAAGTTGTGCCAGGGATCGAGCCCGGGGCAAGGCAAAAGATTGGAACTTATCAGATAACCACAGGAAGTTTCCACCGTGGCCTTAAAACATGGTTGGGGTCTCCTATTACGCTGACAAGAAATCAAGTCAAGTCTCAGTATCTGGCTTTTAGATTTCCTCCAAATTTGTCTTAGTGGCTCAGTGGTAAAGAATTGGCCGGCCAATGTAGGAGGTGCAAGAGACGCGGGTTTGATCCTGGGTCAGAAAGATCCCCTGCAGTAGGAAATGGCAAACTACTCCTGTACTCTTGCCTGAAAAATTCCATGGACCAAGGAGCCTGGCAGGCTACAGTCCATGGGGCACCAAGAGTCAGACATGACTGAGCACACATGCACAAAAATGTCTTAAACTGAGACATCCAAGGCCATTGAAATTCAGCTTCTTTCTAGGCTAAAACGCTCCGTGGTATTTGCTGTTTGTTCCATTGGAATATTAAGGACTAGATTTGACGGAGGAAAGCCACAACCAGTAAAACACCTTAGAGCGAAGCATTCAGCCTTGCAATTTAAGGGGCTATTTTTCCCCCCCTCTTCTAACCTATGCACCAGGGTAATTCAGCAGACTCATCAATAATCCAAAATCTCTTCTTCATAAGGCATGAATGAAACAACAGCTTTAGCAATGGAGAGGAGTGTTAGACTATGAGAGTGAGACCAAAGACAAACAGCCACAAGACATTAGGGATAAAGAAAAAATATGTGTGTGTTTGCTCAGTCATTCAGTTATTTAGGAAGGCGAGAAAAGCCATATCACTACAAATGGAAAAAACTGCAGAAAATGTTTTAAAAATTCTTTTGGAAATGGGAGAAAGATTGGAAATGGAGAAGATGAGCAAACTTTGCTCTTGTTAAACTCAAGATCTATGTGGTGCACACTTGAGAGAACATTACATGGCAAACTCAATTACCCCCAGCCTTGGATTTGTGAGTAATCAGTAGACACATGGATGTGGATGGTGGATAAAGACAGAAAAGTGTACTCATTAGTGATATTCGTAGGAAAATAAGCTTGTTCCTGGACATTTCTTGAATACTGGGATCTACTATGATTAAAACTGTGTTTTTTGAACTACACAAGACCACAAGAAAACATATTTTCTGACAGTAGATTTCTAGTGGTTAATACCTTCTCCTTCTGGTTTGCCCATTAATGAACTTTTGCCAATATTCACAAAATAATTTTGAGTTCCTCTTGAAATTGGAAGAATATAATTTGCCTGACAGACTTGTACCTTCAGTATTTTTTAGCTCGTGAACTGCTAAGGAGGATTACTGTGACTGGTGCTATAAAATATGATTCTTTCCAATATTAAGAAGGTTTGCAGAAACACTTCTGGGTCATAATGTGTTGCACCTGGAGAAAACTGCATGTCTATTGGATTCTCAGGGATTCATAATAATAAGGTATACTTTTTTTTCTTTTTGCCCCATGAACAAGTTTGGAATTTTAAAAATTAATGTTGAGTAACTGTTTTGTACACCTGAAACTAATATAATATTGTAAATCATCTATGCTGCTAAGTCACTTCAGTCGTGTCTGACTCTGTGCGACCCCATAGACGGCAGCCCACCAGGTTCCCCCATCCCTGGGATTCTCCAGGCAAGAACACTGGAGTGGGTTGCCATTTCCTTCTCCAATGCATGAAAGTGAAAAGTGAAAGTGAAGTCGCTCAGTCGTGTCTGACTCTTAGCGACCCCATGGACTGCAGCCTACTAGGCTCCTCCATCCATGGGATTTTCCAGGCAAGAGTACTGGAGTGGGGTGCCATTGCCTTCTCCAAATCATCTATACTTCAATTCAAAAAAAAAAAAAAATCTAGACTATGGATTCATTTAATACATAATTCTTATGAGGAATTAAACTTGTAAATTGAGAGACAGAACACACTCATGCCATATATACTCAATTCAGAAAATCTGAAAATCAATGACATACAGGTTTAATGCTGCACTGTCCAAAATGGTAGCCACTAGCCACTTTGAGTATTAAACACTTGAAAAGATGAGATGTGCTGTAAGTATAAAATATATACCAGACCTCAAAGACTTAATATGATATTTAAAATTTAACCCATATCACTAATAATTTTTATTGACTATTTATTTAAGTGATGTTTGATATACCAAGCCATTTATATAGTCTTCTTAAACTAAGATCGTCTATTTTTATTTTTAATGAGACTACTACAAAATTAAAAGTTATAAAAGTGACTCATTTATGGCTTTATTATATTGCTATTGGACAGCCATAGCTACAAGAAGATATTGCATGTTTAGGTGGTGTTCTGGGAGAACCCCAGAACCATATGTGTGGACATGACACAAAGCATTTACTTGCATGATTTCCTTTGATAGTTATAGTAGTCTTTTTGACATAGACACTATTAGCCTTATTTTTAAGATACTGAATGGAAAACTAATTATGTTTTGTGAATTACCCAAGACCTCTCACTTCAATAGAATATAAAGGGATCATTACTGAATTAGGCACTAAAATACTCAATGATGCTGTTTGTCCAATCACATGTTTCTTTATGAGATAAAATGCAAGCTTCTGAACTGAGGAGGGATAGGTAGCTAATGGATAGTTTCTAACACCAAGTTCCTGTATAGTGAATGTCCCTATATGGCCCCCTATTGCTTCTAAGTTTGTAACAATTTTCAATTTGCAACTTGATGCAGTTCTGATGTTGAAATATTGTTGATTATTTTCTTCTGATGTAATGTCCAAGAATTGTTAGTAGAAAACAGACACTGTGAAACTGAAACAGAAATTCAAAAAGAAGAAAATAATTCAAAATGACATAAAAGATAACAAAGAGCTTCAAGGGAAAAAAGTTGAAATAAAAAGGAAAAAATGTATTTGTATCTGAGTCTTGATGACTTTACTGTCCATTTGCTTTCATTTTTCAGTATTCTTGGTCCCTTTGTGAAAGTTCAACAGAATAATTCTTAAAGAAGTGCTTATTTTCATTCTTTCCTAGATAATAAAATAGAAATAAGATGTGTAAATTCTAAATAGAGGTGCAAGATTGAAGGAATGTCTTGTCAAAAACAAAACTTGCGATGGTCTTGTAATTGTTTAAAAGTTTGAGAATGTTCACCAAAGCTCCTATTCCAACAGTTTAAAAAGGGGGTGGACTCAAGATGAAAACTCATTTTCTGATTGGAAAATTTTTCTTGTGTATACCACTTCCACATATATACATTTATACAGTGTAGTAGTTCTTTTTCTACAGCTTCCCCCCCACCCCCACCAATTTTTGTGATTAAAAAGATCACACACATGTCAGTCCAGCTCGACAGCACAGGTTCCTGAAAGCACGAGGCGACGAAAGAATGAGAAACACTCAAGAAAGTTACAGTGGGGATCAGGGGACCAACACCACCAGGAGGTGAAGGTGCCCAAACTGACCTCAAGCCTGCTTTATTATACTTTTTGAGACTTGCTTGTACATCTTTATATGATCATAGCAGGCCAAGTGGCCTTCAATGATAATCCTGTGCAGTTAACATTTTTGTATCCCTGTTTTTCTGCCTCAAGGACAGACCCAGTTAATCTTTATGTGCCTCCCAGGTGCCAAAGATAGAACAGTCTGTTGATGGTTTTCCATCCCCAGGCATACATCTTGCTTTCAAGATGTTTTTTTGTTCCTTCTTGGATTCCTTCAGGAGTCACATAACTGAGTCATGTCCTTTCAGCAAAATTGTTTAATTCTTTTGCCAGGCCTTTTAGTAGGCCTGTCTCCTAGACACACACACATCAAAGCAGAAATGAATTGTAAGTGCAAGAGGTTGTAGCATATTGTAATTTCTTAGCTCCTAGGAAAATAATTTCCTGGGTTTTAAAACTTTAAATAAAATACCTCAATGGAATAGCAACCAAAAGGGAGCGAAACACACACACACACACACACACACACACACACACACACACACACACTCTTTGATTGCATTTGAGGGAGCGAAACACACACACACACACTCTTTGATTGCATTTGAGGGAGCGAAACACACACACACACACACACACACACACACTCTTTGATTGCATTTGAGGGAGCGAAACACACACACACACACACATACACACACACACACTCTTTGATTGCATTTGCGAAAAGCCGTAAACACCGTTGTCAGATACAGACATATCTAACGGGTTCATTATAACAGGTTTGTAATTACACGAAAGTAAAACCAATTTGCCGAAACCCGGGATCGAACCAGGGACCTTTAGATCTTCAGTCTAACGCTCTCCCAACTGAGCTATTTCGGCCGCTTGCGGAGAAGGTACTTAGCTGTTTCCCCAAAATAGCAGAGTTTTCAGTCGTGAGGGCTAAATTTACCTCGTTCGATATCGCCCATTCATTCGCGCCCATTTATACTGGCTCCCCTGAAATCCATGTCTAAAAATAGGATCCAATTTTAGGAGACAGTGGATGGGTTGATAGAAAAGGAGGGAAGTAAAGGGAGAGAAAAAGATTAAAAACAAAAAGCTTCATGTATTTCTGCTTGATCTCTTTCGGCTACTCCACTAATTCAAAGACTGCTCAGAAAACTGAGGGAATTCAGAATGAAATTATCGACTCATCTTTCAGTTCTTTTTCTGTCTTGCTCTTTAATGACAAGGCTAAAAGAGTGGGCACGTTAATGTGGAGACCGACTTGTTGCTTCGGATGGAAGAAATTCGGAAGGAGCCAATTCTTCTCTTTTATTTGCTCTCTTTTCCTGGCTTTCCTTATGCTGACACGTGGCCAGTTAGTGCGGGGACCAGAGAATAGAAACCGGAATCACTTTTAAAGGCAATCCGTCGGATAATGTGTTTATTTCCGTGTGAGCAAGCAAAACGTGTTTTTTAAACGAGAAAAGAAGATGCATGTGTATGGTTTCCAGGCCTCTCATAAAGAAAGGATACACCACTCCTGAACGACACCTCTCATAACAGAAAGATCCTGAGGATCTTTTTTGAAATAGTAATCATATTTCAGAGGAAGTCTTCAAAGATTGGATAGTTGGCCGGATACAAAAGCCATTGTCTCAAATCCCACTATTTCTTAAACCTTTAAATTATATCCTCTTAAGCTGCGACCCTGGGAGAAATGGAAGGATAGCAAACCAAATAATACCGTTTCTGCTCTTAAGACATTTCATCCCATCAGTTCTTTCTAAGGTTCCCGCCCCAGCAGGAACCCCAACTACCTGGAGGCATTTTTTCTGCAACGACCAGGAAAGATTTCCGAGTGGAACTTTTCCCCTGACTTCAACCTCTCTCCTTTTCTCTTCCCTATTCTTATAAAAATTTTCAGCTCCTCTCCTCCTTAAGAAAAGATGAACTACAGTCTGAGAGAAGGTATTTCAATGCTTATGTTTAAGGAAAGACATTATCTGTGAAGAACTTTTACAAAACACTAAGAAAAAGACAAATCTCATTAAGAACAAATTAACAGCAGGTCACAAAAAGAGGATACCCAAAATAGCCAATAAGCAATTTAAAAGGTGCCTAACATAATATGCCCTGAGGGAAATGTAAATTTAAAAACCGAATGAAATAATACTTCTCTTCACTGAAATAAATTACCTAAGATATAAGCATCTGAATGCAGAGTTCCAAAGAATAGCAAGAAGAGATAAGAAAGCCTTCCTTAGCAATCAATGCAAAGAAATAGAGGAAAACAACAGAATGGGAAAGATTAGAGATCTGTTCAAGAAAATTAGAGATACCAAGGGAACATTTCATGCAAAGATGGGCTCGATAAAGCCCAGAAATGGTATGGACCTAACAGAAGCAGGAGATATTAAGAAGAGGTGGCAATAATACACAGAAGGACTGTACAAAAAAGATCTTCATGACCAAGATAATCATGATGGTGTGATCACTCACCTAGAGCCAGACGTCCTGGAATGTGAAGTCAGGTGGGCCTTAGAAAGCATCACTATGGACAAAGCTAGTGGAAGTGATAGAATTCCAGTGGAGCTATTTCAAATCCTGAAAGATTATGCTATAAAAGTGCTGCACTCAATATGCCAGCAAATTTGGAAAACTCAGCAGTGGCCACAGGACTGGAAAAGGTCCGTTTTCATTCCAATCCCAAAGAAAGGCAATGCCAAAGAATGCTCAAACTACCACACAATTGCACTCATCTCACACACTAGTAAAGTAATGCTCAAAATTCTTCAAGCCAGGCTTCAGCAATATGTGAACCATGAACTTCCAGATGTTCAAGCTGGTTTTAGAAAAGGCAGAGGAACCAGAGATCAAATTGCCAACATCTGCTGGATCATGGAAAAAGCAAGAGAGTTCCAGAAAAACATCTATTTCTGCTTTGTTGACTATGCCAAAGCCTTTGACTGTGTGGATTACAATAAACTGTGGAAAATTCTGAAAGAGATGGGAATACCAGACCACCTGACCTGCCTCTTGAGAAACCTGTATGCAGGTCAGGAAGCAACAGTTAGAACTGGACATGGAACAACAGACTGGTTCCAAATAGGAAAAGGAGTACATCAAGGCTGTATACTGTCACCCTGCTTATTTAACTTCTATGCAGAGTACATCATGAGAAACGCTGGGCTGCAAGAAGCACAAGCTGGAATCAAGATTGCCGGGAGAAATATCAATAACCTCAGATATGCAGATGACACCACCCTTATGGCAGAAAGTGAAGAGGAACTAAAAAGCCTCTTGATGAAAGTGAAAGAAGATAGTGAAAAAGTTGGCTTAAAGCTCAACATTCAGAAAACAAAGATCATGGCATCTGGTCCCATCACTTCATGGGAAATAGATAGGGAAACAGTGGAAACAGTGTCAGACTTTATTTTTCTGGGCTCCAAAATCACTGCAGATGGTGACTGCAGCCATGAAATTAAAAGATGCTTACTTCTTGGAAGAAAAGTTATTACCAACCTGGATAGCATATTGAAAAGCAGAGACATTACTTTGCCAAAAAAGGTTCATCTAGTCAAGTCTATGGTTTTTCCTGTGGTCATGTATGGATGTGAGAGTTGGACTGTGAAGAAGGCTGAGTGCCGAAGAGTTGATGCTTTTGAACTGTGGTTTTGGAGAATACTCTTGAGAGTCCCTTGGACTGCAAGGAGATGCAACCAGTCCATTCTGAAGGAGATCAGCCCTGGGATTTCTTTGGAAGGAATGATGCTAAAGCTGAAATTCCAGTTCTTTGGCCACCTCATGCGATGAGTTGACTCATTGGAAAAGACTCTGATGCTGGGAGGGATTGGGGGCAGGAGGAGAAGGGGACAACAGAGGATGAGATGGCTGGATGGCATCACTGACTCGATGGACGTGAGTCTGAGTGAACTCCGGAAGCCGGTGATGGACAGGGAGGCCTGCCGTGCTTCAATTCATGGGGTCGCAAAGAGTCGGACACAACTGAGCGACTGATCTGAACTGAAGAGAACTGATAACATCAAGAGCTGCTGAGCATGTGGAACAACTGGAATAGTCACTCTCACACTGCTGATGAGAGTGTAAACTGGTGCACACACATTAGGAAACTATTTGGAAATACAGACTAAAATTAAATGTACATATAAGCTATGCCCCCACCCAATAAAAAAAAATCCCAACTGCATTTATACCCAAGAGAAATGCATGAGTATTTTCCTTGAAAGACATATACAGGAATGCCAGTGACCACATTAGACATTTCAGACCAAAACTAGGAGCAGTCTAAATATACATCAAAAGTAAAATGGATTTAAAAGTTTTGATGCATAGTATTCATACAATGGATTACTACGAACAACGAAAAAAGAACTACTGATACTAGCAACAATATGGATGTATCCAACTTTTAAAAAAATGAATGAAAAATCCATACTCAAATTAGTACATATTGTATGATTCTACTTATATTATTTCAAAACACACAAAAAACTAATCCATGGTGATAGAAGTTAGAGAGTGGTATTGATTGGGATGAGTCACAAGGAAGCTACTGGGGGTTGAAATATCATTTATCTTTGCCAGAGCTATTGGTTACATGGCATGTAACCCATGAGGCTGAATAATTAAATTTCATCCATTTTTGTTTATATTAATTAAGCCTCAATTTAAATAACAAAAAAAGAAGAGAAGGAACAAAAAAGATCTCCTTGGATACCTCTTTGCCTCCAGTACATCTTATCTCTTTATTAGTATTTGAATTTCAAATTGTGGTCTGCAGACTGGTATCTGGCTAAGAATTGTTTTCTACCCATCTGAGAGCATGAGGAACTTTTTATATAAAGTGGAGAATGCCAGGACATAGGACTACTTTTGTTGAATACAGTAGAAACAATTTCAGGGGCTTTCAGAATTTCAGAAATAATAATCTCTGGAATGAGGAAGTGACAGCACCTGAGAGGCACCTGCCAAGTGAATTTTAATAAAAATTAATAAAATGTGTAGGGCTTCCCAGGTAGCTCAAATGGTAAAGAATCTGCCTGCAATAAAATGTGTATATCTGGACAAGCTCTCAAATCAGTCTCTGATTCAGAAAGAGTTGAGCTTTTTGCCTTTAGCTAAAATTTGGTGGGAGTGTAAATTCAGATACAAGTCTTTAGACAGCTACCTCTAAAAAATATTTTAGATTCTCTTACAGATTCTTTCTCCCTCAGCATTCCTCTACCAATCCAGGGTTTTACCCACTACCACCAGCCGTGCACCTCGCCCCCAGTCAGACCAAGCCTCAGCTTATGCAGGGGAAAGGCTGAGCTGGAAACTTAAGGAAAGTAATTAGAATGCAATGTGGAAATTTACACATGAGTGTCTCAACATGGAGATTAAAATGTGTGGAAATGAGACTATAAGTGTGCAAAACTACTCTGCAAATTCCATCGAGGAGCACATAGAATGAAGGAGAGAGAAAAAAAAAGAGAGGAGCCCAGCTGACCCCAGAAGGAAGAGGCGGGGTGGGGTGAAGTGCAGGAAGAAAAGGAGAAAAGGGACAGAAAGGAAGTGGGCAGAGAAAAAGCATCCTCAAAATTACTAGGATTTGAGGGGAGTCTGGGGGTCCAGGCTCCATATCTTTCCGTCTCTTCGTCCAGGTATGAGAGGAGCGATGCGTTCTCTCAAGGGATGTAGGCTTGTCGCAGAAAAGGATCTGGCTCCTCTAGTCCAAGACTATCTTGGCTTTGGGAGTGCCTCGCAGCTCTTCGCATCGTTGGATGGACAAGTGGAGTGCCTTGGGGACGTACTTGAGGTGAGTTTTCATTTAAAGTCATGGAACCGCTGGGATGGGTAGTTAGAAAGCTGCACAGATGCCCCGGTTTTCGCGCTTGGATGCTGTGGGACAGTCGAGCGGTGGCAGCTGCAGCTTTGAGATCCAAGGAAGCGTCTTACTTAAGGCTTTGCTTGAAACGCAAAATATGAGAAAGTTTCTGTTGCTCGCTCCACATACTTCCAAATCTTTCTCCTGAAGAAACTCTTCCTAACATTTGCAACAGGCTCCTCTACTCCTTATATGATGCTAGAAGGAGTCTCAAAGGAGTCTGAAGAGCAGAACAGGAACTGAAGACCTTGGTTACAGAAAGCCAGTCACAGAACAAAGGGTGATACCTACAGAGGAAACCACTCTCCCCTCACTCCTTGTACAGGCACAAAGGCAATATAGAGGAGTCCTTCACAGGCCAAGGGGATGACCTCAAAATTGGCTGTACAGGTGACTTGTGACAACTGATGGACAGTTATAGCTTCCTCTGGAGATTAAGAAAAGGAGAGGGTGCATTATGGAAGATCTCCAGGTTTCCTGGCTTCTGTAGATGGAAAAAGAGACTGCTTTCCGAACATTTAACAGATTTCTTGCCTGGTTTTCCCTTTTGTGGCTGAAAAAAAAATTTTTTTTAAGTGTATCCTCCTGTGGATCTCTGCTTAGGCATTGTGAGGCCAGAATCTGAAACTGTACAAACAGCTCTAACCTGGAGATATGCACTGTTCAGTAGTTTGGAAGAAGGGTGTCCCTGGAGAGTAAGTAGATTGAGGTTGAAATGGATGTATTGGGATTGGGAGTACAAGAATTCATTATCTATCTGTGGAAAGCAAAGAAATGAATTTTCCCCTGGATTGATCTTGGACCCTGGAGTTCAGAACGTTTGCCATTTCAGACTGGAAACTTCCCTAAAATACCCGTGTGTGCTAAGTCTCTTCAGACTCTTTGCAACCCCATGGATTGTAGCCGGCAAGGCTCCTCTGTCTATGGGCTTCTCCAGGCAAGAATACTGGAATCGGGTAGCCATGCCTTCCTCCAGAGGATCGGATCAAACCCGTGTCTCTTATGACTCCTGCATTGGCAAGCGTTCTTTACCACTAGTGCCACCGGGGAAGCCCCTTAGAATACCCAGAAAAGCACTATTTCCCTTTATAGATTTCTGCTGAGGTGACTGCTATCTTTTCCTCATTTATCATTTGTTTGTAGTTAAACAACTTTTATGTAAGCTCCAGAGTTTGAGGGTCTCTGATGGAAAAAGTGACCACCAGTGCATCAAGTTGTTAACCACTGGCAGTGAAGTCTAGTGAAATATTTTAGTGAAATCTTCTTCAGCCTCCTGCAACCTGGGTTAGGAAGGAGCTAGAATAAAAGAACCACAAAAGAACTTGAGTGCTTAACTTTCTGACAAGGAATCAGGTGGTCTATCCATTAGGTCAACACAGACCGCCACTTGCTGATACTTTCAGATTCCATACAAGTGGGAATTGGATGGTTGGGAAAACTGCTACTTGCTTTTTATAACTTTTTGGTGGCGGCAACTGCTGAGAATGCTTAGAGAGATTCGGTCAATAACAGAGCTAACAATGGGTAACCTTAGTGAATGGGCACGATTCCTTCCTCTGTAAGGTTAAGAAAGACATGCCATAGCCAAGAAGATTGAGTGTGACAAAGATATTTCAGGAAGCAAGAGGTCTTAGAGTACGTGGGCAAGAAGAATATATGAAAATGTGGGTACTGGGGATGGAACCCAGTGTCTCATGCATGCTAAGAACTGAGCCATACCCTCAGGTCCTCAATGAGTTCTCAGAAGACTTTTCATACCTTCTAGTGACCAGCATTGCATCTGAAGACCAAGTTATCAAAACAAAACAACCTTAAGTTCAATTCTGCTATTTCTAAACTTCTTAGCTTTATCCTCTCTCAGGCATGGTTGTTCCAGGAGAAAGAAACCTTAATGATAGAAAGAAAGGCACTGTTTCTGATTTGCAGTCAGCTTATGAGGAACTTGCTTCAAAGTTGGATTCCCATCAGATTAGATTGCCTGAATTGCACTTTCATTCAATCACTTGGGTGAGTCCTGGGACAGAACATTCTCCTGCAATCTTTTTGAATATTCTCTGTATTCTTTGGGCTCTTGGATACATTACATACTCCAAAAAATAAAATAAAATTTACTTAAGTGCATGTGAAAATACTCCAAAATTGAATATGAATAGAAAAAATCTAACTGTATTTCAAAAGGATAATATAACCTCATTCAAGAGAAAAATAGAGAACACATCCAAGTAAATGTTTTACACAGTACTTTATCTCAATTGTAAAGACAAGAAAAAAAAGCAAACAAATCATAACCTCTATGCAGAAGGGTTATTGTTTGTAGTGTTAAGGGTATGTCAATTCTGATATTTTGTATGAATTTTACTTTTATTTGGTATGTGTGAATTTACCTTTGTGTGATTGGGGAAATGAATACATATATTGTTGAAATTCAGGGCTTTCACTATGGGGTGAAGGAGGTAAGTAACAAGTAACTGTTGGCACTGGATAGGAAATGTATATGTGTGTGTGCATGCAAGTATGTATGTGTATCTGTCATTTTCCCTCTAGATCTGTCTAATAGGGCTAGGAAAGCTAATACCTAAGTATCAGTAAGTAATGCTAGCCCAATATCTTGATTTTTGAATATTGATCCCCACTAAAAGGAAACAGAGCTACCAGTAGGATTCACAGACTCTAGGACTGGACCAGAGATAGTATAAGATGTACCTAAGATGCCTTTATTTTTTGGGCTTCAAAATCAATGCAGATGGTGACTGCAGCCATGAAATTAAAAGATGCTTACTCCTTGGAAGAAAAGTTATAACCAACCTAGATAGCGTATTGAAAAGCAGAGACATTACTTTTCCAACAAAGGTCCGTCTAGTCAAGGCTATGGTTTTTCCAGTGGTCATGTACGGATGTGAGAGTTGGACTGTGAAGAAAGCTGAACGCCGAAGAATTGATGCTTTTGAACTGTGGTGTTGGAGAAGACTCCTGAGAGTCCCTTGGACTGCAAGGAGATCCAACCAGTCCATTCTGAAGGAGATCAGCCCTGGGATTTCTTTGGAAGGAATAATGACGCTAAAGCTGAAACTCCAGTACTTTGGCCACCTCATGTGAAGAGTTGACTCATTGGAAAAGATTCTGATGCTGGGAGGGATTGGGGGCAGGAGGAAAAGGGGATGACAGAGGATGAGATGGCTGGATGGCATCACTGACTCGATGGACATGAGTCTGAGTGAACTCCAGGAGTTGGTGATGGACAGGGAGGCCTGGAGTGCTGCAATTCATGGGGTTGCAAAGAGTCGGACACGACTGAGCGACTGAACTGAACTGCACTGAAGATGCCTTTCCATACTATAATATAAGTGCTCAAAAATCATGAAGATAATTCAAAAGGATCCAGAAACCAATCTGAAGGGCCTCTCACTGGTCAGATCAGGGGCACTTTGAGATGAATAATGACAATAAATGATTACAATCCTTGGATACTTAAATGAATAAATGTGGAAGAAGGAAATTTTTTCTTTACAGTGGTATGCCAACTAATAAATGCAGGGGAAATAATGAAGTTTTTAAATCACCATTTACATGGAGAAGGAAATGGCAACCCACTCCAGTTATGATTGCCTGAGAAATCTCATGAACAGAGGAGCCTGCCAGGCTACAGTTCATGGGGTCACAAGAGTTGGACATGACTTAGCAACTAAACAACAAAAACATTTGTGATATGTCTGGCTTTCCTACTGTTATGGATTGTCATATCATTGTGGTTGGAAAAGAAAGTTAGAGTAATTTCAATTATATTAAATTTGTTAAGACTTGTTTTGTGACCTAACACATTATCTATCATGGTGAGCATTCCATGTATGCTTGAGAAGAATGTGTATTCCAGGGGTATTGGATGAAATGTTCTGCATATGTCTGTTACGTTCATCTGATCTGGTGTGTAGTTTAAGTCCAATATTTCCTTATTGATCTTAAAATGGGGAGATTACTTTGGATTATACAGTTAGGCCTGATGTACTCACAAGTGTCTTTAAAAGAGAGGGACAGAGGGATTTCACATACAGAGAAGAGAAGGCAGTGTGACCACGGTGGCAGAGATTGGAGTAAGGCCGCCACAGGCTAAGGAATGCCACCAGCCACCAGAAGTTGAAAGAGGCAAGACTGGACACACACCCCCCAGAGCCTTTGGAGGGAGCACCACTCTGCCAACACCCTGATGTCTGTCTAGTGATACTAACTTTGGATTTCTGGCCTCCAGAAGGGTAAAAGAACAAATTTCTGTCGTTTTAAGCCACCAGGTTTATGCTAACTTGTTATGGCCTCTGTCGGATACTAATAGACTTGTACTCTGCCAGCTATCTTGACGGGTTTTGAGGGTCATGAAGTCTAAAGAGTGCACCACTGAAACGAATGTCTTAGGTTCTTGTGAGCAGGCAATAAGTAAAAGAAGAAAATACAACTCAAGTCACAGCTGGAGGTGCCGGGGATTGAACCCGGGGCCTCGTACATGCGAAGCACGCGCTCTACCACTGAGCTACACCCCCTCCCTGAGTCACTGTCTGTGAGGGTTCTTCTGGAAATACCTCACTACATTCTGTGGGCCTCTTCCCATCTGGTGTTTGTTGTTTTAGCAGTATTATGTGTTGCAGCAGGATTTACGACTTCTTTAAGACAAAGGAAGTCAGGGAGTTGTGAAGGATGCTGATTCTTTAGCAAATAAACCTTGAAGTGGAACAAAAAATACTGAAAAAGTGTCAGAAAATTGACCGAGTTTTCCTTAGATAAAACACTTATTGCTATTTGATGTTTGCTTTACAGGAATGTTAAGGACAAGATTTTAATGGGAAACCCCAGGTGAAAATAAAAATCACCATCAATTCGTTCAGCGATTTATTTCCAACACTCGATTCATTTTTGTTACATCCTGAAGGCAACTAAGAAGGTTTATAGAATGGTCTAGGAGAATAGTGCTCAAGGTATAAATTAAACGGGCAGATTCAGGGATGGAAAGAAGTGTGGAATTTTAAAAGCAAGTTAGTAGGTTGTAAGACACAGGTTGGAGAGACCTACTGGATTTACAGAGCAAGAAACAAAGTGGGAGGCACATAAAAGAGAGCCCCATCACTCAAGAAATAGGAAGAAAAGCAAAAGAGAAGTTAGTTGTTCTTTTGCGTCCTTGGCAGTGAAAGTAAGGAGTCTTAAAAACTGGCGATTTGTTTCATATATGATATTATACATGTTTCAATGCCATTCTCCCAAATCATCCAACCCTCTCCCTCTCCTACAGACTCCAAAAGACTGTTCTATACATCTGTGTCTCTTTTGCTGTCTCACATACAGGGTTATTGTTACCATCTTTCTAAATTCCATATATATGCGTTAGTATACTGTATTGGTGTTTTTCTTTCTGGCTTACTTCACTCTGTATAATAGGCTCCAGTTTCATCCACCTCATTAGAACTAATTCAAATGTATTCTTTTTAATGGCTGAGTAATACTCCAACTGGACCAGGCTGTGTACCCTGCATTAACCACATGTTACTTTTATTGTATTGCATATAATCTTTTGAAATTTCTACCCTATATTTCCTATGGTTTTCTCATACTAAGTTCCTGACTTTTCCACTCAATCCTCTTCTCCCTTAAATTACAGAGGTGAATTTCGTTGGAGAAGTCTACGATTGAAAAGGGGGAAAAAATTCCATTTGGACCTTAGCCCTAATATAATAAATAAAACCAGTGGTGAAAATTCATGATATTCTTTTACATGTTTAGTCTATTTGCCTTTTGCAACTTGATGAATTCCTGTGCTTCAGTTCAGTTCAGTTGCTCAGTCGTATCGGACTCTTTGTGACCCCATGGACTGCAGCATGCCAGGCTTCCCTGTCCATCACCAACTCCTGGAGCTTGCTCAAACTCATGACCATCAAGTTGGTGATGCCATTCAACCATCTCATTCTCTGTCATCCCCTTCTCTTCCTGCCTTCAATCTTTTCCAGCATCAGGGCCTTTCCCAATGAGTCAGTTCTTTGCATCGGGTAGTTAAGTATTAGAGTTTCAGCTTCAGCATCAGTCCTTCCAATGAATATTTAGGACTGATTTCCTTTAGGATTGGGGTTGGATCTCCTTGCAGTCCAAGGGACTCTCAAGAGTCTTCTCCAACAATACAGTTCAAAAGCATCAATTCTTCAGTGCTCAGTTTTCTTTATAGTCCAACTCTCACCATGACTACCAGAAAAACCATAGCTTTGACTAGACGGAACTTTGTTGGCAAAATAATGTCTTTGCTTTTTAATAAGCTATTTAGGTTGGTCATAACTTTTCTTCCAAGGAGAAAGTGTCTTTTAATTTCATGGCTGCAGTCACCATCTGCAGTGATTTTGGAGCCCCAGAAAATAAAGTCTGTCATTGTTTCCACTGTTTCCCTGTCTATTTGCCCTTAAGTGATGGGACCAGATGCCATGATCTTAGTTTTCTGAATGTTGAGCTTTAAGCCAACCTTTTCACTCTCCTATTTCACTTTCATCAAGAGGCTCTTTAGTTCTTTGATTTCTTTCATAAGGGTGGCATCATCTGCATATCTGAGGTTACTGACATTTCTCCCGGCAATCTTGATTCCAGCTTGTGTTTCATCCAGCCCAGCATTTCTCATAATGTACTCTGCATAGAAGTTCAATAAGCAGGGTGACAATATACAACCTTGACGTACTCCTTTTCCTATTTGGAACCAGTCTGTTGTTCCATGTCCAGTTCCAACTGTTGCTTCTCGACCTGCATACAGAGTTCTCAGGAGGCAGGAAAGGTGGTCTGTTATTCCCATCTCTTGAAGAATTCTCCAAAGTTTTTTGTGATCCACACAGTCCTATGTTTGGAGCATGTGAATACATTTCTCTTAACATAGTAGATACAAGCGGCAAAAAGACATCATAAAATTGTACTTAGAAAACAAAAAGAGAGAAAATATGTCAACAAAATAGAAAATGACCTATTACCCCTATTAAAGAAAGTCTGGCTCCTGAGCACTAGCTCTTACTCTTTCTTTGAAGAGGTAAATCCTAAAATGAAGACATTTAACTTGGGAAATATCTTATCCTACTTAAAATTTTGATGAAATCAAAACTACAATGAGATATCACCTCACTCACACCAACCAGAATGGCTATCCTAAAAGAATCCAGAAGCAATATATACTGGAGAGGGTGTGGAAAGAAGGGAATCCTCCAACACTGTTGATGGGAATGTAAACTGGTACAGCAGCCATTATAAAGCAAAATATGGAGATTCCTTAAAAAACTAAAAATAGAGCTATTGTATGACCCTGCAATCTCACTTTTGGGTCTATATCCAGATAAAAACATGATCTAAAAGAATACATGCATCTCAGTGTTCATTGCAGCACTGTTTACAGTAACAGAAGCAACCTAAATGTCCATCAATAGAGAAATGGATAAAAAAGATGTGGTACATATATACAATGCACTATTATTCAGCCATTAAAAATGAAATAATACCACTTGCAGTAACATGGATGGACCTAGAGATTGTCAAACTGAGTGAAGTAAGTCAGACAGAGAAGGAGAAATATCGTATGACATCCCCTATATGTGGAATCTAAAAAACAAAGGATACAAATGAACTTGCAAAACAGAAAGAGACTCACAGACTTAGAGAGCAAATTTATGGTTGCCAGGGGGGAAGAATGAGGGGAAGGGATACTTAGGGACTTTTGATGGACATGTATGCACTTATATTTAAAATGTATAAGCAACAGGGACCAATTGGATAGCGTATGGAACTCTGCTCAATGTTATGCGCAGCCTGGACAGGAGGGGAGTTTGGGGAAGAATGGATACATGTATATGTATGACTGAATTCCTTCACTGTCCACCTGAAACTATCACAACATTGTTAATAGGCTATAACCCAATACAAAATAAAAAGTTTTTTTAAAAAGTTGCTGAGCATAAAGAAAGATATGAGCTTCCTAGTTCGTATTGGAAGTTAGCACCATCTTGACTGCAAACCTGCAAAACATTTTATTTAAAAGAAACTTGACATCTAATTCAATTATGTATACTGATTTAAAAATACTAGTAAATATCATATTACCATGAGAGGGGAAACAGTGTCAGTCATAAGAATACAAAACTGGTTCAACAATAGAAATACATTTTTGCAATTGTTTTTACTACATTAGAATAGGAAGTAGGAAAATTATTAATAAAATAAGCCATATATTTATAATATATAATCATTTTAACCCACATTGGAGCACTCAAACCAGTGACTCAAATTTTAACGTGCAGAGGAAACACTTAGGGATCCTGTCGAAATGTTGGTTCTAGTTCAGTAAGTTTGAGGGGGAACTGACATCCTGCATTCTAACAAGGTACCACCAACAGCTTTAGTCCAAGGACCCAGGGTCTGGAAAATTTCTTTCCGATAGAGGGCGCAACAGTCTCAGATAAAATTACTTCTGTAACTTAACTAAATTATCTAGTTAAGTCCTATTCTCCGGTAAGAGTAAAAACAGACCAAAACTGGAAATTAATCTCTGACGTTTGAGATCTTCAGCCCAAGGTACTTCCCAATGGGGCTATTGATGCCTAAGTGTAACTTCTTCATATCCACTGATGAAAATAAATTTCTTGATTTCCCAAGTTTGGAACGCTGTCTTCTTGCTCAATCTGCAGTCTAATCATGGCCAACACGGCTCAGAGAACAAAACACGCTAAAAAAAAAAAAAAAATTGGCTTGAGATCGTGTGTTTTTCTTTTGTTAAATTCTGTCATCCTTGTCTCTTCTTTCCTGCTTTTTACATATTAATAATACTGCAAAGTGAAACCAAAGGCAAAAAGGCTCGTCAATATGGTGACGGGCTTTCTGTTCGGAATCTCGAGCTGCTGAATGAGCCCAGGCTTTGTCTTTTCCTCCTTACGCAGCCACCCTGAGTGTTGCCAAACCGGAGGAGTAGAAAAAGAACAGCACTAATACTAATAGCAAATAGTTGTTAAGTAGGTTTACTTTCTTTTTGAGCAAGGAAAGGCGTTCAAAACTGGAGGTGCCGGGGATTGAACCCGGGGCCTCGTGCATGCTAAGCACGCGCTCTACCACTGAGCTACACCCCCTGCCCGAAAACGAACCCTCGGGAATATATTCAAGACAGAAGACAGTTTTGGGTCAGTTTTACAAGAATTAACATTAAGCTAAAGTCTAGTGTGTCAAATTTCACTAATTTCCAAAAACCTTAAAACTAGAACCTAAATATAGGTCCTATATCATGCTTTGCTAAAAGAAGAGTAAATTGCATTCTAGACGGAGAGCCCCCGTTGGTGGTCCTGGGACCTTTTTGCTTCTGTCTGTCTGGCATCACTTCCCTGCCGCAGTTAGAAGAGCCTGATGAAATATTTTCTCTCTTTTCTTCACTTTCTCCTTTCTTCACTTTCTCTTCCCTAGATGCTTTAAAGGACTGCCAGAAAGTCACAAAGTATATAATGCAGTGGAAAGCAACCAAATTAGCTCCAGAAGACAGAAGATGGAAGGACAAATGGAGAGCCGTTTGTTTCGGCCGCCGAGAGAGGGGGCTCCTTGGTTATGATCGCACCCCCTTAGGGGTAGAATAGAAGGCCATTAAAGAAGGTTAATGTGACGCGCATTAACCCTCGGTTAAAAACTCTTCGCGCTGCTGGACTAGTTCACTCACCCCATCTTTCTCACAGGCTCTGAGCCTCTCGCGTCCAGCCCCATAAACCAACAGAGCCTCAGTTAACATTGGGAAAGTTGCTTAAACGGGCAAAAGACACAATAAGGTATTGAGGTAAATACTTCTCCAGTCAGAGATGAAAAGGATGTTGATAACAATAGCAAATAATGAACTCAGTTCAAGATGTTAGAAATGAACAAAATAAGCCAAAAATAAGGAAGGGTTGATAAAGACAAACGAGAAAATTAGTTTTTTTTTTTTTTTTAAGTAGAACTAGTTAAAGAAAAAAACTGGATATTTGAAAAGTCGACAAAGTTCTAACCATTGTAATCAAGAAAAGGAAAAAAAGTGCAGACACACAAAACTAGAACTGATGGGAGGAAATATCTATCAAATAACTATCAAACAGAAAAACTTTTTAAAAATCATAAAGACACAACTAGCAAATGACTTGAAAACTTTAGATGAAGTGGATTTTATAAATGCACTATAACCTAGATAGCATTGCCAACAAAGGTTGGTCTAGTCAAGGCTATGGTTCTTCCAGTGGTCATATATGGATGTGAGAGTTGGACTGTGAAGAAAGCTGAGCACCGAAGAATTGATGCTTTTGAACTGTGGTGTTGGAGAAGACTCTTGAGAGTCCCTTGGACTGCAAGGAGATCTAACCAGTCCATTCTAAAGGAGATCAGTCCTGGGTGTTCATTGGAAGGACTGATGCTAAAGCTGAAACTCCAATACTTTGGGCACCTCATGCGAAGAGTTGACTCATTGGAAAAGACTCTGATGGTGGGAGGGATTGGGGGCAGGAGGAGAAGGGGACGACAGAGGATGAGATGGCTGGATGGCATCACCGACTCGATGGACGTGAGTTTGAGTAAACTCTGGGAGTTGGTGATGCACAGGAAGGCGTGGCATGCTGCGATTCATGGGGTCGCAAAGAGTCGGACATGACAGCGACTGAACTGAACTGATACCCAAATTACTTCTTGTAGAGTAAG
Source organism: Bubalus kerabau (assembly GCF_029407905.1). Lineage (NCBI taxonomy): Eukaryota > Metazoa > Chordata > Mammalia > Artiodactyla > Bovidae > Bubalus > Bubalus kerabau. The sequence continues at coordinate 22,324,052 of NC_073626.1, forward strand.
AAAGTCTAAACATGTCATTACTATAGAAAAACAGTTGAACAGGCAACAAAGGGAACCAAGCACAAATACTTTCACAAAGAAAATTTACCAATATCAGAAAATCATGATGCTGCTTAAAATTTTCAAAGCATGGAGAAAGAAGGAGCTCTTCCAATTCATTTTATGAGTACGATGTTCATCACAAACTTTTTCAGTTTGCACAGAAAATGAAAAATATAGTCTAATTTCACATAATACAGAATGTCCAAGTGGGGTTTATTCCAGAAATACAAAGATCACTCATTATCAAGGAAGACATTAACAAAGATTCTCTCCTCTACCAATCTCTACTCAGGATTCCCTGAACTCTTTTCCAAATAGAACTTGACTTTTGGATTTCTGTTTTCTTCTCTGTGTTGTTCACTTTTAGCAAGAATCCTGTTAGGCTGGTTTGGCTAGAATCCTCTATTTGCATATCTGGTTACCCTTCATATCTAATTGTGTTCCTTATCCTCTACCATCCCCTAGGTAATGTCTGATCACCTTGGACTGCTTTCAGCAGGAATCCTGTTTGGTTGGTTTAGCCAGAATTCTGCCTTACCTCGGATGTTTCCTCTTAGTAATTTTCTATCCATTGACCCTCAACCCACCCTCCCCTGGTCATTAGCTATAAATTCCCACTTGCCTATGCTGTATTTGAAATTGATTCTATTTCTGTACTGAGGCCTTTCCCCCATCACAATATTCCTGAATGAAATCATTTTTACCTCTTATCTACTGTCCAGCTCTGGTTTATCTTTGACAATATTAATATAATCCATCAAATTAATAAAATTAAGGAGAAAAACCATACATGATCATCTCCATAGTTGCATGATAGGCATTGACAAAAGTCAACATATATTCAACACTGTAGAGGATTGAATAATGTCCGGCAAAAATTCATGTCCACTTGGAACCTGAAAATGTGACCTTATTTAGAAATAGTGTCTTTAAAGATATAATTGGTTTAAAAGACTTCATATTGGATTAGGGTGAGTTCCTAAATCCAATGACTGATGTCCTTACAAGAGGAGAACATGCAGAGACAGAGATACAGAGGGATCAAGGTCATATGACGATGGAGGCAGAGATTAGAGTGATGCAGCTACAATCCAAGGATTGCCAGGAGCCACCAGAAACTAGGATGAGGCATTATTTGAAAGGAGATACAGATGTAAGGTAATCTGGTTAATTACAAACTCAGAAATAAATTAAACACACACACACACACAACTCAGAAGCATGGCAGCAGGAAGAACTCCATCAATGTGCTCATCAGAGAAATTGTGGAAATTTTATAAATTATTTGGAAATGGTTCTAAGGGCATATGTCATATTAAGAAAGGTTAATTCAAGAAAATATACTAAAGTTCAGTAATAACAATGAGAATCTGTGTCATTTGAATCACAACCTACTCCCTCCCTCTCTCTTCCCAGGCCAGGCTGATAGAAACTCTACTCCAAACCACACAGCCAAGGAAACAAAGTTCCCCCTCCCCCAACCCATTTCCGTTTGGAGAGCTCTAGTATCTTTCCTCCATTTCTAATCATACCCTCAGCTCCTTCTTGCAGAGACTAAGTTCTGGGAAAGTGCAGCTAAGAGGTGAGGGCTCTCATCTTTCCACTCATGGAAAACAGATTCTATTTTATTGTAGGGCCCCTTCATGGCCATCATGAGACCAAGGTTCCAGGCCAGGAGAGAGCTGCCAAGAAGACCTAAGGCTGTTGCCTCTTGCCCAGCACCCAGCTACTATAACAGGAGTGTTACTCAGAAAGAAGTATGCTACTGTCTGCCCCAGCTGAAAAGCTGAAGGGAATCCTTCAAGTTGAAGCAAGAAGCTGATGAACAGCAATACAAAATGGAACAAAAATATAGAACTCTTTGGTAAAGGAAAACAGACAGATAAATATAGAATCCTGTAAAATTGTAATGTAGCTGTATATGCTACGCTATGCTATGCTAAGTCACTTCAGTTGTGTCCAACTCTGTGTGACCCCATAGACGGCAGCCCACCAGGCTCCCCCATCCCTGGGATTCTCCAGGCAAGAACACTGGAGTGGGTTGCCATTTCTTTCTCCAATGCATGAAAGTGAAAAGTGAAAGTCAAGTTGCTCAGTCATCTTTAAATCTGGTATAGAATTTAAAAAGCATAAAACTTAATTATAACTCTAAGTTAATGATTACACCATATAAAAGATATTTTGTGTCATCAATAATGAAGTAGGAGAGGGCAAAGATTATTATAACTTTTAGATGTTTTACGTAATTGTATACACAAAGGAAAATGAGAAGGAAATCAAAGCATGTCTATCTCAATCAGTTGCAGCAGCTATAACAGAATCCTTATGTATTCTAAAATAAGCCCCTCTCATTCTAATAAACATTAAATCTATTGAAAATTAGGAATGAGAATAGAAGTCAAAATAATTTGGTTGAGGAGAGAGAGAAATTATTGATGCCATGTGCTGTTTTTGGTATGAGGTAGCTGTTTGCAACCAAAAAAAAAAAAAAGAGAGAGACAGAAAATATTCATAGGTGGTAAGAGTTCTGTTGCTTTTGAATTTTCTGGTTAAAAACTGAAAGGAGATTCTGACTTAAATCCCAAGAGGTCCTCTTGAGGCTTTTGCCCTGAAGAATGATTTAAAGTGGGGAACTGCTTTTAATACACTAGGTCCCTCTCACTTCACTGTCCCAGAGACCAAGCAGTCATATTTACTTAGAACAAATGGTTCTTCTCACGTTGGGACAGTTGTTTGTCTCAGCAGTTTTTGTAAGGTCTGAAAAGACATGGATCATGTGAGCAAGAACCTACCAATGTGGAAATTCTAAAAAGAATCCAAAAAAGATGGAGACCAGAGGAGGCAGTTGTCTAGGCTGACTGCTAAGCTTTTCAGAGGCAGGCGGTCTGGTGAGGTCGGATATGTGTATATTCAAAAGCTGATGAAGCAGACTGAGATCACCAGAGTTATCTATTGATATGACTGTATTAATGAGTCTCCTATGATCCCTCTCTCAGGTAGAGAAAGGGGGCCTATATCCCTACTTTCATATGCTGACTAATGTTCCCCCTAGACAACTCTAATTTGTTGATGGTCTGTATCTTCAAAAATTCAAGGTATACTGTGCTGGAGACGTAGCAACTTCTTAACACTCTGTAAAGGAAGCTACCCCTTTGCCAATATATACTCAGATGACTGCATTAATAGTTCTAATGTGAGGATCTTTGCTAAAGATTTAGGAGGTAACAAATATGCCAGCAAATTTGGAAAACTCAGCAGTGGCCACAGGACTGGAAAAGGTCAATTTTTATTCCAATCCCAAAGAAAGGCAATGCCAAAGAATGCTCAAACTACCGCACAATTGCACTCATCTCACATGCTAGTAAAGTAATGCTCAAAATTCTTCAAGCCAGGCTTCAGCAATACATGAATCGCGAATTTCCAGTTGTTCAAGCTGGTTTTAGAAAAGGCAGAGGAACCAGAGATCAAATTGCCAACATCTGCTGGATCATGGAAAAGCAAGAGAGTTCCAGAAAAACATCTATTTCTGCTTTATTGACTATGCCAAAGCCTTTGACTGTGTGGATCACAATAAACTGGAAAATTCTGAAAGAGATGGGAATACCAGACAACCTGACCTGCCTCTTGAGAAACCTGTATGCAAGTCAGGAAGCAACAGATAGAACAGTTAGAACAACAGTTAGAACAACAGACTGGTTCCAAATAGGAAAAGGAGTAGTACATCAAGGCTACATATTGTTACCCTGCTTATTTAGCTTATATGCAGAGTACATCATGAGAAACGCTGAGCTGGAAGAAGCACAAGCTGGAATCAAGATTGCTGGGAGAAATATCAATAACCTCAGATATGCAGATGACACCACCCTTATGGCAGAAAGTGAAGAGGAACTAAAAAGCCTCTTGATGAAAGTGAAAGGGGAGACTGAAAAAGTTGGCTTAAAGCTCAACATTCAGAAAACAAAGATCATGGGATCCGGTCCCATCACTTCATGGGAAATAGATGGGGAAACAGTGAAAACAGTGTCAGACTTTATTTTTGGGGGCTCCAAAATCACTGCAGATGGTGACTGCAGCCATGAAATTAAAAGATGCTTACTCCTTGGAAGAAAAGTTATGATCAACCTAGGTAGCATATTCAAAAGCAGAGACATTACTTTGCCAACCAAGGTCCATCTAGTCAAGGCTATGGGTTTTCCAGTGGTCATGTATGGATGTGAGAGTTGGACTGTGAAGAAGGCTGAGCGCCAAAGAATTGATGCTTTTGAACTGTGGTGTTGGAGAAGACTCTTGAGAGTCCCTTGGACTGCAAGGAGATCCAACCAGTCCATCCTGAAGGAGATCAGCCCTGGGATTTCTTTAGAAGGAATGATGCTAAAGCTGAAACTCCAGTACTTTGGAAACCTCATGCGAAGAGTTGACTCATTGGAAAAGACTGATGCTGGGAGGGATTGGGGGCAGGAGGAGAAGGGAACGACAGAGGATGAGAAGGCTGGATGGCATCACTGACTCGATGGACGTGAGTCTGAGTGAACTCCGGGAGTTGGTGATGGACAGGGAGGCCTAGCGTGCTGCGATTCATGGGGTCGCAAAGAGTCGGACATGACTGAGTGACTGAACTGAAATGAACTGAACTGATCTATACAGAGAGTACATATCATCTCGGCTTTTTGTGATTTTGGAATGCTATAATATAGAAACATGGAGATTTTTTATTTGTCTTGGCAACCTCAATTAAAAATTGGAAAATATTGGGAGTTCCCTGGCTGCCTAGTGGTTAGGATTCTAGACTTTCACTGCCATGGCCTGGATTCAGTCCCTAGTTAAGGAACTGAGAGAAGGCATGGCCGTCTCCTCAAGAAAGGAAAATGCTAATGATTTCTTAGAGGGAAAATAGTTCAGTTATGAATACTGACTGGAGAAGGAAATGGCAACCCACTCCAGTACTCTTGCCTGGAAAATCTCGTGGCTGGAGGAGCGTGGTAGGCTACAGTCCATGGGGTTGCAAAGAGTCGGACACGACTGAGGGACTTCATTTCACTTCACTTCACTTCATGAATACTGAATCCTACTCTAAAGGCAGAATTTTGAAGCTAAAGAAAAATGCCAAAAAACATGATTTTAAGAATCTAGAAGGACATTTTAAAAAACAACAATCTACCATTACAGGGAAATTTTGGCCATCTCAGAACTCATACATAGCAACGGATTTTGGTGTCCCCAAGATGACCATTTGGTGGCACCTAAGTCATTCTCCAGAACTTTGATGCTTACATCATGTACAGGAAAGCATTTACAACAGCAAGGACAAATTCCTCCAAACTCTTCAAAGTTATTATTAGGAATACCTACCAAGAAGCTCTTTGGGTAGCTGAATCTTTGCTATCTGTATTTATCATACCTCCCCTCCCAAAAAAGAAAAAAAAAAACAAACTGAAGTTAGGGCAAGGCTTCAGTCCTTTATCTCAAAGACTGTTTGGATATTTACAAATAAATTTCATTCAGTTGTCCAAAGTTTTAAAAAATTAAATGTTTCACATTCTACTTCATCAGGTAAAAAGGGCAGAACTTATTTAACACAATAAGAACTCTATCTAGACATGAAGCTTATATTATAATTTAAAAGTTACTCAGGAGCAATGAGTTAAAGAAGCGCATATAAAATATAAAAACAGAAGGAGGGAGCGGGGAAAGAAGGGGAGACTGTAATGGGGTAAGAGTGGTAGGGAAAAACAAAGGAAAGCGTTCCTTCCTCTCCTCAAATCTATTCCTTGACCCAGCAACAGCCCAGAAAACGAAGGGATCTAAAGAAAATTTCCTGTGGACTTCACATTTGCTCTTATTTTTTCTGCTTTCTGTGTTTCTTGCTCTTAGATGATACTGCGAAATGTAACTATCGTAATTGGATTTGTTAATTTGGTACCTCGCTTGTTTTTCGGTTTCCGCAGTCCATGTCTTTTGCCAGCTGACTCAGCTACCCACGGTGGTGTTAAGGCCCTAGGGCAAAAATGGGTCCATATTAAAAACAAAATAGTTCTTTTTGTGTGATTTAAAAGACCTGGACGAGAACAAAAGAACCAGAAAAGAAGACAGGCGGTGGACGTTCTTAGCAAACGAGGATGCGTCTAATGCTGTTAGAACCCAAAACAAATTCCGCACCTCCCCAAGAAAACTGGAGGTGCCGGGGATTGAACCCGGGGCCTCGTGCATGCTAAGCACGCGCTCTACCACTGAGCTACACCCCCTCCCGCCATAATCTCTTCAGGATTATTCCTATGACCCGTCAATATAGCTTCCGCAAAAGAAACTTCACGTCATGAAATTCAGTTTTTGAACTTTCTCTACTGAATACTGTCTTGTAACTAGGCTATAAGAACGAAAACTAAATATTATACCGAAAGTCCCATCTGGTCCTGAGCTCTCTCACTACGGGTCACCCTCTCGGACACCAGCTCGACGGCCATGCCTGGGGCGAAGGGGGAGCTCCTGACTGGCCGCCCCCAGGGAGAGGTCTGGGATAAGACCTCTGCTTAAATAGGTTGCCAGAAAACCGTAAGTATAAAGCCGGAGGATAAAAAGAAGCCCTAAATGGAGCCATAGGGATTTAGGTCCAGGTAGGAGAGAAGACTGGGCCCGCGTCGGTCGCTTCCCTCATTCGGGTAAGCTCGCGCGTCAAGACTCAGAGTCGGGGACACGGCATGGCGGCTGCCTCTCCCAGGCTTTCAACCTCGGGTCTCGAGAACCACCGAGACGTGCGTGTGGAAGAGGAGAGAAAGAAACCGAGCAGCCTTAGAGCGCCCCCTGTCGGAACTGAACGGTACCCAGAAGGAAGGCGTTTTAAGGCGTAGGCTTGATCCGCAAAATGATTTAACTGTATAAACCCTTCAGGAGCCTGCAGTAGTTAGACCCTTTGACCTCCGAGGGGCAACCCTCAGGCGCTTCCCGCCGTTCTCTGACTTTGGGTACCAGGGTCAACCCAGAAATGAGTATTGGGAGCAAATCCTAAATCATTTTCCATCTAAGCTTTCTCCTGATTCTCACTCCTGTGGACTCTTGGAGACCTCAAATTACCGCCTCCCTTTCGGCTCCTCCCCAACTCCGGATCTGCCCGTCCTGGCGGATCCGACCAGGCAGAGCCCTAGAGGACTTGAGGGGGTCATCGGATTTTGGTGTTCAGTCGCTCAGTCGTGTCCGACTCTTTGCGACCCAGTGGACTGCAGCACACCAGGCTACCCTGTCCTTCACCATCTCCCGGAGCTTGCGCAAACGCCTGTCCATCGAGTCTGTGATGCCATCCAATCATCTCGTCTTCCCCTTCTCCTCCTGCCTTTGGGTATACAATGCTTGGGCCACAGGCGACTCTCAGAGAGGCTAAAGGGACGTATGAATGCTTTTTAGACAACACTGTGGAGGGGGGGAGGGGATTGTCGGGGGGATCCATAAAGATGGAAAATCACCTGGAGGAACTGAATAAAACTATGGATTGCTGGGCCCCACTCTCTAGATGCTAAGTGCTCTCAGAATCTTGGGTTCTTACGTTATTCAACTGAAAAAGGGACCCTCCTACACTGTTGGTGGGAATGTAAGTTGGTGCAGCCACTATGGAAAACAGTATGTTCGTTCCTCAAAAAACTAAAACAAAGTTGCCATTTGATCCAGCAATTCCACTTCTGAGCATACACCCAGACAAAACTAGGTTTCAAAATAAACATGCACCCCTAAGTTCATTGCATCGCTATTTACAACAGCCAAGACATGGAAGTATTCTAAATGCCCATGGACAGATGAATAGATAAAGAAGATATGGTGCATATATACAATGGAATATATCTCAGCCATAAAAAAGAAACAAAGAATGCCATTTGCAGCAGCATGGATGGACCTAGAGGTTATCATGTTAAGTGAAGTAAGAGAGTGAAAGACAAATATCATATGATATCACCTATATATGGAAACTAAAATATGACACACAAACTTATCCATGAAACAGAAACAGACTCACAGAAATAGAGAAGAGACTTGTGGGGGAGGGGGGAGGGATTGGGAGTTTGAGATTTGCCCATGCAGATTTGGAAAAGGAAATGGCAACCCACTCCAGTATTTTTGCCTGGAAAATTCCATAGACAGATGAGCCTGACTACAGTTCATGGTGTCCCAAGAGTTGGACATGACTTAGCGACTAAACCACCACCACCAGGTACAGACTGTTCTATATAGAATGGGTAAACATCAAGGTCCTACTGTATAGCACAGGAAACTCTATGTTCTGTGCTGCTGCTGCTACTGCTGCTGCGTCGCTTCAGTCGTGTCCGACTCTGTGCGACCCCATAGACGGCAGCCCACCAGGCACCGCTGTCCCTGGGATTCTCCAGGCAAGAACACTGGAGTGGGTTGCCATTTCCTTCTCCAATGCATGAAAGTGAAAAGTGAAAGTGAAGTTGCTCAGTTGTGCCCAACTCTTAGCGACCCCATGGACCACAGCCCACCAGGCTCCTCTGTCCATGGGATTTTCCAGGCAAGAGTACTGGAGTGGGGTGCCATTAGTAAACCATAATGGAGAAGAATATAAAAGAGAATGTGTGTGTGTGTATGTATATATATATATATACATATATATATATAAATGAATCATTTTGCTGTACAGGAGAAATTAGCATTGTAAGTCAACTATATACTTCAATAAACTTTTTAAAATTATAAATGTCCCTCAATTGAATATGATAAACAAACTTAAACTAGTTTGGGAACAACTGGACCTGAAACTCTAGGAACAGAAACTGACATGAACTAGGATCCTGGAAAAGTTAATACAGAAGGAGGAGAAAACAAGAAGGGAAAAAAGGGTACCCTTGAGCAGGAGACAGAATTGTGGGAGGAAGACTGCTGAGGAGTGGGTCTTTCAAAGCTATGGTAAACAAAACAGTATGGTAAGGTATTGGCATTAAAAAAAGACACACAGGACCCTCCCTGGTGGTCCGGTGGTTAAGACTCCAAGCTTCCTGGGAGGGGAGGGGAGAAGGGAAGGGGAAGGGTGGCATAGCTGATCAGGGAACTAAAGATTCCTGGTGGGGTGCACCAAAAAGATATAATTCTGTTGCTTTTAATATTAAGGGCTTCCCTAGCTCAAAGTTAACGATCTGCCTGCAGTGCAGGAGACCCAGGTTTGATCCCTGGACTGGGAAGCTCTCTGTAGAAGGGAATGGAGACGCACTCCAGTACTCTTGCCTGGAGAATTCCATGGAGAGAGAAGCCTGGTGGGCTACAGTCCATGGGGTCTTGAAGAGTTGGACAGGACTGAGTGACTAACACTATGATAAAAATATCTAAATTTTAAAAATGAATAAAAAACTTGAACAATGAAGAGGACGAAGGAATAAAAAGTACCAAAAAAAAAAAAAAGGTACAAAATTGAGTTCAGTTCAGTTCACTTCAGTCGTGCAGTCGTGTCCGACTCTTTGCAACCCCATGAACTGCAGCATGCCAGGCCTCCCTGTCCATCACCAATTCCCAGAGTTCACTCAAACTCATGTCCATCAAGTCGATGATGCCATCCAGCCTTCTCATCCTCTGTCATCCCCTTCTCCTGCCTCCAATCCCTCCCAGCATCAGGGTCTTTTCCAATGAGTCAACTCTTTGCATGAGGTTCCCAAAGTACTGGAGTTTCAGCTTTAGCATCATTCCTTCCAAAGAAATCCCAGGGCTGATCTCCTTCAGAATGGACTGGTTGGATCTCCTTGCAGTCCAAGGGACCCTCAAGAGTCTTTTCCAACACCACAGTTCAAAAGCATCAATTCTTCGGCACTCAGCTTTCTTCACAGTCCAACTCTCACATCCATACATGACCACTGGAAAAACCATAGCCTCGACTAGACAGACCTTTGTTGGCAAAGTAATATGAGTTAGGGGAGATCAATTTTTGCTTGCAAATGGAATGGATGCCAAGATGAAAATCCAAAGGAATCCACTAAGGAGTTTAGACTTCAAAAGTTTGTTTTCTCCTCTGGAATATAGTCACCTGTTTCCAAAGACTGCAACTTGTATAAAACTCATTTCCAGCTAGCATCAATAGTTTGCCTTCAAATTTCTAAATTTGTTTGTTAGAGGATATTAAGATTCCTTCAGTCTGTATTTTCATTCTTGGCCAAACGATTATTAATAAGGTCACAAACTCTAAAATTTTTTTTCTTAAAATCATGTGTCAAAATGCTTTCATTTCTGCAGTATCGTCCGTAACAGAACTGAAAATGGCAGGTCTATAGCTTGTTGAGCTTTATATCTGCCTCCATTTCCTTTTTACCTCTCTGAAATGTAAACTCTAAGGTTTTAAACTCTAAAGTTCTTTTTATGCAGTGCAAATACTGTGATTTCTAAATATGATTGGGGGAAGAAAAATCTGTTAAGCAGTCAAAGTAGTGGAGGCAAAGGAGAGGGACAGAGTTGATTTAGAGAGATTGTGTGAAGATGAAATTTGGGGCAAGTAGCCTGACCATTAGCTAGATTTCTGAAAAAAGAAGATGCATTCCTTCTTCCCGTTTCAGTTCAGTTCAGTCCAGTCAGTAGAAAGGCCCCCGCCCACCCCGGTCTACATAACTTTTGTACTTTACGTGAGAGGGGTCTCCTACACTTGGCCGCGTGGCCTAATGGATAAGGCGTCTGATTCCGGATCAGAAGATTGAGGGTTCGAGTCCCTTCGTGGTCGGTTTTTTTCCATTTGCTGGTCTGATTCCCTGCCAGGTTGGAGAGGCTTAAAATCTGATTTGCTTCCTTTCCTCTCTTGATGCTGTTGCCCGGTTGTGAGTGAGTTCAATCAAGTAATCGGTCAATTCGTTCTTATTTAACAATTATATATTGGAGGCCTGATGTTTGACGAGTGCTATAGGCATGAACGAGGAGGGACTAGCACGTGTCCTCAAGGAGCTTACTTTCTACCGAACCCGACAAATGAGATAAACACAGAAACAAAACAACTAAAACTTGTTTCACGTCCTATGAAAGAAATAATTTATAGGCTGAAATAAAAAATTAGGGATGGGGGCTTCTTTAGACGGAATTTTATTATTCCTGGCTTAATGAATAATAGTGCTATGATATAATAGCTCGCTGAGAATATGAAGGCACTTGGTCTTTACAAAGCTGAAATACTGAACTTTTGAGGGGTCAGGGATCACTTAAAAAAAATCAACTAAATGGGGAAATGGCTAGCTAAATTTCTGGAAACAAATATCTGACTAGGATTTCTATAATTGTAGCTCTGAATGGTTTGAAATAGATGTTCTCCAGATTTTCATTAGCTACCATAAATATAATTGCCTCTACCTCCTCCCTTTAGAAAAGCATAAAGGCAGAAGCCACCAAAAGCTTTTATTCCAATTGAACTGTACTCTGGAGCAACTTTTGTGTAGTCATGAGACCTTTAGTTTTTAGCAAGAGCACAAATGCCACAAATGGAACTGAAAACTATGGTATGAGCCAGCAAACTCCACTTCTGGGTATATATTCAAAAGAATTGAAAATAGAGTCTCAAAGAGATATTTGCACCCATATTCATAGCAGCATTATTCACAATAGCCAAGAGGTAGAATGAACCTAAATATCCTTAGAAGGATAAATGGATGAATAAAATGTGGTATGTACCATGGAATATTATCGTCTTAAATAAAAGAAAGAAATAGACCTTGAGGACATTATTCAAAGTGAAATAAGCCAGTCACAAAAAGACAAATACTTTGTGTCCATTGACCCAAGTGTTCAGTTCAGTTCAATTCAGTTGCTCAGTTGTGTGGGTCTCTTTGCGACCCCATGTACTGCAGCACACCAAGCTTCCCTGTTCATCACCAACTCCCAGAGTTCACTCAAACTCATGTTCATCAAGTTGGTGATGCCATCCAACCATCGCATCCTCTGTCATCCCCTTCTTTTCCCGTCATCAATCTTTCCCAACATCAGGGTCTTTCCAAATGAGTCAGTTTTTCACATCAGGCGGTCAAAGTATTGGGAGTTTCAGCTTCAGCATCAGTCCTTCCAATGAATATTCAGGACTGATTTGCTTTAGGATAGACTGGACGGATCTCCTTGCTGTCCAAGGGACTCTTAAGAGTCTTCTCCAACACCACAGTTCAAAAGCATTGATTCCTCAGTGCTCAGCTTTGTTTATAGTCCAACTCTCACATCCATACTTGACTACCGAGAAAACCATAGCTTTGACCAGATGGACCTTTGTTGGCTAAGTAATGTCTCTGCTTTTTAATAAGCTATCTAGATTGGTCATAATTTTTTTTCCAAGGAGCAAAGGTCTTTTAATTTCATGGCTGCAATCACCATCTGCAGTGATTTTGTAGCCCCCCAAAATAAAAGCCTGCCATTGTTTCCACTGTTTCCCTGTCTATTTGCCATGAAGTGATGGGACCAGATGCCATATCTTAGTTTTCTGAATGTTGAGTTTTAAGCCAACTTTTTCACTCTCCTCTTTCACTGTCATCAAGAGGCTCTTTATTTCTCCAAAGATACATAGTCCAGATATATGTGTTTAAAGGAAGCAGCACGTCACCATTACCCCTCAGAATTCAGTTCAGTTCAGTTCTGTTCAGTCACTCAGTCGTGTCCGACTCTTTGCGACCCCATGAATCGCAGCACGCCAGGCCTCCCTGTCCATCACCAACTCCCGGAGTTCACTCAGACTCACGTCCATCGAGTCAGTGATGCCATCCAGCCATCCCATCCTCTGTCGTCTCCTTCTCCTCCTGCCCCCAATCCCTCCCAGCATCAGAGTCTTTTCCAAGGAGTCAGAATTAGGAAAACAATATTATCCTTTAAGGAAGGATAATATTTACACCATTGGCATGGTCAAGCAGACATTCCTATCTTTGTACAGGTGCACATTGTACATTAAAGAGGGCCCTGTCAGACAGGGACTATGTTATGTTCAAATTTTCTTGTGCAGCCTTAAAAACTTAAATTCTATTCCATCATAGAGTATATGAAATAATCAAATTCATAGAAACAAGTAGAATGGTGATTACCATTTTAGGGGAGGGAGGTAAAAACGACAGTTGTTTAATGGGTACAGAATTTCAATTTTGCAAGATAAGGGTTCTAGAGATCTGTTCCACAGCAATATGAATATCCCTAAAACTACCGAACAGTACATTTATAATGGTTAAGACTCTTTTTTTACAATAAATAAATAAATATTCATTAAAAAAACCAGTTGGCTATAAATGTATGGGATGATTTCTGGATTCTCAATTGCATTATATGTCCGTCTTTATGCCATTACCATATCATGTTGGTTACTATAGCTTTATACTAAGTTTTGAATTGAGGAAGTCTGAGTTCTCCACCTTTGTTCTTCTTTTTCAAGATTTTTGTATGTTCATATTGCAATTTGGTATGAATTTGAAGAATGGCTTTTTCTTTTCTGTAAAAAAAGTTGTTGGAATTTTGATAGAAATGAAATTGAATCTGTAGATCACTTTGGATAGTATTAACATCTTAACAGTATTAAGTCTTCCTATTTAGGAACTTGGAATCTCTTTCCACTTATTTGAGTCTTCTTTAATTTCTGTCAGCAATGTTTTGTAGATTTCAGTGTACAAGTCTCTCATTTCATTGGTTAAATCCATTCGTGGGTATTTTATTCCTTATGTGCTATTATAATTGAAGTTGCTTTCATAATTTTCTTTTCAGTTTGTTCATTGCTGATATAGAAACACAACTGATTTTGTATGTTGATCTTATACTCTGCAACTTTGCTGAATTCATCTATCAGTTGTAGTTTTCTTGTGATCATGTCATGATATTGCCATCTGTAAACAGAGACAGTATTACTTCTATACTTTCCATTTGAATGACTTTGATTATTTTTCTTGTCTAATTGCTTGAGAATGATGTTAGCTGTAGTTTTTTCTATAAATGTTCTTTATCATATTGAAGAAGGGCATGATATTTTAAGTGGTGAAATACAGTTTGCTTCTCACCTCATGTTCCATGAAATGGAGATATCTGTAATAAAAATGTATGAAGTTGGGTTAAAATAGGAATACTGTCATTTCAAGTGCTACCTTTTTATATAATTTATAAGAAATTGAAGGATACTAGAGCCGATGAGTTAACTGACTTCTCTAGTAAATTTTATAGAGAAATCAGACTTGTACTATGGCTTTCCTAGGAACCCTCTGACGGTGGACCACACTCATCTCATTTACAGTCAGACCTCCATATCTGCAGGTTCTGCAGCCATGGATTATAACAACTCCATATTAAAAATATTCAGAAAAAATATTCCAGAAAGTTCCAAACAGGAAAACTTGAATTTACCATGCACCACCAACTATTTACATAGCATTTATGCTGTACTAAGTATTTAATCAAGAGAGGATTTAAAAGTATAAAAGAGAATGTGTGTAGGCTATAAGCGAATAATTATGCCACTTTATATGAGACTCAAGTATCCATGGATTTGGCATCTGTTGGTGGTCCTGGAACACCATGGATACAAAGAAACAACTCATCAATAGGCCTGTGTTGTAGTGGTTATAGTTTGGTCACATTTGGACCTACTTTCTATATTGGGTATTCCACATTTTTTTTAAGTATCTTTTTTTATTTCATCTGGAGTTATCCATAATTTAGTTGAATTTTTAACTTCACTTTAAAAATCTTAGACTTGGTTTATGCTAGTCAATATTGGTTAGGTCAATCATATGAAATCAGTTACTAGGATGAAGCTTATCATTCTAAGAATAGCTTAGTCAAACCTTCACTTATTGATACTTTAACTTTTAATTTCTTGTCAAATTATGGAATGCTTCACAAATTTGCGTGTCATCCTTGAGCAAGAGCCATGTGAATCATGTTCAACTTTAGTATGTGTGCTGCCAAAGCGAGCACCATTCTGCATTATTTATTCACATTTTAAAAGCCAAACAAGTCAGGCACTCATTCCCGATTACCTTGCAAACAATTTTTAGCTAGTATGCAATCATGTGTTTTCTAAACTTTTTGGATATAATTAACATCTTTTTCTGAAACAGAAAGCAGGGAATCATGAGTAATACAAACAACTATTTTTACAAGGGAAGTCTCAGAGTAAATGAATACTTCCAATATTTCACCTATCTTCTGAGTTTCAAAGTTTTCAAATATCTACAGGCTTTAATTTTTAAATAAACCAGCTTTCTTTTCACCCGCCTAGTCTCTTACATTTTGACTATTTCAGGATAAAAATCAATGATCAAGCAAGTAGAGTCATGAGTGGTCATAATGACAGAAACACATTACCATGCATATAAGAATCTTCAATAGCTGTCATTAGTCTTGGGATCTGGGATATGTATAGTCTTCTCCTGAGAGATAAGGAAATCCTGGAATATGGTGTTCCTGAGCAGAATCAGTCATTTGACTGGAATATAAGCAACATAAGGTATATTTATTTTACTAGTGTAAAAAAATTAAATTTTAATTTTAATTCTATCCTATTCCATTTTATTTTTATACTTTTACTGCCATGGCTCCAGAACTGCATTCCTTGGTACATAAAAAGCACTCATGATATACTTGATGGAAGAATGGTGATTAAAAATACCCTAAATGTCTAGGGGGAAAAAAAGTGGATAAATGAAATAGGCTATATCTATCCTGTGTACTTATTTGCAACATTTCATTCTAAGGAAAAAGATTGTGTTTACACGGAAGGAGCCCAAGATACATTAGGTTTAAAAAAAAAGTCAGAGAATGGTATACTTCCTATGACTTCATTTCTGTAAAAACAAAATATTTATATATTATATATACATGAATTCAGAGAAAATAGGAGTGTACAAAATATAATAAAATATTGTTGGTGGTTAGATTTGGAGGAGAAGAAAGGTGTAACTTTCATATTTTATTCAGGAGTTAAAACGGCACTCAGTTTTGACTAGTAAACAAAACAATAATTATTAGATGCCGGCGAAGGTGTGATTGTGCCTAATTTACAAAGGAAATGTTTGAGAACTAATTCATGACTTTTGAACACGGAGAGACCATGTTCAATATAAAATAAATAGATCTATATTAAAACCCATAAATTTATATATATTTATAGATCCATAAAATCCATAAATCTATATATCGTTAATTTCTTATAAATAATATAGATCCATAGATCTATATTAAAATCAATAAAAATCCAATCGATCTATATTAAACATCTATATAAAATATCTTTGCAGACAGCAGTGTGCAGTGGTAAAGAATCCTCTTGCCACTGTAGGAAACTCTAGTGACGCGGATTCCACCCCTGGGTGGGGAAGATCCCCTAGAATAACAACCCGTTCCAGTATTCTTGCCTGGAAAACACTATGGATACAAGGAGCCTGGAGGGCTGCAGTCCATGGGGTCCCAAAGAGCTGGACAGGACTGAACCACTGAGCACACACACGAGCACTAACGTGAGCCACAGGTGAGTGGGCTTGGCAGGGAGTGCTGCAGGAAGTATTCACGGCCGGGCCTCTCTGTCTGGGAAGAAGCGGAAGAGCAGCCAAGAGAAACAGGCGGGGCACCGGACCACGCCTACTTTCTTCTCCAAAACCAAGGGGAAGGGAACTATCTGAGTCCCAAATCTCGCTATTTTAACATTTCCTCGTGCTGTCTCGGAAAAACCAACCTCTTGTACTCTCCCGTCGTTATTTAATCCTTCGCCCCAAATCTCGTGACTTCCAAAAATATCGCGATGTTTCAGCTTTTACTATTTTTCGTTAGCAGTCCTTGTGAGAAATTTTTTAAAGTCCGTTTTTAACACTGTGTTGGTAAATTACATACGCATATTGCTCTTCTCAATATATTTTGTTATAGAAATTAGAGGATGGGAAAAAAAAGGAATGTGTCAGAAGTGGGATTCGAACCCACGCCTCCATACGGAGACCAGAATCCCCAAGGTGGGGAAGCTTCGCTTGAGTCTGGCGCCTTAGACCACTCGGCCATCCTGACACGTCGTCGAAAACAGAAAGATTTTCCACTAAAATAGATCAGCGTCTGTGTGACGTATAGCCCAGGAAGAAGTTAACTTCCGGATCGAGATTAAAAGGCCATCCGTGGCTTGAAAAGGAAAACAGCTTATGTTTCTGGAGGGAAGGAAAGAAAGAACCGAACGACGTTTTAGCCCAAGTCGTTTGGTAGGTTTTCCAGCCTCTCATCTTTACCGAAACCTTGAGCGTGGTTTTTGCCCCAGACTTATTTTTGAAGACAGTGAGGAACAATAAAAATCCAACAAAAGCCCCAGATATTATGGCATAGACCATTTTATTGTCTCTGATTCCTTTTCGTCCCCAGATATGCCTTGCCACTGGAGAAGTGTTTGTTTGGGGCTCCGAAAGTGACGGCCGAGGAACAGCCTTGGAAAGTCCTCGTAGGGCGACAACTCCCGCCGATGCAAGACTTGATGAGACCAGTTTCTACGCAAGAGCTTGACCTGTTCCAGGTCCGGAGAAACTCAGTGTGACACGCTTGCTTCCCGACCTTCCTGGTCACTCTCAGATATTCCTGATTGAAAGTCTCCGTGGCGTCCATTGCCAGGTAGTAGATAAAACGGCGATTTTTAAAAGGGATGGAGGGGTGAAAATAAGGGGAACGTGCCACACTTTCTGACTCAGACTTTTTCAGCTCTTTCTCAGCTTTGTGCAAAGTAATATGAGCTTTGAGTCTGGAAGGTCACATATTTTAATGAAACCTTGAAGGGCAAACAGTAAGAAATTATTCTTCCAACTAGGCTGAAAGCTAAATATTTTCAGATGTCCATAATTATTACCTTAAATTCTACAAGTGGAGTCACTAGATCTTTATCCAGTTTAACTTTATATTGGAGTATAGTTGATTTACAATGTTTTGTTAGTTTCAGGTGTACAACTCAGTGATTCAGTTACATGTATACATATATCCATTCTTAAAGTTTATCCAGTTTTAAAAGCTTTCAATACACACTGCCCACCTACCTCCTCAAAATTTTGAAGCAATTTAGTCATGTCTCGGAGAAGGCAATGGCACTCCACTCCAGTACTGTTGCCTGGAAAATCCCATGGACGGAGGAGCCTAGTAGGCTGCAGTCCATTGGTTCGCTAGGAGTCGGACACGACTGAGCGACTTCACTTTCACTATCATGCATTGGAGAAGGAAATGGCAAGCCACTCCGGCGTTCTTGCCTGGAGAATCCCAGGGACGGGGGAGCCTGGTAGGCTGCCGTCTCTGGGGTCGCACAGTCGGACACGACTGAAGCGACTTAGCAGCAGCAGCAGCAGAGTCATGTCTGACTCTTTGCGACCCCATGGACTGTAACCCGCCAGGTTCCTCTGTCCATGGTTTTTGAGGCAAGAATACTGAAAAGTGAAGTCTCTCAGTCGTAGACTCTAGCCTACCAGGCTTCTCCGTCCATGGGATTTCCCAGGCAAGAGTACTGGAATGTGTTGCCAGTGGGCTGCAATTTCCTTCTACAGAAAATCTTCTCGACCCAGGGACCGAACCCTAGTCTCCCACATTACAGAAGATAACCCAAAGATGACCAACAGAATACTGTGATTAAACGGTTAACAACAAAACATTTTGCTGGGTGACACACTTTTATTAGTGAGGTTCAATATTCATGTTTCAAGGATTTTTCTATTCTTCTCTAAATTGCTTACCCAGCCTTTGAGGTGTTCATCCTTCCTTGAATTGTGAAACTCATTTTATGAAAAATAAACCCTTCTGATAGTCTTTATTTACTAAGAACCCAAGAAGAAATTTCTTTTACTAACAAGAATCCTATTAAGTCCCTTAAACACTACTTTCCATGTATAGAAACTATAGATATAAAACTCTGGTTTTATAGTGAGCTATAAATTTTACAAGGTTCTCGTCAGTCTTTAAAAACCAAACTGTGGCCCACATTTAATGTCCTTATAATGTTACCATGCTAACATTTACTTTTATTCCTGGTCATTTTTTAGTTCCATCTCTTTCTTCCTTTATGGAATATTAAACTCCTGATATTTTGATTTTATGCTTTAAATGATTTGAAGTACTTTCTGGAATAGGTAAGGTATAATTAAATATGTAAACAATTTTACAATTTATTAACAATGCTTACTGTGCAACAGATCTTCCCAGAGGCCAGTGTACATTTTTTGAAAACACCTGAATGAAGGATTTTGAAAGGCCTCAAAATTTAAAAGGGTGGGGCTTCCCTAGTAGTCTAGTAGTTAAGACTCTGCTTCTACTGTGTAGGGCACAGGTTCCATCCCTGACAGGGGAACTAAGATCCCACATGCCTCGGGGCTCAACAACAAAAATTTTCAAGAGTGGAGGAGACTAAAAAAAGATGACTGTGTTTGCTTATACCAATTTAAAGAATAGGATTTAATTTTCCACCTTGAAATTAATCTCTTGACTGTTTTATGTGGAAATGTACTTGGGGCAATACTGTCATATTTAAGTATTGTTTGCACAATGTAAAATCTAAGGTATTAATGCTTTATTAATATTCTAGCAAAGTCAGTTCACCTAGAATAATCTACACTGGTTTGACTGAACCTTCTCATTATTCTTTACAAAGACTTCTCAAAGAAATTACTGGGTTAAAGGAGGTGCAAGAGTGTAGTGATTTAATTGCATAATCAAGTCAAAATTTATTGCAGGGCCATGTTAGTTTGTACTAACCTCTCAACCTCAAGAAAAAGTGCCCTAAGGAAGAAATGCAGATCTAGGCTTTCCGTTTCTCCTGACCACCATGGTTGGCACTGAGGTCTCCTGAAAGCACAGTGTTTCACTTACCCACATCCCACTATTTCATGTTATTTTTTCTCCTCTTAATTGACTTTATTAATTTTTCCAAGGACAGAGTCAGGTTCTCTTGTACTCTCAACAGTCAAGTTCATCTGGGGCACCTAACACTGTTTAACTTTTTTTTGAATCAATGAATTGTTGTCATGCATTTGTGAAGAAGCAACCCACAAATCATTGGTACACTAAGAATCTTTCTAGTTTTGCTGGAAGATGTGTGATTTCCATCCATACTTTGGTCACAATCACTGATGAAGATGTTAACAAATGAATCTATTTACTATATGCTAGCTCTTGCTCTTACTTTCTTAGTGCTTTTAAATGTTGCCTTTAAGGCAACTGTCACGTGCATTCTCTCATCTTGTCAACTGCGTATCCTAGATGGCAGTTTCCTTTCATTCTCTGAAACTTTCCCTTCTAGGCCTTGTCTGCTCTTGGGGAAGATGCTCTTCTGTACCCACCAGATCAGTATCAGAAAAAACAAGAGCAGCTGAAGACAAACACAATTTTCCTGAGGCAACAAAAAAACAAAAGAATGAGTGGTTGAAGTACCACTCAACTTCAAATGTAATATGTAATTAACAACTTCAAATGTTCTGAGGAAAGGACCAGAGAGGAACCAAAAGAACTGGACCCCATGTTTGCATAAAGGGGTCCATATTGTGACCTGATGAATTCAAATGCTTACCTTCCTGCAGATCATTTGCCAAGTTCATTTAACTTCATTCAAAATGACAGGTTAAAAAATGTTCTTTTTAATACCTCTAAACCCACCACCCATAAGAATCGTAAGATAAACAGTACAAAACACATCAATTCACACCGTGCTTCTCTACCCTGTCCTCCACGTGGCCCACTGGTAACCACAAACCTTTTGTCCACATCATAGAAAGGGTACTGTAAAGTCTACAGTCTTTCTGAGACATTTCCCCATTCAGCATTTTTAGTAATATTCAGTCTTGTAGTATATCCCAGTTCAAATTGGAAGTAGCTTTGCTGAATCCAAAGAGGTTGCTTACCGCTGCTCCAGCTGCTGCTGTTAATAAAAATTCATTAAGATGCTGCTCCTATTAGCACTGAGTCTACTGGAGATAAAGCAGACCCAGTGTGAGACCTTTTGTTAGCCTGGAGACAGCTCCGTCAGTCAAGCAGCAAGGATCAGGGAATCTTTCCTAGGGGCACATTTTCTTGGGACTGGTACCAAACAAGGTGCCCTCTTTATGGGCTCTTATTCTTCCTCCTTGTCCCAATGGACTATATTAAGTGAAACTGAAATGCGATTCTGACTGGGTCTCTTTACGCAGTTTTCCAGTTGCGAATTCCTGAATCTAGAATAGACAGACTTACTGTTGAAGGCAGGTATCCCAGGTCAACAGACTGGCATCCCAAGGCCTCAGTCTCTACCTTTCCATGCAGAAAAGCATAATCCATAGATATTGTGAGGCAGGATATGATGTACGTGGACATGTATTTCACCTCGGTCTGAATCCTGGCCCTGTTGCTTCATAACTGTACAACTTGGATAAATCACTACCCTCTCTATGCTTCAATTTTCTTGTGTAAAATAAAGGCAACAGTATCCACTTTATCTTGTAGGGTTGTTAAGAGCATTAAATAAGCCATTGTACACAAAGCACTTCAAACTATGTGCTAAGCACTGCTCTATATCTGTGTAGTAGTATTTTATATACATAATAATATATATGTTAGCACATGTATTTATATCTATTGAGACTATTCAGCAAAAGCTAACCTAGCCTCATGGAAGCCCCTCTCTGTAGCTCCTGGTTATTTCTCTTAAAACCTTTGAATAAATACATGTATCAGGACATATCACCAATGCATGATCTTCAGCCATGAACCACAATGTTGGGTACAAGACTAAGACCACAAAATCTTGTCGTCTTGAGGTCATGTCCAAAAGCAGAAAAGATAGAAAACCTCCTGGAAAAGAGCTGTCCTCTCAGTGTAGTTTTCCCCCTCAGAATGTGGTGACCTCCATGACCCTAAGGGCTTAGGTCGCTGCTTTTGAGGTGGGAAGCAAGCTCTGGGCGCTCTGATCTATACCAAGCATCGCTGCACACCCACTGTCAGTTATAATAAGGACTTGAGAGAACACTTTCCCAGAGAAGTGACAGGATTCGCCAATACAAAGCTATAGGCTATGGCAGTCCAACACTACTTTCCAAGCACCAGTAGAAAGTAGTGACATGGTACTGTTTTATCATCCAGTTGAAAGTAAAATATTGACCAGAATGAGATTCTCAACCCATAGAGGAAATCAACACCATTAACCATGCCTCCTCCTCCAATATCTATGAACCCAGTCCTACCAAGACCCAGAAAACAACAACAGTGTAAACAACATCCATACTCACTTTATTTTTAAACAGAGGAGCATGTACCCAAAGAAAGAGAAGACTAAGAACCATCATGGGGGCTTACGCTAGTGATCTGCCTTGACCTTCTGACCTCAGAATGCCTCGTGACCCAATGGCCATGGGGATGGAATAGCCCCTTGATGTACACACATTGGAAAGGTAAACTCCCCCTTCCCTTGAAATAGAAGGGAAAAATGGAGACAAGTCAATGAATCCCCTGGAATATTGTCCCAGAACCCTTCCAGGGATAGGGTATGACTGACCATCAGTCCACAAATGGAAGTGGGAGGGGAGGTAGGAACAATGAGTGGTGCTGAGCAGAAAATAATCCCGGATGATGTGCATCCAGGACCAGGATACACTTTTCATTAGAATGAAGGGAGCTGACAAAGCCCTCAAAAAGATAGAGGCAAAGAGCACATTGGTTAGAACATTATCTCCTAACAGAGGTGGGGCTATTTCCCACCATTACTGTAAAATAACTGTAACTAATCAAAACACATACAGGCCTCTTTAATGGAGTTAATAAAACTACAGCAGATTGAGAATCAGGGGTAGAGGTACTAATCCCAAAGGAAAAACTGGGACAAAGGGATCCATGCTGACAGGACTTTATAGCTCAGCTGTGGGTTCTCAGAAAGAAGCCCTGGTTCAGAAATGACAGCAAATACCCATGATCACTATATGGGGCTGAGCCCAGGTGAAAGTATCTTGAATGGCTCTCCTAACCCAAGATTATCCATATTCTTTATCTCCTCCAGTAATGTGTAAGACCAAGAAGTGTGGAACACTGGAGGTGGACATCTGGTTTTTATTTCTGGGCAATCTCGATAACTTATTACATCTCACAATTTTCATGGGAAGGGAGTGGATGGCAGAGAACACAGACATCCTGTCTTGCACTGCAGGGCACGGAAAGTAGTAAGAACATCCAGCTGTGATGGGCAGGAAGTGGCAAGGCAACAAGATGCCTCATGCCTGGGGTGGGAGTACGGCCAGCAGCCCTTCTGGCCTGAGTTCACCTCCTCAAGGGGAGGTCTCCATGGAATGACCATGATTCCCAACATGGCCAGAAAACCCATCGATGCCACTCATGGGGCAGATGATCAGAGGAGCTGCGCTCTTCCCTCCAGAGTAACTCAGGCTGAAGTAGGGCCGGACAGGCCCACAGAAGGTAGCATGAGAGAAAGTAAAGGTGTGACACCTCTCTGTCACGTTGTAGAAAGAGACCTCACCAGCATCATAGTCCAAGAAAATCCCCACCCGTTGGAGAGGGGTCCGCAGCGGGAGGGCAGTCATTGGGGAGGTAAGAGCCCAGTATTCTTTCCCATACCACAAGGACACTGCCCAGAATCCATTCTGGGGGGCCGAGGTTACCCCACCTTTTCTGCACACTGAGTCTTCACAGACACCTATGGTCCACTTGGCTTTATCTCCCACCTCTACCTCCCAATAGTGTCTCCCAGCGATGAAGCATGGAGAGCCCAAGACACAGGGAAACAGATTGAACCGCTCAGGGTTGTCGGGCAGGTCCTGCTGGAGGTAACTGTACCGCACTTGCCGCAGGTTATCAGAGAGGATCAGGCTGGGGTAGGCCGTGTCTGGGTCCAGAGTCACATCCACTGCAGAGAAACACAGGGGCAGAGGAGGATTAGCCGAGCACCAGGACAGCCCATTCTGAACACCCAGCTTTTCTCCTATCCCTGAGAAGAGAGTAAGAGCTCTCCAGCAAAGACACATTCGTTTTATACATTCAAGTCCACCCTGAAGCAGACATTCCCAAAATTACTGTTTGGCTTAGCTAGTTATCTCATTTAGCTAGGATATATTGGAAGTACTGAAATTTTTACCTCCACTTGCTTTTCCACATTTTAAACCACAATATCCGTTATAAGCTGAATTGAAGGTTTTCTTAAGTGTATGTCCAACCCCTTAATCCAAAAGCCTCAGGGGCCGGAACTTTACAGTATTTAGACAGACATGGTGTGGTGTAGCACTCTACAACCAACACTAACAGATCTGCTGTGAAACATACAGATATTCATATTATGTCAGATAAAGACACTAAATAGTGCCACATGCATCTGACAATCATGTGGTGGTTTCCAGTTTTAAAATCACTGACATATTCTCTCACTTGTTCTTCATATCTTGTTCAGAGGGAAGATTCCCTAACATTCTCTCTCTGAACCATAGTTCAGGTAGGCTGACTGTCTCCCACAAAAGGCTCATGACAACTGGTGGAGGTGACCAAGAACCTCAGAGGCATGGTTCTTGGTTCAACAATCTGTTGACAACAGTTGTCCATTTATTCCCTCATGTCATGGGTAGACCTCATACCTCCAACCAGACATTTAACTCCAAGGGTAGGTCAGTGCCTTATGCTCTTTGGTTCCCTCTACTGTACCCTGTGCAATATTAGGAAATGTAAGACATAAGCAACATATTCAATCTTGAAAGAATTAAATATGGATCACAACCAGGGGACATTAATGAAAGAAGACCTGCTGTTTGTAGAGTCCCTCTGTTCATGATAAAGAAGGATATGGCAACTTGTTCCAGTATTCTTGCCTGGAGAATCCCGTGGATGGAAGAGCCTAGCGAGCCCCAGTCCATGGGGTCGCAAAGAGTTGGACACGACTGAGCAACTAACACACATATTGTTTGTCCATGAAGAAGATCCCATGGAACAGAAGGTGGTCAAGTGAATACAAACCTCAGATGAGTTTGGGATCATAGATTTAGCCACTCTGTGAACCTCAGGTGAAGGTGATTGTCAAGGGGAGGGAGAGTTTCAGCTCTAGATCTGAGACATAGAGAAGGGATGACGGCAAATTTTTCCTCGACTTTCCCTAGCTCTCAGAATAAGAGGCAAGTTCAATCTTTTTGGAAGGATGCTTTTCGTAAACCACGCACTGCCCGAGGCTGGCTGGGCACAGCAGTGGACCAGAGTACTAGCAGTGGCAGTGCGCTCATTTTTGGAAACCGTAGTTTCAACTCTATCATCCTTCCTAGCACCTGAATTCAATTTCCTCATATTTCAAAGGTCCATGTTTTCAGATCTGAGGCATTTGAGGAAGCAAATATTACAAGCACATAGAAATAACACATTTTTGTGATTATTATCATTTTTTAAAAAATAAATGTAACCTAAAGAATTCAAATTAAGGCACTTTCCAAAATCATTCACAATAGTAGTTAGGTTGATAAAGATTTTTACTCCTTTTTCCAAATGGTTTTGTCTCCTATCACCCACCTGAGTATAACTGGGCCTCTCTCAATTCTGAAAAAAAAACAAAAGAGAAAAGAAGTTATGGAAGTTATCTGAGATTTGTAGGAAGTACCCAACAGAAGGAGCTTTAGGAGTCATCATAAAGCAATGGTTTCCATTAGAACCCCTGCTGTCAGTCCTGCATTCATTTCTTCATACAGCGTTAAGATTCCATCTTCCAGCCAAGAGCTCAAAGGGAAGAGGGGTTGGGAACTTTGAGCATAAAGATAACACAAGCTTGACACTGGAAGCATATGGGGTCAAACTGAGGCAAGATTAAGGATTCCACTCCTCAGTGGGTCAGCTGGCTCTGCAGTGAGAGACATGGTTCTAAGTCCACATCATACATAACTCTTGGATTCATAAGCTACCTGTTCTAGGGGATGTATGGTTCAAGTGACACCCACTACCAAGCTGGGGCAAACTACACCATTTGCATTTACAGTTGACAAAGCATTTTCACAGGTATGTTCTCAATGGGCTACTTAAGTGCAGAAGAGCAGGAAAAATAAAGGAGAGTCAGATCAAGGAATGTCGTGTCTGAGCTAACCACTTTTGGTATTAAGTGTTGTTTCTCCCTGTTCTGCTTGTGAGCATTCCCTAAATCCATGTTGCCAGATGTGAAAAAGTATGTATCTGAAAAGATGCCATGCAAATAAAGTTTTAGCACATATAGAAAATTATAAAAATGATGGGGACTTGTAATTTATAGTAAATATGAAAAGTGATTAAGTACATATAAGGGTTTCAGATTCTATCAAGCTGCCTAGGAATTTCAGCATTTTGTACACAGCCATATGGGCTAAGGCTTCCCTGATGGCTCAGTGGTAAAGAATCCACCAGTAGTGCAGGAGCCACAGGTTCAGTCCCTGGGTGGGGAAGATCCCCTGGAGGAGGGCATAGCAACCCACTCTTGCCCTGAGAACCCCAGGGACAGAGAGGCCTGGCAGGCAACAGTCCATTGGATCACAAAGAGTCAGATATGACTGAAGTGACTTAGCATGCATGCATGTGTGTTATATGCTTACAAGTTACCATGAGCAGAAGATTTTATATTTGAAGAGTGCCCCTTAAATACCTAGAATACTTTGTTTAATAAATATACATGAAGGCTCCATTCTAGAACGCTTCAGAAATTGTAAGTAAACCTAATCCTTACAGCCTTGTGAGGTAAAAGCTATTACCTTCCTCATTTTACAAATGAGGAAAATACAGTGTAGAATGCTTATCAGGTGGCAGAGGTGGGCCCAGAACCCAGGCAGCCAGACTCCTGAATCCCTGTTCCTACCCAGGTTCCTGCCCTCGAGGTGTTGCCTCAACCAGTGATGCTCAATTCTTCCTCCTCCTGGTCAGTACCAGTGCCCACATGCAGCAGAAACTCAATAAATTATAACTACAAATACTAGCTCAAATGGAATATAGCTAGAATAGTTTCTCTTGATTCTCTTTCTCAATTAAAAATAATTTTTAAATAACCAAATTAATTCTGCATTAATTGTTGGATTGTATATTTTCCTCTTCCATTAATGTAGATTGAGAAATGAGTGTATTTAGTTAAAAGACTTCAAATTGAAACAAGAGGCTATTAACTGAAAAAATTAACAAAGCCAAAAAAAAGATGTGAAATATTAGGGGAAGCCAGCCATTTCCCATTTTCCCATACTCTGGTGCAGATGTTTATCTTTCCAGGAAACTTCAACATCAAAAGTCCATTAAGTAGATAAATTTACCTTGGATTTTCTCCATATCTGACTGCATTTTTTCTATGGGGAGAAAAGAAGATATTCAGTTTGCATTCCATTATCTAGCTGGAAAACACTTCCTCTCAGGCAATACAGTTATTCAGAGCATAAACCCTCAGAGATCCCTCTTCTCACATTACCTGTGAACTGCTTCAGACTCTCAGTCAAGAACAGACACTTCTGAGCAAAAATGTGGATTTTCTCTTGCAGGTCTGGAGGTGTGATCCAGGGTTCAGGAATCCTGATTCTTTCAGCCCTACGTTTAAAAAAATCCATGAGTGAATCCCCCCCCTCCCACCCAAACTTCTTTCAGGGTCTAGGACAAAGCCTGGGCTAAACTGGCCAGTCAGTGGATTGGTGGACAGTCTTTAATAGCAGCCAGTAGAGCCCTTTTCCTATTCTCTTCCTAGACTGTGATCCTCTGGACCAGAATAGGGGAGTCATCTTACCTTCATATTCTCCCACAGCATTAGCTTCTGGCTTTTCAAATGGCATATGCCCTCAGAAAGATTCACTGAATTAAACTGAATATAAGCCTGACCTTGCCAGAAAGCACTAGATTCCATGATCAAGTCCTTGATATTCATGGCAGGCAATGGCCCATAACCCTCAGGTTCCCAAATACGGCAAGAGTGACATTTTCAGACAGACAGGTACTCTCTGGACAATATCCAGTTGCCTACCACCCCCTCAAAGGGTCTCTGGCAAACACTGACTGCTAATTACACACCCAATATCCCTTCTCTCACCTTCCAAATTTTACTGGGTTCATGCCTGCCTAGTCTGAATGTGACTAACCTCTGGCCAATGAGAGCTAACAAGTATCTTGCATGAATTTGAGAAGTCTGCTTAAAAAGGAATGGAATGTGACTTATCTCTTTCCTGCTGGTTAGCATTCTAGGAAGTTTCTTGGGCTGTAAGAATGAGGAGCATAGCTTATGTATGGCAGAAGAGTAAATGGAGAGAAACCTGAGAGTCTGATGATAATCACTGGAGCCACCAAACCAGCCCTGGGCTAGCTATCTGCACATTTCTTTAATGGTGGCAAAATGTTTTAGTTATGTTTAAGTCAAGTCAAAGATTAAGTCAAAACTTTTTCAGAGTCAAACCCGAACTTAACATTCAAAGATGCTAGAACCTAAAGGATCTATCTCTGTGTTAGTTCAGAACTAGACTGACACCAAAAAGTAAAAGCAGCAAGTGAGGGCAGTATTTGTTAGGGCCGGTTGGCAGGGACTAGTACCAGTTCTAGCTCAATACCATCCCATCTCAGCAGCCCTCAAAAAGCTCAGCTCTATCAATAATTCTATTCACATGGCCCTTCCAGCCCATCTCCTCCTCAAATGCTCTCTCACAATCAAGCTGCGCTTCCTCTGAAGGGTTTTCACCCTTCAGGGTTTTACTTAGCTTCAAAGTTCAGTTTCCTCAAAGTCAGGCTTTACCCCAGTAGGCATTCCTACAACAAACATTATATTCCCCAAGGTCTATCCCATCTGTCCTTGCCATCTAACACTGAAAACAATTTAATTGTGGCTTTTTGCCCATTCTGGGCTTTTCCCACTTGGTCATGTTCCAACTTCCAGGTAGCTCTTCCTCACTGTCCATCTGATGATACAGTAGAGAAATAATAAAAACAAGAGCCAGAATCCAGGTAACTCATGACTCATTTCTGAGCTGGTCACACTTTTCTTAGCCTGTATTTTCCCCATTACAGAAAAAAGAGAGCCAGAAACAAAGACAGAGATAACAAAAGAGAAAGGATTCTGAAACAAAAACTATAAAATACCCTTGCACTTTGCCCGAGGCCCTGTGCTTCCACCCTCTCCACAGACGTGTCCTCATAGACTACCAGCACCCTCTCAAGTGGGCCCCCACTTCACTCCTCACCCTCAGTATTTGTCAATAATTCCTTAGTTTTACTGAGAAGAGCTGCAGTCCATCTAGTTCTTTGCACACTAGTGACTCAGTTCGGGGACAGACAGGATATGTGTCAAATTTGGTAAGATGTCCTCAGGCTCTGGGCTCCTTCCAGAGTTTCTAAGTATGAGGGAAAGTCTACTCAGGCTTGATTTAGCACTGGGGAAAGAGAAAACTGTACCTGCTCAATGTGTCCCCGATGTCCTACAAGAGAAAGGAAAATGAAAACCATGAGAAATCATTTATAATGTCAGTTTTCTCTCACAGATGTTTGTTAGAAACTGAGCTACAGGCTGGCCCTCCTGGGTGAAACCAGGGAGACAAGGAGCACACACTGCGTAAAACCTGGGCAGAGGAAACTGGGATACACACTATTTGCTATTCCAGCACCTTCCTGCATTCCCATCCTGCACGCTGGTCAAAGATCTCAAGATTTCAAATCTACTAACTCAAGCATCTCACTCTTGGACCACAACTGCCTACCTGCCTGCCCAGCTTGCTTTCTTTGACCTATTATTGTGTGTGTGTGTGCGCTAAGTTGCTTCAGTCGTGTCTGACTCTTTGTGACCCTATGGAGTGTACCCTACCAGGCTCCCCTATCCATGGAATTCTCCAGGCAAGACTACTGAGGTGGGTTGCCATTTCCTCCTCCAGGGGATATTCCCAACCCAGGGATCGAACCCATGTCTCCTGCACAGGCAGGCTGATTCTTTACCGCTGAGCTACCAGGGAAGACCCCGATATTGCCTTAATACAGGCTAATTATTTTAAAAATATCTCTCCACTTGGGTTTCCCAGGTATTGCCCCATGATTAAATTCAAGCTTACATTATGTCTCCTTCTAAAGATACTTGATATTTACTTTCTTTATTGGTGGTATGTTATAGCTACTATTTTTCCTTTTGTAATTAAAAAGTAATCTCAAATGACATTTTGAAATTAACATTCCAGCCCTTATCGAACTCCCTCTCAGATTTAGCATCTGTAGATAATTATTGTCTAAATTACCTTTCACTATGATAGCTGCCAAATGATCATTTTCTTGCCTCAAAATTCCTTGTACATTACTTAGTCGACAGTCTACTGGAAGGAAGAATTTTCCCTTATTTATTATTAGTATGGACCTATCAATTCCTACTTTATTCAATGGGTTATAACTCATCACTATTCTTAATTATTTCGGTGCTCAAAAAATCTGAGACTTGGTCAGAGAATCTGTCACTTTTTTCCTATCTCTTCTCATCCCATTCTCCCCATTATTATCTGGTTTATCATTCCAGTGTTTCCCTTGCAAATACCTGCAGATACATGTATTTTCTAATTATCTTTTCTTTCTTACACAAAAAGCATAATCTATATTTTGCACTTTGATTTTTTTCACTTCCTAATACATTATAGAAACGCCTCTATATCAGTTATACCATAGGTATCTTCCTTTTTCTTTTTTTATAGTTGCATAACATTCCTCTGTGTGTGTGTTCATACATTAAAATACAGTTAGGCAACAGTGGCCATCTTGCCCTGTTCCTGACCTTAGTGCGAATGCTCCCGTTCTCCACATTAAGATTCAGTTTACTTTTCAAATGACTTCTACCATGACCACTCTCCCCCATGGAGTCCACAACTTGCCCCCTTCTTTCTCTACTTTTCTTTATCATCCAGTTTTGATTTCATGGTCCATGTGTTCAGAAATATTCTCACAAATACCTTAAAAAATTAAGCAAACCCATGGTTGCCACTGGGTAGAAAGGGATGAGGAGTGACTGTTTAATGGGTACGAGGTCTCCTTCTGAGATGATGAATGTGTTCTGGAACTATACAGCTGTGATGATGGCATAACGTTAAGTTTACTAAATGTACCAAGTTGTACACTTTGAAATGGTTAAAATGGTTAATTTATGTTATGTATGTTTTATCATAATCAAAAAGCCAGAACAGGGGGAGTTCCCTGACCAGTTCAATGGTTAGGATTTTGTGGTTTCACTGCCATGTGCCCAGGTTCAATCCCTGGTCAAGGAACTAAGATCCTATAAATAGTGTGGCAAGGCCAAAAACAAAAAAAACCTCTCACATTTTGCAAAGCCCTAATCCTGGATGATCCCAACTACCAGCTTTCCCTAGGCCTGGAACCAGAACAGTCACAATCATAGAATGAAAAGCTGGGATGGGAAAAAGTCACACAACTGGACAAATTCTGATATAAACTGACGTTCACTGACCAAGTAACTCAACTACGTCTTGCAAACCAATTTGCTTTCCCATACTCTGAAACAGTAATTTCAGAACTTTCCCACAATCCTCAAACTCATTTTCTCTAACCCCTGCTCCATGGCAGCAAAAGAGGATAGAAGCCAAGACGTTTTTGCTACCAATCCTCACAACCTGCTGCATCTACCTGTCCCCACCCTCCTTTCTTCTTATACAACAGAGGATACTTCAAAGCTAAGTCCCTTCTACATGCTTCAGTACCCTTCCTTCTGCCTTCTCAGAAACAGTGCATCAGAGATGAGTTCATCCTTAGAGCTTCAGTAAATTTTCTTCACCTGAATCTTTACAACAGATGCTCCTCTCCACATTTTTTTAAAAGATATGTTTAACTGGTTTCTTTAAGCATCCTCTCCCCATAAAGCCCCACAATTCGACCTCATCTCCAAGTATTTTCTTTATATCTCTTTCATAGCCTTATTTATTGAAATAGTCATTTACTCTCACATCTTCCATTCACTCTGTCACTACAACTTCTCCTCATGTGGCTCTTGCCCAGACTGCTCCACTCGGGCAGCTCTATACAAAGTTTATCAAGGATGCTCATGTTTTTAAACCAAATGGATCTCAGCCTTCATATTATTTCACCTCAACTGCATTAGCCTCTGTTGTCCACTCCCCCCTTCCAGAAACATTCTTCCTCCCTGATCACATATTGCCTCTCTGGTAAACTGTTCCCCCTGCAAGCTCTTCCTTCTCTCTCTAGCTATTAAATATTGGTGTTCATTAAAGCTCAAGATTAAGCCTTCTCTTTTTAATCTGAAGTAGGAGTTGGTGAACTTTTTCTAAGAAAAAGGCCATACAGTCTCTGGCACAACTACTCAACTCTGGTGCAACAGATAATACAAAACAAATAAATGGGCGTGGCTATGTTCTAATAAAAATGTATGGACAATGAAGCTTGAACTGTATGCAATTTCACATATCACAAAATAACAAACGTTCTTCTGATTTTTCTTCCCCAACTATTCAAAACTAAAAAGCACAATGAGCTCGCAGGACACAGGTGGTGGGCCATAGTTTCTTGACCCTAAACCCATCAGCCCCTTTTTAATGGCAACACTGATGATATTTGTTTGTTCACTTCTTTATCATATGATCTCGACATCAGAATTTAAATTTCAGGAGAGCTTATTTATCCACTTAATTCCACTGCTTGACCCAGAACAGAAAATTCATATGCACTGAATGAACAAACAACAGACAAACAGTCAGCTCATTTCCTGTGGTCTTGCTGGGCTGGGTCTACTGCAGCTTTATCACCCATACAACCAAGATTAAATCCCAAGACTGCTTGGGCTGACCACTTCTTGTGGTACTTGTTATTTTGTGGTTGTCATAGTGCACACATACATGTTACAATTATAGGATACTGGGGTGAGGATAATCTTTAAATGACATGTGGGCCAAATTCCTCATTACATGAGTAACTGAGTTCACTGAGGCCCAGAGAGGTCAAGAGCCTTGCCTGTGATCAGACTTCTTATCAGTGCAGGACAGGCTTGAGCAGGACAGGTCTTCCTTTTGACCTTTCCACTACATGGTGCAACTGACTGACCCAAGTTGGGCCAACCAGGGCCTCTATTGACATTTCCCTTCCAACATGCCCTTGCTACAATCAGAGTTTCAACAAGGGAGTAGGGGGCCCTGGATACTGCTTGGCAGAGCAGGAGCTGTCTTGGCAGGGGGCTTTCCGTCTTACCTGCAGGAGCTCCCTGGTGGGTTGCTGCTGCTTCTCTTCCAGCTGGGCAATCAGGTTGCTGAGGTGGGAGATGTTGCAAGAGAACTGAGTGATGGCACCATTGATACTGTTGTAGATGGCCAAGTCTAGCTCCTCAAGACGGGCCAAAAGGCGATACTCATGCTCCTTCAAGGAGTGATACAGCTGCTCAAACTCCCAAACAATCTTCTCCCTCTCCATCTGGGTCAGGCTCTGTGTAGAC
Source organism: Bubalus kerabau (assembly GCF_029407905.1). Taxonomy (NCBI): domain Eukaryota; kingdom Metazoa; phylum Chordata; class Mammalia; order Artiodactyla; family Bovidae; genus Bubalus; species Bubalus kerabau. Next base: position 22,357,401 of record NC_073626.1, read on the forward strand.
CACAGGGAAGGGCAGTGAAGAGAGGAAAGGCTGCTTCTAGAGCCCTTCACATTTCTCCCCTGTCTATCTACCCCAAGACCTCATTATTTCATCCCAGTATACTAAAACAAGCATCTTGTTCACTCACTTATTCTTTTCCAGTCTTTATTGACTGGATATACAATGGCAGAGAACTGAATTACCCCAGTGATAATCAAGGCAGTCTGGAAAAAAAAAAAAAAAAAAAGCCACAGTCTCTGCTCTCAAGGAACTCAGTCAAGTGAGAGTCAGGTTCATGTGAAACATGTCATCATGGCTAGATAAGCAAAAGTAGGGTGACAGCATTCAGTAAAAGTTGATACAGTTCCCAGAAGCAGTGTTCACAAAGTCTTGAAGGATGACTAGAAGTTCACTTTATGGTCAAAGAACGGGAGAGCTTTCCAGGCAGAAGAAATGCCATGGACCAAAGAATGGAAAGGCAAATGATGGGGTCTGGCTGGAGCACATGAGTGCTTGTGAAGACGGCAGATAAAGTAAGAGATGAGAAGCCTGGCAGGACTTCACTGCAAGTGGGAGCCACGAAAGACTGTCAGAGAAGTCACATGATCAGATGGGTGCCCTGTGGAGGATGGTTTGGAACATACAAGCAAAACTTCTACAATGCTCACATAATAACCTTGATTAGTTTCCTTAAACCTTTCACATGTAATCCATTCCCTCTATCTGGCCTTCTGTCTCACTGGCTTTGAGCATAATTCTCTACTGGCACAGTTTGTTTGCCGAAGGTTGTCTGTCCTTCCTTCTCCACCACTTGTCCCACTGAGGGACTCCACAAAAGCTTATTTCGGAATAAAGGGTCAGCAAACTCCCGTGTTTACTCCCTTGGAGTAAAATTTTATTGGGAAACAGATCCACTCATGTAAATGGTGTCTTTAGCTGCTTTTGAGCTACGGCAAGGGAGCTGACTGGTTGTGATAGAGATATGGGCCACAAAGCCAAAAATATTTACTCTCTAGTCCTTTACAGGGAGAAGGCGATGGCACCCCACTCCAGTACTCTTGCCTGGAAAATTCCATGGACGGAGGAGCCTGGTAGGCTGCAGTCCATGGGGTCATGAAAAGTCGGACACTTACTGAGCGACTTCACTTTCACTTTTCACTTTCATGCATTGGAGGAGGAAATGGCAACCCACTTTAGTGTTCTTGCCTGGAGAATCCCAGGGCTGCCATCTGTGGGGTTGCACAGAGTAGGACATGACTGAAGCGACTTAGCAGCAGCAGCAGCAGTCCTTACAGAAAGGTAAGGGACTATTTTTTCCAGAACAACCACCCTCTCCCCCAAATATCCTTACCACAAAGGCCTTGGGAAACTAGGAGAAGGGAACAAAGAGAAAAGTTCAGAATAGAATCATTGCCAAGAAAAAGAACATTCCAGCAAGAAGCAACAGTCAAGTTTATGGAAAGCCACTGTCAGCATCTGTCTGTAGAACAATACAAAAGGCCACTAACCAACACCCAAGAATTTCACCTGGATCAACCCTGATCTGCACAAAGCTAGCAGATTAAACTTTTGCTAGGTCATATCTCCAGGGGTTTTAAAGTTGACTATTCCATCCTTTTCCCCCCAAATGTGGGAGCCCTTGGTTCTCCAGGTGAATTCCCAACTGCCATGTAAGGTTGTTCCACCCGTACCTATTAAGTTCTGGGTGATCTGACTGCACAAGGTTAAGGGAAGTTTACAAGTCTTACAATATAAAAGAGTGACCAACAGAACTGATATTATCTGTGAATTCCCAGGAACCTCACCAAGAGTTCAGCTCGCGCCTGCTCTCCCTGTGCCCTTCGCCTCTTCTTTAAGTCTTTCACTCTTTTTAGGTGGTCCAGCTGGTTCTGGATTTGCTCCTGAAAAAGCAAAAACAGGTATACAGTTCAAGATAAGGCAGGTCTTAGCACCAGTGTGACTCTTCTGCTTATCACCTGTGCAACCCACTTTCATGATGCCAAGTTCTTGGTGACAGCCTGTCCTTGGATCACACTGCCATCACCGTGGCACCACATCTCTCCTTTGGTAGTTTGTATCTTTAAGTTTGTATCTTAAATGGTGGGTTACCTACCTGCCTTTGGAAGGATACCACATGGCTTAGTCGAAAGGTGAATGGACTGGAAGGCTTTAGTTGTCGAGCTTTCAGGGACGGGTAGGGAGAGAAAAGGACTTAACTTCTCCTATTTTCCCCTGGTGTGACATGAGCCAACACCACCTTCTCAACCTACTAGAGTATTCAGTGTGAGTAAAATCATAATTTTGAAAGCACCATAAATGTTCAGTGAATAACTTTGCATGAACGTACTCACATTTACACATGTACATAATTGTGTGCATGTTCTTGCAGTCCTCAAACACAGATTATGTGCACGCCTTGAATGTTGTCTTACAACTGTTTTATATTTAATACTTTATTCCCGTGTTATTGTTGAGCTGTGCCTATCTGTTGGTTCACAAGGGGATCCACACAGCATTTTATTTCACTCAGTCTTCATAAGTCTTATCTCCTATGAGTCTCACAGTGGTTAAATGACTTAGGCAGTAAGGAACTTGTTCTTTTCCGGGAGGTTCTAGAAGAGGACGGAGCACAGGGAAGTGCTGGGGGAAAGGAGAGGTGATGGGCATCTATTTGATGTGAATACAGCCAGGCAACGTCCGACTGTGTTTTGTCTGAGATCATCTAGGAGCCAACAGGAATGCGAGCCTCTCTGAAGCTTGTCGCTGCGTACGTGCTTTTACAGTTATCTTATATACAGTCAAGAGGGGTCTCCATGGGCCGTCATGTATAATGTGCCCGTGAGAGGGTAAACACAGAGGCACATAACGCAATGAGGGTGGGGAGACTTCTGGCTTCATCAACAGCTACAGGTTTTCCTCCCAAATCTCAGTGCCGAGGCTCTGGAGCGGACAGAGGAAATGACGGCTGTGAACCACACGTCCGGCTCAGCCATTTTCTAGGCGGAAAAAAGGAAGCCCCTTTGGCTCTCTCCTCCCTTTGTCCGACTCGCGCTCCGGCCCCTCCCCGGCCCGCGCGCCCGGCCCTCACCTTGAAGCCCTCCACCGCCTCCTCGAGCGGCAGCACGCTGTGGCCGCGGTGCTCGCGGGAGCGGTCGCACACCACGCAGATGGGCATCTGGTCCTCCTCGCAGTACAGCTTCAGGGGCTCGCGGTGTTTCTCGCACACGCCCATCTCGCCTCCGGGCCCCGACGGCCGCTCGGTGCGCAACTGCTTCACCAGCTGGGTCACGTTGGCCAGGTGCCGGTTGGGCCGCATGTGCCGCTGCGGGAAGGTCTCCCGGCACTGCGGGCACGACACATTGGTCTCCGCCGCGCCCCAGCAGCGGGCGAGGCAGGCGCAACAGATGTTGTGGCCGCAGTCGAGCATCATGGGCTCCACAAAGTACTGCAGGCACACGGGGCAAGTGGTCTCCTGCTGTAAGCACTCGGCCACGCTCCCGGAGGCCATGGCGCGGGCCCGCGGGGGCGAACGGGCATGGGCCCCGGTGCTCAGCCCAGCGCGGAGCCCAACTCGACTGCGCTCCCTCCTGTCCGCTGTTTCTGGGCGGTGCGGAAAGGCCAGGCGGGCTGACGGAGGGCGACGCCTCCCGGGCCGATCCCAGACGCGTCCGCGCGCTGGAACCGCGGGGTGGCCGGGCCTCTCCCTGAGCCGCTGCGCCCGGCGGAGGGAGTATGGAGATACCGCGGCCCCACCGAGCCCAGCGACTATGCGAAGGGACAGCAAGATCGCCGCCGATCGGACTCCCGGAGCCCGGCGCTCAAAACGCGCAGGACAACGTGGCCTCGTCGGAGCGGATCCCAGCGGCCGCGCAGGCCCCACCCCTGCGCGAGCGGAAGGGGCGGCTCGGGGGCGGGGCTTGGGCCGGACCTCCTGCGTGAGGCTGGAAATTCCGGCCTCAGGCCTGGACGGTTTCTTTCTCTGGGAACGCGGGAGGCCTCGCCGCCAGCGCGGGGGCGGAACGCGCGGACGGAAGCTCCTTGGCTACGGGGTCCTAGAGGCAGGCGGTGTCCGCGGCGTGCGGCGGGGTCAGTATAACCCCTGCCTGCCCGCTCCGGGCGCCCCCGCCGAGCCTTGGGCCTTGGACCTGGATCCCGGGTCTTTTGTTGGGTTTCCTCTCTGGTGCCCAGGCCTCTGCCGCGGCGAGAGAAAGCTAGCTTTGTGTTGGTGTGGGAAGAAGAGACATCTGGCTTCCCCGGTAGGCCAGAGGGCTGGGAGTAGCCGACTCAGTCCCACCCAGCCTGTGAGGAACTTTATCAAACAACCCCATTGACAGGCGCTCGCCGTTCTGTTTCGTAAAAGAAAGGCTTAATTATTAGATGAAAACATTCTGTCACAGAAACAGGCAAGCCCAGTTCTGCTACTTCCTACTGTGCCTAAGCAAAGTGGTCTACCATTCTGAGCTTCAGTTTCCACTCTGGTGAAATGGGAGTAATTATACCCCAGCGAAGAGGGAGACTTCGTACAACTTTTTAACCCTAAGGAGGTTTACCATTAAAATAAAAAAATACCCACTGCCTAGAACTTAATAGAACTTAAACATGCTTGCTCATTAATAAAATACCTACTGCCTAGAGCTGTAGTGAATAGAACTAAACAGGCTTGCTCCTTCCCAAAGTATAGGGGGAATGATAATCCACAGGCTGTTTTCATTATCCAACAAACTTGGAAAATTTTTGCGTTGTTCGCCCATCCCTACTTTCGTGTTTCCTGTTTTCCTTTGCTACTTTCTCGATATTGTCCTTTATCCTCTAAATTTAATTGAATTTGGACAGCCTTGCCTGTCTGTGTTTATTTTAATTTCCATTATTATATTTTGAACTAAGTGATTTCAACAATGTCAGTTTACAAATCTTTTTTAAATTAGTTAGTAACTGGTTGAATGTTACCTATTCCACCAGTTTCCTTGTTTATACGCTTTTTCTGTAGCCTATTTACACAATGTTTCAAAGAAACTGAGATCAGATACTTCAGTAACTCTGTGAGGACAGAGATTTCTCTCCAGACCTCCTGGATTGCTGTTATCCCTTGTATATAATTATATGAAAGGATTTCAATATTTACTGGATTATTAGGCTAAAAATTAATGGTTCCAGGGTCACATTCTAGGCATACTTCTTATCTTTATCACAGTTGTTCAGTTGCTAAGTCATGTCTGACTCTTCAACGCCATGGACTTCAGCACACCTGTTTTCCTTTTCCTTCAGTATCTCCTAGAGTTTGCTCAAATTCATGTCCATTGAGTCGGTGATGCCATTCAACCATCTCATCCTCTGTTGCCCCCTTCTCCTGCCCTCAATCTTGCCCAGCATCAGGTCTCTTCCAGTGAGTCAGCTCTTCACATCAAGTGGTTGAAATATTGGAGCTTCAGCTTCAGTATCAGTCTTTCCAATGAATATTCAGGATTGATTTCCTTTAGGATTGACTGGTTTGATCTCCTTGCTGTCCAAGGAACTCTCAAGAGTCTTCCCCAGCACCACAATTCAAAAGCATCAGTTCTTTTTCCTGTAGTTCAGTCGCTCAGTTGTGTCCTACTCTTTGCGACCCCGTGGACTGCAGCATGCCAGGCCTCCCTGTTCATCACCAACTCCCTGAGTTTACTCAAACTCATGTCCATCGAGTTGGGTAAGAGCGTTAATAAGTAAACTATTGGGAGGGTACTGGCAAACTGTAAGAGAATCTGATTTGGAGTGTTTAGGAATGAATACACGAAAGAAAATTTGGACAGACAATACTGATAAATTTGGTTAGATAAAGTCATTAAAACAAAGCAATGGTGATAAAATTGCTTGTGGAGGACAGACTCTGTGTCTGGGAGGAGGTTCCATTGATGCTTTGCGAACACAATTTGTGAATGACAAATTGATGGTGCAGGTCATAGTAAGGCAATAGCAACTAGGAGGACCCATCTAGAGACTAATGCAATAGTGACACAAGAGGACATTAGTAGAATAAGAGCTGATAAGGAACAGAGGAATGGGCAGGTAGGCTAGAAAAGAATCAGGATACTCAGTGCCATTCTCCTCAGGTATTTCTAAGGAAAATGAAGGTGAAACAGGCAAGGAGGAGAGAGACATCTTAAGACAGAGCAATAAAGAGATGTGTAGTAGTGAAGTATACAGGAAACAGAGAGGAGAGTAAGACATTTGATAAAGGAGAGGGATTTGGGGGTAGAGGATGAATTGGAAGATTGGGATTGACATATATACACCATTGATTCTATGTGAAAAATAGATAATTAGTGAGAACCTACTGTATAGCATGGGGAACTCTGCTCAATACTCTGTGGTGACCTAAATGGGAAGGAAATCAAAAAAAGAGGATATATGTACATGTACAGCTGATTCACTTTGCTATACAGTAGAAACTAATACAACATTGTAAAGCAACTATACTCCAATAAAAACTTAGAAAAAAAGAAAGAGGGATTTGCTTGCACTTTGGAAAGCGATAGAAGTTCTCCTTTTCAACAAGTGTGGCTTTGTGGTTTTCTGACCATCTCCCAGCAACCCTACCAAAAGAGAACCCACAGGGCAAACTCTCAGAATGGGCTACTATGGATCTAAAGGAGGACTGAGAATAAAAGGAAGGGGGAAAATTCAGGAAATTTTTTAAGAATAATTGATTTGTACCAATTCTTCCTCTTATTCTTCCAGGTTGATGGGGAAGGAGAGATGACTTTTTCATTTAATAAGTACCTATTAAGAAGTTATTATATATTGCACTCTGTTCATTAAAGCACAAAATCTTTCTAGATCCTGCAAGGTGATACTAGTATCATGATCTTCATTTTATGGCTGGGGAAATTGTTAACTAAATTGTCTAAGATCACAGAGTCAGTGAATGACAGAGCTAGGACTGGAATCTGGGTAGACCAGCTCCAGAGAGTAAGTTCTAACCATTACAATATGTGTCCTTTCTAGCTGTCCCAGGTATCTGCTAGACAATTAAAAAAAAAAAAAATCCAATACCAGTATTGCTGTCATTTAGTTCTTTTAACAACATTCCCTGGTGTAGGTTATTGCTTCTAACAACCAGTGTGAAGGGTCCTAGATCAAAGAACAATCTAAGACAAGATATAGGTTCAGTTCAGTTCAGTCGCTCAGTCGTGTCCAACTCTTCGCGACCCCATGAATCGCAGCACGGCAGGCTTCCCGGTCCATCACCAACTCCCGGAGTTCACTCAGACTCACGTCCATCGAGTCAGTGATGCCATCCAGCCATCTCATCCTCTGTTGTCCCCTTCTCCTCCTGCCCCCAATCCCTCCCAGCATCAGAGTCTTTTCCAGTGAGTCAACTCTTCGCATGAGGTGGCCAAAGTACTGGAGTTTCAGCTTCAGTATCATTCCTTCCAAAGAAATCCCAGGGCTGATCTTCTTCAGAATGGACTGGTTGGATCTCCTTGCAGTCTAAGGGACTCGCAAGAGTCTTCTCCAACACCACAGTTCAAAAGCATCAATTCTTGGGAGCTCAGCCTTCTTCACAGTCCAACTCTCACATCCATACATGACCACAGGAAAAACCATAGCCTTGACTAGACGGACCTTTGTTGGCAACGTAATGTCTCTGCTTTTGAATATGCTACCTAGGTTGGTCATAACTTTCCTTCCAAGGAGTAAGCGTCTTTTAATTTCATGGCTGCAGTCACCATCTGCAGTGATTTTGGAGCCCCCAAAAATAAAGTCTGACACTGTTTCCACTGTTTCCCCTTTGATTTCCCATGAAGTGATGGGACTGGATGCCATGATCTTCGTTTTCTGAATGTTGAGCTTTAAGCCAACTTTTTCACTCTCCTCTTTCACTTTCATCAAGAGGCTTTTTAGTTCCTCTTCACTTTCTGCCATAAGGGTGGTGTCATCTGTGTATCTGAGGTTATTGATATTTCTCCCAGAAATCTTGATTCCAGCTTGTGCTTCTTCCAGTCCACTGTTTCTCATGATGTATTCTGCATAGAAGTTAAATAAGCAGGGTGACAACATACAGTCTTGACAAACTCCTTTTCCTATTTGGAACCAGTCTGTTGTTCCATGTCCAGTTCTAACTGTTGCTTCCTGACCTGCATACAGATTTCTCAAGAGGCAGATCAGGTGGTCTGGTATTCCCATCTCTTTCAGAATTTTCCACAGTTTATTGTGATCCACACAGTCAAAGGCTTTGGCATAGTCAATAAAGCAGAAATAGATGTTTTTCTGGAACTCTCTTGCTTTTTCCATGATCCAGCAGATATAGGTTAGGAGAATTCAAAGAATATTCAGGTAATGCTGATACTGAAAAATGTGATTCCTTTAGTCATTTTATTTAATTTTTTTTGCCATGCCCTGATGTGCAGCTTGTGGGATCTTGGTTCCCAGACCTGGCATTGAAAACATCAAGTCCTAACCACTGGACCACCAGGGAATTCTCTAAATATGATTTCTTTTTGAATTGGCAATTAGCTTCCCCAAATTTAACTGTCTTCCATTTCCTGAGGATAAAATCTTTGGAGACATTGGGGAAGAAAGCTAATCTGACCCATTTTTTCAAACAGCAAGACTTTGGGGGATTTCACTGAATTACTGGTAAATACCCTCTGCCTCCTGCCCTTATTAAGCTCACAGGCCACTGGGGCTAGGTGGGGGCAGGGATGGCTAGCTACCGCCAAGAGGGTCACCATCAGTTTCTTTCCTCTCCATATACATAGTGACACTGTATCATTGAGAGGTGCAGTTCTATTCTTCTCTTGAATCTGGACTTGCCTAGAATGCTCTGACCCACAGAGTATAGCAGAATGACTCTACATGATGCTGGGCTTGGCCTACAGAGGACTGATATCTTCTGTCTTGGACTCTTAAGAGTCTTCAGCTACCATGGAAGATGTTTGTATTAGTGTGCTCTGGTTTCTGTAACAAAACATCAGCCTGTGTGGTTCAAACAACAGAAATTAATTTTTTCAGTATATTTTCTGGAGAGTGTAAGTCCAAGGTCAAGGTGTGAGCAAGGGTGATTTCTCCTAAGGTCCCTCTCCTTGGCTTGCAAGCAGTCGCCTTCTGGTTCTCACACAGCCTTTCCTCTGGTGCTCACTTTTCTAATGGTGTGTTTTGTTGTTTTTTGATTGAGTTAAGTGGCTTTATTAGAGAAAGCCAGGATTACAAAGGACTTGAGAGTTGGCCTTGGGGCCTTTCTTCTTGCCAAAGGTGGGCAAAATATTGACAAAGCTCTGGTTATACTGCATATACTTCTTGGCCCAGCCCCATCTTCTTTTTCTCCTGTTTGGCCACTTTGGGATTCTGACCCAGCATCAGCAGGGACCACGGACTTCACCTGTATGCATGTGGCCAGCTACTTGTTGGGTGCTCAGAACCTCCACCCCACACTGGCCCAGGGTAGCCTCATCCTCTAGGGGCATCCCTGCCAGGGGCACGACTTGAGTGATGTCCTTGAGGGAGGCTACACGAACTTAGATGGATGACCGTCTCCTGGCCTGCCAATGCAGAAGATGTGAATTCTTGCCTGGAAGATCCCATGGACAGAGGAAGCTGGCGGGCTGGTCCATGCGGTCACAAAGAGTCAGATATGACTTAGAGACTAAACAACCACAACTCCTGGCCTGTCACCTCCAGTGTGTGTAGCTATTGACCAAGGACAAAGAACTGCAAGTCGGTGACTAAACCGTAGCCACGGTTTAGTAGCCACGGTTTAGTCACCGACTTGCAGTTCTTTGTCCTTGAAAAGGAGAGAAGCGAAAAGCAAGGGAGAAAAGGAAAGATATAAGCATCTGAATGCAGAGTTCCAAAGAATAGCAAGAAGAGATAAGAAAGCCTTCTTCAGCAATCAATGCAAAGAAATAGAGGAAAACAACAGAATGGGAAAGACTAGGGATCTCTACAAGAAAATCAGAGATACCAAAGGAACATTTCATGCAAAGATGAGCTCGATAAAGGACAGAAATGGTATGGACCTAACAGAAGTAGAAGATATTCAGAAGAGATGGCAAGAATACACAGAAGAACTGTACAAAAAAGATCATCACGACCCAGATGATCACAATGGTGTGATCACTCACCTAGAGCCAGACATCCTGGAATGTGAAGTCAAGTGGGCCTTAGAAAGCATCACTATGAACAAAGCTAGTGGAGGTGATAGAATTCCAGTTGAACTGTTCCAAATCCTGAAAGATAATGCTGTGAAAGTGCTGCACTCAATATGCCAGCAAATTTGGAAAACTCAGCAGTGGCCACAGGACTGGAAAAGGTCTGTTTTCATTCCAATCCCAAAGAAAGGCAATGCCAAAGAATGCTCAAACTACCGCACAAGTGCACTCATCTCACACGCTAGTAAAGTAATGCTCAAAATTCTCCAAGCCAGGCTTCAGCAATATGTGAACCGTGAACTTCCTGATGTTCAAGCTGGTTTTAGAAAAGGCAGAGGAACCAGAGATCAAATTGCCAACATCCGCTGGATCATGGAAAAAGCAAGAGAGTTCCAGAAAAACATCTATTTCTGCTTTATTGACTATGCCAAAGCCTTTGACTGTGTGGATCACAATAAACTGTGGAAAATTCTGAAAGAGATGGGAATACCAGACCACCTGATCTGCCTCTTGAGAAATCTGTATGCAGGTCATGAAGCAACAGTTAGAACTGGACATGGAACAACAGACTGGTTCCAAATAGGAAAAGGAGTTTGTCAAGACTGTATGTTGTCACCCTGTTTATTTAACTTCTATGCAGAGTACATCATGAGAAACGCTGGACTGGAAGAAACACAAGCTGGAATTAAGATTGCCGGGAGAAATATCAATAACCTCAGATACACAGATGACACCACCCTTATGGCAGAAAGTGAAGAGGAACTAAAAAGCCTCTTGATGAAAGTGAAAGAGGAGAGTGAAAAAGTTGGCTTAAAGCTCAACATTCAGAAAATGAAGATGATGGCATCCGGTCCCACCACTTCATGGGGAAACAGTGAAAACAGTGTCAGACTTTATTTTTCTGGGCTCCAAAATCACTACAGATGGTGACTGCAGCCGTGAAATTAAAAGACGCTTACTCCTTGGAAGGAAAGTTATGACCAACCTAGAGAGCATATTCAAAAGCAGAGACATTACGTTGCCAACAAAGGTCCGTGTAGTCAAGGCTATGGTTTTTCCTGTGGTCATGTATGGATGTGAGAGTTGGACTGTGAAGAAGGCTGAGCTCCCAAGAATGGATGCTTTTGAACTGTGGTGTTGGAGAAGACTCTTGCGAGTCCCTTGGACTGCAAGGAGATCCAACCAGTCCATTCTGAAGGAGATCAGCCCTGGGATTTCTTTGGAAGGAATGATGCTGAAGCTGAAACTCCAGTACTTTGGCCACCTCATGCGAAGAGTTGACTCATTGGAAAAGACTCTGATGCTGGAAGGTATTGGGAGCAGGAGGAGAAGGGGACGACAGAGGATGAGATGGCTGGATGGCATCACTGACTCGATGGACGTGAGTCTGAGTGAACTCCGGGAGTTGGTGATGGACAGGGAGGTTTGGAGTGCTGCGATTCATGGGGTCGCAAAGAGTCGGACACGGCTGAGCGACTGATTTGATCTGATCTGACTGCTGCTACCAAGAAGATGGAGCCGAGAAAGAGCTTTATTAACCAAAGTTTTTAGGTTTGATGGATTCCACTTTATCAACTTTTTTTTTTCTTTTTGGTTACTACTTCCTGTTTTTGGTTACTGCTTTCTGAAACTCACAACCACATCCAGTCTTCATGCTCAAGGTCTGTAAAACCCACTCACCTGGCCCCTTTCTGGTCTATACTAACTCACCAGTTTTCTCCCCAGGTCTACACGGGCTCCGTCACTACTTCCTCGTTGAATTCCCGCCAGTTCGGTTGGTTTGCCAGGAACCTTCTCGCGAATAGAGCCCGCACTCTGCGTCCTTTCTGGGAACGAGTAAATGGTGTTCGCTCCTGTCCAGTCGGGGATCGGTCCCAGGTCATTAGGATCTTTGAGTTTAAACATCCTGGGGTTACAGAGGGAAGGCGAGGGAAGAAACGTCAAACCATACTCGGGATTCAGAGGTTCAGAGTTGCTGACTCTACTGAGAAAGAAGGTTTGGTTAATTTACAAGGATTCCCATTTTTCCGGAGAAACCTTAAACTACAAAAGAATTTAACAGCTCGTGAGGAATGCAGGTCCAGCGAATCTGAAGGTTTTGTTTGTTTACCCAGGAGAGCCAACCTGTCAGGATGGCCGAGTGGTCTAAGGCGCCAGACTCAAGCTCACACAAGCTTCCTCTGATAGAGGTTTCTGGTCCCCGAATGGGGGCGTGGGTTCGAATCCCACTTCTGACAGACTTTTTTTTTCTCTCTCCTTATCACAAACACTTTCTCAGCCATTGCATTCGTTCTTCTTTCTACTTTCCCCGCCTTTCAGCCCTAACGACTGACCCCTAATGAGGTCCGACCCCTTTCTTTTCCGTTGCTACTTATCATGGATCCCGTTTTTCTCTGTGCTCCGATTTGTCATGAAAGGCGCTTTTCACCGAACGCTTATTAACCTAGGGGCGTCCTGGCAGAAAAAGGAGCCTGATGGAAACGGAAAGACATGTACACAGACTCGGTGATTACAGACTGTCCTGAGATCGCGGGCTCTTGGGATCGTAGTCTCACGCCCTTTCTCACTGGCCGAACGTATCAAAAATTAAAAGTGCAGAAATTGAAAGTAGCTTGGTTCACTCTGTTAAGGGATTGGAATGTGAAAAGAAAAGAAGCAGGGAAGGTTCCACCGAGATTTGAACTCGGATCGCTGGATTCAGAGTCCAGAGTGCTAACCATTACACCATGGAACCGCTCTTGTTGAAGAGTTGCTACACTGTCCATCTGATATCTCTTTGTGCTCTTTTTTTTTTTTTTTTTCCCCTTTCCCATTGAGGTATAGTTGACTTATAATGTTCGTTTCAGGTACACAGCATAGTGATCCAAAATTTTTATAGACTGCACTTCATTTAAAATTATTCTATCCCTGTGCTTTTTATTATTTATTTTTACCAACAGAGATGTATAAAAAACAATTTAAAATGAAACTTGCCACTTTAACCTAAAGCTCTGCTCTTCTTCCTAATTGATTTTTTCTTCTTTTTTAATTTACGGGGGCTTTTTTTTTTTTTAAGAGGGATGGAAAATCTGGCACTTTTAAGGCGAAGGGTGATAGAGAGGCCAAACACAAGGGTGGGAGGTTGTGGGAGGTTGTTGGGAGGGTAAACCTTCCCTGGTTGTTTTCCCTGAGACTTCTTCCCATATTTCTTTCCTTTGATGTGTGGGTAAGGGCAGGATCCTTATCTGAGAAAACGGTTACTTCTGGCGGTTTTGATTTTGCCTTTATTTCCGACACATGCAAAAGCAAAGTGGATTTCCATCTTGCCCTTCAAAAGGGAAAAAAGAAAAATTAACATATATGTATTTTTTCTACAGCTTCGCTTTTCATTCTAGCATACCTGCAGATGCCTCCAGAGCAACCTCAAAGTTTCTTGGTGCTTCCTGCTTAGGTGTAATTATGGATTTGCCATTTTAAAATCTGTCCTTTCGCTCTGAGATGCCTTAAGTACAGGACAGGTTCTCACCTCTCTTTGACACCTGATGGTTCTGGTACACAGTATTAATAGAAACTTAATCTATGGCTTGTTGCATGCTGCTGCTGCTGCTGCTGCTAAATCGCTTCAGTCGTGTCCGACTCTATGTGACCCTATAGACGGCAGCCCACCAGGCTCCTCTGTCCCTGGGATTCTCCAGGCAAGAATATTGGAGTGGGTTGCTGTTTCCTTCTCCAATGCATGCATGCATGCTAAGTCGCTTCAGCCGTGTCCGACTCTGTGTGAACCTATGGACAGCAGCCCACCAGGCTCCTCCGTCCACAGGATTCTCTAAGGCAAGAATACTGGAGTGGGTTGCCATTTCTTTCTCCGCTTGCTGCATGAACACATAGATTAAAGGATGAATCAATGAATGCATGCATGAATTAAAGAAGGAGTGAATAAATAGCCCAGAGTCGGACTTTTTTGGAGGGGTGTCTTTTTCCTTCTCGCCACAGGCTAAATCTGACAAGTCTAAAGGACATAATTGTGGCTTTTTGCCAAGTGGAGGGTTCCTTTCCAGGTTCTAGCTCCCAGGTACGACATTCCAGTAGCCATGAAATGAAATGAAATGAAATGAAGTCGCTCAGTCGTGTCCGACTCTTTAAGATCCCATGGACTGTAGCCATAGGGCCCCACAAACGTGTCCTGGAGTGTGGATGGCCAAGAGAGGATGTCATAGTGCTGGGCATGGTCATTTATTTCTCTAAATTTTCATTTTATTGACATAGCATGATTATTTATCTAGTAATTGTTAAGAACAACATATAATAAAGAGATCATATATGTAGCATCACTGGAAAAAATACTCAGTATAAATTACTACTTTAGTCAGTCTAAATATTAATTACTGACCCTACATTCTTCATGGACCTCTGGTAATCTTCTAAGAATGAATTGCTTATGAATTCCTGAATCATTTTTCTGCCATTCATCTTTTTGCTGGATTTACAACCGAGCAAGTTGCCTGTCACAAAACACATGCTCAGTAAATATGGATTGAAGTGAATATATCTTTGGGGAGGTAGAGAGGGCAACAATGAAATTCAAAGACTTTGCCCAGGTCACTATACAGTTCTCCTAAGTTCTTCCCTCCATGCACATCAACTCTCTATTCTATTATATCTGTTGGTTTTAAAATTAAACCAGAACCTCAAAAGCCTACTCTTCAGCGATATCCTTTAAATTGTCCTCTGAGGCTAGACAAGGCAAAAAGGGGGCATAAATCAATGTTTTTTCAACCTTAGCACATTTTTTATCTCAGGGAAGGATAGTGGTTATGGAGCTGGAAGATAGGGCATCTGGCCATGCTGCTGCTGCTAAGTCACTTTAGTCATGTCCGACTCTGTGCGACCCCATAGACGGCAGCCCACCAGGCTCCCCCATCCCTGGGATTCTCCAGGCAAGAACACTGGAGTGGGTTGCCATTTCCTTCTCCAATGCATGAAAGTGGAAAGTGAAAGTGAAGTCGCTCAGTCGTGTCCAACTCTTCGCGCCCCCATGGACTGCAGCCTACCAGGCTCCTCCCTCCATGGGATTTTCCAGGCAAAATTACTGGAGTGGGGTGCCATCACCTTCTCCGATCTGGCCATGGGTTGGTTTATTTATTCATGAGTTTGGAGTTCAGAAGATTGCTCTTTTCCCTTGGAATCATCCATGGTTGGTTCACAAGGTGAATGTGAACCTCATATCGCAAGGTGAATGTCAACAAAAACCACTGAGGGGAATGTCTAGGGGAAGAAAGGACTGGGTCCAACAATCCAGAAACAATCTGTTCCCTCATAATCTGAGCAAGAATGGTTTACACTTACCTGGTAGCAGAGCTGAATCCAAAAAGAGCAAGTCAGTGTGGCTAAATCAGTGGTCAAGAACCAAGTTCAGCTGGAGTGTCCTGTAGAAATGGGGCTTTAGAACACATGACCCTACCTCAAACTGAAGATCTCAAGGTCTTCCTGGCGCCACAGCTCTATATACCTTACTCACTTCACAAATGAGGAAGATATTCTTTCATGTATTTATTTATTCATTACTACTTACCAGAAATATGTTTAGTTTTCATGATGTGGAGAAGTGAGACATATGGTTCTATACCTGACAAAGCTTATGATGCATAGAGAAAAGCAATTACACAAAATTTTCCAATTCCAAAAGTTATGGTAAATACTAAAATAAGTGATGGCTAGAGTGATAACAGAGCATGACCAATGCAAAACAATAGGAATACGCCATTAGTGTCAGGTAGCAATGAGGAAAACCTGCCAGAGGAAGGGATGGCTGAGCTGAGGCCTGCTACAAGCTCCCCAGCTTGTTCCATTTCTTCTTTGCCTTATTTATCAGATTGGGCTTTAAAAAATTTTTAAGTTACAGACTTGTGAATTCACCTATTGGACTTATAAAATAAATATCCACTCAATCTAACAACTCAAACAAGTGTCTAAAGTACAGTTTATAATCTCCCTGTCCTCTAACACTGTTACCACTGGAAACAATTTGAAGTATGTCCTTCTATACATTGTCTTGAGGTAATGTTCTTTGTCTTGGTAACTATATATTACAATGTCATTCATAGTTTCGTTGTTGGATTCTTTACCAGTGGAAATTGTGCATTCTTGTGGCCATTATCGGAGAAGGCAATGGCACCCTACTCCAGTACTCTAGCCTGGAAAATCCCATGGATGGAGGAGCCTGGTAGGCTGCAGTCCATGGGGTCGCTAGGAGTCGGACACGACTGAGCGACTTCACTTTCACTTTCCACTTTCCTGCATTGGAGAAGGAAATGGCAACCCACTCCAGTGTTTTTACCTGGAGAATCCCAGGGACGGGGCAGCCTGGTGGGCTGCCGTCTATGGGGTCGCACAGAGTCGGACACGACTGAAGCGACTTAGCAGCAGCAGCAGCAGTGGCCATTATGCCTCTATTGCTTGTCTTCTCTCCTAGGCACCAGGGCAGGGACTTTCTTCCTTGTTCCCATCCAGGTGCTCAGTGCCTAATTGTAATTCTGGAGAGAGATCAAGGGAGGCTTCCAGGAGACAGCAACTACCAAGCTGAAGGGTAAGAAACTTTGAGGGCAGGGGGAATTGCTTGGAGCAGAGACCGAGGGCGCCCAACAGAAGACGCAGAGACACCTGCTGAGTGGGGAAAGCGCCTCGATTTAGTGTGAGGTGAAGGGCAGCGGAGTGTAAGAAGAACCCCCACATCTCAGATCAGCATAAATAGGATTTAAAATGTGAAATGAGAAGGCTGCAGTGATGCTGAGAACTGCGGCTGGGCAGGATCTGTCTCCAGTTGCAAATGGATTCAGGGGGACTGACCGCCGTTCATCAGTCCACCATATATGGAATAATGCATCCATAATAACTACTACTGCATTTACGGGGCCTAAGTAAGTACTTAGGAGGTGGTACACAGTAGGATCTGATTTTTTCTTTTTTTACACAAAAGAATGAATTAAAGAGAGTCTGTTATGTGTTCTATACTGCTGGGTGATGAAAATACGAGGGAGTAAATACCATGCACAGTAGATGCTCAGTAACTTTTTGTTCATTGGAATAATCAGTTGAAGGTTTATCATGAGGTGGACACTGTTTCGGGGGCAGTGCCTATAGCTGTCATCTGTCTCTGGTCTCTAGGAAAACAGATGTTGTAGGAGGAGAGGAACCTACCTGACGTTGGAGCCTGTGAGAATTGTTGTGTGAGTTGGACTTGGAATGCCTAGACAAGCTTGAGGTGCAAAAGGACTCTGGCAGCGGTGGGATTCGAACCCACGCCCCCGAAGAGACTGGAGCCTTAATCCAGCGCCTTAGACCGCTCGGCCACGCTACCTCCTATGAACCCTGCTTTTATGTGCGTATCATCTGACCCAAATTGCTACCTATTTCAGGTCCTTTTCCTCTCTCTCGCCCCGCAACGCCCTCGCCACTCTGCACTGTCCCCGGGGCCCTTCCTCCAGCGTTCCCCTCCCCACTCCCACCACAGCCCGAGAACCCCCTGACCCCTGACACTTTACTTTCTCATGGCTCCCAGGTTCATCTTGAATGGTGACGCCGCAGGTGGCGCGGGAAGAGGCACCTGCCCCATCTGTCACCAATATAGGAAAAAAGAGTCACGCAGACTGAGAGTTCCAGTGAATGCTGTGGGCTCCAGATCCACTTGGATTCCGGAGTAAGCCCTCGGACTACAGGAGTGAGCAAGTCCGGGAGTTTTGTTTGAGCCTGGAGAAAGGCTGACAAAAAAAGAGGAAAGAATCACGAGGGTCCCGCCTTTCCCGCCCTCCTTCATCATCTCAAGAGACCAAACTCCTCCACGGAACCTCATGAGGGAGGCAGAGAGTGCAGTCCTTGCTATTGAAGTCCTGTTTGCTTTTCAGAAGGTAGCGCATCTCCACAGGTCCTGGTTATAGCAAACAGAACTTCTGCAAAGTCCAGATTCAGTTGCCCTCACCGCCCCTAAGTCTTCGCAGGACAGTTTTCAGGGGAAACGAGCTGGGCTGAGTGGCTCTGCCTTCCAGACTTTGGATATTTTAGACGCGAATTAAACCATAGTTCCATCTTCTTTTGAGGCATTGTGATTCCGAGAATTTTTTTCTTGCAATAAAGTTGGTAGACCTTTTGTTGAAGGGGGTGGTACAGTTGCCTCCTTAGCGCAGTAGGCAGCGCGTCAGTCTCATAATCTGAAGGTCCTGAGTTCGAACCTCAGAGGGGGCAGCGTGTAGTTTTACTTTTCTGTTTTGTTTTCTTCTCCTTCTGTAGGTCTTAAAAAAATAAACACAAAACCGAGGAAATTTGCTTTGATGAAACCGAACGGGTAATTGTTCTTTTACAGAACCGTGTAATATTCAGACACAAAATAGTAATTTTCAGTAGGATTACCCCAAAATTCTTGTTCCAGTTGTAGACCTTGACTGATAACATATGGGTTGAAGGATACCACACTGTATACAACAGAAGATGCTCCTGATCTCATGCAGTTTATTTGCTATGTTTGAGTGGGACAGGGCAGACAAGACAAATCTGGATTTTTAACAGCAACCTCAGGAGATCCGATCTGAATGCAATCAGCTGAACAAGTTTTTTGAATCCTTCAGCACATATGCAGTTATCTCACGTTGACAATTGTGGAGAAGGTCACTTCCTTCCAATATTCTGATCACTCAGAGCTTGCCTGCTGCTGCTGGTGGCAGAACCCTCAGGTATCCACAAGGCAGATCAAAAGCAGAGCAAACACTTTATGCTTTCCAGAGAATTTGCAAAAGATTCAAAGTGCCCTTTCCTATTCTCTTTCATTTCTGCCTCTCCCAGTAAAGTGCTTATTAGGGCAATGAGTTACAGAGAGAAATGATTTTGACACTTCTTCCTCTCTAGGTCCCAAGGAAGAGTCTGGGCCCAAGTGTTCCCAGTACTGCCATTCCCCAGCACTGCCACATAGTCAGTCAGTAGGCCAAGTCTATCATCTCTTGTCCCATGCTGCCACATTCTTTATGTGAAACCAGTATGCTCTATTTGAAATTATCTCTGACCATGTTGTTCTTCCCTGCTTAAAATCCCCAATGACTTTATATTGCTGCAAGAATGAAGTCTGGATGATGCATTCCTAGCCATAACCTCTGAGCCTGTCAGTCTCTGTTTTGTCTCTGTCTTTCTGTTCAACTTGCCCCCACTTTTATCAATACTGTCCCAAGAAGAGATCTGCTCATAAGTACAACAGGCCTTCATTAAGTTCTCAAAGTGTTCTGCTCTTTGCACTTCCTGGAATGTGGGAGCCACATTTTTGTCTAGTTTATTACTATCAACTTTACAGTACAAAGCCTTTGACTCTCAGTTTAAACATTGTCTTCTGGGAAAATTCTTCTCTGAGCCCTGGAAGAGGTCACCTCCCCTTATAATCCACTGTCTTGGAGATCTGGAGAGGGGGTGTACTTTACTGTGCAGACTTTTAATTTTCTACCTCTATCCTTTATCCTAACTCAAGTCTAGTAATGTTTTTCTTTTTATCTTATTACAGTGAAGTTGTGTAGACCACCTCAAATCTATTTTGAATAGTGGCATGAATAAATACATAATTGGAAATGTATCTCCTATCATCATGTTAAATGCAATCTTTGAGGAAGAAATTTCTGTTGCAGGATTTGAGGGAGGAAAGTGGATGAGAGATTAAGTAATTTGCCTAAGGTAGCACGACCAAATGATTAAATATGATGTTCTAATTCATGTAGTTTACAATAAAAAGAATAATGATGATAACACTTACCTTTCACCGAACCATTAGCAAATCCCAGACACTATTCCAAGAGTTTACTTGTATTACTTCATTCAATTTGGAAACTCAGGTCATGAGATTATATGTTTGTTTCTCTACACATCTCAGTAACCTGTACTTTTTCTTAAGCACATTTATCACAGTAACCAAACATTTATTATGTAATTCGTCATTTAAAAGGCTGACTCCCTTCTAAAGAGTAAAAACTCCACTAGGGCAGAGGTGGTGGCCTTCCACTCTATAAGCCGAGGGCAAAGCTGAGCTGCTTGCTCAAAATAAGTTCTTAAAGCCTACTTATTGAAGGCTTTTTTTGTGCTAGGCATTCTTAAGGGCTAGGGGGAGACTTGGAGCTCAAATTTCGAAGATGAAGGACAAGATGGACCAGGTGACATCTCTAGTTATATACAACATTTAGAAGAAGTTGGTTACTATCACTCAGGTATGAGAATTATTTTTTTCTCATGACCTGGGGGCAGAAGTAGTTGTGAGCCCTATTTAAGGCTGCAAAAATAGATTTAGGAATAAAGATAAAGGAATATGGACAAAATTAAACTTTGTACTTTAAAGTCCGTGTACTTTACTTTTTTTCACGTTAGGATATTTAGGAAACAAGCTACCAGTAAGGGAGCCCGGATAGCTCAGTCGGTAGAGCATCAGACTTTTAATCTGAGGGTCCAGGGTTCAAGTCCCTGTTCGGGCGCTTTCCTAGGCTTTTGGTATCCAGCTCTGACTCCGCCTCCGCGAGTATTTCCGCAGAGGAAAAGTGTAAGTGACTCTCAAGCAAACGCTGAGCTGAATATATGGGATCTCTACATCAGAACGGTCGCAGCTAACGTTTAAGAATGAATCTTAGGGTACATGGCCTTGTACCAGAACAAAAGAATTTCCTAAAAGTGAGTTGGTTGATAATGGATGGCTGAGAAGGCATTTCTGGACTGCAAAGCTCCGTAAGGGTAAAAAGAATATCTACCTGATAATGTGGCTGTATTTAGAAAAACATCATAATAGGATCGGAATTCTATTGTTTTGAGGGGCTTGGCTTGACTATTTCGGTGGTGAGTGCACTGGACCATCCTTGCCTGATATCCTAGTCATTAATATTTTATACTTCCATTACTCTGATTACAGGTGCATAGAGCAATCTTCTAATATTGGTTGCTTTCCACTATAGAGTTTATTTTACATGAGAAAGAATATGCTAATCAAACATCAATATGGCTATATGTTCATATTCTGGCTTGGAATTTCTCTAATATTTGGCTATTGTGATCAGTCCTGCAAGTCTGAAGAAATCTGAGTGAATTAAAAAATAGCTTCTAATTCTATAAAGGAGAGGAACAGATTCAGAATAGTCGTGGCTCCAGTAAGAATCAAGATTCTCTAAGGAACTGCCTAACAGCCAGACAATCCAAACCTTTGGCCTCTCTGCAATCCGTAAGTGCATTGCTTAAACTGTAGCAGATGTAGGCTCCTGGAATCAGAGACTGAGGCTCAAGAGGACGTGGTTAAAATGTTCCCCAGTATACACCTCTTCCATTCTGCACCAGAATGAACTAAGAGAACTACACTGAAATATAGACTGTCTGAGGTCTGGATAGTTAGCAGGAGAAGCCTAAGTATTGTGCTCTCTTTTTCCAGCACAGACTAAGCCAGAGAAGTATAACTGTAGGACGAATTTCAGTAGGTAGGGCTCCTTGCGGGGATTATTGCAAAAATCCAAATTTGTTGTGTTGATTGCCTGGAGTCGCAAAGAGTCGGACACGACTGAGCGACTGAACTGAACTGAATACAGTGATAGGGAATGTTGGAAATGCTCTAGGGGTCTCAGGAATAAGACACAAAATCGAAAATGGCTCGGCAAGGCAGTTTACTTTTGCAGAAGGGAGTCCTATAGACTAAGGTCTGGAGGCAAACACAGAGTTCACTCGGTTTTTGTCCCAAAGACGCAGTTTCCCTCCTTTTGCTCCTCATAGGTTGAGGACCAGAGTTAAAATCTTTCCTGGAGGTCACCTAAGTTTTTATTGGACGACTGGTCTCCATGAGGGCCACGAGTAGCACTTGTTAAGTTCCTGATTGGAGGGTTTATATTAACTACTTTCCCCATTTTTTAGTTCTTTGCGCATGTCCAGGATAAACCCGGCAAAATTAGCCCGCCAAAATGTTCTTATGAGGAAAGAGAATCAAGAAGTGCAAAGAACAGGATTGGCAACGAGCCTCCATTTTAGGAATCTTATTCACAAGATGGCTATATACCTTTCTGTTCAACTATTCTAAGAATGAATCACTTCTTTATTTTTTATAACTTCTCCTTTGATAGAAAAAACCTTTCTTACAGGGAATATGGCAAACACACACACAAAACAAAAACAGCAACATTTAATATGCTAATTAATTCACTGGCTTATTTGACAAGTCTTTATTGCAGAAGGGAAAGGCTACCCACTCCAGTGTTCTGGCCTAGAGAATTCCATGGACTATACAGTCCATGGGGTTGCAAAGAGTTGAACACGACTGAGCCACTTTCACTTTTATTGTTTGTCAGATACTGTGCTAGGCATTGGAAATACAAGAGTGGATGAAACACACTTTCTTATAAGGACACCAGCCACTGAATTTAAGGTACTCCCCCCACCCCCAATCCAGTATGCCCTCATGTTAGTTTAACTAATTACATATGCATACATGTGTGCTAAGTTGCTTCAGTCGTGTCCAACTCTGTGCGACCCTATGGATTGTAGCCCGCCAGGCTTCTCTATGTTCTCTCCAGGCAAGATTACTGGAGTGGGTTGCTCTGCTCTCCTCCAGGGAATCTTCCCGATCCAGGGATCCAACCCTCCTTTCTTAGGTCTATGGTGTTGACAGGCGGGTTCTCTACCACTAGAGCCACTTGGCAAGCCCGATTACATCAGGCAAGCCCAAAACAACTGCAAAGACTAATTCCAATAAGGTCCTTTTCTGAGGTTTTGGGTGCGGATGTTTTTGTGGACCACTATACCGTGGGCTTCCCTGGTGGCTCAGTGGTAATGAATCCGCCTGCCATTGTAGGAGAGGCAGGTTGGATTCCTGGGTCAGGGAGATCTCCTGGATAAGGAAATGGTAACCCAGTCCAGTATTCTTGCCTGGGAAATTCCATGGACAGAGCCTGGCAGGGTACAGGCCATGAGGTCACAAAAGAGTCAGACATGATTTATCTACTAAAGAACAACAACAATTTACTGTAGTACAGGTGGGAAACCAGTTAGAACCAGATTAGATAGGGAGGCCAGGGCAAGGAGACGGCATGCATATTTGAAGAGGAAACAAAAAGCTTACTGAGAAAACTGAATATCAGATTTTAATATATCTGTACATTATTTTTTTCAATAAATTAGAGTGCACCAATAGGATACTGCTCCAAGAAGAAATAGTAATCAGAGGAATTTGGATAAGAGGTTGTCCATTGGAAAGAAATGAAGAAAACAAGTCACTACACATAAAGAGGCACATGTCTGCATATTTTTGTACTTACCAATTGGGAGGAAGATAAAGTTAAATCTTAACCTCTTCGAGGGCACTTTCAACTCAATGGCCAGTAAGCAGACTTTGACGAGAGGCTATAACTTTTTGACGCCTAAGGGCAAAAGTTAGCTGCCCCCTCTGAGGTTCGAACTCAGGACCTTCAGATTATGAGACTGACGCGCTGCCTACTGCGCTAAGGAGGCAGATGGGGACACTCCCTCATTAAATATCTTTAGCACTGGATTTTACTTTGCTTAAATTTTGGTCTTGCTGTATATTTCCCTGGCTTTAAAATTTGGAAATGAAAAGCTGTTCTGCACAAGTGCAACAGCTTCTACAACCTGCGTCAGATGAGGATTGTCGCTATTGATCTCGCTCGTTCTGAATTGATGACCTCCACTTCTCACAACCGAAGGAAAATTTCCTTAACGTCTTGCCCAGAAACCTGCACTAAAACTACACCGGCGTCCATCTCTGTGGTCTCTAGAGAAGAGGAAAACTGCCCACTTCCTCTCTCATGATTCCTCTTTCCTTCAATACTCGATTCTTCTGCATCAGTATTTTGAACACTTTTAAGTGTTTACTGTCTTCAACATTTCCTTTGACTCGGCGCCTTGGTCTCAAGCCGTCGCTCTATATCGTTTGCTCCTTCGCAGGCAAATTTCCCAGAAAGAGGTTTGTCCTCCTTTTTAAACACCTCCCCCAGTCCCATCAGTTTTTCAACGGACTACAATCTTCCTCAACCACCGCTCCTTCCAGAGGAAGTCCAAATGGGGTTCCCGGACTATGTGGCACTTGATGGTTCAAAGAGTAAGGTGTCCTTGCTGCGAACTCGTGGAAATCTGCTGGTATAAGAGTTGTAGTTACAGAAACAAGAATAGGTGAAAAGCCTGGTTTGCCTGCTGTCTTGGAGAAGGAAATGGCAACCCACTCGAGTATTCTTGCCTGGGGACAGAAGTCTGACGGGCTACAGTCCATGGAGTCGCACAGAGATGGACACCACCGACGACTAACACTTTCACTTGGTTTGCAGGAAAAGTCTCGGGAAAGCCCCACCTGCAGGAAACCTCTTCTCTAGTTGAGAAAAGTCAGTGTTTTCGGGCCATTCAGAGAATGGCCATTTCGTTTGGGCTACGGACGGTTGGGGAAAGTACAAAAAATCCTATTACAACTTTATAGCCCCGGGGTTCTCCACCCCGGAAGGCTGAAAGGAACACTGATTTACCTAGATGGATGCGGCACATCTTTTTCAGCTTCTGTAGTTGCAGTCGCTGTTTCCCCCTGGCAGCTGATAAGGGCAATGGTAATTTCTGGTTCGCAACAATGGGCGGTCCATTGTTGCATCCCTCTGAGTGCTGCGGCTTAAATGTGCGAAATAAGTGATCCGTAGTCGTGGGCGTCAACAGTTTGGCTGTGTCTGTAGATTAACTGTTGTGCTTTTTGTCCAAATAGTGTTAGCTTTATGTTTAACATTGCGGATATTATGACCATATTTTCTAAGAGTCTAGATAATGAAAGTGGGAACAAACGAACTCCCGTGGAAATTCCAGCATGACCCAGATCACTGAAAAAGTCTAAATGACGGATTGAAGAACACATACAACTGGATTAGGGAGGTAAATTACAGAAGCAACTGCACAGTATGTAGAAAAGGATTTGGATTTGGGCATGGTGAAAAAGGAGGTGTGAAAGTACATGGGTAGACCGAATCTCCCAAATCTGGGTTTAGACGGGAGAGAACTTTCCAATCAGTTTTTTTTTAGTCTCCAAATGACACCAGTGCTCATTGAAAAATAGAGTTGGGTATAACACTTGAAAAGTCCTAATTCAGAGGTTGCAACCGGGAGGCAAACAAAAAGGTAAATTTCGATACCATGTATTGGTCTCTTGCAACCTGGAGTTGATTCTGTCTGATGAGCTTGCTGTCTACAATATAACAACTTCAAGTGATGTGTCAAAATACGGCAACCAAAAAATGTTTCCCTAGCTCCTACGACTTTCGCTTGAAACATAGTGTCGAAAATCGTATTCTTGACTTGTATGTAGACTTAACAAAACCGCTACATACTTAAATGATTGTTGATATCTTGCTTAACTACAAAATAGGCCTTGTTCATCTGCGGCTGCTGCTGCTAAGTGGCTTCAGTAGTGTCCGACTCTGTGCGACCCCATAGACGGCAGCCCACCAGGCTCCCCGGCCCCTGGGATTCTCCAGGCAAGAACGCTGGAGTGGGTTGCCATTTCCTTCTCCTATCTGCACAATTTGCAGAGGTGCAAATGTGAATTTTGGCAAATTCTATTTAGCCTTACCAAAGAATATGAAAAGGTCTTATCTGCTAAATGTCCTGCACTCCGTGTGCATATAGCATTGCTTTAAAAGATTGTGGCTTGTTTACTCATGATGTTGAGGTTTTCATAGTTTATTGAAGTTTATAGTCAGTTTTATTTTCTTCAAAATGTGCAGAAGCACTTACTGAGACTTTTAACCTCATACAAATGTAATGAGATAAACTTTTTGGGCCTCCAACGTGGCTGTCATTGTTGCTGGCCATAGAAAATACGTTGAGGTTTGGCCTGCTGTAAAATCTTTATTTTCAAAGAATGAGATAAGAAGAATGTACTTCTCTAATTTGGAAATGCTTTAAGGATGGGAATAAGAAAAAGTACTATAGTAAATCAGAAATGTATATGCTCTTTCTCCAGTATTGTTTGATGTTATGTTGATCATGACAAAAACTCATACACTGAAAAAATGATTCATTTTCTGGGAAATATGACTACTTAAGAATGAAATAATAATAATAATACCAGAAAGGGGCAGCCAAATAGCAAGAAAAACAGAATTTTCTTATTTGCTAAAAGTACAATATAACTAATTTGGAATCTAAGTTTTATTTCACACATTTTAATTACTGCTATGATTATTTATCAAGATTAAGAGAACTGGAGAAGTAGCAGGTTTGGGGATGGGTAGGAAATCAAGAGACCTTTGAACATACCAAGTTTGTGATACCTTTTGAACATTCAGTGGAAATGTCAGTCATGTAAATGGATCTGCTTAATGGAGAGGCGGGGTTGAAAATTAAAGTTTGGGAATCATCAGGGTGTAGGTGGCGTTTAAAGTCAGGTGATCAGGTGAGCTCATGAAGGGAGAAGATAAATGCCCGGAATACATGAGGGGTCAGGTAGGGACTTTAGAGAACTCCATAATTTAGAGACTGGGAAGAGGAGGAAATAGAGAAGGAACTTTGAGGTAAAGTTCAAGTGTGTGGCATTGAAGATAAGGCTCCCACTGTGTCCTCATTATCTACTAATATGTAACAAAGAATTCCAAAACACAGTGGCTTGTGGTATGCAGAATAGCGGCCATTCTAAAAACATTCTCTAATCCCTGGAACCTGTGAATGTTACCTTCCATGGTAAGAGGTACTTTTCAGATGTGATTAAGGACCATGAGACAGGAAGATGATCCTAATCACGAGTCCTTAGAAGTGGGGTGGGGGAAAAGACTAGGTAAAGAGATATGATTTTGAGAAGGACTCCGACCCATCATTCATGGCTTTGAAGAGCCAAGGAATGTAGCAGCCTTTAGAAGCTGGAAGTGTCCATTAGCTTACAGCCAGCAGACAAAAGAGACTTCTTTTGTAGTCCTACCACTGCAAAAAACAACTCTGTGAAGCAGGAAACAGATTCTCCCTTTAAGTCTCCAGAAGGGAATGCAGGCTGCCAATACCCTGCCCTCACTTCTTCTTCTTTTTTAATTGTTTAATTTTATTATTGGACACACAGCATGTGGGATCTTAGTTCCCCAACCAGGTGTTGAATCCAGTCTCCCTTCATTGGGAGCTCAGAGTCTTAACCACTGGACCACCAGCGAAGTCCCCAAATGTATCACTTCTGACCTGCAAAATTCTAAGATAATAAATTTGTGTTGTTTCAAGCCACTACATTTGCTGTGATAGCAGTAGAAAACCACTTTATTATCTCTCTTGATTCTGTTGGTTGACTGGGCTCATCTGGGCAACTCTGCTCCATGAGATGTCAGCAGGAACTTCGATCCTCTGAAGACTTGATTGGGCTGAGTTGTTCAAGATGGACAGCTCATGTGACAGGTGTTGGCATTTGGTGTTTGTGATCTGCTAGGAGTTTTGTTGAGACTGTTGCCCAGAGTGCCTGACTGTGGCCTTTCCATGTGGCTGGGTTCTGAAAGGGAGCTTCTCAGGTTGAACATTTCAAGAAACCTCATCAGAAGCTGCTGGGGTTCTTATGACTCAGATGGGCCTGGAATGGGCAAAACATCATTTCAATGAAATTCTACTAGGTCAGCCAAGATTCATTGTGAAAATGTGCTATACAAAGGTGTGATTACTGAGAGACCTGCAACATTGGGGTCGGTTTTGGGAGACTAACTACCACACAAGCTAATACTTTTTTCATCTGCAACATCATCTTAATCTTATTCTCTGGCCTGTACATTGTTGATGCTCTGCTCAGGTCTACTTGAACTTGGAACTAGGGATTTTGACACCTTTTCAGCTTTGTACCTGTCTGACTCTTTGCGAGCCCATGGACTATACAGTCCATGGAATTTTCCAGGCCAGAACACTGACCTGTATAGTCCATGCGGTCACAAAGAGTTGGACACGACTGAGCAACTTTCATCATTTCATCATCAGCTTTGTACCTGTTGATGCTTCATGGAAAGAATCTTTCCATGCCCTATGGATCTGACATAATTCCAACATGTGTGATTTTCCACCACATCACCAAGCAGTTCTTTATACCAGCTGGGTATCCTACAATTCAACTCAGTTCTAACACTATCTACCCAGAGATAATGTCAGATTTTACCAATTAGAGGCTGGGTTCCACAAGACTGCCCTCCACTTCAGATGCCAATCACGAGTCTAGGTTGTCAGCTGTGCATATGATCAACTGATTATAGATGATATTTTTAAAAAACTCCTCTCTCTGAGTTTGATTAATTTGCTAGATAAAAGAACTCAGAGAAACATTTTATATATGAGTTTCAGGTCAGTTTAGTTGCTCAGTCATGTCTGACTCTTTGCGACCCCATGGACTGCAGAACCCCAGGCCTGCCTGTCCGTTACCAACTCCCAGGCAACCCACTCCAGTATTCTTGCCTGGAGAATCCCATGGATGGAGGAGCCTGGTAAGCTACAGTCCACGGGGTTGCAAAGAGTCGGACATGACTGAGCGACTTCACTTTCACTTTTCATGTCCATCAAGTCGGTGATGCCATCCAGCCATCTCATCCTCTGTTGTCTCCTTCTCCTCCCACCTTCAATCTTTCCAGCATCAGGGTCTTTTCAAATGAGTCAGTTCTTCACATCAGGTGGCCAAAGTATTGGAGTTTCAGCTTCAGCATCAGTCCTTCCAATGAATATTCAGGACTGATTTCCTTTAGGATGGACTTATTGGATTGCTTTGCAGCCCAAGGGACTCTCAAGAGTCTTCTCCAACACCACAGTTTAAAAGCATCAATTCTTCAGTGCTCAGCTTTCTTTATAGTTCAACTCTCACATCCATCCATGACTACTGGAAAAACCATAGCTTTGACTAGATGGACCTTTGTTGGCAAAGTAATGTCTCTGCTTTTTAATATGCTGTCTAGGTTGGTCTAACTTTTCTTTCTTTTAATTTCATGGCTCCAGTCACCATCTGCAGTGATTTTGGAGCCCTCCAAAATAAAGTCTGTCATTGTTTCCACTGCATCTGTCTGCCAAGAAGTGATGGGACCATTTGCCATGATCTTAGTTTTCTGAATGTTGAGCTTGTATGAGTTTACTGGCTTATTATAACAGGCTCTGGAATAATTAGAAGGGAGAGTTGCAAAGGGCAAGGTATGGGTAAAGGGAACATGGAACTTCCATCCCTTCTCTGAGCTGGTCACAGTCCTCACATTTCCAAGTCCTCACATTTCCAGCCCCAAACTCTTCAAACCCTGTCCTTTAAAAAAAAATTTTTTTTTAATGGATGCTTCATTATATAGGCACTATTATTAAATCATAGGCCATCAGTAATTTAACTGACTCAATGGACATGAGTTTGAGCAAGCTCCAGGAGCTGGCGATGGACAGGGAAGCCTGGCATGCTGCAGTCCATGCGCAGAGTCAGACATGACTGAGCAACTGAACTGAACTGAACTGAACTAGCCCTTCTCCCCTCCCTGGAGTTGAAGGTGGGACTGAGAGTTTCAATCCTTCAATCAGAAGATTAGTTTCCTTGCAATCTGACCCCTCCAAGTGAGTTGTTCCAAAATTCCATCATTAACATAACAAAAGGCACCTTTATGGCTCTCATCAATTAGGAAAGTCCTAGGGTTTCAGAAACTGTGTGTCCTGTGAGGAAGACCCAATAATATTTATTATAAATCTTGACCACACCTTCCTTACCTGCCTAATCATAGCTCATCTTTAAGACACATTTCAGCTATCATCTCCTCCAGTAAACCCTCCCCATCTTTAGGTTAGGTGTCTGGACTGATGATGTCCTCTACACAAAACCCTGCCCTTACATCTATGGAAGAATACAATTTTTAATTCTCGCTGATTTACTTGTTTGCATTTTTTTTAAAATCAGGCCATAAGCTCCTCAGAAGAGTGCATTTTGTGCTCTCTGATTCCCCAGATGGACAGCACAAAGAGGGGTCTCAGTAAATGTTGGCTGACAGAGCAATAATTGAACAGTTCTCTACATTTATTATTATCTCTGTAAAGAATCTGCCTGCAATGCAGTAGGTCTGGGTTCAATCCCTGGGTCAGGAAGCTCCCCTGGGGCAGGAAATCGCAACCCACTCCAGTATTCTTGCCTGGAGAAATTCGTGGACAGAGGAGCCTGGCCGGCTACAGTCCATGGGGTCGCAGAGTCGGACACGACTAAGCAACTAACATACTGCGTTTATTTATTACTTAGCACAAAGCAGCAAACAAATGCATCCAACATGGTACTGTACATATGTCAAGGTTTCAACCAGGCAAAAAATTATGCATGCAGGAGGGCGGGGACTAAAAAGGGTGCAGGGTCGGGGGTGGTGGGGTAGATGCCTACGATCGTTTGGGAAGGCACAACTGTGGGTATCTTTTATTTTTCTCCATAATGTTCTAATATAAAGCTGTCACTGATAAATAAGAGTGTAGAATTTGCCGCCCGGGCCACTGATTGGCCACACCTGGGAGTTTCTTAGAAATGAAGAATCTCAGAGCTCACCCCCAGATCCATATCATTAGAACCTGCATTTTGGCGAGACCCCCCTGTGATTTTGTACGCATTGAAATTTGCGAAGAACGCTCAACGCTCATCCTCTGATTAATTTATGGCCGTTTATGCAAAGATTCCCAGGACAACACAATAAAAGAAGCGTATTCACATTTCTGCCCTTGCTTTCTGCGTCTCTTGAGCCCCTTCCAGCAATCTTGAGGGGGTAGTGGGCTGGGAACAGGGGAGTCGCCGCGTGGGTCCCGCACCGCATCACTGCAAGGGCAGCTGGCCGCGGCCTCCAGGCCCGCGGCGCCTCGTCTCCCCGCGCCGGGCTCGGTGGCGCGCGCCTGTAATCCCAGCTTCTTGGGAGGCTGAGGCCGGCGGATCGTGGGTGCCCGGGGGTTCGGGACTCCGGCGCTGTGTAGAGCGGGCGTCCGCACTGGGCCCGGCACCAACATGGGGCTCCCGGGGGAGCCCGGGGGTACCAGGTTGTCTAAGGAGGGGGGGACCCGGCCCAGGCCGGACACGGAGCAGGTCAAACTCCCCGTGCTGGGCGGCGGTGGGACCGCGCCTGCGAGCAGTGCCTGCAGTTCTGCCCGGACATCCGACGAGACCCGGTCTCTTTTGTTCACCTTCCCTTTACAGGATTCTCTCAAAAAAAAAAAATTTTTTTTCCCCTCAGCAGTATTCTCGGTCAACCACCTGACTTAAGGGCGCATACTGCTGTTAAAAAATAAACTGAGGCATCTTAAATTTTAAAAAAGATTTTATTTGAACAAAAATCGATGCCAGTGGAGCAGCATCCAATCTAGCGGATAGGAAGGAGCTCCGAGGAGCTGTATAAAATGGAAGGCTCTGGTAGAAGTGAGCAGGAACAAGGAAGGTATATTAGGGAAAAAAAGATGATTGCTGCTGCTGCTGCTGCTAAGTCGCTTCAGTCGTGTCCGACTCTGTGCGACCCCATAGACGGCAGCCCACCAGGCTCCCCCGTCCCTGGGATTCTCCAGGCATGAACCTAGTTATTGCTAAATTTCTTTCCTTTAGGGCATGGCAGGAGCTAGATTATCTAACTAATACTGATCAGGTAGTTCCTGATTGACTGATTTTACATTACATTTCCAGGCGGGCAAAAACGCTAAGTCTGGGCTTGGTGACAATGAGGCTTAGCATAAATGACTCCATTTTGGGCCTGACTTTATTTATTTTTTTTTAACACTACCTGTTTGCTTTATCTTTACATGTTGCACACAGGGGTAGGGTGGTGCAGTCAGGCAAACTGGAAGAAACTCTTCTTAATGACTTATTATCCCGGGGATTTCTCCACTCTGCAATTGGCCTTCCCCAAAACAGTAAGGCTATATTGCATTTTGTAAGTACTGCTTCATTATATTGCATTACCTGACAAGTGTATAATCCAAGACAGATGTGCAACAGGTCTGAACTTCAAGTTATTTTCAGGAACTTCTCACTCAAAAACCTGTACACAAAAGTTCTTCCTCGACTGGACAGAAGACCTGAGGATACATTTCACCAAAGCAGATATATAGATGGCAAATACACACACAAAAAAGTTTTCAACATCATTAGCCACTGCTGCTGCTGCTGCTAAGTCACTTCAGTCGTGTCCCACTCTGTGCGACCCCATAGACGGAAGCCCACCAGGCTCCCCCATCCCTGGGATTCTCCAGGCAAGAACACTGGAGTTGGTTGCCATTTCCTTCTTCAATGCATGAAAGTGAAAAGTGAAAGGGAAGTCGCTCAGTCGTGTCCGACTCTTAGTGACCCCATGGACTACAGCCTACCAGGCTCCTCCATCCATGGGATTTTCCAGGCAAGAGTACTGGAGTGGGGTGCCATTGCCTTCTCCGTCATTAGCCACTAGGGAAATGCAAATTACAACCACAATGAGATGTTACTAGATTCCTATCAGAAGAGCTACAATAAAACTAGTAACAACGCCAAAGGTTGATGAGGCTATATATGTTGCTGATAGGTTAGGGTTAGGGTCAGGATTAGGGTTTAGGGTTAGGGTTAGGGTTTAGGGTTAGGGTTAGGTGCAACCACTTTGGGAAACACTTTCTCAGTTTCTTTAAAAACTAAATATGCAAGTACCATGCTACCCAACAGCTGCACTCCTGAACATATATCCCAGAGAAATGATGACTGATGTTTACATAAAAACTATCTGCAAGTGTTTACAGTATATTTATTCATACTGGTAGAAACCTGGAAACAACCCAAATGTCCTTCAATGAAGAATGTTCAAACTGTGGTGAATAATATACAGAATACTATTCAGTAATAAGAAGGACAAACTATGAAAGGTTCAACAACTTGGATGAATCTCCAGAAAATTACAGTGAGTGCAAAAAGCCAGTCCCAATAGATTATATTGTATATATGGTTCTATTTATATAACATTCTTGAAATTACAAAGTTGTAGAAATGGAAAGCAGATTAGTGGTTGCCAGATGTTGGGGTGGGGGGAATAAGAGGTCAGCAGCTATAAAAGGGCAACCTGAGGACCCTAGTGGTGATGGAAATGTTCTGTACTTTGACTTTATCAATATCAATACCCTGCTCCTGATACTGCATTATAATTTTGCAATGTGTCACTATTGGGGGCAACTCAGTAAAGCATACATGATATCTTTCTTCATTATTTCTTATAACTGAATGTGAACTTACAATCATCTAAAAGTTAAAAATGAATTTTAAAAAGACAGAGGTCAGAACACTGAGAAGAAGCCATTTCTAAAAAGAGTCCTTAGAAGTGGGGGAGAGGGAAGATGGAAACAGAGCAGCCGGAGAGCACAGAGAAGAAAAGGTCCAAGGAAGACTGTGTCGTGAAGGAAGAGTTGTCAATAGTTTGCATTCTGCACAAAATTAAGTTTAGGGCGGGGGAGGCGGGGGGCGGCGGTAGCCAAAGCATTAGAAACTTGAGTGGCTGGTGGTAATGTTTTCTTAGGATTGGAAGGCAGAAGTAAGCTGATGAGCAATTAAGGCAAGGAAGCCGAGACAAATACTGTTCCTGACACAAGTTTGGTGGTGAGTGGAAGGAAAGCCTCTGGGGAAGAAACCTGAGGGCAAGACAGGAGAGCATGTGTTCTCTTCTTGTCTAAAGATAAGGATTAGGCATTTTGTAGTCTGAAGAGAGGCAGGTAAGAGGGAGAGAGATCAAAGACACAAGGGTAGAATGGAATTTAGGAGAAGGTTGTCAAAAGCTCAGCTGGAGTATTAATTAACCTTGGAAATGAGGGAAAACTTTTCCTCTGAGTAGCAAGAGGTTGGAATATGTGAAGAACCAGAAAATTAGGAGATAGGGAAAAAAATAAACCACAGGAGTATCTTGAGTCTTCTTTCTTTCAAGGCTCTGGCTCAGTTTACCACGCACCCTGCCCGGTACTCTCTTCCAGCCAGGAGCCACCTCTTCAATTCAACTCAGATGACTTCATTTTCTAGGAAACTTTCTTCAGTTCTCCTGCCTTGCCTCTCTCTTTCTCTTCAGAATTACATAGGAGTCCACTTATTCAATAAATTTTTACTGAAGGAAAATGATGTCGAAAAAAATATAATTGATATTCCTCATATTAAACTTATCTTTTTCATATCTACCTGGGAGACTAGTATCCTTTGCATTAGAATCTGGCAGAGAATAAGATTAGGGGGAAAGGGGACATCATTAAGTAGAAATGAACGAGAGAAAGTGGAGTCCCCTTGATTTTGGCTTACGGTTGCTGGACTAATTCCATGGGAATGAAGAAGATGTAGGTTTGAAGAAAGAGGAGCATAGCATAAATGGAACAGAATCTGAACCAAGAAAGAAGATACATACTAAATATTACAAAAAAGAAGGGAAAGTGGTTTTCCTTTAGCACATTTGGAACTATTTCCATTTAGTTAAATGTAGAAGTCCATCCCTAGGCTTCTCCGACTGAAAGAATCGTCTTATTGCACAATCCTCTTGTGTCTTCCTTTATGAATTTGAGAAAAAAAAAGTCTCCTATTTTTTTGGTTCTGTGTGTATTTTGTTTACATTAGTACATTCAGTATTTTAGTAAACACTAAAATGAACGGTTTGCCTGCCGAAACCCGGGATCGAACCAGGGACCTTTAGATCTTCAGTCTAACGCTCTCCCAACTGAGCTATTTCGGCTCCGCCCACAAGCCTTTAAAATAATGTGTAATGGCTTTATTCTCTGTCCTTTTAGTCACTACTTATTAAGAATTTGTTTGATAAACATCACGATAAGCACTTGAGGAAGTCAAAGATAAATTTTAAAAGGACTTTCATCTTCTAATGGCTCACCAGTTTATAAGGAGAAAGAGAAGACAATTACAAATTAATGTTTTAGGAACTGCTGTAATGACTTCATTAAATCTACAATTTATTCCTGAGTAACTCCACAGGTCTGGAGCAGGGAGAGAGACTCTGTGAAGCTACAATGCCCCGATTTCTTCTTCTTCGGCGTTGCCACATCTTCCTCTCTTCCATATTTTATTGGTTGGTGCGGACAGACTGCTGCTGCTGCTGCTGCTAAGTCCCTTCAGTCGTGTCCGACTCTGTGCGACCCCATAGACGGCAGCCCACCAGGCTCCCCCGTCCCTGGGATTCTCCAGGCAAGAACACTGGAGTGGGTTGCCATTTCCTTCTCCAATGTATGAAAGTGGAAAATGAAAGTGAAGTCGCTCAGTCGTATCCGACTCTTCGCGACCCCATGGACTGCAGCCCACCAGGCTCCTCTATCTATGGGATTTTCCAGGCAAGAGTACTGGAGTGGGGTGCCATTGCCTTCTCCGGGTGCGGACAGGAGGTCCTTGTAAAAACGAAAGTGATCCTGTTACAGTGTCACTTTGTACCTACGAAACATTAGCCTCGTAGGTTTTTCTTGACAGGTCTCTAGCACCTTCCCTGGTGGTCTAGTGGTTAGGATTCGGCGCTCTCACCGCCGCGGCCCGGGTTCGATTCCCGGTCAGGGAAGAAAGAGTTCGTTTTTGTTTTTACTACCAGTGTTCCCGCATAGGGGAAACTTTAGAAGTGTATGCAAGCTAACTTTTAATTTCCATATGAAACATTTTCGGTTTAGAAGCCCTGCAATGGTTTTGATATTCTAAGCTCAAAATGACAAATGATGTAAATTTCAATGGTTTACAAAGAATGGGTAAATGAGTTAGTTACTTGTCATTGATCAAAAAGCTGTCCACTATTCCTAAATGCCTCAAAATTTTATTTTATTCGATTGGATGATCCAGTGAGAGGGAAATTTTGGAGGCAATTGATTAGCTTTAGGAGTTGATCGAGATTAGCATAACATAATGAAAAAACAGTTACAAATGAAGATGAAAGAAACCGAGAAGCTATTTTCTGGACGTTTGTGTTCGCTGGTTGTGGGCGAGTTTCTGAATCCGGGAGAGCAGCTGGAATTTTGAAAAGCACTCTCTCTGGTGGATTTTCTAGTTTCACTGCTTTGGGAGAAGGGAGATCGCCAGAAATACTGGCAGGGTAATTGAATCTTGGGCCTAGGCGAGCTCCGGACTGCCTGATTTCCCCAGCGCCTCCACCTCTCTTTAGCTACGAATTTACAGTTTGTCTGGGGTTTGCTAAGAAAGAAATTGGGGAAGGCTAGATCATTAAAGGAAAACTGTCAAAAACTAAGAAACAGGCAAAGTATTGAGCATGTCTGAATGCGTACCTGAGAAATTTACTGATAACTACTTGAAGAAAAGCGGATCCTGTTATTCTCCTGACTTTTGACAGTTTCATGCCTTTGTGATAACTAGCTTCTGTCTGACAGTACTGGGGCACGAAGCTTTGTTACTTGGTTTGTCTAAATAACAGTCACAGGTGTATTGCTTATTATTTCCTTCTCATTTCTTATAAAAGTTCAGTGTGCATTTGAACTCTTCACAAATTTCCAAATAGAAATCATGGTGTCCCTGATCTTACTCTACAAACAGATGGTGTTTTTATGATCATGTTAAATGAAACAGTAGTACTCTTTCTAACTAATTGCACATTTCCTGCTCTCCCCCAACCCCCAAATATAAATTCCCAAATTTCAAAACCTCTTTGAGCTGGGACACTCCTTTGTTAGTTTGCCAACAGTCTTCTTATGTTAATACATTTTAACACCTATGTAATATCAATTTATATAAGAAATTTTATTTTTCTCTAAGCATAAAAGTAGTAGTTTGTTGAATTTCTCTGTTTACTGAAGTTGTTCTATGTTTTTTTTGCTTAATGTTTCAGAGGAAATCAACCTATAGGCCTGATGGCAAACACCTCTTGAACAACATCTTCTTTTAATGATATTTTGTCTCCTTTCTATGTAGCAAGAATCTTTTGCTTCATTTCTTTTTAATATCTGTTTTTTAGAGAGGAATCTGGGTAGAACCCTTAAATGTGTTTAATGCTTTTCTAAATATTAAAACTTTTCCACATAAACTTGATTGGATTAGAGACAAAGGACTCTTCTTTGAAAGCTACCTGAATTTTCTTCTTCTGCGTGGAGATCATTTCTCCTTCACCTCTTTCTCTCTGCTTGCATGTCTCACTCCTTCATGAATCTCTGTCTTCCCTCCAGGAGAGGGCCTGTTGGAGGAAAGGGGTTGCAGGTTCAATCTTGACCCTGGCCCCCCTCCACCCAAACTTTCCTTATTACACTTCTCACCAGGTCTGTCTCACTTCAACATACATTCCTCAGTGCATTCATAAATTCTTCCAACCAGACCTTTCCAGATCTATGCTAAGTTAGCTCTTCCAACTAAATGTGAACGCAGCCCTCCTTTATTTACAACCCTGAGTTATAATGACCTGATGAATGTTTGCCTTCCCTGGTAGTTCTGAGGGTGAGGATAGCACTGGTCAAATGTTTCTACTGAATATTCAGTGTACAGCTTAGCGTCCAGGTGCCCAGGATCAATACTTGTTGAATGAATGAGTGGGCTCCTGATGCCCGATCTTTGATAGTCAGTTTATCTCAATTTATTTCTTCAATTTTCTTTTTTCCCCTTGTTAGTTTACCATGTAGGAATGCAAACCCCAGAAAGAGAAAACTGGTCTCTGAATTGATGCCTTTGATGGATCAAGATGACGCTGATGAAGTATTAAACTAGTTAGTACCTAGCAGGAGGATATCATTGGTCTTTGTGTCTGAGGGTTAAACTTGTCACAAAGTGGTCGGTTTCCATCAAATTATGTCCATACTGCCATCCAGGACTGGTGGGAGTACATATTAATAATACTGATAGTGGAGGAGAGTCTACTGGTGTTGTGAGGGACCGAGAGGGAGAACCACGGAGAGGGCTCGAAATGACACAGCAGATGAGAAAAGAGGCTCCTAGCTTGGGATATACGGAGAAACTAGGGAAATAAGCTTTAGGAAGAGTAGGGGGTCACTATGTTGCTTTTGCTCTATTGAGAATCCTTTTTCTTAGTGATTTTCCTAAGGTAATCTCCTTAGAAAATAACACCTGGTAATTGATAAATTATTGCAGCTAAGGATAATGCATGTATGCATCCTAAGTCACTTCAGTCATGTCTGACTCTTTGCGACACCATGGACTGTAGCCCGCCAGGCTACTCCTCTGTCCATGGGATTCTCCAGTCATGAATACTGGAGTGGGTTGCCATGCCCTTCTCCAGGGGATCTTCCCGTCCCAGGGATGGAACCCGCCTCTCTTTATAGTTTTGATTTAAACCTTGGCGTTTCAAAATGAACCGCCCAGTGCCTTTGGTCCTGGGGGCATTTCTGCAGAGACCGCGTTCGTCCTGAGAACTGGGCTCTGTGCTCCTTTCGTCGAGTTGTCTTTTCCCCCTAGCGTCCCCTCATCCAAAACCACTCCTGGACTCTCAGCTGTGTCGCGGCTCCGGGGGACATCACCGTCCACCGCGGACCTGCAACCCACACGACCACCTGCAGCTCTTTCCTCCCGGGTTGGTTACAATCGGGCGGGCGGCTCGGATCCCCTGGTTTCCTTCCCCGCTACTCCCAACTGTGGGGAAATAGGGTATCAGGGATCAGGCTGGGTGGTGGTTGAACGCCAGGCAGAATTCCATGGCAGAATTGGTGAGGAGAACGCCAAATAAATGTCCTAGAACGGAAACGTGAAGGAACCGTAAAGGGAAGACTATCACTCTTAGTAAAAATGCGGAAGACATGCACGCCGGAAGAGGTAGCGTGGCCGAGCGGTCTAAGGCGCTGGATTAAGGCTCCAGTCTCTTCGGGGGCGTGGGTTCGAATCCCACCGCTGCCAAGGCTGTTTTCTTTATTGTGAGACTGCCTGATGTTAGACGACTTTTCTTCATGCCCGAAGTGGGCAGTTCTAATATTCTACAAAGTCAGTCCTTATCTTCCCTCGTTTTGACTTCTGTTTACCCAAGGGCCATAGGTAACTACCCCAAAACAATGCACAACGGAAAACATGCGCTCAAATAATCTATTAGTCTATACATTGTTGTTCAGTCTATTTGAGCGGCCAGTATATTTTCGGCATCATTCTAGGCCCTGAGGATGCAACAATCAACAACACAAACAAAAAGTGCTTTTATGCATACAATCCTTATTACAAACAAATGACTGGATGTTAGATTCCTGGGAATGCCCTGCAATTTAATATAGATCCTGGCAGTGCCTCCGAGGGAATAATTTATACTGAAAATAGTCACTATCCTTTCTCCAGCCTCTCTCAGCTCACTTCCTTCGTGTCCTTCTCTAATTTGGAAATACTTATAGGATGGGAATGGAGAAAAGTATCAAAATCGTCTTGTTTCGGCTCCTTGTTTGAAAAATCTTTCTTGACCTGAGGGCATACAAACATTTTCCGAAATTTACGACTATATAGTAGAGTCGAGTCTATCCTAATTTCCCTGGAAGAAGAAATGACAACCCACTCTACAGTTTTTGCTTGGCAAATCCCATGGACAGACGAGTCTGGTGGGCTACAGTCCCTGAGGTCTAAAAAAGAGTCAGACACAACTGAGTAACTGAGCATTCACCCCACTTTGCTGCTGCTGCTGCTGCGTCGTTTCAGTCGTGTCCGACTCTATGAGATCCCATAGGCGGTAGCCCACCAGGCTCCCCAGTCCCTTAGATTCTCCAGGCAAGAACACTGGAGTCGGTTGCCATTTCCTTCTCCAATACATGAAAGTGAAAAGTGAAATTGAAGTCGCTCAGTCGAGTCCGACTCTTCGCGACCCCATGGACTGCAGCCTACCAGGCTCCTCCATCCATGGGATTTTCCAGGCAAGAGTACTGGAGTGGGGTGCCATTGCCTTTTCTGTCACCCCACTTTAGGATTCTTTTAAAATGTGCTGACTTTTCCACAGGTAAAATATCCTAAACTTCTTAAGCGTTTTTTCATAATGTTCATTTTCAGTGTTAAAGAAGTATCAAAAGATTCCTGGAGTTTGAGCTAGTAATTTGGGGGTTTTTACTGCAGGACTGAGAGTCAGTTGGGAGTTTTAAAGGCAGTTGTACACCTGAAGTGAACAAAATATTGTAATCAACTATACTTCAATAAAAACAAATAAAGCCAGGTGTCACGATCATAGGACTATTTTAGGGAGACAACAGTCATGTTGAAGATGGACTCATGAGGATGAAGTCTACTCTATCTGGGCCCAATACAGAGGTTGCTCAACTTTCACAATGGGATGTCAGGCTTGCCACCTCCTTCAGTTAATCAGTGTCTGAAAGACATGACTGTGCAGTCAATAACACAAAACAGCAACACTCCAGAATTGTCCAGAATTTAAACTGGAATTGAAACTTTGCCAGATTCTGTTAGAAGATGGACTAAAGAAGCAACATGAAAGGATGCACTTGAGGGTTCTCCTGATAGGCTAAGGACTTTTGAGTCCAAAATCTAAATGCACGTCATAATTTGCAGGTAAAATAAACATCCTGAACATGTATATACATTTTACAAAAGCATATATGCTGTTGTAATTAATGAAACCTCAGGTTTCTGGAGAACATGACAACATTTTGCCATCAGCATTAAAGTACAACTACTTGTAGTACGTGTATGCATGAGGTGTTGGTGAAAAGTTTTCATCATCAAATAAGGGGTCTTCATACTTAAAAAAGACTGGAAAAGCACTATGAATTCTCCAGACATATCCTGAACTCTGTTCTTAAGTCACACTGTATCTATCATCTGAAAGCCACATATACAGATTTTCATCTTCCATAGAAGCAATTTTAGAGTTAGAGCCGAAATGTTTTCATCTCAGTTTTCTTCAACAAACTATATAAGAAATGCCTATATGAGGAACATGCTCTAATATACTGTAGACACTGAACCTGAAGACCAATGTTTAATCTGTCTATTGTGTAATAAGCCATGTAATTCCCTTTGGAATTTGTTACTAGAAAATTGTATATCTTGGACTCTGTCCAATTAGCTAAGGTGTAACCATTTCCCAAAATGTTTTCTGTGCAACAAGAGGGCATGAAGGTGCTCCTCCAAACAGGATTCTTTTTGTCCTTCTCTTTGGGAAAGCAATGCTTCTTACAGTTCTTTTGTTCAAGATTTAGAAACGACATCAGCATATTATAAACCCTGAGAAGTCTTTAAGGGAAGAAAAATCCCCACCTAGCCAGCATTTCCTAAACTTGTTAGTTTTAAAAAAAAATTAGCTTGTAAAACACCTTTGACAAATACTGGGTAACCCACTGCTCATCTCTTTCTTGACCGGTCAGGGAACTTAGAACTAAATTTAATTCTCAATTATGGTCATTATGTTAACTGACACACACCTGCATCCTCTTCTAGGATTTTCAATTTCTATCTTAATAGCCTTATTGAATGTGGTGGTTTAGTTGCTTAGTCGTGTCTGACACTTGTGATCCCACAGACTGTAGCCCATCAGGCTCCTCTGTCCATGGGATTTTTCAGGCAAGAATACTGGAGTGGGTTGCCATTTCCTTAGCCTTATTGCATGTGTATATTTAATTCTGTCTGCAGTAAGAATCTGTAACATTTGAAAGAGAAAGGATAGATGTTAAGAGACACTGAAAGACTTGAAAAGATATACATTTATTAATCCTTGTGAAAGAGCATTTCATATGTCATGCAGATAGATAAAACAAATATTTAAGAAATCAACACCTTGAAGACCTTTTAGTACATTTATAACAAAGTGGGACAGGCTTCATGCTCTTTCCATATGTAAACTTCCACTTGAGCTGTGTACACTTGACTTCTCTGTGTGTACTCAGTCACATCCAACTCTTTGCAACCCCATGGACTGTAGTTTACCAGGCTCCTCTGTCAATGGAATTTTCCAAGCAAGAATATTGGAGTGGGTTGCCATGTAGTGCTCCAGGGCATCGCCCTGACCCAGGACCTGAACCTGCATCTCTTGCATCTCCTACATTGGCAGGCGGATTCTTTACCACTGCGACACCTGGAAAGCTCACACTTGACTTCTATTTATTTGTAATTAAAAAAATCTGCCTTTGCCTTGTCTTCCTTCCTCTGCTGAATCTCAGAAATTCTGAATCTATATAGAAGAGTACCATTTAAGCTTTAATGTAAAATTTGCTGGAACTTCCCTGGTGGTCTAGTCGTTAAGACTCCTTACTTCCACTTAAGGGGCACAGGGTTGGTTCTTGGTCAGGGAACTGAGAACTGTGGCCAAAAAAAATAAAAAAACTTACTAAAAGTAATCAATGTTTATGAATCAAAAAAATGTTCTGTGCTAAACTGAGGTATAGCTTCACATTCAAGAAATGTGGTACAGGATTACAGAAATTGCTCAGAGAAGTCTGAGCATTCAGCAGGCATTTGTTTAGAATTTACCAGTTACAGGATCCATGACAGGTTTCTTAATTTTTTTATGCTTCAATTTCCTCATCCCACAGGGACGTTGTATGATTAAATTATTTAAAACTGTAAAGAATAGTGCCTGGCATGTGTAGGGCACTAGTATGTAGTATTACAGTACTATTATTGATAGACAAAATCTTGGAAGTGAATGTGCTCACCAAAGAAACACTGAATGGGAAGGTCAAGGACAAAGGCTTGAGAGATCTCACAATTAGAGGGGTCAGGGAACCAGGAAGAACCAACACAGGAGACAAGAGTGATCAGTATAAGACGTAGAAGAAGAAATGATAAAGTGTAAACACCAGAATCACTACTCTCAGTTGTTGGTGGTCAAAATATTGATGAATGAAAAGGTCTGAGAACCAGTTACTGGAGAGAGAGATTTCCCACTCTCTCCACGTTTGTGGGTTTCCCACACTCTATGTTTTCTTTTCTTATGTCTAGTAAGATTTGAGCTCACTCTGAAAGCTTTTCCACACTTCTCACATATATAAGGTTTCTCTCCAGTATGAACTCGCTTGTGTCCAATCAGGGCTGAGCTCTGACGGAAAGACGTGCCACACTCATGGCAGGTAAATGGCTTCTCACCCGTGTGGATTCTTTCATGCTGTCTCAGGACTGAGCTCTGATGAAAGACCTTTCCACACACCTCAC
This sequence comes from Bubalus kerabau, assembly GCF_029407905.1. Taxonomy (NCBI): domain Eukaryota; kingdom Metazoa; phylum Chordata; class Mammalia; order Artiodactyla; family Bovidae; genus Bubalus; species Bubalus kerabau. Next base: position 22,400,484 of record NC_073626.1, read on the forward strand.
ACCTGTAAGGTTTCTCTCCAGTGTGGATTCTTTGATGATTGGTCAAGTTTGATTTCCCACTGAAAGCTCGACCACAGTCTGAACATTTATAAGGTTTCTCTCCAGTGTGGATTCTTTGATGGATGGTAAGGCAGTGTTGATCTTGGAAAGTTTTCCCGCAATCACCACATCGATGGGGCTTCTCCCCAGTATGTCCTCGTTCATGAGCCCGGCATTTGCAGTTATGATGAAAGGTTTTCCCACACTCCTTACACTTATAAGGCTTCTCTTTGGTGTGGATTCTTCTATGTTTGGTGAGCTCTGCCTCGTTGCTGAAGGCTTTTCCACACTGAGGGCACTCACAATGCTTCTCCTGAGTGTGGAGTCTTCTGTGTTTGCTTAGGTCTGAGCTCCAGCTGAAGGCCCTCCCACACTCATTGCACTCATAAGGTCGCTCCCCAGTGTGGACTCTTGTGTGTTTGATGAGGTCTGAACTCCCGCTGAAAGCCTTCCCGCACTCCTCACATGCATAGGGTTTCTCCCCAGTGTGGCTCCTGCTGTGGATGATGAGGGAATGCTTAAACTGAAAGGCCTTCCCACAGTCACTGCATTCGTAAGGCTTCTCTCCTGTGTGGATGATCTGATGCATCCTGAGACAGTACCTGGTCTTGAAGGCCTTCCCACAGTCACTGCACGGGTGTGGCTTCTCCCCATTGTGGGTTTTTTTATGTCGGCAAAGAGCGGATCTACTACTGAAGGCCTTCCCACACTGGGTACAGTTAAAGGGTTTCTCCCCTGTGTGGATTATCTGGTGCATGGAAAGTTGATTTTTGGTCTTGAATGCTTTCCCACACTCATTACACACATAGGGTTTCTCGCCAGAGTGAATTCGCTCATGGAGAATTAAGTCAGAATGCCAACTGAAGTTTTTGCCACATCGGGTACATTCATGCTGTTTCTTTTCCGTAAGAACTCCATACAGAATACATTCTGAGTTTGGACTGAAGTGTTTTATAAGTCCCTTCTGGTTCTTTCCTTTCCTGAAAGTTACCTTATCACAGCTTTCTTTCTCTTCTCTCCATTTCTCCCTCACAGGCATTTCCCATTGATTCTCTAATTTGACATCTTGTACACAAACTTCTCCAACCTCTGGATCCTGGGAAACAACTTTTAGGAGACTTTTAAATTTCACCCAGCATACTTCTCCATTTTCAAAAACCTCCTGTTCTGATCTTGCCTTCTCACTCTCAGGCCATGTCTTGGCAGCTGATACTTAAACAAGAAAATAAAAATGTCAGATAGAGGAAAGGAGATAAGTGAGTTGGACAGGGGAAGCAATGGTAAGTTGTTGGAAGAGTAAATGACTTTCTCACGCTTGAAGAATTGCTAACATTATGGCAAAGGTCAAAGGAGGCTGAAACACTGAAAAGTATGAAGATATTCAAAACTGAGTAAACCTGACATAAATCTTTCCAAAGTCTACCCATGTTCTAGAATCTCCTAGTTTCGCAAATTATAACTTCATACACCTAAGCCCCTAAACAGGAAACTGGAAATCATTTTCAACTCATTCTAATACTCACGTTTTACAAATGTTACTGGTGAAGTGAGCTGCAGAGGTGGCGCTCAAGTGCCAGTGCAGCCCCCTTTGTAAGGATATGTCTGCTTTGTTCCTGACGGTGGACCTTGGGGAGCCTTATTTCTGTGGTGTACCTCTGCCCACTTGGGTAGGATAGGTTAGATCTGGGGAAGACCTGATCCAAACCAGACCAGATTCTCTCCTCATGAACTCTGGAATCATGATATGAAAGCAGGTAAGGCCCGGCTCTGAAGACGGCTGGATCTTTAGCACTTAAATTTGAGTGGTGTTGGGATATGGGTGCTGTATAGGGGATGGAAAGCTCTGTCACTGGGACTGACAAGCAGAGATCGATCTGCCAAGAAAGAAGAATGGAGCAGACCCACAGAGTAGCAGAGAAGACAGCTGGAGAGCAGGGCCTGATGGCATTCCAGCCCTTCTTAAGCCTCCTGTATACTTGCTCTTAAGTTCTATGATACCCTGAATAATAAGTAAATTTGTTTTCTCTTGCTTAAGCTAGCTTGAGTTAATTTTTACTATTGGCAACCAGAGTCCAAATCTATCTCTTATTATCTCCTAACTCTATCCCTTCTTCATTTCTATTTCTAGTGCATTCTCACTAGCTAACTTCAATACCCCTCAAAAGTCCTTTAGTCTGCTTCCTCTCTAATCCATCTTGTACACTGCTTCTAGATTATTCCTTCTAAAAATCAAATCTAATCACATCACTTTTTAGCTTAAAACACTTCACTGGTGCTCCATAGTTAACCAGACAGGAAGTAAAATGTACAGTCAAGAGCCCCAGCTCACTGTCCTAGTTCTGACACCTAACAACTGTGCCAACTTGGGAGGATGATGTAACTTCTCTCTGTGACCCATTGTTTTTATCGATAAAATGGGGTCTAGGTTACCCATGATAATGAAATGGATCAATGTATGTAAAGCACCTGCATCACTGAAATAAGTACTTAATCATCTTACCTGTTAGTATAAGAATAAAGTTCAAGGTCTGTAGTTTACCAAAAACTCATTCAGTCATGATCTTGCCCCTGTCCACTGCTTCTGTAGTGTCTCCACTGGCTACTGCAAGTCCTTTGCTCTGGTCATACTGACCTATTCACAGTTCACATTCTTATTCCCCTCTGCCTAGAAGGACTCTCCCCTCCTTCAACGAAATGACCTCACTTATTCCACATAACTTAGTTCAGTTGTCATTCCTCCTGCAGTCTTTTGGTCCCCAGGTCAGACTTAGGTGTTTTTCCTCTCTGTTTATGTATATCAGGTGCTTATCCTTATCTATATATCTCAGTAACTCCCATCATACTGGACTGTATAATTACTTCTTTACCTATCTGCCTTCCCCACTAGAAAACAAGCTTCTGGAAGTCAGGGCCCATATCTTATCTGACTGTCTATTTGTAGAACCTTATGTAATAGCTGGCACATAACAGTTGCCCAATTATGCTTTTTAGATGGAAGGTAGGACGGAAGAGTAGGTATTTGGATAGGGAAGCTGGAGTTGCCCTGTCAGCAAAGGACAATTTTTTTTGAATGATAAATGTAGAAAATAGTTTAAATGAAGAGCTGGTAATATTTCATGACTCACTACATAAGAGGTTCAGGGAATGGAAAGAAAAGTAAGAAAGAGGTAGAACCAGATATAGAAATAGGGAGAGCTTAATGAAGAGACAGCCTTGGAGGGAGAGATGAGTTTGTCTTTAGATATGTTGCTTCCTACATGACAATGCAATATTCAAATAAAAATCAGGAGTTAGAAACATGAGACTGCTGCCCAGGAAAGAGGTAAAAGTTAGCACTGTCAGTGTGGCAGGCATCCAGCTTCACAATAAGAGAGAATAGAACAAGACAAGGGTCAAAGGCTCAGGACTCTGAAAGAGGGAAGGTCCTAAAAAACAAACAAACAAAACCCCCTAAAATCCAGAGGCAGAAAAGCAATGTTCTCTGAGCATTGCAGTAAATGATACACAGAGGGCAGATAAATTGTCAGAGCCTTTTTGCAAGAAATTGAAAAAATTCTATTAGATATGTTGCAAAGAGCCAATTAGATAGTGACAGAATAATTACCCAAATAGTATGTTTTCTCTGCCTTTAAGATTTCCTAAATAGATTTCTCTGGGCCCTTGAGGATGGATGGCCCACCACTAAGAACATTCTATAACCATTTTGTCACGTGAAACACACAAGGGGACAGGCAGCTTCTCTGGCACTCACCTGGATAGGAGCAGCTCAGGAACTCCCAGTCCTGTCGATCCTGAACATAGGGCTCTGCACCTTGCTCCAGACGGGAGATCAAAGGTGGTTTAGAAAATGAAAATCCTGGTTGTACAGAGGAAGAAGGAATAAGTGTGTATAGCAACAAAGAACTGTCCTAACATTTACCTTGATCCCTCTGTTTGCATATGAAAATAGGAAAGAAATGTTTATTTGGGCAGAGAAAAGGGTTTATTCAGGGGTCTGGTAACCTGTAAATGAAACAGGTTGAAGGACTTTCTCAGAAGTCAATACTCAGAAAGGCAAAGAAAGAGTTTCTGGAAAACTGTTGGTTGGTTATATTTTCCCTGTTCTTTTTAGGAGAATGGGAGTTTGTAGAGGAAGGCTAATCTGCTTTCAGCCACTAGGAAGGAGTTCATGACTAGGTGATGGATACAGAGCATTTAATAGAAAATGAGAGGCTTGAGGAGGCAAGAATCTAGGGAGAACAGAAGCTAAGCATTTCTGTTCTATTCAGAGAGAGTTTCATTTCAGAGAATCAGAAAACAGCAACTAAGTTAGCCAGGAAATTATCTTGTTATGTAAACAGGGACAATTCAAAACTAATTTGGGAGGAAGATGCTGATGATAAAGAACAAGGGCTCTGATTTTCAATATGAGACCTCATACTCATCAACAAAACAATGAAAAGAAAAAGGAAGGGAGAAAGTACTAAGCCAAGTGCAGGGAACGTTCTTACCAAGTGACACCATGTTCCCATAATTTTCCAACATCACATCTTTATAGAGGTGTCTTTGAGCGTGGGTCAGACACTGCCACTCCTCATGACTGAAGTTCACAGCTACATCCTCAAATGTCACTGACTCCTGAAACAACATGTTCCTGCTTTTGTGGGAGGAAATTTCATAGTTCCCTCAGGAAACAGAGGCAGAAGAAAAGAATTTGTAGGGAGAAGGTTTACAGAAGTGAAAGGCTGTTACTGGTTGGTGTATATCTGGGGACGAGGTGAAAAGGAGCATAGGCTTTCAGTAGCAAAAAATAACGAACAAACAATCCACAAATGGTCTGTCATCCAAAAAAGCATCTCTTATGAGAGGGAGCACCTGGACTTGGGAGTGAGGACAAGGCCACATTTAGGAGACAGTGATATATTTTCAGGAAGGAAGGAAGGGGCCTTAGCTCACTTGAGGCTGGCTCATCCCTGTATGTTTTGCTCCTGGCAGGTTTCCTTGGCTTCCATCTCTGGCTAAGGCAGGGCACTGAGGAAATGGTAGAGCTGAGAGAAGGGAAATAAGCCTAGAGTCAATTCAGCACAGTGTTAATGAAGCCTACTTTCATCCTCTCCTCCCCCAACCTAGAAGCTTATGAAGCTCTGATCTAGGGGGTAAGTTGACTGTGTTACACTATCCTCTTTCTCCGATATTCCTCTAGTCTCAGTTTCCAGTGTGAGGTATCATGACTTGGCTAGCAGCCAAGCCAACTGTAAGTGCACTCTTCTTTTCTCTCACCTACTAAATCCTTTACTCTGTCTCCCTTTATCCTAGAAGACCTAAGAGGCCCAAATCACTGACTACCAGCTTAATATGATAGCTTGACTTCCTGTATTTGAATGTTGCAGTAATTTTGTCCAGAAAGACTTGGGGTGGAGGTGGAGGGGAAAAAAGGACAGGTATGCATCAGAAATATCCACAGAGGGACTTCCCTGGTGGTCCAGACACAAATATGATCCTTGGTCAGGGATCTAAGATCCCACTTGCCACAGAGCAACTAACCCTGGACACTGCAACTACCAGCTGAAAGACCCCGCATCCACAATTAAGACCCAATGCAGCCAAATAAGTATTTTTTTAAAGGAAATATAAATAAATATAAATAAAAAGGGATAGGTCCAAAGCTGACTTCCTTATGTAACTTACTACTTGGTCTACCTCCACTTAGTTCACTAGAAAAAGTTTTTCTCTTGTTATTAGAGAAAATCACTTCCCTGCTTTGATTCTGAGTCTTTTTCCTGTTAATTCCTAGTATTAAGCAATTCTGCTCCCCGCCCCCAACTGCCCTTCCAGTATAGTATAACACACACCACTTTTTAAAATGCAGAAGAAACTTTTTCAGAGTGTACAAATGACCAAGTATGATCCATATGGATTGGGAAAAAAGTACAGTTTCACATTACGGGTTAATGGGGCCCTGTTTTATTCCTTGCAGGCCAACCTGGCCTTTCTGTAGCTTCAGTGTTTATGGTGGTTTATCTTTCTTTATAGTTCTCAACATACTCCCCAGTCTAAGACCATTCCTTTCTGGTCTGAAGTCACCTATTGGTAAGACTCTAGGGTCATCCCTTGGCCTCAGGACCCCAAAACTCTCACTTCAATTTCACCAAAACCTCAATTTAGGAAAAAATTGGCTTTTTCTTCAGAAATATGCCAAGAAGATTCTTCTTTGGTCTATGTCACCCTTAGCTTTTGATCAAAACAGGTCTGTGTTCAATCATTGTGGATTCCACACAGTTTCCTCACTATCTCCTCTGAAAGTCTGTTACTTTATAACTCTTTGTCTCAGAAAGTTGGTTGGTTGGCAAACCAACCACCTGGCAGGCACAGAGCTCACAGCAGATACAGGCTTTGTTCTGAAATGTTCCATAACAGTTCTTTTCCTTATAATATCAATAAACTTTAACCTCCCAATTTTTTTTTCAGTCACCATTTTATAATGAACATTTTCAAATATACATAAAAGTTGAAAGAACTATATGGGAAACATCCATATACTCACCACTGACATTCTACTATTAACATTTTGCAATATTTGCTTTATCACATATCTGTCCATCTAACTATCTATAAATTCATTTTATTTTTTGTTGCATTTCAAAGTAAGTTGAAGACATCAGCATACATCACCCCTAACACTATGCCACATATCATTAACTAAAGTTGAATATTTGTTTACATTCTTATTTTTAAAGTAAAATTTATATACAGTAAAATGTATAAATCTTAAATTTTTGACAAAGCATACTCTTATTTAACTCAAACTCTCCTCCATATGCATCCCAGTTGGATTTTTACCATATCTTCTTCATAAATTACAAAAGTTTTGTTACTTTGTAGTGGCTTTTTTTCCTAAGTGTTCCTTACATTAAAAACTATTTTTAAATGTGGTAAAAAATATAAAAGGAAATTTACCATTTTAACTATTTCTAAGTATTTCAATAGTGTTAAAATATTCACAATGGGGGGCGGAGGATGAATATGTGGAACAGAATTTTTAGGGCATCAAAATAGTCTGTATGCTACTTTAATAGCAGATATACAGTATTATCCATTTGTAGAAACCCATATAAATGTATAGCACAAAGCATGAATCCTAATATAAACTGCTGCTGCTGCTGCTAAGTAGCTTCAGTCATGTCTGACTCTGTGCAACCCCATAGATGGCAGCCTCTGTCCCTGGGATTCTCTAGGCAAGAATACTGGAGTGGGTTGCCAATTCCTTCTCCAATATAAACTAGGGAGTTTAGAGTTTAGTTAATAATTATGTGTCAATATTGGCTCATCGCTTGTAACAAATGTACCACACTAAAATCATAAGAATGCTCAAACTACCACACAATTGCACTCATCTCACATGCTAGTAAAGTAATGCTCAAAATTCTCCAAGCCAGGCTTCAGCAATACATGAACCGCAAACTTCCAGATGTTCAAGCTGGTTTTAGAAAAGGCAGAGGAACCAGAGATCAAATTGCCAACATCTGCTGGATCATGGAAAAAGCAAGAGAGTTCCAGAAAAACATCTATTTCTGCTTTATTGACTATGCCAAAGCCTTTGACTGTGTGGATCACAATAAACTGTGGAAAATTCTGAAAGAGATGGGAATACCAGACCACCTGACCTGCCTCTTGAGAAACCTGTATGCAGGTCAGGAAGCAACAGTTAGAACTGGATATGGAACAACAGACTGGTTCCAAATAGGAAAAGGAGTATGTCAAGGCTATATATTGTCACCCTGCTTATTTAACTTCTATGCAGAGTACATCATGAGAAACGCTGGGCTGGAAGAAGCACAAGCTGGAATCAAGATTGCCGGGAGAAATATCAATAACCTCAGATACACAGATGACACCACTCTTATGGCAGAAAGTGAAGAAGAACTAAAGAGCCTCTTGATGAAGGTGAAAGAAGAGAGTGAAAAAGTTGGCTTAAAGCTCAACATTCAGAAAACTAAGATCATGGCATCTGGTCCCATCACTTCATGACAAATAGATGGGGAAACAGTGTCAGACTTTATTTTTTTGGGCTGCAAAATCACTGTGGATGGTGATTGCAGCCATGAAATTAAAAGACGCTTGGTCCTTGGAAGGAAAGTTATGACCAACCTAGACAGCATATTAAAAAGCAGAGACATTACTTTGCCAACTAAAGTCCATCTAGTCAAGGCTATAGTTTTTCCAGTGGTCATGTATGGAAATGAGAGTTGGACTATAAAGAAAGCTGAGTGCAGAAGAATTGATGCTTTTGAACTGTGTTGTTGGAGAAGACTCTTGAGAGTCCCTTGGACTGCAAGGAGATCCAACCAGTCCCTCCTAAAGGAGATCAGTCCTGGGTGTTCATTGGAGGGACTGATGTTGAAGCTGAAACTCCAATACTTTGGCCACCTGATACTGAGAGCTGACTCATTTGAAAAGATGCTGATGCTGGGAAAGATTGAGGGCAGGAGGAGAAGGGGACAACAGAGGATGAGGTTGCTGGATGGCATCACTGACACATTGGACATGGGTTTGGGTGGACTCCAGGAGTTGGTGATGGACAGGGAGGCCTGGTGTGCTGCAGTTCAGTTGGATACGACTGAGTGACTAAACTGAACTGAAAATCATAACAGATCTCCAGAACTTTTTCATCTTGCAAAACTGAAACTCTATACCCATTAAACAACAAAACAACAACTCTATTTTTCCTTCTCCTCAGCCCCTGGTAACCACTGTAGTGATTTTTTTCCCCAGGAGTTGGTGATGGACAGGGAAGTCTGGCATGCTGCAATCCATGGGGTTGCAAATAGTCGGGACAGACTGAGACTGGACTGAACTGAACAGTGCATTGCGGCTTGTGACATCTTAGTTCTCCCATCAGTGTTGAACTTATGCAACAGCAGCAGTCCTAACGACTGGAGTGCGAGGGAATTCTCTTCACTGTAGTGATTCTTAAACTTTATTTCTTAGTTTCTGAATTTGAAAGATCAGTTAAAAATGAACTTGGGGGAATTCACACATGGGTGAGAGTCTCTTCCTTTTCTAAGGACACTCATCTCATCATTGGGGTCCCACCTTCATGACTTAATCTAAAACTGATTACTTCCCAAAGCCTCACCCCTAAATATAACACTGGGGTGGGGGTTAGGGCATCAACCTATGAATTTTGAGGGGATATATACATTCAGCCCATGACAAAACTATTTGTTAAAGCAATGTACAGATATTATCCAGGATGAGATTAACTCATTTACATATTATGCTAAGTAATTGTAAACCTTATGACCCTAAAAATCACTTATAGGAAGATAATTCAATACATTTTGAGAAAAAGAAGACTGGAATACTCAGGTCAGATGTGAACCATAAAGTTATATATATTTTTAAACTTTTAAAAAAATGAAATAGAATTAACAACCACGTTAAGCAATATCCATTGTTTTCTACCTCTTAAATTTGTGATAAATATGTTCTATAGTATTAATTTTTCCTTTATGATTACTTTACAGTAGAAATTTCAAGATTTCTCTTCTGGAAGTTCCAATAATATGCTTAGAAATTCATTTTACCTTTTTTTTTTCTTTGCACGTAATATGTATCATCCTAAAAGCCTATTTTAGGGGTGTCCAGGTGCCTAGTCCTCTGTCTAATAGCCTCTGTCTATACAAGACGGTAAAGAACCCGCCTGCCAATGCTGGTTAGGCGTAAGAGATGCTGGTTCCATCCCTGGATGGGGAAGATTCCCTGGAGAAGGGACTGGCAATCCACTCCAGTATTCTTGCCTGGAGAATCCCATGGACAGAGGAGCGCGGTGGGCTACAGTTCATAGGGTTGCACAGAGTCAGACACGACTGAAGAGACTTAGCACAACATACAAATCTTATCCACTTTTCTCTTCATATATGCCACTGAAGAGCATTTCTAAAGCCCAGTCCCACATTTCCCCTTCTTTATTTTTCCCAGAGTTTCACAACAAAACCTTTGCTCCTTCTTTTGCCATGGCTTTATCTTCTATTTCTCAGTTATACTATAATGTAAAAATCTCAGGGTTAACAGATGTACAGAAATAAAATGACATACAATCAAAATTTACAGTTGGTAAAACTGGGGAGACGTTACCAAATTATACAAGTTTAACATGTGCAAATATTCATATACACATATGTAAGTTACTTGTCATATATATATTGAGTTGAACATATAATAAGTGGATGAATACATTCACTATCTTCCATAAACTGCTTTGAAGAATCTTTTCTTATGAATTTTTATTTTTTTCCAAATTTGAATTAAGACGAGGGCAGAAACTGAATAATTTAGTTCCTATCAATACCAGGAAAAGCCTAGTATAGAAATAATAGATTTTTCTATAAATACTCAATAACGAGCATATTTCCAGGCCCCAGGAAGCATCTCTCACCTAGTCTGTGTCCCTGCCCCATTTTTAGCTGCCATAACTCCTGCCACAATACCCTGTGTACATTACCTCTTTCCTGTAGGAACATGCTATCAGTGATGCAAAGCTGGTTTGGTGATCCTGGACTCTCATCTGATACCACGATCTATTGCAAGGAATAGAAAACATTTGGAGAAGTTATGGAGGGACAGAAAATTTATGGGAAGCTGCATATTGGTTGGTTATGCAACCAACTATAAAGTTCTATTCGTGGAAGTCAACTCTCCAAACTACCAAAAAGGGTGAGAAAAACATGGGCTCAGTCTCTGATATACCTTATGAAAAACAGAAATGGCATCCAATTATTCTATAACTTAAAAACATCACCAGGTAATCCAGAAAAAGTATTTTGAAGGAGAAAACTTCCTCACAGTCAATCCAACCTCACCACACTTCCAACGCTTTCCTCCTTTCCCGGACTCACTTCTTCTTTCTCCTTGTGATATACTGCAGATTCTCCTATTTTTACCTGCTGCATGTCTTCTTTTCCAGTCTTCTTTCTTTCTTTTCTTTTCCAGTCTTCTAACACTGTCCGAGTTTCTTCTCTGCTGGTTGGATCCAGCTCCTAAAGTCAATCCTGGCTTTGCCCAGATAACCAGTTTTGAAGTGGCTCCAGTGGATATCAGCCTCCCTTCAGGGATATAAGCCTTGGTGAGACCAGTCAAAAGACTGCTCTTGACCCACAGGGCAGCTGCTTTTTGGTTTGATGTATCAATACTGCCCTAGATGTGGGGTTTATCAGCAGTAATAAGCTAGAGGTGATCCCATACCTTGTTTTCCTGTATATTTGATGAAGGGAAGAGAGAATAGAGGGATGTGACCAAAGTGAAAAGAAGGAATCACTGAGAATCTGGAGTATCTATGAGAGATGAGGGAGAAGAGGAACAAATTGAAGATGATAATATATCCAGAATACAACTTCTCCTGCCACCATCTTGGCCCAAGCCACCATTGCCTGCCTTGACCTGTATTGTGTTAGCCATCAAACTGGTCTCCTGCTTCTGTCCTTGTCTTTTGTCTTCTACTTGTCTTTTCTCAATACAATAAAGTGGGCTATTTAAAACTTAGTTGGATTATTTCAGCTCTCTGCTTAAAAGCCCTCAATGCGTCTATCTTACTCAAAATAAGGAGTAGCATATAAGGCCCTAAAGAATCTCATTGCATCGCCTCTGTTCATTCAAAATAAAAGCTAAAGTCCTTACAGTGGCATATAAGTCTACAGGGTTGCTATTACTTCTCCTACTATTCTCCCCCCCATTCAACCCCCTTCAGTCCCGCAGATCTTTCTCTTCCTTTTTAGGCACGGTTCCATTTTAGGGACTTTGCACTGGCTGTTCCCTCTACCTCAAGCTATCCTCAAGATGAATAATCTTGCCTCCTTCAACTGTTTGCTTGCATGTAATCCTCCCTAGGAAACCTACTCTAGGTGCCCTATTTAAAATTGCAGACTACCCCCTCCTTCCAATCCCGACATGCCTTGCTTTCACCTATACAGCACTTTCCAACAAGGTGCATAAGTTAATTATATACTTTCCATTGTTTATTGTAGGTCTTCCTTTCCCTATAATGTAAGCTCCTAGGCTTTTGAGAGCACGGACTTTTTGTCTATTTTGTTCACTGATCTATTCCCAACGTTTAAAACAGTGCCTGCACCAGCAGTCGCTCAGCTAGAAATTGGCCAAATGAAAGAACGCACGAATGGATGCTGCGGAGGAAAATAAATGAGAAAAAAAAAGTAAGGGGCCGCTGAGAGCAAGAAGAGCGCGGGGGAGGCGGAGGAAAAAACCCTGGTGGGGCAGCAATCCGCGGCGGACTCCAGATCCCGGGGAACCTGGCCCCAAAGCCCCGCCCCATCCCCGCCCGCCGTTCCGGGCCCCTGGGAGGAGGTGTATTAATATTAAGATTTAAGTGAAGCAGGTGGCGGTGTCGGCCTCCTTCCAGCCGCCCCTCGGTGGGTTCGGAGACCCCAGTGGCAGCTTGGGAGCCCGTCAGCTACAGTCCCATCCCACGTTGGCTGGAGACACAGACCTTCCTGCCGATATTCTCCTCTAGAAATGACAAAATAAAGGAATCTATTCTAGCTCCACTTCCTAGTCCTTCAATAATCATTTCCGGTGACTTTCTAGGAAATCATCAACTCTCTGGTTGAGGAGTTCCCTAGAAACCCTCCGCAACCGCAGCGCAAATGTGTTATTTCTTGTTTTACTTTCTTCAGAATGCATCTGTTAAAATAGAACCACAATGTCATTATCCCACCTATCAAAATTAAAATAACTCCCGGGTACCATCTAATACTGAGTCCATATTTGAATTTCCCAAATAGATAAAATATGCTGCTTTTTTGAATCAAGATCTAAAGTCTATGTACTTTATTTGGTTATTTGTCTTAACTCTTTTAAAATTTAGATCTAGAATAGTTCCTCCATCTTTCACTTTCTCCCCTATCGTACACATTTGGTCATTTGTCCTGAATATTCCACATGCTGGCTTGGTCTAAGTCCATCCCCATTTAATCTGTTTCTCTAGCTTTGTATTTGTTAACTAGATGTTAGCTCTAAAGGTTTAGAGTTTGGTTTACCTTTATGGGTAAGCATTATTTTTACGTGGTGCTACCTACTTCCGTTTGCTTTACATTAGGAGGCATATAAAGTCAGATAATTTCACTCTCTGTGAGGCTGAGATCGATGAGTGAATCAGCATTTGCTAGTTGGATCCTTCCAGGTAAAGTTCATCAACCTTTCATCTGGTGGTTTCATCCACTGATGATCTTTGCCTGAATCAAGTATTTTATTGCAAAACCGGGATTTTCTATTTCAGTTTTTTTTTTTTTTCACATTTATGATTTGGAATTCCTTTTAAAAGAAGGATTTTATCTCCTTAACCTATCAATTCAGGGTTGTTTGGTTATTCTGAAATGTGAGTTCTAACAGAAAAGACAAAATAAATGTTTACCTTTCTATTTAACTGCCAATTTTCAGGGTAAACAGCCGTGCCCTAGGTGCCATGGCTGCTGTTATTACACATTAACCATTCTTCAAAATAATCATCAATGAGCACTGCCTTCCAGTATTCATACTTTTGTGTAGCTTCTTCCCATATTATACCAATTGGTTTGTGTGACCGATTGAGTATGGCAGAAATGATATTATGTTCCTTCTGCTGCTGCTGCTGCTAAGTCGCTTCAGTCGTGAACGACTCTGTGCGACCCCACAGACGGCAGCCCACTAGGCTCCTCTGTCCCTGGGCTTCTCCAGGCAAGAATACTGGAGTGGGTTGCCATTTCCTTCTCTAAGGTGTGAAAGTGAAAAGTGAAAGTGAAGTCGCTCAGTCGTGCCCGACTCTTCACGACCCCATGGACTGCAGCCTACCAGGCTCCTCCGTCCATGGGATTTTCCAGGCAAGAGTACTGGAGTGGGTTGCCATTGTGTTCTCTGATGTTACTTCTAATATTAGGTAATACAAGAAACTGTGGTGTCCATTTGGTCTCTCTTTTTCTCCCATAGTCTCAGATCACTCACACTGGGGAAAGCCAGCTGCCATACATTAAGGAGAGACCCAGGTGGTGAGGAACTAAAGCTTTCTGCCAACAGCCATATGAGTGAGTTTAGAAGTGGAACTGTCAGCTCTCTGCCAAGCCTTCAGATGACTGCAGCCTGGGTCAACAAATCGGCTGCAACCTTAAGACAGAACCAGAACCAATCTTTAAGCTGCTCTCAGGTTGCTGACCTGTAGAAACTGTGTGAGATAATATTTGCTGTTTGACTCTAAATTTGGGGGTAGTTCATTATGCAGTAATTGGTAACTAATATTTCTTATTGTTTTCTTTTTTTGAGCATCATTAACTCACAGGTTTTTAAAAAACATTCAAGGAGGTTTTTTTTTTCCCTTCAAAGGAGTCTTTTTTTTAAAAAAATTATTTATTTATTTATTTTTTGGAGGCTAGTTTCTTTACAATATTGTATTGGTTTTGCCATACATTGACATGGATCTTCCATGGGTGTACATGTGTTCCCCATCCTGAATTCCCCTCCCACTTCCCTCCCCATCCCATCCCTCTGGGTCATCCCAGTGTACCAGCCCTGAGCACCCTGTATCATGCATTGAACGTGGACTGGCGATCTGTTTCACATACGATAATATACATGTTTCAATGCCATTCTCTCAAACCATCCCACCCTCGCCTTCTCCCACAGAGTCCAAAAGATTGTTCTATACATCTGTGTCTCTTTTGTTGTCTCGCATACAGGGTTATCATTACCATCTTTCTAAATTCCATATACATGTGTTAGTATACTGTATTGGTATTTTTCTTTTTGGCTTACTTCACTCTGTATAATAGGCTCCAGTTTCATCCACCTCATTAGAACTGATTCAAATGTATTCTTTTTTAATGGCTGAGTAATATTCCATTGTGTATATGTACCACAGCTTTCTCATCCATTCGTCTGCTAATGGACATATAGGTTGCTTCCATGTCCTGGCTAATGTAAACAGTGGTGTGATGAACATTGGGGTACACATGTCTCTTTCAATTCTGGTTTCCTTGTTGTGTCTGCTCAGTAGTGGGATTGCTGGGTCATAAGGCAGTTCTATTTCCAGTTTTTTAAGGAATCTCCATACTGTTCTCCATAGTGGCTGTACTAGTTTACATTCCCACCAGCAGTGTAAGAGGGTTCCCTTTTCTCCGCACCCTCTCCAGCATTTATTGTTTGTAGACTTTTGGATAGCAGCCATTCTGACTGGGTGAAATGGTACCTCATTGTGGTTTTCACAATGCAAAATTTCTCTGATAGTGAGTGATGTTGAGCATCTTTTCATGTGTTTGTTAGCCATCTGTATGTCTTCTTTGGAGAAATATCTGTTTAGTTCTTTAGCCCATTTTTTGATTGGGTCATTTATTTTTCTGGTATTGAGCTGCATGAGCAGCTTGTATATTTTTGGGATTAATTCTTTGTCAGTTGCTTCATTTGCTATTATTTTCTCCCATTCTGAAGGCTGTCTTTTCATCTTGCTTATAGTTTCCTTTGCTGTGCAAAAGCTTTTAATTTTAATTAGGTCCCATTTGTTTATTTTTGCTTTTATTTCCAATATTCTGGGAGGTGGGCCATAGAGGATCCTGCTGTGATTTATGTCGGAGAGTGTTTTGCCTATGTCTTCCTCTAGGAGTTTTATAGTTTCTGGCCTTACGTTTAGATCTTTAATCCATTTTGAGTTTATTTTTGTCAAATGAGTCTTAATTGCAGTCATTATTATATTTTCTTTTTGATGTTTAAGTGATTCCATCTTTGGCCAGTGGGAGTCCCTTTATTTTGTTTCCTGTGTTCTTTTCATCTAATTCTGAATCTTTGATAGTTTTTTTTTTTTTAGTTCTGGCAGGACAAGATATTTCAGGATCATTTTCTCTATTTCCTGCTCCAGACCTGGAATTAGCCATTTCTCCAAGGAGTCTTGGTTCCTTTCAGTGGGATGAGTGATTGCATAGGTTTGTGAATGGTTATAACTTCTTTTACAGCTTATCAAAATCAAATAAAATTAACTTCATTATGAGATTGAATTCATACTAAATTACTTGGTAATCAGGTACATGAGAACCTAAGCAAGGTCCAAGGAGACAATATACGGAAATCATTTAACAAACACATTACCTGGCATCAAATTTCATGATTCAAATAATAGAACTGCAAGTCTGAAAGAGACCCTAGTTTTGACCAAGTAAGATTCATTCATTCACTCTTGAGAAACCTGAGGCCCAAGAGATTAAAATTCTGTCTAAAACTACAAAGGAGGATAAAATTAGAAAAGAAACTAATGACTCCAGAGTCCTGGATCTCATACTGGGGCTATTTTGATAAAAAGCAGTCTTCCAGACCTATCGGGGCTTCTATCTATTCAAAAATAAAAGAGATTTGAAAGTACTTGGCACATTAGTTATAAAACAGTGTTATGGAAAGTTCATCAGTCTTATGTTTTGAAGACCTGATTCCTGGCTCTGCCACTCACTAGCTTGATATTTTGGGCAAGTCATTTAACTGCTCTGCATCTCAGTTGCTGCATCTGTAATACTGTAATAAATTCTTTAATCTCAGCTCATTGTAAGGTTAGGGTTTCCCTGGTGGCTCAGTGGTAAAGAATCTACCTACCAATGCAGGAGATGCTGGTTCATACATGGAGAAGGAAATGGCAACCCATTCCAGTATTCTTGCTTGGAAAATTCCATGGACAGAGGAGCCTGGTGGGCTATAGGCCATGGGGTTGCAAAAGAGTTGAAGAACTAAACAACAACAACATTGTGAGGATGAAAATACAATATATTATATATGAAAGTGCATAGCTCATAATTGCTAAATAATGATCATCATATTAAAAATTTTCTTCAATTCTCCAATTTAATACAAATGTATCCTTCTCCTCTAAAGGAAATTGGGTTTTGATTAGACTGATCCCTAAGTACCTAATTCTGAAATTGAGTTCAGGGAATACTACACAAAGGCATTGAGCAAGAGGCTGCAGGAAAGATGCAATACATGGTTCCTCAGTGTCAGGGGACGTTCAACATTAAGGAATCCACATGTTGTTTTCTTTTTTTGTGTGCTGTTTCTCAAGGGGCCTCTGTTCCTTATCAGTTCCTGGAAAACAGGAAGGAGCAGAGTTGCACAGTTCTCAGGACAGCGGTCATGAGACAGAGCGCATGCATGGATTCCCTTCGGTGCCCTTTTACTTTAATGTAATCTATTCAGTCACGTCCCTATTACTCAGGATATGGATTGTCTTCTGGCCCTGTGAAGATTGTTATTCGCCTAGTTTTGTTTTTGCTCAACTTTATTTTTGCTGCCTAAAGCTTCCTTGTATGGATATATATAAAGCACACGCTGCTACAAATAAAGTACCTTTGTTTCACTTGAGACTTGGGTCCCCTGTGTCCTTCTTTTTGTCGACTCCAGTCCCCAGGTCCTTGTCTATAAAGACGGTGACAAGTGGCGCCTGAACAAGAACCTGGTGAACGCCCTTGGCAGTCGGACGGAGTGACTGATAGGACCTACGGAGGTCACTAAGTGCGGGGTTATGGGACAAACGGCTGGAAAGCCCCACCACTTTTCTACTTTACTTCACTATTTATTTAAGGTTCAGGGACTTTCAGTTTCACGTCAACGAATAGAGGCTTGTCTCCAAACGGTGGTTGAAGGTAATCCCTGGTTCCCCGATGAAGAAAATTTTCATTTTAGTGGACAATGTGGTTTCATGATGTAGCCCTAGATCGTGCCAATTCTAACGCTCGAGCTGGCACTCCCCAAAACCAAATTACTTTTGAAATGTTAACCGGTACAGGGCAATTTGATGAGGTGAAAGCTCAAATACAATGCCCTCCTTTGTTGCATGAGCAATTGAAAGAAGTTGCCCTTGAAGCTTGGGATCGAATTACTCCTCAAGAGGAACCTAAAGGTAGCTACACTAAGATATTACAAGGGCCTAATGAAGCCTATGCTGATTTTTCATCTAGACTGGAAGTTGCTTTTTCCTGTAGTGTAATCAGAGAAGAAGCCAGAAATGACTAGCCTATTTGGACAGAGCAATGGCCCCTTACAAAAGCCCCTTAGAGGCTACTAAGGAACTTATAGATACACAATTGAAATTAAAACATATTGAGGAATCTTATTCCCCTTGGAATTCTCCCATTTTTGGAATAAAAAAGAAATCTGGCAAATGGCGTCTCTTAACAGACCTTAGAAAAGTTAATGCATCTACGAAACCTATGGGTGCATTGCAACCAGGAATTCCATCACATACCACTATTCCTCAGAACTGACATATTACTATTACAGATTGACAAGATTGCTTTTTTACTATGCCCTTACACCCTCTAGACTGAGAGAGATTTGCTTTCTCTCTTCCTTATCCTAATCATATTGGGCCTCATAAACGGTATCAATGGACTGTGTTGCCTCAAGGAATGATGAAGTCTCCCATCATGCGTCAATATTATGTAGCCAAAGCCCTTGAACCTGTGAGAAAACAATTTCCTAACTTTCTTTTTATTCATTATATGGATGATATATTGTTTTCAGCTCCATCTGTTATAGAAACTCAACAGATGTTTGACATAGCTCAATGATGCTTAAAAGACTCTGGATTAATCATTGCCCCTGAAAAGATTCAAACCTCTACACCTTACCATTACTTAGGATCCATTGTTAATAGACAACATATTACTCCCCAACTAACATAGATTCATGTTGGTAAATTATCAACCTTGAATGATTTTCAAAAACTTTTAGGCGACATAAACTGGATTAGACCCTCTTTAGACATTGCAAGTTATCAACTGACTAATCTATTTAATACTTTGAAAGGAGATCCTGATTTAAATAGCCCTTGTTCACTTTCACAAGAGGCACGAAAGAATCTCTGTTTAGTACAAAATAAATTGTAAAAGCAGTTTCTTACTCATATTAGACTTGAATTACCTCTAGAGTTGTTTATGCTCCCCTTTCTCCATTCTCCCACAGGACTTCTTGCCTAACAAGAATACCCAATAGAATGGATATATACTCACTTTAGAGGGACAAGGTCACTTACACCCTCTCTTGATTTGATCACTCTAATCATTATCAAAGGAAGAAATAGAGCTAAGACTCTAATTGGCTCCGATCCTCATAAAATTGTAATACCTATTAATAAATCTCAATTCAAGAATGCATTACAAACTTCTACCGATTTCCAAATAGCCTTCTTGGAATATTTTGGAGAAATTTCATTTCATTATCCCTCTAACAAACTTTGGAATTTCTTCAAAAATACTTAATTTATTATCTCTTGCATTGTTACATCACAACCTATACCTCAAGCTGATGTTTTCTATAAGATGGGACTAAAAACCTCAAAACCTCATTCTGGTCTCTCAAAGAATATAAAGTCTTTTATACTAAATTTCATTCTGCTCAACAAAACGAATTATATGCTCTTATTCAGGTTATTCACCTATATCCTTACCCTATTAATATAGTTTCTGACTCCTTATATTCAGTTTTTATATTAAGAAATATAAAAACCTCTACTATAAATTCCAATCAACCTATTATTCAATAGCTTTTTCTCGAACTACAGTCTCTTATTAGGAGCCGCACTTCCCCCATTTATATTACCCAGATTCGAACACATTCCTGCCTTCCTGGCCCCATGACTCATGGTAATGAACAAGCTGATAAACTTGTCTCTTTTGCTACTCCTGAGGAGCAACATGCTCTATTGCACAATAATGCTGGCTCCTTACACCAAATTTGAAAAATTCCATACCCCACCATGCCAAGAAAATCAATAATTGCTCTACTTGTAGACCCCTACATTTTCAACCCATTGCACAAGGTATCAATCCTTGAGGATTACAACCCAATGAACTGTGACAAATGGATGTAACTTGTTGCCTTGAACTTTCTCCATTTTCTTTCTTACATGTCTGTCTCGACACAAATTCTTCTTTTATCTAGGCCACACCTCTTCAAGATGAGGCTACACGGCACATTATAACTCACCTATTAGCTTGTTTTGCAGTAATGGGAACTCCTAGTTCTATGAAAACAGACAATGGTCCTGCCTATGTTTCTAGGCAATTCAAACAATTTTTACAATCATTTTCTATTAAACATATTACAGGTATTTCTTATAATTCACAAACACAGGACATAGTTGAATGAGCACATCACACACTGAGACTACAAATAAAAAAATTAAAAAAGTGGGAATACGCAGGAACACTTCTATCTTCCTTATCCAGAGCAGACTTTACTAGATTCCAATGCAATATATTCTTTAATCCTATAATGACTGTTAATACAGCTTTATTTGTTTTAATATTTTTAAACTTATCACAAGGAGATATCTTGACAAGATCAGAAAAACATTTCGAGGAATTGAAGGGCACCTCTCTTCCTCTGCCCATTGGTTTCAGTTCAGTTCAGTTCAGTTGCTCAGTCGTGTCCGACTCTTTGCGACCCCATGAATCACAGCACGCCAGGCCTCCCTGTCCATCACCAACTCCTGGAGTTCACTCAGACTCACGTCCATCGAGTCAGTGATGCCATCCAGCCATCTCATCCTCTGTCGTCTCCTTCTCCTCCTGTCCCCAATCCCTCCCACCATCAGAGTCTTTTCCATTGAGTCAATTCTTCGTATGAGGTGGCCAAAGTACTGGAGTTTCAGCTTTAGCATCATTCCTTCCAAAGAAATCCCAGGGCTGATCTCCTTCAGAATGGACTGGTTGGATCTCCTTGCAGTCCAAGGGACTCTCAAGAGTCTTCTCCAACACCACAGTTCAAAAGCATCAATTCTTCCGCGCTCAGCCTTCTTCACAGTCCAACTCTCACATCCATACATGACCACAGGAAAAACCATAGCCTTGACTAGACGGACCTTTGTTGGCAAAGTAATGTCTCTGCTTTTGAATATGCTATCTAGGTTGGTCATAACTTTCCTTCCAAGGAGTAAGCGTCTTCTAATTTCATGGCTGCAGTCACCATTTGCAGTGACTTTGGAGCCCAGAAAAATAAAGTCTGACACTGTTTCCACTGTTTCCCCATCTATTTCCCATGAAGTGGTGGGACCAGATGCCGTGATCTTCATTTTCTGAATGTTGAGTTTTAAGCCAACTTTTTCACTCTCCTCTTTCACCTTCATCAAGAGGCTTTTTAGTTCCTCTTCACTTTCTGCCATAAGGGTGGTGTCATCTGCATATCTGAGGTTATTGATATTTCTCCTGGCAATCTTGATTCCAGCTTGTGCTTCTTCCAGCCCAGCGTTTCTCATGATGTACTCTGCATAGAAGTTAAATAAGCAGGGTGATAATATACAGCCTTGACGAACTCCTTTTCCTATTTGGAACCAGTCTGTTGTTCCATGTCCAGTTCTAACTGTTGCTTCCTGACCTGCATACAGATTTCTCAAGAGGCAGATCAGGTGGTCTGGTATTCCCATCTCTTTCAGAATTTTCCACAGTTTATTGTGATCCACACAGTCAAAGGCTTTGGCATAGTCAATAAAACAGAAATAGATGTTTTTCTGGAACTCTCTTGCTTTTTCCATGATCCAGCAGATGTTGGCAATTTGGTCTCTGGTTCCTCTGCTTTTTCTAAAACCAGCTTGAACATCTGGAAGTTCACGGTTCACATTTGCTGAAGCCTGGCTTGGAGAATTTTGAGCATTACTTTACTAGCGTGTGAGATGAGTGCAGTTGTGCGGTAGTTTGAGCATTCTTTGGCATTGCCTTTCTCTGGGATTGGAATGAAAACTGATCTTTTCCAGTCCTGTGGCCACTGCTGAGTTTTCCAAATTTGCTGGCATATTGAGTGCAGCACTTTCACAGCATCATCTTTGAGGATTTAAAATAGCTCAACTGGAATTCCATCACCTCCACTAGCTTTGTTCATAGTGATGGTTTCTAAGGCCCACTTTACTTCACATTTGGTATCAAGACGGGCTAACTGAACAATGGAAATCTGGAAAATTAATCTTACAGGGAAAGGGGTATGCTTGCATTTCTCTAGATGGATCCGACAAAATCAATTGGCTCCCTCTTAGGAAGATTCTCCCAGGGGAGCCTCCAGTATTCAAAATAGAAAAAAAAAAAAAAAGACAAAATCCCCAGGAGGAAGAAATTTCAATACAGGCATTGGAGGCTCTAAAAATCTCCAAGAAGCACTGCCCTCGCCGTCATCAATCTCATGTCCTCCCTACTTGGGGACAGATAAAAACCCTTACTAATCAAGCTGAAAATCTGGTTTCTCAACAGGGAATGCCTCGGAATCCAGAAAATATTTTTGTTGCTATGCTTGCTTTTGCTTCCCCCACTCAAGCTGATTTGATGAATCATACTTATTGGGCCTATATACCTAACCCCCCTTTATTGCAGGTTGTAGAATGGACAGATAAAGGACCGGTCATATCCACCAATGACTCAGTACATATGCCTCCTCCTTGGAGCTTGGAGGGGCCCTCTCATCCTGAGGAAGAAGGAAGACTAATTAATATTTCTCTAGGTTATGGAAGCCTTCCTTTATGCATGGGTCCAACAGAATTATGTATTAATGTTAGTTGACAAATGTGGGCTTTTGTCCTGCCTCCAAAAAAGAACTTTCGTACATTGCTTAGACTGTTTACTGCCCTATCTTTCTATGAGAACCATGTCAACACTACTAAAACTCTAAGAAAAGGACAAAAGTCATTATGCAAGGGGTTTACTTATAAGGACTTTAAATATACTCCTGTTTATTGGGATAGATGTCAAGCTAAATCAGGGAAATTAATGTTTGTGGCCAATTATACCATTGCCAACTGGGGACCCCACGGTATGTGGTTATCTAACCGCTTAGATGATATTAAATGCATTATATGGGATTATGCTACTCAAGTAGCATGGAAGGTTACCAAAACTACAATGGAACATTTCCATGACAAAGGACTTCTTGGTTGGCTTGATGGTGGAATGGCACCTCCTCACCCTCAAATCATTCTCAATAAACGGATTGGGCCTGAACAAAGGGACATCTAGAAACTTGCTGTGAGCACCAAAGAAGTCGGAACCTGGACTGGATACTTCACAGGGACCAGTCGTAGTCATAGTGACTATTCCTTTCATTATAATTATTTATATTTCATACCTTCCTTTTGTTATAGCCATATGGAACTTACAGTACAATAAGTTCTGTAACTTCTATAGATTGCAAACTATATACTTGTCTTAATTCCTCTATTTCTATAAAAAATGAATCCCTTTTGATTCTTTGATCTCGACGCAATCTGTGGTTGCCAGTAGATCTCCAACGACCCTGGGAGGAGGGTCCCATGGCAGGACTTGCCTCCCGGTTACTCACTAAATTACTCCGGTGATCTAAACGATTCATTGGATGGCTAATTCTTGGCATTTTGGGATTAAGAGCCATTTGTACTACTACCACTGTAGCAGGCATCGCTTTACAAACTTCAATTCAAACACAAAACTTTATTCAAAATTGGACCAAAGATGCTCATACTATGTGGGCCACATAGGCTCAGATAGGTGAAAAAGTTCAAGATAAAATACAGGAACTGAGAACAGTCATCCAGTGGGTCAGAGATCAATTAGTAGATTTACAAAAACAAGTATTACTAAAATGTGATTGGAATTCTACTCAATTGTATCACTCCTGTTCGGTTCAACTATAGTGCTTACAATTGGGAACAAATCAAATTTCACTTGCAAGACAAACATGATAATGCTTCCTTAAATGTACAATTATTAAAAAAAAAATCTTTAGAGCCTTCTCTAAGAGTCTGCTCTCTTCCAACAATTTGGAAACTTTAGCTGAACAGCTAGCTGATCAATTATCTGGGCTAGACCCTCGAGGATGGTTCCAAAGCATTACTCATAGTATTGGGTCTGGAACTGTAACATTGATAATTGTCCTAGTAATTATATTTGTAATATACCGATGCCTTTTAACTAAAATTGTTCAAACTAAATAAACTCAGTTGGTCAGGGCTTTTTTCACAAAAATAATAAAAAAGGGGGAATTGTCAGGGGACGTTCAACTTTAAGGAATCCACGTTGTTCTCTTCTTTTGTGTGCTGTTTCTCAAGGACCCTCTGTTCCTTATCAGTTCCTGGAAAACAGGAATGAGCAGAGCTGCATGCAGTTCTCAGGACTGAGGTCATGAGACAGAGTGCATGCGTGGATTCCCTTCAGTGACCTTTTATTTTAATGTAATCTATTCAGTCACGTCCCTATTACTCAGGATATGGATTGTCTTCTGGCCCCTGTGACAATTGTTATTCGCCTAGTGTCACGGTCTTTGTAGGCCGGGACCTGGGGACTGGAGTTGATGAGAAGAAGGACGCAGGGGAACCAAGTCTCAAGTGAAACAAGGGTGCTTTATTTGCAGAAAAGCATGTTTATATATCTTCATACAAGGCAGCTTTAAGCAGTAAAAAAATTGAGCAAAAACATAACCAAGCAAATAACGATCTTCAAAGGGCCAGAAAGCATTCCATATCCTGAGCAAGAGGGGCATAACTGAATAGACTTCCCTGGTGGCTCAGACGGTAAAGCGTCTGCCTACGATGCAGGTTTGATCCCTGGGTCAGGAAGATACCCTGGAGAAGGAAATGCCAACCCACTCCAGTACTCTTGCCTGGAAAATCCCATGGACAGAGGATCCTGGTAGGCTATGGTCCATGGGGTCCCAAAGAGTCAGACACGACTGAGCCACTTCACTTTCACTTTCAAGGTCACTGAAAGGAATCCAAGCAGGTGCCCTTTCTCATGATCTCAGTCCTAAGAACTGCATGCAACTCTGCTCATTCCTGTTTTCCAGGAACTGATAAGGAATAGAGAATCCTTGAGAAACGGCACACAAAAGAAAAGAATAACATATTGGATCCCTTAAAGCTGAACGTTCCCTGACAGCCTAGTTTTGTTTTTGCTCAACTTTATTTTTGCTGCTTAAAGCTTTCTTGTATGGAGATATATAAAGCACACGCTGCTACAAATAAAGTACCCTTGTTTCACTTGAGACTTGGGTCCCCTGTGTCCTTCTTTTCGTAGACTCCAGTACCCAGGTGCCGGTCTATAAAGACCGTGACAACTCACCCTCCAGGCTGAGTTGATACAGTCTTTCTTCCTGATATCAATCTTCTTAACAGTATTAACCTCCAGTACACATATCACAGGGTACATTTATGAGAGACTTTGCTATAACCTTTGCGGACATGAAGATACCTTCCTTACACAGCAGATCCTCAGACTACCACTTAAATAATCTAGCCCAATTGAGATATAATTCATTTACATTATTCTTGGTTAATGCTAAGCTCATAAAGTCTCCTAAAATAATTAATGCTGGAATTTTGCCAGGGATCCATGTCAAGCTTTTCAGCCTAATTCCACAGTTCATCTCTCTCTCTCTCTCTCTCTTTTTTTAGTTTTTGAAATTTTGGATATTTGCCAATCTCAGCCAAGAGTCACACTTCTTAAAAATGGCCTTCAGGGGCCCTGTGGTCAATCTACCTGCAATTGGTATTTTGAATTCTTATAGCCATTTTATTTGGATATGAAGACTTGCACTCATTTAAGGCAAGTAGTTATTCTTTCATTATCTCCTTGGATGTCCCGAAATTTACTTTCCTCATATTAATGTTTGTCCTACCATTCCCAATTTGAAGATTACTATCCTTGATGGAGAAACAGAAGCCTGATTGGTGTTAAGTAATTCTATAGCCCCTCTTCTGTCTGTTGAAATTACTAAATTCATTTTCAGGGGCTTTTAAAAAAAGACAGCAAATATTTCAGTCTTACAAAACAATGATGTAAGAAACACTTAACATCTATCTTAAGACATAAATGTTACAGATATAATTATATCCCCTTGTCTACTCTTCTCCAATTCCTCTCCTCTTCCTTTCAGGTTAGCTACTACCTTGATATTGATGTTGTTATTTCAAAGCGTGTTTAAATATTGTTAGTACATATGTGGGTAGCCATAAACATTTTATAATATAATTTATCTGTTTTGCTAATTTTATACATATAGTTTCACTCTGTACATATTTAAGTTTGAAAGCCTTGATTTGATTTAGGTTGAGTATTTTTGGCAAGAATGCTTCATAGGGGTTATTATGGACTTTGTACATGCTCAGCTTCATGATTCTGAGATTTATCCTTAATGAAAAAATTATCTTTAGCTCGTTTGTCTTATGTCACAGGTATTTTTCATTTTCCTTCAAATAATCTTGTTCATTATTCTGATTATTTTTCCAGTTCAGCTCAGAATTCAGCAAGTATTTGTTTTTAGTCTTTGAGTTTATGGATTTCATTTTGTTTATATTGGCTGTCTTTTTGAAATCATTTTCTTGGAGTTTCCCCTTCTAAAATGATTATGTCCCATAACTTTACGCCAGCCAATTCATATTCCAGTGTAAGAAAGGACAATCTAAAAAGTATTTGCCATTTCCTCAAATTTTTAAATATAACTTTTGTTCTTACTTACATATGTTAAATATTTTCTGTTCAAGTTTCTACTGCTAATCATTACACTGAAACATAATGTAAGGAAAATATAGAAAATATAACATTTTAGAAATATAATATTTTTGAAAATACATCATATGTTACTTATAATGTATGCTTGCGAGTTTTCATGATCCCTAAATTATAACATATGTCAATGTATGTGACACATAGTTCTCTTTTAAATAAAACTACCAATAAGAGGCAAATACTTATATTAGTAAATGATGCTTTGCGGCAATAGCTTTTCAGAATCATTTCAATTCATTCATTTAACAAGAATTTCTTCCGCAACTCTTCTAAGAGCTTGGTTTACATAAATAAACAAAGATCTCTGCCTGGTGGAGCTTACATTCATGTAATTCTGATTAACTCGGTGCTCCATTTTCTTTCGTGGTTTTCCCTCTTCACACGCTGAAGAAAATCAGTTTCATATTTAAGCTCATCTGTTCTCCACGTGGCATCAGTCCCAATCTAGTAAGCAGGGACTGGGACCGTCCAGCTTCGTAGGGTTGCAGCGTTGGACCAAAGAGAAGAGTCCTCCGGAGGTCCTAGAAGGGCAAGCCGCGCATTACCATAGAGACCACAGACTGGAAAGGCGCTATCTGCACTTCCGGGCTCAGCCCCTAGACTCTGAGGTAAGGATGGGGTGTTTCTGGCCTCTTCTGAGGAGGTCCTTGGGTTTCTTCGGCCCCACCGCGGCGAAGACAGGACCGGCAAGACTCGGAAAGATACGGAGGTCGCGGGGCAGGTCTGTTAGGCCCTTGCCGGGGTTCTGGCGGGAGCCTCTTTCTGGCCTTCTGGGGCTGGGCCTGCGATCTGAGGTGGGATGGGATGCAGGAGGGCCTGCCTGCTTAAGCCTATTTTATCTTTACTTCTTCTAGTCATGTTCCCCTCCCACCCCCCCCCCCATCTCCCCGCCCCGCCCTTGCTCGTCCTTCTTTAGACTATTCTTTAATATTACAATTAAAAATTTTTTATTTGGCAAACCGGTTAATATAGTATTTATTTTGGGTCAGGCCTTGGTTCTAAGTGCAGTATATGTATTAACTCCTTTAATTCTCAAACAATCCAATGAGGTAAGTATTATCACTCCCCCAGTTTTTAGATAAGCAACTTGAAGCCCAGCTATACTAAAAACTTACGTACAGTCGCATAGCTGCTAAGGTGAGGAAAAAAAACCTAAACGATGTGGTGCTATTAACCTCAACACTAGTTTCCTCACGAATTCTGAATCTCTGATTAGAGCTTTAACTTCCTCTTTGCCACTTTCTTTCCCGTCAGGCTGCTCGGCTCTTTTGTGAGTTTTGTTGATGTGGTACTGCTCCCATTCATGACTTTCCCTCTCTCTCTCTTTTTTTCCCCTGCCCTTTTCTTTCAGCCCACTAACCTAAAATGCAGAGTGGAGCTTCTAAACTTAACTGGTCTCTAAAGCCATACTGCCAGTGGACAAAAAATGCAGAGTGGCTCCTGCCCCTTGGCTTAAAATGTCAGTTACTGGGAGAAGGCAGTTATTTTGATGGGGTTCACAGGGCTTTTGCTCCCTTGAGGAGGCCTATCCTGAGCAGCAGGCCCTGGATGTCCTACCCGGAGAGAGACGGTACTGGGTATGGTTACATGATTCACTTAGTAGAGAGATGGTCACAGGAGTGATGGGAGATTGAGAGCCAGATCTGGATGGAGAAGAATGGGTAAGGGGAGGCCAGGGGAGAGAAACAATGAATGATGTGATTTTCTTAATGGTTAAAGAAACTACTGACAAAATACCTCATTTGAGATTCTCCCTTAACTGCTTTGTAATTGACTGTATTGATGGTCTTCAAAATTGCATGCTTTTGCAGGAAAGACTGTATGTATTGTTTGTCTTTTCCTAAAATGGAATGAAACTTGGATTTTCCTTTTCACTGTAATCCAGAGAGATTGCTCTTTTATATCTTTACTGGGATTTTAACACGTAAATAATCCTTTTTTTTAAAAAAAATTATTTATTCATTTGGCTGCACCAGGTCTTAGTTGTGGCTTGTCAGATCTTTGCTGCAGCATGGGAACTTTTAGCTGTGACATGTGAAATCTTGTTCCTTGACCAGGGATTGAATCTGGACCCTTGCATTAGGGGCACAGTGTCTTAGCCACTGGACCACTAGGGAAGTCCCTTCTTTCCTTTTGATGACATTCTTACATTTAGGTTCCATCCAGTACCCAAGAAGGGCAGAGTTTGGGATGTGAGATTTTGGCACTGGCTTTTGATTCACTGTTTACTCAACACTGGCCCATAGTCATCCAGCCTGAAAATATCATTCCTTTTTCTTGAATCCTGCAAAAGAGAGGTGAGGAGCTAGCAGTCATCTTTCTGCTTATGAGGTGAATTTTGCTGGAAAAGGAGCATATCTTTAAAATGATGGTACCAAGAGCTGATTTTTAGTTGTTACACATGTGAAGTGAAGTGAAGTCGCTCAGTCGTGTCCGACTCTTTGCGATCCCGTGGACTGTAGCCTACCAGGCTCCTCCGACCATGGGATTCTCCAGGCAAGAATACTGGAGTGGGTTGCCATTTCCTTTTCCAGGGAATCTTCCCAACCCAGGGATCTAACCCAGGGATGGAACCCAGGTCTCCCGCATTGGAGGCAGATGCTTTAACCTCTGAGCCACCAGTGGAACTATATGACTATTACCAAAAAAAAAAAAAAAAAAAATAGACCCAAGTGAACACTGGGCTGTACTATACCTGATATATCTATGGGAGGAGAGGCCAACCTTCAGTTTAATAACACCAGCTTTCCCTGTCAGTGCCTTGTACACCTGGAGCAGATGCTAAACAATTCATTTATTCATTTAATTCATGCATTCACACATTCATTCACACATTTGTTGTGTGTATTTGAAGTGCCAGGTAATGATTCTGATACCAAGTATGGTACCTCAAGTTACTTCAGTCTGGTTAGTGAAACAGACTAGAAAATCTGTGATAACAATCCAGTGTGATAAACACTGTGATAGAAGCAGGTATAGGGTGTTATGGGAGTAGGATCAGAGGTAAAATGGGAATAAAATATTTGGCTTAAAAATTTTTGGCTTTATGTTTGAGTATATGTATAGGGTATATCAGAGAAAAGGATTTGAGAAGCATTGTGCTAGACTGAGATTTTTGCGGCAAGAGACTGGAGTTATCCCTAGAACATCATGACATATGATTTGTGTTTAATAAATATTTGTTGTATGAACACTGAAAAAGCCCATGTATATACTGGTCTCTATTTCAGGTGTTGGTGCTATGTCTGCAGTCTATAGACAGCATCATTGCATAATAGACAGTTGACAATTGAACAGCATAGGTTTGAAATGTGTGGGTCCACTTACATGCATTTCTTTTTAAAAAACATACTGCACGACTTATGGGAGGATATAGAACTTTGAATATGGAGGGTGGACTGTAAAATTACAAGCAGATTTTTTTTTTTTAACGACTGAGTAATAGTCCATTATATATTTGTACCACATCTTCTTTAGCCATTCATCTGTCAATGGACATTTAAGTTGTTTCCATGTCTTGGTTATTATAAATAGTACTAATATGAACATGGGGTGCATATATCTCTTTGAATTATAGTTTTGTCCAGATAATATACCAGGAGTGGGATTGCTGGATCACATGGTAATTCTATTTTTCTTTTTTTTTTGTCGTTTTTTCAGGAACCTGCATACCGTTTTCCGTCAGAGAAGGCAATGGCACCCCACTCCAGTACTTTTGCCTGGAAGATCCCATGGATGGAGGAGCCTGGTAGGCTGCAGTCCATGGGGTCACTAGAGTTGGACACGACTGAGTGACTTCACTTTTACTTTTCACTTTCATGCATTGGAGAAGGAAATGGCAACCCACTCCAGTGTTCTTGCCTTGAGAATCCCAGGGACGTGGAAGCCTGGTGGGCTGCCGTCTATGGGGTCTCACAGAGTCGGACACGACTGAAGCGACTTAGCAGTAGCCGCAGTATACTGTTTTCCATAGTGGCTGTACTAACTTACGTTCCCACCATCAGTAGAGAAAGATTCCCTTTTCTCCACACCCTCTCCAGTATTAGTTATTTGCAGACTTTTTAATGATGGCCATTCTGACTGTGTGAAGTGGTACCTCGTTGTATATTTTTGTGTTGTTATTTATTTTGACCACATCATGCAATATATGGGATCTTAGTTGCATATGATCAAACTGGTGTCCCCTGTGTTGGGAACATGGAGTCTTAACCACTGGACCACCAGGGAAGTCCCTACATGTGGATTTTTGACTGAGCAGAGGATCAGCACCCCTAACCCTCATGTTCAACTATACTGTGTTTATATTGGGGCTTCCCAGGTGTTGAAGAACTCGGCTGCGAATGCAGGAGACTCAGAGTCCATCCCTGGGTTGGAAAGATCCCCTGGAGGAGGGCATGGCAGCCCACTCTAGTATTCTTGCCTGGGGATTCCCTGGACAGAGGAGCCTGGAAGGCTACGGTCTGTTGGGTTGGAAAGAGTTGGAAACGACTGAAGTGACTTAGTATGCATGTGCTTATATTGAGGATATGGTAAGTCCCCTACAAATGAACAAGTCCCATGAACAAGTTCCATTCTGAGAGTGTGTTTGTAAGTCCAGTTATTCATAAGTCCAACAAAGTTAGCCTGGGTACCCAATTAACTATATACTCAATCAACTATTTAGTACTGTACAATAATAGGTTTATAATACTTTTTACACAAATAATATATAACAAACAAAAAATAAAACATTTTAAATCTTATAGTACAGTACCTTGGAAAGTACAATAGTACATTACAACAGCTGGCTTACAGTGGCTGGCATCTGTCGAGTCCAGCTCGACAGCACAGGTTCCTGAAAGTGCTGCATGATGAAAGAATGAGAAACCCTCAAGAAAGTTACAGCAGGGATCGGGACCGACACCATCATGAGGTGAAGATGCCCAAACTGATCTCAAGTCTGCTTTACTATACTTTTTGAGACTTGCTTGTACGTGTTTATATGAGCATAGCAGGCCACATGGCCTTCGGTGATAATCCTATGCAGTTAACATTTAACATTTTTGTATCCCTGTTTTTCTGCCTCAAGGACAAAGATCCAGTTAATCTTTATGTGCTTCCCAGCCGCCAAAGATAGGAACAATCTGTTGATGGCTTTTCATTCCCAGGCATACATCCTACTTGCAAGATGATTTTTGTTCCTTCTTGGATTCCTTCAGGAATCACATAGTGAGTCATGTCCTCTCAGCAAGATTGTTTAATTCTTTTGCCAGGCCTTTTAGTAGGCCTGTCTCCTATAGGCATTGAGTGAACAGGCAAGAACTACTGACTGGAGATGGGAGAGGATGTGGAAACTGGTAGAGCTGAAGGATTGTCAGCAATAGTAGATAGGGCAGGCTGCAGTTTCACTCACACCTGACATCGATGGCACAGGTTCTGGTTCTGGTTTGTTGCTTTGTTCAATTCTGTCTACTTTCTTGAAAAATGATTCCATGATGTCTGCGTCGTAGCTTTTTTTCTTGTCATAGATGACATAGTGGCACTGGATTGCATTCTGAATGACTGCTGCAACCTTTGTAATCCATTCTACATTTGAGTCTTATGCCTCAAAAACTAACAATGCCTCCTCAGAATCCTCTTGCCATTTCCTGTTTTGAATGTCTTCAGTTTTTGAGTTTCTTCTTCCTCTTGTCTTTGTCCTTTCTCTGGGCACACTCACATCTTTGAAGATTCACAACTTGAAGATTTGTATGTAGGGGACTTCCTGTAACTTTATTTTGAATTTTGATGAAGAAATTATTCCTAGAAAAGGTAGAATCTATGCCAGAGATTCTGCGTATTCTTTACATTCTTGTTTGGGAGACAAAACAAATATATGACCTAATTAGCTAAGATTTAACAAAATAGTGTATACAGCAACTCACATACTAGTACACAATGAACAGTAATTTTTAAGAGAACTCAGAGACAAACTCAGTTGTTGTATGACAAAGGTTGGATTGAGTTAATTGGGAAGTTTCCTATAGGAGGGGTGTTCAGTGACTTATATATAGAGAAGAGGAATTCAGAGATATAGTTTGAAAGAAAATACTGAAAATAACGTAGCATTCAAAAGAGAATGTGTTCAAAGTGAGATGTGTGACATTAGGCCTGGGCTAAACAGATTCCTTGAGTTGCTCTTGTTCTTGAGCCTCCTTGGTGGGATCACTGCAAATGTAACCTGTCTTTTAGTCTAATTTTGTTCAGTTTGGAGGGTATTCTGAGGTTATGAAAAAATCCCTCTTTATGTGCCTAAGATTTTCCATTTTATTTTACCATGTATTTTATTTCCTTTTGTTTTCTGCTTCAACTCATTTTCGTTTTCCTTTATATTTCTTGGATAGCTCTCTCCTGGTGTTTCTTAATTTTGTCTGTTGTCATGTCCCTAATATTTAAACAATGTTTAGGCTTAGAAAATGTCTCGCCATAGCTCATTTTTCTTCTTCCATATAATCACCATCCATTCCCCACCACATGAGTGCAATAAACAAGTGACATTTTCTTTTTTCCTCTCTTCTTTCTTCTTTTCCTCTTTTCTCCTTTCCTCCTTTCTTCTTCTTCTCTCTCTCTATTTTAGTGTCCAGTGATAAGATCAAGATTGGAGGTAGGGAATCAACTGAAAAACTATCTTTTGAAAATGAGAAGTGACAAAGTGTCATCTTGACAAATACTCATAAAAGTCAAAGTGGAAAATCTACAGAAACACTAAAGAATAAGAATAGAAATTCTAGGAAGCTGAAAGACAAAGGTAAGAAAATCCTCATTTCAGAACAAAAATATAAGGATTTAGAGGAAGACTTGTGCATCAGCTCAGAATATGCCAAGTATGAGAAAATTTCAAATGGGAACAGTTTCTTTGAGTGTAGTACAGGTTGTAAAGGGCTGCCCTGGTGGCTCAGAGGGTAAAGCGTCTGTCTGCAATGCAGGATGCTCGGGTTTGATTGCTGAGTCGGGAAGATCCCCTGGAGAAGGAAATGGCAACCCACTCCAGTACCCTTGCCTGGAAAATCCCATGGATGGAGAAGCCTGGTAGGCTACATACAGTCCATTGGGTTGCAAAGAGTCAGACACGACTGAGCGATTTCACTTCACTTCACAGGTTGTAAAAACATTTGTCAGTAGTCAGATCTTATTCTTCATGAGAAAATGCATGCCAAAGAGAAACTGAATGTGTTGAATATGGAAAAAGCTTTCAGGGTGATTCAGCCCTCACTGTACATAAAAGAATCCACACTGGGGAGAAACCTTGCAGATATGAAAGTGTGGGGGAACGCTTTCAGCTGGAACTCTGCCCTAATCCAACACTATAAAAAATCTACAGTGGGGAGAAACTGTATGTGTGACTAGTGTTACAAAGCCTTTAGTGGGAGCTCAGCTTTATTTTTATAAACATAAGGGAATTCACACTGGAGGGGGACCTATGAATGTGAGGACTGTGGGAAATCCTTTAAGAAAATCTTAACCCTGTCTAAACACCACTGAATCCATAATGGGGAGAAACCCTTGGAATGTAATGAATGTTGGAAGACCTTCAGTAGCAGGTCAGTCCTTTCTCTGCATAAAAGGATACACAATGGAGGGAAATCCTCTGAGTTCAGTGACTGTAGGAAAGCCCTTAAGACCAGGAGCTGCCTTACCATGCATCAGAAAATCCACTGTGGGGAGAAGTCTTATGAGTGCTCTGACTGGCAATCCCAGTTTAGATGCTACCTTACAGTGCATCAGAGGATCCACACTGGAGAGAAGCTCTGTGAAAGTGCAGAAGTGGGAAGGTCTTCAGTGGGAGTACAGACTTTACCAAATGCAAAAGAATCCACATTGGAGAAAGAAAAACCCTACCAGTGTGCTGAGTGTGGGAAGGCTTTCAGTTGCAGATCTGACATCAAATATAATTTTCTATGGGGAGAAGCCATATGGTTGTAACCTGTGTGGGAAGGCTTTGGGTGGGAAGTCTTACTGAACACAAAAGAACCCACAATGGGGAGAAGCCTTATGAGTGTCAAGTGTGTGGAAAAGCCTTCAGTTATAGCTTAGGCCTAAGGCACCACAGAAGAGTACATATTGAGGAGAAACTCTTTGGATGTAGGGTGTAGGAAGACCTTTCATCCGAGCTCAGACTGTAACGTACACCTATAAGTCCATACAGAAAGAAACCATATAAATGTGAAAAGTATGAGAAAGCTTTTAGAGTGAATGCAGATCCCAGTGAACATAAGAGAAGAACACATATTGAAGAGAAACTTTCTGAGTGTGAAAGTAAAAAATTAAGTCCAGTGTTATTTTCTCAGCCATATCCATATTTACCTCCCTGTAACATTTGACACCAAGGAACCCTTATTTTTGGGGGGAACTTAACCTTATTTAATATTGTATCCTGCCTCTTGGTATTCTCAATTGCTTTTATCCTACCCTACTTTTTCCCATGCCTCTTAATAACTTCTAATACATACTTCATTTATAATGTTTATTATATGTATTATCCCTTTCCTTGAATATAAACTCCATGAGGACAAAAAACTTAGTCTCTTGTTTACTGATAGATTCAAGGTCACTGGAACCTTGTCTGGTAAATGTGGTCGGGGGGGGGGGCACAGTAAGATTTTTTTTTGATTGGAATGCTTGGTTTCCATCATATACTTTTTCAGGGTTGCCTTTGAATGTTTACAACTGTTCCTTTCCTCTTGCTTTTGCTGACTCCTTTTGGTTCCCCTGTTCTAAGTTGTGGCTGAGTATCATGCTCTATTCTTTAGGCAGGTGGTCTTAATTGTTTGTGTCTTCTCCTGACCCTCACTCCAATCCTGTTAAACTAAATGATGCTCTGCTATCATCTCTATGTCAGCAGTATGTTTACATAAACCACACACATGGTATTTCTGTATTCATGGGGTCATTTCAAGGCAGATGGTGAAATGGAAAAAATAAATACCTAATGTTTATACCACTCTCTTGAAAGTCGTCTTCCTTTTTTTTTTTTTTTCACAAGAAGACATGCAAATCATGCTAATGCTATATTTAAAATATATCCTGAATACATTTCTCATTGTCTCCATTTAGGTCATGTCACACTGGTCTCCCTACAGGATAGATGCAGACAGACTACAGAGCAGTCGATCAGATTATTTGAACATGCAGATCAGGTGCTGTCAAAATTTTCCAGTGGCTTCCCATCACTCCCCACTTTTATAAAACATTTTTGTCATATTTACTTTGCCTCTCTCTGAACCATTTGGAAATGAGTTGGAAATATGATACTTATCCCTAAATACTCCAGAATGCTTTCCTGACACTAGTGGCATTCTTTTTCATATCATGACAATACCATTATCATACTCAAGAAAATTACTAATTCAATAATACATCTAACATCCAGCCCACATTCAAATTTCCCCATTATCCTCAGAAGTCTTATAGCTGTTTTTTCCCCATCAATTGGAATTCAATTAAGGTAAACACATTGCAGTAGTTGTGTTTCTTTAGTCTGATTTAGAACTATGTGGAAATGGCAACCCACTCTAGTATTCTTTCCTGGGAAATCCCAGGGAAAGAGGAGCTTGGTAGGCTACAGTCCATGGGGTCACAGAGTCAGACATGACTTAGTGACTGAACAACAGATGCTGTCTAATGCAATGCTCTCTAATATAGTAGACTCTAGTCACATGTAACTGCTGAGCTGAATGCTATTAATGTGATTGAGATGTGCTGTCAGTTAAAATCCACACCAGTTTTTATTTTGTACAGAAAAAAATAAGATATCTCAGTTTTTATATTGATTACATGTTGAAATAATATTTTAGATATATGAATTAGTTAAATGATTAAAATTTCAGCTATTCATTTAAACCTTTTTAAAAATGACTGCAAGAAAACTTAAAATACTTATATGACTTGCATTTATTGCTTATGTGGTATTTCTTTTGGATATGTGGAACTAGAACAAATCACTCAACTTTTCTTTCATGGGAGAAGGCAATGGCACCCCACTCCAGTACTCTTGCCTGGAAAATCCCATGGATGGAGGAGCCTGGTTGGCTGCAGTCCATGGGGTTGCTAAGAGTCGTACACGACTGAACGACTTCACTTTGACTTTTCAGTTTCATGCATTGGAGAAGGAAATGGCAACCCACTCCAGTGTTCTTGCTTGGAGAATCCCAGGGATGGGGGAGCCTAGTGGGCTGCGTCTGCGGGGTCACACAGAGTCAGACATGACTGAAGCGACTTAGCAGCAGCAGCAGCAGCAGCAGCAGCATTGATTGTTTAAATAAAGAGTTGAGGCAATCTAATTTATAGAAAATGGGTCCCCACCTCTGAGATCTAATGCTTGATGATCTGAGGTGAAGCTGATGTGATAATAATAGAAATAAAGTTCAGAATAAATGAGCTTGACCCATTGCAATCCTTCTGCACCCTGCCCCCTGCCCCTGAATCTGTGGAAAAATTGTGTCTTCTATGAAACCTACCCCTGGTGCTAAAAAGGTTGGGAACAGCTGTTATAGAACCATCCTACCTTCTGAATGATCACCTTCAGAATATAGTATGTGAAGTATAAGGCCTCTCATTTTAGCTCTGTCCCTGTAGAAAGAATCTCCAACAGTTGCACCACTTGCTTTACACTGACTTTCTTGCTGTTTGGCAAACGTGTGAAACATATCTTTTGCAATTCCTGGGAATTCTCTTTCCTATATTTTTTTGCAAGACTGACTTCATTCAGGTCTCTGCTCACATATCACATACTCAGAACTTCCTGACCATCCTTTCTAAATAGCACTTTCCATGATTGTTTCCCCTTACCCTGCTTTGCCTTTCTTTTTAAAATTTCACCTTTATTGAAGTATAAAATTGTAGGATATTTAAAGTGTACATTGTGATTTGATATGTGTATGCATTATGAAAGGATATCACCCTCTTCCTCACCCATCTAGTTAATTAATATACCATCACCTCACATATTTATTCTTATTTTAGGGGGAGTGAGAACATTTAAGTTCTCTCTTAATAAGTTTCAACTATAAAATACAATGTTATCGACTGCAGTCACCAGGTTTTACATTAGCTCTTCAGACCTTATGTATCTTATAGTTGAAGTTTGTAACCATTTCCCTCTCCTCCTTTTTGGTCACACCATGTGGCTTGTGGGATCTTATTTCCCCAACCAGGGATTGAACTCAGGTCTATGACAGTGAAAGCATTGAACCTAACCACTGGACTGGCAAATAATTCCCCATGTAACCTTTTATAAATCTTTCTCTATTTCTCCATTCCCTAGCCCCTGTCAACCATTTTTCTACTCTTTTTTTCTTTTTAATCCACATGTAAGTGATATGAAATTTTTCTCTGGCACATTTCACTGAGGGTCCATCCCTGTTTTCACAAATGGCAGGATGTCATTCTTTCTCATGGCTGAGTAATATTCCATTATGTATTCTACATCATATATACCACATCTTTATCCATTCATACCTGTTGATTGGCACATAAGTTGTTTCCATATTGTGGCTATTGTGAATAACAATGCAATGAAAATGGGTGCAGATATAATTTTGAGTTCTGTTTTCATTCCTTTGGATATATACCCAGACGTGGGATTCCTGGGTCATATGGTACTTCTATTTTTAATTTTTGAAGAACTCATTATACTTTTAAAAATAATGGTTTATACCAGTTTACATTGCTACTAGTAGTGTACAGGGTTCCCTTTTCGCTCTATCCTTACTAACACATGTTATTTGTGTTGGCTTTTTAATAATAGCCATTCTGACAGGTATGAGGTGATATTTCATTGTGGTTTTAATTTGCATTCTCCTGATGACTAGTGATGTTGGGCATCTTTTCATGTACCTTTGGCCATTTGTATGTATTCTTCGGAAAAATATCTATTCAGGTACTCAGTCCATTTTAAAATTGGATAATTGCTTTTTGCAACTGAGTGTATGCGTTCCTTATAGATTTCATATATTAACCTCTTTGTAGATATATGTTTTACAGAGATTTTCTCCTATTTCATAGGTTGTCTTTGCATTTTTTTTTTAAACTGTGCTTTTGGTGTCATATCCAAAAAACCATTTATTTCCTGTAATGTTTTCCTCTAGGAGTTTTATGGTCAGGTCATGAAATTTCAGTCTTTATTTAATCCTTTTCTGAGTAAATTATTGTGAGAGATGTAATACTTTGAGTTAAGTATTATGAGAGGTCTAGTTTCATTCTTTTGCATGTGGCTATGTAGTTTTTCTAGCATCATTTATTGAAGAGACTCCTTTGGTCATTGCATGGTTTTGGCTCCTTTATTGTAAATTAAGTATCTGTATATGTATGAGCTTATTTCTAGGCTTTCTATTCTTGTTCCATTGATCTATGTGTCTGTTTTTATTCCAATATCATACAGTTTTGATTACTGTGGCTTTGTAATATAGTTTGATATCAGGAAGTGTTATGCCTTCTAGTTTGTTTTTTCAAAATTGGTTTGGCTATTTAGATTCTTTATGGTTCCACACAAATGTTGGATTGTTTCTTCTATTTCTGTGAAAAATGCCAGTGGAATTTTGATAGTGATTGTATTGAATCTGTAGATTACCTTGGGTGATAGTATGAGTATTTTAACAATATTAGTTCTTATGATCCATCCTTGAAAATATTGATGGGTGTTTGAGAATATGTGTTCTGCTATTCTTGGATGGAATGTTTTGTAAATGTTAAATATGGTTTAGTGCATAGTTTAAGTCCAATTTACACAATTGGTTTGAGGTACTTTTAGATTTTTTTTTTCTTTTTGCTAGTGGATTCAGAGAAGACTAAGTCCATCCCTGTGAATTACTTCTGATACTCCTTCCATATGAGATTCTTAATGGACTTATATAAAAGAAATAATAGTCGAACAGAACTAATTACAATAGTTAATATTTATTGAGAACTTTAATTACAGACTATACTAATCACTGGGTGAAATATTTTTCTTAATCCTCTGTGTGGCAATGAATAGAACTACTCAAAAGTGATCCTGAGATCTCACTCTAGGTTGCCTAGGAAAGGAGCTAGCTGGAACTGGGGTTTCCCCCTCTTCCTGGAGGGAAGTGGTGCACTTAAACTCAGTTTTCCATTGGACCAGTGCCTTATAACAGGATAGGCTCCAACTTCCCAGGTATCCATGGTCTTTAGGTGCCAGGCAGCTGGCCTTCCTCAAACAGTTGGCGTCTAAACCCAGACTGCCTGGCAACCAAATAGTCTTGATGTCTCACTAAGAAATGGAATTCAAGTTTACCTTTTGAGAAAGTAGAGCAGTTGTGTCAGGACTAGAACAGCTTGACCCTGGTGCTGATTCTCCTCTCCCTGAGATTATGAGAGGGTGGAAGTACTTTGTCTCTTGTTCCTGACTCTTGGTTTCCTGTGTTTCCCCAATAAATCTTGTTCTTTGGGTCTCACTGTGTGATGTTGCTGTATTTATCCTAATGCCTGTTGCACCACATTCTTGCAGCACATTTATGAATTAGAGATGCTGCGGATATCGAGAAGATGTGGGTAGAGTTTGCCATCTTCTCGGGAAAGAGTGTAATTATAAAAGTGTGTGTGTGTGTGTGTGTGTGTGTGTGTGTGTGTGTGTCTGGGGAACTGGGTGTAGGTTGGAGGATTGGTTGATGAAGGAAAAATTGCCCGACCCTATGAAGATGGGTGTTTGCTATGACCAGTGCATTTTCTTGGCAAAACTCTATTAATCTTTGCCCTGCTTCATTCCGTATTCCAAGGCCAAATTTGCCTGTTACTCCAGGTGTTTCTTGACTTCCTACTTTTGCATTCCAGTCCCCTATAATGAAAAGGACATCTTTTTTGGGTGTTAGTTCTAAAAGGTCTTTTAGGTCTTCATACAACAGTTCAATTTCAGCTTCTTCAGCGTTACTGGCTGGGACATAGACTTGGATTACTGTGATATTGAATGGTTTGCCTTGGAAACGAACAGAGATCATTCTGTCGTTTTTGAGATTGCATCCAAGTACTGCATTTCGGACTCTTGTTGACCATGATGGCCATTCCATTTCTTCTGAGGGATTCCTGCCTGTAGTAGTAGATATAATGGTCACCTGAGTTAAATTCACCCATTCTAGTCCATTTTACTTCTCTAATTCCTAGAATGTTGATGTTCACTCTTGCCATCTCTTGTTTGACCACTTCCAATTTGCCTTGATTCATGGACCTGACATTCCAGGTTCCTATGCAATATTGCTCTTTACAGCATCGGATCTCACTTCTATTACCAGTTACATCCACAACTGGGTATTGTTT
Source organism: Bubalus kerabau (assembly GCF_029407905.1). Taxonomy (NCBI): domain Eukaryota; kingdom Metazoa; phylum Chordata; class Mammalia; order Artiodactyla; family Bovidae; genus Bubalus; species Bubalus kerabau. Next base: position 22,441,322 of record NC_073626.1, read on the forward strand.
TTGCTTTGGCTCCATTCCTTCATTCTTTCTGGAGTTATTTCTCCACTGATCTCCAGTAGCATATTGGGTACCTACCGACCTGGGGAGTTCCTCCTTCAGTATCCTATCATTTTGCCTTTTCATACTGTTCATGGGGTTCTCAAGGCAAGAATACTGAAGTGGTTTGCCATTCCCTTCTCCAGTGGACCACATTCTGTCAGACCTCTCCACCATGACCTGCCCATCTTGGGTGGCCTCATGGGCATGGTTTAGTTTCATTGAGTTAGACAAGGCTGTGGTCCTACTGTGATTAGATTGACTAGTTTCTGTGAGTATGGTTTCAGTGTGTCTGCCCTCTGATTTACTGGTCATAGCAAACACCCTCTTCCAACAGCACAAGAGAAGACTCTACACATGGACATCACCAGATGATCAACACCGAAATCAGATTGATTATATTCTTTGCAGCCAAAGATGGAGAAGCTCTATACAGTCAACAAAAACAAGACCAGGAGCTGACTGTGGCTCAGATCATGAACTCCTTATTGCCAAATTCAGACTTAAATAGAAGAAAGTAGGGAAAACCACTAGACCATTTAGGTATTACCTAAATCAAATCCCTTATGATAATACAGTGGAAGTAAGAAATAGATTTAAGGGACTAGATCTGATAGAGTGCCTGATGAACTATGGACTGAGGTTCATGGCATTGTACAGGAGACAGGGATCAAGACCATTCCCATGGAAAAGAAATGCAAAAAGGCAAAATGGTGTCTGGGGAGGCCTTACAAATAGCTGTGAAAAGAAGAGAAGCAAAAAGCAAAGGATAAAAGGAAAGATATAAGCATCTGAATGCAGAGTTCCAAAGAATAGCAAGAAGAGATAAAAAGCCTTCTTCAGCGATCAATGCAAAGAAATAGAGGAAAACAATAGAATGGGAAAGATAGAGATCTCTTCAAGAAAATTAGAGATACCAAGGGAACATTTCATGCAAAGATGGGCTCGATAAAGGACAGAAATGGTATGGACCTAACAGAAGCAGAAGATATTAAGAAGAGGTGGCAAGAATACACAAAGGACTGTACAAAAAAGATCTTCACGACCAAGATAATAATGATGGTGTGATCACTCACCTAGAGCCAGACATCCTGGAATGTGAAGTCAAGTGGGCCTCAGAAAGCATCACTACAAACAAAGCTAGTGGAGGTGATGGAATTCCAGTTGAGCTATTTCAAATCCTGAAAGATGATGCTGTGAAAATGCTGAACTCAATATGCCAGCAAATTTGGAAAACTCAGCAGTGGCCACAGGACTGGAAAAGGTCCGTTTTCATTCCAATCCCAAAGAAAGGCAAGCCAAAGAATGCTCAAACTACTGCACAATTGCACTCATCTCACACGCTAGTAAAGTAATGTTCAAAATTCTCCAAGCCAGGCTTCAGCAATACGTGAACCATGAACTTTCAGATGTTCAAGCTGGGTTTAGAAAAGGCAGAGGAACCAGAGATCAAATTGCCAACATCCGCTGGATCATGGAAAAAGCAAGAGAGTTCCAGAAAAACATCTATTTCTGCTTTATTGACTGTGCCAAAATCTTTGACTGTGTGGATCACAATAAACTGTGGAAAATTCTAAAAGAGATGGGAATACCAGATCACCTGACCTGCCTCTTGAGAAATTTGTATGCAGGTCAGGAAGCAACAGTTAGAACTGGACATGGAACAACAGACTGGTTCCAAATAGGAAAAGGAGTTCATCAAGGCTGTATCTTGTTACCCTGCTTATTTAACTTCTATGCAGAGTACATCATGAGAAACGCTGGGCTGGAAGAAGCAGAAACTGGAATCAAGATTGCCGGGAGAAATATCAATAACCTTAGATACGCAGATGACACCACCCTTATGGCGGAAAGTGAAGAAGAACTAAAAAGCCTCTTGATAAAGCTGAAAGAGGAGAGTGAAAAAGTTGGCTTAAAACTCAACATTCAGAAAATGAAGATCATGGCATCTGGTCCCATCACTTCATGACAAATAGATGGGGAAACAGTGGAGACCGTGTCAGACTTTATTTTTTGGGGCCCCAAAATCACTGCAGATGGTGACTGCAGCCATGAGGTTAAAAGACGCTTACTCCTTGGAAGAAAAGTTATGACCAACCTAGATAGCATATTCAAAAGCAGAGACATTACTTTGCCAACAAAGGTCTGTCTAGTCAAGCCTATGGTTTTTCCTGTGGTCATGTATGGATGTGAGAGTTGGACTGTGAAGAAAGCTGAGCGCCGAAGAATTGATGCTTTTGAACTGTGGTGTTGGAGAAGACTCTTGAGAGTCCCTTGGACTGCAAGGAGATCCAACCAGTCCATTCTGAAGATCAGCCCTGGGATTTCTTTGGAAGGAATGATGCTAAAGCTGAAACTCCAGTACTTTGGCCACCTCATGCGAAGAGTTGACTCATTGGAAAAGACTCTGATGCTGGGAGGGATTGGGGGCAGGAGTAGAAGGGGACGACAGAGGATGAGATGGGTGGATGGCATCACTGAATTGATGGACGTGAGTCTGAGTGAACTCCCAGAGTTAGTGATGGACAGGGAGGCTTGGCGTGCTGTAAGTCATGGGGTCGCAGAGTCGGACACGACTGAGCTACTGAACTGAACTGAACTGATGAAGATGGGGATCCCAAATGAAGAAGAGAGCAAAGTGATCCGGGCCTCAAGAACCTCATGCCCAAACAAATTCGGCCAGAGTTAATGGGCTGCAGGTCCTTTGGTGAAGATGGGTGAGTTTCAAACTGGAAAATCTGGAGACAAAAATCTGCCACTAAGGGAGACTGAAGGCCGGGCTCACTGGTACAGAATTGTGATGAAAAAGCAAAGGGGAGAGTCAGTTTCCTTATAAGAACCGCTGTGACTTCCTTAGCTCTTTTTTATTTTTATTTTATTTTTTACTTTACAATATTGTATGGCAAAACTTCCTTAGCTCTTATTAGAATATCAGTGCTTATATCTTGAAGGACCATTTTTCATAGCACCACCTTGTGGCAGTAAGCCGAAATGGCAGTAGTGAACTTAGATACCAGTCCTTTCCTGGTTGGGTATGCGAACTGATACAAACTCATTTTTGGAATTTCAGGTTTAGAGATCGTTCTGGGGGAAAGGCAGTGCAAAATGGAGACAACCTTCTGTTAATATTGCAATTGGGGACTGATGAATAAATTGCAAAATAATGACAATAAAGAAAAGCAATGGGCCATATTTAAGTTCATGAAATGTTTCTTACCAGCAGGACAGCAAGGATGGAAACTTTTCTTTTGATATTTTGGTTGGTGCCCAAGAACTTAAACCCTTCATTTTCATGTGGCTACTGTGAATATGCACTTAAAACATTAGATAAACATGTTAAAGTTGTGTTTTTCTTTTATGTTATTTCCTTTGATGATAACTACTGTGTCTTAAAAAAATTATAAATTCTCTTGAATTCTCAACTCCAAAGAAAAATCTATATTTTTACAGACTAGTGGTAATAATTGGTGTCCTCTTCAAGAAGTATCTGCTGTTCCTTACAAATGTCAAATAGCTAATATTATTCTCTCTCACAAAGGAATTGTTTTTCCTAATAAAGGTTTGCCTTTGTTTAACAGAACTGAATGTACAGGTGAGAAATAGCCTAATGTCAATTTTTCCCAAATATTTGATACTTCAGGCAGATGGTGGATTCGTTTGCACTTGAAATGACATAGCAGTGGCACTGTAGATGTGATGACTCTTTCTTTTTTTTTTTTTTTTTTGATGACTCTTTCATTTACAGAGATGATTTTCAATCTCTGAAATGATCAACTTGTAAAGAAGTTTATTCTCCAGCATAGAGATACCCAGATTTTGAATGTATTTACCAGTACAATAAAGTAAAAATGGGATTAAATGTATGATTACTAAATTTTTGTTTTGTCACGTAAGAACATCAAAACCTTTCCTCCAAATTGCTGTCTACTACCACTATAATTCAAGAAAAGAAAGAAACATTATAAAGTGAAAGTGGAATCAGACACTGTTAAATAAGGAATAACCTTTTATATTGACTTCATTATAAACGGTCAACTTGTAGTTGTTGTTTATTTGCTATGTTGTGTCTGACTCTTTGTAACCCCATGGACTGTAGCCCACCAGATTTCTGAGGCAAGAATACTGGAGTGGGTTGCCATTTCATTCTCCATGGGATCTTCCCAACCCAGGAATCCAACCTGTGTCTCCTGCATTGGCAGGCGGATTCTTTACCACTGAGCCACCAGGGAAGCCCCAGTGTAGTAGCCCTCTACTCTGTTAAAACTTGAGGCAGAAGGTGGAATAGATATTAATGAGCTGTTAGTCTCCACCACAATGTCTCCTTTGGCAGAATCAGGTGAATGAAAGACTGTTATTTCTAATAAAAGTGATATGTCTGGGAAGAAAAAAAGTCAGTACAATCTTATTTTAGAATAGATGCTTATGATAAATAATTTCTCAATATATTGTATGTTGTTATTACCACATTTTATGATTATTTATTTATCTGTAGTCCCTGATTAATCTTGAAGCTTTTGAATGCATGAATTACATTTTATTTATGTATATTTATTTATCTGTCTCCTTATCATTTATCCCTGCTGCTGCTACTGCTGCTAAGTCGCTTCTGTCGTGTCTGACTCTGTGCAACCCCATAGACGGCAGCCCACCAGGCTCCCCCGTCCCTGGGATTCTCCAGGCAAGAACACTGAAGTGGGTTGCCATTGCCTTCTCCAATACATGAAAGTGAAAAGTGAAAGTGAAGTCGCTCAGTCATGTCCGACTCTTCGCGACCCCATGGACTGCAGCCTACTAGACTCCTCTGTCCATGGGATTTTCCACGCAAAAGTACTGGAGTGGGGTGCTATCCTTTATCCCTACTTCCTATTTATTTACAGAGTCAGTACCTAGTGCAATTCTTGGTTGTGGTAAACACCCAAGAAATACTCTGAATAAATGATTTGATTCGTCTTCTGTTGGGCAAGGTCAATATTATATCTTTAGCTCTCTACACTATGATTTTTCCATCTAATTCATGACTTTGCTGGCCATTTTTTAATCCACAATATTCTCTTTATTTCACTCTTTACATCTTTGTTTCTCAAAGTGTGTATCAGAGGGTTAAAACTGGGTGTGACAATGGTATAAAAGAGAGTAAGGAATTTCCCATTTTGTGAGGTGCTCGTTTGTGGCTTCGTGTACATATAAATGATTGTTCCATAAAACAGAGATACTACTGTGAGGTGGGAACCACATGTATTAAGAATCTTTCGGCACCTTGCTGCTGACTTGATTCTCATGACAGCTTGAGTGATAACTCCATATGAGATGAGAATTAGTGACAGAGGTACCAGAAGAAATACCACTCCAAAAGCAAAGACAACAACTTCAATTACTTTTGAATAGACACAAGCCATCTTGATCAATGCTGGCATCTCACAGAAAAAGTTATCCACCTCCCGGTGCCCACATCTTGGCAGCTTCAAAGTCAAAGAGCAAACAGTTAAGGCACTGCCAAGACCACCTAACCAGGCAATCAACACCATCTTTTGGCAAAGCTCAGGGTGCATTATTACTGTGTAGTGAAGAGGTTGACAGACAGCAGCATAGCGGTCATAAGCCATTACAGCCAAGAGAAGACATTCTGTGGCTCCCATGTCAAGGGCAAAGAAGAACTGGAGCACACACCCTCCATATGTAATAGACTTTTTTGGACCCCATAGATTTACCAGCATCTGGGGGATAATGCTAGTTGTGTAACAGAGGTCCACAAAAGACAAATTGGATAAGAAGAAATACATGGGCGTATGGAGCTGGGTGTCTAGGTAAGATACAAGAATGATCGTTGTGTTTCCTACCAGTGTTATAATATAGAAGATGAAGACAACCACAGAGATGATGTGTTCCAATTGGGGCCGATCAGAAAAGCCCAGCAGGATGAAGTCTGTTGTGGAACTTCCATTGCTGGTTCCCATTGCTCCTTTTGAAAAACTAGGAAGCTATACCATGGTAAGAATAAATAGTGTCAGCCTTAGGTAGAACTAAAAACCTCTGAAGTTTGTCATGGATATCCAAAAGTCACTTATTTGCATGCTTTCTCCCATTTTGGAACACCTCAACATATCTGCTGTGTTCATTTTCCAAAATCTCTACCTATTTCATTATATCCATAGTGGTTTTATTTTATTTTTTTATTTGCCACACCATGTGGATTCCAGTATCTTAGTTCCTTGACCAGGGATTGAGCCTGGGACCCCAAGAGTTAAAACGTGGATCCTAACCACTGGATTGCTAGGGTATTCCCCAGAATGCTTTGACCACTGAGTCACACAAATATTTTTCTTACAAATCTGTTGAATTTATGGTGAAAGTTAAGTGACATTTTCCTGGGGTAAGCTCTACTTTTGCTAAGAGAATCACTTTCTATATTCACTTTCAAACATCTACATCTCAGTTGTAATCATAATTATCATCACAACCAGCACCCTCCTCCTCTTTTCCCCCTCTTTAACATTACACTGTTGTTCTTGTATTAATTTTGATGTTCTTTACTATCCTGCCCTTTTTTTGTGCATGTATTTTTGATGGCAGATAAAAGTCCTTAGTACTATTAAACTTTATTCACATGTACAGAGGCTGTATAATTCTTTGAACACCTTTATGAATGTTATTACACCATTTAAGTAGCCTTATTGATTTGTTGCAGAGTTAAAAGTTGAGTTAATTCCAAAAGGTTTTGGTCCCCACATACACATGGCAGCAATCTGTGTTAGCTCCTATTTACCTGGCCATTCAGCAAAATTAACAAGGCAGTTAATTGAATCAAAAAGCAGATTATTAAACAATCAATGAGTTGTTTTTCCCCATGGTGTTTATTAACTGCATGAGTTTATCCTCTGGCTGCTTTGGAACTCTAGGTAAAACTATCACCTAATTTCAACTCTAAAAGAATATAGATAAGGGATAAAATTATATCAGTCTTACTATGACTAGATACAGTATCGTATCTTTAGTTTTTATTTATGAATTTTTTAATGTATATAATCTTTGACCATGAACTTCAGACCTAAATGTATACTTTACATTTATAGTGTCTTTGGGGCCAACTTATTAGTTGCAGATATAGTGAGATAAGGTAAATATAAAGTACCTACAGTATATCATTGTTATAAGCATTTTAGTTAGAAATTACACATTATAATCATGAAGAGAGAACTGTTATTACTAAGTAGTATGAGATAGAGATGTAGTTTTTCTCAATATAAAATGGAAATTTAATTATGAGTGCCCAGTTTTTATGGAGTAGATGTCAGACTAAGTTAAGCATAGTGCTTAAGAGCACAGTTTCTTGATTCGGAGGGGTTGGGATCAAATTCCAGCTTCACGACTTGGAAGCAATGTGTCCTTGGGCAATTTATTTAACCTGTCTGTATACTAGGTTCTCTATATGTTATGTGAAGGGATATTGTGAAGGTTAATATTTGTTAAGACACTTGGAAGTGAAGCCTTCTGTGGAAAGATTTCCAATGAAACGCAGAAATCCTTTGTTCACGATTAATTCTAAAAATGAAAAGCTATATTCACCTACCCCCAAATCATTGTTTATCTATCCCTCATTTCCTTTGTCTTTCATGCTGATGATTCACCATGTGGTCTATAACTAAACTGGAAAACTTAAATACTTTTTTTGGCATGATTTTTTAAGTGCCCAAGCATATTTATATACACAAAATTACTTTCAAACACAGTGTACAGATTGAACCAATAAGCTTCAGAAGGAGGAGAGGACTTGGTTTCCAAAATGACTTGATTACAGAATGCACTTGGCTTTTTTTGACCACTTCAGCTTGGGATAGTGTTGGGAATTAAAAGGCCACAGAATTTTAGAGTTGAAATGAACCTCGGGCACCATGAATCCAGCCTTCTATCCTGCACAGGAAATCCTTCCACAGGAAGATTCACTTCCACTCCTATTTTCATAAATTCAGTAACAGGAAAGTCAATTGCACATGAAGCAGCCTCTTTCCTTTAATCAGTGTCTCTTACTTACTTATGTAGAACTCAAAGATGCCTCTGTCATATCCAGGCACTGGCTCTTTTTCTTTTTTCTGGAAATAAATACAGAATAATTTGACATGGCTTTATAAAGGTAGTTTTATTATAAAATAAAACATATATATAGAAAGAAAAATAAAAGCTTGGTCAGCTAAGGTGAATATTTTTGTAACTGACACCTAGGTCAAGAAACAGAATGCTGCCAGCCACCCTGGGAGCTTCTCTTTGTGCCTCATTCCAGTCATAACCCTTCTCTGTCCTTGAAAGTATCCACTATCTTGATGTTTATAGTAACCACCTCCTTGTATTTTCTAGTTTAATTACTCAAATGTGCATCTGTAGACTCTATTGTTTAATTTTGTTCATTAAGAATTTTTATATGTCTTTTAAGTCTCTTTGAATATTAGAATCTATTGTTAAATATACACTTACATTTATGTTCCCAGACCAAGTGCATAAGTCACTGAACGATCTTTAATTACTATGCTCTTCTGGTTGGAATCCATTGGATGCACCATGGCTTATCAAATGCCTCAGAATAGTGAGTTTAGAAGTAAACACAATGCACCAGGTGTGCTACACTATTGAAGAGAATAGTGACAGTCTATGATTTACACAATGTTTGTAAAATATTTTAGCCAGTTTTAGCAGGTGGAAAACATTACAGTCTTAATTTAAACTTTGGATTATATAAGGCCCCTTGTTCGAAGTGCTGTCAAGAATTATACTTTATGTCATTTAATCTTGTGAACCCAAATATAAGACTTCATCTTATGCTTTTTAATATTTTGGTTTAAACCTTGAAGTCTCAAAATTTAGATATCATTTTAAATTTAAAAGTCAATATGATATAAAAAAAAGAACATGAGTTGAAGAAATAGAAATAGATGTTAAAAAGAAGCATGCTATATTTTAATTAAAACTCACTTTCATTTTTCATAGTATGAACTTTAGTTTCTAATAATGTAGCATAACTTTACATTTTACTTCCTTCAGTGAAATCTAAGACAAATGAACCAGACATATTTAAACATAACTTGAGTGTACACAATGATATGGAGATAAAACTAGATACATAAAATTTCATCGTTGAGATATTAAATGGATCTTTTATAACTGTAAAGTAAGATGGTACATTGCTGTAACCATACAAAGCCAAAGCAGAAAAATACAATGTAAAAGTAGTTAAGACTCCAGACTCTAGATTCAGACCATCTGTCATGGTATTAGAACACCCTTCAGCTACTTTCTCACTGTGTGAGCTGAAGCAGCTAATTATTGTCTTTAAGCCTGAGTTTCCTCATCTGTAGAATAGTTATTCTAGAGCACCTGCTATTGAAGAAGGCAATGGCAACCCACTCCAAAGTTCTTGCCTGGGGAATCCCAGGGACGGGGAATCCTGGAGGGCTGCTGTCTATGGGGTCGCACAGAGTCGGACACAACTCAAGAGACTTAGCAGCAGCAGCAGCAGCAGAGCACCTGCTTCATAGAATGGTTTGTGAGGATAATTAAATGATATATTACATATAAACTGTTTAGTAAGATGTTCAGCATAGAGAGCATTTACTAAGTTAAAATATTCACTAACTGCTCTTGTTGAAATTTAATATAATCTTCATTCCTGAGAGGGAATTAGTGTATTAGGGTTTATTTTTATCTCACATATCTGTCACATATTTGCTTTCATGTTAGACTGAGATCTAACATCTGTGCTACCTAGGATCTGTTTTCTACTCCATGTCTTCTGTTGGAGATAGCATCGAATACTTACCAGAAGAAAAAAATATTAGAAGGTAATTATACTTTCATGAGGGTAGAATTCACAGTTGTCATGCTCTTAAGTAGTCCAGATGTACTCCTGTGTGCACTTTGATGATCCTTCATTTAATTGATAATTTAGAAAAAATTGTTTGGCACGTCACTGAGTCTATGAAATATTGGAATAGCCACCAGTTTCTTTTTTTTTTTTCACCAGTTTCTTATACTATTAATAACATAACAATCACATTCATGTTTAAATACAAAAGCTGAACTGAGATTAAATAGAGGTCTCCATCTAATGTGGATGTTGGAGAAAAACTAGATGCTGGACTGGTTGAAGAGTTGAAGAATTAGGTTTTGTTAAATGTATTTTTGATAGTATATTTGTAGTCTTTTAGTGTATACTTTTGTTAAATGCATTTGTAGATAGATTTTTGCCTAATTAAACAAAGAGTGCTATGTTGGTCTGCGTATACTACAAGAATCGTAATGATGTAGCAGGGAAATATTTGTGTGCAATTTTAAAGGCTACTATGTGGATGTGATTTAGACCTTGGGGACTAGTGCCCCACAGAGGTGATTAACGAATCTTTGACTATGGTCAGAATCTTATCTAAACAACAATTTTATGAAAAGTTCCCTTAAGACTTTGCGGTCTATCCATTTTCTGTTTAGATTTTTTCCATGGAAATTAATTTCAGAGGTAAATTTATATATTGCACTGAGGTTACTATTGAATATTATAAATATAATGTAAACCATATTTATTAAAATAACACATTTAATTGAAATTTGGTTTATTCAACAGGTAAGATATCAAATTGGAGAAATACAGGCAATTATCTAGATATTGTGCCCATAGGAAATAAGATATAGGACTAAAATATCATGGAATAATTAAAATTCTAGGTTCATGAGCTATATAATCATTGTTTAATTTTCAATGAATTAAAGATAATACCATGAACATGTGTCAGCCTGCCCTTCTGTTCAAGAGCTGAAAATTTACTAATAGCTTAGAGCTGGCTATATGGCTTTACACTGTCCAGTTTGTCTTCCTGCCTGACCCCCAGGGGAATCATGGTCTTGAATTCTGTGTTCATCAAATACTTACATTAGGATATAATTTATACATTAACACACTCCCATACATATGTGTGGAATGTCTAAATTTTTTGCATGTGCAACTTTGCAGAATTTGTCTATCAGTTCTTGGAGTTTTTTTTATTAGGTCTTTAGGATTTTCTATATCAAAGATCATGTCATCTGCAGAGACACTTTTACTTCTCACTTTCTGATTTTGATGCTTTTTATTTCTTTTCCTTTTCTAGGACTTCCCAGCTATATTGAATAGAAGTGGCAAGAGTGGTCATCATTGTCTTGCTCTTGATATTAGAGGAAAAGCTTACAGCCTTGTACTATTGAGTATGGTGTTTGCTGTGGGCTTGTCATATATGATTTAATCTCTTTTCTACTAATTGGTCTGTTTAGAGTTTTTACCAGTCAGATCAGTTCAGTTCAGTTGCTCAGTCATATCTGACTCTTTGTGACCCCGTGGCCTGCAGCACGCCAGGCTTCCCTGTCTATCAGCCACTCCCAGAGCCTGCTCAAACTCATGTCCATTGAGTCAGTGATACCATTTCTTTCTAATTCAATGTTAGTAGGTTTTAGTTTTTAGGAATTAACCATTTCTTCTAAGTATTCCAATTTATTGGTGTAGTCTTTTTTGATCCTTTGTATTTTGTGTGGTAGCAGTTGTAATGTCTTTTTCATACTTTTATTTATTTTTGTCCTCTGTCTTTTTTTGCTGATGGAGCCTGCAATGCATTTAGTAGGAACTGCATCTTTTTGTTGCCCTCCAAGAGTCCTGCTACTGCTGCTATGTCACCTCAGTTGTGTCTGACTCTGTACAGCCCCATTGACAGCAGCCTACCAGGCTCCCCTGTCCCTGGGATTCTCCAGGCAAGTATACTGGAGTGGGTTGCCATTTCCTTCTCCAATGCATGAAGTGAAAAGTGAAAGTGAAGGCGCTCAGTCGTGTCCGACTCTGTGAGACCCCATAGACTGCAGCCCACCAGGCTCCCCTGTCCATGGGATTTTCCAGGCAACAGTACTGGAGTGGGGTGCCATTGCCAAGAGTCCTAGCTGCTGCTTTTCAGGCTCTTCCTTCCTCACGGTCACCACTCCCTGGGTCTTGCAGCACATCTCAGCGTACTGAATATGGTGAGAAAGAAGTTGGTTTGTTTGTCAATGTCTTTGTTGCACAGCTAAGGAAGCCGGTTGCTCACTCAGGTACTCTCACATTCTCCCAGTGGAGAAATCACAGGCTAAGGAAGTCTCCTTTGGCACTGAGCTGTGACACCTTGGAGGAGAGGTGGTAGGTAGTAAAGTAAAATTGTTCTTCTTAACCTCATCAGTGTGTCCATCTTGTATTTGTCTCTGCTCCAGTGATGTGCTGGTACTTCTCATTGGACTCCCAGAGTTTCACAAAGGGAGTGCTGTCTGTTGGTGATTGCACAGATCATCCTGAATATGCAGGAACCTTAGACTATGGCTTGCTTTTCTGATTCCTTAGTGCTGTCTTTGGAAGAGACAAAGCTTTAATTTTAAAAAGTTCAACACATGAATTTTTCTTTTATGATTAGTCTTTACCTACTCTAAGCTTATGAAGATATTTCTCTATATTTTATTCTAGAAGCTTTATAATTTTAGCTTTTATTTTTAGTCAGGGATTCATTTCAAGTTAAAGTTTTCTATATGGTGTGAGGTAGAAGTTGAACTTCAGTATTTTCCATAGAATATCCAGTAATTTCAACACCATTCATTGAAAGATTATCTTTTTCTTATTAAATTTTGACACCTTTGCGAAAAGTCAGTTGACCCTATACATCCATTTCTGAGCTCTCTATTGACCTATTTGTGTATGCTTAGGCCAGTACTGCACTGTCCTGATTGGTGCAGTTTTATAGTAAATCTAGGAATCAGGTGATGTCATTCCTCCAGTTTTGTTCTTCTAAGAAGATTTGGGGATAGTGTAGGTTTTTGCATTTCCATGTCAGTTTTACAATCAGCTGGTGAATTTCTTTAAAAAAAATTCGTTGGTTTATTGGTTTCTTATTGCTTCTGCTCCAAACTACCAGAAACTTGGTGGCTTTAAATAACATGAATTTATTATCTTACATTTTTGGAGACTGGAAGTCCAAAATGGATATCTCTGAGAAAATCACAAGGTGTTGGTAAGGTTGCATTATTTTCTGGAGGCTCTAGGAAGAATTCATTTTCTTGCACTTTCCAGTTTCTAGGGGCTGCCATGGTCATTGGCATACGGATTCCTCCCCTCTTCATGCTAGGAATGGCCAGTCTAGCCTTTCTCACATTGATCACATTGACTCTCCTGCATCCTTTTTTCTTCATTTAAGGATGCTTCTGGTTGTATTGGGTCCATCCGTATAATTCAGAACACTCTCCCTATTTTAAGGTTTCTGATTAGCAGGCTTAATTCCATCTGAAACTTTAACTCTTCTTACTGCATCACATAATATATTCACAAGTTCAAAGGGATAGAATGAGGACCTCTCTTGGGGAGCCATTATTCTGCCTACTTAGTTGGAGATGTTTTGAATCTGGAGATCAGTTTGGGGAAAATTGACATTATAACAATATTATGTCTTCCAATCCACGAACATGGTCTAGCTCCATATTTATTTAGGCCTTCTTTGAGTTCTCTTAGTGATGTTTAGTAGTTTTCAAAGTAGAGGTCTTGTACGTCATTCATTTAAATTTATTCTATTTAAAATGCTATTGTAACTGATATTATTTTACCCTTTCAATTTTCAATTGTTTATTGCTCATATAGAAATACTCTTCAGTTTTTAATTTTCATCTCTCCTCTAGCCACCATTCAACTTCATTTATTAATTCTTGTTACCGTCTACTACAGTTTTATTATTTTTTTAAAAATATCTTTTTTAAAAATTTATTTTATTTTTTAACTTTACAATACTGTATTGGTTTTGCCATATATCAAAATGAATCCGCCACAGGTATACATGTGTTCCCCATCCTGAACCCTCCTCCCTCCTCCCACCCCGTACCATCCCTCTGGGTCGTCCCAGTGTACCAGCCCCAAGCATCCAGTATCATGCATCAAACATGGACTGGCGACTCGTTTCATATATGATATTATACATGTTTCAACACCATTCTCCCAATTCATCCCACCCTCTCCCTCTCCCACAGAGTCCAAAAGACTGTTCTATACATCAGTGTCTCTTTTGCTGTCTCTTATACAGGGTTATTGTTACCATCTTTCTAAATTCCATATATATGCATTAGTATACTGTATTGGTGTTTTTCTTTCTGGCTTACTTCACTCTGTATAATAGGCTCCAGTTTCATCCACCTCATTAGAACTGATTCAAATGTATTCTTTTTAATGGCTGAGTAATACTCCATTGTGTATATGTACCACGGCTTTCTTATCCATTCGTCTGCCAGTGGACATCTAGGTTACTTCCATGTCCTGGCTATTATAAACAGTGCTGTGATGAACATTGGGGTACATGTGTCTCTTTCCCTTCTGGTTTCCTCAGTGTGTATGCCCAGCAGTGGGATTGCTGGATCATAAGGCAGTTCTATTTCCAGTGTTTTAAGGAATTTCCACACTGTTCTCCATAGTGGCTGTACTAGTTTGCATCCCCAACAGTGTAAGAGGGTTCCCTTTTCTCCACTACATAATGATCAAAGGATCAATCCAAGAAGAAGATATAACAATAGTAAATATATATGCACCCAACATAGGAAAACCGCAATATGTAAGACAAACGCTAACAAGTATGACAGGAGAAATTAACAATAACACAATAATAGTGGGAGACTTTAATACCCCACTCACACCTATGGATAGATCAACTAATCAAAAAATTAACAAGGAAACACAAACTTTAAAAGATACAATAGACCAGTTATACCTAATTGATATCTATAGGACATTTCATCTCAAAACAATGAATTTCACCTTTTTCTCAAGCACACACAGAACCTTCTCCAGGATAGATCACAACCTGGGCCATAAATCTAGCCTTGGTAAATTCAAAAAAATTGAAATCATTCCAAGCATCTTCTCTGACCACAATGCAGTAAGATTAGATCTCAATTACAGAAGAAAAACTATTAAAAATTTCAACATATGGAGGCTGAACAACACACTGCTGAATAACCAACAAATCACAGAAGAAATCAAAACAGAAATCAAAATTTGCAGAGAAACGAATGAAAATGAAAACACAACAACCCAAAACCTGTGGGACATGGTAAGAGCAGTCCTAAGGGACTAAGTTCATAGCAATACAGGCATACCTCAAGAAACAAGAAAAAAGTCAAATAAATAACCTAACTCTACACCTAAAGCAACTAGAAAAGGAAGAAATGAAGAACCCCAGGGTTAGTAGAAGGAAAGAAATCTTAAAAATTAGGGCAGAAATAAATGCAAAAGAAACAAAAGAGACCATAGCAAAAATCAACAAAGCCAAAAGCTGGTTCTTTGAAAGGATAAATAAAATTGACAAACCATTGGCCAGACTCATCAAGAAACAAAGGGAGAAAAATCAAATCCATAAAATTAGAAATGAAAATGGAGAGATCACAACAGATAACAGAAATACAAATAATCATAAGAGACTACTCTCAGCAATTATATGCCAATAAAATGGACAACGTGGAAGGAATGGACAAATTCTTAGAAAAGTACAGCTTTCCAAAACTGGACCAGGAAGAAATAGAAAATCTTAACAGACCCATCACAAGCACGGAAATTGAAACTGTAATCAGAAATCTTCCAGCAAACCAAAGCCCAGGTCCAGACGGCTTCACAGCTGAATTCTACCAAAAATTTAGAGAAGAGCTAACACCTATCCTACTCAAACTCTTCCAGAAAATTGCAGAGGAAGGTAAACTTCCAAACTTATTCTATGAGAACCACCATCACCCTAATACCAAAACCTGACAAAGATGCCACAACTAAAACATAGTTGCAAAAATCCTTAAGAAAATTCTAGCAATCAGAATCTAACAACACATTAAAAAGATCATACACCATGACCAAGTGGGCTTTATCCCAGGGATGCAAGGATTTTTCAATATCCGCAAATCAATGTAATACACCACATTAACAAATTGAAAAATAAAAACCATACGATTATCTCAGTAGATGCAGAGAAAGCCTTTGACAAAATTCAACATCCATTTATGATAAAAACTCTCCAGAAAGCAGGAATAGAAGGAACATACCTCAACATAATAAAAGCTATATATGACAAACCCACAGCAAACATTATCCTCAATGGTGAAAAATTGAAAGCATTTCCTCTAAAGTCAGGAAGAAGACAAGGGTGCCCACTTTCACCATTACTATTCAACATTGGAAGTTTTGGCCACAGCAATCAGAGCAGAAAAAGAAATAAAAGGAATCCAAATTGGAAAAGAAGAAGTAAAACTCTCACTGTTTGCAGATGACATGATCCTCTACATAGAAAACCCTAAAGACTCCACCAGAAAATTACTAGAACTAATCAATGATTATAGTAAAGTTGCAGGAACAAAATCAACACCCAGAAATCCCTTGCATTCCTATACACTAATAATGAGAAAACAGAAAGAGAAATTAAGGAAACAATTCCATTCACCATTGCAACGGAAAGAATAAAATACTTAGGAATATATCTACCTAAAGAAACTAAAGACCTATATATAGAAAACTATAAAACACTGGTGAAAGAAATCAAAGAGGACACTAACAGATGGAGAAATATACCATGTTCATATCGGAAGAATCAATATAGTGAAAATGAGTATACTACCCAAAGCAATTTATAGATTCAATGCAATCCCTATCAAGCTACCAACGGTATTCTTCACAGAGCTAGAACAAATAATTTCACAATTTGTATGGAAATACAAAAAACCTCAAATAGCCAAAACTATCTTGAGAAAGAAGGATGGAACTGGAGGAATCAACCTACCTGACTTCAGGCTCTACTACAAAGCCACAGTCATCGAGACAGTATGGTACTGGCACAAAGACAGAAATATAGATCAATGGAACAAAATAGAAAGCCCCAGAGATAAATCCATGCACATATGGACACCTTATCTTTGACAAAGGAGGCAGGAATATACAATGGATTAAAGACAATCTCTTTAACAAGTGGTGCTGGGAAATCTGGTCAACCACTTGTAAAAGAATGAAACTAGATCACTTTCTAACACCATACACAAAAATAAACTCAAAATGGATTAAAGATCTAAACGTAAGACCAGAAACTATAAAACTCCTAGAGGAGAACATAGGCAAAACACTCTCCGACATACATCACAGCAGGATCCTCTGTGACCCACCTCCCAGAATATTGGAAATAAAAGAAAAAATAAACAAATGGGAACTAATTAAAATCTACTACAGTTTTAAATTGAATTTGTGTTTATCTTGTTCCTGAATTCAGGAGGAAAATATTCATTATTTCATTATTAAACATAGTGTTAGTTCAAGCTTTTTTTTGTAACTAGTCTTTACTAAATTAATTAAGCACTCTGCAACAGAGAATCTGGCTGACACTGCCATCCAATCTGCATCTTGACAACCATTAATCTAGAGATGAAATACTGGCATGTTTACACCTTCACTTTCTAGAAAAGAGCACTGCAGAAAATGGTCTCTACCTGCCTCTTCCTTTAGATTCTTACATGAATATATGTAATTGTTCTTACCTTCTAGCCCTTACTGTACAAAAACCCAGACAGATGGCAGCTAAAGTGGATTCTGAGTATCAATCAATAATATATTTCACACACTGTTAACAATCCTTTCTTTAGTCTCTTGGTTTTGAGTTATTTGACATTTTCATTGATCTTTTTCTTGGCTGCATTCTGAAAAATGTAAGAAATTACATGAATTGTCTACTATCTGAGCTGTTTCATATCAGAAAAACTTATGTTTCTTTCACATATAAAAGACAATTTGTTTGGATATGGAATCATTTGCTAGTGAATTTTTCCACTGCAAACTTTCAGTGGCCATTTCCAGGACCATACTTAAAATGTCTTTTTTACTTCCAATATCTTTGCTTCCATCAAAGTTACTATATCTGCTTCTTTCTTTTCATCTTCAATTTTGTCACTACACTACAAAATGTTAACCCTAGCAAAAACTAGAGTACATGAAGTGATGGACTGACTCAAATTTCTGAACATCCTATTCTAGATTTTCTAAATTTGTAGGGCACTTGTTTTCAATCTTGGGTGAGCACTAGCCTTTTGGCAAATACAATTCATTGCTTTGGCAGGTGGCATAGCCGTGTGGCTTATAAAATCCTATAGATGATTCCACTATATATCATCTATTATTTTTAAAATTATTTTATTTATTATAATTGGAGGCTAATTACTTTACAATATTGTGGTTGTTTTTGCCATACATTGACATGAATTAGCCGTGGGTGTACATGTGTCCCCCCTCTCCCTAACTCCGCTCCCACCTCCCTCCCCATTCCATCCCTCAGGGTTGTCCCAGTGCACTGGCTTTGAGTGCCCTGTTTCATGCATTGAACTTGGACTGGTCATCTATTTCACATATGGTAATATACATGTTTCAATGCTGTTTTCTCAAATTATCCCACCCTCACCCTCTCCCAACGGAGTCCAAAATCTGTTCTTATATCTGTGTCTTTTTTGCTGTCTCACATGTAGTTGTTATGATATTTCTAAATTCCATATGTATGCATTAATATACTGTATTGGTATGTTTCTTTTTGACTTACTTCACTCTGTATAATACAGTGAATACATTTCATCCACCTCATTAGAACTGACTCAAATGTGTTCTTTTTAATTAGCTCAGTAATATTCCATTGTGTATGTGTACCACAGCTTTCTTATCCATTCGTCTGCCCATGGACATCTAGGTTGCTTCCATGTCCTAGCTATTGTAAACAGTCCTGCAATGAACATTGGAGTACACATGTTTCTTTCAATTCTGGTTTCCTCAGTGTGTCTGCCCAGCAGTGGGATTGATGGATCATATGGCAGTTCTATTTCCAGTTTTTTAAGGAATCTCCACAGTGTTCTGCATAGTGGCTGTACTAGTCTGCATTCCCACCAACAGTGTAAGAGGGTTCCCTTTTCTCCACACCCTCTCCAGCATTTATTGTTTGTAGACTTTGGATAGCAGCCATTCTGACTGGCATGGGATGGTACATCATTGTGGTTTTGATTTGCATTTCTCTGATAATAAGTGATGTTGAGCATGGTTTCATGTGTTTGTTAGCCATCTGTATGTCTTCTTTGGAGAAATGTCTGTTTAGTTCTTTGGGCCATTTTTGATTGGGTCATTTATTTTTCTGGTATTGAGCTGCATGAGCAGCGTGTATATTTTTGGGATTAGTTCTTTGTCAGTTGCTTCATTTGCTATTATTTTCTCCCATTCTGAAGGCTGTCTTTTCATCTTGCTTATAGTTTCCTTCATTGTGCAGAAGCTTTTAAGTTTAATTAGGTCCCATTTGTTTATTTTTGCTTTTATTTCCATTACTCTGGGAGGAGGATCATAGAGGATCTTGCTGTGATTTATGTCAGAGAGTGTTCTGCCTATGTTTTCCTCTAGGAGTATTATAGTTTCTGGTCTTACATTTAAATCTTTAGTCCATTTAGAGTTTATTTTTGTGTATGGTGTTAAAAGTGTTCTAGTTTCTCTTTTACAGGTGGTTGACCAGTTTTCCCAGCACCACTTGTTAAAGAGATTGTCTTTTGTCCATTGTATATTTTGGCCTCCTTTGTCAAAGATAAGGTGTTCATAGGTGTGTGGATTCATCTCTGGGCTTTGTATTTTATCCCATTGATCTGTATTCCTGTCTTTTTGCCGGTACCATACTGTCTTGATGACTGTAGCTTTGTAGTATAGTCTGAAATCAGGCAGGTTGATTCCTCCATCCATTCTTCTTTCTCAAGAATGCTTTGGTTATTCGAGGTTTTTTGCATTTACATACAAAGTGTGAAATTATTTGTTTTAGTTCTGTGAGAAACACCATTGGTAGCTTGATAGGAATTACATTGAATCTATAGATTGCTTTGGGTAGTATACTCAATTTCACTATACTGATTCTTCTGACCCATGAACATGGTATATTTCTCCATCTATTTGCGTCATCTTTGATTTCTTTCATCAGTGTTTTATAGTTTTCTGTATATAGGTCTTTTATTCCTTTAGGTAAATTTATTCCTAAGTATTTTATTCTTTTCATTGCAATGGTGAATGGGATTGTTTCCTTAATTTCTCTTTCTGTTTTCTCACTGTTAGTGTATAGGAATGCAAGGGATTGTGTGTGTTAATTTTATATCCTTCAAGTTTACTGTATTCATTGACTAGCTCTAGTAGTTTTCTGGTGGTGTCTTTAGAGTTTTCTGTGTAGAGGATCAGGTCATCTGCAAACAGTGATAGTTTTACTTCTTCTTTTCCAATCTGGATTCCTTTTATTTCTTTTTCTTCTCTGATTGCTGTGGCTAAAACTTCCAAAACTATGTTGAATAGTAGTTGCAAGAGAGGGCACCCTTTTCTTGTTCCTGACTTTAAAGGAAATGCTGTCAGTTTTTCACTATTGAGGATACTGTTCGCTGTGGTTTTGTCATATATGCCTTTTATTATGTTAAGGTATGTTCCTTCTATGCCTGCTTTCTGGAGAGGGATTTTTTTTTTCCTAATCATAAATGGGTGTTGCTGTTGCTGCTTCTACTAAGTTGCTTCTGTCGTGTCTGACTCTGTGCGACCCCATAGATGGCAGCCCACCAGGCTCCCCCATCCCCGGGATTCTCCAAGCAAGAGCACTGGAGTGGGTTGTCATTTCCTTCTCCAATGCATGAAAGTGAAAAGTTAAAGTGACGTCGCTCAGTCGTGTCCGACTCTTAGCCACCCCATGAACTGCAGCCTACCAGGCTCCTCTGTCCATGGGATTCTCCAGGCAAGAGCACTGGAGTGGGTTGCCATTGCCTTTTCCAGATGGGTGTTGAATTTTGTCAAAGACTTTTTCTGCATCTATTGAGATAATCATATGGTTTTTATCTTTCAATTTGTTAGTGTGTTGTATAACATTGATTGATTTGTGAATATTGAAGAATTCTTGCATCCCTGGGATAAAGCCCTCTTGGTCATGATGTATGATCTTTTTAATATGTTGTTGGATTCTGTATGCTAGAATTTTGTTGTGGATTTTTGCATCTGTGTTCATCAGTAATATTGGCCTGTAGTTTTCTTCTTTTGTGGCATGTTTGTCTGGTTTTGGTATTAGGGTGATGATAGCCTCATAGAATGAGTTTGGGAGTTTACCTTCCTGTGCAATATTCTGGAAGAGTTTGAGTAGGATAGGTGTTAGCTCTTCTCTAAATGTTTCGTAGGATTCACCTGTGAAGCCATCTGGTCTGGACTTTTGTTTGTGGAAGATTTTTGATTACAGTTTTGATTTCCATGCTTGTGATGGGTTCTGTTAAGATTTTCTATTTCTTCCTGGTTCAGTTTTCTAAGAATTTGCCCATTTCTTCCAAGTTGTCCATTTTATTGTCATATAGTTACTGATAGTAGTCTCTTATGACCCTTCGTATTTCTGTGTTGTCTGTTGTGATTTCTCCATTTTCTTTTCTCGTTTGTTGATTTTATTCTTCTGTCTTTTTTTCTTAATGAGTCTTGCTAATGGTTTGTCTATTTTATTTATCTTCTTGAAGAACCAGCTTTTAGTTTTGTTGATTTTTTCAATAGTCTCCTTGTTTTTTTACCCCACTTATTTCTGCTCAGATTTTTATGATTTCTTTCCTTCTACCAACTTTGGGGTTCTTCATTTCTTCTTTTTCTAGTTGCTTTATTAAATTTAGGTTGTTTATTTGATGTTTCTCTTGTTTCTTGAGGTAAGCTTGTATTGCTATGAACTTTCCTCTTAGCACTGCTTTTACTGAATCTCATAGGTTTTGGGTTGTAATGTTTTCATTTTCATTTGTTTCTATGTATATTTGATTTACTTTTTGATTTCTTCTGTCATCTGTTGGTTATTCAGAAGCATGTTGTTTAGCTTCCAAATATTTGAATTTTTAATAGTTTTTTTTTTTTCCTGTAGTTGACATCTTACCGTATTGTGATCAGAAAAGATGCTTGACATGATTTCAATTTTTTAAAAAATTTGCCAAGGGTAGATTTATGGCCCAGGATGTGATCTATCTTGGAGAATGTTCTGTGTGCACTTGTGAAAATGGTGAAATTTACTGCTTTGGGGTGAAATGTCCTATAGATATCCATTAGGTCTAACTGGTCCATTTTATCATTTAAAGTTTGTGTTCCCTTGCTAATTTTCTGTTTGGTTGATCTATCCATAGGTGTGAGTAGGGGTATTAAAGTCTCCCACTATTATTGTGTTACTGTTATTTTCCCCTTTCATACTTGTTACATTTGCTTTACATGTGGGGTGCTCCTATGTTGGGTTCTTATAAAAAGCCATTTTAATGCCCCTTTGACATCTGTATTCCTGAGTGTATATTAGTGGGTTAAGACTTGGGGTGATAACGGTGTAAACATATACACAATGGAGTGTTACTCAGCCATTAAAAAAATACATTTGAGTCAGTTCTAATGAGGTGGGTGAACCTGGAGCCTATTATACAGAGTGAACTAAGCCAGAAAGAAAAACACCAATACAGTATACTAATGCATGTATGTGGAATTTAGGAAGATGGTAATGATAACCCTGTATGCGAGAGAACAATTGAGACACAGATGTATAGAACAGTGTTTTGGACTCTGTGGGAGAGGGAGACGGTGGGATGATTTGGGAGAATGGCATTGAAACATGTATAATATCATATAAGAAACGAATCACCAGTCCAGGTTCGATACAGGATGCAGTATGCTTGGGGCTGGTGCACTGGGATGAACCAGAGGGATGGTACGGGGAGGGAGGTGGGAGGAGGGCTTCAGGATGGGGAACACGTCAATACCTGTGCTGGATTCATGTTGATGTATGGCAAAACCAATACAATATTGTAAAGTAATTAGCCTCCAATTAAAATAAATAAATTTAAATTAAAAATTAGAATGGAAAAAAGGGTAAGAAAGTTATCAGCTTTGTGCATGGAAACTTTCTTTGGCTGCAAGGACATGTAGATGACACTGCCATAAAAGAGGCTGACCACAGTGAAATGAGCAGCACAGGTGTTGAGCATCACAGGTGTTAATCACCTTGCCTTCCTTAATCACGTTCCGGCCTTGCCTGACTTGATCTTAGTCATAACTTGAGTGATGATTCCCTATGAGACAAGAATGAAAAACAGTGGCAAAACAAGGTAAGTTACTCCAGGTGTGTAAATGGTACCATCCATTACTTTGGTGTATGCACAGGCTATCTTAAGAAAGACAGACATCTCACAACAGCAGTTATCGAGTATGTGACCACATAGCAGCAGTGAAAAGGCAAAAGCGCTCATGGTCAGGGCACCACACATGCCAGTCAACCATGATGCTGCTGCCATCTTCTTACAGAACTGAGGGTGCATGATAACCAGGTAGTGCAAGGGTTGGCAGACTGCTGCATAGTGATCATAGGCCATGACAACCAATAAAAGGTTTTCTGTTGCACCGAAGTCGAAGGCAAAGAAGAACGTAGGATACAACCTGCATAAGTAAGTAATTTGTTTGGCCTGCACAGATTTATCAACGTTTGGGGAACAATACTAGTTGTGTAACAGATATCTAAAAATGTGAGGTTACTGAGGAAGAAGTGTATGGGTGTATGAAATTGGCTGTCCAGAAAAGTTAAGCAGGATAATTGCTGTGTTGTTTATCAGAATCATTATATGGAAGAGCAAAATGGTCACAGAAATAATGGGGTCCAGTTTGGGTTGATTGGAAAAGCCCAGCAGAACGAAGTTACCACCTGAACTGGCATGCGACATGACCACTGTCTTCACTTTGTGACATCTATAGAAAGGGGTAATGAAGAAACCAGAAAGTGAGTGAGTGAGTGAAGTTGCTTAGTCGTGTCCGACTCTTTGTAATCCCATAGACTGTAGCCTACCAGGCTCCTCTGTCCACGGAATTTTCCATGCAAGAATACTGGAGCGGGTTGCCATTTCCTTCTTCAGGGGATCTTCTCGACCCAGGGATGAAACTCAGGTCTCCCGCATTGCAGGCAGATGCTTTACTGTCTGAGCCACCAGGTAAGCCCAAAAGGGGGAACAACAGATTATAAAATTTTATTGTTCACATAGATGACTCAATATTGTGAAGGAACAGTGTTTACCAACAAAAAGCTCAGAAATTACAGAAAATGTCTTACTTGACCACTTTGTGTTCAGTTAACAAGCTAAGTAATGAACTGTGTTCCATCACTTGATTAGCTAAAATGATCTATCACCCTATTGCCAGAATTAGAAATGCCCACCTGTTTGTTTTCGGACTGTCCATTTTGTTTCAATCATGTGCAAACCAATAGTTTGAATAATTATTACTTGATAACATTTCAATGCCTGGCATAGCAGTTCCTTATCTATTACCTATTTTAAAATAGGAAATGTCTTGATGTACTAAGCTGTCATTTTTCAAATAAATCTTGAAATCAATTTATTATAAGCCAGAGAAAATATAGGAAGTTGTCTGAAATATCTGTATTTAAGTTTTTTTTTTTAAGTTTATATTTAAAAATTTCTTTTTGTGAATACAGCATGTCTCAGTTTATTAAAGTTCTCCTACTTTGGTAAAGATGAGTAGAACTTTTTCATAAAAATATTCTACATATCTTAATTTTATCTTTATTGATGTATTTTATTTAATTGCTAACTTGATAGAGCTATAGATTTTAAACATTTATTTTGTATATTCTCTCTTTGCTGAAACTATAGGGACTTGTAATCATTTTCATATGAATTTGTTATATTATGAGGAATAAATTGTTATTTTAAAATAATGATTGTTTTATTTCTTCTTATTTTGGTGGGTGTATGCGTACATCTCTCAGCTGTTAAAGGACAAGAAAGTCTTGTTGATATTTGTTCTTAAACACTTTAGTTCAGATTCTCATTTTTATAGATGCAGAAAGCAAGGTATAATAAATTACAAAAGGAATTAATAGTGTGTAACAAGGAAATGGTCTGTGCAAGGAAACAAGTTATAATAAATTAAGAAAAGAATTAATAGTGTGTAACAAGAGATTTGATGCTTTTGAACTGTGGTGTTGGGGAAGACTCCTGAGAGTCCCTTGGACTGCAAGGAGATCCAAGCAGTCCATTCTAAAGGAGATCAGCCCTGAGTGTTCTTTGGAAGGAATGATGCTAAAGCTGAAACTCCAGTACTTTGGCCACCTCATGCAAAGAGTTGACTCATTGAAAAAGACTCTGATGCTGGGAGGGATTGGGGGCAGGAGGAGAAGGGGACAACAAAGGATGAGATGGCTGGATGGCATCACTGACTCGATGGATGTGAGTTTGAGTGAACTCCGGGAGATATTGATGGACAGGAAGGCCTGGCGTGCTGCGATTCATGGGGTCGCAAGGAGTCAGACACGACTGAGTGACTGAACTGAACTCTAAGAGAGAATTGGGCTGTACAGGGGTCTGACCTGATAAAAGCAAATTTGGTCACCTTCAGCTTTCAGGTTATTTTGGTAGATAATCAGTCCCTGAAAAACCTTAGATGACTACAGGGTTAGCATTTTCCCTACAACCTTTTGTCCAGGTTGTAATGAAAGTGCAGTGACCAAATCATAGCAGTCCTATGGAGGTTTATTAAGCAGACATTATTAGCAGGTAGGCATATATTCTACCTGCTAGAATAAGACAGGTGTGCCATATATTCTATAAGCTCATGAAGTCCCAGCTCACTGCCATTTCAGATGCTCCACTGCTACCTTGCATAAAAGGTTTATTGAAGATGTGACAGCAGAGGCAGAATTTTGATACTTCCAGGTCAAAAAAAAAAAAAAAAAAAAAAGATGTATGTCCATTTAGGAAAGAAATCTTGGCATTGTCACTAAAATTATGGTTCCATACCTTTTTGATTCTTACGCCTCTCATGCCAGAATGAGGAGTGTTTCTATATATGTTAGGCCACGTATGTTTGATACTACTTTTCACTGATAATCCACTTGAACATTAATTGTTATGCAAATGAGCAAGACATCAGGTGTTGATCAAGAAATGCTCAGTGGGAAGTTTTGTGATAGCTGCCTTGGAAAACAGCCTTTCTGATTAAATGCCCCCTAATGTGATAAATGTGGTGGTGGTGGGGGCACAATAAGATAATTTTTGAATGGAATGAATTCTTGATTTCCATCATATGCTTTTCCAGGGTTGCCTTTCAGTGTCTATAACTGTTCCTTTCCTCTTGCTTTTGCTGACTCCTTTTGATTTCCCCGTTCTAAGTTGTGGCTGAGTATCATGATCTATTCTTTAGGCAAGGGGTCTTAATTGTCTGTATCTTCTCCTGACCCTCACTGTAATCCTGTTAAACTAAATGATGCTCTGCTCTCATCTCTATGTCAACAATATGTTTATGTAAACCACACACATGGTATTTCTGTGTTCATGGGGTCATTTCAAGGCAATTGGTGGAATGGGAAAAATAAATACCTATGTATATACCACTCTCTTGAAAGTCGTCTTCCTTTTTTTTTCTCAAGAAGACATGCAAATCATGCTAATGTTATATTTAAAATATATCCTGAATACATTTCTCACTATCTCCATTTAGGTCATGTCACACTGGTCTCCCTACAGGATAGATGCTAGACATACTACAGAGCAGTCAATCAGATTATTTGAACATGCAGATCAGGTGCTGTCAAAATTTTCCAGTGGCTTCCCATCACTCCCTACTTTTATAAAACATTTTTGTCATATTTACTTTGCCTCTGTCTGAACCATTTGGAAATGAGTTGAAGATATCATGATACTTATCCCTAAATACTCCAGAATGCTTTCCTGACACTAGTGGCATTCTTTTTCATAGTCACAATACCATTATCATACTCAAGAAAATTACTGATTCAGTAATACATCTAACATCCAGCCCACATTCAAATTTCCCCATTATCCTCCGAAGTCTTATAGCTGTTTTTTCCCCGCACCATCAATCAGAATTCAATTAAGGTACACACATTGCAGTAGTTGTGTTTCTTTAGTCTAATTTAGAACTATGTGGAAATGGCAACCCACTCCAGTATTCTTTCCTGAGAAATCCCATGGAAAGAGGAGCTTGGTAGGCTACAGTCCATGGAGTCGCAGAGTCGTACATGACTTAGTGACTGAACAACAACATCAATGCTGTCTAATGCAATGCTGTCTAATATAGTAGACTCTAGTCACATGTAGTGAAAGTGAAAAAGCACTGGAGAAGGAAATGGCAACCCACTCCACTGTTCTTGCCTGGAGAATCCCAGGGATGTGGGAGCCTTGTGGGCTGCCGTTTATGGGGTCGCACAGAGTCGGATATGACTGAAGTGACTTAGCAGCAGCAGCAGCAGTCACATGTAACTACTGAGCTGAATGCTGTTAATGTGACTGAGATGTGCTGTGAGTTAAAATGCATGCCAGTTTTTATTTTGTACAGAAAAAATAACATATATCAGTTTGGGGGAGGAGCCAAGATGGCGGAGGAGTAGGTCGGGGAGAACACTTTCTCCCCCACAAATTCATCAAAAGAGCATTTAAACGTCGAGTAAATTCCACAAAACAACTTCTGAATGCTGGCAGAGGACATCAGGCACCCAGAAAAGCAACCCAACTCTTCGAAAGGAGGTAGGAAAAAATATAAAAGACAAAAAAAGAGACAAAAGAGGGAGGGACGGAGTTCCATCCTGGGAAGGGAGTCTTAAAAAGAGAGGTTTCCAAACACCAGGAAACCTTCTCACTGCCGAATCTGTGCCGAGCTTTGGAAGCACAGAGGGCAACATAAAAGGGAGAAAAAAAATAAATAAACAATTAAAAATCGCAGATTGTGAGCCCTACGGTAACTCCCCCAGCGGAGAAGCAGCACAGACGCCTGCACACGGCATTAGCAAGCGGGGGCTGGGCAGGGAATCGCGGCGCGGGCTGTGTCCCTTAGAGTAAGAATCGGCCCGAATGTCCTGAGCGCTATCTGAGCGAACTAATTTGGGCTAGCAAACCAGACTGTGGGATATCTACCACGCGAAAAGCCAGCCCTAACCTAAGACACCGCCAGGCCCACGCACAGAACAAAGGACTGAACAGAGATAGCTGGCTGCAGACCTTCCCCCTCCGGTTACAGGCAGCCAGAGCCGGAAGGAGGCAATCGCAGCCCCAGAGAGACACTATAAAACTGTAAGCAGGCTTCTTTGCTAACTAACACTTCTTGGGGGTCTGGACGGTCAACATCTGCCTGAGAAGGTGCGCCGGTTTTACACCCAGATAACCGAGTGGCGGGGAGGTGATAAGTTGCAGCATTGGCACTCGCCAAACACCTCATCACCTGAGCTGCTCGGATCTGGGAAGGGCACAAAACGCAGGCCCAACCGAGTCTGCTCCTCTGAGGACTACCCGAGTGCCTGAACCTGAGCGGCTTGGACCTGGGAGCTCAGCCCAGGGCCGGCCTCTGATTGTTCCCCGCGGAGCAGCCTAGAGCCTGAGCAGTGTGGGCAGGGAGGCTACACGCGCCGTGAGCGGGGGCAGACCCAATGTGGCTGAGGCACTGCAAGGGCACGCCAGTGTTATCTGTTTGCAGCATCCCTCCCTCCCTCCCCACAGCGCGGCTGAACAAGTGAGCCTAAATTAAAAAAAAAAAAATAGTGTCCTCCACCGTCCCCTTTGTGTCAGGGCGGGAACCAGACACTGAAGAAACCAGCAAACAGAAGAAGCTATAACAGAGGGAAATGCCTTGGAAGCTTCAGGCCATAGATTAAAACCCTGTGGTTACTACGGACTACATAGGAAGGGGCCTATAGATCTTGAGAAATATAAGTCGGACCAAGGAACTAGCCAAAAATGAACTGAACCCACAATACTCACAACAAAACCAGAGAAAGACCTAGATATATTTTTACTATTTTTACGATCTATCTTTCTTTTTATTTTATTTTTTATTTTTAAATTTTAAGTCCTTTATTGTCCTTTAATTTTCACTTTTATAACTATTACTTTGCAAAAAAAAAGACCCTATTTTTTTTTTTCTTCTTCAGCAAACTTCATATATATATTTTATAATTTTTTGGCCTTTTTTTTTTTTGGTTTTCTTCTTTTCTTTAACATTGTATTTTTGAAATTCCAAACTCTACTCTAGATTTTTAATTTTAGCCTTTTGGTATATGTTATCAATTTTATATCTATAGTTTTTTTCATAATTTCTGTGACTTCCCCCCCCCCCTGTTTCTTTCTTTTCTTCTTTTGTATAACATCGTATATCTGCAATTCCAAACTCTACTCAAGATTTTTAATTTATGCTCTTTGGTATTTGATATCAATTTTGTACCTGTATTTTCTTTATAATTTTTGCGACATTGTTTTTGTTGGTTTGTTTGTTTTCTCTCTTTATTTTTCATCTTCTTTTTTTTAACATTGTATTTTTGAAATTCCAAACTCTACTCTAGATTTTTAACTTTTGCTTTTTGGTATTAGTTATCAATTTTGTACCTGTAGTTTCTTTATAATTTTCATGACCTTGTTTGTTTTTCTTTGTTTGTTTTTTCTCTCTTTCTTTTCCTTCTTCTTTTCTTTAACATCATATTTTTGAAATTCCAAACTCTACTCTAGATTTTTAATTTTAGCCTTTTGGTATATGTTATCAATTTTGTACCTATAGTTTTTTTTTTTATAATTTCTGTGACTTTTTTTTCTTTTTTTCCCCTCTGTTTCTTTCTCTTCTTCTTTTATATAACATCATATATCTGCAATTCCAAACTCTACTCAAGATTTTTAATTTATGCTTTTTGGTATTTGATATCAATTTTGTACCTGTATTTTCTTTATAATTTTTGCGACATTGTTTTTGTTGGTTTGTTTGTTTTCTCTCTTTATTTTTCTTCTTCTTTTTTTTTTAACACTGTATTTTTGAAATTCCAAACTCTACTCTAGATTTTTAATTTTTGCTTTTTGGTATTAGTTATCAATTTTGTACCTGTAGTTTCTTTATAATTTTCGTGACCTTGTTTGTTTTTCTTTGTTCGTTTTTTCTCTCTTTCTTTTCCTTCTTCTTTTCATTAACATCGCATTTTTGAAATTCCAAACTCTACCCTAGATTTTTAATTTTTGCTTTTATGTATTTGTTACCAATTTTGTACCTTTAAGAACCCAATCTTCAGGACCCATTTTTCACTAGGGAACGAGATTACTGGCTTGACTGCTCTCTCTCCCTTTGGACTCTCCATTTTCTCCACCAGGTCGCCTGTGTCTCCTCCCTAACCCCTCTCTACTCTACCCAACTCTGTGAATTTCTGTGTGTTCCAGACGGTGGAGAACACTTAGGGAACTGATTACTGGCTGGATCTGTCTCCCTTCTTTTCATTTCCCCCTTTTATCCTTCTGGCCACCTCTGTCTCCTGCCTCCTTCTTCTCTTCTCTGTATAACTCCGTGAACATCTCTGAGCAGTCCAGTTGTGGAGTACACATAAGGAAGTGACTACTGGCTAGCCCACTCTCTCCACTATTGATTCCACCTCATCTCATTTGGGTCACCTCTAACTCCGTCCCCCTCTTCTCTTCTCCATGTAACACTGTGAACCTCTCTGAGTGACCCTCACAGTAGAGAAACGTTTCATGTTTAACGTAGATGTTTTATCAATGGTGCTGTATAGAAGGAGAAGTTTTGAAACTACTGTAAAAATAAGACCGATAACTGGAAGTAGGAGGCTTAAGTCCAAACCCTGACTCCAGGGAACTCCTGACTCCAAGGAACATTAATTGACAGGAGCTCATCAAACGTCTCCATACCGACACTGAAACCAAGCACCACACAAGGGCCAACAAGTTCCAGGGCAAGACATACCAAGCAAATTCTCCAGCAACAAAGGAACACAGCCCTGAGCTTCAAGATACAGGCTGCCCAAAGTCACCCCAAAACCATAGACATCTCATAACACATTACTGGACATTACATTACACTCCAGAGAGAAGAAATACAGCTCCATCCACCAGAACATCGACACAAGCTTCCCTAACCAAGAAACCTTGACAAGCCACCTGTACAAACCCACACACAGTGAGGAAATGCCACAATAAAGAGAACTCCACAAACTGCCAGAATACAGAAAGAACACCCCAAACTCAGCAATTTAAACAAGATGAAGAGACAGAGGACTACCCAGCAGATAAAGGAACAGGATAAATGCCCACCAAACCAAACAAAAGAGGAAGAGATAGGGAATCTACCTGATAAAGAATTCTGAATAATGATAGTGAAATTGATCCAAAATCTTGAAATTAAAATGGAATCACAGATAAATAACCTGGAGGCAAGGATTGAGAAGATGCAAGAAAGGTTTTAACAAGGACTTAGAAGAAATAAAAAAGAGTCAATATATAATGAATAATGCAATAAGTGAAATTAAAAACACTCTGGAGGCAATAAATAGTAGAATAACAGAGGCAGAAGATAGGATTAGTGAATTAGAAGATAGAATGGTAGAAATAAATGAATCAGAGAGGATAAAGGAAAAACGAATTAAAAGAAATGAGGACAATCTCAGAGACCTCCAGGACAATACTAAACACTACAACATTCGAATCATAGGGGTCCCAGAAGAAGAAGACAAAAAGAAAGACCATGAGAAAATACTTGAGAAGATAATAGTTGAAAACTTCCCTAAAATTGGGAAGGAAATAATCACCCAAGTCCAAGAAACCCAGAGAGCCCCAAACAGGATAAACCCAAGGCGAAACGCCCCAAGACACATATTAATCAAATTAACAAAGATCAAACACAAAGAACAAATATTAAAAGCAGCAAGGGAAAAACAACAAATAACACACAAGGGAATACCCATAAGGATAACAGCTGATCTTTCAATAGAAACTCTTCAAGCCAGGAGGGAATGGCAAGGCATACTTAAACAGATGAAAGAAAATAATCTACAGCCCAGATTATTGTACCCAGCAAGGATCTCATTCAAGTATGAAGGAGAAATCAAAAGCTTTTCAGACAAGCAAAAGCTGAGAGAACTCAGCACCACTAAACCAGCTCTCCAACAAATACTAAAGGATATTCTCTAGACAGGAAACACAAAAACGGTGTATAAATTCGAACCCCAAACAATGAAGTAAATGGCAACGGGATCATACTTATCAGTAATTACCTTAAACGTAAATGGGTTGAGTGCCCCAACCAAAAGACAAAGACTGGCTGAATGGATACAAAAACAAGACCCCTACGTATGTTGTCTACAAGAGACCCACCTCAAAACAGGGGACACATACAGACTGAAAGTGAAGGGCTGGAAAAAGATTTTCCATGCAAATAGGGACCAAAAGAAAGCAGGAGTAGCAATACTCATATCAGATAAAATAGACTTTAAAATAAAGGCGGTGAAAAGAGACAAAGATGGTCACTACATAATAATCAAAAGATCAATCCAAGAAGAAGATATAACAATTATAAATATATATGCACCCAACACAGGAGCACCGCAATATGTAAGACAAATGCTAACAAGTATGAAAGAAGAAATTAACAATAACACAATAATAGTGGGAGACTTTAATACCCCACTCACACCTATGGATAGATCAACTAAACAGAAAATTAACAAGGAAACACAAACTTTAAACGATACAATAGACCAGTTAGACCTAATTGATATCTATAGGACATTTCATCCCAAAACAATGAATTTAACCTTTTTCTCAAGCGCACATGGAACCTTCTCCAGGATAGATCACATCCTGGGCCATAAAGCTAGCCTTGGTAAATTAAAAAAAATAGAAATCATTCCAATTATCTTTTCTGACCACAATGCAGTAAGATTAGATCTCAATTACAGGAGAAAAACTATTAAAAATTCCAACATATGGAGGCTGAACAACACACTGCTGAATAACCAACAGATCACAGAAGAAATCAAAAAAGAAATCAAAATTTGCATAGAAACGAATGAAGATGAAAACACAACAACCCAAAACCTGTGGGACACGGTAAAAGCAGTCCTAAGGGGAAAGTTCATAGCAATACAGGCACACCTCAAGAAACAAGAAAAAAGTCAAATAAATAACCTAACTCTACACCTAAAGCAACTAGAAAAGGAAGAAATGAAGAACCCCAGGGTTAGTAGAAGGAAAGAAATCTTAAAACTTAGAGCAGAAATAAATGCAAAAGAAACAAAAGAGACCATAGCAAAAATCAACAAAACCAAAAGCTGGTTTTTTAAAAGGATAAATAAAATTGACAAACCATTAGCCAGACTCATCAAGAAACAAAGGGAGAAAAATCAAATCCATAAAATTAGAAATGAAAATGGAGAGATCACAACAGACAACACAGAAATACAAAGGATCATAAGAGAGTACTATCAACAATTATATGCCAATAAAATGGACAACGAGGAAGAAATGGACAAATTCTTAGAAAAGCAAAACTTTCCAAACTGGACCAGGAAGAAATAGAAAATCTTAATAGACCCATCACAAGCACTGAAATTGAAACTGTAATAAAAAATCTTCCAGCAAACAAAAGCCCAGGTCCAGACGGCTTCACAGCTGAATTCTACCAAAAATTCAGAGAAGAGCTAACACCTGTCCTGCTCAAAGTCTTCCAGAAAATTGCAGAGGAAGGTAAACTTCCAAACGCATTCTATGAGGCCACCATCACCTTAATACCAAAACCTGACAAAGATCCCACAAAAAAAGAAAACTACAGGCCAATATCACTGATGAACAGAGATGCAAAAATTCTTAACAAAATTCTAGCAATCAGAATCCAACAACACATTAAAAAGATCATACACCATGACCAAGTGGGCTTTATCCCAGGGATGCAAGGATTCTTCAATATCCGCAAATCAATCAATGTAATACACCACATTAACAAATTGAAAAATATAAACCATATGATCATCTCAATAGATGCAGAGAAAGCCTTTGACAAAATTCAACATCCATTTATGATAAAAACTCTCCAGAAAGCAGGAATAGAAGGAACATACCTCAACATAATAAAAGCTATATATGACAAATCCACAGCAAACATTATCCTCAATGGTGAAAAATTGAAAGCATTTCCTCTAAAGTCAGGAAGAAGACAAGGGTGCCCACTTTCACCATTACTATTCAACATAGTTTTGGAAGTTTTGGCCACAGCAATCAGAGCAGAAAAAGAAATAAAAGGAATCCAAATTGGAAAAGAAGAAGTAAAACTCTCACTATTTGCAGATGACATGATCCTCTACATAGAAAACCCTAAAGACTCCACCAGAAAATTACTAGAACTAATCAATGATTATAGTAAAGTTGCAGGAACAAAATCAACACCCAGAAATCCCTTGCATTCCTATACACTAATAATGAGAAAACAGAAAGAGAAATTAAGGAAACAATTCCATTCACCATTGCAACGGAAAGAATAAAATACTTAGGAATATATCTACCTAAAGAAACTAAAGACCTATATATAGAAAACTATAAAACACTGGTGAAAGAAATCAAAGAGGACACTAACAGATGGAGAAATATACCATGTTCATGGATTGGAAGAATCAATATAGTGAAAATGAGTATACTACCCAAAGCAATCTATAGATTCAATGCAATCCCTATCAAGCTACCAACGGTATTCTTCACAGAGCTAGAACAAATAATTTCACAATTTGTATGGAAATACAAAAAACCTCGAATAGCCAAAGCGATCTTGAGAAAGAAGAATGGAACTGGAGGAATCAACTTACCTGATTTCAGGCTCTACCACAAAGCCACAGTTATCAAGACAGTATGGTACTGGCACAAAGACAGAAATATAGATCAATGGAACAAAATAGAAAGCCCAGAGATAAATCCATGCACATATGGACACCTTATCTTTGACAAAGGAGGCAAGAATATACAATGGATTAAAGACAATCTCTTTAACAAGTGGTGCTGGGAACTCTGGTCAACCACTTGTAAAAGAATGAAACTAGAACACTTTCTAACACCATACACAAAAATAAACTCAAAATGGATTAAAGATCTAAACGTAAGACCAGAAACTATACAACTCCTAGAGGAGAACATAGGCAAAACACTCTCCGACATACATCACAGCAGGATCCTCTGTGACCCACCTCCCAGAATATTGGAAATAAAAGCAAAAATAAACAAATGGGACCTAATTAACCTTAAAAGCTTCTGCACATCAAAGGAAACTATAAGCAAGGTGAAAAGACAGCCTTCAGAATGGGAGAAGATAATAGCAAATGAAGCAACTGACAAACAACTAATCTCGAGACTATACAAGCAACTCCTACAGCTCAACTCCAGAAAAATAAATGACCCAATCAAAAAATGGGCCAAAGATCTAAATAGACATTTCTCCAAAGAAGACATACAGATGGCTAACAAACACATGAAAAGATGCTCAACATCACTCATGATCAGAGAAATGCAAATCAAAACTACTATGAAGTACCATTTCACGCCAGTCAGAATGGCTGAGATCCAAAAGTCTACAAGTAATAAATGCTGGAGAGGGTGTGGAGAAAAGGGACCCCTCTTACACTGTTGGTGGGAATGCAAACTAGGACAGCCACTATGGAGAACACTGTGGAGATTCCTTAAAAAACTGGAACTAGAACTGCCTTATGACCCAGCAATCCCACTGCTGGGCATACACACTGAGGAAACCAGAAGGGAAAGAGACACGTGTACCCCAATGTTCATCGCAGCACTGTTTATAATAGCCAGGACATGGAAGCAACCTAGATGTCCATCAGCAGATGAATGGATAAGAAAGCAGTGGTACATATACACAATGGAGTATTACTCAGCCATCAAAAAGAATACATTTGAATCAGTTCTAATGAGGTGGATGAAACTGGAGCATATTATACAGAGTGAAGTAAGCCAGAAAGAAAAACACCAATACAGTATACTAACGCATATATATGGAATTTAGAAAGATGGTAACAATAACCCTGTATACGAGACAGCAAAAGAGACACTGATGTATAGAACAGTCTTATGGACTCTGTGAGAGAGGGAGAGGGTGGGAAGATTTGGGAGAATGGCATTGAAACATGTAAAATATCATGTATGAAACGAGTTGCCAGTCCAGGTTCAATGCACGATACTGGATGCTTGGGGCTGGTGCACTGGGACGACCCAGAGGCATGGAATGGGGAGGGAGGAGGGAGGAGGGTTCAGGATGGGGAACACATGTGTACCTGTGGCGGATTCATTTTGATATTTGTCAAAACTAATACAATTATGTAAAGTTTAAAAATAAAATAAAAAAGATATCTCAGTTTTTATATTGATCACATGTTGAAATAATTAGATATATTAGGTAATTAATTAAACATGATTAAAATCTCAGCTATTCATTTTAACCTTTGTAAAAAATGACTGCAAGAAAACAAAATACTTATGTGACTTGCATTTATTACTTATGTGGTATTTTTGTTTGACATGTGGAATCAGAACAAATCACTAACCTTTTGTTTCAAAGCATTGTTTAAAGAAAGAGTTGATGCAATTTGTTTTATAGGAAACCGATCCCCAACCTCTAAGATCTAATGCCTGATGATCTGAGGCGGAGCTGATGTAATAATAATAGAAATAAAATTCAGAATAAATATAATGCACTTGCATCATTGCAATCCTCCCCTGCTGTGCCACCCGCCTTCCCACCCCCCAGTCCATGGAAAAATCGTGTCTTTTATGAAACCTATCCCTGGTGCCAAAAAGGTTGACAACAGCTGTTATAGAATCATCCTACATTCTGAATGATCACTTTCAGAATAAGCTTTGTAGTATGTGAAGTATAAGGCTTCTCATTTTAGCTCCCCCCACTGTCCCTGTAGAAAGAATCTCCTACAGTTCTACCACTTGCTTTACACTGACTTTCTTGCTGTTTGGCAAACACGTGAGACATATCTTTTGCAATTCCTGGGAATTCTCTTTCCTGTATTTTTTTTTGCAAGACTGAGTCCCTTACTTCATTCAAGTCTCTGCTCACATATCACATACTCAGAGCTTCCTGACCATCCTTTCTAAATAGCACTTTCTATGATTGTTTCCCCTTACCCTGCTTTGCCTTTCTTTTTAAGATTTCACCTTTATTGAAGTATAAAATTGTAAGATATTTAAAGTGTGCATTATGATTGGATATGTGTATGCATTATGAAAGGATATCACCCTCTTCCCCACCCATCTAGTTAATTAATACACCATCACCTCACATATTTATTCTTTTTAGGGGGAATGAGAACTTTTAAGTTCTATTCTCTTAATAAGTTTCAACTATAAAATACAAAGTTATCGACTACAGTCGCCAGGTTTTTACATTAGAAATGCAGACCTTATTTTTCTTATAGTTGAAGTTTGTAACCAGTTCCCTCCCCTCCTTTTTGGTCACACCATATGGCTTGTGGGATCTTATTTCCTCAACTAGGGATTGAACTCAGGTCTATGACAGTGAAAGCATTGAACCTAACCACTGGACTGGCAAATAATTCTCCTGGTAACCTTTTATAAATCTTACTCTATTTCTCCATTCCCTAGCCCCTGTCGATCATTTTTCTACTCTTTTTTTCTTTTTAATCCACATATAAGTGATATCATGAAGTATTTGTTTTTCTCTGGCACATTTCACTGAAGGTCCATCCATATTCTCACAAATGGCAGGATGTCATTCTTTCTCATGGCTGAGTAATATTCCATTATATATTCTACACCATATATACCACATCTTCTTTATCTATTCACCTGTCGATTTGCACTTAGGTTGTTTCCATATTGCGATTATTGTGAATAACACTGCAATGAAAATGGGAGTGCAGATATCAGTTCTGTTTGCATTCCTTTGGATATATACCCAAAAGTAGGATTGCTGGATCATATGTTACTCCTATTTTTAATGTTTGAAGAACTCTTATACATTTAAAAATAATGGTTTATACCAGTTTACATTGCTACTAGTAGAGTACAGGGTTCCTGTTTCCTCTATATCCTTACCATCACATGTTATTTGTGTTGGCTTTTTAATAATAGCCATTCTGACAGATATGAGGTGATATTTCATTGTGGTTTTAATTTGCATTTTCCTAGTGACTAGTGGCGGAGAAAGCAATGGCACCCCACTCCAGTACTCCTGCCTGGAAAATCCCATGGACGGAGGAGCCTGGTAGGCTGCAGTCCATGGAATTGCTGAGGGTAGGACATGACTGCGTGACTTCACTTTCACTTTTCACTTTCGTGCACTGGAGAAGGAAATGGCAACCCACTCCAGTTTTCTTGCCTGGAGAATCCCAGGGACGGGGGAGCCTGGTGGGCTGCCATCTATGGGGTGACACAGAGTCGGACACGACTGAAGTGACTTAGCAGCAGCAGCAGCAGCAGTGACTAGTGATGCTGGGCATCTTTTCATGTACCTTTGGCCATTTGTATATATTCTTTGGAAAAATATCTGTTCAGGTACTCAGTCTATTTTAAAATTGAATAATTGTTTTTTTTTTTTTTTTTTTTTTACAGTTGAGTGTATGAGTTCCTTATATATTTTATATATTAACTGCTTAGTAGATTTATATTTTATAGATTTTCTCCTATTTCATAGGTTGTCTTTGCCTTTTTTTTTTTTTAACTGTGCTTTTGGTGTCATATGCAAAAAACCATTCATTTTCCCCTATGTTTTCTTCTAGGAGTTTTATGGTCAGGTCATGAAATTTCAGTCTTCAATCCTTCTTTGATTTAATGATTGTGAGAGGTGTAATACTTTGAGTTAAGTATTGTGAGAGGTCTAGTTTCATTTGTTTGCATGTGGCTATCCAGTTGTCCCAGGATCATTTATTGAAGAGACTGTCCTTTGGTCATTGCATGGTTTTGGCTCCTTTATTGTAAATTAATTCTCTGTATATGTATGAGTTTATTTCTAGGCTTTCTATTCTTGTTCCATGGACCTATGTGTCTGTTTTTAATTCCAATGCCATACAGTTTTGATTACTATGGCTTCGTAGTATAGTTTAATATCAGGAAGTGTTGTGCCTCCTAGTTTGTTGTTTCAAGATTGGTTTGGCTATTTAAGTTCATTATGGTTCCACACAAATGTTGGATTGTTTCTTCTATTTCTGTGAAAAATACCATTGGAATTTTGATAGGGATTGTATTGAATCTGTAGATTACCTTGGGTGGTAGTATGGGTATTTTAAATACCCATACAATATTAGTTCTTATGACCTATCCTTGAGAATATTCATGGGTATTTGAGAAGAATATGTGTTCTGCTATTCTTGGATGGAATGTTTGGTAATATTAAGTCCATCTGGTTTAGTGTATAGTTTAAGTCCAATTCACACACAGAGAGTTGAGGGTGAGGTTTGAGGTACTCTTAGATATTTTTTTTCTTTTTGCTAATGGATTCAAAAAAGACTAAGTCCATCCCTATCAATTGCTTCTGATCGTCTTCCCATATGAGATTCCTAATGGTTTATATAAAAGGAATAGTAGTCAAATAGAACTAATTATAATAGTTAATATTTATTGAGAACTTTAATTACAGACTATACTAACATGTATGAAATATTTTTCTTAATCCTCTGTGTGGCAATGAATAGAACTACTCAAAAGTGATCCTGAGATCTCTCTCTAGGTTGCCTAGGAAAGGAGCTAGCTGGAACTCTGGTTTCCCCCTCTTCCTGGAGGGAAGGGGATGCATTTAAACTCAGTTTTCCATTGGACCAGTGCCTTACACTCCCTAACAGGATAGGCTCCAACTTTCCAGGTATCCATGGTCTTCAGGTGCCAGGCAGCTGGCTTTCCTCAAACAGTTGGTGTCTAAACCCAGACTGCCTGGCAACCAAGTAGTCTTGATGTCTCACTAAGAAATGGAATTCAAGTTTACCTTTTGAGAAGGTAGAGCAGTTGTGTCAGGACTAGAGCAGCTTGACCCTGGCACTGATTCTCCTCTCCCTGAGATTATGAGAGGGTGGAAGTACTTTGCCTCTTGTTCCTGACTCTTGGTCTCCTGTGTTTCCCCAATAAATCTTATTCTTTGGTTCTTACTGTGTAATGTTGCTGTATTTATCCTAATGCCTGTTACACCACATTCTTGCAGCAAATTTATGAATTAGAGATGCTGGGGATATTGAGAGGATGTGGGTAGAGTTTGCCATCTTCTTGAGAAAGAGCGTGATTAATTATAAAAGTGTGTGTGTGTGTGTGTGTGTGTGTGTGTGTGTGTTTGTGTGTGTGTGTCTGGAGAGCTAGATGTAGGCTGGAGGATTGGTTGATGAAGGAAAAATTGTCCGACCCTATGAAGATGGGGATCCGGAACGCAAAAGAGAGTAAAGTGATCCGGGCCTCAAGAACCTCATGCCCAAGCAAATTCAGCCAGAGTTAATGGGCTGCAGGTCGTCTGATGAAGATGGGTGAATTTCGAACTGGAAAATCTGGAAACAAAAATCTGCCACTAAGGGAGACTGAAGGCCGGGCTCACTGGTACAGAATTGTTATGAAAAAGCAAAGGGGAGAGTCTGTTTCCTTATAAGAACTGCTGTGACCTTCTTAGGTCTTATTAGAATGTCAGTGCTTATATCTTTTTTTTTTAATTTTATTTTATTTTTAAACTTTATATAATTGTATTAGTTTTGACAAATATCAAAATGAATCCACCACAGGTATACAGGTGTTCCCTACCCTGAACCCTCCTCCCTCCTCCCTCCCCAACCATCCCTCTGGGTCATCCCAGTGCACTAGCCCCAAGCATCCAGTATCGTGCATCGAACCTGGACTGGCAACTCATTTCATACATGATATTTTACATGTTTCAATGCCATTCTCCCAAATCTTCCCACCCTCTCCCTCTCCCACAGAGTCCATAAGTCTGTTCTATACATCAGTGTCTCTTTTGCTGTCTCGTACACAGGGTTATTGTTACCATCTTTCTAAATTCCATATATATGTGTTATATATGTGGTATACTGTATTGGTGTTTTTCTTTCTGGCTTACTTCACTCTGTATAATAGGCTCCAGTTTCATCCACCTCATTAGCACTGATTCAAATGTATTCTTTTTAATGGCTGAGTAATACTCCATTGTGTATATGTACCACTGCTTTCTTATCCATTCATCTGCTGATGGGTATCTAGGTTGCTTCCATGTCCTGGCTATTATAAACAGTGCTGCGATGAACATTGGGGTACACGTGTCTCTTTCCCTTCTGGTTTCCTCAGTGTGTATGCCCAGCAGTGGGATTGCTGGATCATAAGGCGGTTTATTTCCAGTTTTTAAAGGAATCTCCACACTGTTCTCCATAGTGGCTGTCCTAGTTTGCATTCCCACCAACAGTGTAAGAGGGTTCCCTTTTCTCCACACCCTCTCCAGCATTTATTACTTGTAGACTTTTGGATCTCAGCCATTCTGACTGGTGTGAAATGGTACCTCATAGTGGTTTTGATTTGCATTTCTCTGATCATGAGTGATGTTGAGCATCTTTCCATGTGTTTGTTACAGTGCTTATATCTTGAAGGACCATATTTCACAGCACCACCTTGTGGCAGTAAGCCGAAATGGCAGTAGTGAACTTAGATACCAGTCCTTTCCTGGTTGGGTATGTGAACTGATATAAACTCATTTTTGGAATTTCAGGTTTGGAGATCGTTCTGGGGGAAAGGCAGCGCAAAATGGAGACAACATTCTGTTAATATTGCAATTGGGGGCTGATGAATAAATTGCAAAATAATGACAATAAAGAAAAGCAATGGGCCATATTTAAGTTCATGAAATGTTTCTTACCAGCAGGAAAGCAAGGATGGAAACTTTTCTTTGATATTTTGGTTGGTGCCCAAGAACTTAAACCCATCATTTTCATGCAGCTATTGTGAATATGCACTTAAAATATTAGATAAAGATATGTTATTCTTTGATGTTATTTCCTTTGATGATACTACTGTATCTTAAAAAAAATATATAAATTCTCTTGAATCCTCAACTCCAAAGAAAAATCTATATTTTTACACTAGTGGTAATAATTAGTATCTTCTTCAAGAAGTATCTGCTGTTTCTGCCAAATGTCAAATAGCTAATATTCTTTCTCACAAAAGAATTGCTTTTCCTAACACTCATCTCAGACGCTTGTAAAGTAATGCTCAAAATTCTCCAAGCCAGGCTTCAGTAATATGTGAACCATGAACTTCCTGATATTCAAGCTGGTTTTAGAAAAGGCAGAGGAACCAGAGATAAATTGCCAACATCCGCTGGATCATGGAAAAAGCAAGAGAGTTCCAGAAAAACATCTATTTCTGCTTTATGACTATACCAAAGCCTTTGACTGTGTGGATCACAATAAACTGTGGAAAATTCTGAAAGAGATGGGAATACCAGACCACCTGACCTACCTCTTGAGAAATTTGTATGCAGATCAGGAAACAACAGTTAGAACTGAACATGGAACAACAGACTGGTTCCAAATAGGAAAAGGAGTACGTCAAGGCTGTATACTGTCACCCTGCTTATTT
Organism: Bubalus kerabau; assembly: GCF_029407905.1. Classification (NCBI taxonomy): domain Eukaryota; kingdom Metazoa; phylum Chordata; class Mammalia; order Artiodactyla; family Bovidae; genus Bubalus; species Bubalus kerabau. The sequence goes on from NC_073626.1 coordinate 22,483,811, forward strand.
AACTTCTATGCAGAGTACATCATGAGAAATGCTGGACTGGAAGAAACACAAGCTGGAATCAAGATTGCCGGGAGAAATATCAATAAACTCAGATATGCAGATGACACCACCCTTATGGTAGAAAGTGAAGAGGAACTAAAAAGCCTCTTGATGAAAGTGAAAGTGGAGAGTGCAAAAGTTGGCTTAAAGCTCAACATTCAGAAAAAGAAGATCATGGCATCCGGTCCCACCACTTCATGGGGAATAGATGGGGAAACAGTGGAAACAGTGTCAGACTTTATTTTTTTTGGGCTCCAAAATCACTGCAGATGGTGATTGCAGCCATGAAATTAAAAGACATTTACTCCTTGGAAGGAAAGTTATGACCAACCTAGATAGCATATTCAAAAGCAGAGACATTACTTTGCCAACGAAGGTTTGTCTAGTCAAGGCTATGGTTTTTCCTGTGGTCATGTATGGATGTGAGAGTTGGACTGTGAAGAAGGCTGAGCTCCCAAGAATGGATGCTTTTGAACTGTGGTGTTGGAGAAGACTCTTGAGAGTCCCTTGGCCTGCAAGGAGATCCAACCAGTCCATTCTGAAGGAGATCAGCCCTGGGATTTCTTTGGAAGGAATGATGCTAAAGCTGAAACTCCAGTACTTTGGGCACCTCATGCGAAGAGTCAACTCATTGGAAAAGAATCTGATGCTGGGAGGGATTGGGGACAGGAGGAGAAGGGGACGATAGAGGATGAGATGGCTGGAAGGCATCACCGACTTGATGGACGTGAGTCTGGGTGAACTCCGGGAATTGGTGATGGACAGGCAGGCCTGGAGTGCTGCGATTCATGGGGTCGCAAATAGTCGGACACGACTGAGCGACTGAACTTAACTCAACTGAACAAAGGTTTGCCTTTGTTTAACAGAACTGAAAGTCAGGTGAGAAATAGCCTAATGTCAGTTTTTCCCAAATATTTGATACTTCAGGCAGTTGGTGGATTCATTTGCACTTGAAATGACATAGCAATGGCACTGTAGATGTGAAGACTCTTTTATTTGCAGAGATGATTTTCAATCTCTGAAATGATCAGTTGTAGAGAAGTTTAATTTATTCTCCAGCATAGAGATCCCCAGATTTTGAATGTACTTACCAGTAAAATAAAGTAAAAATGAGATTAAACATATGATTACTAAATTTTTGTTTTGGCAAGTAAGAGCATCAAAACTTCCGCCCAAATTACCATCTACTACTGCGGGTTGATGATGGAAAGGGAAGCTTGATGAGCAGCAGTCCATGGGGTCACAAAGGGTCAGGCATGACTGAGTGACTGAACTGAATTGACCACTATAATTCAAGA